>NC_086112.1:3552920-4835420 GCF_963921235.1 Mobula hypostoma
GGACTCTTTGAAGTAAGAAGCTGGGAGGTGATAGGAGGAAAAAGGAAAGAGCTGAAGAAGAAGGCATTTGATAGGAGAGCTGGACAATGTGTGAAAAGGGAAGGAAGACAGGCACCAGAGGGAGGAGATAGCAGGTGAGGAGGAGAGGTAAGAGAACAGCATGGGGAATTGAAGATTCATTGTCACTGAGGAGGACGTTAGAAGGGCCTTCCTGAAGATAAATCCAAGGAAGGCGACGGGCCCAGATGGCGTCCCAGGGCGGGTTCTCTGGGCCTGTGCAAGCGAGCTAGCTGGAGTGTTTGCTGACATCTTCAACTGCTCCTTGCTTCAGTCTAAGATCCCCTCGTGTTTAAGAAGGCAACGATAATCCCGGTGCCGAAGAAGAGCAAGGTGGCATGCCTGAATGACTATCGACCTGTGGCTCTGACATCAATTGCTATGAAGTGCTTCGAGAGATTGGTTTTGGCACACATCAACCACAGCCTACCGGTCAACCTCGACGCTTTACAATTCGCCTACCGGAGCAACAGGTCAATGGCAGATGCCATCTCTCTGGCCCTTCATTTCTCCTTAGAACACCTGGAGAATAAAGACGCATATGTAAGGCTCCTTTTCATTGACTACAGCTCTGTCTTTAATACCATCGTTCCAAATAAACTGATTCCTAAGCTCCGGAACCTGGGCCTTAGCACTCAGATCTGCAGCTGGATCTTCAGCTTCCTCACAGACAGGACCCAGGCTGTAAAAATAGGGGACAAACTCTCGTCTACAATCACTCTGAGCACCGGTGCCTCACAAGGCTGTGTACTCAGCCCCCTGCTGTACTCACTGTACACCCATGATTGTGTAGCCAAGTTTCCATCGAACTCAATGTATAAGTTTGCTGATGACACAACAATTGTAGGCCGTATCTCGGGTAATGATGAGTTTGAGTACAGAGAGGAAATTAAGAACCTGGTGGCATGGTGCGAAGACAATAACCTATTGCTCAACGTCAGCAAGATGAAGGAATTGGTTGTTGACTTCAGAAGGAGTAGTGGATTCAGTAGGAGATTTACATCGGTGGCGCGCAAGTGGAACAGGTCAAAAGCTTTCAGTTCCTCGAGGTCAATATCACAAATGACCTGACTTGGTCCAACCAAGCAGAGTTCACTGCCAAGAAGGCCCACCAGCGCCTTTACTTCCTGAGAAATTTGGCCTGTCCCCTAAAACCCTCACTAATTTTTAAAGCTGCACCGTCGAAAGCATTCTTCTAGGGTGCATCACAACCTGGTATGGAAGTTGTCCTGTCCAAGACCAAAAGAAGCTGCAGAAGATCGTGAACATGGCGAAGCACATCACACAAACCAATCTTCCATCCGTGGACTCACTTTACACCGCACGCTGTCGGAGCAGTGCTGCCGGGATAATCAAGGACACGACCCACCCAGCCAACACACTTTTCGTCCCTCTTCCCTCCGGGAGAAGGTTCAGGAGCTTGAAGACTCGTACGACCAGATTTGGGAACAGCTTCTTTCCAACTGTGATAAGACTGCTGAACGGATCCTGACCCAGATCTGGGCCGTACCCTCCAAATATCCGGACCTGCCTCTCGGTTTTTTTGCACTACCTTACTTCCCACTTTTTTCTATTTTCTATTTATGATTTATAATCTACATTTTTAATATGTACCAATTTTAACTATTTAAAATATTTTTAATATTTAATATTTGTAATCCAGGGAGTGTGAAGCACAGAATCAAATATCGCTGTGATGATTGTACGTTCTAGTACCAATTGTTTGGTGACTATAAAGTAAAAAGTAAAAGAAGAGGGATGGGAGGAGGGAAAAGTTACTGGTAGTTGGTGAAATTGATATTCATGCTAGTGCTGCTTTGTGTCTCAACAGATTTATAATATTGATAATTTACTATTGACATCATCTGAACTATATAATTTAATCATTATTAACTTCCATCATCTGCAATATTATATCTCTGCATTTTCAATTGTGTACTTCTAAACATTCAAATCTACGAAATAGTTTCACAGCGTATTTCCAAATATTCCTCATCTTTTAGGTCTTAAAAGTCTGTCTCAATGATATACTACTCTGAAAATGAAGACGTTTGCAAGGGCAATCAATTAGCTTAACCGTTACCAAAATGTTTGACCCGTTTTGATAGGATTCACTATGTTTAAAGCAAACACATCTTGATGAATTGTTTATTTGTTGGTCATGAAAGAATTTCAGCTTGAGGGACTAGCCGAGGGTTTGGAAGTTAAAATGAACTAGTTTTAAAAAAGTTAGATTTGCATTTAGCAGCTTCAACAATATCTGGATTTTCCAAATGCCTTACTGATAGTGGCAGATATTTGGAAGTTGCTGTTGAAAAATTCTTGGCAATTAATTTCTAGAAACTGTAAATTTCATCTAGTTTTGTAATTTTTAAATGATGGATAAATGTTTGCTAAGACAATAAGAAACTCCGTCAGGCCCAGACGCGAAAGAAGTGTTGAGCATGGGGCTTGCAACCCTTTCCCGTAAAAACCCAGGGCCACACCAACAGAAGCTCCAAATTCTTCATCCCTGGAGAGGAAGGATTCACCAGGGATACAATGTGAAAGACTGTCCCAGGACAGAGGACACTGGCTAGCTACTGTAAGAGACCCATTGCCTCAGATTTTGGTGATGGGCTTAAGAAAAAAGAAGACAATAAAGATATCTCACCTCTTATTCTATGATTTTAGGATTGCTTGTATCAAAGGGTTTAGGTTTGATGTTTCATAGAATGACAATGCTACTGAAGATGCAGTATTTTCTTCACTACAAAAAAATCAGCTTAGAATTTTATGTTCAAATATTCTGAATGATGAACTCAGAAATTTCTGATAGTGTGGCAACCTTTTTTATATTTAATTCACTCCAGTGTGGTGTCTCTTCCCCCCCCCCAACATCTCTATCATTCTATCGAAAATGTTATATAAGTTTATTTGTAGCTGTATTTTTTTTCCCAGGGTTGAAATGTCTAATACTAGACGGCATGCATTTAAGGTGAGAGGGAGTAATTTCAAACGACATGTGAGAGGCAAGTTTTTTTTTACACCCGAGAGTCGTGGATACCTGGAATGCTCTGCCTGTGTGGTGGTAGAAACAGATACATTAGAGAATTTTAAGAGATATTTAGATAGACACATAAACGTGAGTAAATGAAAGGATATAGGCATTGATTAAGGTCAAAATCCAAGTACAATGTATTATCGAAGTAAGTAGATGTTATATTCATTCTCTTGCAGGCATTTACAGGAAAATAAAGAAATTACAACACATAAACGAAGACTGACAAATAATCAATATTCAAAAGAAGACAATTTAGATACTAATACTGAAAGCTGAGTTGTAAAGGGACCCTAGCAGGTCAAGCAGTATCTGAGGAGGGAATGAAAGCTGACATGACCTGGATGGTGGGGATATTTGATGATGAATATTGCCTTCTTGAGGTAGATAATGCTAATGGTGGGGAGGGATATGGACAAAGTCCACTGCTCTCTGCAGCTTCTTACATTCCTATGCAATTAAATTACCGTACTAGACCACCTCTTAGTGGCGATACTCAATAAGTCTATAGAATAATGACCATAAGAAAATCAATGAAAGATCACACTAATGAGAGTGTTCAAGCAAAATGCTGAAGACAACAAACTGTGCAAATACAAAAGAAAGGAATATTAATAATAAATAAATAAACAATAAATGTTGAGAATATGAGATGAAGAGTCCTTGAAAGTGATCAAAAGTGAGAAGGTTAGGCAGAAGGGATGAGTTTAGCTGGCCATTTAACTATTAATTCAGTTGGTTTGGCACAAAGAGCCTGTTCTATTCCATATGCTATGTTCTATTCCACAATTGTTTAGCATGTTGCGTACTGGATGAAATTTTTATCTTGGTTGCTGCTACTGCAAGTTTTTATTTTGCTGTTGGAAAACAGTTTAACATTTTAACCAAAGCAACCCCACTGCAGTTTATTTAATTGCATTCAACATGATCTAATCCACCTTTCAAGTCACACAGACACACACACACACACACAATAAACTGTCGATGTTTTGGACTGAGAATCTTCATCAGGACTTCATCACTTTCAAGTGAGAGTTTGATTTTGCAGATATATTTGGTAAGTAACTACAGTCTCCAATTTTGGATCCCATATCTAGGGCAAGATATACTGCAGCGGGTCCAAAGGAAATTCACAAGAATGATCCCAGGAATGAAAGGTTTAACCTGTAGGAGCAGTTGAAGCCTGTGGGTCTGTTCTCAGTGGAGCTCAGAATGATGACGTGAGATCTCAGTAAGATACGGAAAGGTCTGTTTGAATGGATACGGAGGATGTTCCCAGTAGTTGCAAATTATGATCTGAAGGCACTTCCTCCGAATCAAGGGACACCCCTTTAAAACCAAAATGAGATGGAACTTCGTCATCCAGAGTGTGGTGAATTTGTGGAATTGAAAGCTGAGGAGGCCAAGTCGTTTGGTATATTTAAGGCAAAATTAAAAGTTAAAAGTTTAATTGAATAAGTATACCTATTTAATTTACTGTTTATATATAAATACTATTTATATTAGGTATTGCAATGTATTGTTGTCACATAACAACAAATTTCATGACAGATGCCAGCGATATTAAACCTGATTTTAACTCTGACTCAGATTCAGAGATGGCTGACTCATGGGTTCTTGGCTGATAAAGGGGTGAAGGGTCACGGGGACAATGGAGTTGAAAAAAGGCAGCCATGACTTTTGACGGGCTAAGTGGTTTAATTCAGCTCCCATCTCTCATGGTCTTTAGGCCTTCCAAGTAACATGACTTTAGCCCTATACAGTTTCAATAGCCACATCCTCCTGGAGGATTGCAAAATCTCTTACAGATCTTTCTGAAAATTGGTATCAATTCCGTTTGAGAGACCAAACAAAACAAAGCTGAAACTAAGCTCCTGACTCAGTTTAAGGTAAAGTTGCTCTAATTTGTGCGGCACTGCTATGCCATGGTGGCATAGCGGTTGCTGTGACGCTATTAATCCTTGGAGCATTGGAGTTTGAGGTTCAATTCCAACGTTATCTGTAAGGAGTCTCTACATCCTCCCCATGGAAAACGTGAGTTTTTCTGGGTGCTCCGGTTTCCTCCCACAGTCCAAAGACGTACTGGTTAGTAGGTTAATTGGTCATTGAAAATTGTCCTGTGATTAGGTTAGGGTTAAATTGAAGGCTGCTGAGTGGCGTGGCTCAAAGAGCTGGAAGAATCAGAATCAGGTTTATTATCACCGGCATGTGACCTGAAATTTGTTCACTTAGTAGCAGCAGTTCAATGCAATACATAATCTAGCAGAGAAAAAAAATAAATAAAATTTAAAAAAATAATAATAAATAAACAAGTAAATCAATTATGTATATTGAATAGATTAAAACAATGTGCAAAAAGAGAAATACTGCATATTAAAAAAAAGGTGAGGTAGTGTCCAAGGGTTCAAAGTCCATTCAGCAATCAGATGGCAGAGGGGAAGAAGCTGTTCCTGAATCACTGAGTGTGTGCCTTCAGGCTTCTGTATCTCCTACCTGATGGTAACAGTGAGAAAAGGGCATGCCCTGGGTGCTGGAGGTCCTTAATAATGGACTCTGCCTTTCTGAGACATCGCTCCCTAAAGATATCCTGGGTACTTTGTCGGCTAGTACCCAAGATGGAGCTGACTAGATTTACAACCTTCTGCAGCTTCCTTCGGTCCTGTGCAGTAGCCCCTCCATAGCAGTCAGTGATGCAGCCTGTCAGAATGTTCTCCACGGTACAACAATAGAAATTTTTCAGTGTATTTTTTGACATGACAAATCTCTTCAAACTCCTAATAAAGTGTAGCTGCTGTCTTGTCTTCTTTATAACTACATCAATATGTTGGGACCAGGTTAGATCCTCAGAGGTCTAGACACCCAGGAACTTGAAACTGCTCACTCTCTCCACTTCTGATCCCTCTATGAGGATTGGTATGTGTTCCTTCGTCTTACCCTTCCTGAAGTCCACAATCAGCTCTTTCGTCTTACTGACATTGAGTGCCAGGTTGTTGCTGCGGCACCGCTCCACTAGTTGGCATATCTCACTCCTGTACGCCCTCTCATCACCACCTGAGATTCTACCAACAATGGTTGTATCATCAGCAAATTTATAGATGGCATTTGAGCTATGCCTAGCTACACAGCCATGGGTATATAGAGAGTAGAGCAGTGGGCTAAGCACACACCCCTGAGGTGCGCCAGTGTTGATCATCAGCAAGGAGGATGTGTTATCACCAATCCACAGAGATTGTGGTCTACTGATTAGGAAGTCGAGGATCCAATTGCAGAGTGAGGTACAGAGGCCCAGGTTTTGCAACTTCTCAATCAGGATTGTGGGAATGATGGTATTAGCTGCTGAGCTATAGTCTATCAACAGCATCCTGACGTGGGTGTTTGTGTTGTCCAGTTGTACTAAAGCCGTGTGAAGAGCCATTGAGATTGAGTCTGCCGTTGACCTATTCTGGTGATAGGCAAATTGCAGTGGGACCAGGTCCTTGCTGAGGCAGGAGTTCAGTCTAGTCATGACCAACCTCTCAAAGCATTTCATCACCGCAATGTGAGTGCTACTAGGCGATAGTCATTAAGACAGCCCACATTATTCTTCTTAGGTTTATTCCGCACTGTAGCTAAATACATAAGTAAGTAAGTAAGTTAGTGAGTAAATAAATAACTAAGTCGATTTTCACTCCACACACCAAATGGGTAATAAACACTTACACTAAATTGTCAGGTGAGTGTGCACCATTCCTAATCAAAAGGATATTAGGTATTGTAGATTCTGATCAATATATTCAATTTCACTACCTGACATTCAAGTTGTCACTTACACATTTTTACTGACAATAGGTGAAATAATGATCTAGACCTGTGACAGCCAATGGTGAAAGGATGCATTTTCCTCGGCAACAAACTGAAAACTATGTAAGAAATGTAAGAAATTATCTGCTGGCATTGGAGAGGATCCAGAGGAGGTTCACAAGAATGATACCGAGATGAAAAGGTTAATGCATGAGGAGTGTTTGATGGCCCTGGGCCTGTACTTGTAGGAGTTTAGAAGAATGAGGTGGGGTTTCATTGAATTCTATCAAATATTGAAAGGTCTAGATGGAGTGGATATGTAAAGAATGTTTCTGGCATTGGAAGGCCCCTGTCCTGGGTCAGTCTTTCAAATTGTCCCCAAATGTAGCCCATCTTCAATGAGTCTTCCTCTCCCAGGGATGAGGTCTTTTGAGCTTCTGTTGGCATTTCCCCAGCTCTGGTTTGTCCCATGCCCAACCCTACTCCTTGGGCAACCAGGCTTGGTGGAGTTGAGTTTCCTGCTTTGACATTTGTAAAATCACATCCCTTTCCATCACTGACAAAAGTGAATGGTGGAGGACCGAAGAGCAGAACAAAGGATTGTGAAGAGAAGATTCCTTTCAAAATTCTGAACTTAGAGTGGAAGGAAGATGAGTCCGGTGATGGAAATTTATAGTAGGTGGAAATTGAGGTGATCTGTTGAACGTGGAGTAGTGGGTGTTAACATGTGAGACTATAGAGTGAAACAAACAAAATCCAGGAGGAGATCAGCAGGTCGGGCAGTATCTATAGAAATGAATAAACAGTTGATGTTTTGGGTTGAGACCCTTCATCAGGACTGGAAAGGAAGGGGGAAGATGTCACATAAAAAAATGGGGGCTGGGAAGCTAGAAGGTGATAGGTGAAGCCAGGTGGGTAGGGAAGGTAAAGGGCTGGAGAAGAAAGAATCTGATAGGAGAGGAGAGTGAACCATGGGAGAAAGGGAAGAGGGAGGGGCACCAGGGGGAGGTGCCAAGCAGGAGGGAAGAAGAGGTAAGAGGCCAGATTGGGGAATAGAAGAAGAGGGAAGGTGGGGGGGGGGGGAAATTACAGAAGGAGAAATTAATGTTCATGCCATCAGATTGGAGGCTACCTGATGGAATATGACGTGTTGCTCATCCACTCTGAGAGTGGCCTCATCGTGGCAAAAAAGGAGGCCATGACTGTGCTGTGAGACTCCACCCTTGCTACTCTTTGTAATTGGTGCAATTATGAAGAAGGCACGGCAGCAGTTATATTTCATTAGGAGTTTGAGGAGACCTGGTATGTACGTCATCAAAGTCTCCTGCAAATTTCTAAAGTTGTACTGTGGAGAGTATTCTAACCGGACACATCAGCATCTGGTATGGAGCGGCCATTCACAGGATCAGGAAGAGCTGCAGCAAGTTGCAAACTCGGCTGGCTCCATCGTGGGCACGAGCCTCACTAGCCTCCAGGACACCTTCACAAGGTGATGTCTCAAAACGGCAGCATCCATCATTAAGGACCCCCATCACCCTGAACTTGCCTTCTTCTCATTGCTGCCATCAAGGAGGAGGTACAGGAGCCTGAGGATGCACACTCAATGATTCAGGAACAGCCCTTCCTGCCATCAGGTTTCTGAATGGACAATGAACTCACAAATACTAGCTCACTATTTCTTTTGCTTCCTTTTGCATGACATTATTAAAAATATAATTTAATTTTATATATTTCTTCTTCTATTATTATGTAATGCAATGTACAACAAAATCAAAACAACAAATTTCACGGCATATGCCAGTGATTCTAAACCTGCTTCTGATTCTGCTCAGTCCGGGACGAGTGTGGATGAGAGCAGGAATGTGGGATGTAGACAAAGGCTCTCTGACTACAGTGGACACAAGAACCCACAGTTCAAAACGAAGGAAGAAACATCAGAGCCAACTATGTAGAAGGTTTTGTCATTGTATAAAAACAGAGATGTGGAAATCTGGCAAGTGAAGTCCTTGCAGGAGGTGGGACATGATGAAGTGTTGTTGAGTCAGCTGTGGGACTGTGTAGGCTTGTAATGGATGCTCGCTATCATTTGAAAATGTACTTAGCCACTTCATTGGGCTGCTGTGTTTGGTGAGATGTTTAGATATTAAGTGTTTGGTTTGTTTCACAGTAATGACACAGTAGTGTAATGGTTAGCACAGTGCAGGTGACCCGGATTCAATCCCCATCGCTGAATTTGCTCCTTTTCTCTGGAAGCATTTATTGGATAGGAGAATGTTGGCCAGCTACTTAATTATCATTGTCTATGGGGTAGAGATGGGCTGTATCATTATACAATAAATGTCATATTAGATTTTGAAATCATATGGAGTCAATAGGGCATAATGAAATGAACTGAAGGATTACCATCCCAGAATTCTCCAGGCTGGGCCTACATTATATTTATTTAAAGATGCAATATAGAAAAAGACCCCCCCCGGACCCTTCAAGCCATGCCACCCAGCAACCTCTGACTTAACCCTAGCCTAATCACAGGACAGTGTTGGTGCGTGGTCAAGTGGTTAAGGCATCGGTCTAGAGATCCGAAGGTCGCTAGTTCGAGCCTCAGCTGAGGCAACGTGTTGTATCCTTGAGCAAGGCACTTAACCACACATTTCTCTGCGACGACACCAGTGCCAAGCTGTATCAGACCTAATGCCCTTCCCTTGGACAACATCGGTGGTGTGGAGAGGGGAGACTTGCAGCATGGGCAACTGCCAGTCTTCCATACAACCTTGCCGAGGCCTGCGCCCTGGAAACCTTCCAAGGTGCAAATCCATAGTCTCACGAGACTAACGGATGCCTATTAATCACAGGACAATTCATAATGACCAATTAACCTATTCTAACCAGTATAGCCTTGGACTGTGGGAGGACACCAGATCACAAGGAGAAAACCCATACATTCCATGGAAAGGATGTACAGACTCCTTACAGAGGATGCTGGGATTGAACTCTGAACTTTGCCTCCCTGAGCTGTAAAACACTAACCACTAAGCTGATGTGGCGCCTTATAGATTGTACATTGATCAAAGTGCTTAGGAGAGAAATTTATGAAGTGACATATTATAAACTTTGCCATTGAAGATTCATTCAGAATGACAGAAACTTGGAAGGCTTAGGATTCAAGAAAGAACTATGGTCTTAAAAATAAACAAACTTGGCCCCTCAATCACGAGCTGGTAAAATAATAAAAAGGAAGTGTAGAAGTTGAATGGCAGAGAGGTTAGAGCAAATCCAAATAAAACAGCAAGAGCTGTTTCTCGTGCAAGCTCCTGTTTAACAAACCTTCTCAACTTCTCTGAAGAAGTGACAAGCAAAGTAGAGAAGGAGCTCACGATGATGTGATTTATTTGTGTCAGTAAGGTTCTATCAGAGTCCCATGTAAAAGATGAGTAATAAAACTCAAAAACGTTGGCATCATCAACATGGATTGGATTTGTTGCCAGTCCTTTGACTGCAGTCAGTCTGGTGTATGTGTATATATATCGGATTGGAAAAAGCTGCAGCTCCATAAAGACAGTGCCCATTATTAAAGACTCCACTCAACCCCCATCACCCAGGACATGACCTCTTTTCATTGCTACCATCAAGGAGGAGGTAAATGAGCCTGAAGATAGACACTCAGGATTTTGGGAAAACTTCTTCCCCTCTGCCATCAGATTTCTGAATAGGCAATGAACACATGAGCACTACCTAAGTATTTTTACTTTCTTTTTATATTACTCATTTAGTTTATATATACATCATTTTGTAAGTTAAAATATATTTTATGTTTTGCACTGTACAACAAATTTCATGATGTTTTAGAATCAGAATAAACTAGATCCTGATATAGAACATAAAATTACATCACAGGAATAGGCCATTCAGCCCATCATGTCTGTGTGATGTCATGGGGCCTAACTACACATAAGCCTGAGTATCTTGCCTTCCGTTTATTTTCTTTCTGACTGAAGAGAGATCTTCACTGCTTAGCATGCCTGAGATTCAGAGCTCGCTGAAACACTGATGTGTTTTTTTTTGGCAGAATAAATAATTAAATAACTTAATGTTTATGATACTCGAGAGACCAGAGACCAAATAAAATCAATTAAGAGTGAAAAATCATTCCTCTGTTTTATTCCAGGGATGTATGCTATAAAAAGTACATAAAAGTAATTGATGCCTGATGTATATTTCATTTTTAAAGAAAGATTAAAGGGAAGCTAGGTTTACTGTCACATGTACATCAAACCATCGAAACATGCAGTGAACTGCATTGTCTGCGTTGACGACCAACAGTTCTGAGAATGTGATGGGGGCTGCCGGCAAGAGTTGCCATGCCACTGGTGCCAACATAGCATGCCCACAGCTTATAAATGCTAACTCGTCTGCTTTGGGACTGCGTGAGGAAACTGCGTACTCAGAGGAAGAGCCATGTGTTCATGGGGAGAGTGTACACCCTCCTTTCAGACAGATTGCAACATTGCTGTTTAATATCAGTTCATGAAGTTGCTATATCTTCATGCCCTACATGACGAATTGCATGGACATCCATTTGTGTCCAGAGCCCCACATGTAAGCCCTCAGGTATATTTAAAGTGGAGGTTCAGAGGCTCTTGATTAGTAAGGGTGTCAAAGGTTATGGGGAGAAGGCAGGAGAAGGGGGTTGGGAGGAGTGGTAAATCAGCCATGATCAAATAGCAGAACAGACTTGATGGGCCAAATAACTTAATTCTGCTTCTGTGTACAGTATTATGGTCTTAGCTGAACCACTGAAAGATTAGCCCGCTACAGAGGACTTTGGTGAACTGCTGTCAGCAGTTTATGCCTATTAGGGGTGATGGGTTTACGAAGAAGGAGAAATCATGCTTAACTGGAGAGAATAACTTTTCATGGTTAAAAAAAGGATCTAGTGCTTTCCTGGCATATATGAGGAACAAACCCTTCTCTGGCTTCTAGCCGGGTACAGATTCCGATTATAACTGACATTTCAATGACAAACTCTGCCATCTTCATCAGGATGATGCCTGAACATGTCTAGTCGGTGGTAATTATACCACCCTGGTATGAAGACGGTGCAACTTGTCATCAAAACATCAGTTATTATCGATACCTGTACCTGGCTGGAAGCCCAAGAAGAGTTTATTCAACTTTTCATCGTGTTCATTTTTAAAGACTTTTCAAATGGAATTGCATATATGAGAAATATTTTGGAAAGTAAACTCAGAACATTAGACGTGAAATATATGTTATCTGAGTAAGTCATAATTTCATATCAACCTTTCCTTTTAAATGTCAAGGCAAATAAAAATATGTCTTTAACATTTTTGGATAGATGGCTTTATTAGTTTCATATGATAACTTTTGGAGAGTGCATACAGTATAAGAATTTATTGCACATCTGTTCTGTATTTTACTTTTTTTATTAGGAAAGGGGTGAAACAAATCAATTGCCCCTCCCCGACACCACAGCCAGCAACCACCCCCACTCCTCTCTTCCCATCATTCCTATCATTCCTTTTCTCTGTACAGATCCATCAAGGATTACGGGAGGCGGGGCTTACCTGCAGAGGGTTAATTGATTATTCCATGTCATGCTTGAATGACCTGGACTGAGGAAATGAGTTACGCTAAAGGTCCAAAGGTGTACGGGAAAGTATGAAAAGTCACTGCCGGTGTTGAAGTCATGCATGGCAATTTGCAATAAGCAAAGGACAGAGCACGTATCTTTAATTCAGTGCTGTTGAGTAAATACGGGGAAGGAAAATCGGACTGCTGTAGTTTATTGGTATACATGTGAGGAATTGTAGATCAACTGGATTTTATCTACCAAGTTTGGGTTAGCTGCCCGACTGGAAATGTCTTTCTAACTCTGCTCTCTCCTCCCTGGAAAATTGTATTTATTTATTTGTTTTATCTATTGGGATAGAGTATGGAATAGTCCCTTCTGGCCCTCCAAGCCACTCTGCCCAGCAATCCCCCAATTCAATCCTAGCCTAATCATGGGACAATTTATAATGACCAATTACCCTCCCAACCAGTACGTCTTTAGACTGTGGAGGAAACTGCAGCACCTAGAGAATACCCACGCATCCCACGGGGAGAACATAGAAACTCCTTACAGAGGAGACCAGGACTGAACTGTGAACTGCATCACCTTGAGCTGTAATAGCATTGTCCTAAGCGCTAGGCAACTGTGGCACTCTCATATATGAACATTATTACCAGACCCGGAGTCAGCCTATAGTGTCCAGATCAGACATCCTTTTTCTCCCATGGATGAGGTCTTTGGAGCCTCTGCTGGGGAGTCTGTAGCTCTGGATTTTTACAGGATGGGGTTGGTAACCCTCTGCCCACCCTTCTCCTTCTGCAGCCAGGCTTGGAACCATCCATGATGGAGTTTTAAACATGACTGTCACACATTAACAGTGATGAACAAATTAAAACAACAATTATATTAATTTAGCAGGCAACACATCAATATTTTTATTAAAACGTCTAATGACAAATGCATTGGTAATATTACAAATCAAGTCTGCCTCCTCTCTGCTTTTCTCTGTTGTGCATTTCTATACCTCAATGTAATATAACATTCTTGTATGTAAATGATTAATCAGGGAACCAATTGTTATGGAGAGAAGACAGGAGAATGGGGATGAGAGGGATAATAAATCAGCCATGATGGAATGACAGAGCAGACTTGATGGGCCGAATGGTTTAATACTGCTTCTATGTCTTTTGGCCTTATCAAATACTGAAAAGCCTAGATAGGACGAATGTGGAGAGGATGTTTCCTATAGTGTGGGATTCTAGGACCAGTAGGCACAGCCTCAGAATAGAAGGATGTCCATTTAGACCAGAGATGAGGAGGAATTTCTTCAGCTGGAAGGTGGTGAATCTGTGGAATTCATTCCCACAGATGGCTGTGGTGGCCAAATCATTAGGTATATTTAAAGAGGAGGTTGATGTATTGTTAATAAGTCAGGGTGTCAAAAGTTACAGTGAAAAGGCAGGAGAATAGAGTTGAGAGAGTTAATAAATCAGTCATGATGCTATGGCAGAGCAGACTTGATGGGCCGAATGGCTTTATTCTGCTCCTATGGTCTTATGGCCTCATTTATCACATAGCCTGTGGAAGTGTTCAATTCTGTCACTTGCAGGAGGATAAGGTTGTGAGATCGATGGCAGATACATAGGATGCACTTCTGGTATTTTAAAATTATTATTATTTTGTTTTTCATTGTTTTCTGTTGTACTTGACCTGGTAATGGACTAGCATACTATGACATCCTTTGCTATGGGTTTGTATGTTCATGGAGGTTACTGCTCTCTTCTGATCCACTGTTAGTCAGGGAAAATCAAACCTGCATCAGACTGCAGAATCTTGCAGTCTCTCGTGCCTTCCTTCTCTTGCAGCATTTCTGGAATGGTGAGTAGTTTACACATCGTTTCTAAATTTGTGAAAACTGAAGTTGACAAAAATATACTCTAGACTCATTTTAAAATCGACCTCAAATGTTTAGAAGCAAAGGCTCCATATGTTTGATCTTCAGACTTAACTGCAGAATGCTTGGAATATATGGAGGTCAGGAAAGATAAAAATAGAATTCATGCTGAATCAGGATAGAAATGTATTAGTTTCTAAACAGAATATTTTAATGTGAATTAATTCATATTTCAATTGATAAAAAGTTAGCATATTATGTTTATGACTGCAAGCCCTTTGGAAGCTGCCATATATGGCATTAACATACACAAATGTTGTCAACAGTTTGGTAGAGGCGTACATAAACCATTGTCTACAAGTAAGAGGAGAATTTGATTAGCCACTCGGTAACATCAAGCATGTTCTGTTAAATCTTGGGCAAGCGGATAAGCGGTGAAGGTCGATGATGGGCAGATCTCAGCACTCACGCCACATTCCTTCCATGCATCATGGATGTTTTTGGGTGAAGTATGTTTGTGAACTGCTCATCATCTAAGCAGTCGCAAGCCAGCGAAACTTCCCCAGTGGAGTGCAGTCAATGCTAGTGATTAACGACTCTGTGGTTTAAAATCACAACATTTTTTTTGCATTGCATTTTGAAGAACCTGAACTGTAGGACAATTACGCAGAGTGCATTCCAGTAACATTTTCGTGAAATTCAGTCTTGCTTCATTGAAACTTTTGGAGTTGGTTTTTGCTTTTGCCACATGGGTAACAATGTGGTAGGGCAGATCATAGCTCTGTCATATTGCACATTGTGTTTTTATTCCAGTACTTTTTCAGCTTAATGTCTGTGTGGTAAAAAGTAGAATTTATCCCTTTGTATTGTTTCAAAAGCATCAGGCTCCTGAACCAGGTTGAATACATTTCCTCAACACTGAACTGATCTCAGAACTTATGGACTCACTTTCAGGGATAATGTAACTTATGTTCTCAGTATTAGCTATCTATATATAATTTATTTATTATTTGTTTTTGACAATATTTAATTATTTATCTGTCTATCAATCAGTCTATTCATTTATCTTTCTATTTATCTATCTATATTTATTTATCAATTGATCTATCTGTTATTTATTTATACATTTGTTCATTTGTTTATTTATTTATTATTTTTACTTTTTTGCATTTGCAGTTTGTCTTCTTTTGCACATTGGTTGTTCGTCTTTTTGTGTGGTTTTTCAATGGTTCTGTTGTATTTTTCTGTTCTATTGTCAATGCCTGCAAGTAAATGAATGTCAGGGTAGTATGTGGTATACTTTGAAAATATATTTAACTTTTGAAAAGCTATAATTTTTGTGTTGGCTTCACTTAGTTGAGTCAATCCTCATTTATAAGATCTCCTGTCCTTGTGTGCAGATTCGCTGGATGAGGAGACAAGGACGTGGTTTAACTTCCCTGCTCGAATAAAGAGCAAAGCCAACAGGAGCTGACAATTACAGATGGCAATCACCACATGGAAGAAGCACACCAGGAAATGCCACCATTTTATCACAGCCCATTATTCACTCATTTTCTGACAGGGCTTGGCTTGTGATTGACAACCAGACGTCTGCAGAGTGAGTTACACAACACGTTTCATTCATCTCACAATTACGTTGTAATTCTTCACAATACTCGTTTGCTAAAACTCTATTTATAGTGGAACAAAATATAATTAAGGCCCTAGTTTTTGCAAAATACATTCTTAAAACATTATTTACTCCACTACGGAGGATTTCTTCTTTGAAATGTAAGTAACCTCAGTTGCATTATTTCTAGAATTCCACTTTATCTCCCTTAGTTTGTGTCAGTATGGATTCTTGCACTAATACGTTTTGAACCATCCATGATGGATAATGGCGAACTAATACACTGCCCACTTATTTACTTTTTTAGCGATACAACGGCCCTCTGAGCCACGCCACCCAGCAAATCACTTATTTAACACTACCCCAATCACAGGACAACTTACAATGACTAGTCAACCTACTAAGTGGTACGTCTTTGGATTGTGGGAGGAAACCAGAGCACCCAGAGGAAACCCACGTGGCCATGGGGAGAATGTACAAACTCCTTACAGACTGTGCCAGAATTGAAATCCAAACTTTGATGTCCTGAGCTGTAATAGCGTTGTGCTATCTGCTACGCCTCCATGATGCCCTTTTACAAGATAAAGAGCCGTATTCCTACCAGTCATTGCCACAGGCAGCTGTGGAGGTCAAGTCATTGGGTATACTTAAAGTGGAGATTGATAGGTTCTTGATTAGTCAGGGCATGAGAGTTTATGGGGAGAAAGCAGAGAATGGCATTTGAGAGGAATAATAAAGGCCATGATGAAACTGGCCTAGTTCTGCTTCTATATCTTAGGGTCTAATGATGATGACTTACCTGGATTACCGTGATTTGCATAATATTAGCTTAAATGGTTAACTTTGTCTCATAAGATGAAATTTGGTGTCACTAATGGGTTCTGAAGGAACTGTGCAGATTGCCAAGATTATTATGTATTCAAATTCAAATATAAATTGAGAAATTAATGAAACATGAAAGTTTTATTTTACCTCCATAACTCATGAGAAATTCAAACACCTCCATTGTTTTTTACTGCTACTGCTCCTTCTCTGCAAAGGTACAAAGCTCAATTGCTTGACCCTCTGCAGTTCAGACACCTGATTATAAAACCATTGCAAGTAAAACCCAGTTTTGAAGTTCTGTTGAAATTCTCCCCTTGAAGCCTCCTCCTTTTACTTGGGATTTTCCAAAATGAGATTACAGATGGCATTTTGTACTTATAAACACATATGGATGTTTTTACCAATTACATCCATGGTACTGTAATTATTTGAATGCCTGTATGCTCTACTAGTTAACTAAGAGCAATCCACCTTGAAAGCAACAAGGCCAAATATTCAAAGAACATGTTACATTTCTATGGGCATTAATATGAAATACCAATTTATTTGAGAAAGGTGCTACTGTGAATAATTAAAGGTAATTGTATTATGAATCTTAAGTTTTTTGCATATTAAACTTAAAGCTGCATAAGACTTGATATTTGTTATTAAAACGCTAAAAGAAAATGGTTATTTATTCTCTAGAAGTATTGCAAAACTTATAAGAAATGATAGTTGCAACCTGTTTTGGAAAGAACGCAGACACTGAAATCAGACGTACAAAATCGAAGGTAATATATGGTCTGTTACTGGCATTAAGATGAGTTTGTGTTCTGATGTTTCTCAGACAATGAAGGATCAGGTGAACTCTATACATCTTTTCTCACTGTTCCTGAGGAATAAATTGGCTGTTTGTGTACAGAATGCCTGGCTATCCCTTCTGCTGATTTCCATCCCTAAAACAAATTGGGTGACAGAGTCATAGATCAGAGGTTAGAGGTGAGGGGTTATCCTGAGCATTCCTGAGGCACACTTACAAGCTCTACTCCGTACGTGGACTGTGAATTGCCAAGAAAATTACAAGGAAAAATGGAGTAAGATCCATTTGAAGTTGTTTTGAAACAATGCTTTTCTTTATTATATCTTTCGGAAAAGAAAATTAAAATAATGTTGACAATATGTCAGTTTACTGTTTTGTTTTAAATGTGAACATGTTGCGACCTAAACAGAAACACTTGTTTGCTTTGCAGTTAAAAGAAAGCTGGTCATGAAATTCCAGTCTGTGTTGCTGGCAGGCAAGACTTCCTGCTGGCAGTGCGCACTTGTAAAACTACCCCTACAGAGTAATGGACACCATACAGTGATGTTGCAATGATATAATCAAGACCACTAGTTTACAGTACATGATAAAGCTTTATCACATGGGAGTTGGGGATTTTTTTAAATTAATGGTTTGGGGATTACATACTGTGAATCTCCATTATTAATTAGGACCATTGGCTTATGATGACTGAACACGTTAATTTTCACTTTACTACAAGGTTTTCAAGATTTTTTTTGCCGGAGAACATATCCCATGATTGTAGCCATAGTTGTGATCTTAGCTATGATCTAATTGAGCCATTTTACTGACACCATAAATCACTGCAACTGATTCACACAGTAAATGATTGGAGTTAATTCATTCCTCATGGACCATGAGATTTTGTCCCCATTGATTGTAAATGTGTTTACTTTGTGTTGCAAATTAAAATGGAATTATTTTATGATATTTCAGAATTTATTATTTAGAGATACAGCGTGGAACAGGCCATTCCAGCCCTTCGAACCACGCCTCCCAGTAACCCCCAATTTAACCCTAGCATAACTACAGGACAATTTACAATGACCAATTAATCTACTAACCAGTAAGTCTTTGGACTGTAGGAGGAAACCAGATCATCTAGAAGAATGCCACACATTTCACAGGGAGGATGTACAGACTCCTTACAGAGGATGCCAGAACTGAACACCAAACTCCGACACCCCAAGCTTTAATAGTGTTGCACTAACTACTAACGAATTTCAGACTCTTATGCACAGAAAATGGATTAGATAAAAAATGCAGCTTTTTAATAGATAAATTAGGCAACATTGAGGTTAGTGGATATTTTGAAATGTCTGCATTTATTTCCAGTTGAAGTTTTGCTCATTTGGAAATTAGATTGGCAAATCATTATCATGCATCGTGTCCTTATCTAACTTACTGTTGAAAAGTGAACAAAATATTCAGGACATACAACTTTTATTGTTGACTACACAGTTAAACAAGAAGTTTATCATATAGAAAGTTCGGAACCATATTTGAAGTAAAGGTACAATATCACGGCATCTCAAACTCCAAAGTTCAAAGTAAGGTTATTATTGAAGTATGTATATGTCATCATACTCAACCCTGAGATTCATTTTCTTGCAGGCATTCACAGTGGAACAAAGAAGTACAACAGAATCAATGAGAAGCCACACATGAAGACTGACAAATGACCAACGACTCCAATCCCGATGCTGTGATTTGTGTGATCGATATGGAATGATTTCATCATAGCACAGGATCATTAAATGGTGCTCGAAACCACCCCCCGCCTTTCTGCCACATTTTTCTTCTCCAACATTTCCTTTGCCTCCACTTCTCCCTTCCCTCACAATTCTTTCTCTCTTTTCCATCCTCAAACTGAACTGTCGCTTCACTCTCTGTTTCATTCCATAGCACTCAGTGTGGGTGTGACAGAGAGACCACTTTCAGAATCAGAGTCAGCTTTAATATCACTGGTATACATTGCGAAATTTGTTGTTTTGTGTCAGCGGTACATTGTAATACATAATAATAACATTAATTCATGATAAGAAGTATATATATAAATACAGTACTGAACAATAGTTTTAGGTACATATTTATATATATACTGCTGCCACAAAAACCCACAAATTTCATGACATATGTGAGTGATGATAAACCTGATTCTGATATGGGTCTCTATACGGACTGAGAGTGGGAAGGGGACAAGGAGAGGGGAATCATGGTTTGGAAAAGGGGAAGGGAGAGGGCAGAGAGTGGGAAGCACCACAAAGACAATCTGTGATGATCAATAAACCAGTTGTTTGGAATCAAATGACCTTTCCTGGTGTCTCAGGGCTGGATGTGTCTCCACCCACGCCAGCTCCCATCTCTTGTCATTCCTCCTCTACCACCTGTCCTACAACCCTCCCATGGCACTCCATCCTCACCATTTCCAACAACCTTTGCTCCTGCCACATTTACAAATTCGCTCGCTGCTCCACATTGACAAATACAGTACTGTGCAAAAGTCTTAAGCACGCTAGCTGTATGTGTGGAAATTTGCCAGGCATCTATGAGAGAGCTAGTTGGCTCCTATTGCTCTTGGGGGCGGGTGGGGGGGGGGGTGGAGGCAGGGAGAATCACAACAACAATTTCTAAAAAAGAGAAGATCTCAATTCATTGAATTTTTTTTTCAGGTGACATCCAATATGGCTATGGGACAAGTTACGTGTCAACCAAAAGTAATCATCATTAGACAGGCAATTACAGTGAAATGACTGACAAACATGCCTCAGGGTAAGATTTCAAACAATTATTTTGTATTAATATTGAAGCTTTGTACTAATATAGAAATTTCCATTTTACAGCAACAGATATTTCAATGGCATGGACATACACGAACGATCGTTGTCCTTTATGACAGAATTAAAACTACTTTCATGGGGACAGTTTATTCTCAGCTGGTAATATTTTGTGAGGGTGGCAGGATGGAGATACAGTATGTTTCTACCAAAGAAGGTGTAAGATGCTCCTTCCCTCCACTGGCCTGCTGGTCACCTTTGGGCAAGATGTAGCACCTGCTTAGCTCCTGATCAGGGTCACGTGAAGCCATAGGAGCTGGTGGTGGATGGTCGTATGAGCAAGCTGGTGCATATCACAAGTCCTGGTTATGCGACCACTGACGCCAGGCAGACAATCTCTGAAGAGTATTGATAATGGTTAGAATCACCCATCATGTAAAGACACTGCCCAGAAGAAGACAATGGGCAAACTACTTCTGCAGAAAACTTTGCCAAGAACAATCACGGTCATGGAAAAACTATGATTGCCCATGTCCTGTGACATGGCATATAATAAACAAACAAATTATTTTGGGAAAGATGCCACAACCGTGGCTATCATGAGAAGTCAAAGCCAACATAATAGCCAAAGTGAGGGCATATAATAGAGCAAAAATTAGTGGGCAGTTAGAGGATTGGAAAACTTTTAAAAACCAAAAGAAGGCAACTGAAAAACTCATAAAGAAAGTAAAGATGGAATATGGTTGTAAGCTAGCCAATAATACTAAAGAGGATGCCATAAGTTTCTTTAGATACATAAAGTGTAAAAGAGAAGCATGAGTGGATATCAGATGGCTGGAAAATGATGCTCAAAGGTAGTAATGGGGGAAATTGAAATAGCAGACGAACTGAATAGATACATTGCATCAGTCTTCACTGTGGAAGAGATTAGCGATACGGTGGAATTTCCAAGCGTCAGAGGCCATGAAGTGTGTGAAGTTACCATTATTAGACGGAAGGTTCTTGGGAAAATGAAAGGTCTGAAGGTAGATAAGTCACCTGGACCAGATAGTGTACTCCCCAGAGTTCTGGAAGAGATGGCTGAAGAGATCATGGAGGCAGTAGAAATGATCTTTCAAGAATCACTGGATTCTGGGATGGTTTTGGAAGACTGGAAGATTGTGAATGTCACTCCACTCTTCAAGAAGGGAGAGAGGTAGAAGAAAGAAAACTCTAGGCCTGTTAGTCTGACCTCAGTGGTTGAGAAGATGTTGGATTCGATTATTAAGAATGAGGTCTCAGGGTTCTTGGAGGCACATGATAAAATAGGCTGTAGTTGTAATGTATGGCTTTGTTTCTTTCAGAACAATGTCTCTCCATAACACTACGTATGATCTGTTGGCTACATATGCATTTTGATCTGTTATCTGTGCATGCACATTGCTCTCTTCCTTTCCATCTCTCTGCAATGTGAGTACATCAGTTAAAGCCATCTCCCGCATGCATGCTTTATTTAATTGATATATAGTTGTGCACAGACACAACAGTAGTCAGCATGGTTTCCTCAAGGGAAAGTCTTGCCTCACAAATCTGTTAGAATTCTTTGAAGAAGTAACAAGCAGAAAAAACAAAGGAGAATCAGTAAATGTTGTATACTTGGATTTTCAGAAGGCCTTTGACAAGGTGCCACACATCACGCTGCTTAACAATCTATGAGCCCATGGTATTCCAGGAAAGATTCTAGCATGGATAAAGCAGAGGCTGATTGGCAGGAGGCAAAGAGTGGGAGTAAAGGGAGCCTTTTTTGAGTGGCTGCTGGTGACGAGTGATATTACACAGGAGCCTGGGTTGGGACTGATTCTTTTTACATCATATGTCAAAAATTTGGATGATGGAATTGATGGCTTTGTTGCAAAGTTTGCAGATGATATGAAGATAGGTGGTGGGGCAGGTAGTTTTGAGGAAGTAGAGAGGCTATAGAAGGACTTCGACAGATTAGGAGAATGAGTAAAGAAATGGCAGATGGAATATAGTGTAGGGAAGTGTATGGCCATGCACATTGGTAGAAGAAATGAAAGGGTCGACTATTTTCTAAATGGAGAGAAAATATAAAAAACCGAGTCCTTTTGCAGGATTCCCTGAAGGTTAATTTGAAAGTTGAGTCTGTGGTGAGGAAGGCAAATGCAATGTTAGCATTCATTTCAAGAGGACTAGAATACAAAAACAAAGATGTAATGTCGAGAAACACACATCAAAGTTGCTGGTGAACGCAGCAGGCCAGGCAGCATCTATAGGAAGAGGCGCAGTCGACGTTTCAGGCCGAGACCCTTCGTCAGGACTAACTGAAGGAAGAGTGAGTAAGGGATTTGAAAGCTGGAGGGGGAGGGGGAGATGCAAAATGATAGGAGAAGACAGGAGGGGGAGGGATAGAGCCGAGAGCTGGACAGGTGATAGGCAAAAGGGGATACGAGAGGATCATGGGACAGGAGGTCCGGGAAGAAAGACGGGGGGGGGGTGACCCAGAGGATGGGCAAGAGGTATATACAGAGGGACAGAGGGAGAAAAAGGAGATTGAGAGAAAGAATGTGTGCATAAAAATGAGTAACAGCTGGGGTACGAGGGGAAGGTGGGGCCTAGCGGAAGTTAGAGAAGTCAATGTTCATGCCATCAGGTTGGAGGCTACCCAGACGGAATATAAGGTGTTGTTCCTCCAACCTGAGTGTGGCTTCATCTTTACAGTAGAGGAGGCCGTGGATAGACATGTCAGAATGGGAATGGGATGTGGAATTAAAATGTGTGGCCACTGGGAGATCCTGCTTACTCTGGCGGACAGAGCGTAGATGTTCAGCAAAGCGGTCTCCCAGTCTGCGTCGGGTCTCACCAATATATAAAAGGCCACATTGGGAGCACCGGACGCAGTATATCACCCCAGTTGACTCACAGGTGAAGTGATGCCTCACCTGGAAGGACTGTTTGGGGCCCTGAATGGTGGTAAGGGAGGAAGTGTAAGGGCATGTGTAGCACTTGTTCCGCTTACACGGATAAGTGCCAGGAGGGAGATCAGTGGGGAGGGATGGGGGGGACGAATGGACAAGGGAGTTGTGTAGGGAGCGATCCCTGCGGAATGCAGAGGGGGGGGGGAGGGAAAGATGTGCTTAGTGGTGGGATCCCGTTGGAGGTGGCGGAAGTTACGGAGAATAATATGTTGGACCCGGAGGCTGGTGGGGTAGTAGGTGAGGACCAGGGGAACCCTATTACTAGTGGGGTGGTGGGAGGATGGAGTGAGAGCAGATGTACGTGAAATGGGAGAGATGCGTTTAAGAGCAGAGTTGATAGTGGAGGAAGGGAAGCCCCTTTCTTTAAAAAATGAAGACATCTCCCTCGTCCTAGAATGAAAAGCCTCATCCTGAGAGCAGATGCGGCGGAGACGGAGGAATTGCGAGAAGGGGATGGCATTTTTGCAAGAGACAGGGTGAGAAGAGGAATAGTCCAGATAGCTGTGAGAGTCAGTAGGCTTATAGTAGACATCAGTGGATAAGCTGTCTCCAGAGACAGAGACAGAAAGATCTAGAAAGGGGAGGGAGGTGTTGGAAATGGACCAGGTAAACTTGAGGGCAGGGTGAAAGTTGGAGGCAAAGTTAATAAAGTCAACGAGTTCTGCATGCGTGCAGGAAGCAGCGCCAATGCAGTCGTCGATGTAGCGAAGGAAAAGTGGGGGACAGATACCAGAATAGGCACGGAACATAGATTGTTCCACAAACCCAACAAAAAGGCAGGCATAGCTAGGACCCATACGGGTGCCCATAGCTACACCTTTAGTTTGGAGGAAATGGGAGGAGCAAAAGGAGAAATTATTAAGAGTAAGGACTAATTCCGCTAGACGGAGCAGAGTGGTGGTAGAGGGGAACTGATTAGGTAATGTCGAGACTTTATAAAGCACTACTGAGGCCTCATTTGGAGCATTGTGAGCAGGTTAAGAACTTGTTGCAATTCTTTGAGGAGATTACAAGTAAAGAAGATAAAGGGGATGCAGTGGATGTTGTGTATATGGACTTTCAGAAGGCCTTTGACAAGGTGCCACACATGAGGCTGCTTACCAAGTTAAGAGCCTATAATATTACTGGAAAGTTACTAAGATAGAGCATTGGCTGATTGGAAGAAGGCAATGAGTAGAAGTAAAAGGATCCTTGTCTGGTTGGCTGCCAGTAACTAGTGGTGTTCAGCAGGGGTTGGTGATGGGACTACTTCTTTTTATGCTGTGCATAAATGATTTAGATGATGGAATAGATGGTTTTGTTGCCAAGTTTGCAGATGATACAAAGATTGCTGGAGGGGGAGTTGGCGTTGAGGAAACAGGTAGGATGCAGAAGGACTTAGACAGATTAGGAGAATGGGCAAGAAAGTGGAAAATGAAATATAATGTTAGAAAATGCATGGTCAGGCACTTTGGTAGTAGAAACATATGTGAAGACTATTTTCTAAATGGGGAGAAAATCCAAAAATCTGAGATGCAAAAGGATTTGGGATCCCTTGTGTAGAACACCCTGAAGGTTAACTTGCAGGTTGAGTCAGTGGTGAGGAAGGCAAATGCCATGTTAGCATTCATTTCAAGAGGTCTAGAATACAAGAGCAGGGATGTGATGCTGAGGCTTTATAAGGCACTGGTGAGACCTCACCTTGAGTATTGTGAACAGTTTTGGGCTCCTCATCTTAGAAGATGTGCTGGCATTGGGGAGGGTCCAGAGGAGGTTCACAAGAATGATCATGGGAATTCAGGGTTATCATATGAGGAACGTTTGATGGCTCTGGGTCTATACCTGCTGGAATTCAGAAGGATGAGGGGGGATCTCATTGAAACCTTTCGAATGTTGAAAGGCCTAGACAGAGTAGATGTGGAAAGGATGTTTCCCATGGTGGGAGAGTCTAGGACAAGAGGGCACAGCCTCAGGATAGAAACATAGAAACATAGAAAATAGGTGCAGGAGTAGGCCATTCGGCCCTTCGAGCCTGCACCGCCATTTATTATGATCATGGCTGATCATCCAACTCAGAACCCCGCCCCAGCCTTCCCTCCATACCCCTGACCCTTGTAGCCACAAGGGCCATATCTAACTCCCTCTTAAACATAGCCAATGAACTGGCCTCAACAGTTTGCTGTGGCAGAGAATTCCACAGATTCACCACTCTCTGTGTGAAGAAGTTTTTCCTAATCTCGGTCCTAAAAGGCTTCCCTTCTATCCTCAAACTGTGACCCCTCGTTCTGGACTTCCCCAACATCGGGAACAATCTTCCTGCATCTAGCCTGTCCAATCCCTTTAGGATCTTATACGTTTCAATCAGATCCCCCCTCAATCTTCTAAATTCCAACGAGTACAAGCCCAGTTCATCCAGTCTTTCTTCATATGAAAGTCCTGCCATCCCAGGAATCAATCTGGTGAACCTTCTTTGTACTCCCTCTATGGCAAAGATGTCTTTCCTCAGATTAGGGGACCAAAACTGCACACAATACTCCAGGTGTGGTCTCACCAAGGCCTTGTACAACTGCAGTAGTACCTCCCTGCTCCTGTACTCGAATCCTCTCGCTATAAATGCCAGCATACCATTCGCCTTTTTCACCACCTGCTGTACCTGCATGCCCACTTTCAATGACTGGTGTATAATGACACCCAGGTCTCATTGCACCTCCCCTTTTCCTAATCGGCCACCATTCAGATAATAATCTGTTTTCCTATTTTTGCCACCAAAGTGGATAACTTCACATTTATCCACATTAAATTGCATCTGCCATGAGTTTGTCCACTCACCCAACCTATCCAAGTCACCCTGCATCCTGTTAGCATCCTCCTCACTGCTAACACTGCCACCCAGCTTCGTGTCATCCGCAAACTTGGAGATGCTGCATTTAATTCCCTCATCCAAGTCATTAATATATATTGTAAACAACTGGGGTCCCACCACTGAGCCTTGCGGTACCCCACTAGTCACCGCCTGCCATTCTGAAAAGGTCCCGTTTATTCCCATTCTTTGCTTCCTGTCTGCTAACCAATTCTCCACCCACACCAATACCTTACCCCCAATACCGTGTGCTTTAAGTTTGCACACTAATCTCCTGTGTGGGACCTTGTCAAAAGCCTTTTGAAAATCCAAATATACCACATCCACTGGTTCTCCCCTATCCACTCTACTAGTTACATCCTCAAAAAATTCTATGAGATTCGTCAGACATGATTTTCCTTTCACAAATCCATGCTGACTTTGTCCAATCATTTCACCGCTTTCCAAATGTGCTGTTATCACATCCTTGATAACTGACTCCAGCAGTTTCCCCACCACCGACGTTAGGCTAACCGGTCTATAATTCCCCGGTTTCTCTCTCCCTCCTTTTTTAAAAAGTGGGGTTACATTAGCCACCCTCCAATCCTCAGGAACTAGTCCAGAATCTAACGAGTTTTGAAAAATTATCACTAATGCATCCACTATTTCTTGGGCTACTTCCTTAAGCACTCTAGGATGCAGACCATCTGGCCCTGGGGATTTATCTGCCTTCAATCCCTTCAATTTACCTAACACCACTTCCCTACTAACATGTATTTCACTCAGTTCCTCCATCTCACTGGACCCTCTGTCCCTTACTATTTCTGGAAGATTATTTATGTCCTCCTTAGTGAAGACAGAACCAAAGTAATTATTCAATTGGTCTGCCATGTCCTTGCTCCCCATAATCAATTCACCTATTTCAGTCTGCAGGGGACCTACATTTGTCTTTACCAGTCTTTTCCTTTTTACATATCTATTAAAGCTATAAAAAGATAGAGGGGTGCCTTTCAAAACAGAGATGCAGAGAAATTTCTTTGGCCAGAGGGTGGTGAATTTGTGGAATTTGTTGCCACATGCAGCAGTGGAGGCCATGTCGGGTGATTTTAAGGCAGAGATTGATAGGTTCTTGATTGGACAGTACATCAAAGGTTATGGGGAGAAGGCCGGGAAATGGGGTTGAGGAGGAGTGAAAAAAGGATCAGCCGTGACTGACTGTTGGAGCAGACATGCTAGGCCAAATGCCCTAATTCTGCTCCTATGTCCTATGGTCTAATGGTCTTATTTTAGAAAGGATGTGCTGAAACCGGAGGGGGTTCAAAGGACTTTCACGAAATTTATTCCTGAATTGAATGGCTTTCATATGAAGAGCGTTTGATGGTTCTGGGCTAGAATTCAGAAGAATGAGGGGTGACCTAATTGAAACCTATCGATTGGTGAAAGGTCCTGATAGAGTGGATGTGGAGAGAATGTTTCCTATGGTGGGAGAGTCTAAGACCAGAGGACACATCCTCAGAATAGAGTGACATCCTTTTAGAATGGAGATGAGGAAGAATTTCTTTAGCCAGGGAGAGGAGAATCTGTGGAATTCTTTGCCAAAGGCAGGTGTGGAGGTAAAGCCTTTATGTATATTTAAGGCAGAGGTTGATAAATTCTTGATTGATCAGGTCATGAAGGGATTTGGGCCGGGGTGGGTGGGGGGGGGGGCGTGGAAAGCAGTAGAATGGGACTGAGAGGAAAATTGGATCAGCCAGGATGAAATGGCGGAGCAGACTCGATGGGCCAAATGGACTAATTCTGCTCCTATACCTTATGGCATCAAGCAATTTGCATGCACCAAAACGCCTGTTACCGCACCATGAGATACAGGAGCAGGGTTAGGCCATTCCATATACACTTCATCTTTGAAAGTCCTAGATAGACTGGATGTGGAGGAGTCTAGGACCAGAGGGCACAGCCTCAGAATAGAGGGATCATCATTTAAAATAGACAGTAGACAGTAGACAATAGACAATAGACAATAGGAGCAGGAGTAGGCCATTTGGCCCTTCGAGCCAGCACCGCCATTCACTGTGATCATGGCTGATCATCCACTATCAGTATCCAGTTCCTGCCTTATCCCCATAACCTTTGATTCCACTATCTTTAAGAGCTCTATCTATCTCTTTTTTGAAAGAATCCAGAGACTTGGCCTCCACAGCCTTCTGGGGCAGAGCATTCCGTATATCCACCACTCTCTGGGTGAAAAAGTTTTTCCTTAACTCCGTTCTAAATGGCCTACCCCTTATTCTTAAACTGTGGTCTCTGGTTCTGGACTCACCCAACAGCAGGAACATGCTTCCTGCCTCCAGTGTGTCCAATCGCTTAATAATCTTATATGTTTCAATAAGATCCCCTCTCAGCCTTCTAAATTCCAGAGTATACAAGCCCAGTTGCTCCAATCTTTCAACATATGTCAGTCCCGCCATCCCGGGAAATAACCTTGTGAACCTACGCTGCACTCCCTCAATAGCAAGAATGACCTTCCTCAAATTTGGAGACCAAAACTGCACACAGTACTCCAGGTGTGGTCTCACCAGGGCCCTGTACAGCTGCAGAAGGACCTCTTTGCTCTTATACTCAATTCCCCTTGTTATGAAGGCCAGCATGCCATTAGCTTTCTTCACTGCCTGCTGTACTTGCATGCTTGCTTTCAGTGACTGATGTACAAGAACACCTAGATCTCGTTGTACTTCCCCTTGTCCTAACTTGACTCCATTTAGATAATAATCTGCCTTTCCATTCTTACCACCAAAGTGGATGACCTCACATTTATCCACATTAAACTGCATCTGCCATGCATCTGCCCACTCACCCAGCCTGTCCAAGTCACCCTGCATTCTCATAACATCCTCCTCACATCTCACACTGCCTCCCAGCTTTGTGTCATCGGCAAATTTGCTAATGTTACTTTTAATTCCCTCATCTAAATCATTAATATATATTGTAAACAGCTGCGGTCCCAGCACTGAACCCTACGGAACCCCACTGGTCACCGGTTGCCATTTGGAAAGGGAATAGAGATGAGGAGGAATATTTTTAGCCAGAGGGCGGTGAATCTGTGAAATTTGTTGTCTCAAATGGCTATGGAGACCAAGTCATTGAGTATGTTTAAGGCAGAAGGTAATAGGTTCTTGATTTACTTATTTAGCTATACAGCTCGGAATAAGCTCTTCCAGCCCGGATAGCCAGGCTGCTCCAGGATCTCCCAACAAATGCGATTAACCCCAACATGATGATGGGACAGTTTACAATGACCAATTACCCTACCACGTCCGTCTTTGGACTGTGGGAGGAAACCGGCCCACACAGGAAGTCGCATCCCAAGAAAATTGGCATGCCATCTTGGTCAATGTCTCCCATCCACTACATAATGTACTGGGTGGGCACAGGAGTACATTCAGCCAGAGACTCATTCCTCCGAGATGCAGTATAGAGCATCATAGGAAGTCATTCCTGCCTGTGGCCATCAAACTTTACAACTCCTCCCTTGGAGGGTCAGACACCCTGAGCCAATAGACTGGTCCTGGACTTATTTCCTGGCATAATTTACATATTACTATTTAACTATTTATGGTTTTATTACTATTTATTATTTATGGAGCAACTGTAATGAAAACCAATTTCCCCCCGGGATCAATAAAGTATGACTATGACTATGACTAAAACTCACGCGTTGCACAGAAAGAGTGTAGAGCCTCCTCACCGAATGGTGGTGGAATCAAACTCTGAACTCTGAATGCCTCAAGCTGCAATTGCATCATGCTAACCACTACCCTTAATTAGGGCATCAAAGGTTATGGAGAGAAAGGCAGGAGACTGGGGTTGTGAGAGAAAATAAATCAGCCATGATGGAATGTCGGAAGAGACTTGATGGGCCGAATGGCCCAATTCTGCTCCTATGTCTTATGGACTTATGGAGTTTGCATTTAGCATTTGGAGCTAAAGCCAAATGAGGTGAATCTCCATTTCAGCAAAGTGTGGGAAGCAAATGAATGAATACACACTCTAACCTTTGAGAACAATATTTGCTCAAGTGTCGCTTCCCAGATCCACTCGTAGAGTAAGTGTTGCCTCTGAAACCAAAACTTTCTATACAGGTTTACAAAACTTTAGACTAGGATTATATTGTGTGAAACAAAATTGTGCGCCACGGTAGTGCAGTGGTTAGCACGACACTGTTACATCTCGGGGTGCCGGAGTTTACAGTTCATTTACTGTGTCCTCTGAAAGGAGTCTGTACGTCCTCCCCATGGAACGCTTGGGTTTTCCCCGAGTGCTCTGGTTTCCTCCCACAGTCCAAAGACGGACAGGTTAGTATGTTACTTGGTCATTTGTGCTTTGACAAGAGTTAAATCGGGGCGGGGGGGAAGGGGGGTTGCAGGGGCGTGGTGGCTTGAAGAGTCGGAAAGACTGATTCCGCACTGTCTGTAAATAAATAAATACATAAATAAAATATTTGAAACAACTCAGGAAGAATTGTTAAAACTGAAAGTAATAATTCAAAACTATTTATTGTTCTTTTATTTGTTTGTAGCATAGAGAAAATGCACTCACTTCAGAACACAAAATTTTACTAAAAATAATCATTGTTACATGATGTGACTTGTTGGAGTGGCAATTGGATTGCAAGATCAGAGTCGCATCAGATTAGTTTCTGACATCAACTCTACTGCCTGGGATGGGAAGTGATGGCGAGGGGATCCTCACAGGGAGAAAGGAATCTCAGCCCAGATCCTATTGGGACAGAAATGGGAGTCTTTCACTCTCTTTTGTTCACATCAAGGCCGCCTGAGGAAAGCCCAAAAGTATTGGGAGAAAACAAAAATAAATTTTAAAAAAATATTGGCAAGATTCAAGCTTTGTTGAAAGATTTTATCGACCTTTGAAATACCATTCGAACTCTAGCTAAGCAGTTCCAAGTGCTTACATGTGCACAGTTGTGATTTTCAGGGTATTGACAGTATTTAGCTCTCCCGAGATGCTCCAGGCTCTTATTTAAATTTAATGCTGGGGGGATTAAAGTTTCCTGGAATGATCAAGAGAAAATTTATGATTGAAACTCAGCTGCAGAAGTATATTAATGAGCGAATCAAGATTCACTTCTTTATCATATGTACATCAAAACATACAGTGAAATGCGTCGTCTGTGTTAACAACTAACAAAACCAAAAGATGTGCTGGAAGGCTGCCCGCAAGTGTCACCACACATTCGATGCCAACATCGCATGCCCGCGATGTTCAGCAGAACAACACAAGCAACAACAACATAACAACAACCACAAGCCAATTAAACTGAGTTGTTAACCCCCTTCTGGATTGATGGGTATTTATATAGTGGGTTTTCTGCCTTCCTGACCATTGAAAATTGCATATGTTCATTTGTTTGTTCATTACGTGTATGTCCTTTGATGTCAGGGGGCTAAGCAGGTGCTACACGTTGCCCAAGGGTGATCTGCAGGCGAGCAGAGGCAAGGAGTGCTTTACGCCTTCTTTGAAGAGATGCATCTCCACCCCACATATGAGTGAGGAGATGAAATAGTAGAGAGTAAAATTTGTCGCATTACCAGAATGAAGCAGATTTAATGTGAATGGACTGCATGTTTTATGCAAGATATGAATTTAAAACTTGGAACATTGTTGTAAACCAATTTCATATCCAAGGTTCATAAATTTTAAAGAAAATCAAGGCTAATGTGCTTTTCTGGATAATAAAAGTTAAACATTTTAAATAATTAACTAATACTTTGAAGGTTGCTGCTTCAAGATTGAAGATTCATTTATCATGTGTACATTTCAACATACAGTGAAATGTGTCATTTGCATTAATAACCAAAACACCCGACATGCGTTGGGAGGCAGCCCGCAAGTGTCGCCATATATTCCAGTGCCCACAGTGTTCAGCAGAACACAGAGCACAACACAACTGCAAGGAGGGGATATTTTCCAGAATATAAGACTTAATCTGAAACTCAGATACAGTGGATTCTGGATCATTGGGAAACACTAGGACCAGTGCATTTTGACCCAATTAAGCGGCTGTCCCAATTAACTGAAGTTACAAGGAAATCCATTATGGACAATCTGGTGCATCCTCTCCATGACCTACTGAATAAGCAGCAGAGCATCCTTTCAAACAGACTCATTCAGCTCCACTGTCACAAAGAGCGTTACAGAAAATCTTTCCTATATACAACAGTTCATCTCTGTGCGACAGGAGAGCACACATCATAGTACAATAGTCTCATTTTATACATTATAATTGCACAGTATTGCACATTGGCAAATTATTATTGTGTCAGACATCCCAACTCTCCCAGAAGTTCTGGGAGCCTCCCGCATATGAATAGTGGCTCCCTGATGCCCGCAAATTACATACAATATCACAGAAATCAATTTTTTTGAGAGTGAGCGAGAGAGCACGTGAGCAAGCAAGCGAGAGCGCGAGAGAGAAAGCAAGCCAGAGAGCGCGCAAGCAAGAGAGAGAGAGCGCGAGAGCAAACAAGCGAGAGAGCGAGAGAGAAAGCAAGCGAGGGAGCGAGAGAGCGCACGAGCAAGAGAGAGAGAGCGCGAGAGAGAGAGCGGGAGTGCGCCATGGCAGAGTGTTCCAAAAAAAAAGGAAAATATAAAATGTATGTCACCCCAGACTATACTAAAGTGTACCCCTGCCTAATAGGGGTCAAAATAATGACAGTGTTGCTCGCTGCACTGTTTGCAACAGTGACTTTTCTATTGCCCATGGTGGATTAAGACTGTAAAAGACATGTTGAGGTGAGTTTAACAGGTGTCATTCGTTCATTAGCATAGCTAACGTTATTTAAACTAGCTGGCTAGCTGCTAAGGAGCTACTCTATTGCAGACATACCACCTCTCCTGGAAATCTCCCGCAAATTGATGGTGCTAGCTCCCTGAAATCAGTTTTTGCAGGGTGGGATGTCTGTTGTGTATATCATTATTCTGTACTTTATTATTAGTTAATATCATTATGTATTATTATTGCTAAGTGTGTTTTAAAATGATGCTGCTGTAACCAAATAATTTCCCACTTGGGATCAATAAAGTACTTATTATAATTATTATCAAATAGGTAAAAATGTATAAAAAAGACAAACTATGGTTTAACTGAGTAAGAAATTTTAATATGGCACTGGATCTGTGCTTATCCGCACAGTCATAAGGGTAAAGCGAGTAGAGCAGAGGGCAAAGCACACAGCTTTGTGGAGCACCTGTGCTGATGGAGGTTGTGGAGGAGATGCTGTTGCCAATCTGAACTGACTGGGGTCTGCAAGTGAAGAAATTGAGAATCCAATTGCACAAGAAGGTATTGAGGCCAAGGTCTAGAAGCTTATTGATTAGCTTTGAGGGGATGTTGGTATTGATTCCCAAACTTTAGTCAATGAAGAGCACTCTGATATATGTATCTTTACTGTCCAGATTTTCCAAGGTTGAGTGAAGAACCAATGAGTTGGCATCTGCTGTGGACCTGGTGCTCAGGTAGGCAAATTGGAGTGGATGTAAGTTGCTTCTCAGGTGATTGTTGATATGTTTCATCACCAACTTCTCAAAGCACTTCATCACTGTAGATGTAAGTGCTACTGGGTGATAGTGAGTGAGGCAGGTTCCACATTCATCTTAGGCATCTGTACTAGTGATACTTGCTTGAAGCAGGTAGGTATCTCAAACTGCTGAGGTGAGAGGTGAAAGATATTAGTGAACACTCCAACCAGTTGATCAGTGCAGTTCCTTAGTAGTTGGCCAGATACCCAACTGGCTGGATGCTTTTCGTGGCTTTACTCCATAAGACCATAAGAGATAGGAGTGGAATTAGACCATTAGGCCTTTCAGTTAAGGCTGATCCTTTTTCTCCCCTCCTCAGCCCCACTCCCCGGCCTTCTCCCCATAATCTTTGATGTTGTGGCCAATCAAGAACCTATCAATCTCCGTTTAAATACACCCACTGACAGCTGCCCTTTGGTAACAAATTCCACAAAGTCACCATTCACAGGGTAAAGAAATCTTTCCACAACTCTGTTTTAAATGGATGCCCCTCTATACTGCAGCTGTGGCCTCTTGTCCTAGACTCCCCCCCACCATGGGAAACATCCTTTCCACATCTACTCTGTCCAGGCTATTCAACATTCAAAAGGTTTCAATGAGATCTCCCCTCATCCTTCTGAATTCCAGTGAGTATAGGGCCAGAGCCATCAAACATTCCTCATATGATCACCCTTTCATTCCCGGAATCATCCATGTGAACTTCCTCTGAACCTGCTCTAATGCCAGCACATCTTTTCTTTGATGAGTAGCCCAACATTCTACATAGTACTCAAGGTGAGGCTTCACCAGTGCTTAATAGACCCTCAGCATCACATCCCTGGTCTTGTGTTCTAGACATCTTGAAATGAATGTTAACATTGCATTTACCTTCCTCACCACCGACCCAACCTGCAAGTTAATCTTCAGGGTATTCTGCACAAGGACTCCCAAGTCCCTTTGCATCTCAGATTTTTGGATTTTCTCCCTGTTTAGAAAATAGTCTGCACATTTGTTTCTTCTACCAAAGTGCAACCATGCATTTTCCAACATTGTATTTCATTTGCCACTCTCTTGCCCATTCTCCTAATCCATCTAAGTCCTTCTGTAGCCTCCCTGTTTCCTCAACACTACCTTCCCCTCCACTAATTTTCACATCATCTTCAAACTTGGCAACAAAGCCATCTATTCCATCATCTAAATCATTGATGTATAGCATAAAAATGTGGTCCCAGCACCAACCCCTGCAGAACACCACTACTCACTGGCAGCCAACTAGACAAGGATCCTTTCATTTCTACTCGTTGCCTTCTTCCAATCAGCCAATGTTCTAACCATTTTAGTAACTTTCCTGTAATACCACAGGCTCTTAACTTGTTAAGCAGCCTCATGTGTGGCACCTTGTCAAAGGCCTTCTGAAACTCCAAATATACAACATCCACTGCATCCCCTTTATCTGTCCTGCATGTAATCTCCTCAAACAATTCCAGCAAGTTTGTCAGGCAAGGTTTTCCCTGGAGGAAACCATGCTGACTTTGTCCTATCTTGTCCTGTATCACAAAGTACTCCATACCTCATCCTTAACAATTGACTCCAACATCTTCCCGACCACTCATGGGCGAACTGGTCTGTAATTTCCTTTCTGCTACCTCCCTCTCCTAAAGGCTGCTCACACGTCGGCCTCAAGGGACTAAAATCACAGGGTGAAGGAGCTGTGGGAGTTTATGATAACTGCTCCATGTTTTGACAGTCAAAGTGAGTACAGAAAGCATTGAGCTCATCTGGAAGCAACGCCCTGTTGTTGCCAGTGTTGCTTGATTTTTAACTTTATAAGAGGTGATAGTATTCAAGCCCTGCAACAACTGTCTAGCATCCCTCATTGATTCAAGTTTAGTCCAGAATTGCCAATTCACCCATGAGATGGCTTTGCGGAGATCATACCTGAACCTCTTGAACTTTCTCGGTTAAGAATGTGTCTGTGAGTTGGGGACTTGTGGTGGCGTGTGGCAGGATACTCAAACAGTATGCACATGTGTGCCAGGTGGCTGCAGGCTGATAAGCAGGTTTCCAAAGATTTCCAACACCCGCAGAAACTCCTGTGTTTATAATTGTTCAACTTGTTCTGTTTTCTTTGAGGAGTCACACGGCTTTGGGCAATGTTTATAAAATAGCAAATGTAACTGAAGAGGGAAATTTATGGGAAACATTTCAAGGCAGAATTTTCTCAAAATCTCTCATGTGTGCTGGCAATATCCACAGAATAGAGTCCTGATAAGACTCGGCTTCATGTATTTTCAAAGTTCCACTGCAACACACACAAAATGCTGGAGGAACTCAATAGGTCACACAACATCTACAGAGAGGAATTTTGGGCTGAGACCCTTCAATTGGCCTGGAAAGGAATGGGGAAGATGCCAGAATAAAATTGTGGAGGGAGGACAAGGAGAGCAAGATGGCAAGTGACGGGTGAGGCCACCCATTCCCCTCTCCTTCTGGCCTTTTTCAGTTCTGATGAAGGGTCTCGGTTCAAAACGTCGACTCTTTATTCTTCTCCATGAATCATGTTTGACTTGCTGAGTTCTTCCAGCATTGTGTGCATGTTGCTCTAGATTTTCTGCATCTGCAGACTATCTTGTGTTTAATATTCACAGAAGTGTTTATCCATTACTATTCTGATTGTAGACAAAGAAGTCCCAAGAAATTTTACACTTATTTTCACTTCTGGTGATTTACCCATTTCAGAAGTATTTTGTAACCATAAGAGGGAAGAGTCCTCCATCAGGGACATATATAAGGGTACCAGAAAAAGGCCAGTAACATCATGAAGGATCCCACCTGCCTTGCTCATGGACTGTTTGTCCCATTCTCGTCGGGGAGGAGGCTACATAACATCTACGCCAGGACCAGCAGACTCAAAAACATTTACTTTCCCCAAGCAGTAAGGCTGATCAACACCTCCACCCACTAACTCCAGCACTACGTTATTATTTCCTGTCAATCACCTTACATACAGTCTAACCTCACTTTATCGACATGCAATCAATCTATAGTTATAAACTATCTTATATATTTATATTTATTGTGTTTTTATTATCATTATTATGTTCTTTATCTTTTGTGATTTTTATTTGGTGCTGCATTGGATCGGGGGTGACAATTATTTCATTCTCCTTTATACTTGTGTGCAGGAAATGACATTAGATCATCAATTTAATGTGATTTAGATAAAAAAGCATTGCCCAATTTTATTTCAGATTTCTAATATCCATATTTTTTATTGCTTGCTCACTGAATTATCTACGTCCATCTCTTAGGATTTACAGACTTTGCTTATATTGACCACTGTTCATTAACATTAAATAGCAAGACATGAAACAATCTTAAATTTTTGGGGGAGTGCATTGAATGGTAAACAAGTTGAGGTGCCCAATCACAGGTAGGGTTCCCTCTTGTCATGTTCTGTCCCATTTCGTGGCTGTAATAGACTGGATCAAGATGACCCTCAGACACGTTTGGACTGCTTTCTGCAAGTCCAGGAAATACCTCCAGAATGATACTGTACGGGGTTTAAGGGCTGCTTCTCTTTTTGTTTTTTCTTACTCTTCATGCAGAGCACCAACAGATGGCTGGTATTTCTCAGTGACTCTGAAATGATGTGAAGACTGAATGCTGACGTTCACATACATGTCATTCTTTTCAGTTCCTTCCATGCAATTGGAACACTTCGACAGGATTGTATACTGACATGAACCTTCTTGCCCAGGCTGAAAGACTAATTACAAAAAATGGTGACCTTTCCAGGTTTTCTTTGTTTTTTTTTGTTCTGTTCTTTTAATCTGAAAATTTCTACATACATTGAAAGATAAGATACGAGCTTCCAGTAGAAGTGGTAGAGGCAGGTTCGATTTTGTCATTTAAAAAAAATTGGATAGGTATATGGACAGGAAAGGAATGGAGGGTTATGGGCTGAGTGCAGGTAGATGGGACTAGGTGAGAGTAAGCGTTCGGCACGGACTAGAAGGGCCGAGATGGCCTGTTTCCGTGCTATAATTGTTATATGGTAATATGGTTATAAATTGTATTTGTTAAAAAAATGAATGGTCCTTTATTGACCCTCTTCTCAATCAGGGAGATTATTCTGAGCTTTATAGCAAGTAACAAGCATCACTTCCTTCAAATTTTAATACAATTTAATTAGAATGTTTTAGAAACATAGAAACATAGAAACATAGAAAATAGGTGCAGGAGTAGGCCATTCGGCCCTTCGAGCCTGCACCGCCATTTATTATGATCATGGCTGATCATCCAACTCAGAACCCTGCACCAGCCTTCCCTCCATACCCCCTGATCCCCGTAGCCACTAGGGCCATATCTAACTCCCTCTTAAGTATAGCCAATGAACTGGCCTCAACAGTTTCCTGTGGCAGAGAATTCCACAGATTCACCACTCTCTGTGTGAAGAAGTTTTTCCTAATCTCGGTCCTAAAAGGCTTCCCCTCTATCCTCAAACTGTGACCCCTCGTTCTGGACTTCCCCAACATCGGGAACAATCTTCCTGCATCTAGCCTGTCCAATCCCTTTAGGATCTTATACGTTTCAATCAGATCCCCCCTCAATCTTCTAAATTCCAACGAGTACAAGCCCAATTCATCCAGTCTTTCTTCATATGAAAGTTCCGCCATCCCAGGAATCAATCTGGTGAACCTTCTTTGTACTCCCTCTATGGCAAAGATGTCTTTCCTCAGATTAGGGGACCAAAACTGCACACAATACTCCAGGTGTGGTCTCACCAAGGCCTTGTACAACTGCAGTAGTACCTCCCTGCTCCTGTACTCGAATCCTCTCGCTATAAATGCCAGCATACCATTCGCCTTTTTCACTGCCTGCTGTACCTGTATGCCCACTTTCAATGACTGGTGTATAATGACACCCAGGTCTCGTTGCACCTCCCCTTTTCCTAATCGGCCACCATTCAGATAATAATTTGTTTTCCTATTTTTGCCACCAAAGTGGATAACCTCACATTTATCCACATTAAATTGCATCTGCCATGAATTTGCCCACTCACCCAACCTATCCAAGTCACTCTGCATCCTCTTAGCATCCTCCTCACAGCTAACACTGCCACCCAGCTTCGTGTCATCCGCAAACTTGGAGATGCTGCATTTAATTCCCTCATCCAAGTCATTAATATATATTGTAAACAACTGGGGTCCTAGCACTGAGCCTTGTGGTACCCCACTAGTCACCGCCTGCCATTTACTTGACTTCTAAGGTCCAGACTGGAAACAGAAGTATATAAGGCTCGAAGGGCCAAATGGCCTACTCATGCACCTATTTTCTATGTTTCTATAATGTACAATACAATACAGGTGGTGTATTGGCATCTGCACCCGACTTCAAGGTGAGTGGTCCTGGGTTCGAATCCAGCCGGCTCCTTGCACGCTTTCCATCTGTGCTGGTTTGAGCATCGAGCTAGCAACTCGGCCTCGTAAAAAAACAGACACACGTTAAAGAAACGGCAAGATTGTTGCCTGATGCACTACAAGGTGCTAAAGGTATAACAACCATGTACAATCCAACACAAATATAAAATACATGTATATGACAAGCACATATTTAAAAAATTATGGTTAAATATCAAGGTAAATGCAAAAAAAATCCACCTGTAAGTTAATGTGTTCTATTATCAATTTCTAGATCATTATTTAAAACGTAAATTGGCTATGTAAACTTATCACATTGCAGTTACACCCAACTATTGCTGGGGGCACTGTGGCAGTTTGGCAGATCCCAATTTTTCTCCTGAACAAATTATCAATGAATATGTTAACTCAGATTTAATTTCATTATTTATTTTACTTAGTGATGCAGTGTGGAATAGGTCCTTCTGGCTTTTTGAGCTACATTGCTCAGCCACACCTGACAACCCCAATTTAGCCCTAACGTAATCATGGGACAATTTACAATAACCAATTAACCTACCTGATATGAACTTGAACTGTGGGAGATAACTGGAGCACCTGGAGAAAATGGGGAGGATATACAGTGAGTCCTTACTGAGGACATTTGAATTGAACTCTGAACTCTAATGCACTGAGCTGTAATAATGTTGTGTAACCCACTCAGCTTCTGTGGTGACCTAATTTCTTCCACTTGAATATTTGCTGTTTCTCCTAGAAAATTTGGTATCTGAAATGATATCCAGCAAGTTTCTTAATGACAACAGTAAGAAAATGAGGTTAAAATATATTTTATTTACCTAACTTAAAAAAAAAACTTAAAACTCCCATGGCCCATTCTCCACTCCTATCAGAGGGAAGAGTTAACACTTAAAAAATGTGAAGACCAGTTCATTTTGCTAATGTTCCAGCAACCATTGTAGGCTAACCGTGGAGACAATATTATAAGACTGACATTAGATTAATATCTATTGTCTAAGCAGAAACTTGGTTGATTGGATCATGATGTACCGTTTGTGACGATTGCTGTGCTCGAAGATGGGAGCAGGAAAAACATTTTTCGGGGGTTTGCGGGAAAGAAGAAAGAAATCTGAGAAGAATGGAATGGGTAAATTTGAAGGCTTGACAGCTTTCTGTGAGATAATCCTCCATTGACAGACAGTAGGAATGTTAGAATAGATTATACAGTGAATTAAAAATATTGATAGTGAGACAGAGCTGTTAGCACAGAAGAATCAGGCTCATCCCCAGAAATGAAGATGCGAAAGCTGAAGAAAGAAAGGCAAGGTTTGGAGATGGGCTGTTTGGTCAAGTTTGGGATCAGCTGATACAAGAGTCAATGGATATTCTGGTTCACGAAGAGAGCAGGAAAAGTCACTGATGCATTAATCTATGTTCTGGAAAACAAAGCAGTTGAGTGGATCTGAGGAAGAAAGAATCTTCCACGTACAGCGCAAGGAGATAGGCATAGCCTGGCCTGGCCTCATCTGCATTCCCATAGCAACACCCTCCATCCAGAGGAAGTGAGCATACAGAAGAAAGTTGGCCAATGTGAAACCATGTTCAGCCGGTAGGAAAAGGGGAGTTGACAAGAACATAAGGCCATCGGACATAGGAGCAGAATTGGGCCATTCAGCCCATTGAGTCTGATCTGCCTTTCCATCATGGCTGATTTACTATCCCTCTCAACCCCATTCTTCTGCCTTCTCCCCATGACATTTGACACCTGACCAATCAAGACCTTATAAACCTCAGCTTTAAATATACCCAAATGATAGCCTCCACAAGCATCGGTGGCAATGAATTCCACAGATTCAGCACCTTTTGGATGAAGAAATTCCTCCTCATCTCTGTTCTAAAGGGGCATACCTCTATTCTGAGGCTGTGCCCTCTGGTCCTAGGCTCATCTACACAAAACATCTTCTCCACATCTACTCTATCTTCCGTCTGGGGCCATTGTCAGGGTGGAGGAACAACACCTTATATATTATCTGGGGCCATGCTCAAAGTCGAGGAGCAACACTTGTATTCCATCTGGGTAGTCTCCAACCTGATGGCATGAATATTGATTTCTCCTTCCAGTAAAGGAAATCCCTCCACTTCCCCTCTTCTTTTATTCCCCACTCAGGCCTCCTACCCCTCTCACCTCTCTATCACCTCCCCCGGTGCCCTCCTCCTACCTTTTCTCCCATGGCCCATTCTCCACTCCTATCAGAGGGAAGAGTTAGATTGATCTTAGAGTAGGTTAAAAGTTTGACGCAGCATCTTGAGCTGAAGGACCTGCACGGTGCTGGAATGTTCTATGTTCCACGTAAGTTGCAGCTAAAAGAATTAAGAAATGAAGAAAATCAGTTTTAGGGGCAACAAGTAGCAGGTTTGGAAGATTATCAGTTCAGGAACCATGAAGGGAAGGTGCAGGGGCATCGTGGGTTATTGAGATGAGGTTTTAGCGGCATGGTGTTCCACCTTCATAGGATGAAAATTTTCATGAAAGAAGAACAGGCTGGCAGGTTTAAGGATAATGTTACAGTTTAAAGATTAATTTTACAGAAACCAACAGATTAATTTTTCAAAACTCAGTCAAGTACAAACTAATGATGAAGACATTTTAAAGTCTCATTAAAGTCATGACATTAAATAAATTGTAGTTATAATTTTAAAAGGATTAATTCAAGATGAATCTTAGCAGAAGCATTTTATGCTGAGTCAGACAATTGTGGATTTCTGTGTTTCATGCCAAACTAGAATGAAACTTCACCCAACAGTACAACTTTTTATTTAGAGCAGGTTAAAAGGTCAGCACAACACTATGGGCCAAAGGGCCTGTATTTTGTTGTGCTCTATGTTCTATGACAAAATATTTTTCTGGTTACAGCCTCCTGTATTAGCAAAGTTTTCATCATAGGTTCAGTTTTAAACTGTTATTTTAATGAGTGGGTTTTATCCATTGCCCAGTATTGACTCAGTCACATAAGGTTTTTATCCTTTCTAGAATTCACTTCATTTCAGCTCAAACAATATTCAGCGATCTCTAGTGGCTGTGTGAACCAGTTCTTCTGTAAAATGCATGTATATAGTGTATGTATGTATGTATGTATGTATAATAAACATATGTCTAATGTACGTATGTGTAATGAGGAACCTCACATTCACTTCAAGTTGCTATAAAAATATTAGTCAGCATTGAATAAACATTCTCATGGTCACACCTCTGAGGACTGTTTCCTTGCTGTGGCCTGAAAAGCAGTCAGAAAGGACCACAATAGTGAGGTCGATCTCTTCCTTTCAACTTTTAACTGGCTGATACAGCGGCATAATAGCAACCCAGGTTCAATTTTGCTGCTATATATAAGGAGTTTGTAAGTTCTCCCCTTGACCCGTGTGTTTCCTTCGGATGCCTGAGTTACCTTGCACATTCCAAAGATGTACCGGTTGATAGGTTAATTGGTCACGTGGGTGTGATTGGACAGTGGGGGCTCATTGGGCTGGAAGGGCCTGTTGCCATGCTGTATCTCTAAACTAAAAAAATTAATTAATGTAGGATCTGAAAAAAAAAGCATTTCTTTCTATTTAGCTCACTCACATTGACAATCCAGATGTAGCTGCCCTAGAGATCTTTGTGCTTGGAAGGCAATTTTCAGTCTGGAGCAGACAACAATTGTTTCTGCAGTATTCATCGCAAAAGATCCACAGTGCTGTTTATAGAGAGTTTTGGGGCTTTGGTTCTGAATGAGAATTCATGCTAAGTTTCTTATCTTCTTCTGACCTTTGCAAAAAATTCTCCAGTCTGTCACTGGTTAAATGCCATAAAGTGCCTGAGCCCCAAGTCCCAATTACAGAGGAGCCTCTGGTTACTAATTCAGTTCCAGCCCCTTTAGTGATCTACTGAACTGAGACTTTCCTCCACTATTTCATGTTCCTAGTCTAAGGGACATCAGCAATATCTGACAATTTCCAGCAGGATGTTGGTGGCTGGCATAAATTGAATTTACACCCTTTGAGTATATTGATAAGGAATCTAACACTTATTTCAGGGGAATTCGTGAGACACCAAGGGCAGAATTCATCTTATTCTCCCCATGTGAAGTTGTTTGGAAGGCGGACTTCCCTAAAGTTTAGGGACACCGCACAGCAATCCTGTACAGATGACTGCTGGACTTCTCAATAGCTCTGAGATGGTAGGAGATGTCATGCTTGTGAGCCTTCTCGTCCTGGGGAGGTGCTTGTCGAGACCTAAAGTCTGAGAAATTGCATCCAAGTTCAAATCCACTGGAGGCAGGATGCCGAGCATGGCGGTCTTGCCTGGGGTTGGATGACTGTGTATGCAAGTAGGTGGGAAGGAGGAATGGGGCTGCCTTTGCTAGTTGTATGCTATGTTGTTCAGTCAGGCATGGTGGACATGCTCTGTTACTGCTGGAATATCTGGTGATAATTGCAGGCGGCTGCCAGTATGCCCTCGGGTGTGTTGGTTGTTAACACAAATGACACATTTCACTGTGTTTCGATGCACACATGATAAATAAACTTGAATCTTGAACTTCCTCTTCTGTCTTGTGTACAGATTGCACACAGAAACCAAGTGTTGAGAGAATAGCACATGTTCCCGACTTCTAATGAAAAGCTACTGATCTGAAATGTTAATTCAATTTTTTTCCACAGATGCTTCCTGTCCAGGTGGGAATTCTTCATATATTCTGTCATTTGATTTTGTAAAATGTTGTGCTGTTGTCTCTTTTCCGCAGGCACCAGTGTGGAGCAACTTATATCCCTTTAGATTAGGGATACTCAGACTTTTGCGCTTGCAGGGGCGGTCCCTGTATGCAGTGGAAGATAATGGGACAAAATTGCTGCCATCGCGATTGGTGGTTAGATGCCACAGAGTATATGCAGTAATGTCAAAGGTTGTATAAGGCCCATTTCTCAACATGTTCCAGCAAGACCTACAAACAGCCTGGGCCTTGATCATTTTAACAGGGCTTAATCACCTCCGTCACTGATTCTAAGGAATGATATTAACCTACCTGAGCTGAGTGGTTTGAGAAACCCTGAAGTACCTTGTGGAACCTCAGTCACCGGGAGAATGTACAAACTCCCCACAAACAGAATCAAACTGCTGTACATGCAGCTCTCCATTCTTCTGTAAAAAGGTAAAAGCTCTTCAATTTGATGAGATGATATATAATCACCGCCATTTCTAGGCAGCAACTACTCTCCATGTAAAACTAAAATAAATCCTCAAAATTTAATTGGAATCCATGTCCTAATTTTTGCCCTCTTTGCATGGTGAATACTCACAAGTTATTTCACCCTTCCCATTTTGTGGTGAGCTGAACAACATGACATCTGAGCTCTTTTATTCCTGGACTCTATAGCAGAGAATCCTTTTGGCCCATCTAGTCCATGCAGAACTACTAATGTGCCTAGTCCCATGGACCACATGCCTCTCTCATCAATGTACCTATGCAAATTTCTCTAAGTGTTGAAATTGAACCTGCATCCACCACTCCCACCGGCAGCTCGTTCCACACTTGCACCACCATCAGAGTGAATGGCATCAACTCCAGACTCTGGAGCGAAGGCTCCCGAGTTTGAATCCCAGTCGGGCCAACCCCCGAGCACACTTTCCATCCGTGCCGCGTTGAGCGCCGAGCTAGCCACTCGGCCTCATAAAAAATAATGGTCGAGTCAGGAACGTTCATATCGTGACCCGGTTAATCCGAAAGGAGACCAATCCTGACACCACGCGCCAGACAAGCATGGCTGACTGTCTGGTGCGACACACTAAAAAAAATCAGAATGAAGATGTCCCTCCTCAGGTTTCCCTTAAATCTTTCACCCTTCACCCTTAACTTAATTCAGTGCTCTGTCACAAATCTTATCACAGCAGGAGATCTTGCCTTCACAGCCTCCTACCTGATAGCGTCCCGACCTCATATTTGTCACTCCTTTTACAGTCCAATTCTCCAAAAGATACTGCTTGACCTTCTGAGTTCCACTGTGAAGTGGAGGCATGAGATATTTGTTGTATTTATCTATTTATTCTTTATTGATATACAGTGTGGAACAGGCCCTTTTGGCCTTCTGACCCACACCGCCCAGCAACCCCCTACTTAACCCCAGCCTAATCATAGAACAATTTACAATGACCAGTTAACAAAAGAACTGGAATGTCTTTGGACTGTGGGAGGAAACCAGAACTCCCAGAGTAAACCAACACATTCCGCTGGGAGGACATTGGAATTGAAATCCAATCTCTGATGCCCTGAGTTGTAATATCATTGTGCAGGCTGCTATGTTACTGTGGCATTGTTTTTAATGCCTCTGCAGGTAAAGACAAATTGCCTCGAGTATTCTCTTAATTTAGCTCCCTGTCCAGCTAACTTCAGAGATCTGTGAAAATGCACTTACAGATCTCTCTGTATCTCTGTGCCTCCACACTGCTTTCCAGGGTCTTGGCCTGAAATGTCAGAATTGGAATCAGAATCAGGTTTAATGTCACTCGCATATGTCATGAATTTTGTTTTGTGGCAACAGTAGATTGCAATGCATAATTACAGAAAAACTATAAATTACAATAAGAATATATACAAACATTAAATTAAGTAAGTAGTGCAAAAAGAGAGGGAAAAAAGTGAGCGATTGAGTCCATTCAGATGCAGAGGGCATGAAGCTGTCCCTGAAACGTTGAGTCTTCAGGCTCCCGTTTGATATTAATGAGACCAATGACCGTATTTCCCTCCACAGATGCTGCCTGACTTGCTGAGTTTCTGCATCATTTTGTGGGACTGGCTCATACACTTGTGCCTGTCTGAAGTTTAACATGAAACGCATAGGTCTGCCTTGTGGGAACTGACTGTACATCGTCCTCCTATGATTATCCTTTTGGTTTCGGCCATAGATCTAATTTTTAATTGAACTTTCTATTTTTTCCTTGGACCTCATGAACTTTTCAAGTTCAAGTTCAGTTTATTTGTCATTCAACCATATGCATGTTTACCACCAGATGAAACTGTGTTTCTCTGGACCAAGGTGCACAACACAGTACATATAACTCACACGCATAACACATAAAGTAATTTTATCACAAATAAATTAACAAATAATAAACGCAAACAACAGGAATTCTGCAGATGCTGGAAATTCAAGCAACACACATCAAAGTTGCTGGTGAACGCAGCAGGCCAGGCAGCATCTATAGGAAGAGGTGCAGTCGACGTTTCAGGCCGAGACCCTTCGTCAGGACTAAGACGAAGGGTCTCGGCCTGAAACGTCGACTGCACCTCTTCCTATAGATGCTGCCTGGCCTGCTGCGTTCACCAGCAACTTTGATGTGTGTTGCTTAACAAATAATAAGGTGCATTTACAACACAAATTAAAAAGTGAACAGTATAACATTACTGCTGCTTCATAAATGGTGAGACCTGGGTGGAGGCTGGGTGTTTGGTAGTCTTACGGCCTGGGAGAAGAAGCTGTTTCGCACCCTAACAGTTCTTATCCTAATACTACGATGGCTCCTGCTTGATGGAAGGGAGTGAAGGACATTGTTGGACGGATAGGAGGGATCATTGACGATACTAATAGTCCTGCATATGCAGTTCTCCTGAGATATATCTCTGATTGGTGGATTTGATTTCTAGATCAATGTTTAGTTTCGATCTTTGTCACACTTTGTTGAAATCATTGTTTTACATCCTATGAACCACTGTCATTAACAATTGAGAGTTAATAAAGAAACCATGATTATTGACCCACTATAATTTATGTCAGATTTCTGCATGATAAGACATAAGAGCAGAATCAGGCCATTTGGCCCATTAAGTCTGCTTTGCCATTCCATCATGGCTGATCCTTTTTTCCCTCCTCAGCCTCACTGCGTGGCCTTCTCTCCATAACCTTTGATGCTGTGTCCAATCAAGAACCTATCAATCTCCGCCTTAAATACGCCCAATGACCTGGCCTATAAGGCAAAGCAAATTTCCTTTCTTCAGCTGGTCGAGAATCTTTGATTCCCTTTCTCCGATTGTGGTGGGTGCCCAGTGATTGAATGTTTTTCGGAGGTTCGCAAGAACTGTCCCAGGAGTGAACGGCTTAACGTATGAGGAGCGTTTGATGTCTCTGTGCCTGTACTTGATGGAGCTCAGAAGTGTGAAAGAAGATTTCTGTGAAACTAAATATATACTGAAAAGCCTGAGTAGAGTGGATATGGAGAAGATGCTTCCATAAGTATGAGAATCTAGGTTCCCAGGGTATAGCCTCGGAATAAAGAAATGTTCCTTTAAAACTGAGATGAGATGCAATTTCTTCAGTCAAAGGGTGGTAAATCTGTGGAATTTGTGCCACAAAAAGCAGTGTAGGCTAAATCATTCTTGATGGTTAAGGGGTTAAGGATTACAGGGAATGAAGCTGAAAAAAAATTATTTACAGATACAGCACGGAATAGGCCCTTCCTGAACGATGAGCTACACCACTCAGCAAATCACCTTTTTAACACCGGACTAAACACAGGACAATTTACGATGACCAAATAACCTACTGACCATCGCGTCTTTCGACTGTGGAAGGGAGCATCCGAAGGAGAGCCATGCACTCATGGGGAGAACGTAGAAACTCCTTCCAGATGGCACTGGAAGTAAGCTCCTAATTCCAGAATGCCCGAGCGGTTATAATGTCATGCTGACCACTACGCTACCATCATGGTCAGCAATGGTGGTGCAGACTTGTTGGGCTGAATGGCCACATTCTGCTCCTATATCTGATTATGGTATTATTATAGTCTTATACTATTGTAGACTTCAGGCTGAAATCATAGCTCTCCTGCCTGCTGGAGGCGACCCAAACCTACTGGTGTCACAATGACAACTGTTGTAGAAGGTGTTCAATGTGGGAGATGAAGGTGAACAGTTTGTTTATGTATTTAAAGCATATTTACACGTCTCATTAGCGGGATGGAAGCATGGTCGCATTGTTTATGCCAGGGACCAGCTGCTTGCGCTTATGCCGGCCGGTTTAGCGAGCAAAGCGGTGGACACCCCTGCTGAGATCTGGAGGAAAACACACAGAGGATGCAGAGGGGGATCACAAAGTCAAGGAAAGAGGACTGGGTCAAGACAACAGAGACTTACGGAGAAGAGGAGTTCGGTGGGTAATAAAATGGACGAGTTCACGGCGCTAGCCAGGAGTCAGAGAACATTTCGGGAGTGCAGTGTTATGTGTTTCACTGGAATGGGGCTGCACGAGGACATACCCGATCAAAACTTCTCCATGGACGGCTTCCAGGCCGTTCCGCCTGACCGGAAGTGCACTGAGAGCGGTAAGCGTAAAGGAGTTGGGTGCTTACTGTTCTGGTTAACAACAGATGGTGCAATCCGGGTCAGATTACGATCGAGGAACGGGTTTGTAGACCGGATATTGAACTTCTTACTGTTGGACTTCGGACACATTCCATCGAGATACAACACTTGGCGGCACGGGAGGTCGTTCCTGCCTGTGGCCATCGAACTTGCAGCTACTCCTGTGGAGGGTCAGACACCCTGAGCCAATAGGCTGGTCCTGGATTTATTTTCCGTCTGGCATAGTTTGCATATTGTTGTTTGATTGTTTGTGGTTTTTGTATTGTTATATTTATGCTCTGTTCTTGGTTGGTGCGGCTGTAACGAAACCCAATTTCCCTTGGGATCAATAAAGTATATCTACCTATCTATCTAAGTTATTTGGTATAAACGAGAGTAGGGCATGTGTAACACCATAAGACATAGGACCAGAATCAGGCCATCATTCAGAGGTGATTTATTACCCCTCTCAACCCCATTCTCCTCTTTTCTCCCCATAACCTTTGACCTTCTTACTAATCAAGAACCTGTCATCCTCTACTTTAAACATATTCAATGACTTGGCCTCCACAGCCATCCTTGGCAGTGAATTCCACAGATTCACCACCTTCTGGCTAAAGAAATTCCTCCTCATCTCTGTTCTAAATGGACGTCCCTCTATCCTGAGCTTGTGACCTTTGGTCCTAAACTCCACCACTGTACGAAAGCCTCCTCTTCACATTCTGTCGCTATCAACCTGAGTTCACTCTTTATAATTATGCTAATAGTGTGTGTGGACAGGGAGAGGTGACCAGTTCAAATGGCTTACGATTCAAAATCTAACTTGATTTGATCAAATTATCCCAATGTCAACATCTCAAACTGCATGCAAAATGTTGGACTATTCAAAAAATAACAGCAATTACGCACTCTGATGTTTCTGTGTAATGTTTTCTGGTGAAAATAATTAGAAAAATTATTTTCATATATTTACTTTGAGTGCCAATTTCATTACCTCGATGCTACAGTAAGATGTTGACACTCAGCAATTTGCTCTCTATTGGTTAAAATGCAAAACGGGGACTCTGTATGAGACCAATTAAAAATATTTAGTCAGTAGCAGACTGAATGATAATACTGCCAGCACGCTATAAAGTGCTTTTCCTCATCTCAGCTCTGGCAAGCCAGTCTAAAATGGATTCGGATTGTATGGGGGTGGACGCCCAGCTTGCAGTAAATAAGCTCTTGAGCTTCAACACAAGTAGTCACATGGTTTCTTGATATACTGGTAACCTCTGAGACCTGACATAAACAAGGGGAGGGATGGATGGTTATTATACATCGCGTGGGGGTGTCAATGATACAACAGTGGGTTTTTTTTACAGCAATGGATGCACTTGGGCATTCAAAGGCAGATTCCGTCTAATTATTATTAGTTCTTTCTTTGTGAATTTGCGCAGTTTGTTGTCTTTCGCACACTGGTTGTTTGTCTATCTTGTTGGTGTAGTCTTTCATTGATTCTATTGTGGTTCTTGTATTTACTGTGAGTTTCCGTGTTGTATATGGTGACATACATGTACTTTGATAATAAATTTTCTTTGAACTTCGATTAGAATTAAGCAGAATGGACGGGCTTTATTTGGGGGAGTTTATTGTACTGGCCACCAAACAGACCCGCTGGCAAGATGATAGTAGACTGACTATTGTAAACAAGAGAAATTCTGCAGATGCTGGAAATCCAAAGCAAAACACACACAAAATGCTGCAGGAGCTCAGCAGGTCAGGCACCATCTATGGAAATGAATAAACAGTCGATGTTTCAGGCCGAGACCATTAGACCACAAGTCCATAAGACATAGGAACAGAATTAGGTCAGTTGGTCCATCGAGTCTGCTCCACCATTTCATCATGGCTGATCCATTTTCCAACTCAGCCCCAATCTATAAGAACACAAGATAATAGACAATAGACAATAGGTGCAGGAGTAGGCCATTCGGCCCCTCGAGCCAGCACCGCCATTCACTGTGATCATGGCTGATCATCCACTATGTATCCAGTTCCTGCCTTATCCCCATAACCTTTGATTCCACTATCTCTTCCATCTCTTTTTTGAAAGCATCCAGAGACTTGGCCTCCACAGCCTTCTGGGGCAGAGTATTCCATATATCCACCACTCTCTAGGTGAAAAAGTTTTTCCTCAAGATATAGGAGCAAGATCAATATAGAGACCCTTCTTCAGGACTGGAAAGGAAGAAGGAAGCGATTAGAATAAAAAGGTGTGGGGAGGTGAAGGAGGACTAGCTAGAAGGTGATAGGTGAAACCAGGTGGTGGAAAAGGTCAAGGGCTGGAGAAGAAGGAATCTGATAGGAGAGGTGAGTGGACCATAAGAGAAGGGGAAGGAGGAGGGGACCCAAGGGGAGGTGATAGATCAGGAAATAAGAGAATCCAAAATTAGAGCTTGCCAAATAATTAAAGATACAGGGAATAAAATTTAACAAAGGAAATTTAACAGAGGATCAACAAGGTCAAAAGTACAGCCAGTTTGAACAAAGGAAACTGTAAAAGTGAACAACAAGAAGAATGTCTAATAGATTAGCTTGTAACATAAATATCAGACCTGCACAGGCAGGCATCTCCCAGTCTCATCCCAGCTAACAGAATTCACATTCCACAAACAAGCACACACAAAGTGCTGGAGGAACTCAGCAGGGCAGGCAGCATCTATGGAAAAAAGTACAGTTGATGCTTCGAGAAAAAAAGGTGAGGAATAGATCTAAAAGCCGGGGTAGGGAAAGAGAAACACAAGGTGATAGGTGAAACCGGGAGGGGGAGAGGTGAAGTAAAGAGCTGGGGAGTTGATTGGTGAAAGAAATACAGGGCTGGAGAAGGGGTGTCCGAAAGGAGAGAACAGAAGGCCAATGAAGAAAGAAAAGGGGGGAGCTCAACCACTTGTTTCCAACTAATTACCTGCAGCCTATTTAAACCCAGGTCTCACCCACAGCCTTTTGTTCACCCATCAAACCAGCCAGCCTCAACCAGTTGCTCCTAGCATCCAGTTATCGAGTTGCCTTGTCATGTTTAGTATGTGCTCTTTCTTGTTCTAATGCCTCTTGTGGCTTTTTACTTTGCAGTTTATTAGTAAATATCGTTTACTGCTAAATCGACTGTGCTGCACTGCTTTGGGTCAACCCTCCTCACAATAAAAACACTTTAACAGTCTGGTAAAATCTATAAATAATAAAAGAGCTGCGTGCTGGTAAAATATATAAATAATAAGAGCTGCGTGCTGGTGATGGAAGGGTGATATCAGAAGACAGAATGATTACACCACTGTTCAAAAACATGAGCAGTTAGAGAACTTCTGTGCAAGTTCTGAAGTCAATCACTGTGCTTTAGAATGGAGAAAAAATATGGTGAGATACCAAAAATGAAAGCCTTCAATTCTGTGGAGAGACTGGAAGAACTGGACTGTTCTCATGCAAGCAGAGCAGGTTGAGGGGAAATGAGATTGAAGTGTCCAGTCAAATAAGATGGAATTACTTCCTGTGGTGGATGGGTCAGAAGTGGAATGAAGTAACTTTTAAAATTTAAGGAAAAGTTACTTAGTATATTGCTGAAATCCTTCTCCAACAACGCACAAAATGCTAGAGAAACTCAATAGGTCAGCCAGCATCTATGGTAATGAATAAACAGTTGATATTTTGGGCAGAGATCCTTCAGCAGGACTGGAAAGGAAGAGTGAAGATGCTAGAATAAGAAACTGGGGGAGGGGAAGGAGAAGAACAACAACAAGCTAAAAGGTGAAGCCAGATGGGTAGGGGAAAGGGGATAAAGTAAGATGGCGGGGATAAAATGAGAAGTTGGAGAGGGAAACGAGCTGGATAAGAAGAAATCTGAAAGGAGAGGAGAGTGGACCATGGGAGAAAGGGAAGCAGGAGGGTCACCAGGGGTTGGTGATAGGCAGGTGAGGAGAAGTGGTAAAAGGCCAGATTGGGGGAACAGAAGAAGAGGGAAGGGGAAGGAGAAAAATTACTGGAAGTAGAAGAAATCAATGTTCATGCCATCAGGTTGGAGGCCTTCTATGGTTCACATTCCACCCACCATCCCGGGCCTCTGTGCACCACTAGTCACCAGCCTCCTGGTATTGTGGCATGCTACGCACGTGAAAGGCCATTTCTGATCAAACACACTCCACCAATCAGTTGCCAGCCTATCATGTTAAGACGGTTCATCCAGTCCTTGCTGGTACTAATACATTCCAGGCCCGTATATGTCAGGAAATGTAGTGGAGGCTTGACCCTAACACAGAGCAGTGGAGGCGATTTAGAGGTGGGAGATCACTTTACTAATAAACTGCAAAATAACAAACCACGAGGGGCCACAAAACAAGAGAGAACAGAAGCTAAACACACAAAGCAACAAGGGAACAGCAACTGGCTGATGATGGCTGGTTTCAATGGGCAAACAAGGACTGTTCTTGAGAGCTGTGTCTAAATAGGCTGCAGGTGATGCGTTGGAAAAGAGTGGCAGGTGATCTTGGTTAGCTGCGTGGAAACTGAGAGGTATGCAGGCCTGAAAATATACTTAACTCTGCCTTTTATCTGTGTATTAATACTAAAAAGTTAGACTATTTCTATCCACCTAAAATTAACTCTCTAAGTTGAATCATGAAGTGAACTGAAACTAGATTAAAAGTGCTTATTTTGAAACTCTGTGTCTAAAATGCCTCTTGAATGAAGATTTAAATTGGAAAGGGTTACTTAGGCAGAGAGTGAGACAGTGCTGTGAACATCTTTACCGCATCCCTTTTTCCTTCCTGTGGAGGGTCCATCAGTTTGGAATAGCTCTTGTCCTCTTTGAAGATCTCTCCAATTTCACTGAAATCAGATTCCTTATTCCCATGGCGCTGTTCTGCAATGCCAGCATAAACAACTATCAACAGCTGTAGAGAACTTTGAAGAGTTTGGGAAAACAATGCCGAACTGTGTGTGTATGAATCAACTTCCTCTTAAAGTAGCATTTCAGCACCTCAGTGCTAAATATGTCATTTAGATATTGTTTAGTAAAATAGGTCAACCATGACACTCCCAAATTCCAAAGGCAGATGTTTATGTTCTCTTAACACACAATCATGATGATAAATAACCGGTCTAATTGCTGACAGCAGAACCAAAGAAAATGAATAATAAACATAACTATCCACACTTGCAATGCTCACTCCTCTAATTTAAGTGCAGCGGAATCTTGGAACAAAATGTGAAAGTTCATTAAAGTTTTTGCTTCACTAGAACACAGTTGTTCCCAAATCAGTTTTTCAGCGTGACATCCTGAATACTTTCAACTAACTTTGCGGAAAGCATTATACATTGCAGACGATGATGTGTCCACATCGTTTAATCGATATATTTTGGAGACCAAAATCTCTCTGTATTCCCGGTTACTCACCAGAATTTTGCTTTTAAAGTATCAACTCTTTCCCACAGTGCACTAAAACTAATTTATCTGAGAGTTACATAGCTAAGACCACAAGACACAGGAGCAGAATCAGGCCTTCCAGCCAACTGAGTTGTTCCACCATTCCATCAAGGCTGATTTATTTTTATTCTTACCCCTCATTCTCCTGCTTTCTCCTTGTAACCTTTGACATCCTAACTAATCAACCTCTTGCTTTAAATATACCCAGTGACTTGGCTTCCACAGCTGCCTGTGGCAACAAATTCCACAGATTCACCACCCTCTGGATAAAGAAATTCCTGCTCATCTCTGTTCTAAAGGGGCACCCTTGTATTCTGAGGCTGTGCCCTCTGGTCCTAGACTTTCCTCTGCACGTCCACTCTATCTAGCCCTTTCAATCTACCATAGAGTAGTTAAAAATAAGGGCTAATATCTTGTTATCAAATATTTTATCAGTCAAAAAATTAAAAAATCTTATATTTGTATTATTCATGTTTTTGTTCAGTGTCTGCATTTTAAGCCAAAATCTTGGAGGCTAGTATTTCACCTTCACTTGCCAATGATTGTTATTCTGTTCCGTTTTTATCAATGGAATTTTGGAAATCAGTACAATGCACAGAATCACGTTTATTGTCACTGGCATATGTAAGACCATAAGACATAGGAGTAGAACTTGGACATCTGGCCCATTGAATCTCTTCAGCCATTCAATCATGGCTGGTCCTTTTTTTGTATCTCCTCCTCAACCCCAGTTCCCGGCCTTCTCCTTGTAATCTTTGATGCCAAGTCCAATCAAGAACCTGTCAATCTCTGCCTTAAATACACCCAACAACCTGGCCTCCACAACTGCATGTGGCAACAAATTCCACAAGTTCACCACTCTTTGTCTAAAGAAATTTTTCCACATCTCTGTTTTGAAAGGGCCCTCCTCTATCCTGAGGCTGTGTCCTCTTGTTCTAGACTCCCTCACCATAGGAAACATCCTTTCCACATCTACTCTGTCTAGGCCTTTCAACATTCGAAAGGTTTCAATCAGATCCCCCCTCATTCTTCTGAATTCCAGCAGGTACAGACCCAGAGCCACCAAACGTTCCTTGTATAATAAGCCTTTCATTCCTGGAATCATCCTTGTGAACCACCTCTGGACCCTCTCCAATGTCAGCACATCTTTTCTGAGATGAGGGGCCCAACACTGTTCACAATACTCAAGGCGAGGCCTCACCTGTGCCTTATAAAGCCTCAGCATCACATCCCTGCTCTTGTATTCTAGACCTCTTGAAATGAATGCTAACATAGCTTTTGCTTCCTCACCACCAACTCAACCTGCAAGTTAACCTTCAGGGTGTTCTGCACAAGGACTCCCAAGTCCCTTTGCATCTCAGATTTTTGGATTTTCTCCCTGTTTAGAAAATAGTCTGCACATTTATTTCTACTACCAAAGTGAATGACCATGCATTTCCAAAGTTGTATTTCATTTACCACTTCCTTGCCCATTCTCCTAATCTGTCTAAGTCCTTCTGCAGCCTTCCTGTTTCCTCAACACTACCTGCCCCTCCACCAATCTTTGTATCATCTGCATCATATGTTATGAAATTTGTTGTTTTGCAGCAGCAGTACAGTGCAATACGTAAAAATCCTATAAATTACAATAAGTATACACATATATATAAAATACACAAATTAAATAATTTGTGCAAAAAGAGAAGAAAAATAGTGAGATAATGTTCATGATTCATTGTCCATTCAGAAATCTGATGGCAAAGGGGAAGAAGCTGATCCTGAAACATTGAGTGTGTGTCCTCAGGCTCCTGTGCCTCCTCCCTGATGGTAACAATGAAGAGAGGGCATGTCCTGGGTGATGGGGGTCCTCAATGATGATGTATCTTTTTAAGGTGGATGCTGGAGAAGCCAGTGCACAACTTTCTGCAGCTTTCTCTGATCCTGTGTAGTGGACAGCCACTGCTGTACTGTGCAATTATTGCAAATAGCTGTGGAGGGATTTACACCTTTGTGGGATCTCCTATCTAACAATATCATTTATCATGAAGCACTTTGACACAGGTAACTTTCTCAGGTTAATATTATTTTAATGGATGCAGCACTGTAGGTCATCTCCCGTTGTGATACAGTGTGACTGGGAACAACAGTAGAAGACATGGATTACAGGGTAAACTGTTAAAATAATGACATTCTTTTATATATTTATTCTTTGTTTGTTTGCCTGCTTGTTTATTTATTTACTTATTTAGAAATACAACGGACCCTTCTAGCCCAATGACCTGCACCGCTCAGCAAAGCACGTACTTAACCGCCTAATCACAGGATAATTTACAATGACTAATTAACCTACTAGATAGAGGAAGGTCCTTCGTTATTTTCTGGCCAGGAGAGATCTTCAACCATGTCCTATTCCTTCAATGTCATCAAGAGGACATGGCCACAATCACCATGAGGAAACATTGGAGATGGATTGGGCACATGATGAGAAGAGAAACCAACTCTATCATTAAGACAGCATCTTATTGGTACACATTTTTGTACCGCATAGCCCTCTACTTTTCTAAGCTCCATGTACGTATCTAAGAGTCTCCTAAAAGAACTCTATTGTATCCGCCACCCGCAGAACATTCCACGCACCCACCACTCTCTATGTGAAAAGAGTACCCCTGACATCCCCGCTGTACCTACTTCCAAGCACCTTATAATTATGCCCCCTTGTGTTAGCCATTTCAGCCCTGGGAAAAAGCCTCTGATTATCCACATGATCAGCGCCTCTCATCATCTTATACACCTCTACTACATCACCTCTCATCCTCTGTCGCTCCAAGGAGAAAAGGCCAAATTCACTCAACCTATTCTCAAAAGGCACACTCTACAATCCAGGAAACATCCTTGTAAATCTCCTCTGCACTCTTTCTATAGTATTCACATCCTTCCTGTAGTGAGATGACCAGAATCAAAGACAGTACTCCAAGTGTGGTCTAACTAAGGCTTTATATTGCTGTAACATTACCTCATGGCTCTTGAACTCAAACCCACAGTTGATGAAGGCCAACACACCATACGCCTTCTTAACAACACTATCAACCTGAGCAGCACTTTGAGTGTCCTATGGACAGGGACATCAAGATCTCTCTGATCCTCCACACTGCTAAGAGTCTTACCATTAATATTATATTCGCTCTTCAAATTGAACTGACTAAAATGAACCACTTCACACATCTGGGTTGAACTCCAACTGCCACTACTCAGCCCAGATCTACATCTAATTAATGTCCTGCTGTAACCTCTGACAACCCTCCAGACATTCCAAAACACAACCAACTTTTGTGTCATTAACAAAACTTACTAACATACCCTTCTACTTCCTCATCCAGGTCATTTATAAAAATCACAAAGAAGAGGGGGTACCGGAACAGATCGCTGTGGAACACCACTGGTCACCGTCTTCCATGCAGAATATGACCCGTCTACAACTACTCTTTGCCTTCTGTGGGAAGCCAATTCTGGATCCACAAAGCAAGGTCTCCTTGGATCTCATGCCTCCTTACTTTCTGAATGAGCCTTGCATGGGGAACCTTATCTGAAATCCATATACATGACATCTACTGCTCTACCTTCATCAATGTGTTATGTTACATTCTCAAAGAATTCAATCAGGCTCATAAGACATGACCAGCTCTTGACAAATCTATACTGAGTATCCTTAATCAAATTATGTTTCTCCAAATGCTCATAAATCCTGCCTCTCAGGATCTTTTCCAACAACCTGCCCACTACTGTAGTAAGACTTACTGGTCTATAATTTCCTGGGTTATCTCTACTCACTTTCTTGAACAAGGGAACAACATTTGCAACCTTCCAATCTTCTGGTACTCTTCCTGTCCCTACTGATGATGCAAAGATCATTGCCAGAGGCTCAGCAATCTCCTTCCTCACTCCCCACAGTATCTTGGGGTACATCTCGTTCTGTTCCAATGACTTATCCAACTTGATCCTTTCCAAAAGCTCCAGCACATCCTCTTTCTTAATGTCTATACGCTCAAGTGTTTTAGTCTGCTGTAGGTCATCCCACAATTGCCAAGGTCCTTTTCCCTGGTGAATACTGAAGCAACGTATTTATTAAGTACCTCCGCTACCTCCTCCGATACCATGCACATGTCTCCACTCTCACTCCTGATTGGTCCTATTCTCACACGGCTTCAGTATTCAATCAGGCTCATAAGACATGACCAGCTCTTGACAAATCTATACTGAGTATCCTTGGTCTTCATCCACTTGCTCTTCACATATTTGTAGAATGCCTTAATGGAATTTTCCTTCATCCTACTCGCCAAGGTCTTCTCATGGCCTCTTCTAGCTCTCCTAATTTCATTCTTACGCTCCTTCCTGGCAACCTTGTAATTTTTTAGAGTTCTAACAGTACCTAGTTTGTTGAACCTTTTGTAAGCTTTTCTTTCTTCTTAACTAGATTTTCTACATCCTGTGTACACCAATGGTTCTTTAACCCTACCATCCTTTCCCTGCCTCAAAGGAACATACCTTTGCAGAACTCCATGCAAATGTTCCCTGAAGATTTGACATATCTCTGCCATGCATTTCCCTGAGAATAATCAGCTCCCAATTTATGCTCCCAAGTTCCTGCTTAATAGCATAATATTTCCCCGTACCCCAATTAAATGTTTTCCCAAATTGTCTGTTCCTATCCCTCTCCAGTGCCATGATGAAGGAGGTAGAGTTGTGATTACTATCTCCAAAATGCTCTCCCACCGAGAGACCTGACACCTGACCAGGTTCATTTCCCAATACCAGATCAAGTACAGCCTCTCTTCTAGTTGGCTTATCTACATATTGTGTCAGGAAACCTTCCTGAACTCACTTAACAAACTCCACCCCATCCAAACCCCTTGCTCTAAGGAGATGCCAGTTAATAATAGGAAAGTTAATATCAGGAAAGTTAATATCACCTATCACAACTACCCTATTATTACTGCACCATTCCAGAATCTGCCTCCCTATCTGCTTCTTGATGTCCCTGTTACTATTGGGGGGCGGTGGGGGGGGGATGTCTATAAAAACACCAAGAAGAATTATTGCTCCCTTCCTGTTTCTGACTTCCACCCACAGTGACTCAGTAGACAGTCCCTCCATGACTTTCTCCTTCTCTGCAGCCGTGACACTATCCCTGATTAGCAGTGTCATGCCCCTCCTCTTTTGCCTCCCTCCCTGTCTTTTTTGAAACATCTGAAGCCCAGCATACTCAGGAGCCATTCCTGCCTCTGAGAATTCCAAGTCTCTTAAACCATCTAGTTGATTACAACTTTACTCTATCATCTGCCTATCCTTCCTCACAATCTCCCTACAAACTGTCTCCACTTGTGCACAAACCACCCCATCCTCTGTCTCTTCACTTCGGTTCCCACCCCCCTGCAAATCTAGTTTAAACTCTCCCCAATAGGATTAGTAAACCTCCCTCCCAGGATATTGGCTCCCCTCCATTTCAGGTACGACCTGTCCCACTTGTACAGGTCACCCCTTCCCTAGAAAAGTTTCCAATGATCCAAGAACTTAAAACCCTGCCCCCTGCACCATCTCCTCAGCCACTCATTCGTCTGTGCTATTTTCCTGTTCTGACTATCTTTAGCTCGTGGCACTGGGAGTAAACCGGAGAGTACCACTTTGGAGGTCCTGCTTTTCTTGCCTCCTTGGACCTCTGAATGGTGGTGAAAACATGAGAGATCAAAGACAACTTGGTGCTGTATCACAGAGGCAGAAATATGGACCCTGAACCACAATAGAGAATATGGCCAAGGACAGACAGAGATGGAGAACCTTCATTGCTCCCCTCCATGTAATGGGCAGTAAGTCACTAACCTTCTAACTAGTTCGAGTGTGGGAGGGAATTGGAGTTCCCGCAGGAATCCCAGCACTGGAATTAAATTCCAAACTCCAGAATGCCCTGATTTGTAACAGCACCATACTAACTGTTACACTACTGTAACACGACTGTAACAGCACTGTACTAACTGTTACACTACTGTAGCACAACTGTAACAGAACCGTACTAACTGTTACACTACTGTAACATGACTGTAACAGCACCGTACTAACCGTTACACTACTGTGACGACTGTAACAGCACCATACTGTTACTCTACTGTAACATGACTGTAACAGCACCATACTGTTACACTACTGTGACATGACTGTAATAGCACTGTACTGTTACACTACTGTGACATGACTGTAACAGCACCGTACTAACTGTTACACTACTGTAACATGACTGTAACAGCACTGTACTAATTGTTACACAACTGGCAGACTGTGGTTCTTACCTTGGAACCAATACACTGACACTGAAATTGTTTGATATTAATCACAAACCTACCTTGAAGAAAATGAACTTGAGCCAAAATGTACTTATTTTTGTAAAGATTTAAAAATAAACAGCAGCTTTGTTTCAGTGACAATTCTGTTGTCAGAAGTGTAATAATAGATTCAAGATTCAAGTATCACGTTTACATCGAAACAAACAGAGAAATGCGTCATTTGCATTAACAAGCAACACACCTGAAGATGTACTAGAGGTAGCCCTCATGTGGTGCCACACATTCCAGTGCCAACGTCATACTGCCAACCATGGATAGAAAATTACCTTCTTCATTGGGCAAGCCTTTTATGAGGTACGACAGTATGTTGTTGAAGAGACTTTGGGTGTGATTGGTTACTGTTTTCCAATAGAGCTTGATGTGCCTTTGGAACCATCAAAATGGTTTCCATGATGTGTTATTACTGTAGGGTGGACGTCATATTTGTGAATGCAAAGTGAAAGTTTGCATCCAGGTGAGATCATAAATTCAAAGAATATGTCGTATTGATTGGATGCTACTGGTGCATCCCATTTTTATTTTATTGATTTATTTTTTGTTTAGAGATACAGCATAGAATAAACCCTTCTGGCCCTTCAAGCTGTGCTGCCCAGCAACCCCTGACAACCCCGATTTAACCCTAACATAATCACGGGATAATTTACAATGACCAATTAACCCACAAATTGCTACACAGCACTCAGAGGAAATCCATGCATTCCACAGGGAGGACATAAAGAATCCTTGAACAGGACACCGGGACTGAACTCTGAACTTCGATGCCCAAAGCTGTAATGGCTTTAGAGTTGAATATTGGCTTTTCTTTTTATTAATCGAATATTGAGAACATAAGAAATGGGAGCAGGAGGAGGACAGCTGGCCGGTCGAGCCTGCTCCGCCATTCAACAAGATCATAGCTGATCTGGCCATGGACTCATCTCCACCCATCTGCCTTTTCCCCATAACCCTTAATTCCCCTACTATGCAAAAGTTTATCCTACCTTGTTTTAAGTTTATTTACTGAGGTAGCCTCCACTGCTTCATTGGGCAGAGAATTCCACAGATTCACCACTCTCTGGGAAAAGCAGTTACTCATCTCCGTCCTAAGTCTACTCCCCTGAATCTTGAGGCTATGTCCTCTAGTTCCAGTCTCACCTACCAGTAGAAGCAACTTTCCCGCCTCTATCTTATCTATCAGTTTCATAATTCTATATGTAGCCCCCTGGTAGGCCTCAGGCTCGCTCAGCTCGCTTTCGTCTGGGGGGGCGGCAGCCTTCAGTCCCGCCAAACTGGGTAATCAAGTTTGTGTGGATGCTGTGTGATGCACCCCACCCCGCCAAATAACAGACAATACACCATATGCAATTAAATGATTACACTTTATAGATCTTACTGGAACTATGTAATTAATAGAGATAAACTGTAAAGGGAAAATAAAAGGCACCAAACTTATCAAAGTTCAACCACTTCGTGCACAACCATTGGATCTCAATGAACGGAGTCTTCCTTCCACCATTCGATCCCCTCCGACCTCCTCGACCCGCCGCCCGGGACCAACCACTGTGGTCGACCAGACGCTCCACACGAGTCTGTCTTCGTCTCCTCTCCTCGCCGAAGACCCTGTGCCTCGGACTCCCGCTCAGGGTCTGTCCCGCCGCCCAGGATCACAGCATCGCGTCCCCTCTGTCTGTCCCCATCACGCCTTCTCCCTCAAAGCCTGCGAACAATAGCTTACAGACACACAAGAAAGAATAACATCTATCCCAATTGGTTAGCAAATGACTACAATTCTCTTTATAACCCAGACAAGCTGCTAGAGAGAGAACTTTCTCAGCAGTTATTATTACAGAAAACCCATTTTAATTATAACATAACAAAGAAGCCATTCTGTTAGCCTTTGCAGTAACATAAAAGAAGAAACCCCTTACTTATAAGTTTCTATAAGATCTCTCATTCTTCTGAATTCCAGTGAGTATAGTCCCAGGAAACTCAATCCCTCCTCATAGTCTAATCTCCTCATCCCTGGAATTGACCTGGTGAACCCATTGAAAGGCCTAGATAGAGTAAATATGGAGAGGATGTTTCCAATAGTGCGGGAGTCTAGGACCGTGGGCACAGCTTCAGAATAGAGGGATGCCCATTTAAAACAGAGATGAAGAGAAATTTCTTTAGCCAAATGGTGGTGGTTCTGTTGACTTCATTACCATTGATAGCTGTGGAGGCCAAGTCATTGACTAAATTAAAAGTGGAACCTGAAAGGTTCTTGATTAATAAGGGCTTCAATGGTCTTATGGTTTTAACCTTGCATAGGTTCAGGGGTTACAATTATCCCTCCCTTCTACTGCGTTCATGACCTGCTAACAAGAATAATCAACTGCTTACAGATCGTTTCTTTTGGATACACTTCCACAGGTTCTGGGTACTTTCTATAGATGCTTCTCTTGCTGGTCTGGCAGATATTGAGGACTTTTTATTTATTTCAAGGTATCTGCACCAATCAGTTGGTCTCAGATATGCTTATGTTTTCAGCCAAAACATCTTTGAATGAAGTAACAAACACAAGAGGAACTCAGCAGGTCAGGCAGCATCCATAGAAATAAAGAGTTTACGTTTCAGGCCAAGGTCTCCTTCCCTTTCTCCCAGGTCCACTTCCCTCTTCTTTCTGATTCCTTTTACTTCAGCCTGTTATCTTTTCCACCTACTACCTCTCAGTTTCTTACTTCATCCTCTCCCCCCCACCCACCTGGCTTGACCTATTACCTCTAGCTCGTCCCCCTCTCCCACCCTGCACCTTCTTGTTCTGCATCTTCCCCCTTCATTTCGAGTCTTGATGAAGGGTCTCAGCTCAAAAAGTCAACTCTTTCCATAGATGCTGTCCCAGCCTGTGGAGTTCCTCCAGCATTTTGTGTGTCTTGCTTTGGATTTCCAGCATCTGTAGAATCTCTTGTTTTTGAATAAGGACGGACAGGCTGTGAGAGTGGGGGCCATGGGAGTGGGGGGGGTGAAAGGACGTTCTCATTGGAGGAACAAATCCACAGAGCATGTTCATCTCATATTTCTCCCATCTGAATATCAATGAGGAACAATGCTTAAGATACCAGTTCCTAGAACTGTAAAGTTTCATATTTTATCATTCAGGTTGTCTGAAGGGAGACTAAGCTGCAGTAAGTGGGTGGTTGGCTTTATAGGATTACAAATGCACCATGGTGCAGGATGCCACTCTTAAAGTTAATCATGTTTAGTTTTTAACCATTTTCAAAAAAGCCTTCCACCTACTTATCACTCAGCTGATGCAGCCAAGTATCAACAGTCACGATGCCTGCTTTCTGCCGGTATGTGCTGCTAGCTGCACTCCACGAATCAAATCAAATCAAAGTATGATCATAAAGTCATCTTCTGGGGTGCATCACAACCTGGTATGGAAGTTGTCCTGTCCAAGACCAGAAGAAGCCGCAGAGGATCGTGAACACAGCCCAGCACATCACACAAACCAATCTTCTGTCCTTGGACTCACTTTACACTGCACGCTGTCGGAGCAGTGCTGCCAGGATAATCAAGGACACGACCCACCCAGTCAACACACTTTTCATCCCTCTTCCCTCCGGGAGAAGGCTCAGGAGCTTGAAGACTCGTACGGCCAGATTTAGGAACAGCTTCTTTCCAACTGTGATAAGACTGCTGAACAGATCCTGACCTGTATCTGGGCCATACCCTCCAAATATCCGGACCTGCCTCTCGTTTTTTCGCACTACCTTACTTTCCCTTTTCTATTTCTATTTATGATTTATAATTTAAATTTTTAATATTTACTATCAATTTGTAATCCAGGAAGTGCGAAGCGCATAATCAAATATCGCTGTGATGATTGTACGCTCTAGTATCAATTGTTTGGCGACAATAAAGTAGAGTAAAGTGAAGTAAAGTATAAAGTGTGATGGATTATCTTCTGATGAACTAGCTGATGAGTTATGACCAGAGGACACAGCATCAGAATAGAATGGCAATGAGGAGGAATTTCTTTAGCCAGAGACTGGTGAATCAATGGAATTTGTTGCCACAGGTGGTTGTGGGAGTTGAGTCATTGGGTATATTCAAGGCAGAGGCTGATAGATTCTTGATTGGTCAGGTCATGAAGGGATACGGGGAGAAGGGAGGAGATTGGAGCTGAGACGGAAAATGAATGCAGCTCCCTGTATGCTTTCCATCGGTGCTGGGTTGAGCGTCGAGCTAACAACTCTGTTTCGTAAATCAGATAAATATAAGGTTGTCGTCCAACGTGCCAAACAGGTGCAGGGAAGAACATAATAAAATGGCCGAACAGACTTGATGGGCCAGACGGATATAATTCTGCTCCTGTATCCTATGGTCTTATGATCTAATTCTACTCCTATGTCTTATGTCTTATGGTCTTATGACACAAGGCACTCTTGAATAGCAATAAGCATAATATAAAATCCATTCTGTCAAAGAAAATCTGATAGATTAGACCATGGCATAGTGCATAAAGTTTCTAGGCTAGCACTGGTATTGGTATAGGTTTATTAGTGTTTGTATCATGTATCAAGATACAGTGAAATGTCTGTCTTGCATAACCTTCCAACCTGATGTCTATGGACCCCACGGTAAATGGTAGGGTCCATGTCATAAAAAAGGTTGGCGACCCCTGATATAGATCAAAACATTACACAGTGTATTGAGTTGGAATAAGCTAAAACAAAATCAATGCAGAATAAAGTGTCATAATGAGGTCAATTGTGAGGTCAAGAGTATACCATACCATACAAGAAGTCCATCAAGTGTCTGATACCAGTGAGATAGAAGGTGAAAAGTTCAAGTCAAGTTTGAGTTTACTCATCATTCAACCATTGATGAATGTAGCCAAATGAAACAGCATTTCTCTGGGGCCAGGGTGCAAAGCACATTACCAACAGCACACAGCACAAATAGCAGATATGGTCCGTGATATGGTGGTATGTGTTTTCAAGCTTTTGTATCTTCTACCTGATGGGAGAGGGGATAGAAGAGATTGTCCAGTTGCCTGGAGTGGGTGGCTGGGCTTTTTGAGTAGCAGGCTGCTTAGCTGAGGCAGTGAGATACTTCCTTCTGGGTTCTAAAACACTGAGCATAATGATCCTCTAATGTGTTTCATGTTGAGTAGAACACTCTGATTAAGTATTCTATATCTATATAGAAAGGACTGACATAAATTGATCAAATTGTTGTCACCTAAAGCTTCTTTTTTATAGGTTCTTCTTCAAAACCTGCAGATGATATGGAGAAGCAAGAAGGATGAGGAGCTCAAAGTTCAAGGTTTCAAGTAAGCTTATTATCAAAGTACATATATGTCACCATATACAACCCTGAGATTCAATTTCTTGGAGGCATACTTATAATGACAAGAAGCACAATAGAATCAGTGAAAGACCACACTCGACAGGATGGCCAATGTGCAAAAGGCAACAAACTGTGCAAATATAAAAAAAGAAATAATAATAGTAATAATAAATAAATAAATAAATAAGCAATAAATATTGAGAACATGAGTCATAGAGCCTTGAAAGTGAGTACATAGGTGTGGGAACAGTTCAATGATGGGGTGGATGAAGTTATCTCCTTTGGTTCAAGAGCTTGGTGGTTGAAGGGTAATAACTGATCCTGATGGTGGTGTGGGAACTGAGGTTCCTGTACCTTCTTCCCAATGCAGCCCCAGGAAGAGATCATGGCCTGGATGGTGGGGTCCTGAGGCTCCTGTACCTTCTTCCTGATGGTAGTAGTGAGAAAACAGCATTCCGAGGATGGTGAAGTCCTGAGGCTCCTGGGCCTTCTTCCCGATGGCAGCTGAGTGAGGATCAGAAGGAGGAACAAGAGCAAAACGGAAGTCAACATTAAAACAACTCCTGGAACAACACAGAACAGTACAACACAGGAACAGGCCACTCGGCCTACAGTGTTGTGCTGAACCAAATGAATTAGTAATCAAGTTACTAATTTACCATGCTACTATCGGTGCCACAGTAGCATGGTAACAGTATGATGCTATCACAGCTCAGGGCATCGGAGTTCAGAGTTCAATCCCAGAGTCTTCTGTAAGAAGTTTGTACGCTTTCCCCGTGTCATGCTCCAGTTTCCCCCCCACCGTCCAAAAACATATCGGATAGGTTAATTGGTCATTGTAAATTGTCCTGTGATTAGGTTAGGGTTAAATTGGGGTTATCAGAGGTTGCTGGGGTGGTGTAACTTGAAGGGACAGAGGTGCCTACGCTGCACTATAGCACTAAATAAATAAGCAGCCAATGAAACTAACCTCTTCTGCCAACACACTGTATGTAATCTTCCATTTTCTTTACATTCATATGGCTCCTATTTGCCAGGCTTGTTGTCAACAATGTATTGATCGTGTCCCTTGCAAACACTGGCAAATTCCCCCTTCACCAGTAAATATTGCCTCCCTCTAACATTCATTTTTACACAGCCATACACACCAAATGCTGGAGGAACTCAGCAGGTCAGGCAGCACCCATGGAAGTAAATAAACAGTTGATGTTTTGGGCTGAGACCCTTCATTGGGACCTCTACTTGTTTAATTTGCCTACAAATGGAAAGATACAAACCTCTGCAATTGCTGCTGGAAGACCAATTATTTTCAAGGAGGTATTGTAGAAGATGGGTGAGAGCTGAAGGTGTGGTGTTGGAAGTTGTGACATCTGTCATCTGTTAATGGTGCGTGGTTTGGTTCAGAAATGTGTTAATGTAGATAATGTCCACTTTCATGTTAGAAGATATGGGTTACAGGTCCAATTATGGGCCAGATTGGTGCTGGATTTTGTAATATGTATCAACAAGATTGAATTTTAAAATTTTATCTATTTATTTAGAGATGCAACATGGAGCAGGTCCTTCTGGTCCAACGAGTCACACCGCCCAGCAACCCACCTATTTAACACTCGCCTAATCACAGACCAATTAACCTACTAACTGTTATGTCTCTGTACTGTGGGAGGAAATCCTGGCACCTGGAGGAAACCCATGCAGTCACAGGGAGAACGTAAAATCATTTTAAAGACAGTGCGGGAATTGAACTCTGGTCGTCAATTCCCCGAGCTGTAACCGAGTCGTTAGCAGTGAGTAATATGAAGGATTGATAAGACAATGACTATCTGTGATGAGTAATGCACTTTCTAGGATATAGTGATCATGTTGCATCTATTGGCAGCCATCATTCTTGTATGGTTACATAAACATATAGGTGGCACAACGCTTTACAGTACCAGTGACCCTGGTTTGTACGTTCTTCCTGTGACCTCATGAGCTTTCTCTGAGTGCTCCAGTTTCTTTCCACAGTCCAAAGACATATCGGTTGGTAAGTTAATTCATCGTTGTAAATTGTCCCGTGATTAGGCTGTGATTAAATTGGGGGAATTGCTGGGCAGCGTGGCTTGGAGAGCCATACTGTGTCTCAATAAATAAATTTAAAAAACCGACAAACAAACAAACATAGAACATTACAGCATACTATCACCTCCACATCAAAACATACAGTGAAATGCGTCATTTGCATTAATAACCTAAGTATGTGCTGGGGGCAGCCCACAAGCATCACCACATATTTTGCGCCAACATAGCATTCCCACAATGCTCGGCAGAACAACACGGAACACAAAAGCAACAAAACAACTACAGCAAAACACACACACACACACACACTCCTCTAACTCGAGGATAGCCTGTTTTACCACTCTCTGTGTAAAACCTACCTCTGACATCCCTCCTATACTTACCTACAATCACCTTCAAATGATGCCCCCTTGCTTTAACCACTACCGCCTTGGGAAAAAGGCATTTCTGCCCATTCTGTCTTATCTTATACACCTCTATCATCCCCCTTCACTCCAAAGTGAAAAGCTCTAACTCTCTGAATCTTTCCTTACAAAACCCATTTAATTTGGGCTATTCACAATGCTGTCCCCGTGTTGACACAAGTATAAACCATAAACAGATTATTTGGCCAGTCTCAGAAGCCTACCCAGGAACAGGCTACTTTAGATCTGACCACGTGTAGTGAGATAGGATTAATAAGTAATCTTAATATGAATTCTCCAGGGATTAATGATTACAACATGGCAGCATTCCAGATACAATTTCTATGACTCTATGGCAGTTTTAATGGTTTAGCATGTTCCAGTTGGGCCGAAGGGCCTGTTTCTGTGCTGTACTTTTCTATTTCTAATTTGAGGATGATTACTGTGGATCCAAAACCCACTGGCCTCAACTTAAAGAAAGGCCATTACACAGGAATGAGTAAACAGTTTGGATGGACTGGTGAAAAGAGTCTAAAGGAAAGGGAATTAAATGGGCAGTGACATAAATATTAAGTAGACATTTCTTATTTCTGAGCAGAAATTAATCCTAATCATGAAAGAGGGAAAATTAGAAATATGAGCCATTTGCAGTTAACAAAGGAGGTCGAGGAAAGTAATAAAATCAAAACAAAAGCACTCAAATTGCCAAAAACTCATGGTAGACTAATTCTGACATCTTCCCCCTTTCTTTTCAGTCCTGAAAAAGGATCTCAGCTCGAAACAGTGACTGTTTATTCATTTCTGTGGATGCTGCCTACCTGCTGAATTCTTCCAGCATTTTGTGTGTGTTGCCGTGGTAGATTCGAGGACTTAAAAAAATATATCAGAAGTTAGCAGTAGCAAACCTTCATGCTGACAAGGAGAGGAAAACTGACTATGAGAATAATGGAACATTAGAACAGTATAGCACACTATAGGCCCTTCAGCCAAGGATATTGTACCAACCTACAGGATATAAACATACTCCAAAATCAATCTAACCCTTCCCTACTTCAGAGCCCTTAACTCTCCAAAATGAGAATCAGCTTTAATATCAGTTATGAAATTTGTTGCTTTGTGGAAACAGTGTATTCCAAGATATAAAAATACTATAAATTACAAAAAGAATAAAATATATATAAATGAAGCAAGCAGAGCAAGAACAGAACAAAATAGTGTGGTAGTGTTCATCGGTTGGTTCATTCTACTCCCGTCCATGTGCCTGTCCAAGAGTCTCAAAGTTCAAGGTTCAAAGTAAATTTATTATCGAAGTACATACAGTACAGTGTTGCCAGAAAGTTTGTGAATCCTGGAGAATTTTCTCTATTTCTGCATAAATATGACCTAAAATGTGATCAGATCTTCACGTAATCCTAAAACTAGATGAAGAAAGCCCAATTAAATAAATAACACCAAAACATTATATTTGTTCATTTATTTATTGAGAAAAATGATTCAATATTACATGTATATATTGAAAAAAGTATGTGAACCTTTGGGCAATACCTTCTACAAAAGCTATTTGAGTCATTGAGATGAGGTTGGAGGTGTGGGTTGTAGAAGTGGCCATGCCCTGTAAAAAAGACACACAAAGTCAGGTTACTGTCAGGGCCTGCTCTTCTCTAGAAAGATCTGTTTATGTGCATCATGCCTTGATCAAAACAACTTTCAGAGGACCTTAGAAGAAGAATTGTAACATAGAAACATAGAAAATCTACAGCTAGAGATGCATGAAGCTGGAAAAGGCTACAAAAGCATTTCTAAGGATCTGAGTGTTCATCTGCCCACAGTAAGAGAAATTGTCTATAAATGGGGGAAATTCAGTACTGTTGCTACTTTCATTAGGAATGGGCATCCTGCAAAGATCACACCAAGAGCACATCATTCAATGCTGAAGGAGGTGAAAAAGAAGTCAAGGGTATCAGCAAAAGATCTGCAGAAATCTCTAGAATTTGCTAAGTTTCACACTTTTGCACACTTTTCATCCCTCTTCCCTCCGGGAGAAGGCTCAGGAGCTTGAAGACTCGTTCAGCCAGATTTGGGAACAGCTTCTTTCCAACTGTGATAAGACTGCTGAACGGATCCTGACCCGGATCTGGGCTGTACCTTCCAAATATCCAGACCTGCCTCTTGGTTTTTTTGCACTACTTTACTTTCCATTTTTAAAATTTTCTATTTATGATTTATAATTTAAATTTTTAATATTTACTAATTTTTACTATTTTTAATATTTAATATTTGTAATCCAGGGAGTGGGAAGTGCAGAATCAAATATTGCTGTGATGATTGTATGTTCCAGTATCAATTGTTTGGCGACAATAAAGTATGAAGTATATATTTCTAACCCAGATGACCTGCAGAGATCTCTCGAACTTGCTAAGTTCTCTGTTCATGTGTTCACCATAAGAAAAACACTGAACTAGAAAGGTGCTCATAGAAGGACACCACGGAGGAAACCTCTGTTCTCCCAAAAAAAAACATTGCTCCACGTCTCAAATTTGTAAAAGACCACCTGGGTGTTCTATAATGCTTCTGGGACAATGTTCTGTGGACAGAAAAGCCAAAAGTTGAATTTTTTGGCAGAAATGCACACTGCTAATTTTGAAGAAAAAAGAGCATTGCACACCAACACCAAAACCTCATCCCGACTGTGAAACATGGTGGAAGGAGTATCGGGTTTAGGGCTGTTTTGCTGCCTCAGGGCTTGGGCACCTTGCACTTGTTGAGGGAACAATGAATTCAAAGTTGTATCAAGACATTTTACAGGAGAATGTCAGGGTAGCAGTCCATCACCTGAAGTTTAATAGCTGGATAATGCAACAAGACAAAAATCCAACAGACAAGAGTAAATCAACAACAGAATGGCTTAAAGGGAAGAAAATTGTGTTTTGGAATGGCCGAGCCAAAGTCCTGACCTCATTTTTATCAAAGTATTATGGAAGGACCTGAAACAACAGTTCATGCAAGGAAGCCAACCAACATCTCAGAGTTGAAGCAGTTTTGTAAGGTGGGATGGCCTAAAATTCCTCCAAGCTGATGTGCAGGACTGAGCCACAGTTACCAGAAACATGTGGTTGAAGTTATTGCTGTACAAGGGGGATCACACTAGTTACTGAAAGCAAAGGTTCACATACTTTTTTCAACAAATACATATAATATTGAATCATTTTTCTCAATAAATAAATGAACAAGTACAATGTATTTGTGTTATTTATTTAATTGGGTTTTTGTTATCTAGTTTTAGGACAAGTGAAGATCTGATCACATTTTGGGTCACATTTATGCAGAAATAGAGAAGATTGTACAGGGTTCGCAAACTTTCTAGCACCACTGTACACCTCACCATATACGGCCCTGAGATTCAGTTTCTTATGGGCATACTCAATAAATCCAGAATAGATTACTAACCCTAATAGAACCAATGAGAGGCCTTACCAACTTGGGTATTCTACAATAATCTGTGCCAATACAAAAAGAAAGAAGTAATAATAATATATAAATAAGCAATAATTATCAAGAACATGAGATGAGGAGTCCTTGAAAGTGAGTCCATAGGTTGTAGGAATATTTCAATGACAGGGCAAGTGAAGTTGAGTGAAATTATTCTCTTTGGTTCAAGGGTCTCATGGCTGAGAACATAGAAATCTACAGCACATTACAGGCCCTTCAGCCCACAATGTAACCTACTCTAGAATTACCCTACATTGCCCTCTATTTTTCTAAGCTCCAGGTAGCTATCGATGAGTATCTTAAAAAACCCTATTGTATCCGCCACATCACTATTGCCAGCAGTGCATTCCATGCACCCACCACTCTATGTGTGAAAAACTTACCCCTGACAGCCCCTTTGTACATACTTTCAAGCACCTTAAAACTGTGCCCCCTCGTGTTAGCCATTTCAGCCCTCAGGCTATCCCCACGATCAATGCCTCACGTGATCTTATACCCCCTCATCGGGTCACCACTCATCCTCTGTCGCTCCAAGGAGAAAAGGCCAAGTTCGCTCAATCTATTCTCATAAGGCACGCTCTCCAATCCAGGCAACATCCTTGTAAATATTTTCTGCACTCTTTCTTGAGGGGTAGTAACTGCTCCTGAACCTTCCCATACCTTCTTCCTGAAGGCAGTAGAGACAAGGGAGCATTGTGTGGGTAGTGGTGGTGGGGGGGGGGAGGCTCTGATAATGGATGCTGCTTTCCTGTGACAACACTCCATGTAGATATGCTGAATAGAGGGATGTCAGACCATTGTAAATATTTAATCTATATGTTATATTACAGGAAGGATGTGGAAGCTTTAGAGAGGGTGACGAGATTTACCAGGATGCTGCTAGGATTTGACAGCATGTCTTCTGAGGATAGGGCGGGCGAGTAAAGAACGGTAAGAGGTGATTTGACAGAGGTGTACAAGATCACAAACACGAGAAAATTTGTTGATGCTGGAAATCCAAAGCAACACACACAAAATGCTTGAAGACCTCAGCAGGCTAGGCAGCATCTAGGGAAAAGAGTAAATAGTCGACATTTTGGCCTGAGACCCCTCATCAGGACTGGAAAAAAAAGAAGTCAGAGTAAGAAGGTGGGGGGAGGAGAGGAAGAAGTACAATGACTGGTGATAGGTGAAACTGGGAGGGGTTGATGTAAAGAGCTGGGAAGTTGACTGGTGAAAGATATAAGGGCTGGAGAAGGGGAATCAGATAGGAGAGGGTGGAAAACCATGGAAGAAAGGGAAGGAGGAGGAGGAGCAGAGGGAGGTGTTGGGCACCTAAGGAGATAAAGTAAGCGAGGGAAACAGGAATGGGAAATGGTGAAGAGGGGGTGCCGGGGCAATTACCAGAAGTTTGAGAAATCAATGTTCATGCCATGAGGTTGGAGGCTACCTGGATAGAATATAAGGCGTTGCTCCTCCAACCTGAGTGTGAGCTCATCATGGTAGTAGAGGAGGCCTTGGACTGACATGTCGGAATGGGAATGGGAATGGGAAGTAGAACTGCAGTGGGTGATTACCGAGAGATCCCGGTTTTTCTAGCAGGCAGAGCATTAGGTTTTCACTGGAGGGAGTTCTTAACAAGAGGACATGCTTGCTGGTTAAGGGGACAGTGAAACTGAAGTGTGTTGGAATTCCTCCTCACAGAGGGTGATGAGAAACTGTTTAAAATTCTCCATGCCAGATATATTGGATGCTAGATCAGTGAAGGTTGTTAAGGAGGAGGAAGACACACTTTTTTTTGGAAGACAGGGTAATTGAGGGCCACGGGAAACCTACGCAGAAGAAATTGATGCCTGGGGCAGACCAGCCATGATCATGTTAGGTCGGGGCAGGCTTGAGGGGTCAACAAAAGCACTCCAGCTCTTATCTTTGTGTGTACATCAACACAAAACAGGGGCCGAGGCTGCACTCTAATCAACCCATGTGGGATGTTCACTGACTATCTCTCCAGTTTGAGTATGTTACTTCCCATACTCTGTAGAGGGACCCTTGGGGTGACTCTGGGGGAAAGGAAAATCTAAAAGCACTGTAATGTCATTTTCACTCTGTGGCCACTTTATTAGGTACATCTGTGCACCTGCTCATTAATGCAAATATCTAATCAGCCAGTCAGGTGGTGCCAAGTCAGTAAATGCAGACATGGTCAAGAACTTCAGTTGTTGTTCAGACCAAACATCAGAATGGGGAAGAAATGTGATCTCATTGACTTTGACGGTAGAGTGAGTGCAGGTGCCAAATAGGGTGCATGGAGTATCTCCGAAACTGCTGACTTCTTAGGATTTTCATGCACAACAGCTTCTAGAGTTTACAGAGAATTTGTATTGAAAAACAAAGGACATCAGTCAGCAGCGGTTCTGTGGGTGAAAATGTCGTGTTAATGAGAGAGGTCAGAGGAGAATGGCCAGACTGGTTCAAGCTGACAGGGAGGTGACAGTAACTCAAATACCCACACGTTACAACAGTGTGTGCAGAAGAGCATCTCTGAATGCACAACACGTTGAACCTTGAAGTGGATGGGCTACAGCAGCAGAAGACCATGAACATGCACTCTGTGGCCACTTCATTCTGTACCTCCCATATCTAATAAAGTGGCCACTGAGTGTATGAGCCCAAGCTCAAAGTTCAAAATTCAAAGTAAATTTATTGTCGAAGTACATATATGTCACCCTAGAGATTTATTTTCTTGTGGGCAATTCACAGTAAATTCAAAGAGACACAATAGAATCAACTAAAACCACACACAAGATGGACAAACAACTACAATGCAAGAGACAACAAAAAACTGTGCAAATACAAAAAGGTAATAAATAACTAATCAATAAATATCACAAATGTGAGATGAAGAGTCATAGAGTGACAGAGAAATACAGCACAGAAACAGGCCCTTTGGCCCATCTAGTCCATGCCAAAACTATTTAAACTGCCTACTCCCAATGCCCTGCACTGGGACCATAGCCCTCCATATCGCTATTATCCATGTACCTGTCCAAACTTCTCTTAAACATTGAAATTGAGCTCACATAGACCACTTGTGTTGACAGCTCACTCCACACTCTCATGACCCTCTGAGTGAAGAAGTTTTCCCTAATGTTCCCTCTAAAATTTTTGCCTTTCACCCTTAAGCCATGACCTCTGGTTGTAATCCCACCCAACCGCAGTGGAAAAAGCCTGCTTGCATTTACCCTATCTACACCCCTCATTGAGTCATTGAAAGCGAGTCAGTAGGTTGTGGGGGGCAGTTCAGTGTTGGGGTGAGTGAAGTTGAGTGAAGTTATGCCCTTTTGTTCTGGACAAAAGTCATTTTCAGGATGCTATGATCTGTACTAAAGTCTACCCCTGTGATTGGAGAATGAAACAACCTTTCAGTGGGTCTGAATCAGGTGGTGTTGGAAATAGAACAAACTGAAAGACAGAGGAAAAATCTAAGTGCTTCTGAAGCTTTTGAACTCCAGCATTAAAAATGCAACAAGAAGCCTAATGCGAACTGGCACAGGGTGCAGAAGTCGTTTTTAATTATAGCCTGACTGTTTAGACTGCTTCAATAGTTCAGAAAGAGATTGTGAAGTGGTTCTGAAGCCTCCATTTAGGACTGTGTTGAAACCAATATCCCCCAAGGAACAGAGTGGAGAGAGATATCACTGCTCTCCAACAGCTTATTTACAAAATAACCCAAACAGTGTACCAGTTCCCAAGATCTATAACTATCAGTGGATTCTCACAACCCACATTCAATCAATAGCCATTATTGTGAGAAATGTCCTGTTTGGGGAGTCTGGATTTCAAGATTGAAGATTCAAGATTGTTTATTGTTTTTCTTCAGCACACAAATATAAAGGAGAACAAAATGATTGTAACTCTGGATCTGATGCGGCATAAAAAACACAATATGTATAAAGAATCCAATAAAGAAAAATACAATAGAAATACAAATGCAAATTCCTGCGAGGGGTGATTGATAAGTTCGTGGCCTAAGGTAGAAGGAGTCAATTTCAAAAAACCTAGCACATTTATTTTTCAACCTAGTCCCCTCCTACATTACACACTTAGTCCAGCAATCGTGGAGCATACGGATGTTGAACCTCCAGAAAGTGTCCACAGCAGGGGTAATTGATAGGTTCGTGGCCTGTTAGAAGGAGATGAGTTATTAACTTCAAACTTTCTGATTAATCACTCAAAGAGTTGAACTGCACGTGCATGTAACGAGAGCCGTATAGCTCATCTCCTTCTACCTTAGGCCACAAACTTATCAATCACCCCTGCTGCGGACACTTTCTGGAGGTCCAAGATCTGTATGCTCCACGACCGCTGGACTAAGTGTGTAAATGTAGGAGGGGACTATGTTGAAAAATAAATGTGCTAGGTTTTCTAAAATTGTCTCCTACTATCTTATGCCACGAACTTATCAATCACCCCTCGTATAAAACACAACGTATAGGTAATTGTTATATACAGAGATTGATTGTATGTACATAAAGTGATGCTGGGGGTGTAGTGGTGGTTGGTGGTGAGGTGGGTTGGGTTAACAGGTGGAGGTGTTGATCAGCCTTACTGCTTGAGGAAAGTAACTGTTTTTGAGTCTGGTGGTCCTGGCGTGGATGCCATGTTGTCTCCTCCCTGATGCGAGTGGGACACACAGTCCTTGAGCAGGGTGGGTGGGATCCTTCATGAGATTGCTAGCCTGTTTTTGACATCTTTCTGAAAAAAAATATTTTTTTGCAGGCACCCACAAGACAAAGAAGCACAATAGAATCAACGAAAAACCTTACACAACAAAGACCTACATGCATCCAATGTGCGAAAAAAAAGAACAGATCATGAAAATAAACTCTAGAGACTGTTGTGTGTGAAGGTTCCAGGAGATCAGCAGTTTCTAATTATTCAGATCACCCCGTCTGGCACCAACAATCAATCTACAGTCAAAGTCACTTGGGTCATATTTCTGCCTCATTCTGATATTTGGTCTGAACAACAAATGAACCTCTTATGATTTGACAAGCAAGAGACAATATGCAGATGTTGGAAATCTGAGCAACACACACAAAATGCTGGCGAGAGAGGGATGAAGTAAAGAGCTGGGAAGTGGATTGGTGGAAGTGACAGAAGGCCATGGAAAAAAGGAAAAGGGGGAAGGAGCACTCGAGGGTGGGCAAGGAGATGAGGTGAGAGAGGGAAAAGGGGTTGGGAAATGGAGAGGATGGGGAGGGGGTAGGGGGCATTACCAGAAGCTTGAGAAATCAACGTTCATGCCATCAGGGAAGTGCCATCAACCGTACCTCCCATTTCTACCCAAGATCCACAAGCCCACTTGTCCAGGCCGACCCATTGTTTCAGCTTGTTCCTGCACAACTGAATTCCTATCGGCATACCGCGACTCTATTATATCCCTGCTAGTCCATTCCCTTCCTACCTACATCCATGGCACCTCACACACTCTGGATCTTTTCAAGGATTTCAAATTCCCTGGCCCCCATCATCTCATTTTTACTATGAATGTCCAGTCCCTATACACCCCCATCCCTCACCAGGAAGGCCTCAGAGCTCTCCGTCTTTTTCTGGACACCAGACCCAACCAGTTCCCCTCCACCACCACTCTCTTTCACCTGGTGGAACTATGTTCTCACTCTTAATCATTTCTTCTTTGGCTCCTCCCACTCCCTTCAAACAAAAGGGATAGCTATATTGACAACTGCATTGGTGCTGCTTCTTGCATCCATGCTGAACTCATCGACTTCTTCCACTTTGCCTCCAACTTTCACCCTGCCCCCAAATTCACCTGGTCTGTTTCCGACACTTCCCTGCCCTTTCTTGATCTCACTGTCTCTATTGCCGGAGACAGTTCATTCACCGATGTCTATTACAAATACCTTTGCTACCTGTAAAAAACGCCATCTCCTTCCCTCAGTTCCTCTGTCTCCACTGCATCTGCTCTCTGGATGAAGCTTTTCATTCTAGAATGAAGGAGATGTCCTCCTTTTTCAAAGAAAGGGTCTTCCCTTCCTCCACCATCAACGCTGCCCTCAACCACATCTCTTCCATTTCACGCACGTCTGCTCTTACCCCTTCTTCCTGCCACCCCACCAGTAATAGAGTTCCTCTTGTCCTCACCTATCACCCAACCAGCCTTTGCATCCAGCACATGATTCTCCAACACTTCCGCTACCTCCAATGGAATCCCTCCACCAAGCACATCTTTCCTCCCCCCCACTTTCTGCTCTCCGCAGGGATCGTTCTCTACGTGACTCCCCTGTCCCGACTGACCTTGCTCCTGGCACTTATCCTTGCAAGCAGAACTAGTGTGACACCTGCCCCTGCACCCCCTCCCTCACTACAATCCAGGGTCCTAAACATTTCTTCCAGGTGAGGCGACACTTCACCTGTGAGTCTGTCGGGGTCATTTACTGTGTTCGGTGCTCCCAGTGTGGCCTATTGTACATTGGTGAGACCCGATGTAGATTGGGAGACCACTTCACTGAGCATCTTCGCTCTGTCCACCAGAACAAATGGGATCTCCCAGTGGCCCCCCATTTTAATTCCACTTCCCATTATGATATGTCCATTCATGGCATCCTCTGCTGTTATAATGAAGCCACACCTAGGTTGGAGGAACGACCCCTTATATTCTATTTGGATAGCCTCCAACCTGATGGCATGAACATTGATTTCTCAAACTTTTGGTAATACCCCCAACACTCCCACCGCCTTCTCCATTTCCCATCCCCTTTTCCCTCTCTCACCTCATCTCCTTGCCCACCCATTGCCTCCCTCTGATGCTCCTCCCTCCTTTTACTTTCTTCCATGGCCTTCTGTTTCTTTCACCAATCACCTTCCCAGCTCTTTGCTTCATCCCTTCCCCTCCAGGTTTCACCTTTCACCTGGTGGTTCTCTCTCCCCTCCCCCACACCTTTTAAATCTACTCCTCAGCCCTTTTTCCCCAGTCCCGCTGAACGGTTTCGGCCCGAAACATCGACTGTACTTTTTTCCATAGACGCTGCCTGGCCTGCTGAGTTCTTCCAGCATTTTGTGTGTGTTGCACTTATGAATTGAGTTGCTGCCTCATGATTGACTGATTAGATATTTGCATGAATGAGCTGGTGTGCAGATGTACCTAATAAACTGACTTTTGTATATATATATAAAGTAAACCTATTATTATAGTACATATATGTTACCATATACAACCCTGAGATTCAGTTTCTTGTGGATATTCACAGTAAATCCAAGAAACAGAATAGAATCAATGAAAGATCATACCAGGATGGACAAACAGACAATGTGCAAAAGACAATTTGCAAAATAATAATAATAAATAAATAAATAGCAATAAATATTGAGAACATGAGATGAAGAGTCCTTGAAAGTGAGTCTGTAGGTTGTGGGAACAGTTCTGTGATGGAATGAGTGAAGTTGAGTTTGAGTGATGTGATCCCCTCTGTTCAGGAGCCTGATGGTTGAGGGGTAATAACAGTTCCTGAACCTGCTGGTGTGAGTACTGAGGCTTCTGTACTGTCTTCCTGATGGCAGCAGTGAGAAGAGAGTATGTTCTGGGTGGTTGGGGTCCCTGCTAATGAATGTTGCTTTCCTGTGATATTGTTCCTTGTAGATATGCTCAGTGGAGGGGTGGGGGGAGGACTTTACCTGTGATGGACCAGACTGTTCACCTATTTATGGGCTACACATACACACACACACACACCCATACATATGAAACCATGAATAGAAATAACTATGCCTGGCACCATTCAGCTGAAAGGTAGTATTTCGTGAGCAGTTCCACAATACTAATTTGCAACTTGTTGAACATTGACCTCTTTTATCTAAAGTAGGAAGGCTGGGTTTTGATTTTCCATTAAAATCCTATTTACTGAGCCGTGTTGCTTTTGCCGCGTCCACCTTATCACTGGGCCGAACTAAATAGTTCATGTTTCCTCTTCCATCCTTGAACGGCCAGGGTGCTGAGGGATTGACAGATAAGTGGAGTGTGTACATCTCACACACAGGGACTTCAAGTACCGGACCTGCAAGGGTTTTAATCACTCGAGTGCTGATGTTAGGCCTGGGAAGGCTCACCTTTCACATACTTATTCAAACAAACAGTAAACATTGCCTCCAGTGCTATCCGAGACATTTCCTGCTCTCTTTTCCATTACTGAAGGCATTTGCTGTGTGATACTGGGTTTCTCTTTTTACAAAAGTCAAGATGGATAATTAACTGTAACCAAAAATAGCTGGCAATAGGGAATAGGGTGCCACAGTAGTGTAGTGGTTAGCACAATGGTATTGCAACTTGGGGCATCAAAGTTCCAAAGCCGTCTCTGAGTAGTTTGTACTTGCTTCCCATGAATGTGTGTTTCCTGCACGTGCTCCCGTTTCCTCCCATAGTCTTAAGATGTACCGGTTAGTAAGTTAATTGGTCATTCAAAGATTCAAATATTTCAAATAGATTTATTATCAAAATATGTCTGCAGTGTACAACCTGAGATTCATCTTTCTGCAGATAGTCATGAAACAAAGAAACACTTTGGAACCTGTTCATAGAAAATATTAAATCCCCATCGCAAAAAAAAGAACAAATCGTGCAAACGGCAAAATATGAATGAATAACACACAGCTTAAATTTACAAAAGCTAAATTGTCCTGTGATTAAGCTGGGGATAAATCGGGGGTTGCTGGGCTGGAAGGCCTGGTTCCACACTGTATCTCTAAATAAGAAAGCAAGCCAAGCATGTCCCATGGAAACAACATGTAGAGTGCACGATAACTAACAGAATTCGCTGATTCAACCTTTTATTCAACTTTATATTTAATTCATAATGTGTGGAACTTTTATTTATCAAAAGGCAATAAATGATGATAAACTCTGTCAATCAATGTGCACTATCACTCAGTTCCTTGGCATTTGCTTAGCTACATGACTATAAGCACTGCTGTTTCATTACAGCTGTCACATCTCTACACTTCCCTGCTGCTTTAAGATTGTTCAATTTCCTTTCAGACCTCTAAATATTTAGTTGAGGTTATGTCACTGTGAAAACATCTGGAGCATTTTGGATTTTTTTTTCATTAGGATATGAGACTCGATGAAATGCCATTGGTAAAACCAATAATGTTTTTATATTAACATACACAAAATGCTGGAGGAACTCTGCAGGTCAGTCAACACGTATGGTGAAGGGCTGAGACCCTTCATCAGGACAAGAAAGGAAGGAGGAAGAAGCCACTATAAGAAGGTGTGGAGTATGGAAGGAGTTCAAGCTGGCAGGTGACAGGTGAACAGGTGATTCTACAGACACTGAAAATCCAGAGCAACACACACTAGATGCTGGAGGAACTCAGCAGGCCAGGCAGCATCTATGGAAATGAATAAACAGTCGATGTTTCTGGCCTAGACCCTTCATCAGGACTAGAAAGGAAGGGATATGACATATGAAGGCGGGGGTGGGTAGGGAATGAGGGCAATCTAGAAGATGGTAGGTGAAGCCAGGTGGATGGAGGAGATGGGGATGAAGGAAGAAGCTGGGAGGTGACAGGTAGAAAAAGCAAAGGTCTGGAGAAGAAGGAATAGGATAGTAGAGAGAGTGGACTATGGGAGATAGGGAAGGAGGAGGGGCAAAAGGTGAGGAAGAGGTAAGTAACCAGGGTGGGGAAATGAAGAAGAGGAAGAAGGAGGGAAGGATGACTGGATGTTGGAGAAGCCAGGTGAAGGGGAAGGCAGGTGGATGAATAGATAAGCGCAACTCCAATTTCATATTTAAGTTTGCTGAAGACACCACTGTCATTGGCAGAATCAAAGGTCGCGAAGAATCAGCATATAGAAGGGAGAATGAAAATATGACTAGTGGTGCCACGATAATAACCTTTCACTCAATCTCAGCAAGGTCAAGGAGCTGATTATTGATTACAGGAAGAGGAAACTGGAGGTCCATCAGCTAGTACTCATTGGGAAATCAATGGTGGAGAGAGAAGGCAACTTTAAATTCCTCGGTCTTATTATATCGGATTATCTGTCCTGGGCCCAGCGTGTAAGTGCAGTTATGAAGAAAGCACGGCAATGCTTCTACTTCCTTAGAAACTTGTGAAGATTCGGCATGACATCCAAACCTTTGACAAACTTCTATAGTGTAGTGGAGAGCATATTGACTGGCTACATCACAGCCTGGTATGGAAACACCAATGCCCTTGAATGGAAAATCCTACAAAATGTAGTGCATACAGCCCAGCCCATCACGGGTAAAGCCCTCCCCACTATTGAGCACATCTACACAAAGCATTGTTGCAGGAAAGCAACACCCATCATCAGGGACCCCCACCACCCAGGATACGCTCTCTTCTCACTACAGCCATCAGGGAAGAGGTAAAGGAGCTTCAGGACTCACAGCATTTGGACCAGGAACAGTTATTATCCCTCAACCTTCAGGCTCTTGACCAGAGGAGATAACTTCACTCGCCTACCACTGAACTGTTCCCACAACCTGTGGACTCTCTTTCAATGATTCTTTATCTCATGTTCTTAATATTTATTGCTTTCTTATTGTTTCTTTCTATTATTGTTAATGCCTGCAAGAAATCAATCTCAGGGTTGTATATGATGACATATATGTACTTTGATAATAAATTTACTTTGAGATTTGAACTTTGAACTTTGAGTGGGGGGAATGAAATGAGAAGCATGGAGGTTATAGGTGGAAAAGGAGAAGGGCAGAAGATGAAGGAAACTGATAGGAGAGGAGAAATTAGAGACCATGGGAGAAAGAGAAGAAGGAGGGGCACCAGGGAGGGTTGATGGGCAGGTGAGGAGAAGAGGAGCAAGAGGTTAGCCAGAATGGGGAATGGAAAAAGAGAAATGGGGGAATGGGGGAGAACCTACCAGAAGTTGGAGAAAATGATGTTCATGCCATCAGGTTGGACATTACCCAAATGGAACTTGAGATATTGGTCCTCGAACCTAAGAGTGGCCTCATCATGGCAGTACAAGAGGCCATGGACCGGTATGTTGGAATGGGAATGGGGATTGGAATTAAAATACATGGTCACCGGGAAATCCTCCCTGTTGTGGATGGAGCAAAGGTATTTCACAAAGAAGTCCCCCGAGTTATGTCGAGTCTGCATAATTGTTTTTATACTATCTATATTTCATCACCGATGTTGTAATCAGATTTACCTATTAGTATTATGGCCACTCACAGATGTTGCACATTTCTGATGTCATAATTCAGATTTAGCTATTAGTATTGTCACGCAGATTTGAAATATGAAAGTATATTTATTTACTTCATTGTCTATTTAAAGTCTGAAACAATGACCATTGTCAATTTAGCAAAAACAAAAATTGCTTTGTGATCTGGAGATGAGATATGAGCAATATTCAACCAATTGAATTCTAGTATCTTCTCTAGAATCTTATTCGAATCATCATGAATATTCATGACACCATAACTGGCCACATTATACTTGAATGTGTAATTTCTTGGACTGAAATGAAATGTTCACTTTTTGAAATGGATGGAACTTCAGTAATCTTATTGTTCTTTCCCATTAATGGTAAGTTGATCAAAAGTTCCAGAACTATCTTCACGAGAAACAAGTTTTCAGTTTTCCAAGATAAGTTTGCTTGGCACATGCCTGGTGAGAGGTGATCATCACGGGAGGAGAGAAATACTGAACCACCATGGAAGGTTGATGACCCGTTATGCTAGAACAGGTTGACATTCTGAAAGAGGACAGTTTATTTATTTATTTATTTATTGAGACACAGGACGGAACAGATCCATCAGGTTGTTTGAACTGCAACAAATCAGCTTGACTCTAACCTAATCATGAGACAATTTAGAATGACCAATTAACCAATTACCCAAAAGATGTACTGGTTAGTCAGTTAATTAGTCATTGTAAACTGTCCATGATTAGGTTAGGGTTAAGTTGTTTTGTTGCTGGTGGTATAGCTCAAACAACCTGAGTGGCCTGTTCCTTACTGTATCTTTAAATAAAATACATTACCTACCAACTGATAGCAACCTGACGGCATGAACATTGACTTCTTGAACTTCTGGTAATGCGCCCCTTGACTCCTTCGGCATCCACATTTGCATTTTCCTCTCTCACTTTATCTCCTTATCTACCCATCACCTCCCCCAGGTGCTCCTCTCTCTTTTCTCCCTTCCAAGGGCTTCTGTCCTCTTCTATCAGACTCCCCCTTCTTCAGCCCTGTATCTCTTTCACCAATTAACTTCCCAGCTCTTTACTTCACCCCTCCTGGTTTCACTTATCACCTTGTGTTTCTCCCTCCCCTGCCCCCACTCCTCACTTATTTTTCTCCAGTCCCGATGAAGGGTCTCGGCCCGAAATGTTGACTGTACTCTTTTCCATAGGTAACGCCTGGCCTGCTGAGTTTTTCCAGCATTTTGTGAGTGTTGCTCGGATTTCCAGCATCTGCAGATTTTCTCTTGTTTGAGATTACCTCTTAACTGGTATGTCTTTAGACTGTGTGAGAAAACACATGTATTCCACAGGGAGGATGTACAAACTCCTTACAGGGGAGGCCCTGGGATTTAACTTGGAACTGCTATGCTACTGTGGCGTGATGTGCTGGAACTGTTTGAAAAACATTGGGATAGGTAAGTCCCTGGGGCCAGATGGGATATACCCCAGGTTACTACAGGAAGTGAGGGAAGAAATTGCTGTGCCTTTGGCAATGAACTTTGCATCTGCACAGTCCACAGAAGTTTGGGCAGAGCTTTGGAGCTAGCAAATGTTATTCCTTCGTTTAAGTGTTAGATGGATCTTGGAGTAGTTTGAAATGTCAGTACAACATGGTGGACCAAAAGGTTTGTACTGTTCTGTGCTCGATGTTCTATATCCATGCCATTAGTAAAAGAGCTCTCCAGTCTAGTCCTGCATTCCTACACAAGATCCCTTTAGCTGAAGACCAGATAAAGTACTGTTAAAACTGATTTAAAGTGCAAGGGGAAGTAGATCTGAGGGGAAACCTTTACAAACGGAGAGTCGTAGGTGAAACCAGCTGCCAGAGGAAGCTGTAGAGACAGGTATAATGATGCTTAAAAGACATTTGGACAAGTATTAGTATTGTTACAAGAATCACCCCTTGTAATAATGATTAGAGAGGCACAGAGAGATCTGTATTTACCGACAAGTACCTTTATTGCTCGAACTATCATATGTGAATTCATACACTAAATACATTGTGTGCACACCCACTAGGTTTTCCTGACTCTCCTGAATAGTTAAAGAATAGCAAAGGTATTACCCGGGCAAAGGAGTCTACGCTGGCCAGGCATTCCAATTCACTCACTGCGTGTTCCACACAGGGTCACTCACACTTGTATCTGCAATGGTTATTCTTCGAATTTACCACTGCCAGCATACACGTAGCGTCCACTTTTATAACCATTTTATCAATTCAAATGTTGCATTCCAGTCTCATTGGCCACAGGTCACGTGTCTGAAGTTTAACACCTTGTTATTGGCTCTGCTCTGAGCCAGTATTCATTTATTGCCCTTTTTTCAGCAAGTGATATTCAATAATTTAGACAATACACATAAAATGCTTGAAGAACTCAGCAGGCCAGACAGCATCTAGAAAAAGAGTATAGTTGACGTTTCAGCCCGAAACATTGACTGTACTCTTCTCCTAGATGCTGCCTGGCCTGCTGAGTTCCTCCAGCATTTTGTGTGTGTTGCTTAGATTTCCAGCATCTGGAGATTTTCTCTTGTTTTTGATAATTTATGGCTCTTTGTTCTCAATCAGCAACCAGCTCGAATCAGTCCACGCAGCCACTTATCTTAACATTCATAACCCTCATGTTATATCCAACCAAAGAACATTTCACAGGTAACTTCTTATTTGGAAATGATCTCTAGTCCAGCAGATTACCTCGAGTATCATTGTGGCTTCTTTAAAACATTGATCAAATCAGGCACTTCAAGCTCACAAAATGGAGAACAGAGTGTTTTCACAAAATGGCAGCCTCCATCCCCAAGCACACATCAAGAACCAAGACAATTAATCTGTCTGGTTCCACTGTCCTTGATTCATTCAAATTTACTGATTTTTCTCACAAATTTCTACAGAATCACTAAGTGAGCAATAAAGAAAGAGAAGATAGATTCTGAAAATAAAGTAGCACAAAATGTAAAAATGGATCGTAAAAGTTTTTATAATTATACAAAGCAGAAAAGGGTGGCCAAATTGAATGTAGGTCCCTTGGAGGAGAAAAAGGGGGAACTGATATTGGGTAATGAGGAAATACCCGAGGGTTTGAATGACTACTCTGTGTCGGTCTTCATGGTGGAGGACACATCTAACATGACAAAGAGAGATGTTATGGATGCAATGGGAGTTGAGGACCTCAATACAATATGCTGGTGGAACGCGATCCACCAGCATTTTGTGTGTGTTGCTTGAGTTTCCAGCATCTGCAGATTTTCTTGTGTTTACCTCGATACAATAGCTATCAGTAAACAGGTAGTGCTGAGCAAACTTGTGGGCCCAAAGATAGACAAGTTCCCTGGTCTGATGGAATGCATCCCAGCATACGGAAATAAATGATAGAAGTTATAGTAGAGGCTTTGGTGAAAATTTACCAAAATTCTCTGGACTTTGGGCAGGTCCCGGTAGATTGGAAGAAGGTGAATGTCCCACCACTGTTCAAAAAAGGATATAGGCAAAAAGCAGGTAACTATAGGCCAGTTAGTTTAACATCTGTAGCTGGGAAATGCATGAAGCTATTATTAAAGAAGAAATTGAGAGGAATGTGGAAAGAAGTGGGCCCATCAGACAGATGCAGCATAGATTCAGCAAAGGCAGGTCCTGTTTGACAAACTTACTGGAGCTCTTTGAGGATATAACAAGCACAGTGGATAGAGGGGAACAGATGGACATATTTACTTAGATTTCCAGAAGGCGTTCGATAAGGTGCCACATAAAAGACTTATCCATAAGATAAGGATGCATAGAGTTGGGGGTGATGTATTAGCATGGATAGAGAAATGGTTAACCAATAGAAGGCAGAGAGTTGGGATACATCTGTATCTCTCTGGTTGTCAATCTGTGGTGCCACAGGGGTTGGTGTTGGTTCCGCAATTGTTCACAATATACATTAAAGATCTGGAAGAAGAGCCGAGTGTAGTCTATCTAAGTTTGCTGATGATACTAAATGGAGTGGAAAAGCAAATTGTGCAGAAGATACGGAGAGTCTGCAGAGAGATATAGATCGGTTAAGTGAGGGAGCAAGGGCCTCGCAGATGGAGTACAATGTTGGTAAATGAAAGGTTATCCACTTTGGAAGGAAAAATGGAAGATCAGATTATTATTTAAATAGTAAAAGATTACAGCATGCTGCTGTACAGAAGGACTTGGGAGTGCTCGTGCATGAGTCACAAAAGTTTGGTTTGCAGGAGCAGCAGGTTATCAAGAAGGCAAATGGAATGTTGGCTTTCATTGCCAGAGGGAGTGAATTTAAGAGCAGAGAGATTATGCTGCAACTGTACAGGGTACTGGCGAGACCACACCTGGAGTACTGTGTGCAGTTCTGGTCTCCTTACTTGAGGAATCATATACTGGCTTTGGAGGCGGTGCAGAGGAGGTTCACCAGGCTGATTCCAGACTATGAGGAGAAATTGAGTCACCTGGCACAGCATTTGCTAGAATTCAGAAGGATGAGATGAGATCATATAGAAACTTATAAGATTATGAAAGGGATAGATAAGATAGAGGCAGGAAAATTGGTTCCACTCGTAGGTGAGACTAGAACTAGGGGATATAGCCTCAAGATTTGGGGAAGTAAATTTAGGATGGAAATGAGGAGGAACTGTTTTTCCCAAAGAGTGGTGAATCTATGAAATTCTCTGCCCAGTGAAGCAGTGGAGGCTACCTCAGTCAATATATTTAAGACAAGGTTGGATAGAATTTTACATAGTAAGGAAATTAAGGATTATGGGGAAAAGGCAGATGGGAGGAGATGAGTCCATGATCAGATTAGCCATGAACTCATTGAATGGCGGAACAGGCTCGATGGGCCAAGTGGCCTACTCCTGCTCCTATTTCTTATGTTCTTGTGTACCATTGATAGCATTCTAACTGGTGGCATCACCATCTGGTGTGGAGGGCTCAATACGCAGGATCAGAAAATGCTGCAGAATGAGTCAGCTCCATCATGGGCAGCACCCCCACCTCCCCAGTACCCAGGACACCTTCAAAAGGCGATGCCTCAGAATGGTGGCATCCATCAGTAAGGACCCCCATCACCCAGGACATGCCCTCTTTTCATTGCTACCATCAAGGAGGAGGTAGAGGAGTCTGAAGACACACACTCAGAGATGATAGGGGTATGGAGGGCTATGGTCCCGGAACGAGCAGATGGGAGTAGGTAATTCAAATGGCTCAGCATGGACTAGATGGACCGAAGGGCCTGCTTCTCTCCTGTACTTAGCTGTGGCTCTATGATTCAATGTGTCAGGAACAGCTTCTTCCCCTCTGCCATCTGATTTCTGAATGGTCTATAAAACTATAAATTACAGTAAGAAATGTGTGTATATATACACTCCTTACTGTAATTTATAGCTTTTTATTATTATGTATTGCAATGTACTGCTGTTGCAAAACAATCTATGCCAGCAATATTAAACCCGATTCTGATCCTCACTCTGAAGCACAGGATTAGAAAAGGCTTGGAGCAGGCAGGGGTTCCTCACCTTTTTTATGCTAAGGACCCCAGGTTGGGAACCCCTGGTTTAGAGAGAGATGGCCAAACACAGGCAATTGGGACTAATTTGGCATGGATTTGTTGGGCCCGAGGGACTGTTTCTAGAACTCTATGACTCTAAATGTGATAGAGTTTTTACTTCTATGATCCTTTCAGGAAGTAAATGACAGATCCTCAATGCCCTCTGTGTGGCAAACCTTTCCCTGAGCTCTCCTCTAATCATTCTACCTGTGGTTTGGAAGCCATTTCCCCTTATTTATGACTCCTCTCCTCCAGAGGACTACAATATAAAAGCAAGAATGTGATGCTGAAACTTTGGTAAGGCATTTGTTAGATTTCACTTAGAGTATTGTGAGCAGTTTTGGGCCCCATATTTACAAAAGGATGTGCTGGCACTAGAGTGGGTCCAGAGGAGGTTAACAAAAATAATCCCAGGAATGAAAGGGTTAACATGTGAGGAGCATTTGATGGAGTTTAGAAGAATGAGGGGGGATTTCATTGAAACCCTTTGAATATTGAAAGGTCTATGATGGAATGGATGTGGAGAGGGTGTTTCTTATAGTGAAGGAGTCCAGCATCAGAGGGCCCAGCTTCAGAACAGAAGGACCTCCATTTAGAACAGAGATGAGGAGGGATTTCTTCATCTATAGGATGGTGTGGAATTCATTGCCTCAGAAGGCTGTAAAGGTCAAGTCATTGAGTATATTTAAAGCAGAGGTTGATATGATCTTGATTAGTCAGGGCACAAAGGTTATGGGGAGAAAGCGGGAGGATCGAGTTGAGAGCGATAATAAATCAGCCATGGTGGAATAGTGGAGCAGACTCGATGGGCTGAATGGTCTAATTCTGCTCCTATGTCTTATGGTCAAAACTTTGCAAGTATTCAAGCTAGATTTGGCTTCGTAAAAGGTGAACCTAAGGAATAGGGTTTCAAACTTTTTTTGTTTGAATCTGTGTTGAGACGTGAATTACCGAACAGATTCTTGGCAAGACAAAGGGATATCCTAGAGAATGTTCACTCTGCCTAGTTATTGTCAAGGGGTTCCAGCTCATTACTGATCAACAGAGCTCTGTTCTTAATTTTAGCCAATTATTATTCAGTATTGTAATTTTTAAAAAAATGCAGCCTAAAAACAAAGCTGGGAGAAGTAGCTAATGATTAAATCAGTCTGTCCAGTCATGTGGACATAGTCCACTAACTTTCTCAATTTATAACGCTATTACTATTCAGTACCTGAATTAGACTGTTGCTATAAGACCAGAATAGGGGCAGAATTAGGCCACTTGGCCCATCGAGTCTGCTCCAACATTCCATCATGGCTGATTTATTATCCCTCTCAACTCCATTCTCCTGTCTTCTCTCTGTAAACTTTGACATCCTTAATAATCAAAAACCCATCAACCTAAGTGTTAGACATACCCAATGACTTGGCCTCCACAGCCATCTGTGGTAATGAGTTCTAAAGATTCATCACCCTCTAGCCGAAGAATTTCATCCTCATCTCTGTTCTAAATGGACGTCTGTCTAAATGGAGGCTGTGCCCTCTGGTCCTAGACTTACTCAATACGGGATATGGGACTCTTTTGAAGAAGATTGTAATATTAATAATTTATGAAAATATTTAGGAGTAAAGGAACTCTTAAGTTACAATGCAAAGCAGTCAGGGCACACACATTGGTATTAAAGTGTCTCTTTAAGTAGAATCAGTGATAGAACCATAGTGATAATGCGAACATTATGTTTCCGAAAGTTAGTTTTTGAGATCACGCATTACAAATTGACTAAAAGCATAAAAGACAATTGTACAACTACAGACAAGAGAAAATCTGCCGATGCTGGAAATCTGAAGGGTTTCAACCGGAATCGCGGACTGTGCTTTTTCCTGGATGCTGCCTGGCCTGCTGAGTTCCTCCAGCATTTTGTGTGTGTTGTCCAACTACAGATATCATTATATATTAGCTAAACATATTTACAAATGAACTCTGCAGGGTTGGTAAGAATTGTTTATTTAGAAATTGCCCAACAAGAGTTAGTAGTGCAGCATAGGAGTTAAGGGCGTAGGAGTTCAGAGTTCAATTCTGATGTCATCTATAAGGAGTCTGTACGTCTTCTCTGTGGCACACATGGGTTTTCTCTGGGTGCTTCAGCTTCCTCCCACAGTCCAAAGACATACTAGTTGGTAGGTTAATTGGTCATTGTAGATTTTCCCATGATTCGGCCGGGGTTAAATCGAGGGTTGCTGGGCAGTGTGGCTTGAAGGGTCAGAGGAGCCTATTCTGCACTGTATCTCCAAATAACTAAATAAAATAAAATAAGTAAATCTTAGATTTCTAAATTATACAAAACCTATCACATAAGTCTGGCGGTAAAGGAAATGAAATAGCTCTTTATTCCTTCAGCCCTGCTGTGAAAAGGAATTTCTGGGTCCTGAAAGATTTGTCCGACATTCCTAAAGGTACAATGGCATGACTGCATCTGGAACCTGAATAACTTGTCAACAGCATTTGTTTACATTAAGGGCAAGTGCGGACTATAATAAGTTCACTCAGTAACCAGCACAAGATTCCCTGGAAGGCCAAGAGGTGGGATTGCACAACAGATAGTTTTTTGGAATGGGTTTGGAGGTTCTTCGGAGAACAAATTACTTCCCATTTCTTTTGGTTAAATTATAAAGCTGGGAGGGCAAACATGAGCAAAAGCTGAAAGTTTTCAAAAATAATCTGGAAGTGATTGTCCAGGACACATTTGCTTCATTACTTCCTGCAGACCATGTAACTTCCACAGGAAACAGATGAAATATATTTTATTTTCTGTGTTTTCATTTAAATCGTGAAGTCTTTGCTAGCTGAAAAAAATTACTGACAAACACAGGTGCCACAGTAGCATAGCAGTTAATGCGACACGGATACAGCTCGGGGCACTGGAGTTTGGAGTTCAATCCTGCTGACCTCCGTAAGGAGTCTGTACATCCTCGCCATGGAATGTGCGGGTATCCCTGGGTGCTCCAGTTTCCTCTCACAGTCCAAAGGTGTACCCATTGGCAGGTTAATTAGTCATTGTAATTTGTCTTCTGATTACGCTAGGGTTAAATGGGGGGGGGGTGTTACTAGACAGTGCAATCTGGAAGGGCCTGTTCCATACTGTATTTCTAAATAAATACAAAAGAACAAAAGATTGGTGATGTTTCCATGAGACTCAGGACCACATCAAACACTATGAAGAGAACATGAACGGCTTAATCTCATTTCTGGGCTCCAATAGTCATAAATCAACCAATAACTTCTTCATTTGAGCCAATAAATTTACAAGGATGTTGCCAGGATTTGAGGATCTGAGGTATCGGGAAAGGTTGAATAGGTTAGGATTTTACTCCCTGGAGTGTAGGAGAATGAGTACAGATTTGATAGAGGAATACAAAATGCAAGCAGGCTTTTTCCACTGAGGTTGAGTGGGACAACAACTAGAGGTCATGGGCTAAGGGTGAAAGGTGAGATGTTTAATGGGACCATGAAGAGGCAACCCTCCACTCAGACAGTGGTGAGCATATGGAACGAGCTGCCAGTGGAAGTGCTGGATGTGGGGTCAATTTTAACATTTAAGAGAAATTTGGATACAAATTTGGATGAGTGGGGTATTGAGGGCTGTGGTCTGGGTGCAGGTTGATGGGACTAGGCAGATCAATAGTTTGGCATGGTCCAGATAGTTGAAGCGTCTGTTTCTGTGCTGTCATGTTCAATGACTCTTTGACTCTGTAATACCGGGCCATCCTCTTTCAGAAAGGATGTATTCTTAAGTTGTACATTACTGTTGAGAAAATAAAGAGACTCTCTGATGTTTCTTCTGTTGTCTATAATATCTCATCAAGAATCAGGTTTCTGTGCATAAACAGGGAGCAGTATAGCCAGGTTTATGTTTTTCTTTAGAGATACAGCATGTAACAGACCCTCCTGGCTCACCGTGCCCAAGCCCCCCAACTACACCCCTGTGACTAAGGAATGTGCTGACCCGTACATTTTAGGATGATGCAAGGAAACGTATGCGGTCACAGGGAGAATGTAGAAAGTCCTTACAGACAGCAGTGGGAATGGACCTGGGTCTCTGGTGGTGTATTAACGTTACGCCAATCGCTACTCTAGCATGCTGCCCCTTGTTCTATCTGTTACAATGTGGATACTTCGCTGGGTTGTAATGAATAATTCTGCTTATATTTTCCTAATATCTAAATATGGACCTCATTCAGCCTGGTTGGAAGCAGAAAGAATCAGGTTTTGTATTCTATTAACATAACAAAAAAGTCAATTAAGGAACAGAAACACAGAAATATAGAAAACCTACAGCACAGTACAGGTCCTTCGGCCCACAATGCTGTGCTGAACAAGTACTTAGTTTAGAAATTACCTCGGGCTACACATAGCCCTTTATTTTTTTAAGCTCCATGTACCTATCCAGGAGTCTCTTAAAAGACCCTATGGTATCTGCCTCCACCATTGTTGCTGGCAGCCCATTCCACACACTCACTACTCTCTGCATAAAAAATTTACCCCTGACATCTCCTCTGTACCTACTTCCAAGCACCTTAAAAGTATGCCCTCTCCTGCTAGCCATTTCACCCCTGGGAAAAAGCCTCTGACTATCCACACAATCGATGCCTCTCATAATCTTATACATCTCTATCAGGTCACCTCTCATTCTTCGTTGCTCCAAGGAGAAAAGGACGAGTTCACTCAACCTATTCTCATAAGGCATGCTCCCCAATCCAGGCAACATCCTTGTAAATCTCCTCTGCACCCTTTCTATAGTTTCCACATCCTTCCTGTACTTAGGTGACCAAAATTGAGCACAGTACTCCAAGTGGTGTCTGACCAGGGTCCTATAAAGCTGTAACATTACCTCTCGGCTCTTGAACTCAACACCACGGTTGATGAAGGCCAATGCATCGTATGCCTTCTTAACCACATAGTCAACCTGTGCAGCAGCTTTGAGTGTCTTATGGGCTCAGACCCCAAAATCCCTCTGATCCTCCACACTGCCAAGAGTCTTACCATTAATACTATATTCCATCATCATATTTGACCTACCAAAATGAACCACCTCACACTTTTCTGGGTTGGACTTCATCTGCCACTTCTCAACCCAGTTTTGCATCCTATCAATGTCCCACTGAAACTCTGACAGCCCTCCACACTATCCACAATACCTCCAACCTTTGTGTCATCAGCAAACTTACTAACCCATCCCTCACTTCCTCATCCAGGTCATTTATAAAAATCACGAAGAGTAAGGGTCCCAGAACAGATCCCTGAGGCACATCACTGGTCACTGACCTCCATGCAGAGAATGACCCATCTACAACCACTCTTTGCCTTCTGTGGGCAAGCCAGTTCTGGATTCACAAAGCAATGTTCCCTTGGATTCCATCCCTCCTTACTTTCTCAATAAGCCTTGCATAGTGAACCTTAGCAAATGCCTTGCTGAAAACCATAAACACTACATCTACTGCTCTTCCTTCATCAATGTGTTTAATCACATCCTCAAAAAATTCAATCAGGCTCATAAGGCACGACCTGCCCTTGCCAAAGCCATGCTGACTATTCCTAATCGTATTATACCTCTCCAAATGTTCACAAATCCTGCGTCTCAGGATCTTCTCCAACTTACCAAGTACTGAAGTAAGACTCACTGGTCTACAATTTCCATGGCTATCTCTACTCCCTTTCTTGAATAAAGGAAAAACATCCGCAACCCTGCAATCCTCCGGAACTCTCCCGTCCCCATTGATGATGCAAAGATCATTGCCAGAGGCTCAGTAATCTCCTCCCTCACTTTCCATAGTAGTCTGGGGTACATCTCATACAGTCCCGGAGACTTATCCAACTTGATGCTTTCTAAAAGCTGCAGCACATCCTCTTTCTTAATGTCTACATGCTCAAGCTTTTCAATCCACTGTAAGTCATCCCTACAATCACCAAGGTCCTTTTCTATAGTGAATACTGAAGTAAAGTATTCATTAACTATCTCTGCTATCTCCTCCGGTTCCATACACACTTTTCCACTGTCGCACTTGATTGGATCTATTCTCTCACGTCTTATCCTCACGTCTTACCTGTCGAATGCCTTGGGGTTTTCCTTAATCCTGCTCACCAAGGCTTTCTCATGGCCCCTTCTGACTCTCCTAATTTCATTCTTAAACTCCTTCCTGCGAGCCTTATAATCTTCTAGATCTCTATCATTACCTAGTTTTTTGAACCCTTTGTAAGCTTTTCTTTTCTTCTTGACTAGATTTTCAACAGTCTTTGTACACCACGGTTCCTGACCCATACCATCCTTTCCCTGTCTCATTGGAACATACCTATGCAGAACGTCACGCAAATATCCCCTGAACATTTGCCACATTTCTGCCGTACATTTCCCTGAGAGTATCTGTTCTCAATTTATGCTTCCAAGTTCCTGCCTGATTGCTTCATATTTCACCGTACTCCAATTAAAAGCTTTCCTACTTGTCTGTTCCTATCCCTCTCCAATGCTCTGGTAAAGGAAATAGAATTGTGATCACTATCTCCAAAATGCTCTCCCACTGAGAGATCAGACACCTGACTAGGTTCATTTCCAAATACCAGATCAAGTACAGCCTCTCCTCTTGTAGGCTTATCTACATATTGTGTCACGAAACCTTCCTGAACACACCTAACAAACTCAACCCCATCTAAACCCCTTGCTCAAGGGGGATGCCAATCAATATTTGGGAAATTACAATCTCCCACCACAACAACCCTATTATTATTACTGCTTTCCAGAATCTGTCTCCCTATCTGCTCCTCTATGTCCCTGTTACTATTGGGTGGTCTATAAAAACACCCAGTGGAGTTATTGACCCCTTCCTGTTCCTAACTTCCACCCATAGAGACTCAGTAGACAATCCCTCCATGAATTCTTCCCATTCTGCAGCCGTGACACTATCTCTGATCAGCAGTGCCACGTCCCTTCCTCTTTTGCCTCCCTCTCTGTCTTTTCTGAAACATCTGAAGTCTGGTACTCGAAGTAACCATTCCTGCCCCTGAGCCATCTAAGTCTCAGTAATGGCCACAACATCATAACTCCAAGTACTGATTCACGCTCTAAGCTCATCCGCTTTGTTCACGATGCTCCTTGCATTAAAATAGACACATCTTAAACCATCAGTCTGAGCGCGTCCCTTCTCTATCACCTGCCTATCCTCCATCTCACACTGTCTACAAGCTTTCTCTATCTGTGAGCCAGCTGCTCCTTCCTCCGTCTCTTCAGTTCGGTTCCCACCCCCCAGTAATTCTAGTTTAAACTCTCCCCAATAGCCTTAGCAAACCTTCCTGCCAGGATATTGGTCCTCCTCGGATTCAAGTGCAACCCATCTATTTTGTACAGGTCACGCCTGTTCTGAAAGAGGTCCCAATGACCCAGAAATCTGAATCCCTGCCCCCTGCTCCAATCCCTCAGACATGCATTTATCCTCCACCTCATTCTATTTCTATACTCACTGTCGTGTGGCACAGGCAGTAATCTCGTGATTACCACCTTTGAGGTCCTGCTTCTCAACTTCCTTCCTATCTCCCTGTAGTCTGTTTTCAGGACCTCCTCCCTTTTCCTACCTATGTCATTGGTACCAATATGTACCATGACCTCCGGCTGTTCTCCTTCCCACTTCAGTATATGGTGGATGCAATCAGAAACATCCCGGATCCTGGCACCTACTTGGGAGGCAAACTACCATCTGAGTTTCTTTCCTGCGTCCACAGATTCGCCTGTCTGACCCCCTAACTTTTGAGTCCCCTATCAGTGCTGCCATCCTCTTCCTTTCCCTACCCTTCTGAGCCACAGGGCCAGACTCTGTGCCAGAGGTGCGGCCACTGTTGCTTCCCCCAGGTAGGCCGTTTCTGCCCCCCCCCCAGCAACACTCAAACAGGAGTACTTAGTGTTAAGGGGTACAGCCACAGGGATACTCTCTAGTATCTGACTCTTGCCCTTCCCTCTCCTGACTGTTATTCACTTACCTGTCTCCCGAGGCCCGAATAAATAAAAGGAATAAAATAAGTAAGATATGATTGAATAATATACTGTCTTTGTTTGCCTAACTTTCTTTCCTTTCCCTCATGTGACTTAATATTTGAATAGTTGTTTCCCTTTTGCTACTATCTGCCGTCAAATCTGATGTCAACAACAAATACCGCATAAAAGGACTTCCTAGCACATTCAATCTGTTGCCCATTTCTTGTCCCCTTTATCTCCAAGCACACATAGATATGTATCCACTTTTGTCATTTGCATGTTTCACATCAGATACCTGTCCCTGCCACAGTATTATAATATTTATAGAAATTAATACTGTCCTATGTGAGCGTGACAAAGAAAATCCTCCCTTACCCCCACTTGTTGATGTGTTGTAATCATAAACTAGCTGACTGTACCATCTTCTTCCAAATGCTCCTCACCATCACCTTATGGTGGGCCACACTCAGCTGGTCCCTTTATTGATTCAGTTATAACTGAAGAATTGCTTGCATTTCCAGGTCATTGCCTTTGGTGTTTCCCAGAGATCTATTCCACATTTCCTTTTATTTCTCATCCACAGACAGTTCCTTTTCCTTGTAGCATTATCTGAAATAATGGTATGAGAACTCAGAGATAAAAATCCAGATTTACCCAATATCAATTTCTCATTACTACTCCATCATTTCTAACTTGTCAGATTACTTGGTTGATATCTAATATTGGATATGGAAAAAAAATTGGAGAAATAAATTCTATTCCCTAGCCACAGTCTCTGACCCTCTCCCTAGCAACTATCTAAAATTGAACTGTAATGCTCAAAACTTTCATTTCACATTTGAACCTGCGATGAGTTTGGATCAGATACATATCTAACAATGTTGGAACGGGAATTGTTGGAATTTACAGTGAAGTGTATAATGACAGGGGTGGTGGGGGTGGGGGGGATTAGTTTGCCAAATGGGACAAAGGAAATTCTCTAATGATATGAAGCTAGGATACCCGGGGGAGGGGGGAACGTGATGAGACGTGAAGGAGGTCACTAGGTTATTGGGCTCAGGCAGGGCCTGCACTTGAGGTATCATGTCATGTTTAATCTCCTCACCTTAAAGAAAGACACATGCAGGTTCTTTACCTGTTTTCATAAAATTGATTGCATTTATGCACTATTTCTCAATTTCTTTATTTTCCTGTAGGTGCCTGCAAGAAAATGAATCCAATGCAGTATATTGTGACAGAACCATAAGCCCATAAAGTACAGAAGCCATTTGGCCCATCAAGTCTGCTGCACCATTTCATCATGGCTGATCCATTTTCCCTCGCAGGCCCAATCTCCTGCCTTCTCTCCGTATCCCTTCATGCTCTGACAAATCAAGAATCTACCAACCTCTGCCTTAAGTATTCCCGATGACTTGGCCTCCAGAGCTGCCTTTTTTCAACGAATTCCACAGACTCACAGACTTACCACTCTCTGGCTAAAGAAATTTCTCCTTATTTCCATTCCGGTCCCTCTCTTCTGAGACTGTTCTCTGGTCTTAGACTGCTCCACTGTAGGAAACATACTCTTCATATCCACTCGAAATTGAGGCCTTTCAACATTCTTCTGAATTCCCATGAATACATGCCCAGAGCCATCAAATGCTCTTCATATGAGAAGCCTGGACGTATATGTACTTTGACAATAAATTTACTTCGACTTTGACTTACCTTGAAAAGGTCCTGATGTGGGGACTTGACTAAAGTGGTCAACTACCCTTTTGTCTTAACAGATACCCCTTGAACCTTTGAGTTCTTTTAGCTCTAGGTTTCAACATCTGCAGTCTCTTGTCTCTCTGAAGGGTTGCGGTTGCCGTGCCTACTTCAGTATTCAATAAAGTCCTGGTGGATCTGACAGCAATCTCATCTCTGCATTCCCAACAACACGCAGGAGCCTTGCTCTCCATTTTATCACCAAGAATCTATCTAATTGAGTCTTAAAAATAGGCAAAGAATGCTTACAACAGGAATTCTGCAGATGCTGGAAATTCAAGCAACACACATCAAAGTTGCTGGTGAACGCAACAGGCCAGGCAGCATCTCTAGGAAGAGGTACAGTTGACGTTTCGGGCCGAGACCCTTCGTCAGGACTAACTGAAGGAAGAGTGAGTAAGAGATTTGAAAGTGGGAGGGGGAGGGGGAGATCCAAAATGATAGGAGAAGACAGGAGGGGGAGGGATGGAGCCAAGAGCTGGACAGGTGATTGGCAAAGGGGATATGAGAGGATCATGGGACAGGAGGTTCTGGGAGAAAGACAAGGGGGGGGGAACCCAGAGGATGGGCAAGGGGTATAGTCAGAGGGACAGAGGGAGAAAAAGGAGAGAGAGAGAAAGAATCTGTGTATATAAATAAATAATGGATGGGGTACGAGGGGGAGGTGGGGCATTAGCGGAAGTTAGAGAAGTCAATGTTCATGCCATCAGGTTGGAGGCTACCCAGACAGAATATAAGGTGTTGTTCCTCCAACCTGAGTGTGGCTTCATCTTTACAGTAGAGGAGGCTGTGGATGGACATGTCAGAATGGGAGTGGGACGTGGAATTAAAATGTGTGGCCACTGGGAGATCCTGCTTTCTCTGGCGGACAGAGCGTAGGTGTTCAGCAAAGCGGTCTCCCAGTCTGCGTCGGGTCTCGCCAATGTATAGAAGGTCACACCGGGAGCACCAGACGCAGTATATCACCCCAGCCGACTCACAGGTGAAGTGTCGCCTCACCTGGAGGGACTGTCTGGGGCCCTGAATGGTGGTGAGGGAGGAAGTGTAAGGGCATGTGTAGCACTTGTTCCGCTTACAAGGATAAGTGCCAGGAGGGAGATCAGTAGGGAGGGATGGGGGGAACGAATGGACAAGGGAGTTGCGTAGGGAGTGATCCCTGCGGAAAGCAGAGAGAGCGGGGGAGGGAAAGATATGCTTAGTGGTGGGATCCCATTGGAGGTGGCGGAAATTATGGAGAATAATATGTTGGACCTCGTGGGGTGGTAGGCGAGGACCAGGGGAACCCTATTCCTAGTGGGGTGGCAGGAGGATGGAGTGAGAGCAGATGTGCGTGAAATGGGGGAGATGCGTTTGAGAGCAGAGTTGCTGGTGGAGGAAGGGAAGCCCCTTTCTTTAAAAAAGGAGAACATCTCCCTCGTCCTGGAATGAAAAGCCTCATCCTGAGAGCAGATGCGGCAGAGACGGAGGAATTGCGGGAAGATGATGGCATTTTTGCAAGAGACAGGGTGAGAAGAGGAATAGTTCTGATAGCTGTGAGAGTCAGTAGGCTTATAGTAGACATCAGTGGATAAGCTGTCTCCAGAGATAGAGACAGAAAGATCTAGAAAGGGGAGGGAGGTGTCGGAAATGGACCAGGTAAATTTGAGGGCAGGGTGAAAGTTGGAGGCAAAGTTAATAAAGTCAACGAGCTCAGCATGCGTGCAGGAAGCAGTGCCAATGCAGTCGTCGATGTAGCGAAGGAAAAGTGGGGGACAGGTACCAGAATAGGTTTGGAACGTAGATTGTTCCACAAAGCCAACAAAAAGGCAGGCATAGCTAGGACCCATATGGGTGCCCATAGCTACACCTTTAGTTTGGAGGAAGTGGGAGGAGCCAAAGGAGAAATTATTAAGAGTAAGGACTAATTCCGCTAGACGGAGCAGAGTAGTGGTAGAGGGGAACTGAATGCTTCCTCCTCTCTTTAAGAAAGAATGTTCCAGAGACTCTTGATTATTTGAGAAATATAAACACCCAATATCAGTCTAAATCAGGGGTTCCCAACCTAGGGTTCACGGACCCCTTGCTTAATGGTATTGGTCCATGGCATTAAGAAGGTTGGAAATCCCTGGTCTGAGTGGATAATCCCTTATTTTTAAACTATCAACTAGAATCTTCCATAGGAGGAAACATACCCTCGATATCTAGCCTGGTAGGACCCTTCAGAATCCCATGTTTCAAATAAGCTGCCAGCCACTCTACATGCGATCAATAAATTGAAATCAAGTTTGTGCATTCTTTTCAATTCCTGTGGACCTATGCCTTTTGTGACCCACCTTTCCTCAAGGGACAGTCCATTCTGAGGTATTTATCTGGTGAACCTTCCCTGAACTATGCCCCCAAGCATTTATATCCCATTTTCTTTACATATAATACATCACCAGCATTCCAGATGACATTTTATGTTAACGGTTAAAAACATTTTAAGTTTTAGGCATTCATATCAGTATTCTTAACCCAGAAGGGAAATAAATTAACAAGTTACAAGGGGGGGGGGCGCGGGTGACAGATTACCACAAGTTTTCCCATCCTTTTGGGATTGCTTCTGGTCAGGAAAGTAGCATTTCCAAATGGTTCATTGGATCATTTCGCCAGAGCTGTGTAATCTCCACCGTTGGTTAAATATTATATTTGAGTAGTTTGAGGGGATTTGGTTTGTCACCAAAAATTGTTGCAAATTTCTACAGATGTACCGTGGATAGCATTCTAACTGGTTGTATCACCATCTGGTATGGGGGGAGGGGGCACTGCATAGGAACAAAATAAGCTGCAGAGAGTTATAAATTTGGTCAGCTCCATCATGGGCACGAGCCACTGCAGTATCGAGGACATCTTCAAGGAGGGATGCCTCAAAAAACTGGCATCCATCATTAAGGACCCCATTACCCAGGGCATGCCTTGTTCTCATTATTACCACACAAAGGAGGTATAGAAGCCTGAAGACGCACACTCTGTGATTCAGGAACAGCTTCTTTGCGTCTGCCAACAGATTTCTGAACAGGCATTGAACCCATGAACACTACCTCACTACATTATTATTTCAATTTTTGCACTATCTATTTAATTTAACTATTTAATATATATAATCACTGTAATTCACAGTTTTCTACATTTTGCATTGTACTGTTGCCGCAGACAACATATTTCATGGCATATGCCAGTGATATTAAACTTGATTATGATTTTATATTTACTATTTAAGTTTGACGTATGCCAAATTAACATCAAAGACCTACAAAATCAGTAATGCTGTAAGAATGCCGTGATTATCAGTTTTGGATAAAACTTGGCCAAACATAAAACTTGTGAACAATTGGTGTTTTGATTAACAAGAACTAACATGACCAAGAAAGAATGAAATACACTGGACAACAATATTTTTCAAAAGTGTTGCTTCCTCAGAATTTTTTTTTGCTTATGATACACTACTTGAAGCTGAACACAAATATAATTTCAGATTACTGGCATCACGTAGGAATTTGGAGAAATAAGAAATTAACTTCTATTGACTATAATACATTTAATTCCATAACAGTGTTGACACTTTAAAAACATAAGAACGCAAGACATAGAAGCAGAATTAGGCCATTCAACCCAGCGAGTCTGCTTCGCCATTCTACCCTAGCTGATCCAGATCCCACTCAACCACATACATCTGTCTTCTCACCATAACCCTTGATGCCCCGACTGATCAGGAAACTATCAATTTTCGCTGTAAATATACCCACAGACTTGGCCTTCTCAGCTGTCTGTGGCAGAGCATTTCACAGATTCATTACTTTTTGGCTAAAAAAAATCCTCCTTACCTCTGTTCTAAAGAGTCACCCCTCAATTTTGAAGCTGTGCCCTCCGGATTTGGATACCCCCACAATAGGGAATATCCTTTATAACAGTTCAACTAAGCTAAAAATGTTTTGTTGATGACTTTCATATGTACTCAGTGTCTGAAACTTCTCACTTAAGTCCAACGATAATCACCCAGCATTGATGGATTTCAGTTGCCTTGGTACTGCTTCTCCGTGACTACAATGTCCTGATGAAATCTTTCACCACGCTCATCAATGACAGTACCCAATATTTGCAGGGAAGAAGTCTAAATGGGAAATCAGAAAATGACTTTTTAGCGACATGCGGCACTTCATGATTTTGTATGCCTGAAGCATATTGTCAACCAACTGCATGTAATTTGGTGCCCTGTAATTGCCAAGAAAATTTTCAACAACGTCCTTGACTACCTTCTATGCAATTTTCTCCAGTCCCACTAGAAGTCCTTCGAATTGCCTGTCATTGATACCTGTTTGATCTGTGGACCAATAAAAATGCCTTCCTTAATCTTGGCGTAAGTTATTCTGACTTAGATTATGATTTGAAATACCAAATATAGGCAATTTCAAAAAATGATGTGTGATGGGGAAATTTCATGGTGATTTTTCTGATCAGCAGCCCAAATCTATAAGATACACCCAAAAGTACTCAGTAAGCAAGATCTTTGTGGTCCAGTGTTATAAGGAGACGATTCCCAAGGATTGGATAAGAATGACTAAATGCTGCAATACGGTCTATAAAGCTATAACTAAACTGTTGAATGTTGAAAGGCCTAGACAGACTGGATGTGGAAAGGATGTTTCCCATGGTGGGGGAGTCTAGGACAAGAGGACACAGCCTCTGGATAGAGGGACATCCATTTAAAACAGAAATGTGGGGAAATTTCTTTAGCCAGGGGATGGTGAATTTGTGGAATTTATTACCCCAGGGCAACTGTGGAGGCCAGATCATTGGGTGTATTTAAGGCAGAGCTTGATATGTTCTTGATAGGCCATGGTATCAAAGGTTATGGAGAGAAGGCTGGGAAGGATTGGAGAGAGGAAGGGAAAAAGAAAGCATTAGCCATGATTGAATGGCGGAGCAGACTCGATGGGCCAAATGGCCTAATTCTGCTTCTGTGTCTTATGGTGTTATGGTCTAAACTAAATAAAATCTTGGTCCAAGATTTATTTGCAGATAGCAACTTATTTACTGTACACTTGCTGTCTCCATTTAAAGCAGCAGTATAAATGCTCCATCTCTGTCTGTCCTTAGCCGCACACAGATGTAGCCGATTCCTCATTGCTGTTTTCCTCACAGTTTTGTTTCACCAGTCAGGGTTGTAAGTCTTGAGATGAACACCCGAAACTGGAGCACTCTAAGTTTGGCCTCTACCCTTTGACCTGTTTGGCATGAATGACCCTACCAAGAGCCAAAGTGTAAATCCCTGACTCTAGCCGTTTAGGACTCAAAGATTTGAAAAAGTGATACTTAATAAGGTACACAGTCTTGAATGAATATGGTTCCTCATGTAGTCAAGTTGCCACCAACCGAGACGTATGAATAAAGCAGAGCTTTAGAGGTAAGCTGCATTCATGAAATAGGTCTAGGTGAGGGAGTTAAAATTTCTTCAGGAAAATATGGAAAAGAGAAAATGATTGTGCAAAACATTATAAATTTATTATCGAAAATCAAAGTAAATTTATTATCAGAGTGCATATATGTAATCATATACAACCCTGACATTAATTTTTATGCAGGCATACCCAATAAAATAAAATTCCCTCAGCTGTCTGCAAGGAGTTTGTACGTTCTCCCCACGGATACATGGGTTTTGTCCAGGTGCAATGATTTCCTCCCATATTCCAAAGATATACTGGTTGGTATGTTAATCAGTCATTGTAAATTGTCCTGTGATTAGTCTAGGGTTCCTCCATCCTGGTCAAAAAGGCGCAACAGAGCAGCAAGAAAGCTCACCTCTGTCCCAGGAGACTGACAGACTTTTACCGCTGTTCCATTGAGAGCATACTCACCAACTGCATCTCAGTGTGGTATGGCAATTGTCCCATATCAGACCACAAGGCACTCCAGCTTGTGGTGAAAACTGCCCAGCAGATTATCGGCACCCACTTGCCCACCATTGAGAACATCTACCATAAACGCTGCCTGGGCAGGGCGAAAAGCATTATCAAGGATGCATCTCACCCTAACCATGGACTTTTTACTCTCCTCTCTCCCATCCGGTAGGCGCTACAGGAGCCTCCGCTCCCGCACCAGCAGGCACAGGAAGAGCTTCTTCCCCGAGGCTGTGACCCTGCTGAACCTCACATCACAGCGCTAAGCAGTATTGTACCCATATTGTGCTGTCTCAGTACTTTTATATTTGTGTGCTGTAGCACTTTGTTTTTATTTGCAGTTATTTTGTACATAACACTATTCTCTGCATTTTTGGTCGGATGCTAACTGCATTTCATTGGCTTTGTATCTGTACTCGGCACAATGACAATAAAGTTGAATCTAATCTAATCTAATCTAAATTGGGCGGTGTGGGTCAAAGGATCAGAAGTGCTTATTCCATGCTGTATCTCAATGAACAAACAAATAAATAAATCCACAATAGAATAATAGCCATAATAGAAACAATGAAAGACTGCACTAACAGGGGGTTCAACCAGTGTGAAAAAAGAAACAATAATAATAATAAATAACTAAGCAACAAATATTGAGAACATGGTGCGAAGGATTTTTAACGTAAGCGAATAGCATAAAAAACATAAACGCAGGAGATGCAGAGGAATTTACACAAAACGCTGGTGGAACTGACTGGTTCAGGCAGCATCTGTGGCGAGGAATAAACAGTCTACATTCGGGCTGAGACCCTTTGTCAGCACTGGAAAGGAAGGGAGAAGATGCCAGTAGAAGAAAGTAGGTGAAGGGGAGGGCACACAGACTGTTTGGTTACAGGTGTGACCAGATGAGGAGGATGTGGGTTGGGGAGGGGGGTGACGTAAGAAGCTGGGAAATGGTAGGTAGATAGGTAGGTAGGTAAATGAGCTAAAGGGCTGAAGAAGAAGGAATCTGATAGGAATTCTTATCTTTATTCCCACCTTCTTATTTGGGCTTTTGCCCCCTTCCTTTCCAGTCCTGATGAAGGGTCTTGGCTCAGTTCTTCCAACACTTTGCGTGTGTTCCTCAGGATTTCCAGCATCTGCAGAATCTCTTGTGTTGGACCGACTTTGAATAGTTCCTCTGGAGTGTTAGAGGCTGAGGGGCAACTCCACAGAAGTACGTAAAAGTATGAAAGTCATAAACAAAGTAGACAGAGCCCTTTTCCTAGGGTGAAAACATGAAATTCTTGAGGACAGTTTCAAGGTGAGAGGTGGAATATATAAAGGAAACTTATAAAGCAAGTGTTTTGTTACAGAGAGTGTTAAGCGCTTGGAACCCAGGAGGGGTGCTGGACGTCAATACAATATACCACATGTTGGTACCACACTTGGAATATTGTGTCAGTTTGTCTCTTTAAAGGAAGGACGTGGAAGCTTTAGAGAGGATGCAGAAGGAATTCAGGAGGATGCCATCTAGATTTACAAACATGTCGCATGATTGCAAGAGCTAGGGCACTTCTGTTTGGAGCGATGGAGAATAAAAGCTGACTTGATAGAATTGTGTAAAAGATTATGAGAGGCATTGGTAGTGCGGATAGCCTGCACCTTTCTCCCAGGGCAATACTGTACCAGAAGACATCTCTTTGGGGCGAGAGCTAGAAATTTTAGGAGTGATGTCAAGGGTAGCTTTTCTATGCGGAGTGGTTGTTGAACTTCTGGGAGCTGATACAATAGGAACATTTAAAAGACTCTCAAATAGATGGGCATGTGAATGTCAGAAAAATGAAGGGTCATGGGCTGTGGGTTACAGGATGGTGGGGTGGAGATACGTCTCTACCATGGTACTCCTTCCCTCCACTAGCCTGCAGGTCACCCTTGGGCAAGGTGTAGCACCTGCTTATCTGCCACCCCTCCAGTCAGTGTCACGTGAAGCATGAAAGCAGCTGGTGCATATCAAAAGTCCTGGTTATGTGACCGCTGACACCAGGCAGACAGTGTCTAAAATGTATTGCTAATGGATGGGGTCACAGTCTCCAGAAGAAGGCAGTGGCAAACCACTTCTGTAGAAAAGTTTGCCCAAAATAATCATGGCCATGAGACCATGCTGAAGAATGTTGTATGACATGGCACGTAATGATGATGAGAATGAGCTGTGTAGGAGGGAAGGGTGGGATTGATTGTGAAGCAGGTTTTTATAGGTTGGCCGCAGGGTCTGTAAAGTTCAATGTGCCATGTTCCCAACAGCAACATTTATGAGGCGGTTAGACAAGCATATGAAAAGACAGGGAATGGAGAGATAGAGATCATGTGCTATGGCAATTGTCCCATATTGGACTGCAAAGCACTCCATCATTTGGTGAAAACTGCCCAGCGGATTATTGGCACCCAACTGCCCACCATTGAGAATATCTACCATAAACGCTGCCTGGGCAGGGTGAAAAGCATTATCAGGGATGCATCTCACCCTAACCATGGACTTTTTACTCTCCTCCCATCCGGTAGGCGCTACAGGAGCCTCCGCTCCCGCACCAGCAGGCACAGGAAGAGCTTCTTCCCTGAGGCTGTGACCCTGCTGAACCTCACATCACAGCGCTAAGCAACATTGCACCCATATTCTACTGTCTCAGTACTTTTATATTTGTGTGCTGTAGCACTTTTTTATGCGCGGTTATTTTGTAAATAACACTATTCTTTGCATTTCTGGTCAGATACTTTATACTTCATTGTTGCCAAACAATTGATACTAGAGCGTACAATCATCACAGCGATATTTGATTCTGCTGTTCGTGCTCCTTGGAGTACAAATCGATAGTAAATATTAAAAATTTAAATTATAAATCATAAATAGAAAATAGAAAAGGGAAAGTAAGGTAGTGCAAAAAAAAACCCGAGAGGCAGGTCTGGATATTTGGAGGGTATGGCCCAGATCCGGGTCAGGATCCGTTCAGCAGTCTTATCACAGTTGGAAAGGAGCTGTTCCCAAATCTGGCCATAGGAGTCTTCAAGCTCCTGAGTCTTCTCCCGAAGGGAAGAGGGACGAAAAGTGGTTGGCTGGGTGGGTTGTGTCCTTGATGCTAAATGCATTTTATTGGCTTTGTATCTGTACTTGGCACAATGACAATAAAGTTGAATCTAATCTATCTAGTCTAATGTGCAGGCAGATAGGATTAGCTGAAATTGGTGAAGGGTCAATACAGTTGTGACGGGCTGAAAGGCTTATTCTGTCCTCTACTGCTCTATATTTTATTTCTCACAATCAAGATGCAGGGTCAGCAGAATCGCAGAGACCAGCTGGTGAAAAATTGCAGTGTGCTAACGCCTTGCCCTTTCACCCCAGAACAAACGCAAAATCAGCCCCGAGATAAATGAAAAGTCTCTTTTCTCTATTAGATGCAGATGTTTCAAGTGGAAGCTGTTTCAAATGAATTCCTAATACATGCAAGTCCAGAAAACAAATCTAGACACACTCTCAGGGGCCACTTTATTAGGTACCTCCTGTATCTAACAAAGTGGCCACTGAGTGTGTTTCTGTATGTCTGTGGACTTCTGCTGCCGTAGCCCATCCACTTCAAGGTTCGCCGTGCTGTGCATTCAGACATACTCTTCTGAACACCACTGTTGTAATGTGTGGTTATTTGAGTTACTGTCACCTTCCTGTCAGCTTGAACCAGTCTGGCCATTCCCCCCTGACCTCTCTCATTAACAAAGTGTTTTCACCCACAGAACTGCCACTCACTGGATTTTTTTTTTGTTTTTCACACCATTCTCTGTAAAATCTAGAGATTATTGTGTGTGAAAGTCCCAGGAGATCAGCAGTTTCTGAGATACTCAAACCACCCTGTCTGGCACCAACAATCATCAGATCTCTAATTAGATATTTGCATTAACAAGCAGGTGAAAAGAGGCCACTGAGTGTAAATCTGAATGATTTTAAGATTGAATGATGTTAAAATCTGAATGAAATTAAGACTCATGCTAAATGAGTTTGTGTGTGCTGCAGTGGAATAGTGGGAATAGAATGGAATCTTCACAGGTAGCAGGATGGAAGGAAAAATAATCTATATACTTGTGGGAGTCTTTGGGCCTGTTGGTGGCTTGCTTATCCCTGCAGTGATGATGAAGAGATCCAGGGAATGACAGAAAGAGTCAGAGATGGGCCATGTGAAGATGAGAGCTTTGTGGAAATTGGCAGTAAAAGTGCCGTCATTTTCATGTTCTTTACTAGCTCTCCAATATAGTCATCAGTCGAGGCCGCTGTTGATTAGAGCTGACCAAGGATATTGCATCCTAGCTGTCTAGTTATGCAGTATGATACTGTTAAGGATCCACCCTGAACACTGGGTCGAAGGGCCTCTGCAAGTAGCTCTGGATCACGACAGTCTTTAATTTCTGTTTTCTTTCACCTGGCCATGTGGGTTCTGGCCCAGCCCCTCTCCCTTTTTGGACTTCCTCCAATTACCTGCTAGTCTCCTCATTTACACCCACTTGTTTCTAATTTTCACTCATTACCCTGTCTATTTAAACCCTGCCTTGACTAGCATTCTCTGCCAGTTTGTCCCAGTGCTGACCTGTGTCGTTCTAGCCTGTCATTGTGACTTCTGCCAACCGATTTTGCCTGTTCCTGGACCTGATTTTTGCCTGTGTGCTCTGGATTGTCTGCCCTCGCCTGACTGCCTTTCCTGGTAAGACCTCTGCCTGTCATTTTGGATTCGTGCCTGCCTTCTGTTTTTGAAAGACTGTTGCCGTTGTGCTCCCTAATAAACTGTGGTGAAAAAGTATTCGTTGGTCTGCACTTGAGTCCCACCGAAACCCGACAGCCCGACAGATACAGAGAGCAATCTCCCCATCTCCAGGTATCTAATGAATCCAAAGGAGCGGCAGAGACCAGTACAGTTTGGTACCTGCAGTCAGTCAGCATTGAGCTCATCATAGGACTGCCTTAGAGACTCCAGCTCTAGATTTTCCTTTGGGATTTACACCACAGTCTTCCCCAAGAAAGGGTATAACTGCAAGGCAGCGGAGGTTTGAGATCAGAGTTTTCCTTCTCCAAGATGAGCTGCCAGCCACGGCTGACAAGCTCCACTGGCCCAAATATATAGTCGTCAATGTTCAGCAGAAAGAATGGGCAGGAGGCGGGAATCAGAGTGAGACACAGATTCTTCCAAAGTACAAAGTTCAAAGTAAATTTATTGTCAAAGTACTTATTAAAATACTTCAGAAGTTGCAGCTGGATTGTCCCTTTGAAATGATATGACATTATAAACCAGCGACATCATAAAAATAAAATTTTGCTCATTTATTAGTTCTGAGTATAGAAATGTCACACTTCATATTTAGCACTTCCACATATGTCTGCATTGCAATGAAACACCAGCCGTCGTGAAAAGGCTGAGGCAATTTTGGTGACTGCACGGGTTTTATTGCACGGCATAGATATTGCTGCAGTGAAAATCACAATAGCAATCAAAAGGAATATTCAATATAAAAGTTTGCACATTACAGAGTTGGTTCTCAAATCCAACTTCAGTTTAACTTTTGTTCCATTTAACAACTGTTATATTTCCCTGGAGTAGTTTTTTTTGTTTAAAACTCCATATATAAAATTTTGAAACTATACTTGTGGCAAACTGTAACTAGTTATTTCAAAGAAAAAAAACCTAGAATTTCAATCACTAAGTGCAATTTTTGTGTGTAGTGAAAATAAGTTGTTGTATAAAATAGGTTGTGAATGCTACCTTGGCCTAACCGCATCCATCACACACAATGTGCCTTTGATCACAGCCTCCCCTATAACAGTGACTCACCCCAGTGCAATTGGGACTCAGTGTGGGCCAAGCAACGGAAAAGAGATCTGAAAAGCAGCACTATTTGAAACTTGAACCTTGATATCAAAAGAAAAGGTTCATTTCAGGCTTTCTGCTGCTGTATTTTTGCTTTCGCGGAGTAATACTCAGAATTTGTTTAAGGTTCAAGATAGTCTAATGCCATTTCTCGTACACAAGTGTAAGGGAGAGTGAAATAATTGTGATTCTGGGTCTGGTGCCGTACAAGAAAACATACAATAGATAAGAACACAATAATAATAAAAACACAATAAATATAAATACTTTCGATAGCTTATCTACATAGATTGATTGTACTGTCTGTCCACAAAGGGACTTAAGCTGACTGACGGGAAATAATAAAGTAGTGGTGGAGTGAGTGGGTGGAGGTGTTGATCAGACTTACTGCTTGGGGAAAATAACTGTATTTGAGCAACACATACACTTTGGTAGTGATGTCTGTTATCTGTCAAGTAGGGGACCTTGCACAATTCTGATTTGATGGAGGCAGATGTGAGAGTACGGAGGAACATCTGGAAAAACTTCTGAAATGCCCGCTTCGCTGCCGCTGCTACTGTGTGGTAACCGGAATCTCCGGAGCAGAAGGCCCCGAAATCCTCGGCTTTGCGTGTTTCAGCGTCCGGGGAGAGGTTGAAGGTGCTCGGCAGAGGATGGCGCTCGGGAGGCTGTATCGGAGAGGCTGGTCGGAAGCTCGAAGTTTTCGGACGGACGGGCTCAGTGTCGGCTGTGGTCGGCTGCTTCCAAGGCATTGGCAAGTTGACGGTGCCTGGAGGTTTATGGCAGGGAGTTTCTCCCTTTTGCTGCCTGCTATTGAGGAGTCGATCGACTCGGGGACTTTTGAGACTTTATTTACCGTGCCCATGGTTTGTTCTTCATCAAATTAACTATTTTTTTATAATTATGTGATTCTGTCAGTGTTAGTCTTTGGTTTGTCCTGTTTTCCGTGATACCACTCCAGAGAAACATTGTATCATTTCTTAATGCATGTATGCATTTCTAAATGACAATAAAAGAGGACTGAGTGTTCTTATAATCTAATCTAAATGCTGGAGGAGCTTAGCAGGCCCGGCAGCATCTATGGAAAAAAAGTACAGTCGACCATTTAAAAAAAAAAAAAAATAAAATAAAATTTGTATTTATTTATTTATTTATATATGTTTGCGTCTGGTGGATGCTATGTAGCTCCTTCTCTGATGGCAGTGGGACAGGCAGACCGTGTGCAGGGTGGGTGGGAACCTTTATCACGTGACTGGCCCTTCTCTGGTACCTTTATCTACTATGTTTTTAATGGCGCGTGGTCTGGTGCTGGTGATGGGCTGGGCAGCTTTGGAGAGCTTCCTTTCTGCTACAGGCAGTGATGCAGCTTGGTAGGATGCTGTCTGCTGCACGTCGATAGAACGACATGAGTAATTACATAACCATATAGTAGTAACTGTAACAGTCTGCAGCACCTACTACTGAACACACCTGTGGAATCGATGACTAGACACACAGCCCAGAATACAGGTTAATGGAGGGATTTTTAGCAGAGTGGAAGAGAGAGGGATCCTTGTGCTCACGTCCATAGATCTCAGACTTGTCACTCAGTCTCATAGGGTGGTTTAAAAAGGCCTGCGGAATGTTGGCCTTCATTAGTCAGGGGACTGAATTCAAAGCCACAAGGTTATGTTACAGCTCCATAAAACCCTGGTTAGACCACGTTCAGAACATTGCCCTGCTGGCTGCCCTCACCTGGTTTAGCCCGCCTGTCAAAGCAGTGTACGGGGGTGTGGCCGCTGTCCAGTGCAGACAGTTACTTGGAGCCACAGGTGAGAACTGAGTGTCCAGTGGGAACCAAAGGTGAGTGACCTTCCCTGGAATGGAATGGACATAACAAGTCCCGTCATCTTCCTACCCCTCCCTGGATCCCCATACATCCATCAACTGCTATAGCAGCTGCTCAATAGAATAGAGATGAGTTCAAGTTCATCACTGAATATCTGAAGGCAAATCATAATCATCTGGTTTATACTGATGTGCAGATTTATGTGAATGAGTTTGCAGTGATGCATTTTATAGCCAGCATAGAAGTAGAAATAATATTGTTATTGTACAAACTGTTTCAGTGTTGAACAATTAAAGCTATTGAACATTGCACCTACACAGACATGGTAGGAGTTAAGTTTGTTGCTGGTTAAATCAAAACTGTTGGCAAATTGCCTGACTTCCACTGAAATGATTGTCATGCAGGGAGAAATAAATTTCACTAACCACCAAACCGTCATTGTTTTCAACCTTTCTACTTCAATAAAGCTGATGTAGCTGAAAATATAATGTCACAACGGTTAATAATCTACCAGAAATTGAAGTAACCATAATAAATAATCCGAATATATAAGATTCCTACTTCAATCTACTTAGACTTCCCATAATATCTGGAAACATTTAGAATGTGAATAGGTGTAATGTCACAGGCATACTGTATGTTGTGACATTTGTTGTTCCGTATACTGCAATACATTATAATGAAGAGAGTAAAAAGTATATATAAGCGAGAAAAGAGCATCGCCTGAGTGGCAGGTTTCCCTGATGAAGCATATCGCAGGAAAAGCAGCATCCATCATCAGGGACGCCAACAAACCAGGACACGTCTCTTCTCGCTGCTGCCATCAAGAAGAAAGTACAGGAGCCTTGGGACTTACACCACCGTGTTCAGGAACAGTTACTACCCCTCAAACATTAGCCTCTTGAACCAAATGGGATAACTTCATTCAACTTCACCTGCCCCATTATTGAAATGTTTCCACAACCAATGGACTCATTTTCAAGTACTCTTCATCTCATGTTGACTTTTGCACACTGATAGAACGCTCAAGTTGGTGTGGTCTTTCATTTATTCTATTGTGTTTCTTGGATTTACTGAGAATGCAGACAAGAAAAAAACTTTGGTTATTTTTCTATTATAGATTTATTCAGTATGCTTGCAATAAAATAAATCTCAGAGCTGTATATGGTGACATACACAGTAAGTATTTTCATAATAAATTTACCTAGAATTTTGAATGTTGAATATAAAGAAAATTAATTTAAAAAGTAGCGTAGAAAGAGAAAAATATTGAAGTAGTATTCATGGGTCCATTCAGAAATCTGACGGTGGAGGGGAGGAAGCTGTTCCTGAAATTCTGAGTGTGGCTTCAGGTTCCTGTACTTATATTAAAAAGTACAGTCAACATTTTGGGCCAAAATCCTTTCCTGCCGAAGGGCTTTGACCCGAAATATCGACTGTACTCTTTTCCTAGATGCTGCCTGGCCTGCTGAGTTCCTCCAGCATTTTGTGTGTGCAGATAGAAGGGACGTGGAAGGTTAAAGCCAGAGTAATCCCGGTGGTGATAGGAGCACTTGGAGCTGTGATACCTGGACTGGGCGAGTAGCTCCAATAAATCCTGGGAACAACATCAGAGATCTCGGTCGACAAGACAGAACTACTAGGAATAACAAGGATACTGCACTGCACTGCACCCCCAAGTCCCAGGCCTCTAGTAGAGCACCTGAGATTGAGGGAAAAATACACATGCATCAGCCACCTATAAGAGGAGAGGAAAAAAATGTGCCCAGACTTTTGCACAGTACCGTACAGCCCTGAGATTTGTTTTCTTATGGGCATACTCAGTTAATCCAAGAAACATAATAGAATCAATGAATAATCACACCCAACAGGACAGAGAAACGTCTAATGTGCAAAAGGCAGCAAACTGCAAACACAAAAGAGAAATAAGTAAGTAAATGAATGAATAAATAGATAAGCAATAAATATTGAGAACATGAGATGAAGAGTCCTTGAAAGTGAGTCCATAGGTTGTGGGAACAGTTCAATGATGGGGCGAGTGAAGTTGAGTGAGGTTATCCCCTCTGGTTCAAGACCCTGATGGTTGAGAGGTAATAACTGTTCCGGAGTGTGAGTCCTGAGACTCCTGTACCTTCTCCTCTCCTGATATGACCAAGGAAAAAAATATATAAAATTCTCTTAAAAACGCAAACTCGAGGAATTCTGCAGATGCTGGAAATTCAAGCAACACACATCAAAGTTGCTGGTGAACGCAGCAGGCCAGGCAGCATCTCTAGGAAGAGGTACAGTCGATGTTTCAGGTCGAGACTCTTAGTCCTGATGAAGGGTCTCGGCCTGAAACGTCGACTGTACCTCTTCCTAGAGATGCTGCCTGGCCTGGTTCACCAGCAACTTTGATGTGTGTTGTATAAAATTCTCTTCCTGTGTTTTTACCTCCCTTTGCCTACCTACCTTCTTTCTTTTCTTGTGAGATTCTCTTAACCATTTCAGGACTACAAGTTTCAAGATTAGTGCCACAGTTAGTGTGACATTATTGCAGCTTGGGGCGTTGGAGTTTGGAGTTCAGTCCCAGCGTTCTCTACAAGGAGTTTGTACGTTCTCTCCATGGAACGTGTATGCGTTTCCCCCCATGTGCTCCAGTTTACTCCCACTGCCTGAAGGTGTACCGGTTAGTAGATTAACTGGTCATTGTAAATTATCGTGTGATGAGGATAGGGTTAAATTGGGATTATTAGGGTTGCCATTGCAGCACTGCTTGAAGGGCTGGAAGGGCTGTATTGTTAAATAAATAAGATTCAAGATTGTTTAATGTCATCTCTTGTACACACGTGTAAAGGAGAATGAAATCCAGACCCGATACAGCACAAAAAAAATCACAATAAGATAAAGAACACAGTAATAATAAAAACCCACAATAAGTACAAATACGTAAGATAGCTTATCTGCATAGATTGACTGTATATCCATCGAGTGATGCTGGGCTGTACATAAGCTGACTGATGGGAAATAATAAAGTAGTGATGGAGTTAGTGGGTGGAGGTGTTGATCAGCCTTACTGCTTGGGGAAAGTCACTGATTTTGAGTCTGGTGGTGCTGGTGTGGATGCTACGTAGCCTCCTCCCTGCTGGCAATGGGTCAAACAGTCCATGAGCAGGGATTCTTCATGATGTTACTGATCCTTTTCAGGCACCTTTCCATATATGGTGGGTAGGCTGATGCACAGGGCAGTTTTGACTACCCGTTGTAGAACCTTCCTGTCCATCGCAGTGCAGTTTCCATAGCGTGCTGTGACGCAGATCGATATATCACTGGAGACAATATATAAAATTGTGTTGGCACGTGGCCAAGGCATAGGTCTAGTGATCTGAAGATCACTAGTTCGAACCTCAGCTGAGGCAGCGTGTTGTGTTCTTGAGCAAGGCACTTAACCACACATTGCTCTGCGACGACACCAGTGCCAAGCTGTATCGGCCCTAGTGCCCTTCCCTTGGGCAATGTTGGTGGCATGGAGAGGGGGGACTTGCAGCATGGGCAACTGCTGGTCTTTCATACAACCTTGTCCAGGCCTGTGCCCTGGAAACCTTCCAAGGCACAAATCCATGGTCTCACAAGACTAACAGATGCCTATATAAAAAAAATATAAAATTAAGCATGCATTTGTCTAATCCAGCACTTGATGGGTTAACTTAAATTTGCTATTTAAGTGTCTGTGTAGTTTCTCTTCTGTATTTTTAAACCATTCAGTCAAGCCTGCAAGAGGAGAACAGCCCTGTGCTACAAATTCTGTTAGCCATTGGGAATGCATCGATGTGATGGCCAATTGTAATCCACACTGTGCTAATCTGAGTCAGTGAGTATTGATCTACATTAACTTACACATCAAGAGCATATGTTCACATGCTGAGGAAGACGGCCATAAACTCCGATTCCTTGTTGAGGCTCATTAACCCTATTTCGGAAGAAACGCTAAAACCATTATAAATGTCAGGCCAGCTAGTCTCTGTGACGAGAACAGACAAGAACTGTCAACATTTATTAGTAAGACCTTCCAGACTTAACTAAGAGTCCACACACCTGAAATGTTGAATTGTAACTTCTCCCCAAAGCTTCTAAGAGATCTTTCTAAATGTTCTCTAGTATCTGCTGAGTTTGTTTCAGGCTCCTGGCGTCAGCTGCAGTTTCACAGTCAAAGTCAAAATAAATTAATTATCAAAGTACCTTTATGTCACCATATACAACCTTGAAATTCATCTTCTTGCAGGCATTCACAGTACATGAAAGAAATACAATAGAGTCAGTGAAAAACTACGCACAAAGACTAGCAAACTATCATAGAATGTAGAGGGGTCTTGACTCAAACTCAGAGCAGCAGAGATTATAGAGCGATGAACAATAACTTTAATAATAAACTCCAAAATAACAAGCCATGAGGGGCCACAAAACAATAGAATACAGATACTAAACACGCAGTCAACAAGTAACTGAAGGCTATGAGCTACTGATTCAGGTTGGCTGGTTGACAGGTGAGCAAGGACTGTGTGTGAGTGCTGGGTTTAAAAAGGCTGCAGGTGATGAGTTGAAGATAAGTGGCAGGTGATTCGTGTTAGCTGGGTGGAGATTGGGAGGTGGTTGCCTGTGGAGACCCAACACAGATAACCAATATGCAGAAGAAGATAAACTGTGCAAATGAAAAGTAGTAATAGTCATAGTCATACCTTATTGATCCCCGGGGAAATTGGTTTTCGTTATAGTTGCACCATAAATAATTAAATAGTAATAAAACCATAAATAGTTAGATAGTAATATGTAAATTATGCCAGGAAATAAGTCCAGGACCAGCCTATTGGCTCAGGGTGTCTGACCCTCCAAGGGAGGAGTTGTAAAGTTTGATAGCCACGGGCAGGAATGACTTCCTATGACGCTCTGTGTTGCATCTCGGTGGAATGAGTCTCTGGCTGAATGTACTCCTGTGCCCACCCAGTACATTATGTAGTGGATGGGAGACATTGTCCAAGATGGCATGCAACTTGGACAGCATTAATAATTGATAGTATTAATAATAATAATAATATTATTAAATAAATAATTAAGTAAATAATCCTAAGAACAAGACTTGTAGAGTCCAGCGGTTGTGGAATCAATTCAGAGTCGAGGTGAGTGAGGTATCCACATTGTTTCAGAGGTAGTAACTGTTCCTGAACCTACGGTTCTTGTATCTAATTTTAGTGTTGGAAGAAGATACAGTTTAATATTTTTAGTGTGAGACTTTCTCATTATCCTGGTTATTTTTTTCTTTGCTGTGTAGAGTTATTTTTAAGGAAAAGGAAAATGATTTTGGAGCATAATTCATTGAACAACCCTCTGCTAAAATGATGTTGAGGGAGTAGAAGACACTGATAATTTAAAACAGGCTGAATAGCTCCTAATGCTGTTTCCCACCCCATATGGTGGAACTGTGCCAAACCACAACCACTGTGAAAGGAGGAATACTACATTCTGACATTGTTAACGGAAGTTATGTATCTTAGGGCATTGTTTTTTTTACTCAGAACCAAGTTGTAATGAATAGAATTATGTCTAAGTCTCAACAGTTTAGCTACCTTTGAATTTGTGATTTTTGGTTTCTAGTTGTTTTAGATTAGTACAAATAAAATATAGCCTCAGTGTAGTACTATAGTCCTACAGGCCAACTCCTGCAGTAACAAACACATTACCTTCTCTGGATGTGGAGGGCTGAGTGAGCTGACCCTTTGCCCCCAAGGGACATCCTATGAGGTAGGTCAGGCCCTAAGAGATGAGTAAACCTTAGGCAGTGCATCTTTCAGGCCCCACCCTATGTACTTGAAGACTTTGACAGCTCATCATTGTGTTTCTTGAACTGTAATTAACATCTCAAAATTTAAAGTAAGTTTATTATTGGACCGTGTACTGTATATGTCACCATATACTACCTAGAGATTTAGTTTCTTGTGGGCACTTACAGGAAAATAAAGAAATTTAATGGAGTTTATGAAAAACTTTACATAGGCTGTGGAGCCAGTACAACATTGAGGTAAGTGAAGATATCCTTGATTGTTCAGGAACCTAATGATTATTGTGGGGTAATAACTGTTACTGAACCTGGTCGGGACAGGAAAAGAAGGAGGAAGAACCCAGGGGAAGGAGGACAAGCTAGAAGGTGATTGGTGAATAAAAGAGATTCTATAGATGCTGGAAACCTAGAGCAAAACACAGCACCGCAGATCCTGACTGACCCATTCCACTTGGCTACTGGGACCACTGGCATTGCTCATGTGCTCCATTCAACCCTGGAAAGAATTATTTCAGCTTGCATGTAATCTAGCTCACTGGCTACTTTGTCATGGATGGTATAAGGTACTGGTCAGGCTTTGTAAAACTAGGGTGTGGCATTTTCATTTCGTACTATTTTTGTCCTTGATATGTTTGAGTTTTCCAGCTCCATCCTTGAACACTGCTGTGGCATCATCCAGTAACTTCCTTAGTTCATTTTCAGTGAACTCTATTGCAGGGGATGTGGCAATGGATCTCCAATCAAGTTGTAGTTGTCTCAGATGATCACGTCCCATAACGCTGGCCATCCCATACAAACTCAATGGTGCTTGTGAGTTGTTGTATTTCACTGTTACAAATGTCATTCCCACAGGAATTATCTTTTCTCCAGTATAAGCTCTTAGTTGGATATTTTCCTGCTTCAGTTTAGTATCTTTGAAATGCTGCTCTAACTCATTTTGTGGAATGACTGAAACAGTGGAGCCAGTGTCCAATTCCATTTTAATTCATTTGCTGTTCATGCTGGTGTAAGCCATATTGCTTGTCTATTGTAATACACACAAAATGCTGGAGGAACTCAGCAGGTCAGGTAGCCTTTATAGAAGGGTAATAGCAGTCTATATTTTAGGTTGAGATGAAGTGTCTTGGCCCAAAATATTGACTGTTTATTCCCCTCAATAGATGCTGCTTGACTCACAGAGTTCCTCCAGCATTTTGTGTGATCTACTGTTTTAACACATCAGGACCATGGTAAGGTGGGGGAAATGAGAAATTGAATTCCTACATCTCTGGTAAATTTTCTCCTGAAAGCACTAAATTTGCCTGAGTAGTGCCAACGTAACATGAGTAGTGCCAACGTAACATGAGTAGTGCCAATGTAGCATGCCTGCAACTGGATGTAAGGGGTACATCTTTGGGATGTGGGAGGGAACTATAGTACTTGGAGGAAATGCACGTGGTCACAGGGAGAATTTATAAATTCCTTACATTCGTTAAAGTGGTGAGAACTGAATCCAGATCACCAGCACTGTCGTATGCTAACCACTACACTACCATGCTGCCACCAATACTTAGTAATATTCTTTCTTTTTTTAAACCACAAACAAGCAGGAAGGGAATGTCGAACCATCGCTGCAATTGGAAGGGTCTGGGTGAAACGCTGGTTGTTATTGTGAGCCTGGGTGAGATTCTACTGGGCCTTGCTGGCTCTGAAAATGTATCCAATCTTCACTATCCATCTTCCAGGTCAAGAGCTGGCTAAGTCATCAGGAAATTCTGTGACTGTGCTTGACAACAGCTCTGGCCTTCATGCTGGAGCAGGACTGAAGTCCCTCATTGAACTGCACTCTGGTGGGTGGGCCAGCTCTACAGCAGGTAGTCAAAACTGCTCAACACATCGCCGGTGCTAGCTCGCCCACCATAACGAACATGCAGAAAGGTGCTGAAAAGAGAGCCAGGATCATCATGAAGGCTCCCACATACCCTGGGCATCACACACAAAACTGCTGGAGGAACTCAACAGGTTCGGTAGCATCTACGGAAAAGAGTAAACAGTCGACATTTCAGGCCGACTCAAAAATAGTTGCTTTCACCAAGCAGTAAGGCTGATCAACACCTCCACCCACTAACCCACACCTCCACATCTCCAACTACCACTACTTTATCATTTCCTGTCAGTCACCTTATGTACAGACACTCCTGTGCGTAGCGTCATTTTATGGACATGCTGTACACTCAATCTGTGTATATAGTTATCTTATGTATTTATAATTTTTGTGTGTTATTTTTATTATGATTGTTTCCTTTACCTTTGTATTTTTTTTGTGCTGCATCAGATCCAGAGTAACAATTATTTTGTTCTCCTTTATACCCGTGCGCAGGAAATGTCATTAAACAGACTTGAATCTTGAACCAGACGATCCAAAGGTGCAGAATTTCTGCCTGTGGCAATAGCAGAGGCATAAGCAAATCCATTGGTGACTGAGCTCAGTGATAAGGAACAAGTACAAGCCTGAGGGAGGATCGCATCCGTATGCATTCTCTATCAAGGGATTTGCAGTTTTGGTAAATCCAGGCCAGAACAGTGGAGAAGAGTGATACCTTAGCTTTCCTACGCATATTGCATGTTGAAAAAAAACAGTGAGTCTTCCCACTGTGCACTGCAGGTATGTAAAATCACACCATCCCGTTATTTAAAATTGCAGGATTCTAATTTAATGGAGATTTTATAGACATATATTCTCCAAGTGCCCAAACATGATACTTTTTATTGGACCAATTTAATGGGTATGTAGTACCAATGTTTCAGAGAGCACATGATATCATTCATCTAGTGAGAGACAGCAAAGCCAAGAGCAAATGAATGGATTTTAGGTGTCTACTGAAATCTGCAAGCAGCCACTTTCGTTACTGAGCTTTCAGTTATCTTGGTGATATTATTTAAACATTTTGCCTCGCTGCTTTAATTATTAACAAGGTTGTTTTGTTGCCAAATCCATTGGAGAAAAAAAGACTTTTATCCTGCACGCAGGCCATCCGTTGGGCAGTGGGGTGGGGGTGGGGTGGGGTGGTGGAATTACGCAGCTTTATATCCTGTTGTTTTGTACACTGTTGCCCCTAATCTTTCGCTGCTTGGATGCACAGCTGCTTAAGGGATGAGGTGGATTCACATTTAAAACCACCCTGTACCTTCTTTCTTCGCCTAATCGTACTGAGAACTGCACCTCATGGGATGACACAGGAGTTCTGTGAGGCTGCTGGGAGAATCAAAGTCTCAGCGTCTGCCAGTCCACAAAGCTGAAGAGTGGATGTGGAGAGAATGTTTCCTATGGTCGGGGAGTTTAAGACCAGAGCAGGAGGGGCCTCCATAGGCGGGCCGTCCATTTAGAATGGAGATGAGGAGGAATTTCTTTAGCCAGAGAGAGGTGAATCTGAGGAATTCATTGCCACAGGAGGGCATGTCATTGGGTATATTTAAGGCAGCGGTTGATGGATTCTTGATTAGTCAGCGGATGAAGGGCTATGGGGAGGACAGGAGAATGGGGTTGAGAGGGAAATGGATCAGCCATGATGAAATGGCAGAGCAGACTCGATGGGCCAAATGGCCTAATTCTGCTCCTATATCTTAGGCGAACCCCCCTCTTTTTTACTGGGTGTCTCTAGAGATGCGGCTCATTAGCCCCTTGCTATAAGCTGCCAGACTCAGCGGTGAGAAAACCACCTTTCGTAGACTCTGCACGCCTCGGGTCCCACCAAACCCAGGAAGTTGGATGTGTTGCCCAAGCGAACCCCGGCCTGTGTGAACACTGTGTAACTACTGCCCCATGCAATTGCCCATCGGCAAGAAATAAAAGATCATACACTGCACACAGTTATAAAGAAAGTATATTTACAAATGGCAGCTTTATCGACCAGTTAGTAGGAAAAAGAAAAGGAAAAAAAATAAAAAGGGCTGATTTCAGTTAACCCAGTCCAAATGTGCACGTAAGTTGGAGCTCATCTTGAAGTTGTCTTTAACTCGTTCCCTGGACCCACGGTTTGTGTAAGAGCCACTCACCACTTTCCAAATGTCGCTTGAAATTCACCTCAAATAAATGGATTTCCCCCGTAGGGAGTATTGGTCCTTCCTCCTTGAACCCATTCATCTGTACCAAGTGCCTTGTGCAACAGGGACGGTATCCTCAGCCATCTTCCCACCTGTCTTCTTCCATCTCCCACCAAAAAGACCTCGACCCACACCAGTGTCCATTAACAAAACTTCTCCGCCCAGCATTATCTGGAACCTTCTCCCAATTCCACCATCCTGATGGGCTGACACATCATTCTAAAGATGAACAACATAGTCTTCAGCTCAAACCCAAACATGCTGAAAGCAGAACAGACTGCTCTCACAGAGCTGCTAAAATGTAATACCTACAGTACAACAGTAAAAATTTTAACCAGGGTGTTCCACCTTACGGTTTTATGGTCTGCCATAGGGTTGGAGGATGGTGTGTGTATGTGTGGGTAGGTGGGCAGGAAGGAGGAATGGGGCTTGTTTTGCTGTTGTTGTTTTGACGTTTGGTATGGTCTGTGGTCTACCGAGCATTGTGGGCATGCTAAGTTGTCACCAGAATGTATGACGAGACTTGCAGGCTGCCCTCAGCACATCTTGGGTTGTGTTGGTTGTTAACGCATCAACACATTTCACCGTATGTTTTGGTGCGCAGGTTATAAGTAAATCTGAATCCCTCGGCTCTCCATCAGCACCACAATCAAGTGATAGGGCAACTCTTAGTTTGGCTTTCCATCAATATTAGGGCTGCCTATTTCATCACCCACTCTGCCAAGGATGTTCCCAAGCCTGACTGCGAAAGGAGAAGGGCTGGGCATGGTGCTAGCAACCCCATCTCATAAAAACCCAGAGTACAGAAACTCCAAGACCTCATCCCTGTGAGGGGAATGATCTCCACCTAGAAGGTGTACTGTATGAAGATGTGTGGTGAAAGTGGAAGCCACACAGCCGATCAGTCTTTGGCCCAGGACAGAGGACTCTGCTGAGCTGCTGTTGGTGGCCTATGATCTAGTAAGTTGATGTGCTTAAGTAGAGGAGAAAGAATTTCATCGTCATGACAGGATTATAAAAAAGAGCTCAGTCCAAAATGAGGCAATGTTGCACAGAAATATTTGGAGTTATTTTGTCTAATTCTAGTTGCATTTTCTATCTTTATTTATTAGAATCTAGTAATACTGTGGAAGTAAGCCCTTTCAGCCCTTTGAGCTGTGCCTCCTAGCAACCTCCAACAACCCTGATTTAACTCTAACCCAATCATGGGGCAACTAACGGTGACCAATTAACCTACCCGGTACGTCTTGGGACTGCGGGAGGAAGCTGGAGCGCTCTGGGAAAGATCAGACATTCCATGGGGAGGATGTACAGACTCCTTATGGAGCACATCGTGATTGAACTCCATATTCGAATGCCCTGAGCTGTAACAGTGTCACACTGTGGTGACCCTTGGAACAAGTTTCTTTAATATTGAAATATCGCCTAGCTTTTGCTGGAACATTATGATTGGTTAGTTTTAGTAGTTTATTGCAAGAATACTTTGTTTTCCTCAGTTTGAAAACCTCACACGTCTCATCATTTATTTAATTATTTGGAGAGATAGCGTGGAATAGGGCGTTCCAGCACTTCGAGCCAAGTTGCCCAGGAGCCCCCAATTTAATACGAGCCTAATCACAGGACAATTTACATTGACCAGTTAACCTACCAACTGGTACAGCTTTGGACAGTAGAAGGAAACCGGAGCGCCTGGATAAAAGCCACGCATTCCATGGGGAGTACATGAAGACACCTTACAGAGGATGCTGGGATTGAACTCCAAGCTCTGACACTCCGAGCTGTAATAGCGTTGTGTTAAGTGCTACGCTGCTGTGGCACTCCTCAGAGGAAAACAAAACTTCATATCTCCAATACAAAAATGGAAAAGGATGGTTGAGGGATTGGTGAAAGACATAGGGAGAGGGTTAGAGCTGAACGTTCCAAAGAGGCAGTCTGGTGAGGAAAGGCCAGACAGAACCTGGGCAAGAGTCCAGATTCCACTTTGAGAAATGGACAGAGGCTGTGAAAACTCTATTCCATTCCACCATTACATAACAACAGAAACATTAACTTTTTGGCAACCCTTTTGAAAAGAGATGAGGAAGAATTTCTTCAGACAGTGGTGAATTTGTGGAATTCATTGCCACAGACAGCTGTGGAGGCCGAATCTTTGGGTATACTTAAAATAGAGGTAGATAGTTTCTTGAATAGTCAGGGCATCACATGTAAGGGGGAAGAAGGCAGGAGAATGGTGTTAAAAGGGATAATAAATCAACCAAGATGGAATGATGGAGCATATTCGATGGGCTGAATGGCCTAATCCTGCTCCTATATCTTAAGATCTTATGATCACTACTGTGCATAAGTGGGACGTTGATTATATTATGGGACGTCTTTTGGAATGTGAGAGGAAACCTGGGCGCTCGGAGGAAATCCACACTGTCATGGGGAAAGTGTGCAGGCAGAGACGGGAATTGAACTGGAGTCGCTGGTGCTGGAAATTGCTATGCTAACCTCTATGCTAACAAGCTGCCCTTAGGCTGAAGAAGATGAACCTATGGCAGTCTATGTTCTGGGGCACAATGAAGATTAGAAAGGACAGGGTGATTGCTTTCTGAGGATGCTGGGGTGGAGATGTGGTACATTTCTACCAAAGGAGGTGTAAAGTGCTCCTTCCCTCCACTAGCCTGCAGGTCACCCTTGGACAAGCTGTAGCACCAGTTTAGCCCCCCCCCCCCCCACCACCGATCAGGGTCGCGTGAAACCATGTGAGCAGGTGGTGGATGGTCGTATGAGCAGCTGGTGCATATCACAAGACTTCGTTATGTGTCCATTGACGCCAGTCAGATAATCTCCAAAGAGTATTGATAATGGCTGAGGTCACCTGTCATGTAAAGACACTGCCCAGAAGAAGGCAATGGTAATCCACTTCTGTGGAAAAAATTGCCAAGAACAATCATAGTCATGTAAGGACACCTTACACCTCCCTTGATATAGACATCCCTCCACCCCACCACACTAACAATGGATGAAAAACCCCTTTACTGCATTGTTCAGTATGAATTGTATAGAAATAAACTTCACAGGAGTAGAACTGTATTTATCTGTGGGAAAATTTCCAGTTAGCATCACATAATCCAGTTTGATTGTAGAGAGGGCATCATGGTAGCATATCACTGAGCATAAATGCTATTACAGCTCAATGTGTCGGAGTTCAGAGTTCAATCCCAAGGTCCTCTCTATGCCCTCCTCATGGAATGCATGGGTTTCCTCCAGGTGCTCCTGTTTTCTCCCACAATCCAAAGATGTACCCATTAGTAGATTAATTGGTCATTGTAAATTATCTCATGAGTATTGACTTCAGGACAAGGAAAGCAGGGGTCCATGAACTTGTCCTCATTGTGGGATTAGAGGTAGAGAAGGTCATCAACTTTAAATTCCTCAGTGTTATCATTTCAGGGGACCTGTTCTGGGTCTGGCGTACAAGTCCAATTATGAAGAAAGCACAGCAGCACCTCTACTTTCTTAGAAGTTTGTGAAAATTTGGCAAGACATCTAAAACTTTGACAAGCTTCTAAACATGTGTAGTGGAGAATATATTGACCGGCTGCCTGACAGCCTGGTATGGAAACACCAAGGCCCTTGAACAGAAAATCCTACAAAAAGTAGTGGCTATGACCTAGTCCATCATGGGTAAACCCTCTCCACCATTGAGAGCGTCTACACAGAGTGTTGTCACAGGAAAGCATCATCTGTCATCAAAGCTAACCACCACCCAGTTCCTGCTGTCTTCTTGCTGCTGCCATCAGGAAGAAGGACAGGAGCCTCAGGCTATACGCCACAATGTTCAGAACAGAATCAGACTCAGGTTTAATATCACTGGCATATGTTATGACATTTATTTTATGTTAAATTTAATAAGTAGTGCAAAAAAGTAGTGAGGTAGTGTTCATGGATTCAATGTCTATTCACAAATCTGATAGCAGAAGGGAAGAAGCTGTTCCTGAATCACTGAGTGAGCACCTTCAGGCTCCTGTACCTTGCCCCTGATGGTAGAAATGAGAAGAGGGCACGTGCTGAATGACGAGTTCCTTCATTATGGATGCAGCCTTTTTTTTGAGTCATCACCTTTTGAAGATGTCCTGGATGTTGGGGAGGCTAGTGACCATGATGGAGCTGGCTGAGATTAAAACTTTCTGCAGTCTATTTCGATCCTGTGCAACGTCTCCCCCCTCCCCCCCGCCCATACCAAATGGTGATGCAGCCAGTTGGAACGCTCTGGAGGAGATACACTCACTTACCTTCACTTGCTTCACTTGCACCATCACTGAAATGTTCCCACAGCCTGTGAAGTCACTTTCAAAGACTCTGCATCTCATGTTCTCAATTTAGTTTTCTTATTTATTTATTTATTCTTCTTTTGCATTTGCACAGTTTGTGTCTTTTGCACATTGGTTGTGTGCCCTGCTGGTGTGGTCTTTCATTGTTTTGATTATGGTTATTGGATTTATTGAGTATGCCTGCAAGAAAGTGAATCTCAGGTTTAATATGTGTACTTTGATAATAAGTTCACTTTGAATTTGGAATTGGACTAGGGTTAAATTGGTGGGTTACTGGCAGGATGACTAGTTGGTCCAGAAGGGCTTATTCCACTCTGTATCACTAAGTAAATAGATAACTAATCAACATATGATAAAGTACTCAACCAAGGATGGATGTAAATGAAATAATAGTACTGTAATACATACAAAATGCTAGAGGAACTCAGCAGGCCGGCAGCATCTGTGGAAATGAATAAAGAGTCAACATTTCGGGCAAAGACCCTTCATAGCGTCATAGGAAGTCATTCCTGCCTGTGGCCATCAAACTTTACAACTCCTCCCTTGGAGGGTCAGACACCCTGAGCCAATAGGCTGGTCCTGGACTTATTTCCTGGCATAATTTACATATTATAATTTAATTATTTATGGTTTTATATTGCTATATTTATACTCTATTCTTGGTTAGGGCAACTGTAACGAAAATCAATTTCCCTCGGGATCAATGAAGTATGACTATGACTATCAGGACTGGGAAAAAAGATGAGGAGTCAGAGTAAGAAGGTAGGGGAGGGAAGGTAGGTGAATCCGGGAGACGGGGAGGGGTGATGGAAAGAGCCGGGAAGTTGATTGGTGAAAGAGATAAAATGCTGGAGAAGGAGATATCTGACAGCAGAGGTTAGAGGACCATGGAAGAAAGGGAAGGGGCAGGAATACCAGAGGGAGGTGATGGGCAGGTCAGGAGATATGGAGAGGGAGGGAAACAGGAATGGAAAATGGTGAAGGTAGGGGCAGTTACTGGAAGTTCAAGAAATCATTGTTCTTGCCACCAGGTTGGAGTCTACCCAAATGAAATATAAGGTGTTGCTCCTCCAACCTGAGTGTGGCCTCATCGCGACAGTAGAGGAGGAGGTAATGGATTGACATATCGAAATGGAAATGGGAAATAGAATTGAAATGGATGGCCACCAGGAGATCCCACTTTTTCTGGTGGACAGAGCATACAGGAAGCCATACCAGGAGCACTGGATACAGTAGACGACCCCAACAGACTCATAGGTGAAGTGTCACCTCACCTGGAAGGACTGTTTGGGGCCCTGAATAGAAGTGAGGGAGGAGGTGTAAGCACGAGTGATGAAGGCTCTTGTCCTGAAATGTCGACTGCTTGCTCTTTTCCATCGATGCTGCCTGACCTGCTGAGTTCCTTCAGTATGTTGTGTGTTGCTTTGGATTTCCAACAACTGCAGATTGTCTCGTGTTTGTAAACAGTAATGCTTCATGTGTGACGAAACCTGGGTGGTGGCAGCTCAGTCTCATGGCCTGGGGAAGAAGCTGTTTCCCATCCTAACAGTCGTTGTCTAATGCTATGGTACCTCCTGCCTGTTGGTAGGAGGTCAAAGAGATTGTTGGACAAATAGGAGAGATCATTGACAGTGCTGAGGGTCCTGTGTATGCAGTGCTCCTGAAGATAGAGTATAGAATGAATAGAACTGTGACATACAGTTGGGTTATTTGGAGGAAGGGGACACACGCAAATTCTGTTCTGGAGAAAGCAGATGAGAAGCTCTTGGGGACAGTCACTGAATAAGACAGATGCACAGTCGCAACCATGCAAATCGGTATCTTCAGAAAAACTATATTCAAATTTAAGGAAGTGGGACTAGTCAGGTACCAGCTTGTCACAAGGCTCTGGGTACATTTACTAAAGTGGAAGTAATTATCACCACCACATAGGCAGATGGATCAGCTTTCAAGTTGAGCTTTACTTGCCCACACACACATCGAAACATCAAAATGTGTAATGAAATATGTCCTTTTGTGTGAATGACCATAACAGTCTGAATGATCAACACAGCCGGAGGTCCAGGTATGACTTACAGAAAGCTATTTTAAGAATAGAAAAACAATTCTGAATTAAGTTAGAAACGGAATTGGATGCAAGTTACTCCTGCAAGAGGAAACCTAACTCAACATCATGAATGGCTGTGGTGCATCACTCCCAGATGAGCTCAACGCCTTTTATGCACACCTTGAAAGGGAGAATAAAACTACACCTGTGCAGATCCCTGCAGCGTCCAGTGACCTTGTGTCCCCTGTCTTAGAGGCTGGCATCAGAACACCTTTCAAGAGGGTGAACCCTCGCATGGCTTCAGGACCTGACAGTGTACCTGGTAGGGCACTGAAACCCCGGGAAGGAGTGTTGATGGATATCTTCAATCCCTCACTGTTGCAGTCAGAGGTTCCCACCTGTTTCAAAAGGGCGACAATCACACCAGTGTTCAAGAAGAGCAGGGTGGGATGCCTCAATGGCTATCGCCCAGTTGCACTCATACCTACTGTGATGAAGTGCTCTGAGAGGTTGGTCATAGCCAGAATCAACATCTGCCTGAGCAAGAACATGGATCTGCTGCCATTTACCTGTCACTACAGTGGCTCTCCACTCAACCCTGGATCACCGGGGAAATAGCAATACCTAAACCAGACTGCTGCTTATTGATTACAGCTCAGCGTTCAACACAATCATGCCCTCAGTTCTAATCAACTAGCATCAAAACCTGGGCCTCTGTACCTCCCTCTGCAAATGGATTCTTCACTTCCTCACTGGGAGACCACAGACAGTGCAGGTTAGAAATAACACCGCCTTCCCACTGACAATTAACACTGGTTTACTACAAGGATGTGTGCTTAGCCCACTGCTCTACTCTTCCTGCACCCACGAATGTGTTGCCAGGCACAGCTCAGACGCCATCTATAAATCTGCTGATGACACAACTATTGTTGGCAGAATCTCAGATAGTAATGAGGAGGTGTACAGGAGCAAGATAAATCAGCTGGTTGAGCCGTGCAACAATAACAACCTTGCACTCAATGTCAGTAAGACCAAGCAAATGATTGCGGACTTCAGGAAGGGGAAGTTGAGGGAACACACACCAGTCCTCACTGAGGGATCAGAAAGGGTGGGCAGTTTCAAGTTGCTGGATGTCAATATCTCTGAGGATTTATCCTGGGCTCAACATATTAATGCAATTACAAAGAAAGCATGACAGCGGCTATATTTCATTGGAAGTTTAAGGAGAATATGTGTATCACCAAAGACACATGCAAATTTCTACGGATGTACAGTGGAGTGCACTCTGACTGGCTGCATCACCGTCTGATGTGGGGAGACCACAGGATCGGAAAAAGCTACAGAAATTTGTAAACTCAGCCAGCTCGATCATGGGCACTAGCATCCCCAGTATCAAGGATAACTTCAAAAGGTGATGCCTCAAAAAGGCAGCATCCATCATTAAAGACCCCATCACCCAGGACATGCCCTCTTTTCATTGCTACCATCAATGATGAGGTACAGGAGCTTGAAGACACACACTCAATATTTCAGGAACAGCTTCTTTCCCTCCACAGTCAGATTTCTGAATGCACAATGAACCCACTTCACTTTTTTCCCTTCTTCTTTCGCTCTGTCTGCACTACTTACGTAACTTAAATATATTTCGTATTTTATTTTCTAGTTTTTCACTATTATGTATTGCATTGTATTCCTGCCGCGAAACAACAAATTTGATGACATGTGCCAGTAACATTAAACCTGCACACAACAGGAATTCTGCAGATGCTGGAAATTCAAGCAACATACATCAAAGTTGCTGGTGAACGCAGCAGGCCAAGCAGCATCTATAGGAAGAGGCGCAGTCGACGTTTCACGCCGAGACCTTTCGTCAGGACTAACTGAAGGACTAACAGTTAGTCCTGACGAAGGGTCTCGGCCTGAAACGTCGACTGCACCTCTTCCTATAGATGCTGCTTGGCCTGCTGCGTTCACCAGCAACTTTGATGTGTGTTGCTAACATTAAACCTGCTTCTGGTTTAACATAGTGGGCGCAGCCTGCGAGTGTCACTCACACATTCTGTAGCAGCATACCATGCCCACAATTTACCAGTCCTACTGTACGTCCTCGGAATGTGGGAGGAAACCGGAGCATCCGCACAAACCCCACATAGTCAAGGGTGACCATACAAAGTTCTTAAAGGCAGTGGCAGGAATTGAACCCTGATTGCTGATTGCTTGTGCTGTGAAGCGCAGCACTAACCATTATGCTATGGTGCTGCCTCTAGTATAGTCCAAGTAGCAACAGCCGAAAAATCTGGGTGCAGCACCATTGGTAAATGCATGTGTGGACAAATCTTGAAGGTCCTTGGGCGCACATTCTAGGAATCCGTTCATAAATACAAGAGATTCTGCAGATGCTGAAAATGCACAATAACAGAAAACAGATTGTTGGGGGAACTCTACAGGCCAGGCAGTGTCTGTGGAGAGGAATAAAGAGTAGATGTTTCGGGCCAAAACCCCTCATCAGGGTTCAAAAAAGGCAGCATCCATCACTAAGGACCCTCATCACCCAGGACACGTCCTCTACTCACTGCTACCATCAGGGAGGAGGTACAGGAGCCTGAAGGCACACATTCAATGGTTCAGAAACAGCTTCTTCCTCTCTACCATCTGATTTCTGAATAGACACTGAAACCTTGAACACTACCTTTTTACTTTTTTTTTCTTTTTGCACTACTTATTTAATTTAACTTTTAAAAATATATACTTTAATTTACAGTTTTTATTGTTATGTATTGCAATATACAGCTGCTGCAAAACAACAAATTTCACAACTCGTGCCAATGATATTAAACCTGATTCTGATTTGGATTCCACTGGAAAAGCTCTTTCTCATCATGGGTAGTGATAATTAAGACCTCTAGAATATCTTTATCTATTTAATAGTAATAATATTAGCAAATTTTCTGTCAAAATACTCAAAGGTCTGCAAGTTAATACCCAGTGAAATCCATTGGTAAAAGAGACACATCTTCCTTCTTGAAGGTACGATTAGCCAAGCTAGCTTGACAATAAAGTTTGCAGTACTGCTCGAACCTAATAACCCTTGGCATTGTGTGAAGAAGTCTCACCTTATTTTTTAGGCATTGTTTTACCTTATCAAAGAGATATATTTCTTTTCTTTTTTTTGTCTCTCTCTTTTTGATTATATGGCGACTCTTAATCAAACTAAGCCCGGCTTCCGTATCCCTGGGGCAGCATCTCTTAGTTCCCTGTCAAACTGCGCTGAAACACAATCAATCTTGCTCTGGTGCTTGGATGGCGGAAGTGCCAGAACACGAACAGTGTGCTGCTATGCTCACGCCGTGAAGCTTGGGTGACAAAAGTTTTTACAAGAAGCTGACTGTACTTAGGGTCATGAATATGCAATGATTCTCATTAGCATTGAGGCGCTGGAGCGGGGGCTGACACCCTGAGCCACTTTTGGTTGCTGCTGAATTGTATAATGAATTGTCTCTCTTTCAATCAAAATCTTTTCTGTCATGACTCCCCTTCCAAAGGAGGTAGCCGGTCCAAGAATGCCAGTCCGCGGCAGAAATTAATTGCAAGTGCCCCAGTTGTTTTTGTTAAACAACATTGCGATAGTGCTCCAAATGTCAAAATAAAAAGATATATTAACATTTTTGTAAGCCGGGGTGGAGGCAAATAAAACCACATGAAGGCGGTTAATGTGACGAGAGACACAAAGCATCCACCGGCTCAGCTGTCCGCTTATTGTTGTTTTGTTGAATAGGAGTGATTCCAGCAAGGTTACTCAAAACTAACTCTCAGTATCTCCTTGTTAGTTCTATTCTCCTCCGACAAAACACCCTCCTTTCCATCTCCCCAACTCAAACGAGGGCTAATTTGCAGTGATTTCATGCATACATTATAAACCTATTCTGTAACATAAAAGATAACATTCTTTTCCTTTCAGAAAACTGTGGCTGATTCTCTTTCCTCAAATGTGCTAGCTACTGAGCTCTGCTTACCTCTCGACCTGCACCCCAACAGTACAGATTTCCAAAGGGCTGAAGAAGAAAGATAATAAAAACAGAAACAATATATACAGGTTGAAGTTAAATATCAAACGCGGGTCTGGTGTAAAATAAATGCAGTTCTGACAAAAGTATCTCAAGTATCATACATCAAACACTTGTTACCTCGACTGGCCTTTGTGATTCCACATGACTCGGAACAAGTCAGTGATAAAATGTGAAGAGAGATGAAACCAATCCAGCCCTTTTTAAAGATCATCAATCACTCGACGCAACCATGATATTATTAGTTCAAGTAAAGCCCCGCTCTTCCATTTTATGGACATCATAAAAAGCCCAGCTCTTCAGCTACCATGGGAATTCATTTTTATGAGAAACATCTTAGAAAGAACCAATCAGGTCTGGGGCATAACAAGCTACTGAATAATTCAGAATCCTTCACCATCCTGTATTTTCAGCACATCCAGTGAGGCAACATTTAATTAGTATACGTTTGTGTTTTTGAAACAGATTACCACAGAACTACCAAGAAAGCATAACAAATTAATGTTCTGTTATTCACCCTGTAATCTGTGTTATACTTACATTAAAACAGGTAACACAATAAAACTGTCCAGGAATTGATTTGCATGATGCAGTTTCATTCACCATTGAGACTTAAAAAAAATTTTTTTTGGGAATGAAACACAAATGTGATTATTTCCAGATTGTTTCGTGGCATTTTGGAAAACTGACCAAGTCCTTACGGGTGTGACTCACTCTTTGATGAGAAGAAAAAATAGAACGTATTAATTTAATGCGGGTAAAATGAGTATTTTTAAATAAGTAGCATCAAGGAAGTTAGAAATTGGATTGGATACAAAGTTATAAAAGGGGAAGCTCATTTTTGAGAAAACTGAGCAAGATTTTTGAAGTTGTTATTTGCATAATAGGTAAGGACAAACCAATAAATGTGGTGTATTTGTGCTTTTAGAGGGCCTTTGAAAAGTATCACACAGAAGGTATTAGATGAAATTTTCAATTGGGGGAAAGTTATTTATTTATTTATTCATTCATTCATTTATCTATTTAGAGATAGGCCCTTCCAGCGTTTAGAGCCATGCCTCCCAGCAACCCTGGGCTTAACCCTAGCCTAATCACAGGACACAGACAGCAGTGGACATCAAACTTGGGTCGCTGGTACTGTTAAGCATTGTGCTAACCACTACACTACTGTGCTGCCCAAATAAGGGAGAAAGAAATGGGTCATTTTTAGGTTATGAAAAAGTGACTAATTAGGTGATCATAGATTGATTTTACCTCAGCCCATTTGGATGAAGGAATCAAGTTTCATATATCCAAGTTTTCCATGGCTATAATGTTGGTTGCTATGAGGGCAGTCAGAGAGATGCCAAGAAACTGCTAGAGAACTTATATAGATTAAGTGAAAGGGTAAGGATATAGTAATGTAGAAAGTATGAAATCATTCCCATCAATGGAAAAAAATAGATCAGGAAGCAGAGCAATTTTTAAATGGTAAGATATTAAAAGGTGTTGAGCTTTAAAGGGGATTGGATGCACATGATTCACTCAAATTTAACATACAGCACAGCAGAATTAGGAAAATAATTCGCAGTTTGCAATGGGATTATAAATGAGAGTTAAAATGTCCCTGCTTCAAATATATATAGGCATCTGGTGACTGATGTACATAGGTCTGGTCTCCATACCCAAACAAAGATTTTAATGCGATGGGGGAATGCTGCCATTTTGACTGTAGGGATGTAGGTGTTTCATATGAAGAGAGATTGTGGAATTTGTGCCGATAGTCACATGTTTAGAATAATGAGAAGAGATCCCCATTGAAACATATAACATTCCAAAGGGCTAGAGGGAGGGTAGACGGAGGTGTGGTCTTTCTCTCACTTGAGATGTTTAGTACTGCATGTCCGGTTCATGGGTTTATTGGTGAGACTGATTGGCAGGGCAGCTGTGTGTCCTTGGTTGTAGCGCAGACGAGGACTGACGCCGTGAGGTTACCTGATGCAGCTGCCCAGGAGAGGAGATGTCGGAGGCAGTGTGGCACAGCGTCCATGCTGAGTTGGAGGCTGGCCCCTCCCGTCAGTGCTACCCCCCAGCTTTTGCTTAGTGGAAGACAAGCTGCACTGCATTCTTCTGCGGACTTTTGTTGGCTTGTTCTTGTAGAAAACATCCATGCACCATCAATCTGCAGGACACGACACTAAGGAATGGGCCATATTATATTTTTTGTGTGACTGTATGTTTACTGCTAATATATGTGCTACATATGCCTTGTGCTGCGTGACTGTTGGTACTCTGTTTTGTACCTTGGCCCTGGAGTAACACTATTTTGTTTGGGTGTTCATGTATGGTTGAATGACACTTAAACTTAAACTTGAACTACTTGAGAGTCACATAAGGGATTCAAATAAGGGACTTTCTGTTTTGTACAGAAATGAGAGGTAAATTTTTCACTCCAGTGATAAAGAATCTTTGAATATTCTACTGAAGAGGGCTGCAGAGTCAGAATGAAGGAGTATATGTAAGACAGAGATCTTTGCACATCCATACTCATTTCATTCTACGGATGTGCAGTAGGGATTTATCCTGACAAACTGTATCACTGTTTGATACTGTGGTGGACGGGAAAGCTCTACAATGAGTAGTCAAAACTATCCAATACATCCCTGGCATGTCTACCCGCCATCAAAGGCATATAGATAGAAAGGTGCTGGATGAGGCCAGCAGTATCATGAAGGATCTCACCTATCCTGCTAATGGACTGTTTGTCTCACTCCCACCAGGGAGGAAGCTACGTAGCATCCAGGACCACCAGACTCTAAAACAGTAACTTTCCCCAAGCATTAAGGCTGATCAATGCCTCCACCCACTAACCCCACCACGACTTTATTATTTCCCATCGGTCATCTTATGTACAGCTTAATGTGACTTTATGGACATACTACTACTACTACGTCGACTCAGGCCTAGGGGGCTGGTGTCAGGCACGATGATGGACTCTCCACTTCTCCCTCTCCCTCATCAGTGTGTTCAGTTCATTTACATTAGCCGCGCCGCTGTCTTCTAGGAGCGTGTTGACCATAGTCTTGGGAGGGCGCCCAGGGTTCATCCTCCCGTGCTTGGGCTCCCATATGATGACTAGGCTGGCAGGTAGCTCGGGGTGGCGTAGACAGTGCCCCGCTAGTTGCAGTCTTCTCACCTCGATTTTAGTGGTGCACATCAGTAGGTTGTTATAGAGCTCGACGTTCGTTATGTGCTGTTGCCAACTCACATCAAGAGCCATCCTGAGCATTTGTGTATAGCAACCACCTAGAGACTTTCGCATTGTCCTGGTGAGTGTCCACGTCTTGCATCCGTACGTGAGAATGGTCTCTATGACTGCTATGAAAATCCTCCTTTTAAGCCCTCTGGTCAGGTTTGACTTCCAGATTTCCTTCATGTTGTTCATAGCCCTCCACACCAGCACCTTCCGTATCTTTATGTCCTTCTCCGAACTCATCATTCTTGACCCAAGGTACTTGTAGTCAAAGACTTTCTTAATGGTATCATTCTTTACGTTCTTGAGAGTACCTTCGACACAGTTAAATGCCATGTACTCTGTCTTTTTAGCGTTTAGGTGAAGTCCAACTTTATTGCACTCAATTTCCACTTCTGTCAGTAGCTGCTGTGCTTCCTCCATCTGGTCAGAGAGCAGGACTATGTCATCTGCAAAATCTAGATCTGTGAGCGTAACTGGTCTGACCTTTTTGGTTTGCCATGGTTTTATGGTAAAACCAAGCTTGTCATGATCTTTGGTAGCTTGACGTAGAGCGTAATTAAGGATGATTATAAAGATGTAGGGTTCCAGAGTGTCTCCTTGTATTATGGACATAAAATCAATCTACTATGTATATAAAGAAACACAATTAAATATAAATACAGAAGATATTATCTATTTGTATTGAATCATGTTTTTTTATTATTGTGTTCTGATCTTTTGTGTTTTTTTTTATGCTGCATTGGATCTGGAGTAACAATTATTTTCTTCACCTTTACACCTGTGTACAAAATATGACATTAAAGAGTCTTGAATAGAATTTTTTGTTCATAAATGAATCAGGGGATTTGGTGCAGCAGAGTGAAGTTGGAATTGGAATTGGTGTATTATTGTCACATATGCAGTGAAAAGCTTGTCTTGCATACTCTTCATACTGATCAAATGATCACACATTGAGGGAAGAGGTCAGCCACGATTTTATTGACCAGCGGAGTTGAAACGGCCGTCGGGGGCGGTTGGGGGGTGGGAAGGGGTGCTAAGTGATCTGCACTTATTGGTTGCCTCATGCTTTTATGCTCCTGCAACTAGACAATTTCTTTTTGCAGCATAATGGCTGAACTTGACCGTGCTGTCCAAATTCCAACTGTCAGTGAACGCTTTTGGAACAATAAACATGAGAAATTCTGCAGATTCTGAAAATCCAAAGCAAAACACACAAAATGCTGGAGGAACTCTGCAGGTCAGGCAGCATCTGCTTAACTGTCAACTGCATCTATTGACTGATTATTTATTTCCATAGATGCTGCCTGACTTGCAGAGTTCCTCCAGCATTTTGTCTGTGCTGCTTTTGGAACAAGCTGGTTTTCCAGAGCGTCTGAAACGTTGACTGTTCATTCATTTCCATAGATGCTGCCCGACCTGCTGAGTTCCTCCAGCATTTTGTTTGTATTGCATTAGAAAAGCAATATGGCTTACACCAGAGTGAAAAGCAAATGAATTAAAATGGAATTGGACACTGGTTCTGCTGTTTCAGTCATTCCACAAAATGAGTTAGAGCAGCATTTCAAAGATACTAAACTGAAGCAGGAAGATATCCAACTAAGAGCTTATACTGGAGAAAAGATAATTCCTGTGGGAATGACATTTGTAACAGTGAAATACAACAACTCACAAGCACCATTGAGTTTGTATGGGATGGCCAGTGCTATGGGACGTGATCATCTGAGACAACTACAACTTGATTGGAGATCCATTGCCACATCCCCTGCAATAGAGTTCACTGAAAATGAACTAAGGAAGTTACTGGATGATGCCACAGCAGTGTTCAAGGATGGAGCTGGAAAACTCAAACATATCAAGGACAAAAATAGTATGAAATGAAAATGCCACACCCTAGTTTTACAAAGCCTGACCAGTACCTTATACCATCCATGACAAAGTAGCCAGTGAGCTAGATTACATGGAAGCTGAAGGAATTCTTTCCAGGGTTGAATGGAGCACATGAACAATGCCAGTGGTCCCAGTAGCCAAGTGGAATGGGTCAGTCAGGATCTGTGGCGATTTTAAGCTTACCATCAACCTAGTACTGCAAGTAGATCAATACCTTCTGCTCAGGATAGAGAATATCTTTGCAAACTTTTCTGGAGGGAAACACTTCAGCAAATTAGACTTAGCTGAGGACTACCTACAGATGGAGATGGATGGAGATGGACGAAGAGGCCTAAGCGTTTCTCACCGTAAATACTCACAAATGGCTTTATCACTATAATAGGCTTGCTTTTGGAGCAGCATCTTCACTTGCATTCTGGTTAAAAAGCTATGGACCAGTTGTACAAGACTGACCAGGCACTCAGTGTAACCTGGATGACAAGGACATCTCCAAAATCTCAAGACTGTTAAAAAGGTTAGAAGATTATGGGCTCAGAGCAAGATGTGACAAGTGTGAATTCTTTAACCTTTGCTGTGGTTACACCATTGACACACAGGTATTACACAAGTATGCTGAGAAAATTCAAGCAGTGGCGGATGCCCCAGGGCTAAAGGCTGTGTCTCAGTTGTGGTCCTTTTTAGGATTTGTCAATTACTATAACAGATTCCTGCCAAACCTGAACTCATTACTACAGATCTCAAAGAAAGGCGATGGACAGAACAGAGGCTTTCAAAACGGTGGAAGAGATGATGATGTCAGACACTGTATTCACACGTTACCATCTACACCATCCAGTGAGGCTTGCCTGTGACAAACACCTCGCTTTATTTGTAGGTGCAGTCATGTCACATGTTATGAGTGATGGAAGAGAATTCCCCATAGACTTTGCATCACATTCCCTTACACTACAAAGACAAATTGCACACAGATTGACAGAGAGGCCTTGAGACCGGTTTGGGGTGTAATATGTTTCAACCAGTACTCATTTGGGAGAGAGTTTGCTCCCATTACTGATCATCAACCACTCGTGTTCATTTTCAGTCCACAGCAGAGTGTTCCACTAAGAGCAGCGGGGTGAATGCAGAGATGGGCTGTTTCTTGGAGGACACAGTTACAAGATCAAATTCACGAGGGCAGCTTAACATGGAGATGCTGATGGATTGTCCTGTTTACTCTTGGGAAAGGAAATATCTGAAAAATTGCCAAAAGAGGACATTTCTCTTGACATATTCTCCCTATTGCAAATCGAAATTCCCTCTGTAACAGCAGAGATGACCCAAAGGGAAACCAGAAAAGACCCCACACTGTCTCAGGTCTACATGGCAACTCAAAATGGCTGGAATGTGCAGCAGAATTTCCAGCTGCCCCATCTTTACCAGAGCTGAGGTGAACTTGCCCTTGTCAGGGGTTGCCTTATATGGGGATTGAGCGTTAATGCACCATCCAAGCTGAGAGCTAAAGTGCTTGAGGAGTTACATGCCAGTCACCTAGGCATGGTCAACATGAAAGCATGGATTGAACCTGGGATAAATCAGCACATCAAGCTCCTTGCCATGCACTATTCAGATCCGTCATGTCCGAAAGATGCCAAGAGCAACGCCTCGCCATCCCTGGGAATGACCTGCATTACTCTGGCAGAGTGATCCCTGTTTTCAAGAAGTATGTTATCCCAGAAGAGTAAGGAATTCCCAATGGGACAATTTATAACTTACTATGCTGCAGATGTCTATATAGTAGTTGTATAATATAGTATACTGTGTACATGAGAGCAATATGTTACATATTTCAGTTGAGATGCATTCTATATTGAGTTGAAGTTTAGCTAAGCAGGGAGTGGTGTTATGTAGTTAATATTTGAGTAATATTGTAAATATATTGTTTGATTAAGCATTTTTTGTTGTCTCCATAATCCATTATGGGTTATATGTACGAAGTACGTCAATGACCCACATCATTACACCCACCATGTCATTATTGCGTGCCTCACTGAAAGTAAAAACCAAGTACACACGTTTGTCCCCGGGATCCCGGGTTTTTCTATTAATTAGTTTTATGTTTTGGAGTTACAAAGTATAACAGGCATGTGCTATAGCAAGAAGTTGGACAAACTTGGGTCTTTTTTCTCTGGCGTGGTGGTGGCTGAGGGGAGATCTGATAGAGGTTTACAAGATTATGAGAGGCTGAGATAGAGCAGGCAGACAGGATCTTTTTCCCAGGGCTGAAATGTCTAATACCAGACGGCAAGCATTTAAGGTGTGAGGGGGTAATTTCAAAGGAGGTGTGAGGATTAAATATTTTTACACAGAGTGCAGTGGATGCATGGAATGTGCTGACTAGGGTGCTGGTAAAGGTAGAACCATGAGAGACTTTTAAGAGTTGTTTAGATAGGCACATGAATGTGAGGAAAATGGACGTTGAGTAGGAAGAAGAGATTAGTTTAGGTAGCCATTTGATTACTAATTTAATTGGTTTGGCATAGTATTGTTGGCTGAGGGGCTGGTTCCTGTGCTGTATTGTTCTGTGTTCTTCGTTCTAATTCACTGACTTCGTTACAAAGTTGGAAAAAGTCTTCAAAACATTGCTTCTATTTCATTCTTTCTATGGAGATTTTCAGCTAACAGGATTTACCTGGGGATATGCAGCCTGGTGTCAGATTTCACTTAATGACACTGCTTTGAGTTGCCATGGGCTACTTGACTGGGGCAAATCTCCTGCTTGGGAGAGAGCGCTTTTATCAACTTTTGCCTACTTTCCTCTGTGGAGCAGCAAATCATAAACACAAAAGATCCAGAAGATGCTGGGAATCCAGATCATCTCACATAACATGCTGGAAGAACTCAGCGGGTCAGGCAGCATCTATGGAAATGAATAAACTGTCGATGTTTTAGGCCAAGGCCTTTCATCTGGATTGGAAAGGAAGATGAAGATGCTATAATAAGAAGGTGGGAAGAGGAGAAGGAGGACAAGCTAGAAGGTGATAGATGAAGCCAGGTGGGTGGGAAAAGTAAAGGGCTAGAGAGGAAGGAATCTGATAGGAGAGGAGAGTGGACCATTGGAGAAAGGGAGGAAGGAGGGGCTACAAAGGGAAAGACACCCTGCAGGGCCAGATGGATTAAGAAGGCAGGGTGCAGGGCATTGGACCAAGAGGTGAGGGTCTGGTCATTCCTGTTCACTTCTCCACACTTACTCGGCTCTGCACTGAACTGAGGCTGAGGCTGTGACCTGCTCCGGGATTTGTATCGATGGACTCACTTTTGTTCTGAACGCTGTGCTTGCTTTTATTGTTTGCACAATTTGTTTTTTTTCTCTGTCCACATTGGGTATTTGACAGTATATATGGGTTCTTTCGGTTTTCTTTGTTTTGTGACTGCCTGTAAGGAGATGAATCTCAACGTTCCTCTCTGTGCCTTGTGGCACAATGGACAGCAACCTTGCCGTTTCATTAGCATTTTTTTTTCATGAGGCCAAGTTTCTCGCTCAACACTCAACCCATCATGGATGGAAAGCATGCAAGGATTCTACAGATGCTGGAAATCCAGTGCAACACATACAAAATACTAGAGCAACTCAGCAAGTCAGGCAGCATCCATGGAGGGGAATAAACATTCAATGCTTCATGTTGAGACCTTTCATCAGGACTAGAAAGGAAGTGGGAAGATGCCAGAATAAGAAGGTGTGGATATAGGAAGGAGGACAAGCTAGAAGGTGATAGGTGAAGCCAGGTGGGTGAGGGAGGGGGATGAACTAAGAAGCTGGGATGTGAGAAAAGAAAAAGGCAAAGGGCTGAAGAAGAAGGAATCTGATAGGAGAAGAGAGTAGATCATGGGAGAAAGAGAAGGACGAGGGACACTAGGGTGAGATGATAGGCAAGTGAGTAGAAGAGGTATGAGGCTAGAGTGGGGAAATGATGAAGAGGGAAATGGAGGAGAAAATAATTACTGGAAGTTGGGGAAATCAATGTTCATACTGTCAGGTTGCAGGCTACCTGAATGGAATATGAGGTGTTGCTCCTCCAAAAAGTGATTATAAGAAGTGATCAACTACATTTACTGACAGTAATCTCTGTTGTACATTGGCTGTTGGTTGTTTTTTTTTAAAATGGGTCTCGAAGTTGTATAATGCATACATTCTTTTTTGAACTTTTGAACTTCGAACAAATTACAAATGTATATGCAAGTTCAAGTTCAGTTTGTCATTCAACTGTATAGATGCACGCTGTCAAACAAAACAATGTTCCTCTGGACCAAGGAGCAAAATACAGTACATATATCTCACATACATAACACGTAAAGTAATATTATCACAAATAAATTAACAAATAATAAGGTGCGTTTATGACACAAGTTAAAAAGTAAACAGTATAAAGCTACTGGCACTTCATCGTGATGAAACCTGGGTGATGGCAGGAAGTTCAGTAGTCTTACAATCTGAGGGAAGAATTATAACTCTGAAAGATATTTTAAAGATATTGTTGGTTTTGATATTTTACTTTCCCTCTTAATCATCTAGTTGTTTTCCAACTTCTATTTAGCTTCCAGTAAAGTGTCTTAAGTGTTGATTAAAAATGGTGCTGTTTTTTCTGGTTAAGGCTTCAGTGCTATGGTCTGCTCGAACGTCTTGTTGACTTCACTGTCACTGATGAGGGATCCCATTGGCTTGACTCCTGAGTGCAAATAACATGAAAAACGTTTCCACTGGGTTTACTGGCAAACCTCACTGAATCTGACTGAAAAATCTGGGCCACTCATTTATTCCAAGATGCTTAAATGCAGATTTTGGTTTAGAATCAGAATCAGGTCGATTATCCCTGACATATGTTGTGAAATTTGTTGTTTTGCGGTAGCAGTACATTGCAATCAAAGTTAGCTCTGGCAGACTGGGGAAGTGAGATCTACAGTGAGACTCAATGGCCAAGAAGATGGCTCTGCAACATTCTGTGGAGAGTGACGGGCACGATGAGCACAGAAGACATCACGGTCATCCACTAAAACCAAGGAAGACCCCAGTGTGACACTTGTTTGTACCACTGGACCCAGATCTTCGAGGTTGAGAGAATGGAACTGCCCAGTGCAATGGCTTTTCTGCTTTGAGAGCTCTCCTGTACAGGTTTGCTGTCATTGTCAGACATGCTGGACAACTAACACAGTGCAACACATAAAGTATACCATAAATTACAATGAATTTATAAATCTTTATGTGAAGACTAAACATTGTATTTGTGTCATGATCCTTTGCATGTTGTGAAATGTATCATTGCTCTGAATTATTTTCTTCAGAAATCAGACTCAACCTCCATGTGGTGTATTATTATTAATTTCTGCGAAAACTGTAAAGAACAGAGTGGGGCAGAGAATGTGGTTTCAAGTGCAGTATATAATGTATAACCATGTGCCTGCTTCCGGCTCTGTGATGCACCAGATGGTATTTCAACAGTGAAATTGATGCACAACACTGCAAGGCAAAGATTCGCTCCCATTCAGCAATGAGATACCGAGAGCCAGCGTCAGCACTTCCAGTAGTGCAGCTATTTTGCAATCCTCCTCCACAAAACCAACATTCCAGAGACTCGAAAACAGAATCCAGGCTCATCGGTACTGAATAACTTCTCTAGACATTTCAACAGAAATCAGAGAGTGGATTTAAAGCAACCATCAGGTTTCAGTATAAAATTCATTCTATGTGGACAATTTAATTATTCAACAGATTTTTACTGATATGGAACATAGAACTTTACAGCACAGTATACAAAGTTGTTCTGACTCTTTAAACTACTCATTGATCAATCTAATCCTCCCCTCCAAGATAGTCTTCCATTTTTCTTTCATCTATATGCCTATTTAAAAGCCTCTTAAATGCCCATAGTGTACCTGCCTCTATCATCTCCTCTGGCAGCATGTTCCACACACCCACAAAATACCTACCTCTGGCATTCCCCTGAAACCTTCCTCCAATCTCCTTAAAGCTACATCCCCATTTCTGTCCTGGGACAAGACTCTGGCTGTCTACTCTATCTATGCCTGTATATCTCTATCGAGTTACCTTTCAATCTCCTTCACTCCAAAGAGAAAAGCCCGAGCTCACTCAACCTATCCTCAAAAAGCATACTCTGTAATCTAGGCAACATCCTGGTAAATCTCCTCTCCTTCCTCGTTAAAGCTTCCACAAGCATATAAACACAAGAGGTTCTACAGATGCTGGAAATCCAGAGCAACACACACACAAAATGCTGGAGGAACTCAGCAGGTCAGGTGTCATTGATAGAAATGAATAAACAGTCAGCATTTTGGGCTGAGACTCCTCTTCAGGACTTGCTGACTTCCTCCAGAATTTTGTGTGTGTTCCACAAACATACGTTTGTAAGTGAGGGGAAACAGTAATCATGCAGCACACACAAAATGCTGGAGGAGCTTTGCAGGTCAGGCAGCATCTACGGAAAAGAGTAAAGAGTCAGCGTTTCAGGCCGAGACTCTTCATCAGGACTGGAAAGGCTTTTCCCCTCCCTTTCCAGTCCTGAAGGAGGGTCTCGGCCCAAAACATTGACAGTTCACACTTTTCCATAGATGTTGCCTGACCTGTTGAGCTCTTCCAGCGTTTTGTGTGTGCTGCTTTGGATTTCCAGCATTCACAGATTTTCTCGTGTCAGTAATCATTCATTCTCTTTAAACATTACAAAATTCATAATAATTATAATGCTGTCTGTGATTAATTTGAATCAATATTATATTTTTAGATGTGGGTTCAGAACGAGCTTTCAGACAAGTAGCAATTTTCGAGTATTCTGCAAACAAGGCAGTTAATGAAAGAATTCTTCATGGGTGACGGACTGGATGTTTTATTGCCTGACACCTGTCATGGTATGATAGAGCAGAGGAATGAGAAAACCCTAAAATACTAAAATCAATAATTTACTAGCAAGAATGCAGGCTATTTGGTACTCCTTGTATGATGTCTTTATGCCGGGACTTATTTAACCCTGGCCTGACTTAGAAAGAGTGTTATAAATTGAGTGTGAGTTCAATACTTAAGCAAATAGATGGAGTCTGTCCTAGTTTATCATCTCTTAATGATCTCTTACTTTAAAATGATTGGAGGAAAGTGTCCAGCGGGGCGGAGGTAGTGAGGGAGGTTTTTTTACGCAGAGTGGTGGGTGCATGGAACATGCTGCCAGAGGTGGCGGCAGAGACAGATACACCAGTGGCACTTAGGCACATCATTATCAGCACCACCACTGTGTGCCATGTCATATGACATAAGCGATTGTGGTCTTGGCCAAGATCATGGTTGTTCTCGGCAAATTATTCTACAGAAGTGGTTTGCTATTGCCTTTTTCTGGGCAGTGTCTTTACAAGACAAGTGATCCCAGCCATTATCAATGCTCTTCAGAGATTGTCTGCCTGGCGTCAGTGGTCGCATAACCAGGACTTGTGATAGACACTAGTCGCTCATAAGACCATCCACCAGCTCCCATGGTTTCAGGTGACCCTGATCAAGAAGCTAATCAGCTGCTACACCTTGCCCAAGGATGCCCTGCAGGCTAGTGGAGGTAATGGAATGAATGCCTTACACCTCCTTCACCACCCTGACACCCTAGATAGGCAAATGGATGATAGAAAAATGGAGGGCTATGTGGGACGGAAATATGCTAACTTGTCAGCTTCTGCATTTTTGTTAGACTCAGAACATTATACAATGTATTCTAAATGCAATCTCATGCCTTTCCTGCTCTTTAAGTAGTGCTTGGGGTGTCTATTATGAAGCGAAAGGAATGGATTTTAAAATAGAAATGAAGATCATAAACATGAAAGATTCTGCAGATGCTGGAAATCCAGAGCAACACACACAGAAGATCAGGCAGCATCTATGGAATGAACATACAGTCGATGTTTCAGGCCAAGACCCTTCTTCAAGACTGAAAGGACAATTGTACTTTGTGAACATCTGTGCAACTTTTGCTCAGCACATCACTGGGTCTCAGCTACCGGACCTGCAGACAATCTACATCTCTAGATGCCTACAGTATGTTCGTAACATCATTAAAGTCTCAGCCCAATCCAGGCACTGTCTTTGGTCGGAGATACAGAAACGTTTTAGACAAGACAATAAGACTGAAAAACAGCTTTTTCCCGAGGGCTGTTGTGCAGTTGAATAACGCTACACCCCGGCTTGCCAATGGCCTTTGAGTGTTATTGACTATCAAAGTCACTCGTTGCATGTAATTACATGATTTTAAACAATTAAGCTGCACCACATGCATTGTAAATATCTGTTTTGCACGGACTGGAGTAGCACCACAATCTCGTTGTTTTGAGCAATGACAATAAAGCACTAATCTGTTTTTGTCCTTACATTGGAAGTTAATGCTTTTTTAATAAAAGTTAGGTAAAATAATGTGTTATTCTGAACTTCAGTGAGATTTTGACATTAATTACTTTGAATAGTAGTTCTGATAGAATGGCCATCTTGTTGTGGTGGAGAGAATTCTGAGTGACTGAAATCCCAAGAGTGATGCTGTCTGGACCTTAGCTCCTGGTTGGGTTATCCATGGTGTTAAGGTCAAGGGGGAGGTTCCGTGCAATGGGCAATCCAACCAAGACCTCGACAATGGAGCTGGCAGAAGATGATGACGTGTTACAATGGCAGTGAAGATGGGGGAAGATTATGGCGTCCCCAGACAGCTTGCATCCCATGCGACTGAACCCTGACCCTGATCTGGCAAGGACTGCATGGCGGATACCTCTGCATCAGTGTCCTTACATTAAACTGAATCACACACAGGCATTCCCCATTGGGGAAACCACCTGTTTGTACTCATAATGGACTATTGAGTGTTATAGATTTCAAAGTCACTTGATGCATGTAAATATGGGGAAAAAACCCTTATGACATAAAACCTTAAGTCTGCTTCTCTTCAGGTGCCGCCTGTCTTTCAGAGTATATTTAATAGTTTCTTATTTTTAATTTTTATTTATTGAGAGATACAGTACATTAACAGGCCTTTCCAGCCCAATGAATCCACACCGCTGAATTACACGCTACTAACCAGTACACCTTTGGACTGTGGGAGGAAACTGTGGCACCTGGAGGAAACCCACGTGGTTATAGAGAGAACCTACACACTCCTCATAGACAGTGGCAGGAATTCAACCCGGGTCACTGGCAATGTAGAGCGTTACATCAGCCTTTACGCTATTGTGCCACCCAACATCTGGTTTCATATTACTCTTGAAAAGTATTGAACTCTTTTTTCAGCAAAGCAGATGGATGCTCACACTCTCAAATAGAACAGCCATTAATTCATGTATTAAGCTATCCATTCAGAAATAGAATCTGACCCCACCGCAGATGTTGAACGATACTTTGAAATGAAGTGCTCAGATATTTAAAGAAGTATCAAGGATGGTCTTTCAAAAAATTGTCTTTGCCAAACAAGCACACCGTTCCCAAAACTACCCCCCTCCCAATCCTTACGCCTATCAAATTCTGGCATTCTGACAAATTGCTTGCTTCTGATGAGAATATGCAGACTTTTAAAAATCTAGTGTTGCTTTACCAGACCAATCAGCACAGCCTTGAAAATTACTTAACATCTGGCATAATCAAATCACATGAAAGTTAATGGCAGATCCTGCCCCTAACATCAATAACATTCAAAATTAGCCTCCCTGCAGGTGAAAAGGTCAGCTTGCCTGTTCCACACAAGTACACTTCTTTGTCATTATTTTACATTGAACAGATTTTCTCCACAGCGCACAGAGTAAGTTGAGAATGACAAAAATAACTTGCAGCAAAGTAACAATTTCCACACTTTGGGAGAATAATCCCATTGCTCGGTTTGCAGATGACTCCTCACTGAAACAGAGAACAGACATGCAAAGTTTACCAGAGCTGGTGAGCATTTTTACATGCTTAAACATGCAGACATCATCTACGATGTCTTGAAAATTCTATGGATACAGTCCCCTGTGAAAAAAATACTGTGAATTATTTGCATAGATAAAAAAAATTGCAGTGTCTCAGCACAAGGGTTGGTTTTAATGTGCTTTGTCACAAGCTATCATCGAGAGAGTACAGATTAAATTACTGCAATAACTAGCCACGTTAAACTGCTTATGCCCTACACTAAAAGTAGCCAGGTGTGTTTGTTGGCAACTGCTTTCTAATGAAAACCTGATGTTTAGCTGTAAGCTGTAATACATGGTTCTCTGAGGATTAAACTGCCTGGAAAGGCAATCTAGAGCAACTAAAAGCCGAGACCTAAGACACAGCTTAAATGTATAAAAACAAAGCAAAAATCTGCTCCAGCTCTTAAATGAACACGTAGTTTCAAATGCCTCAGGGAAAGGAATATGAACAGCACTTCATGAACAAGATCTCCGAGATTATGGCCCTGTTAGATTCACAAAGCTGTCACAGAGCTAATTTCTAAAATGATAGTTCATGTAAATTAGTTTTTCCACCTTTAAATGCTATTTTCTTCTTTAAATTATATTAACTAGGAGTTTGCAATTGATACAGTGGAAAGTTAGGTTGTATATTTGCTCACACACACAAACACACACAAGCGTGCGTGTGCTCATAAACATGCATGCACGTGTGTGCGCACACTCATGCACACACAAGTGTGCGTGTGCTCATACACGTGCATGCGCGCACACGCACATGTGTGCAGTCACATAAACACACATGCACGCACACATGCACATGGGAACACAAAGACACACACACCTGTGCAGTCACATAAACACACATGCACATGCGAACACAAAGACACACACACCTGTGCAGTCACATAAACACACATGCACATGTGAACACAAAGACACACACACCTGTGCAGTCACATAAACACACATGCACGCACACACACATACACACTCTGTACATCAGTACAAAGGAAACAGCGAGCAGTTTCAAACACGCAAAAGTGGACATCTTGCACAACCTCTCATGGTCCCAGAACACACCTTACACAATCAGGAAAACCCACCCATGCCTCAGCTTTCTGAGGAAGCTGAAGAGAGCTGCACATTGTATATTTATACTCAGGTCTTTCCACAGATACACAATAGAGAGCATCAGTGCAAGGTATGGAAACTGCGCTGCGGTGGACAGGAAAGCTCTACAAACTGCCAAAGCATCACCAGCACCAGCAAACCCCACATCAAGGACATATGTATATATAGAAAGGTGCCAGAAAAGGGTCAGTAACTTCAGAAACTATCCTACGCACCCTGCTCATGGACTGTTTGTCCCACTCCCATCAGGGAGCAGGCTACGTAGAATCCGTACCAGGATCACCAGACTCAAAAACAGTTACTTTCTCCAAGCAGTAAGGTTGATCAACATCTCCAGTCATGAACCCACCCCTTCACACCCCCAACCACCACCAATTTTTTATTTCCTGTCTGTCACCTGATGTACAGACACTCCTGTGACTGGCATCACTTTATGGACATACAACCAGTCTATGAAAATAAGCTATCTTATGTATTTACTGTACATTTATGGTATTATTTATTGTTGTGTTCTTTGTCTGATTGTGCTTTTTTGTGCTGCATCAGATTCAGAGTAACAATTGTTTCATTCTCATTTACACTTGTATACAGGAATTGACATTAAACAATCTTGAACCTTGAATAACTTTCCCTCTATTTTTTTCACAGCTGTATGGACCAACCAATGCTCTGAGCAGGAAATTTTTACATGGCCTGAAAACTGCATGACACTTAAAGAGTTTTCTTTTGTAATATGCATACTATGAAAATTTAGAATGAAAACTAAAAAATCATATTTTTTAAACAAACACAAATCACAACTCACAACACAAGTAAACGATGTCAGGCAGTCAAAATGATTGACAGGCACAATGGCAAAAGTAAAATGTTTTGACTAGACAGTGTCAGCATTCAGTGGGCTAACAGTTTATTAACAATGAGCTTCAGATTTCCATTCTGTGTTTATTGTTACAATTTGTAACAGTGTTGTAAATTGAAACACTGACAATGTAAATACATTGAAGCTTTAAAATGTTTCAAAGTAAAGGCTGAGGTATGTTTATATTTAGAAAACATATGGATTATGTTTATTAACACATAATTAATTAAGGTTATTTCACAATTATATTAACAGATTGCCAAATTATATTTGCATAATTTCAAACATATTAACATTATAGAAAAGAAAATTCCAGCTACGCAGCCACAAAGACCATGTGCACAGGAACATTTCAGTTACTGCATGGCTGCACACCCTCACAGCTTAGAGGGAACAGTGATCTTGAATATACAGTAAATATACTATATAGTCATTGAAAGTGAGCCTGTAGGTTGTGGAATCAGTTCAGTGTTGAGCTAAGTTAAGTTATCCACGTTTGTCCAGGAGCCTGATGGTTGAGGGGTAAGAACTTTTCCTGAACCTGGTGGTGAGGGACCTAAAGTTTCTGTATCTGTTACATTACAGCAGACACCAAGAGAACTTTAGGCTATTGAGTACGTTAATAAGGACATACGTAAAGAACTTAGCACTGGAAAATAATGAATAGAAATGGATCTTTCAGACAATATCTGTCAGGTTTAATGCCTGTGAATCCATGCTATGGGCGAGGGCACCTCTTGATGACGGGGCATGAAGCACTGGTGTTTAGTTTGGACATCAATCCTGGCATATATCTATTACCCAAGATGAGGTTTGCATTTCAAATTGGCAGTTACCAAATTTTACAACCATTTTCATCAAGAGAAATTATTTGACATAAGTGACTGTCCAGGAGATAAAATCCATTGGAAGAACATTATTCAAGCAGAATAGGAAAACGGTTCACTACACTTGAAGAGGAAGACAAAAGGCCAATCAGACCCTGTTCAGTAATCCTTGGCTGAAAGGACTCTTGAGAGCACTTGTAGGAATTATCAGAATAATAATTATAGAAAATAAATGTATTACAAATTGTTCAAAATCATCCAGTGTAGAACTAAATTACAGTAATGCTTTTATCACCCTGAATTAACAAGGAATATGTTCCAATCATTAATGCCACGGTAACGTATTATTTGACTATTAGTTTATAAATTCTTGTGAAAATAGACTGTTTTCTGCACGGCAAAGCTAAGAAATAACGTCCATTTTGTGAAGAGGCTGTGATTATGGCTTTGTTGCTAGTCCTTTCAGCTTCCATTGCTACATTTGCACGCAGATTTGGCATGGCCATTCAATTTCTCCCTTTTACATTTCACTCACAGGTTTTACGCCCGACATAGTGAATGTATTCGAATTTTGTTTTGTTCATAACATTTCTGGTTCCATATTGGGAAAGTGGTTTGGAGTACTTAGGTTGAAGACAGATTAGATTAGCTTTACGCTCAGCGGTCACTTTATTAGATACACCTGCACACTTTCTTGGTAATGCAAGTATCTAATCAGCCAATTGCGTGGCAGCAACTCAATGCATAAAAGCATGCTGATGCGGTCATGAAGTTCAGTTGTTGTTCAGATCAGAATGGGGAAGAAATGTGACCTAAGTGCCTTTCACCATGGTGTCAGATGGGGTGGCTTGAGTATCTCAGAAAATGCTAATCTGCTGGTATTTTCATGCACTGCAGTCTCTAGAATTTACAGAGAATGATGCAAAAAACAAAAAAAAAATCCAGTGAATGGCAGTTCTGTGGATAAAAACACTTTGTTAATGATAGAGAAGAATGGCCAGACTGGTTTATACTGACAAGAATGTAACAGTAACTAAAATAACAATGCCTTATAGCATTGGTGTGCAGAAGAGCATCTCTGAATACCCAACATGTCGAACCTTGAAGCAGATGGCTACAGCAAAAGAAAACCACGAACATACAATCAGTGGATACTTTATTAGTAGCCATTGAGTGTATTTGTCGCAAGTATATTGAAACTTGCAGTGAGATGTGTATTTTGCATCAACAACCAACGCAGTCCAAAGATGTGCAGGGGCAGCCCGTAAGTTCAAAGGTTCAAAGGTTCAATTTAAGGTCAGAGAAATGTATATAATATACATCCTGAAAGAGTGTTGCCATTCTTCCGGTGCCAATATAGCATGCCCACAACTCACTAACCTTAACCCTGACTTGTGTTCCTTTGGAGTGGGGCAGGAAACCAGAGTACCTGGAGGAAACCCACACGGTCACGGGGCGAATGTACAAACTCCTTTAATACAGTGTCAGGAATTGAACCCCGTTTGGTGATCACTGGGGCTGCAAAGAGTTTCACTAACTGCTACTTGACAGTGCTGCCCTTGACTTGAACGCTAAGTTAAACTGACCGGATTGACACCTAATATTGGAGGAACTTCAAGAATGACTTTAACGTTTTGGTACACTCCAACAGGTAGGTGATGTAGTTTCCCAGTAGCTTATATTTTTCAAATGCTTCTGGTTGAATTGCATGATCACTCTGGCTGGTATGGCTGTTCCTGACAGTCATATCAGCTGAGGACAAGGAAAGTTCACATACGTCACATCCACGATGGAGTCTGAAATTACTCAAATTGATAAGGTGAGAAGTAAAATGTACTTTGGGTGCCCTTGGTGTCTCACTGACATCTCACAAGATGTCATATTGGGAGTTGAAATGACAACAACTTCTCTGCTGTCACCCACATTCCCATAAACATGCCCCAGATTAAACCATTCTTAGAACATAGAATAGAACAGCAAGTACAGGGCCTTCACTCCGACTCCTTAGCCTACTCTAAAATCCGTCTAATCCTTCCATCCTACATAACCATCCATCTTTTGAAGAAATAACTAGCCAGACAGGCAAAGGAGAACCAGAGGATGCTGTGCACTTGGAATTTCAGAAAGCCTCTGCCAGGCTGCTTAACAAGTTAAGAGCCCATGGTATTTCAGGAAAGGACCTAGTATGGATAAAGCATTGGCTGCTTGGCAGGAAGTAAAGTCTGGGAATAAAGGGAGCCCTTTCTGGTTGGCTGCTAGTGGTGAGTGGTGTTCCACAGGAGCCTGTGTTGGGACCACTTTTTGTTACGTTATATGTCAATGATTAGAATGCTGTAATTGATGGCTTTGTAGCCAGGTTTGCAGACAATATAAATATAGATAGAGGGGCAGGTAGTTCTGAGGAGGTAGAGACACTACAGAAGGCCATAGACAGATTAAGAAAATGGGCAAAGAAGTGGAAGATGGAGTACATCTGAGTTGTAAAGGGGCTTGGGAATCCTTGTGCAGGATTCCCTAACGATTAATTTACAGATTGAGTCTGTGGTGAGGAAGGCAGATGTGATGTTAGCATTCATTTCAAGAGGACTGGAATAGAAAAGCAAGGATGGGATGTTGAGGTTTTATGAAGCACTGGTGAGGTCTCACTTGGACCATTGTGAGCAGTTTTGGGCCCCTTATCAAAAAAAGAATATGCTAACATTGTAGAAGGTTCAAAGGAGGTTTACAAAAATGATTCTAGGATTGAAAAGTTTCTCATATGGGGAGTGTTTTCTGGCTCTGGACCAGTACTCACTGGAATTCAGAAGAATGAGGGGTGACTTCATTGAAACCTATTGATTGTTGAAAGACCTCAATAGAGTTTATGTGGAGAGGATGTTTCCTATGGTGGGAGAGTCTACGACCAGAGGACACAACCTCAGAATAGAGAGGCGTCTTTTTAGAACGGGGATGAGGAGGAATTTCTTTGCCCAGAGAGTGGTGAGCCTGTGGAATTCTTTACCACAAGCAAGTGTAGTAGCTAAGTTATTGGGTATATTTAAAGCAGAAGATAGATTCTTGATTGGTCAGGGCATGAAGGGATACGTGGAGAAGGCAGGAGATTGGGCCTGAGAGGGAAAATGGATCAACCATGATGAAATGACGGAGCAGTCTAGATGGGCCAAGTGGCCATATTCACCTCCTATATCTTATAGTCTTGTGGTCTTATTTTTCTATCATCCATATGGCTATCTAAGAGTCTCTAATATATCTGACTCCGCTATCACACCTGGCAGTGTGTTTCACACATGCTACACTCTCTGTGCACAGAACTGACCTCTGACATCCCCCTTATACTTTCCTCCAATCACCATAAAATTATGCCCCCTGTATTAGCCATTTCTGCCCCTGGGGAAAAGACTTTGGGGGTCCACCCTATCTATGCCTCTTATCATCTTGTACAGCTCTATCAATTCGCCTCTTAGCCTCCTTCAGTTCAAAGAGAAAAGCCCTAGCTCTCTCAACCTACCCTCGTAAGATATGCTATCTAACCCAGGCAGCATCCTGTTAAATGTCCTCTGCACCTTCTCTAATGCTTCCACATCCTTCCTATCGTGAGGTGACCAGAACACTCATTTACGGATGAGGGGCAATTTTTAGAGGCCAATTAGTATACCAACCTCTACATCTTGGGACATAAGGGGAAAGCAAAATACCTAGGGACATCCAATCTGTCAGAGGCAGAATGTGAAAGCTCTACACGGAGGGCATTGGACATCAGGATTGAACTGAGGTGTTGCATTGTGAGTCAGTGCCTGAATGAGCTGCCTCACCTGTGTCCCCAGTTTGTTCACAAGATCAGAAGTGGGAATGTTTACTGATAAGTGTACATTGCCCAATTCCATTTGCAACTATTCAACAAGCTGATTAGCTTAGGCCTGCCTTCAAGTAGATAGCCAGCTGACATAGCTTGATAAGTGACAAGTTAAACTGGCGCTATAAAAATGCCAGGCAAAGACTAACTCAGAGAAAACAGAGCCTAACCATTTACATTTAATAATCGGTGGCAGGCTTAATAACATTGGTATACGTAGTGAAATTTGTTGCAATACATAGCAAAAACAACTATAAATTACAATAAGAAGAATATAAGGGGATCACAAAGGCGAGGAAAGAGGACCGGGTCAAGACAACAGAGACTTATGGAGAAGAGGAGTTCGGTGGGTAATAAAATGGACGAGTTCAGGGTGCTAGCCAGGCGTCAGAGAACATTTTGGGAGTGCAGTATTATGTGTTTCACTGTAACAGGGCTGCACAAGGACATACCCGATCAAATCTTTTCCATGGATGGCTTCCAGACCATTCTGGCTGACCGGAAGTGCACTGAGAGCGATAAGCGTAAAAGAGTTGGGTGCTTACTGTTCTGGTTAACAACAGATGGTGCAATCTGGGTCATATTACGATTGAGGAACGTGTTTGTAGACCGGATATTGAACTTTTTACTGTTGGACTCCGGCCATATTCTACCAAGATACGACACTGGGCAGCACGGGAGGTCGTTCCTGCCTGTGGCCATCGAACTTTGCAGCTCCTCCCGTGGAGGGTCAGACACCCTGAGCCAATAGGCTGGTCCTGGATTTATTTTCCATCTGGCATAGTTTGCATATTGTTGTTTGATTGTTTGTGGTTTTTGTATTGCTATATTTATGCTCTATTCTTGGTTGGTGTGGCTGTAACAAAACCCAATTTCCCTCGGGATCAATAAAGTATATCTATCTACCTATATATAAAAATAAATTAAATAAGTAGTGCAAAGAGAGAGGGAAAAATACTGAGGAAGTTTTCATGTGTTCATTGTCCATTCAGAAATCTGATGGCAGAGGGGAAGAAGCTGTTCCTGAAACACTGAGTGCGTGTCTTCAGGCTCCTGTACCTCCTCCTTGATGGCAGCAAGGAGAACAAGGCATGTCCTGGGTGATAGGGTCCTAAAAGATGGATGCAGTCTTTTTTGAGGACATTAACATTATTGTCACTGAATGCCTCAGCATCAAAATTCTAAAGATCACACTGAACAGAAACTAACTGGGCAAGCCATGTGGGTGGTAAGATAGTGTAGTGGTGAGAATAACGCTATTACAGTGCCAGCGACTGGCTTCAACTCCTCTTTTGTCTGTCAGGAGTTTGTATGTTCTCCCTATGACCACGTGGGTTTCATCCGGGTGCTCCGCTTTCCCCCCACGTTCCAAAGACGTGTGGATCTTTGGAATGTGGGTTAGTTGCCCACATGGATGTAATGGGGCACCGCTGAGTCAGAAGGCCTTGTTACCGTGTTGTATCTCTACATAAAATGTTAGAGAAATAAACGAAAGTGTAAATATCTGTAAAATTAAAATAACTACTGCAGCCAGAAGATTGAGTTAGAGATTGAGTGATTGTCTCACATGCTGACACCCAAGGACGTTCTATCATCAGGAATGTGATGGACTTTTTTCCCTCTAAGCTGCACGGTGCGTGACTGTACAGCAACTGAAATGCTCTGGTGCACGTAGCCTTTGGTGCTACGCAGCTGGAACTGGACATAACTAGAAAAGGTTTAAGAAACGTGGAAGGTTTCCTTTGCTGTACTATATTTCATTATACCCTTCAGTCAATAAGTAAAATCAAAACTATGTGATTTTTAAATTTTCGTTATAAATATTCATGGAATGCATATTACAAAAAAAGAACATTTAAAGAGCCATGCAGTTTTCAGGCCATGTGAAGATTTCCTGCTCAAGCATGCCTGGTTTGCGCAGCTGTAAAATAAATGAGAGGGAACATTGGTGATGGAGTGCTCTCCAAACACCCGGCTGAGTGTAGCACTAAGAGATTTCAGAAATATCACCCACCTAGGACAATTGGTAGCCCACCAGCAATGCCCAGTGGGTGCAGTGCATACTGTCCATAAGGAACCCTGCAGTTACTTGCTCAAGCTACACCTAGAGCATTCCTAAACTTGCGTCCTTTATCACCAAGGCTAGCAAGACATGGTAACTCCACGAACTGCCGATTCCTCATTAGGTCACACATGAAGTCATGGAGTAATACAGTGCAGAAACAGGCAACTATTGTGCCCATCAAGCTAGTCTCATTTGCCTGTTTTTGACCCCTAACCCAAGCTCCATCACTCAGGACATGCTTTTTTCTCATTACTACCATCAAATTGTAAACTCAGCCAGCTCCATCATGGGCACTAGCCTCCCCAGTATCCAGGTCAACTTCAAAAGGCAATGCCTCATAAAGACAGCATTCATCATCAGCCAGGACATGCCCTCTTCTCATTGCTACCATCAGGGAGGAGCTACAGGAGCCTGAAGCCACACACTCAACATTTCAGAAACGGCTTTTCACCCTCTGCTATCAGATTTCTGATTAGACAGTGAACCATGAGTGCTACTTCACTGTCTTTTCTCTTGCTCTCTTATTGCACATACTGTATACTTTATTGTCGCCAAACAATTGGTACTAGAACGTACAATCATCACAACGATACTTGATTCTGTGCTTCCCACTCCCTGGATTACAAATATTAAATATTAAAAATAGTTAAAATTAATAAATATTAAAAATTTAAATTATAAATCATAATAGAAAATAGAAAAATGGGAGGTAAGGTAGTGCAAAAAAAACCGAGAGGCAGGTCCGGATGTTTGGAGGGTATGGCCCAGATCCGGGTCAGGATCCGTTCAGCAGTCTTATCACAGTTGGAAAGAAGCTGTTCCCAAATCTGGCCACACTAGTCTTCAAGCTCCTGAGCCTTCTCCTGGAGGGAAGAGGGACGAAAAGTGTGTTGGCTGGGTGGGTCGTGTCCTTGATTATCCTGGCAGCACTGCTCCGACAGTGTGCAGTGTAAAGTGAGTCCACGGACGGAAGATTGGTTTGTGTGATGTGCTGCGCCGTGTTCACGATCTTCTGCAGCTTTTTCCGGTCTTGGACAAGACAACTTCCATACCAGGTTGTGATGCACCCTAGAAGAATGCTTTCTACGGTGCATCTATAAAAATTAATAAAGGTTATTTAATTTAAATTTTTATACATAATATTATTATTTATAATTTATTATTATTATTATGTATTGCACTGTATTGCTGCCATAGAACAACAAATTTCATGACAAATTCTATGCCAGTGATACTAAACCTGATTCTGATTCTGAAAGAAAAGATATCCAGGTTTGGTAAGGAAAGAATCAGCACAACTAATGTGAAGGAAAGATTTGACTCAGAGAACAGATATTTATTGTGGACTCTAACCAGTGCCAGCCTGCTCTGCCAGGCTCATTCTTAAGTTTCAGAGTCCACGGAAGTCCATACTCCCTGAGCCGTCATACACTGCAATAAGTTCAAAAGTTCAAAGTTCAGAGTACATTTATTATGAAAGTATGTGTATATTATTCAATCTTGAGATTCGTCTCCTTACAGGCAGCCACAAAATGTGTACGTGGCCTATCAGCGGCGGCAACAGAGGCTACCCAGACGGAATATAAGGTGTTGTTCCTCCATCTACCGTCTGGGTAGCCTCCAACCTGATGGCATGAACATCGACTTCTCTAACTTCCGCTAATGCCCCACTTCCCCCTCGTACCCCATCTGTTACTTATTTTTATACACACATTCTTTCTCTCACTCTCCTTTTTCTCCCTCTGTCCCTCTGAATATACCCCTTGCCCATCCTCTGGTTCCCCCCCCCCCGTCTTTCTTCCCGGACCTCCTGTCCCATGATCCTCTCGTATCCCTTTTGCCTATCACCTGTCCAGCTCTTGGCTCCATCCCTCCCCCTCCTGTCTTCTCCTATCATTTTGGATCTCCCCCTCCCCCTCCAACTTCCAAATCCCTTACTCACTCTTCCTTCAGTTAGTCCTGACGAAGGGTCTCGGCCTGAAACGTCAGCTGCACCTCTTCCTAGAGATGCTGCCTGGCCTGCTGCGTTCACCAGCAACTTTGATGTGTGTTGCTTTACCGAGAGGGATGTCTCGCAGGTCAGTGGCGGTTATTTAAAAACGGAGCTTTGAAAGCATTTGTCCATTGTACGTGGCCTATCAGCTGCAAGGTAAGTTACCTGTGAGGAATAGAAACAGGAAGTATGTCAGTGAGGCTGGTGTTCTGTGCTGGGTGCCAGATGTGGGAAGTTCAGGAGACTCCCAGCCTCCCGGATGGCCACATCCACACCAGGTGCGTCGAGCTGCAGCTCCTTAGGGACCGCGTTAGGGAACTGGAGATTCAGCTCGATGACTTTGTCTGGTCAGGGAAAGTGAGGAGGTGATAGAGAGGAGCTATAGGCAAGCAGTCACACCGGGTCCTCGAGAGATAGGTAAGTGGATAACAGCCAGGAGAGGGAAAAGTAAGGGTCGGATACTAGAGAGTACCCCTGTGGCTGTACCCCTTAACAATAAGTACTCACTCCTGTTTGAGTACTGTTGGGGGGAGGAATGGCCTACCTGGGGGAAGCACCAGTGCCCGTACCTCTGGCACAGGGTCTGGCCCTGTGGCTCAGAAGGGTAGGGAAAGGAAGAAGACAGCAGTAATAGAGGACCCTATAGTTAGGGGGTCAGACAGGTGATTCTGTGGATGCAGGAAAGAAACACGGATTGCCTCCCAGGTGCCAGGGACAGGATGTTTCTGATCACGTCCACAATATCTTGAAGTGGGAAGGGGAACAGCCAGAGGTCATGGTACATATTGGTATCAATGACATAGGTAGGAAAAGGGAGGAGGTCCTGAAAACAGACTACAGGGAGTTAGGAAGGAAGTTGAGAAGCAGGACCTCAAAGGTAGTAATCTCGGGATTATTGCCTGTGCCGCACGACAGGAGTATAAGAATAGAATGAGGTGGAGGATAAATGCGTGGCTGAGGGATTGGAGCAAGGGGCAGGGATTCAGATTTCAAGATCATTGGGGCATGTGTGATCTGTACAAAAAGGATGGGTTGCACTTGAATCTGAGGGGGACCAATATCCTGGCAGGGAGGTTTGCTAAGGCTATTGGGGAGAATTGCTGGGGGTTGGGAACTGAACTGAAGAGACAGAGAAAGGATTGGTTGGCTCACAAATAGAAAAAGCTTGAAGACAGTGCGAGAGAGAGGATAAGCAGGTGATAGAGAAGGGACGCGCTCAGACTGATGGTTTGAGATATGTCTATTTTAATGCAAGAAGCATCATGAACAAAGTGGATGAGCTTAGAGAGTGGATCAGTACTTGGAGCTATGATGTTGTGGCCATTACTGAGACTTAGATGGCTCAGGGGCAGGCATGGTTACTTAGAGTGCCAGGCTTCAGATGTTTCAGAAAGGACAGGGATGGAGGCAAAAGAGGTGGGGCCGTGGGACTGCTGAGCAGAGATAGTGTCATGGCTGCAGAAAAGGAGGAAGTCATGGAGGGATCGTCTACTGAGTCTCTGTGGATGGAAGTTAGAAAGAGCAAGGGGTCAATAACACTACTGGGTGTTTTTTATAGACCACCAGTAGTAACAGGGACATCGAGGAACAGATAGGGAGGCAGATTCTGGAAAGGTGTAATAATAACAGGGTTGTTGTGGTGGGAGATTTTAATTTCCCAAATATTGATTGCCATCTCCCTGATCAAAGGGTTTAGGTGGGGTAGAGTTTGTTAGGTGTGTTCAGGAAGGTTTCCTGACACAATATGTAGATAAGCCTATAAGAGGAGAGGCTGTATTTAGATTATGAGGACACTCAGTCCTCTTTTATTGTCATTTAGAAATGCATACACGCAGTAAGAAATGATACAATGTTTCTCCGGCGTGATATCACAGAAAACAAGAGAGACCAAAGACTAACACTGACAAAACCACGTAATTATAACATATAGTTACGGCAGTGCAAAGCAATACCATAATTTGATGAAGAACAAACCATAGGCACAGTAAAAAAAAGTCTTGAAGTCCCCGAGTCAATCGACTCCCGAGTCCCCGATAGCAGGCGGCAAAAGGGAGAAACTCCCTGCCACAAACCTCCAGGCACCATCAACTTGCCGATACCTTGGAAGCAGCCAACCACAGCCGACCCTGAGTCCATCCGTCCGAAAACTCTGAGCTTCCAAACAGCCTCTCCAATACAGCCTCCCGAGTGCCATACTCTGCCGAGCGCCTTCGACCTCTCCCCGGTTGCTGAAACACGCAAAGCCGAGGATTTCGAGGCCTTCAGCTCCAGAGATTCCGGTTACCACACAGTAGCAGCGGTAGCAAAGCAGACATTTCAGAAGTTTTCCAGATGTTCTGCTATGCTCTCACATCTGTCTCCATCAAATCAGGATTTTGCACAGTCCCCTACTTGACAGATAACAGATATTCATCACCGGAGAGGCCGCGCGTGCTGTCGCCGTGCCGCCATCCTCTCCCGTACTTGATCTGGTATTGGGAAATGAACCTGGTCCGGTGTCAGGTCTCTCAGTGGCAGAGCATTTTGGCGATAGTGATCACAATTCTATTTCTTTTACCATGGCATTGGAGAGAGAAAGGAACAGACAAGTTAGAAAAGTGTTTAATTGGAGTAAGGGCAAATATGAAGCTAACAGGTAGGAACTTGGAAGCATAAATTGGGAACAGATGTTCTCAGGGAAATGTACGGCAGAAATGTGGCAAATGTTCAGGGGATATTTGAGTGACGTTCTGCATAGGTATGTTCCAATGAGACAGGGAAAGGATGGTAGGGTACAAGAACCATGGTGTACAAAGGCGGTTGAAAATCTAGTCAAGAAGAAAAGAATAGCTTATAAAAAAGGTTCAGAAAACCAGGTAATGATAGGGATCTAGAAGATTATAAGGCTAGGAGGAAGGAATTTAAGAATGAAATTAGGAGAGCCAGAAAGTGCCATGAGGGCTTTGTTGAGCAGGATTAAAGAAAACCCCAAGGCATTCTACAAGTATGTGAAGAGCAAAAGGATAAGATGTGAGAGAATAGGACCATTCAAGTATGACAGTGGTAAAGTGTGTATGGAACCGGAGGAGATAGCAGAGGTGCTTAATGAATACTTTGCTTCAATATTCACAACAGAAAAGGACCTTGGTGATTGTAGGGATGACTTACAGTGGATTGAAAAGCTTGAGCATATAGACATTAAGAAAGAGGATGTTCTGGAGCTTTTGGAAAGCATCAAGTTGGATAGGTCTCTGGGACCGGATGACCAGGCTACTGTGGGAGGTGAGGGAGGAGATTGCTGAGCCTCTGGCAATGATCTTTGCATCATCAATGGGGACAGCAGAGGTTCCAGTGGATTGGCGGGTTGCAGATGTTGTTTCCTTATTCAGGAAAGGGAGTATAGATAGCTCAGGAATTTATAGACCAGTGAGTCTTACTTCAGTGGTTGGTAAGTTGATGGAAAAGATCTTGAGAGCCAGGATTTATGAACGTTTGGAGAGGTATAATATGATTAGGAATAGTCAGTATGGCTTTGTCAAATGCAGGTCGTGCCTTACAAGCCTGATTAAATGTTTTGAGGATGTGACTAAGCATGTTGCTGAAGGTAGAGCAATAGATGTAGTGTATATGGATTTCAGCAAGACATTTGATAAGGTACTCCATGCAAGGTTTATTGAGAAAGTAAGGAGGCATGGGATCCAAGGGGACCTTGCTTTGTGGATCCAGAACTGGCTTGCCCACAGAAGGCAAAGAGTGGTTGTAGATGTGTCATATTCTGCATGGAAGTTGGTGACCAGTGGTGTGCCTCAGGGATCTGTTCTGGGACTCTTACTCTTTGTGATTTTAATAAATGACCTGGATGAGGAAGTGGAGGGATGGGTTAGTAAGTTTGCTGATGACACAAAAGTTGGGGGTGTTGTGGATAGTGTGGAGAGCTGTCAAAGGTTACAGCGGGACATTGATAGGATACAAAACTGGGCTGTGAAGTGGCGGATGGAGTTCAACCCAGATAAGTGTGAGGTGATTCATTTTGGTATGTTAAATATGATGGTAGAATATAGTATTAATGATAAGACTCTTGGCAGTGTGGAGGATCAGAGGGATCTTGGGGTCCGAGTCTATAGGACACTCAAAGCTGCTGTGCAGGTTGACTGTGTGGTTAAGAAGGCATACGATGCATTGGCCTTCATCAACTGTGGGATTGAGTTAAAGAGCTGAGAGGTAATGTTACAGCTATATAGGACCCCGGTCAGACCCCACTTGGAGTACTGTGCTCACTTCTGGTCACCTCACTACAGGGAGGATGTGGAAACTATAGAAAGGGTGCAGAGGAGATTTACAAGGATGTTGCCTGGATTGGGGAGCATGGCTTAAATGAGAATAGGTTGAGTGAACTTGACCTTTTCTCCTCAGAGCGATGTAGGATGAGAGATGACCTGATAGAGATGTGTAAGATGATGAGAGGCATTGATCATGTGGATAATCAGAGGCTTTTTCCCAGGGTTGAAATGGCTTGCACGAGAGGGCACAGTTTTAAGGTAGTTGGAAATAGGTACAGAGGTGATGTCAGGGGTAAGTTTTTTACGCAGAGAGAGGTGAGTGCGTGAAATGGGCTGCCAGCAACAGTGGTGGAGGTGGATACGATAGGGTCTTTTAAGAGACCCTTGTGTAGGTACATGGAGCTTAGAAAAATAGAGGGCTATGGGTAACCCTAGGTAATTTCTAAAGTAAGTACATGTTCGGCAAAGCATTATGGGCCGAAGGACCTGTATTGTGCTGTAGGTTTTCTCTGTTTCTATATTTCGAAAACAAGAAACCCAAAAGAACCCATTGGAAAAAAAAATCAAACAGCCAATATGCAATACAGATTACTCTATTGCACATTGGAGGGGAGGAGAAGATGGCGGCGCGACACAGCGCGCATGGCCGCTCCGAAATGATATCGTATTTGTTAACTAGGGGCCGTGCACAATCCTGATTTGATGGAGACAGACATGAGAAGCACGGAGGAACATCTGGAGAAACTTCTGAAATGCTAGCTTCGCTGCCGCTGCTACTGTGCGATCGAGAATCTCCAGGGGGAAGACCCCAAATCCTCGGCTTTGCCTGTTGCCTGTTGCCGGGGCCGGGGTCGAAGTGCTCGGCAGAGATGGTGCTCGGTTCTCGGTGCTCGGTGTCGGAGGGCTGGTCGGAGGCTCGAAGTTTTCGGACGGACTGAAGAGTCGGCTGTGGTTGGGTGCTTCCAGGGTGCTGCATCGGCAAGTTAGAGGCGCTGGAGGTTCATGGCAGAGAGAGTTTCTCCCTTCTACCATCTGCGTGAGATGATGGGACTTTCAAGAGACTTTGAGACTTTTTTTTTACCGTGCCCATGGTCTGTTCTTCATCAAATTACAGTATGGCTTTGCACTGTTGTAACTATATGTTATAATTATGTGGTTTTTGTCAGTTTTTCAGTCTTGGTTTGTCTTGTGTTTCTGTGATATCATTCTGGAGGAACATTGTATCATTTCTTAATGCATGCATTACTAAATGACAATAAAAGAGGACTGCGTGTCCTCATAATCTAAACTCTCAGTAAATGTAGTTGATAACTTCTTATAATCACTTTTTGAAGGAGCAACACCTCATATTCCATTCAGGTAGCCTGCAACCTGACAGCATGAACATTGATTTCCCCAACTTCCAGTAATTATTTTCTCCTCCTCTTCCCTCTTCTTCATTTCCCCACTCTAGCCTCATACCTCTTCTACTCACCTGCCTATCACCTCTCATCATAAGAATCTTCAGAATTAAGTTTTACGTGTCCTCTTTTTTGAGTGAAGGTGTGATGTGGTGAACAGGATTGATAGGGCTAGTCCATATGCTACCATTAACTCAATGGACTCAGTGGCCTCCTTCTATGTCACAACCACAGACCCTGACACAAGTTCTGTGCACCCTGCGGCTGGGTTTGGTGGTCATGCATATTCCAGCCAATTGTTGTTTCACTGGGGTGGTACTTACTCCTTTTCTCTCGTTTCAGTCTTGTCAAAACAGTGATCTCAATGGTCCTTGCCTATTGTTGTCCTAGTTCCAGGAAAGGACACTACTATTTAGACTTACACTGTCAAGGAGTGGTATTTATTTAGTACTAACCAACTATTGCTGATCTGCTGTATCAGCGTTGGCATTTCGGCCAAAACCACACAAATTATGTTATTCTACATTTCAAGGGAATACGTAATTATGTCCTGCTGAAGGGTCTTGACCTGAAACGTGACTCTACTCTTTTCCATAGATGCTGCCTGGCCTGCTGAATTCCTCCAGCATTTTGTGTGTGCTGCATGTAACAATGTAATATTATTTTTATTGTGTGTTGTGTCGTATGACATGGGCGATCATACTCTTTCCACGAACATGATTGTTCTTGGCAAACTTTTCTACAGAAGTGGCTTAGAATTGCCACATTCTGGGCAGTGTCTATACAAGATGGATGACACCAGCCGTCATCAATACTCTTCAGAGATCATCTGCCTGACATCAGTGGGGTCGCATAACCAGGACTTGTGATATGCACCAACAGCTCATACGACCTTCAACCACCTACTCCCATGGCTTCACGTGTCCCTGATCGGTTGGGGGGGAGGGTTCTAAGCAGATGCTACATCCTGCCCAAGGGTGATCTGCAGGCTAGTGGAGGCAAGGAGCATCTCACACCTCCTTTGGTAGAGATGTATCTCCATCTATCGACTTGAACATGCTTTCTCTACATTCCCATTCCGATTTCAATTTAATTATTTTGTTACTTAGTAGGTTAGAACAGGATGCCACACAAATTAGGATGTAGAATCAATATCACTAATAGATTGTTGAGACACATCAAGAATAGTGCAGTGGGGAACCTAGAAGGACATAATGAAATGAATCAAAGAATTTGAGCTTGAAAGAGTAAAAATCCAAGTATCAGTATTACTGAGAATGTGATGAAGGAACTGTCTGGAAAATTGACCAATTTGATGATCGGGTTTAAAGTTGAATTGAAGGATAGAGAGAAAACTGAATTGGGAACTTTTGGATGACACATGATTTAGGTAGTGTAAGTGACTTCAATGTTTCTCTAAACAGAGGAATCTGAAATACAATCTCCGTATCTCTTTTCAATGCCTCCCAGTGGAAAGTTGCTGTCCATGTCTTGAAGATATATTTGTGCTCAGTTTCCATGTTGCCCTCTCCTGAACCCTACCACACCAGTTACTAATGATCAGTATGGGGATGTGGCTAAGTTATCCCTCTCGGATTGCTCTCTGAGAAGTAAGTACAGTAGAATTTCAGATTCTCCCTTTGCTTTTCCAGAATTTAGAAGCTTAATGCATTTAAATATAGCTGTCATTTCCAAATTTGTCCAATCATGATAGCTACTTTAAAACCAGACTTCATAATTAAAACAATACATTGTCCAGTTTAGTTGGTCCATTAAATATTTGATGTACTGATTTGAAAAGCTTGTGCAAATTCACAATTACTACAATAATTACATAAGTAAACAGTTTCGATTTCTACAGCCTGCTCAAAGGCAGGATGGATGATTTATACGTCTAACAAAAATGACATTATCTTTCTATGCTGTGCGTAATCTCAACTTTTTAATGACTGCCACAATTCAAGTCACTTAATTACTTAACTGCCTTATGAGCACAAATAATTATACTGTGCAATGATTACCAGATGTGCTATGATTATTCAATATTTAACATATTTTTCAATTAGAAGCTCCTCTGCTCGTGCATTGTTAAGTTCACAGTATGATATGTGTGAACATCAGAAGCCTGTGATGCTAGTGCTGGGAGTAAGAGGGGAAGCAGAAATCTGAGGATATACTCTGCATCGCTTCTGGATTTAACAACTGCCAACATGTTTAACTTTACCAATAACTAATAAAATAACAATTTGCTTGTTGCCATAAGTTGTCCGGGATATCTTCAAAAACAATACCTCAAAAAAGCAGCATCCAACATTAAGGGCCCTCATCACCCAGGACATGCCCTCTTCTCATTGCTACCACAGGTATACTGGCCTATTACACATTTATTAATAATCAGTTATTCTGAAACCAATAATGCACCAATTTAGCTTAGATACTTACTGCCTATTATGCTACTGGCATTTAGGGCAGCAACGAAAGTCCTCCATCAGGACTTCCTTCATCACGTCAGTAGCTTTCTCTCGGTTTTCCTACGGTCAGCCTTGCAAGTCCTGGGTGGAGACTCAGGAATACTGTTGCACTCAGGTGTAGAAGGATTCTTCATTGGTCTTTGTGTAACAGCTTTGTTTTACCAGTCAAGGTGGTTAACTCTGAGCTGCACCCCCAAACCTGGAGGACCAGTGGACCACTCTTAGTCTGGCCTCTACCCTTTGACCTGAAGCCATGGGTGACCCTACCAAATGCCAAAGGATAATGCCCTGACTCCAGTCAGCAGAGCTCTCCAGGTCACTGAGGCACACAGGACTCCAAACCCAATGACAAGGTTGTGGTCCTCTTGGAGACTAGCTTCAAGTGCAGTAACTCTAAGCAAGTATTGCTAATCTTGAAGTCTCTGAAGTGTACCTGCACTTACAGGTGTGGTAGCAGCATACATATAGGTAAGAGTGAGGTATTAAATATTCACACTGATAACATTTCAATAATCCATACCGAGTTATGGTTAAGGTTAGAATTAAGGGCAAAACTCCTTACTTGATGGATGACAAGAATATTGAACTCATTCACAACCAGTAGTTGTTAGGCTAAGATGCATTTAAGAAGAAGGAAAACACCTGGAGCATCTTGGAACAGAAAAAAGACTAAAACCATATGCTGATGGAAGAACAAATAGTGAAGTAGAAGAGGGGCTTACCCACACAAAATGCTGGAGAACTCAACAGGTCAGGCAGTATCTATGAAGAAGAATATGCAGTTGACATTTCTATTGGCCTGAAACATTGACTGTTATTCTGTTGGCCAGAAAGAACTACAATCTATAAATCAGTGAACAGTAATGAGACAAGGGCAGTGGAAACAGATGAAGCAAAGTCTTTGTTCATGCCATGTGATGGCAGGGGTAGCAGTGGCCATCTAGTGAGACTGGCCTTGTAGCTGCCATTTTGTGAACTATGTGATGAATTGATTCCCGCTCTCAGATAACTTAATCAGAGCAGCTGAATGTGAACACAAGGAGTTTCTGCTAATAATCTGCTAAAAATAAACCTGAAAGCATTCTCAGATAAGAAACTGGTGATCCTGGAAAATGGTAGGTTTGCAGAAGGAACAGCCTGTGATCTGGTCGTCTCTGCCCAGTGTTCAGGTGACCAGATAAGATTGGTTTGAGCCAGTCTGAGTTGGACAGAACAACAAAAAAATCACCTCAGGGACAAGGCTGAAGGGAAAGCCATAAAACAATATGGCTTGTAGCCCTGGTTACACCCAATGAGAAGCTGACACAGGCCAGTCAGAGGACCTTGAGCCAAAGAAACTGAAACATCAGAGATTGATTTGATAAGTTAAGGCATAAGGATGGAAGATTGTTGGAGATCAGTCAGCGACAACTCTCTGGAGATCAACCATCGTGGATGTTGGGAACCCCATGTCAGGCATGTGAAGATTGCACTGAGACCATGAGGAATACCTGGTCAGTGAAGACTTTTCCCCAGGTATTACCTTTGCTAATCTTTGACTGTTCATAGAGAGCCAGGGAGACTCAAGAAGTGTGTACACAGGTACTCCATTGTGTAAATTCACATACTTCTGAACTGAGCCGATAAGCGTACCTATCAGCAAAAACAGATTCTCTCTGTGTCTAACTCATCATTCTTGTGGGTTAATTCTTGAAGAGCAATCATAGTAAGAATTCCTCTCCATAGGTGCTGCCTAACCTGCTGAGTTCCTCCAGCAATTTGTGTGAATCTTCTGTGTTTAGAAGGGGCTAATGTGGAACATATATTTTGGCATAGATGCATTAATTTGAATGATCTCTTTCATTCAAAGTTCAAAGTAAATTTACTATCAGAGTACATATATGTCACCATGTACAATCCTGAGATTCAAATTCATGTGGGCATACTCAATAAATCTAGAAAGAAATAACCATAACAGAGTCAATGAAAGACTGCATGAACTTGGGTCTTCAGCCAATGTGCAAAAGACAACAAACTATGCAAACACAAAATTAAAAAAAAATAGCAGATAAATAGGCAATAAATATCAAAAACATTAGGTGAAGGGTCCTTGAAAGTGAGTCCATTGATTGTGGGAGCATTTTAATGGTGGGGAAGTTGAGTGAAGATATCCCCATTGGTTCAAAAGCCTGATGGCTGAGGGGTAATAACTGTTCCTGAACCTGGTGGTGCCAGTCGTCAGGCTCCTATACCTTCTTCCTAATTGCAGTGGCGAGGAGAGAGCTTGTCCTGGATGGTGGGGATCCTGGATGATGGATGCTGCTTCCCTGCAACAGCGTTTTGTGTAGAAGTGCTCAATGGTGGGGAAGGCTGCAGGCATTTCATTCTCTTGTTTCAAAGGAAAGGCCATTGCCAAAAGAGTGTAAGAGGGGAACTCTGCAACTTTGAAACATTCAAGTCTTCATGAAAGAATCAGAAAGTAAAGACCGGAAGAGCTTGTGGTGGACTGTCAAGATGATGGTATGATGAGAGGCAGTGGCAGATATGTGGGGAACAGAGGGTGGGGGAGTAGGGATGGACTTGGGGCATTTTCAGAGCTGTGAGATTGACCAATTATAGCAAAAGGCATGACTTTTTGAACAGTCATTCAGCAGCTAAACCTTTAGAAAATTTAGTGGATGACTTGAAATTAGTGGAAGAACAAAACAAGATTCATTGGGACTCACAATCATCAAGAGGTAATGTGCCTGACCTCATGAATACTCAACTTCATTACTTTTTGAATGTTATATTTTCTAACATGGCCTGGTACGAACTTCACTTCCACAGTAGTGTTGTGGAAGCACCTTTGAAAATGAAAGTCTGTGAATAGAAGGTAAAATGTCTTCTCTGTGTAGACACTGGGAGGCGATAGGTGGAAGAGGTAGGGGCTGATGAAGAAGGAATCTGATAGAAGACTAACAATGGAGTATAGGAAAGGAGCTGGGAAGCCAGAGGTAGGCAATGGGCAGCTCATGGGAGGAGAAGATAATGTTTGACATCATTAGCACGTGCAGGGCTAAACAACCTGTTCCTGTGTTGTATCATTCTACTTTCTACACTCCTTCAAGCTGAATGATGATTGAAATATATTAGTCATTTCTGCAGAGCAGCACATGTCCCGAAGCAACAATTGCCTTCATTTGTCAACTTGAATGGATGAGGATGTAAATGTTAAATCAGGGACAAGGTGGACAAACTAGTGTATGTGAAGCCAATTCCACACAAGGGAAGGCAAGCCCTGGGATAAAGCTTGCAGTCTGGATTTACTGAGAAATAACTGACACAGCTTTGGGGCAATAAACCATAAGACATAGGAGCAGAATTGGGCCATTTGGCCCATAATCTGCTCCACCATTCTATCATGGCAGATTTATTTTCGCTCTCAACCCCATTCTCCTGCTTTCTCCCTGTAACCTTTGACACCCTGATGAACCAAGAGCCTATCATCCTCTTGCTGTAAGTATACTCAATAACTTGGCCTTCACAGCAGCACATGGTAATGCAATCTCCAGTTGAAGAAATTCCTCATCATCCTAAGTAGATGTCCCTCTACTCGGAAGCTGTGTCTTCTGGTTTTAGACTCCTCTACTATAGGAAACATCCTCTCCACATCCACTCTATCTAGGCCTTTCAATATTCAATAGGTTTCAATGTAATCCCCCTCGCTCTTCAGAACTCCAACGTGTACAGGTCCAGAGACAGTGAATGCTCCTCATATTGCGATGTTGGCGATAATGTGACACTTGTATTTTTCCAAATTTTTGGCAATAAGAATATTTTTGTTTCCTTGTACATGAATTGTTTATGTCACTGCCAAGGAAAACTTTCTTTTTGTCGTTGTTGCTTCTCCCTAATTGTAATGAGAAGGCGATGAACAAATTTCCTGAAACGTTTCACTTCAAGTAGTGAAGGCGGCATGCGGTATGACGCAGCGATGACATAAGAGCACAATGAATATTCAAGACAGGATGGTATGTGACTTTGCAGAGAAACAAGCTTGTGGGTCTAGGAGGTCTTGTGAGCATAGTCCTGGCAGCAGCTAGTGTATTTGGTGACTAAGTAGCACAGCGTGTCGGTTGTAAGAAGGTAAATATCTAATAACGAAGTGGAGGGAGGGGGACACTGCCAATCAGCAGGCTGCTCTGTTCAGAATGCCGCTAACCTTCTTGCGTGTTGCTCGAGCTCTATTTACCCTGGCAAGAGGAGAGAAAGGTCAGGTGATGTTAAACTAAAATTAATTTTGAACTCTTTCCACCTGCAGAGATTTGTTCTCCAGAAGCAAATCTAGAATTGGAAACCCTCTTAGAATAAATCATGGTTAGCCTTATTTATTCTAAGAGCAGGCGTGTCACAAGGACAATGTTATGATAGTCATGGGAGATTTTAATGTGCAGGTCGATCGGGAAAATCAGGTTGATAATGGATCTCAAGAGAGTGAGTTCGTTGAAAGCCTACGAGATGGCTTTTTAGAGCAGTTCAGCCTTCTTGGGGATCAACTATACTGGTTTGGGTGTTATATAATGAACCAGACGCGATTAGGGAGCTTAAGGTAAAAGAGCCCTTAGGAGGCAGTGATCACAATATGATTGAGTTCAACTTGAAATTTGATAGGAAGCAAGTAAAGTCCGACGTAGCAGTATTTCAGTGGATTAAAAGGAACTGCAGTGGTATGAGAGGGGAGTTGGTCAAAGTAAACTGGAAGGAGATGCTGATAGGGGTGACAGCAGAGCAGTAATGGGGGAGTTTAGGACAAGGGGGCGCAGCCTCAGGATAGAGGGGCATCCATTTAAAACAGAGATTTGTTAACGAAAAGAAGCTGTGGAGGTTAGGTCACTGGGTGTATTTAAGGCAGAGATTGGACATGGCGTGAAATGTTATGGGGAGAAGGCCGGAGAATGAAGTGGGGGGGAAATAAGGATCAGCCTGATTAAATATCAGAGCAGATTCGATGGGTCAAATGGCCTAATTCTGCTCCTAGGTCTTAAGGACTTACTTATCACATGTACATTGAAAAATCCCAGTGGAGAGGTGGAGATATGTCTTTACCAAAGGACATGTGAGGTGCTCCTTCTCTCCACTAGCCTGAAGGTCACCCTTGGGCAAGGTGTAGCACCTACTTAGCCCCTCAGTACCCCCCCCCCCCAAAATCAGGGTCATGTGAAGCCATGGGAGCAGGTGGTGGATGGTCGTATGAGCAGCTGGCGCACATCACAAGCCCTGGTTATGCGACCACTGATGCCAGGCAGACAATCTCTGAGAGTATTGATAATGGCTGGTGTCACCTGTCTTGTAGAGACAATGCCCAGAAGAAGGAAATTGCAAACAACTTCTGTAGAAAAATTTGCTAGGACCGATCACGGTCAAAGACCATGATCGCTTATGTCATTGACACGGCAGATAATGATGATGACATTGAAACATACGGTGAAATGTGTCGTTTTGTGTCAATGACCAATACAGTCCGAGGATGTGCTGGGCGCAGTCTGCAAGTGGCGCCAATATAGCGTGCTCTCATCTTACTGACCCTTAGTAATCCATATGTCTTTGGAATGTGGGACAAAACCCATGCGGTCATGGGGCAAATGTACAAACTCTTTACAGGCAGTTGTGTTGGAATTGAACCCAGGTTGCTGGCTCTCTAATAGTGTAATGCTAACCCTTGTGCTATCCTAGCACCCCTTTCAAATGAAAGCAGCTCCGTTAATAGAATTAAACACAGGCCAGAGAGGAGGATGCTTGAGGGGTTCCTGGATTACATGCCTTTTCGTCTGTCTGGACGTCACCGACTACCCACCCTGCAGCTGTGTACAGCTCCTGAATCACCCTGTCCATGAAGTACTCAGCCTGCTCAGTGGGTTGAGGTAATGCCGGCTGCTGATCGAACTCCAAAACCTTGCAGTTAAAGCTCCTCTCCCTGATAACTCTTCCTATACCTGTAGCTGCCTGGGATATAGGAAACATCCTACACTTCATCAGTGCCTCAGGAGATGCATTCCACCCGCCTGAGCTGACTTGTAATCTTATTAAATTAACTCATTCAAGGTTCAAGATTGTCTAATGTCATTTCCTATATACAAGTGTCAGGAAAATGAACTAATTGCTGCTCTAGATCTGATGCAGCAGAAAACCCCCCACAAAAGATGAAAAACATGATGATAATAATATACACACAATAAATATAAATGCAAAAGATAGCTTCTATACATTGATTGTAAGATGACGGATGGGAAATAATAAAGTAGTGGTGGAGTTAGTGGGTGGAGGTGTTGATCAGCCTCACTGCTTGGGGAAAGTAACTGTTTTGAGTCTGGTGGTCCTGGCGTGGATACTACATAGCCTCCTCCTTGATGGGAGTGGGACATACAGTCTACATGAGCAGGGTGGCTGGGATCCCTCCTGAGCTTACTGGCCTTTTTCTGGATATAGGCCCTTGACGGCTGTTCAGGCTGACACATAATGATTAAAAGATTAAGAAATGATTAAGTGATGGTTAATAGATGAGAGTAGATTTTGGTAATTTGGGAATGAGGAGTCCCTCTGCATCTTGTTTCCCAATTTACCAGTATCTGGAGATTTGTACCTCGTGTAGTTGAGCTCTAATGCAATTAGACTGCAGGCCACTTGTCCAAAAACACCACGTAAACTCTGATGACAACATCAAAATGGGCTGAAGAAAGGCAGATGACATTTAATGGAATTAAATTTTAATTCTGTATGGTAGTTAATGACTTATTCAGCTCTGAGTTAACAATTCTTTCACAGATCAGGTGAAATATTATCCCAATATCAGTATGCCAGCCTCCAAGAGGACCACAACCTTATCGTGGTTTGGAGGCTTGTGAGCCTGACTGACCGGAGAGCTGTGCTGGCTGGAGTCTGGGCTTTGTGCTTCGCTTCTTGGTAGGGTCACCCATGCCAAACAGACTAAAGAGTAAAGGCCAGATTAAGAGTGGTCCACCAGTCCTCCAAGTTTGGGGGTTTGACTGGTTAAACAAAACTGTTATGGAAACAGCAATGAAGAATCTTTCTACATTCAAGTACGATGATATTCCTGAGTCTCCACCCGGGACTTGTATGACTGACAGTAGTGAAAACCAATGGAATGCATGGGATTCCTCTGGGTGCTCTGGTTTCCTCCCATGATCCAAAGACATAGCAGTTAGTAGGTTAATTGGTCATTGTAAATTGTCCCACGATTAGGCCAGGGCTAAATGGGGAGGAGGTGTTGCTGGCAGCATGGCTTGAAGTGACTATCCGCGCTGTACCTCTAAATAAATAAAGCATAGAGGAACGGAACATTTGGGGAAAAAACACTTGTGGGTTAGTATTCTGTATTTATCTTCACCTCCATAAAGATAGTATGTGTTTAAATAGAAAGTGCTGTAGAACATATTCAGAGCAAATGGAATGTAGTTCTGACCCTTGTGCATCCACTGTGAACTGTGAACCAAATGAAAATAAAGGTATCCTTGGTAAAAATCTTAAAAACCGGGGTTTTGTAGTTTTGGAAGTGAAGAACTACCATGAACTGAACACTCTTTCTTCCTCTTAAGACCAGCGCCCCTAATGAGGCATAGGTTGCCGACAGCAACTCACCGAAGTCCTCTGTCCTGGGACAGTCTTTCAAATTGTCTCCAGGTGTAGCCCATTTTCAAAGATCCTTCCTCTCCCAGGGATGAGGTCTTTGGAGCTTCTGTTAGAGTTTCTTTAGGTCTGTTGTTTTACAGGATGGGGTTACCAGCTGTATGCCCAACCCGCCTCCTTTCACAGCCAGGCTAGGAACTGTCCATGGCGAAGTTAACAATTCTAATTTAAAGCAATCATTTCTTCTGCAGATTCTGCAGATATTCGTAAATCAGTCAAGATTTTTATGACATCATCCAATCATTTGATTGATTTATGGTGTTATAACTTACTACAAGTCATTGGTTATTCTGCATTAATTTAATTGCAGTGGCAAATCAAGTCACTTGCTGGGGAAATGAGGAGATACACTTGTAAAGTAATTAAATCTTTCAGAATTGTAGTTGTTTCCATGATGGTTTTCCAGATATGGTTAATGATATGAGGATAAGAGGACGGAAGGAAAGAGAAAAGAAGGTGAAATGCCAACCAGCTGCCTTATTAATGAATCAATCTTCACCAGTAGGTGAGTAATATATAAAAACAGCTGTGAACACCCGTATAATCAACCCACATTTGAACAACTAGTGTAGTTGATAACTACAGTAATGATGATCTCAAATAACACAAATAAAATGAAAATTGATATACAGTGGTAACAAATTTGATCAGTTTTCTCCAAATTTTGACTTTGATTCTTGGAATATATTCTGTAAAAGTGCTTCAATTGCTTTTAATGTTTCATATTAAGACTAAAATTGAATTACTACATTATATTTTTCTCATAAATAAATTATCATTTGAAACCAAATGAAATACAATTTAGGTTTGTTGTTGGGATTTGAGCACCTGAGTTCCAGGGGAAGGTCGATGAGGTTAGAACTTTATTCCCCGCACTGTAGGAGAATGAGGGCAGATTTGATACAGACATGAAGGGTATAGACAGGGTAAATGTAAGCAGGGTTTATCTACTAAGGTAGGGTGAGACTAGAGCTAGAGGTCATGAGTTACGAGTGAAAGATGAAATGTTCATTGGGACATGAGGGTGAATATCTTCACTCAAAGGCTGGTGTGGGTGGGGAACAAACTGCCAGTGGGAGTGATGGATGTAGGACTGATTTCAACATTTAAGAGAAATTTAAATAGGTATATGAATGTGAGAGATATGGAGAGCTATGGTCTGGGTGCAGGTTGATGGGACTAGGAAAATTAATAGTTTGGCACAGACTAGCTAAGCCAAAGGGCCTATTTCTGTTCTTTAGTGCTCTATGACTCTATATGGTTAAATGTTATTTTTGTGCTCAAAGAGTAATTTTATTCGATATATTTTGAGATTCAGAGCAAAATAGTCCTTTCTGTCCCTTCGAGTTAATCGGACAATCTGGATTAACACCAAATTAACCACAGGACAGTTTACAATGGCTAATTAACCTACGCCTTTGGACTGTGGGAAGAAACAAAGCACCTGGAGAAAACCAACGCATTCCACGGGAGGACATACGGGATCTCTCTGCAGAGGATGCAGAGACTGAACTCTGAACTCTGAACTGTAATGGCATCACGCAAACTACGACGGTACCACGGTGCCAAAATAATGTTCCCTATTAAACACAAAATACTCTGCAGGTGCTGGGGTCAAAGCAATACTCACAACACACTGGAGGAGCTCAGCAGGTCGGGCAGCGTCCGTGGAAAAGATCGGTCGACGTTTCAGGCTGGAACCCTTTGTCAGGACTGAAGAGGGAAGGGGCAGAGGCCCTACAAAGAAGGTGGGGGGAGGGTGGGAAGGAGAAGGCTGGTAGGTTCCAGGTGAAAAACCAGTAAGGGGAAAGATAAAGGGGTGGGGTAGGGGAGGCAGGGAGGTGATAGGCAGGAAAGGTGAAGAGGGAATAGGGGAAAACACAATGGGTAGTAGAAGGAGGCGGAACCAAGAAGGAGGTGATAGGCAGCTGGGGGAGGGGGCTGAGTGACATAGGGATAGGGGAAGGGTCTGTAAGCGCAAGTGCTACACCTGTCCCTACATCTCCTCTCTTGCCACCATTCAGGGCCCCAAACAGTACTTCCAAGTAAGGCAACACTTCACTTGTGAGTCTGTTGGGGTCATCTATTGCATCCGGTGCTCCCAGTGTGGCCTCCTCTACATCGGTGAAACCCGACACAGATTGGGGGACTGCTTCATCGAGCACCTCCGCTCCGTCCGCCACAACAGACAGGATCTCCCAGTAGCCATCCACATCAATTCTGCTTCACATTCCCATTTGGATATGTCCATACATGGCCTCCTCTACTGCCATGATGAGGCTAAACTCAGGTTGGAGGAGCAACACCTCATATACCATCTGGGTAGTCTCCAGCCCCTTGGTATGAACATAGAATTCTCCAACTTCCGGTAATTCCCTCCCCCTCCCTTCCCCAATCCCTATGTCACTCTGCCCACTCCCCCAGCTGCCTATCACCTCCCTCATGGTTCCACCTCCTTCTACTACCCATTGTGTTTTCCCCTATTCCTTCTTCACCTTTCCTGCCTATCCCCTCCCTGCTTCCCCTCCCCTACCCCTTTATCTTTCCCCTTACTGGTTTTTCACCTGGAACCTACCAGCCTTCTCCTTCCCACCCTCCCCCCACCTTCTTTATAGGGCCTCTGCCCCTTCCCCCTACAGTCCTGACGAAGGGTTCCGGCCCGAAACGTCGACAGATCTTTTCCACAAATGCTGCCCGACCTGCTGAGCTCCTCCAGCGTGTTGTGAGTATTGCGATGTTCCCTATTAAATATTGTATGTCACAGGTATACTGAACCTGACGCAAATTCATGTTCAGCTGAGTTAAAATTGTCTATTCCATAATTGAATAAAACACATGTTTAAGACGTGCAACACTTCCCCAGGTCTGAGTTGTAAATATGACTGAAGCAGCCTGGGCCTTTGAAATGGCTCATTTACATGTTGTTGATTAAGCTGAGGCTGAGCATTTGGTTCAACAGCTCAATTCAAACTGTTTTAAATGCCAGTGTTGTCAGCACATTAACAGAATTTGACATTCAAAGATTAACCAGTAATAGGAGGCAATGTGACTGTGCTGGGTTTCTCAAGTGGGAGAACGTTGCGTGTGCGGATGGAGTGTCAGAATGAAACAGTGACCCATGTTGTGCATGTTCATTACAGTAAGCTAATTGGAGGGCCAAGTGATGGGAGCAGCTTTCAAAATTGTCCTATTAGAAATAGAGTCTCAGAGCCGGAATGATGATGTAGATAGCATATCAACACAGCATAATTCTTACATGATTTCCAACCTGTAATTTTGCACATTTGAATACTTGTTCACAGCTAAGATATCATAGAGAGGTGATAAATGGAACTAAGAACTACTCCAGCAACTCACAGGGATTTCTGTTTTAGCTTGCTGATCTTAATGATTTCCAGAACCTCTGCTATGAATTTGAAGGCGTCTAGAAGGAGACCCATACAATAGAAGCCGATGCCATAAATGGATGTCAAAGTACTGTAATAGCAGCAAAGTGTAGCATAGATATTTACAGATACCTGGGAGCCACAGTAGCATGATGTTACTACAGCTTGGGACGCAAAGTTCACAGTTAAATTCCAGTGCTGTCTGTAAGAACTGTGCATGTCCTTCCTGTGAATATGTGGGTTTCCTCCGGGTGCTCCGGTTTCCTCCTACAGTCCAAAGTTGTACTGGTTACTAGGTTAAATGGTCATTGTAATTTCAGAATGAATTTATTATCGAAGTACGTATATGTCACTATATACAACCTTAAGATTCATTTTCTTGCAGGCATTCACAGTAACTACAAGAAACACAACAGAATCAACGAAAGATCGTATCCAACAGGACGGACAAACAACTGACTTGCAAAAAATAACAAACTGCAAGTATAAAAAGACAGAAAAAACAGAAATAATAAAATGAATAAATAAGCAATAAATATCGAGAACATGAGGTGAAGAGTCCTCGAAAGCGAGTCCGTCGGTAAATTGACTGTGATCAGGCGAGGGTTAAATAAGTGGGTTGCTGGAAAGTGCGTTTCATTGGACTGGAAGGGCCTGTTCTGCGCAGTATCTCTAAATAAAATAAAATAAAGGGAAAAGGGAAGGAGAATTGCTGACTGGATATAAATTTTTGTGTAACCATGGTTTATGAGATATTGCATGAGCTTCTTACTCCAGCAATCAACAATAAAGCAATGTAGGTCTCCAATTAGCAATTTAAATTCTTTATTTAAAAGCAACGCTTTAAATAATTAGACGAAGTTCCAGAGAAGGTTGGCAAAATTGGGGAACTTTGCTACATTCTACACAGTACTGCTATAGTTAAAGACAGCACCATAGATCTGAGGAATATGGATGGATTGAGGACACAGAAGAGAAGGAAATGTAATCAAAAAGACAGGTGATTTCGCTTAATTTTCTGATGAGATCTGCAGTGGCACACAGCTAGCTTGGTCAATGCAGACCTATTCCCAAAGGTGTTTATGTGATCTCCCCGTGACTGTGTGGGTTTCCTCAGGGTACTCTGGTTTTCTCCCACATTCCAAAGAGGGTTAGAAGATTAATCGTGTGTAATTGGGTGGCGCAGGCTTGTTGGGCTAAAAAGGCCTGTTACCATACTGTATATCTAAATAAATATATGAATAAATGACCAGGAGACTTCTATTTACTTTAGTTCTCATCTTAGGTGACTATATTTAATTTGCTATACTTTAGTAAAATTGATTGTTTTGCTTCTGTGCAGTTATTAAAAGGAATATATTCAAAGTAATATCTCTTTTTCCCTTTAATTTGGGTGTTTATGGCCTTTGCATTCAATATACTTGTTCTTTTTTTGAGCTTCTGTTTGCAATCCACAATACTTTGCACATGCTCTGTGTACGTGTCCTGTTTCTAAGAATCCTTTATGCTGAGTGAATAACAATAGTAGAGGGCTGTTCAGCCAATTAGTGAAATGCACAGAACTGATCAACTGTGTCCCTAATGAACCTTAATATACAGGATTCCGTATCACATTTTACTTTCCTGGGGCCATTATAATCTTCTTATCTTTAAAATCAGAGTTTCTTGCAAAGTTTTCACCAAGTCTTCTTGATAGGAAAGAATTGAGTCTGGCATGACGGTAACCTCTGCTTCTCAATATCTGTCACTGCTGATGAGCACGTCCTCGCAAGGCCACTGATCTGTGTGAGCACAGAACGTTGCCGTCAATCCTTCCTTCATGGTTGTCATTCTCCGTGGAAATTGAAGCCAACCAAGACTTTGTGGTCATGGACATTGCCATAGCTTAACCTGCCAGAGCAGAGGTCAGCCCTTCTCTAAAGGCATTCTAGATGGCTGTCCACAGTGTGGTCACTAGAGAGAGAAAAAAACAGTGCATCTACTCAGTCTTTTTGAATTTGTCTCCAGGGCTTAACTGAAAAGTTTTGCAGACTCCGCAGTTGGAAGAATGAATATTTTGATGCCTAAGCCACTTAAGTATTCCGTTAGCTATTAAGAAGTATGAAAAGAATATTTTTCCAAGCATACCAAGATTTGTGGGATTTCAGTTGTGTGACAAAACCATTCTAACCTATTGTTATGATTGGCAGTTGTTAAAATGACAAAGAATAGCATTATGAAATTGCTGTTCATATGGAGGAAATATTGTCCCGAGAGAGGAAACAAAGGGGAGCCCAGTAGTAGTCCCTCTGCACACCTCATAACGTCGGGATAGAAAGAACCATTGACAAAGCCAAAGGGGTTTTGAGGGATGCTGTGAACTGAAATGTGGAACTGAGAGGGACATCCTAATGAAAGAAAAATAAAATGTAGTTCTAAAATCAAACATCACCCTGTTGTGGCACTGCATCTTTCCCCGTGAATGAGCATGCAAAGTTACTGTGATTCTACCTTCTTGTAGAACATAATTAAATATTTAGCATAATGTTGTATTCAATTGCATATGCAATGAATTTTGGAAAAAAAATCAGGATTAATCTGAATTAGAATCAGGTTTAATATCACTGACATAAGTCATGAAATTTGCTGTTTTGTGGCAGCATTACAGAGCAAGATATAAAAATATTATAATTACAATAAGAAATATAAATGAGAAAAATATTTAAATAAGCAGTGAGCAATAATAGTACTTTTTACAGCAAATCACAGGGCTGATATGAACCTTGCATGAAAAAAATAGAATAATCTAAAGAATATATTTTGCCTGATGGGGGGGGGGGGGAAGGAACAACATTTGCATCTCATATAATTAGCAGCATGAAAACCAAATTGCTTCCAAGGGCTTCTGAAGACAACTACATTGCTTGCTATTACTGGTTAATTGTTGAACGTCAAAGACTGCACATCTTAATTTCAGGAGAATAAGCTGAATTGAACCTGCTCCACAGTTATGCAAAACTGCTCAGAAAACGAATGGACACTACAGTAATGAATGCAGTTATTAAATTGTTTCAATTGAAAGAACTCTATTCTTACAGCACTATAATGGGAACAATTTATCCCCACTGATCGGCCTGTCTCTTTTTTCAGTGCAGACTTTGATTTTGCAGCGTATTGCAGTGATGTGTTCTATTGAATAGTGAATCTGGGGCAATTCTAATGCTTTTGTACCTCACCAGTGCTCCATTTTTCGCTGTTTAAAAATAGCTGTTAATTATATCTGCAGTTTAAATGTCTCCAGTGACCCAGAAATGCAGGTTGGAATGAAACAGATTGTGCAATCTCATAGAAAACCAAGCCACGTTTCTTTACAATAAGAAAGGAGAAACATATATTCATTCCACCAATTGAAATAAGGCATATCTGATCATTTAAAAATATTAGTTCTTGAAATATGCATTATAAAAAAAACTCTTTTTCATAAATTTAATGCAATTAATGCAGTTTTCAAGATATCGGCCAAAATTTTAAACCAAATATAATAACGACATTAATTATTTTGCTGTAATGCTTCATTTGAAAAATATTTTAGGAGAATAATATTAAAGCTCTTTATTCGTACTTTTTCCAGCCTTCTAAATGTTATGGAAATAGCTCATAGCTTTTATGCAACATTGTTATTAGCGACATAACAATCACTGAGAACTTCATTGGTTCTTAGCCAATGAATTGCTTGTCAATTTCACATTAGTTTCAGTAATCCAAAACTGAAATTATTAGTGCACCGTAGAGTGGGGCTCTTATATATTTCTTGGCTATCTACAGTCTACAGGAGAACAAGGCATTTTTGATTAATTTGGTAGGAAGGATAGAAGGAAGAACTGAAACAAAGGATTTGGACCATTACACACCTAATGAAATGTTGTTCAAATGAACATCCATCTGGCTACACCCCAAACGTCAGTAAGACAGTTGATGTCTTTAGCTTAACGCTCCAAATATTAATAACTGATTCAGAGGCGACTTCAAATTTACATAAATGTCTAGAGCAGGGATCCATGGGCCCCTTGGTTAATGGTAGGAGCCCATGGTATGAAAAAGGTTGGAAACCCCTGGTCTGGAGACTGTTATACAAATATTGACACATTGAGGATAGGTGGATTTGTTTTTTTCAGCAAACTACATCTGAATTAGATACGTTGTTTAATATCAACATTATAGAAATAGCATTAATATTTTAGTTCCCTTATAGAACTGCGAAGCAAAACAAGTTTGTTCAAGTTTATTGTCAACCAACCATACACATGTAAACTGCCAAACAAAACTGCCTCCAGACCAAGGTGCACTACACAGTACATATAACTCACACACATAACTCATAAAGTAATATTACCACAAATAAATGAGGTGAATATATGATACAAGTTAAAAAGTAAACAGTATAATGCTACTGGCACTTCATACGTGATGAGACCTGGGTGGTGGCAGTGTGTTCTGCATTCTTACAGTCTGGAGGAAGAAGCTGTTCCCCATCCTAACAGTTCTTGTCCTAATGCTATGGAACCTCCTGCCTGACGGTAAACGATCAAAGAGATTGTTGAACAGATTGTTGAGCCAAACAGAAAAAATATTTTACCCATAAATTGTTAATCAAAGGCAGATTTATTTTTTGAAAAAAACATCGTTAGGCTCAGAACTATGAATTATTTGATGAAGATATATTGGGTAAGAAATGGTTTACAAATCCGCTCCCTAAACTGCCATAATGTGGAAGGCACAGCTCAGTTTTGTGTGAGGCTCTGACTTTCTCCAAGAGCCCAAGGTATTAAGCACAGAAGGAAGGGCCTTCCGTGTTTGGATGGATGTCCATAACTATCAGCCATTTTGGAGACTGGGTCTACAGAAGTGTGTAAGAAAAGGAATGATATGAGGAGGTAGGTAGTGGAGTGCATGGGCAAGACCGACCTACAGCAAGGATGTCAATAAGATTGAAAGAGTACAGAGAAACTTTACACGGATGTTGCTGGTACCTGAGTAGGCTTGGACTTCATTCCCTGGAGTGCAGGAGAATGAGGAATTATCTTAAAGAGATACACACTAGCATGAGGGGTATAGATAGGGTGCATCCATGCAGGCTTCCCCCCCTGCCCCTTAGGGTGGGGGAGACTAGAACTAAATGTCAAAGGTTAAGGGTGAAAGGTGAAATATTGAAAGGGAAGCTGAGGGGAAACTTCTTCACTCAGAAGGTGCCAGCAGAAGTGGGTTCAATTGTAACACTTAGGAGAAGTCTGGATAGGTACGTGGATGTAGAGGTATGGAGAGCTATGTTTTGAGTGTAGGTCGATGGGATGAGGCAGAAAACCAGGCCAGTGGGGACTAGATGGGTCAAAGGTCTTCTTTCTGTACTATCATCATCATTATGTGTGTTGTCATATGATATGGGCGATCATAGTATTTCCATGACCATGATTGCTTTTGGCAAATTTTTCTACAGAGATGGTTTTCTCCTGGGCAGTCTCTTTATTAGACATGTGGCCCCAGCCATTATCAATACTCTTCAGAGATTGTCTGCTTGGCGTCAGTGGTCACATAACAAGGTCTTGTGATATGCGCTGCTGCTAATATGACCATCCACCACCTGCTCCCACAGTTCCACGTGATCGAGGGGGCGGGGTGCGCGGGGAGGGCTAAGCAGGTGCTAGACCTTGCCCAAGGGTGACCTACAGGCTAATGGAGGGAAGGAGCACCTTACACCTCCTTTGGTAGAGATGTCCCCCCCCCCGCCACTCCACCCAGTTTTGTGCTATTGTGCACCAGGAGGCTATGATTCTTGGCCAGAGGGTTGGAGAAAGGCTGACATGGACATATGGAACCATAGACTCAAAAAACTATAAAGCATAGAAACAAGACTCTTTGACCAAACTCACCCTTGCTAACCAAGTTGCAATGATCTAGTCCTAGTTGCTTATGTTATGTGGAATGTGGGGAGGAAACATAGACCCTAACAGAAGGGATAATCAGAAGATGGTGTTGCTATGAAAATCACCAGTACAGGGGTGAGGTCAGCTAGTTAAGGAGATAACTTGGGAAAAGAAATTCTTTGGGGAACGATGGAGGAGGTGGGCTTGGGAGTATGATTGGGCTGGTATGGTTTGGAAAACTTCACAGGAGTTGGCGCTGAACCATTGACAAAGATAAAGGTGTATGGGAGCTTGTCACAATCAATGAAAAGTTTCAGAACTAATTTTCCTAAAAAAACATTCATGTTTCAAACAGTTCAGCAAAAACCCAAGGAGGGATGGCACTAGAACTAATGTGGAAGCAGGTCTCATCCCTCCATTTCAGAATTGTTTGAGTTTTGCACCCGTCACAATTTTCACAAGTATAGTAAAATTTCGAAGTTCAGGTTCAAAGTAAATTTATTATCGAAGTATATCTGTCACCATATACAACCCTGAGATTTGTTTTCTTACACAACAAATGCAAGAAAAACAATAGAATCAATAAAAGACTGCACCCAACATGGCGGACAAAAAAAATGTGCAAAAGACAACAAACTGCGCAAATACAAAAGAAAAATAAATAAATATCGATAACATGAGATGAAGTGTCCTCGAAAGTACATCCATAGGTTGTGGAACATTTTAATAATGGGGCAAGTGAAGTTGAGTGAAGTTATCCACCCTGGTTCAAGAGCCTGGTGGCTGACGGTAGTAATTGTTCCTGAATCTGGTGGTGTGGGTACCTTTTGCACATGTCAAGTCTTAAGGATCAGCTCTTCACTATGCACTGCCAAGACTAATCACATTCAATAACTTAGATTTTCTTTTAACTTGATCATATGATTTGTTACAACATTGATGGGTTTTTAAGCCACTGGACAGTGACTATCTGTTTGTTAAGCAAACTGTTCTATGGTTTAAACTTTTGAAGTATTAATTAACTTATCATAATGATAAAACCAGACAAAACATTGCTAGTGTTAGCAAACCACAGCAACAATGTTTAAGTAGCTTTAAACAGAATAAAGTGACCCCCTGTGTTTTACACAAGGTACACCTTCACAAAATTGATAGTGTGGAACATCAAGAAGGCTATAATCTTATCTGATCTTGTGGTTTAGATAACAGTTATAAATTACTGTAGATTCTGTTCCCTTGCCATGGACCCCATCTTTTCTTGGAAAATGTCTCACACTTTGCAAGACAATTCAACACTTTGAAATGGGCTTCACATCACATGTACATCAACATAAAGGTTGAAGCAACACTCACAACACGCTGGAAGAACTCAGCAGGTTGGGCAGCATCCGTGGAAATGATCAGTCAACGTTTCGGGCTGGAACCCTTCATCAGGACTGAAGAGGGAAGGGGCAGAGGCCCTATAAAGAAGGTGGGGGGAGGGTGGGAAGGAGAACGCTGGTAGGTGCCAGGTTGCTTAGTCTCACCTGCGTTGCATTCTCTGTCTCCAGCTTTGCTGTAAAACTTTACTAAATCCAAACTTTACTCGTTCAACGCATTCCAGTCCATCTTCCTGCAAGCTGGAGCCATAGAACACTACAATAGAAAAACAGGCCCTTCAGCACAGTCCGTTGAGTCCATACTGAACTACTTTTTTGCTTACTCCCATCCACCTTCACCTGGACCATAGCCCTCGATACCTCTCTCATCCATATGCCTATCCAAATTTCTCTTAAATGTTGAAATCAAGCCTACGCCCACCACTTCCATTGGCAAAAACATGAGAAAATCTTCAGATGTTGGAAATCCAAAGTAACACACACAAAATGCTGGAGGAACTCAACAGGTCAGGCAGTATCTATGGAAAAGAGTAAACAGTTGACGTTTTGGGCCGAGACCCTTCATCAGGATTCCACTTGTAGCTCATTCCACACTCTCACCACCTTGTGAGAAATTCCCCCTCATGTTCCCCTTAAATATTTAACCTTTCACCTTTAATCCTTGACATCTATTTCTAGTCTCACCCAACCTCAGTGGAAAAAACCTGCTTGCAATTACCCCATCTATACCCCTCATAATTTTGTATACCTCTATAAATCTCCACTTACTCTCCTACACTCCAGGGAATAAAATCTTAACCTTTTCAACCTTCCCCTATAAATCAGGTCCTCAAATCCTGACAATATCCTTGTAAATTGAGAATCTAGCCTGGACCTAACTTATTGATGCATCTACAAAGAAGGCAAGGCAGCAACTACATTTTTTTAGGAGTTTGAGGAGATTTGGTTTGTCACCTAAAACAGTCAAAACCTCTACAGATGCTTTCCGCGAAAGCATTCTGACAGGCTGTCAGGTATGGTGAGGGGGGGTGGGGTGGGGGTGCGCTACCGCACAAGATCGAAAGAAGCTACAAAATGTTGTAAATCTGTCAGCTCTATCATGGGAACTAGCTTCCATAGTATCCAAGACATCTTCAAGGAGCAGTGTCTCAGAAAGTTGGCTTCCACTATTAAGGACGCCCACCGCCTATTCAGAACATGCCTTCTTCTAATTCTTACCATCTGAAAGGAGGTACGGAAGCCTGCAGGCACACACTCAATGATACAGGAACAGCTTCCTCCCCTCTGCGATCTGAATTCTAAATGGACATTGAACCCATGAAACAACACACACAAAATGCTGGAGGAACTCAGAAGGCCAGGCAGCGTTCATGGAAAAAAGTACGCTTGATGTTTCGGGCCGAGACCCTTTGGCAGGACCATCCTGGTCTCGGCCTGAAATGTTAATTGTACTTTTTTCCATTGATGCTGCCTGGGCTGCTGTGTCCCTTCAGCATTTTGTGTGTGTGGCTTGGATTTCTAGCATCTGCAGATCCGCTCTTGTTTGTGATTGAACACGTGAGCACCACCTCACTAATTTTTGCACTATTTTTAATTTAACAGTTTAATATACATATAAATACTCACTGTGATCGATTTACTTAGTTACTTATCATGTATTGCAACATACTGTTGCTGCTAAGTTAACAAATTTCACAACATATGCCAATGATGTTAGACCTGATACTGATTCTGAAATTTTCTCTCTACTCTTTCAATCTTATTAATATCTTTCCTGTAGGTACGTGATCAGATCTGCACAGAACACTCCAAATTGGGCATCACAAATGCCTCTTACAACAACTGTGCGTACACTTGAGGTCATTAAATACTCTGCTGGCTGTGTACTAATTCACACTATCCAAATTTGCACTGATGATGAGATATTAAACCAAGACTCTTTCTGTTGTCTTAGCCACAAATGATTCTATGATGCTATTTTATCACATACCAGAGGGATTTGACTATTATCTAAAACTTCGTCTTTGCAAAAAACTTTGACAAACCTCTATGGTTGCACAGTGGAGAGCATCCTAACTGATTGCGTCATGGCCTGATATGGAAACATCAAAGCCCAAGAATGAAAAAGTCCACAGAAAGTGGTGGATACAGCCTTGTCTGTCACAAGCAAAGCCCCCCATCATTGAGCACACTTACATGGAGAGCTAACACAAGAATGTAGTATCCGTCGTCAAGGACACCCACCATCTAGGCCATGTTCTCTTCTTGCTGTTACAAACAGGAGCCTAGGTACCATATCACCAAGTTTAGGAAAAGTTATTACCCTTCAACTATCAGGTTCCTGAATCAGCGTAGATAACTTCACTCACAACTCCGAACTGTTTCAATAACCTACTTTTAAGAACTCTACAACTCACGTTCTCAGTATTATTTTATTTGCACAATTTTTCTTCATTTGCAATTTGTTGCTTGTTAGTATTTGTTTATGTATATATTTTCATAAGTTCTGCTGTATTTCTTTATTTTCCTGTAAATGTTTGCAAGAAAATGAATGATAGGTGATATATGGTAACGTATGTGCACTTTGACGTTATCTCTTGACCATTATTTATCCCTTACCTAACATCACAAAAACAGTTTAACTGGCTCTGGTCATCTATTTTCGGAGCAGACTAGATGGACCAAACAGCCTAATTCTGCACCTATGTCTTATGGATTTTGTTGCAGCTTGCAGTAAACACATTTCCTTAACTATAATACCTCCATTTTTGAAAGGCACGTCACTGGCTCTAAAGAGCTTTATGTTATCCTGAGGTTCTGAAAAGGCAAAAACGTATCTTATACATCATCAATTGAAGTGGTATTGAAGACATGGGAAATACACCCCCTCCCACTGCTTTTCAATCATGTGACGTTTTATGCCAATTGGGAAAGCTGACAGCACCAGAGAGACTGCAGATGCTGTAAATCTGGATCAAATTCTGGAGGAACTCAGCAGGACAGGCGGCATCTATGAAGTGAAATGAGCAGCCAATGTTACATCAGGATTAATTGACGTTTCATCAGAAAGACAGCGCTTTTAATTTTAGATTAAAATCCAAAATTAAAATAAAAGTTGTGGCGTCATGAAATCTTGGAAATATTATTAACTCAAGTTGACAAGTCCATGTATTTTGAAGTTATTTCTTGTGATCAATTATGCTGCAACAGTATCACACCTTTAACGAATTGCTCTCTGCAAGTCTAGTGTTTGCGGTTATGTTCCTGAGGAAATGGCGGTTTATTGTGGCGAAGCATCTGATGAATATGACTGGAAGAAGGCGTGGTCCACTAAATAGTACACAGGAGATTCTACAGATGCTGGAAATCCAAAGCAACACACACAAAATGCTGGAAGAATTCAGCAAGTCAGGCAGCATCTATGGAGGGGGACAAATAGTCAATGTTTCAGGCTGCGACCCTTCATCAGGACTGGAAAGGATGGGTAAGAAACCGGAACAAGAAGGAAGGGGGAGAGGAAGGAATATAAGATGGAAGGTGATAAGTGAAACCAGGTGGCTGGGGGAACGTGGAAGTGAGAAGCTGGGAGATGACTGTGGATAAGGTAAAGGGCTCAAGAAGAAGGAATCTGACAATGCATGAGTGATTACAATTTTAAGATGGAAACATTATAAATATGTAAAAGACTTATTCAAGCGGCAACATTTTGGTTTACTGATGCATTTAGAGTTTTGGCACCTGCAATCCTTTTCAAAAGGATCATGTGGCGCAGCAGTAATTGTTTCATCTCTGGAATTTCTATGATTAATTTGTCAAACAATTGTTTTGGCACATGCTGTTGAGCTTTGTAGTATTTCACCTAAAGAAATGTTTTCATTTGCCAAAGTGTGTCTGAATTTTAAATAAACAATTAAATTATTGCTTGTAAAAGCAATAAATGCAGAAATCAGATATGTACCCATAAATGTGATTTATTTTCAACATTCTAAAGCATCTTAAAAGGTTTTCCATCAACATAAAAGCATAGCAATGTGAGAACGCCACATAAATAATTAGAGAATTAAAAGATTTGGAAATAATTATGTGTGCTATAATTATTTACTTTCCAAAGGTTTGAAAGCTACTGTGCTGTCTTTGTTGGTAGTGTGATGCTATTCAAAGTACAAAGTAAATGTATTTACTCCAGTGGTGGAGGCAGATACACTAGTGAAGTTTAGGAGACTACTAGACAGGTATATGGAGGAATTTAAGGTGGGGGGTTATATGGGAGGCAGGGTTTGAGGGTCAGCACAACATTATGGGCCAAAGGGCCTGTAATGTGCTGTACTATTCTATGATTCTATGATTCTATTATCAAAGTACAAATACCTCACCATGTACAACCTGAGATTCATTTTCTTGCACGCAATCACAGTAAATACAAGAAACACAACAGGACGGACAATCAACCAATGTGCAAAAAAAAACCTATCAAACTGCAAATACAAAAAGAAATAGAAAAAAGAAACAACAACAATAATAATAATAATAAATAAATAAGCACTAAATATTGAGAACATGAGATGAAGAGTCCTTGAAGGTGAGTCCAGTTCAGTGATGTGCTGAGTGAGGTTGTGTGAAGTTAAGTTCTCCCCTCTGGTTGAAGAGCCTGATGGTTGAGGGACAGTAACTGTTCCTGAGCCTGGTGGTGCGGATTCTGAGGCCCCTGTACCTTCTTCCTGATGGCAGAGAGTATGGCCAGGATGGTGGGGGTCCTTGACGGTGGATGCTGCTTTCCTGCGACAGTGCTCCAGGTAGATGTGCTTAATGGTGGGGAGGGTTTTACCCTTGATGGACTGGGCTGTATTCACTACTTTTCAAGGCCTAATTATTATTACTAATTATGAGACCCCAAGGCTCGCCTTTGTTTGCATTGTCCATGGACATTGTGACCTAGTTACTTATGTGATATGTACACCAGGGCATTACGATATGGAGAACAAGCTCTTGCTCATACAGCAGGTACTCCCTCTCCACGCTGTTGATGAATCCAATGGACTGGCAGTGACTGATGCAGTTTGGCACCAGTGGCATCGTAGGAGCTGCCAGTCAGCATTGGACTCAACAGAGAATTGCCTTAATGATTCCAGCTCTGGATTTTTTCCTGGGGTCTACACCTGAAGCCTTCCCCATGAGTGGGTATAGCCACAAGGCAACTGTGGTTTGAGATCAGAGTTTTCCTAATAAATTTATCTTACTTCCTGTTAGAAGTTAAACACAATTTGAAATGTTACTGCAACAAATGAGTGTGTTATGATTCAGGACTACATCAGATTCTGACAGTATGTTGTAAAAATGACCATTTCTACAGGATTCAAAATTCAAGATTGTTTAATGTCATTTCCTGTACACAAGTGGAAAGGAGAACAAAATAATTGTTTCTCCGGATCTGATACAGCACAAAAAACACAAAAGATAAAGAACACAATAATCATAAAAAACATAATAAATATAAATACATAAGATAGCTTATAAACATTGATTGATTATATGGCCAAATAGTGAGTCTAGGCTGTACATAAGGAGACTGACAGGAAATAATAAAATAGTGGTGGGTTAGTGGGTGGAGGTGTTGATCAGCCTTACTGCTTGGGGAAAGTGACTGTTTTTGAGTCTGGTGGTCCGGGGTGGATGCCACGTAGCCTCCTCCCTGATGGGAGTGAGACAAACAGTCCATGAGCAGGGTGGGTGGGATCCTTCATATTATTACTGACCCTTTCTGTATATATGCCCTTGATGGTGGGTAACAAGCCAATTTATCACATGGGTGAACTGTCATGTAATCTAACACACATTGGAACCATTTGAACAACTGATATATAAATGTAAACACTAATTCCATTTAATTATTGTACCTGTACTGAACACCAGATTCAGATTCATTTATCACGTGTACATCAAAACATATGATGAATTGTGCCAATTACATTAACAAACAAAACTGCTAAGGGTGTGCTGAGACTGGCCTGCAATTGTTGCCACACATTCAGATGCCAAGATATCATGCCCATAATGCTCAGCAGAAAAACACAGAACATTTCAAGTATCAAAATAAGACCAACCAGCTTCCTCCCTCTCTGAAGGAGTGCTGATGAAAGGCCTCAGCCTGAAACATTGACTATTCATTTCCATAGCTGCTGCTTGATTCGCTAAGTTCCTCCAGCATTTTGTGTGTTTCTCCTTTCTTGCTCCCACCTTCCATCTCATACACACACACGGACAGTCCCCCACCTCCAGGACAGGCCTCTGGGCGTCCAGGCTTTGGCTGTCAGGCTATGACCTCCGGTCTTCCAATGACCCTCTGGACTTTAAGCTTCAGGATCAACCTTCAGACCAGCTGACGACAAGATCTCGTGGTTCAAACTCTAAGCAAGCTGACTGACCTCTGCCTCGCATGGACGCGCACCAACCTGAGACAGCCGACAAGCAACTCCAAACCTTTCTATTGACGGACAAAGCATCAGAGAATGAATCTTGGGATTACAGATCACAAATCCAGTTTATTAAAAACTAAACCAAATGTGAAAGCAACAAAGAAATACCTCATAATTTTCTCTTTTTGTGTTAGACCGGGGTTTCCATCCTGGGGTCCACGGATCTCTCAATTAATGGTAGGCGTCCTTGGTATAAAAATGGTTGGGAACCCCTGATTTAGATAAATGACAATATATAAAAATGCTAGATTGGAGGATGTTTGGCGGATGGTATGAGGGAAGTAAGAGATGAGTGTATAGTGTAGGGGAGAAATGGGCAGTTGAGGGTAGAGGTTGAAGTGAGATGTAGATAATTGTGTTGACCAGAAGCAGCCATGCTCAGAATGCAGTCAAGAGAGGCACTTGCTATGTTCCTGGCTTTATGTTAAGGCAAATATTCTTTGTTGGCTCTGACCTATCAGATGTCCCTTTGATAGATGACAAAGCCTTGTTTTCTTGAATTTTCAGGGCAAACAAATTCTTCACTGTGGACCTCAGACCAATGTCAGACCTGTGATTGATGAATCAGGGGGCTCAAAACTGTTTCAGTTGTGAGAGCTGGAAGCCATTTTTTGGGCCTTCTCTCACAGAGGTGGGCAGTGCGCTCGCAGCTCCTAGAGCTGTTTGGTTTCTGCCTGCCTGGTTGGAGGCTGTTTAATGGCCAAAAAATGACTGCTCGACAGCCAATTTTGTGGCCAGTAACTCTCAAACAGGTTAACACTCTGAAGGTGTTGAGCAGACTAAGATTAAGATAAAGATCAGCTTTATTTGTCACACGTACATCAAAATATCGAAACATAGCATGAAGTGCACCATTTACATCATTGTTTGCATGTCATCAATGCTGTCTGCCTTGCTGAATTCCTCCACAATTTTGTGGGATTAACTGAAAGAGCTCATTCTTGGTGGCATGGACTCAGTGGCCATATGCAATATTATTGATGATAAAGTTGGCACATGGCCAAGTGGTTAAGGCGTCAGTCTAGTGATCTGAAGGTCGCTAGTTTGAGCCTCAGGTGAGGCAGCGTGTTGTGTCCTTGAGCAAGGCACTTAACCACACATTGCTCTGCGATGACACCGGTGCCAAGCTGTATCGACCCTAGTGCCCTTCCCTTGGACAACATCAGTGGCGTGGAGAGGGGAGACTTGCAGCATGGGCAACTGCTGGTCTTCCATAAACCTTGCCCAGGCCTACGCCCTGGAAACGTTCTTAGGCACAAATCCATGGTCTCACAAGAGTAACGGGTGTCACAAGACTAATGGATGCCTATAAAAAAAGTTCCATAACGTAAGTTTTGATCTAGGTACTAGATGGAGATCTAGGTACAGAGCCTGGAGATTGGAGGTCTGGCCTGGAGCTGGGACGCTGTGTATGTGTGTGGTTGAGAGGGAGGAAGGATAGTCTGCTGTTGTTGTTTAGTTGCTTGTTGGTTTCTGTGTTGTTCTGCCGAACATTGAGAGCATGGTTCAGTATGTTGGCGCTGAAATGTGGGGTGCCACTTCAAGATTCAAGGTTTTTCAAAGTCATTTCCTGTGCTCAAGTGTAAAGGAGAATGAAATAATTGTTAATCTGGATTTGACGAAGCACAAAAGAACACAATAATAAAAATATTGATAATAAAACACACAATAAATATGAATACATATGATAGTTATCTACACAGATTGATTGTATGTCCCTAAAGTGACGCTAGGCTGTAGATAAGGTGACTGACAGGAAATAATAAAATATCGGTGGAATTGGTGGGTAGAGGTGTTGATTGGCCTTACTGCTTGGGGAAAGTAGCAGTTTTTGAGTCTGGTAGTCCTGGTATGGATGCTATGTAGCCTCCTGTTTTGTGGCTGGCCTTCAACACATCCCTAGGTATGTTAGTTTTTAATGCAAATGGTGCATTTCACTATATATTTTCATGCACATGTGATAAATGATTCTGAACTTGAAGATAAGTCTGGTGTGGGACACGACAATTTCAGTCTGTTTACAAAAATCCTCTCCTACTAACACTAAGGGACATCATATCATCCTGGATGAAGCAGCCTGCTTACTTGGCACCCTTCCAATGCCCATGACATCCACACCCCCTGGCAGCGGAGTACTGCAGCTGCAACGTGCCCTGCCTGAGTTTGCAGTCTTGCCTGGCAGCACCTCCTGAACCTGCAACCTCTATTGTCCAGAAGAATAAGGACGCCAGCTGCAAATTCTCCCTGGAGTCACACTGCATTCTGGCTTGCACATACATCACCGATTGCTCGCGTCACCGGGTCAGAACCCGGAAGCTCTCCATTGAATAATGCTGCAGGAATACCTTCACCAGCACACTCTCAAGGGCAGGCAAGTGACATGAACTCAGTCTCACTTAGGAAGATTAGATGATGCAAAGTTATTAGCAAATGCTTGTTATTAGCATTCTACAGATGTACTGTGGAGAGCATTCTAACTGGCTGCATCACTGTCTGGTATGGAGGGGCCACTGCACAGGATTGGAAAACGCTGCAGAGAGTTGTAAACTTAGCCAGCTCCATCATGGGCACCAGCCTCCCCGGCATCGAGGACACTTGCAAAAGGCGATGCTTCGAAAAGGCAGCACCCATCATTAAGTACCCCCATCACTCAGAACATGTCCTCTTCTCAGAATCAGGTTTAATATCACCGGCATATGTTGTGAAATTTGTTAACTTTATGGCAGCAATACAGTATAATACATGATAATATAGAAAATTGATTACAGTAAGTATATATATGTGTGCAAAAACAGAAATAATAAAAATAAGGCAGTGCTTATGGGTTCAACGTCCATTTAGGAATTAGATGGCAGAGTGGAAGAAGCTGTTCCTGAATCACTGAGTGTGTACCTTCAGGCTTCTATACCTTCTTCCTGATGCTAACAAAGAGAAGAGGGCGTATCTTGGGTGGTGGGGGTCCTTAACGATGGATGCCACCTTTCTGAGGCACCGCCTTTTGAAGATGTCTTGGATACTACGGAGGCTAGTGCCCATGATGGAACTGACAACTTTCTGTAGCTACCATTGCGATTATCAAGGAGAAGGTACGGGAGCATGAAGACATTCACTCAACAATTTAGGAACAGCTTCTACCTCTCTGCCAAGAGATTTCTGAATACACACAGGAACCATGAACACTACGTCGCTATATTTTCACTCTTTTTGCACTGGTTATTTAATTTAATTTTTATAAATACTTCATATTGTAATTTACAGATTTTACTTTTAGGTATTGCAATTTACTGTTGCCACAAAACAACAGATTTCATGACATATGCCAGTGATATTAAACCTGATTCTGATTCTAAATGATAATAATTTTATAGATGATTCTCACGCTAAAGTGCGAACAGGAAAACTTGTGAGGCATCCAAGTCAGAGAAGGAACAGGTTAGAATGCTGTGACCAGATTCAAATTCAGGTTCAGGTCCAGATAGGGATTTATTTATTTGTCACATGTACATCAAAACATACCGTGTAATGCACCATTTGTGTTAACAACCAGCACAGCCTAAGGATGTGCTAGGGCAGGCCGCAAGTTTCGCTGCATTTCTGGCATGAGCATAGCATGCCCGCAGTGTTCACCAGAACAACAAACAGAAAGGCGGGAGGAGAAGATGGCAGCGTGACGCAGCGCGCGCAGCTCTCCGGTGAAATGATATCGTCTCTGTTAAATAGGGGCCGTGGACAATTCTGATTTGATGGAGACAGATGTGAAAGCACAGAGGAACATCTGGAGAAATTTCTGAAATGCCCGGTTCGCTGCTGCTGCTACTGTATGATCGAGAAACTCCGGAGGGAAAGCCCCAAAATTCCCAGCTTTGCCTGCTGCTGGCGACTGAGGTTGAGATCGAAGTGTTCGGATAGAGATGGTGCTTGGTACTCGGTGCCGGAGGGCTGATCGGAGCTCGAAGTTTTCGGACGTATGTGGTTTTTGTTAGTTTTTCAGTCTTGATCTGTCCTGTATTTCTGTGATATCACACCAGTGGAATATTGTATCATCTTAATGCATGCATTACTAAGTGACAATAAAAGAGGACTGTGTGTCCTCATAATCTAATACATCAACAACTCAGACTCCACACTCACTAAGCTGGGGTGTGTGGTGAGTGCCTCCTGTCTCTAGGGAACTCTGATCCCAAGATCCCCTGATCTGGGGAGGCATGCGGAGTTCGGGGTCATGCTGGTCTTCATTCACAGCATTTGCTGAATTGACATCCGTTGAGGGATGTCCATCATTGCCGGTCTGCGAATGCGGAATGTGGAACAGAGGCCTTGATTACAGCCTGACCTTTAACACCTCTACATCCCTGTCCCTAAACACTAACCTGTCCCCTAACTCCCCTCCCGGACCCCAAAACTATCCTCATGAACCCAAAAAACAGGTTAGTCTGGGCCACAACATGGACAAGGCTGCCTGAACTGAAAGTGCTATCAGCATTCAGAATGCAAATGATTAGGTAATTCTCCTGGCAAGTGCAGCTTACACCAGACATCCCACCTCTCCTGGAAGTTCCGGGAGTCTCCCGCATATTGACAGTGGCTCCCTGACGCCCGGAAATTATATACAATATCCCGGAAATCCATTTTTTTGAGAAAGAGGGGGAGAGGGAGAGCGAGTATCCTGATTGGTCCCTCTTTGTGCTAAGAGTGGTCCCCAACCATGATAATATAATATAATATAAGTACATATTTTATTGTCACATTTTCTACATATACCCAACTTGGTTTACAGATTAGACAAAATCACTAAACAAAGTATTACATACATCCTTGGAAGTCATCAAGGGGTAGGATATGGGGTTGCGGGAGGCGGGGGTGCTACCTCCCTGAAATGAGTTTTTGCAGGGTGGGATGGCTGGCTTAGACGTATAGATAGCTATGAGTAACCTCATTTTACAATGAGCTCAAGAGATTCTCTAGATACCAGAAATCCAGAGTAGCACACACAACATGTTAGAGAAACTCAGCAGGTCAAGCAGCATCTATGGAGAGAAATAAACAGCTGAAGTTTTGGTGCCAGATTTCTGAAACATTGATTGTTTATTCCACTTCTGTAGATGCTGAACGGCCTGCTGTTCCTTCAGTTTTAGAATGAACTTTGACATTGCTGAAAGAACACTCTCCTGAATCTAAATGCAATCATTCTAATCCAAAATGAGAGCTTCACCAACTTTAAGAGGACTATTGTATTTTAGTTACTTGCTAATTATCACGCATATAATAAGCACATGAAGTCTGATTCCTTTAATTAGAATCCATAATGAATATTCTCAGTTTACTTCTGGGAAATGAAAACAGAAAATGCTGTAAACATTTAGAGGGCCAATAGCAATTTGAGAGGGAGAAGCATAGTCACATGTATCAGTACACAATGGAATAAAGGAATTACAGAGGCATGAGAGAGGAACTTGTCCAAGTGGATTGGAAAGCGATACTGGTGGAGATGAGGGCAAAGCAGAGGTGGCTGAGGTTTCTGGGAATAGTTCATAAGATGCAGGATAGGTATGACCCACAGAAGCAGAAGTTCTCAAATGGCAGAGGTAGGCAACTGTGGCTGACAAGGGAAGTTAAAGACGGCATAAAAACCAAAGAAATGGCATATAAGATAACAAAAGTCAATGGGAAGTTGGATGATTGGGAAGCTTCTAAAATCAAATAAAAGGCAACTAAAAAGCTATAAGAAGGGAAAATATGAACTATGATGTAAACTAGCCAATAATATAAAGCAGGATATCAAATGCTTTTTCAGTTATATGAAGAGTAAAAGGAAGTTGAGAGTTGATATTGGACCACTGGAAAATGATGCTGATGAGGTAGTAATGATGGACAAAGAAATAGCCAATGAACTTAATGGGTACTTTGCATCTGTCTTCACTGTGTCAGAGGTCTGCGAGTGTCAGGGAGCAGGAGTGAGTGCCATTGCTATTACAAAGGAAAAAGTGCTTGGCAAACTGAAAGGTCTTAAAATGGATAAGTCACCTGGACCAGATAGACTACATCCCAGAGCCCTGAGAGAATTTACTGGAGAGATAATGGGTGCATTGGTCATGATCTTTCAAGAATCATTTGATTCAGATGACTGGAAGTTTGCACATGTCACTCTACTCTTTAAGAAGGGAAGAAGAAAAAAGAAAGGAAATTATAGGCCAGTTAACTTAACCTCAGTGGTTGGGAAAGTGTTGGAGTCTGCCAGTGGTGTGCCTCAGGGATCTGTTCTGGGACCCCTTCTCTTCGTGATTTTTATAAATGACCTGGATGAGGAAGTGGAGGGATGGGTTAGTAAATTTGCTGATGACACAAAGGTTGGGGGTGTTGTGAATAGTGTGGAGGGCTGTCAAAGGTTACAACGGGACACTGATAGGATGAAAAACTGGGCTGAGAAGTGGCAGATGGAGTTCAACTTAGATAAGTGTGAAGTGGTTCATTTTGGTAGGTCAAATATGATGGCAGAATATAGTATTAATGGTAAGACTCTTGGCTGTGTGGAGGATCAGAGGGATCTTGGGGTCCGTGTCCATAGGACACTCAAAGCTGCTGCACAGATTGACTCTGTGGTTAAGAAGGCATACGGTGTATTGGACTTCATCAATCATGGAATTGAATTTAGGAGCTGAGAGGTAATGTTGCAGCTATATAGGACCCAGGTCAGACCCCACTTGGAGTACTGTGCTCAGTTCTGGTCGCCTCACTACAGCAAGGATGTGGAAGCCATAGAAAGGGTGCAGAGGAGATTTACAAGGATGTTGCCTGGATTGGGGAGCATGCTTTATGAAAACAGATTGCGTGAACTTGGCCTTTTCTCCTTGGAGCGACGGAGGATGAACGGTGACCTGATAGAGGTGTATAAGATGATGAGATGCATTGATCGTGTGGATAGTCAGAGGCTTTTTCCCAGGGCTGAAATGGCTGCCATAAGAGGACACAGGTTTAAGGTGCTTGGGAGTAGGTACAGAGGAGATGTCAGAAGTAAGTTTTTTACGCAGAGAGTGGTGAGTGCGTGGAATGGGCTGCCGGCAATGGTGGTGGAGGCGGATAAGATAGGGTCTTTTACGAGACTTTTGGATAGGGACATGGAGCTTAGAAAAATAGAGGGCTATGGATAAGCCTAGTAATTTCTAAGGTAGGGACATGTTCAGCACAACTTTGTGGGACGCAGGGCCTGTATTGTGCTGTAGATTTTCTATGTTTCTATGTTTCTATTACTAAGGATGACGTTTTGAGGTACTTGGAGACTAATGATAAAATGACTCAAATTTAGCATGGCTTCTGTAAAGGGAAATCTTGCCTGACAAATCTATTAGATTAGAGTTCTTCGAGGAAGTATCAAGCAAAGTGGACAAAGGAGGGGCAGTGGAAGTCATTTACTTGGATTTTCTGAAGGCATTTGATAAGGTGCCACAGATGAGATTGCCTAACAAGATGAAATCCTTTATTATTACAGGAAAGATACTGGCATGGATAGCGGAATGGCTGACAGACAGGAGGCAGCGAGCGGGAATAAAAGGGGCCTTTTCTAGTTGGCTGCCGGTCACTATTGGTGTTTCTCAGGGGTCAGTATTGGACTACTGCTTTTCACATTGTTTGCCATTTCACGCCTGGGAAAAAGCCTCTGGCTATCCACACGATCAATGCCTCTCATCACCTTATACACCTCTGTCAGGTCTATTCTCATCCTCCTTTGTTCCAAGGAGAAAGGGCCAAGTTCATATATTCTCATAAAGCTTGCTCTCCAATCCAGGCAACATCCTTGTAAATTTCCTCTGCACACTGGGATTTAGAAGAGCGTGGGGGTTCTCATTGAAACCTACTGGATGTTGAAAGGACTAGATAAGGTGCCTATGATGGGAGAAATCCAGAACTAGGGGGCATAGCCTCAGAACTGAGGGGCGACTCTTTAGAACAGAAATAAGGAAGAATTTTTTTTTAGCCAGAGTGTGGGAAATCCGTGGAATACTCTGTCACAGACTGTGGTGGAGGTCATGTCCATGGGTATATTTAAGGCAGAAATTGATTGTTTCCTAATCAGTCAGGACATCAAAGGATATGGCGAGAAGGCAGGTGTATGAGGTTGATGGAATGGCGGAGCAGACTCAATGGGCTGAATGGCCTAATTCTGCTCCAATGACTTATGGTCTTATAGTGGAGAGGACAATAGAGTTAAATTTTCATCATGAGAGAACCTAGATATTTTCTCTTCTGTAGGTTTTTCCTATAAATCATATAAAGTTGATTCTGGTTAACTGGGATGCATTGGGACCAGTATATTTTGGGCCAATTAGCCGATGTTTCATGGAAGTAGTTATAAATGTTTAAAAAAGACAAATTACCATTTAACTGAGTAACAAATAATGTATTTAAATGAAATACAGAACAATTTAGAACAACATCAATACCTGAGGTGCTTAAGGAGATCAGCCTCAAAAATTGCTGGCCGATGTTTATCGATGTGTGATGAAGAGCATATACTAAATGACAGTGTGGTACTCTAGCTGCAGTAAGATAGATCACAAAGCACTCCAACGGGTGATTAGGATGACTCAGCACATCACTGGGACTCAACTACCGGTCTTGGAATCTACAACTCTCAATGTCCTCAGCACACTTGTATTATCATTAAAGACCTATCCCAGCCTGGACACTGTCTGTTCAATGTCCTGCCATCTGGTAGGAGATACAGAAGCATCCTAGCCAAGACAATAAGACTGAAAAACAGCTTCTTCCCGAGGGCTGATGTGCAGCTGAGTAATTCTACACCCTGGCTAGCCAGTGGCCTTTGAGTGTGTGGACCATCGAAGTCATTTGATGAACATAAATATGGGATAGTAAGCCAGACCACATGCATTTTTAAAAAGCTGTTTTGCATGGACCAGAGCAGCACCGCAAGCTTGTTGCCTTGAGCAATGAGAATAAAGTTCTGTTCTAATTCTACAATACTACAACCTGTGTATTAGTTCCTAATAGTTTTTGACAGAGGAATTAATCTAGTGTAGGCTGCCATATTCTTTTGAAATTTGTCCCAATAGACGAGAATCCACTGTATATATTTCTATCATCCGACAGAAAGCCAGAATAGAAGTGTGGAGTTGGGGATCTGAGAATACAAAGTGTGGAGCATAGAGAAGTGAGATGTCTGATAGAATGGAGAGCAGTAGTGATTAAATGGTATCTGTGAGTGTGAGGGAGACAGAGAGAGGAAGGGAGAGAGAAAAAGATATTGATTATTCAGTGTTAAATCAGTATTTGATCTGATATGAGATAATTGAATGGATGCATTAAATGTGTCTCTACATTCAGTGTACAGTGCTTTCAGGACTTTTTATCTTTAGCTCACGTTTCTCCAGACTCTTGTGTATTCATGTATGTTCATTTTGTTCAGCCATAAGATATTGTCAGATTCAGAATTACTAACAGCTTGATAAAGTATTGCGGCCATTTTTGGGAAAAATTTCACAAACTGTATAAGAGAATGGGGCAGTTTATTTCATTCACATTTATTGAATCATTCTCTGACTCACTGCCAAGGTCACGTTAGGCTAACTGTTTACTGTAACTGGACTCGAACTCTTTGTTTTCATTATTTCATCCAAATGCCAGTAAGACAAATGCACTGAGCTAGTCCGGTCACAATAAAATCTCTCACATCCTGCTGCTGACTGTAAGGAATTTGTATGCTCTCTGTATATTCTCTAATTTCATGTCACAGGCCGGTGATAATAAACTTGATTCTGATTCCGACTGTGTTGGTTTTCTCCAGCTACTTGTAATTCCTCCCCCATTTCTAAGACATATGGATTAGTACAGGGGTTGCCAACCCTTTTTATGCTATGAAGCAGTACCACTAATTAAACGATCCATAGGTTAATTGAGTGCGATAGGGTGGCACGGGCTCATGGGACAGTGTTGTGAGCTCCTGAGATCCCAAGAGCTGAGCTCCTGGTAGAGTCACCCATGACGGGAAGGGCAAGGGGGAGCTTCCAGACAAAGATCTCAACAGTGGAGCTGGAGGAAGATGAAGACACATCACAATGGCATTGAAGGTGGAGGAAGGCTGCAGCAGTGAAGTGTCCCCAGTCGTCCTGCATTCCATGCTACTGTACCCTGACCCCGATCTGTCAAGGACCACGCGGTGGCGGCCCGTGTTAAACAAAGTCAGGTGTTCTCCATTAATGAATAACTCCTTAGGACAGGGGTTCCCAATCTGGGGTCCACGGAATCCTCAGGTAATGGTAGGGGTCCATGATGTAAAAAAGATTGGGAACCCCTGCCTTAGGAGAATATCACACCCAACCGATTTCCTCCCACGGTGCAAAGATGCGCTGGTTGGTAGGTTAATTGGTCATTGTAAATTGTCCTGTGATTAGGCTAGGGTTAATTCAGGGGATTGCTGGGTAGCAAGGCTTGAAGGCCCAGAAGGGCCCGCTGTGTACTGTATCTCTAAAGAAATAAATAAATAAGCTCGCGATCACACTACTATCTCTAAATAAAAATAAAAACAATGCTGTCAGCTGCAGCAAGTAATATTGCAATAACTTGTTTTCTGAGGACTGACAGCATCATGATACTAAAGTGTTTACAATTACACCTTTAACAATAGTTTGATCAAAATCTGCAAAATATTATATTTGTTTTCTATTTAAAATAAAAAAGGTAGGGAATCCAACAGGACTTCCTCAGCTGCCAAATCAGAAGAGATGAAAGAAACCCTTGCTGAGAGCAGGAGCAATGGTAACAGGGTGAGCATTACTTTAGTAACAAAATTCAGTGCCTCAAAAGGGCTGGAAAGTGTGACCTTGCTGGGAAAATGCCTGCTGAGTCAGCAGCGCATTCCTCCCAACACCGCAGCTCTTCCATTTGTAATCTATGGGAAGTCCAGAGCTTCAGATCAGAGTGCTGTGGCCTACCACAACATGTTTGAAAACATGAAGCACAGAACTGTCGCCACAGGAGACAAGCACCACCAACTATGTCACAACTGGCTTGGCCCGCAATGAATGTTACGTGAGTAATGAACATAATTTACAAAGCTAACCTTACTCCTCCAGTGCAGGCAGAAAGGCCCGATTGATGAAACGCAGATGGCCCCATGCCCAGTAGGAACTCAGTGTTAAAGCAAGCAGAATTTAACGCTAGAACTGTTTCAGGACATTGTCCAAAAATGTCTCTTGAGAAGAGAAAGAACGAGAAAATAGCTTGCTGCTGTAAAAGGAAAGACTAGTAGCGAGCTATGAAGGTGAGGATATTGCTAACGGGACAGAGTGAACAGAATCATTGAAGGATAGAGGGTATTGAACTGGAAATGCCAACAATCCAGCAAAGTGAAGTGGGAAGCAAAGACGGCTTGAAACATAAACACATCTTAATGGGAAACAAGACCACAGCCAAGGAAAATAACGTACAAATAATTAAAGGATAAAGCTGCGGAAATGGGAGAAAGTGGAGTTGAACTTAAGTATTGCAGAGGGATTTAAAATGATTTAAATTGAAAAATAAATATGTTCTGTTGGCACAGTAAGGAGGAAAAAGAAAAAAATAATAATTAAAATTGCAGCACTGAGGACTCTGTCACACTGGAGTAACTATAAAATATTTACATTATTCAGACTAACTATTACTATGAAAGTTCATTGGGATCTGTGCATTTTTGAATTATGAGATATGAAATCACAAGCTAGGAGAAAATTTCGTATTGCGTATCTTCCTGGGGCTGTGTGTGGTACATACTCTTTACATCCTCCCTCCATTAGATAGAACTGGAAACAATTTCCCAATTATAAGCACAAGAGATTCTCAGATGCTGGAAATCCAGAGTTACACATGCAAAATGCTGGACGAACCCAGCAGATTGGGCAGCGTCGATGGAGAGGAATAAACAGTCAACATTTCAGGCCGAGGCCCTTCCTCAAGACTGAAAGGTAATTTACCAATCATTTTTTCCATAGCATCCATCCAGGATTCTGATTTCAGAATTAAATGCAGTGGAGTATAATTAAAATCCTTCTGGCCACCAGTGCAATTGGTGAAAACTTGTGTTTGAGGAACAATTTATAATCAAGTTTGATTGATAATTATTAACTAATTGATAGCAAATGGACAGTATATGATTTATAGGGATAACCTACAGGACAGAACAATACAAAGTTTAAGCTGTGTGTTCCAAATATAATTCTGAACTGCACTTAACCCCTCAGTAAAGGCTGACAGTACATTTAACCATTTTCTCTTGAACTGATCTATTTTTCCTTCACAACTGAGGCCAGGGTGCCTTTGTGGAATCGATTATTTTCCCATCCTTTTTTTGTTATTAACTTATAGAACTTATGATTTGCCAAAAATGCAACAAACCAACGTGCTTGAACTACTGTGTAAACTAAATTTTGTTTAACCAAGAGAGCAAAAGCAAAATCAGTTTATTCAGCAGAAACAGATTCCTGATAAAGATACATTAACTCACTGCAAACATGAACTAAGGAGTTGATTTCACACACTGTTGAAGGTCAAAAAGTACATCAACAAAGGAGAAAAAATTTCTAGCCTCATATCTTTTGCTCTTTTACCACACGCAGTAGTGGATGACACACAATAGTGGATGACACGCAACAGTGGATGACACACACCTGCTGCTTCTTGACTCTGGGTCAACACAAGAACAAAAACTCTGTCTATATTTTCATGTAAAATTTCTCCAAAGGATGACAAACCTAATTTATGGGACATAATGTATTTCTATGAGAGATGAATGTTTATTTAAACTCATACCAATTGTCAAATAAATATTTTCGGATAAAGTGTATGATACAGAATCAAAATGAAAATCCGAATCAGAATCCGGTTTAATATCACTGGCATATGCTGTGAAATGTGTTGTTTTGTGGCAGCAGTACATTGTAATACATAATAATAAAAAACTGTAAATTACAGTAAATAAACATATACACACACATATACATATATATATACACACTTATACATATACATACACACACATACAGTATATATATGTAAGTGTGGAGATATAACTAGATGTCAAGCTGCTGAGTATAGCAGTTTAAGATACTATGTTGCAATTATTTAACTCTTTGCTGAGGGCATACTTGAAGTACTGTGTGAGTTTTGGTCACCTTGTTATAGGAAAGATGTAGTTAATCTGAAGTGTGCAGTGATGATTTATGACAACGTTGCCAAGATTAAAAAGCTTGAGTTGAACCAGCATCGATAACTTCACTCATCTCAACTCTGAACTGATTCAACCATGTATGGGCTCACTTTCAAAGACTCTACAACTCCTGTTTTCAGTATGTATGTATGTATGTATGTATGAATGTATTTATTTATTTATTTATCTATCTATCTATTTATTTATTTATTTATTATTAATTTATTTATACAGTTTGTCTGCTTTTGCACATTGTTAGATCATCAGTCTTTGTGTGTAATTTTTCATTGATTCTGTTTATCTTTGTTCTACCGTGAATGCCTGCAAGAAAATGAATCTCAAGTTAGTATATGGTGAGAGATACATAATAAATTTACTTTGAACTTTGAGTTACAGGGAGAGGTTGGCCAGAGTAGATCTTAATTCCTGAAACGTGGGAGAATGAGTGGTGATCCCAGAGGTGTTTAAAATTGAGACACATAGATAAGGTGGACAGTAAAAGTCTTTTCTCCAGGGTCGAGCAGTCCAAACCTTGTGGGCACTGGTTTTGGGTGAAAGGATCCTGAGGGGCAACATTTTAACACAGATGGTGGTGAGTAAGTAGATTGAGCTGCCAGAAGAAGTGGTTCAGGCAGCTATTACTGTACTTTCTATGAAGCTCTTGTCGAGGCAAGTGGAGGGGCAGAGCTCAGAGGAACATGGGTGAAATGCATGAAATTGTGACGAGCTGGGCGGGTACCATAATTGGAATAAACTGGCTGGTAGGAAGGGCTTATGCTCCATCTCCATGATCCTATAACCCACAGCTCTGCTTCCAAGTTCAAGATTCAAACTTCAAACCATTCCAGAATCAATGAAAGACCACCCAACTAAGGTATTCAACTGGAGAGCAGAAGACAACAAACTGCAAATAGAAAAAGAACTAATAATAATAATAATAATAATAATACTGTAATAATAATAATAATAAATAAATAAGCAATACATATCAAGAACATGAAATGAAATATACTTGAAAGTGAGTCCATAGATTATTGCAACATTTCACTGATGGGGCAAGTGAAGTTGGGTGAAGTTACTTCCTGTGGTTCAGGAACCTGATGGCTGAGGGGTAATAACTGTTCCTGAACCTGGTGTTGTAAGTCCTGAAGCTCCTGTACCTTCTTTCTGATGGCAGCAGTGGCATGGCTTGGGTGGTGGGGGTCCCTGATGAAGGACGTGCTCAATGGGAGGGCTTTACCCTTGATGGGCTGGGCTGTATCCACTTCTTGTAGGAGTTTCCATTCAAGGACATGAGTGTTTCCATACCAGGCTGTGATGTAGCCAGTCAGTATACTCTCCACTCCACATCTATAGAAGTTTGTCAATGTTTCCACTGGTTATAGGCTTCCTACCTTAATAGCTCTTTGATCCAACTCACTGCTTCTTGCTAGTTGGTCATTGTTTTATCCATAGTAATATAATGCTTCCTATGTCATGAGCACCAAACTTGTGAGTAATGTCTTGCATGTCACGTAGACAAAGTTCAAGTTCAGTTTATTGTCATTCATCCCTATACATGTATACTGCCCAACGAAACAACGTTCTCTCAGACCAAGGTGCACAACACAGTACACATAACTCACACGCATAACACATCAAGTAATATTACCACAAATAAATTAACAAATAAAAAGGTGCATTTACAATACAAGTTACAAGCAAACAGAATCACTCTACTGGTGCCTCATACTTGATGAGACCTGGGTGGTGACAGGGAGTTCAGTAGTTTTATGGTCTGGGGGAAGAAGCTGTTTCCCATCCTAACAGTTCTCGTCCTAATGCTAGGGTACCTCCTTCCTGGTGGTAGGGGGACAAAGAGGTGTTGGGCAGATGGGAGGGATCATTGATAATGCTCAGGTGCTATGTATGCAGTGCTCCTGATAAATACCTCTGATGGGTGGAAGAAATGATGGAAAAGAACATTCAAATAAAATTTGAATATTCTTTTGAATATTTACATTTTATGTGTCATACACTCTTCTTTGCCCGCTCAGGCTGATACTCAAAGAGCTTGATGAACTTTGACAAACATAATGGTTTTTCCTTCATGAAGCTACACAGATTAGAATCAGAATCATGTTTAATATCACTGGTATTACTGTGGGCACGTGGCCAAGTGGTTAAGGCGTTCGACTAGTGACCTGAAGGTCGTGAGTTTGAGCCCCAGCCGAGGGAACGTGTTGTGTCCTTGAGCAAGGCACTTAACCACACATTGCTCTGCGACGACACTGGTGCCAAGCTGTATTGGTCCTAATGCCCTTCCCTTGGACAACATCGGTGTCGTGGAGAGGGGAGACTTGCAGCATGGGCAACTGCCAGTCTTCCATACAACCTTGCGCAGGCCTGCGCCCTGGAAACCTTCTAAGGTGCAAATCCATGGTCTCGCAAGTCTAACGAATGCCTTTGTCTTATCACTGGTATATGTTGTGAAATTTGTTGCTTTGTAGCAGCAGTGCATTAAGATTCAGATTCATTTGCTTATTACATATACTTCAAAACACACAGGTTGTGTTAACAACCAACACAACTTAAGGATGTACTGGGGGCAGCCCACAAATGCCATCATATATTCAGACGCCAACATAGCATATCCATAATGCTCGGCAAAACAACACTGAACACAACAAGTAACGAAACAAAACTGCAAAAAACAGCCCTTTTCTTCCCTCCCACTCATCCACATGCACAGATAGCCCTCCAACCCCAGGACTGACCGCTGGGTCTCTAGCCTCCAGTCTTGCTTCTTCAGCCATTTGCCTTTGATTTCTAGACTTCTGATCGTCCTTTGGGCTTTGATCTTTGGCATTGACCCCTGGTCTAGGTGTTAGCAGTACTCCAAAATCCAGGTGACTCTCATTGAGGAGATTAAACTTATTTGCCTCCAAATAGACCAAGACGAGATTAGCTTTAAGAGAGGCCAAAAATAACAACTAGAAAATAAATCCAGTGGCAGGAATGAAATGGCATTGATTTAAAATAATTGCCAAAAGTGCCCAAAGTAAGATGTGGAGAAATATTCTGCAGTGTCAATTGTTATGATCTGGAATGCATAGCCCAGAAGGTAGTGGATAGATTCCAAAGCAATTTTCAAAAGGGAATTGGGTTCAGGCTGTCGAGCAATTAAAAAAATTAATTGCAAGTTAATCACAATTTTAATTGCACTTTTAAACAAAAATAGAATAAAAATAATACACAGATTTTTTGAATGAATTTAGCTTAGCTAAATATTATATTTGTTGTTAAGTGTTTGGTGCCTTGATTACTTTTGGAAAAGAAAATTAAATTGTTTTGTTAATTTTTTTTACAGTTTTGGAGTATTTTTGAAAGTTTGAGTTTTTTTTTAATGTCATTCAGCAAATCCAAGATGTAAGGCATGGTCACCTGTCAAATTCTTTATTCAGCAGTGTGTCCTCAGGGCTGTTTCTTGTTTCCTGCTTCCCGCACCATGCTCGGATGATCAAAACAAATTATGGCAATGATGTCAAGTGGAGCTCGATGCTAAGCACTTGGGATGCCTTCAGGGAGGAAATTCCCATTGGAGTATCCCACAACATAAGCAAGGACAGTGCCTAGGTGGCTTAATACAGACCAGGAAATTTAGTTCAATTTTCTTTTCGCTTTTGTGCTGGTGTTTCCTTTTGTCCCATCAACCGTCGCTTTTGTTTTACACCTTAAGCCAGTTTTAATTTAATTTCTCGAACTATTTTCTCTTTTACAGATGTTTCCCTTTGTTTTTTCTTCCCTAGACTTGTTCCCTGCCTCCTTAAAATGTGTTTAACTTCTAACATTTTCATTTTCTAATGAAAAACAAAAAAAAAACACTCTTTATTGGGTACCCTTGTACACCTGCTCATTAATGCAAATATCTAATCAGCAAATCATGTGGCAGCAACTCAATGCATAAAAATATGCAGACATGGTCAAGAAGTTCAGTTGTTGTTCAGATCAAGCATCAGAATAGGGAAGAAATGTGATCTGAATGACATTTACTATGGAATAATTGTTGGTGTCAGATGGGATGGTTTGAGTATCTCAGAAACTGCTGATCTCCCGGGATTTTCACACACAACAGTCTCTAGAAGTTTCAGAGAATGGTGCGAGAAAACGTAAAACATCCAGTGGGTGACAGTTCTGTGGGTGAAAATGCCTTGTTAATGAGAGAAGTCAGAGGAGAATGGCCAGACTGGTTCAAACTGACAGAAAGATGTCAATAACTCAAATAACCACATGCACAACAGTGGTGTGCAGTAGAGCATCTGTGAACACACAACACATCAAACCCTGAGGTGAATGGGCTACTACTTCAACAAGTTAGGAACCACGAAGGATTTGAAGTTATTGGCAATCATCTTGAATGAAAATGAAGATTTGGAGGAGGCCATTATTGAAAGGATTGTTTGAAGGTAGTCCATTAACTGCTCTAGGTGTCTGCGCTGATTGTGTTCCTTTAGTGTCAATCAAAAGAACACGCCAGCGCACACTGAATTAATTTCTCTGTTGATAACTATTAGGAATGAATACACATTTTTTTAGTACTGTAGTAGGTATTGATAGTGTTCTAATTTGTTATGTTTTTCATCTAAATACATCATTTGCTGCTTGATTAAAGAATAGTTTGGCCTTTTTATATATTGTTTTAACTATCTCCATGAAACCGTCTAATTGAGGCAGCTGCTTAATCAGGACAAAATGTACTGGTCTCTGTCATGACCCAATTAACCAGAATCCACTGTACTTTGATAATATATTTACTTTGGACTTTGAACTTTGACAATACAACAACAAGTTGACCAATCAGACAAGTGGGAAGCTGTTGTGTTATACAATGGTGTCAGCTAATGGATTATGTTGGCTTGAACATCAGGAAGAGCCTCTGCTTGGGAGTAATCTCCACATTTCTGAAAGGGCCTTGTTTTAACATCCATCTGAATAATTGTTCTAAAACCACAACACCTCCATGCTCCAACTGATCCGGCTAAATTCCTGTAACCAGGTGACGGTCGAATCTTATTCAGCATTGTTAAAAGTGTACTTAGGCATCCATCAGGGTAATGCTAGAATAGTTGTCTGTGCCTTTATGTGGAGATGGTGATGTCATGACGCACGCACTGGATAGTGGGGAAACCATTTTGTTTTCTGCTGAAGATGCTGGTGGGCCGTTGGAATTGAGTTCCTCCCAGAGATACTGGGCATGGTGAGGAAAGGTGAGCATTAATTTATAATATCGATATGAATTCATTTATGCTTTTTGGTGAATCAAGAATATCGGTGACTTGACATGTTCTACATGTGGATGCTTTAGATTTTCATGAGTGAAAGCATCGATGCTGGATAGCATGGCTTGTGCAAAGTTCCTTACCAGCCAAGTAGGTCAGTCTTCCTGTAATTTAACTACCAGGCAATATCTTGTAAAAGTTGTGCCAAAGTGTACCTTTTGTCTAACTTTATTGTATCATGACTGATTGTGCATGTAACAGCGTAACGTGAATGGTTAGTCTCTGTTCGGAAGTTCAGCACGTGTGTAGTAAAAAGTAGTAGACGTCTTAGACGAGATGTAGTCACTTACACTTTTCGCTGCTATGTATAAGATACAGGGTTGGGGGGATTCTAATGTTGTTTGTATTATGTTCCTTCAGGATTGCCATTACTGTATTAGTTCTGTATTAGTTTTGTGCAGTTTGCTTTATGTATTTTTATACTGTATAAGCAATTTGCCGCTACACAGGGGTGTGGATCGAAAATTAAGCTGAGATTGTAACGGCAAGAACTGGTTGTAATTTTGTTCGTTCTGTTTTGCGACCCTCTTCTGGCACTTAAACATCTAAAACAGATAAAGGAATTAAAACTCGAAAAAATATTTGTTGTCCTGAGTGTGTACCTTTCCCCAGGCTACATTCCTTATATTCCGTTTGGGTAGCTGCCAACCTGTTGGCATGGATGTTGGTTTCTCCACCTGGTAAAAATAAACTTTTCTTTCCCCTCCCCTCCCCTCTTCTATTCCCCACTCTGGTTTCTTACTTATTCTCACCTGTCTATCACCTCCCCCACCGGATCCCCTTCTCCTTCCCTGTCTTCTATGGTCCCCTCTTCTCTCCAATCAGATTTATTCTTCTCCAGCCCGTTAACTTCTTACCCACTTGGCTTTATCTATCACTTTTTAGCTTGTCTTCTTTCCCCTCCCCCCCACTCTTTTAATCCAGCGATTTCCCCCTTCCTTTTCAGTCCTGAAGAAGGGTCTTGGCCCCAAACATTGACTGCTTATTCATTTCCATAGATGCTGCCTGACCTGCTGAATTAGTTCCTCCTGTACTTTGTGTGTTAATTAACCTATTTGTTTAAATCACCAGAATGGGGTTCAAACCCAAATATGGAAAAGCTGGTTTGACACTGAAAGCTGACAAAGCTGGACCTGTCAGGAGGAAATATAACCTTGAGCTGTTTTAAAGTGTTTCACAAAATTAATTAGCTTAGCAATTCGATGACTAATGTGCTGTCATCCATGGCCTATAAACAATATTTTATATATATATATTTTCAAGGTCCTTTATTTGTGTGATTTCCATCCATAAGCTCCTAATTCTACTTCTATCAAGTAATCATAAGTAAATTTAAAAACATTGAGTCTAAAAGCGTACCATATTCATTATTATTGGATCCTATGTTAAATGCAGAGAGAGGCCATTTCCTCCAAGTATGATCTATGCTTGATTTTCACAGTATTAAACACATAATTCCCTTTCCCTGCCCTCTCCTCCTCCTTATTTTCCCATCTGCTTTTATACAGTATATTCTTTCAGATTTTGCTTCATATTATGCTTTATGCCAACTCTCATGAAGGGTTTTGGACTTGAAGCATTGACCTGTTGAGAGTTTCTTGTCAGGAAATATAGAGGAGTCTTGACAGAAGTAAAGCAGCAGAGACGATTTAAGCAGTAAATGATATCTTACTATTAATTTGCAAAATAACAGGCCATGAGGGGCCACAAAGCAAGAGAGAACAGATACTAAACACAACAAGGCAACTGAAGGCTAGGAGCAACTGGTTGAAGCTGGCTGGTTCGACGGGTGAACCAAAGGACTGTGGATGAGGGTTGGGTTTAAATAGGCTGCAGGTGCTGAGTTAGCAATGAGTGTAAGGTGACTCCTGTTAGCTTGGTGGAGACTGGGAGGTGCCTGTGTGTGTAGGCTTGACATTTCCAGCATCTTTGTTTTTTCATGTAACACCCTGGGGAAGGTTTCTCTGCTAACGTAATGGTCTTTCTATTGAAGTAGTGTTTGGGTTATGGTTAGAGATAATGGGTTCTTTGAAATGTGAGCTAGATATTTTGTTTGGTGGGAGATGAAGAGTGAAGATGTTGGAGAGAACTGGTCGTAGGATTCGACATGGTGGGGACCAAGCATGATTCAGTAGAGCAAGGTGATGCAGTCGACTGTGGATCGGTGAGTATGACTTTGGAAGAGTTGAGCTCCAACTTGTGCACATTTGACTGTTTAATTATAATAGACTCTCTTTGTTTCTTTCTTTATTTTCTTTACCAACCCTTTAGTTATGTTAAGAGTCATAAATATAATTACTTTAGTCATATGTAGTGTGCTGTCTGTTATTTCTTGGCACTGAGTTATAACAGGGTAGCAAATTACACAGCATCCACACTAGGGCTAGGGCTTTGCTGTCTGGAGACAAGGAGGATGAGAGGAGACATGATAGAGGTGTACAAGATAATAAGAGGAATAGATAGAGTGGATAGCCAGTGCCTCTTCCCTAGGGCACCGCTGCTCAATACAAGAGGACATGGCTTTAAGGTAAAGGGTGGGAAGTTCAAGGGGGATATTAGAGGAAGGTTTTTTACTCAGAGAGTGGTTGGTGCGTGGAATGCACTGCCTGAGTCAGTGGTAGAGGCAGATACACTAGTGAAATTTAAAAGACTACTAGACAGGTATATGGAGGGATTTAAGGTGGGGGTTTATATGGGAGGCGGGGTTTGAGGGTCGGCACAACATTGTGGGCCGAAGGGCCTGTACTGTGCTGTACTATTCTATGTTCTATGTTCTATGTTCACACAAATCGGGGTTTGGAGTGGGAGAGCCGGCTCAACCTCACGGGTTTGGCGGGACCAGAGTGTGTCTTCCTGAGACTTACGCAGCCAAGGAAACCAGGCAGGGTTTCACTTAAATTAAACTTAATCCATTAATTCTAAATGTCAGAGTAACTATTAAAGGAATGGAACCGGAAACTTCATCATAACTGGAAGTTGGAGGCCCCATGTCTGTGAGTTTGAGATACTGGGGCTGAAGGCTGGAGGCCTGGAGGTGGCCTTTCATTGACGTTGGACGTCCACGTGTGTGAGGAGGAGGTGGGAGGGTGGGGTGAGAAAGGGGCTTGTTTTGCTGTTGTTGTCTTGTTTTGTTCTGTATTGTTGTTGCTGGTGTTCTCTGTTGTATATTATGTTGAACATTGTAGAACATGCTATGTTGTTGCAGGCCACACCCAGCACACTCTTGCATACTTTTTTTGTTAATATAAATGAATCATTTCACTGAGTGTTTGGATCTACTGTACCTGTGATAAATTAATCTGAATTTGAATCTAATCAGATACAATGTTCTGAGCATTCATTTCAGATAAATATTAGAAGACATAATTATAAGACGCTGCTGTTCACTTTCATAAGCAAATCTTAAACAATTCCTGCTTATTTATTTATTTATAGATAGATAGATAGATAGATACAGCACAGAATTGGCCATTCCAGCCCTTCGAGCTGCATCATCAAGCAAACCGCCAATTTAACCCCTACTTGATTACAGGGCAGTTTGCAATGACCAATTAACCAAACCTTGGAATGTTGAGGTTAACTCAGGTACCTAGAGGAAACCCGTGCATTCCACAGGAAAGACTTACAGGATCCTTAAAGAGTTCACCAGGATTGAACTCCGAACCCTGACATCGCAGGCTTTATTAGCGTTGTGCTAACTACCATACTACTGTGGTGCCCTCTTCAGAATCAGAATCAGAATCGGGTCTATTATCACCGTATGTGTTGTGAAATTTGTTAACTTAGCAGCAGCAGTCCAATGCAATACATAATATAGAAGAAAAAAACAAAATAAAATAATAATAAATAAAAAAATAAATCAATTACAGTATACGTGTATTGAATAGTTTAAAAATCATGCAAAAAACAGAATTAATATATACTAAAAAGTGAGGTAGTGTTCAAGGGTTCAATGTTCATTTAGGAATCAGATGGCAGAGGGGAAGAAGCTGTTCCTGAATCGCTGAGAGTGTGCCTTCAGGCTTCTATACCTCCTACCTGATGGTAACAGTGAGAGAAGGGCATGCCCTGGGTGTTGGAGGTTCTTAATAATGGACGCTGCCTTTTTGAGACACCACTCCCTGAAGATGTCCTGGGTACTTTGTAGGCTAGTGCCCAAGATGGAGCTGACTAGATTTACAACCCTCTGCAGCTTCTTTCGGTCCTGTGCAGTAGCCCCTCCATACCAGACAGTGATGCAGCCTGTCAGAATGCTCTCCATTGGTACAACTATAGAAGTTTTTAAGTGTATTGGTTGACCTGCCAAATCTCTTCAAACTCCTAATGAAGTATAGCTGCTGTCTTGCCTTCTTTATAACTGTATCGATATGTTGGGATCAGGTTAGATGCTCAGAGATCTTGACACCCAGGAATTTAAAACTGCTCACTTTCTCCACTTCTGATCCCTCTATGAGGATTGGTATGTGTTCCTTCATCTTACCCTTCCTGAAGTCCACAGCTCTTTTGTTTTAACGACATTGAGTGCCAGGTTGTTGCTGTGACACCACTCCACTAGTTGGATTCACACCTGGATTCGAAATTGGCTGTGTGGGAGAAGACAGAGAGTGGTAGTGGATGATTGCTTATCAGACTAGAGGCCTGTGAGTAGTGGTGTGCCTCAGGGATCTGTGCTGGGACCATTGTTGTTTGTTGTCTATATCAATGATCTAGATAATAATGTGGTAAATTGGATCAGCAAGTTTGCTGATGACACTAAGATTGGAGGTGTTGTGGACAGCGAGGAAAGCTTTCAAAGCTTGTAGAGGGATCTGGACGAACTGGAAAAATGGGCCAGGAAATGGCAGATGGAATTTAATGCAGACAAGTGTGAGGTGTTGTATTTTGGAAGGACAAATCAAGGTAGGACATACACAGTAAATGGTAGGGCATTGAGGAGTGTGGAGGAACAAAGGGATCTGGGAGTTCAGATACATAATCCCCTGAAAGTGGCGTCACGGGTAGACAGGGTTGTAAAGAAGGCTTTTGGCATCCTGACATTCATAAATCAAAGTATTGAGTATAGGAGTTGGGATGTTATGGGGAGGTTGTACAAGACTTTGGTGAGGCCAAATTTGGAGTATTGTGTACATTTTTGGTCATGTAACTATAGCAAGGATGTCAGTAAAGTTGAAAGAGTGTAGAGAAGATTTCCTAGGATGTTGCTGGGTATTCAGAAGTTGAGTTACAGGGAAAGATTGAACAGGTTAGGATTTTATTCCTTGGAGCGTGGAAGAATGAGGGGAGATTTGATAGAGGTTTACAAAATTATGTGGGGTCTAGATAGAGTAAATGCGAGTAGGCTCTTTCCACTTAGATTAGGAGAGGTAAATACGAGAGGACATGGCTTTAGGGTGAAAGGGGAAAGGTTTAGGGGGAATATTAGGGGAACTTCTTCACTCAGAGAGTGGTGGGAGTGTGGAACAAGCTGCCATCTGACATGGTAAATGCGGGCTCACTCTTAAGTTTTAAGAATAAATTGGATATGTACATGGATGAGGGAGATCTGGAAGGTTATGGACTGGATGCAGGTCAATAGGACTAGCGGAATAATGTTTCGGCACAGCCTAGAAGAGCTGAATGGCCTGTTTTCTGTGCTGTAGTGTTCTATGGTTCTGTACGCCCTCCCGTCACCACCTGAGATTCTACCAACAATGGTTGTATCATCAGCAAATTTATAGATGGTATTTGAGCTATGTCTAGCCACACAGTCATGGGTATAGAGAGAGTAGAGCAGTGGGCTAAACACTCACCCCTGAGGTGCACTCACCCTCACCTCATAGTGGACCACACTCAGCTGGTCTCTCACTCTTAGCCATTTATGGAAATACAGCATGGACTAGGCCCTCCTGGTCTTTCTAGGTACGCTGCCAGCAATCTCCCAGTTTTTAATCCTAGCCTAATCTCTGGTCATTTATAATGAACAATTAACCTACAGTACAAACCAGTACAGAGCACCTGGAGAAACCCTGCACAGTCACGAAGAGAACATATAAACTCCTTACCGGCTGTGTCGGAATTGAACCCAGGTCACTTGTAGTGTAAGGCAATGTGTGAACCACTACACTACCGTCACCATGTACCGAGACCTGGTGATTATATTTATTTATTGAGACACAGCAAGGAACTGGTGCTTCCAGCCCTTCCAGCCACTCCGGCCAACACTCCTGATTTAACCCGAGCCTAATACTGGGATAATCTACAATCCCCATCCTTTAAACCAACTTGGAACATTTTCGCAATAGAGTGATACATTAGACAACCTCACAGAAGAAAATGATCCATTTATCAATATATACCAGGAAAGAGATTTTATGACCACACAGGATATTAGAGAATGCTGAGAGTGGAGATCTTCTGGACGTTTTGGTGAATGGTTAATTTTCACAATAGTTTATTATAAACTCTGAATACAGGATCCAGCATTGATTGGTAAGCTACATTCTTGTTACATTGAGATAACTGGAGCAAAGTATTCATGAAAATAAATATTTCTGTTTCTCATGTTCTCATTCATTGACGTCGAAATTGATTCAGGATTCAAGATTCAAGATCGTTTAATGTCATTTCCAGTACACAAGTGTGAAGGGGAACAAAATAGTTGTTACCCCAGATCTGATGCAGTACAAAAAAAACAGAATAAATAGCAATACATAAGACAGCTTATATACAAAGGTTTATTGTACGTCCATAAAGTGACACTAGAATGTACATAAGGTGACTGACAGGAAATAATAAAGTAGTGGTGGGTTAGTGGGTGGAGATGTTGATCAGCCTCACTGCTTGGAGAAATGACTGTTTTTGAGTCTGGTGCTCCTGGTGTGGATGCTACGTAGCCTCCTCTCTGATGGGAGTGGGACAAACAGTCCATGAGCAGGGTAGGTGCGGTATTCTTCATGAAGTTACTGACCCTTTTCTGGCACCCTTCTTTATATATATCCTTGATGGCAGATTGGCTGGTGCCGGTGATCTATAGGGCAGTTTTGGCTACCTGTGCAATTTCAAGCAGTGATGCAGCTTGTTAGGATGTTCTCTACTGCACGTCTGTGATTGTACAAATATATTGTACATATTTGTGTGTGTCTATTTTAACAATAATGAAAGTGTAATTCTATTAATATCCATAATTAGAGCACACACACACACACACATATATAAAGACAAAAATATTTTGAATCTGAACTTATTAACAGCTCATAATGATGCATTAGAGAATGATACCATTCTCCTGATGTGGAAACTTCCAAGACAAATTTACCGACACAGGAGATTCTCCAGATGTTGGAAATCCAGAGCCTCACACACAAAATGCTGGAAAAACTCTGCAGGTCAGGCACCATCTGTGGAGAGGAATAAAGAGCCAATATTTCAGGCCAAGACCCTTCATCATGTCTGGAAAGGAAGGGGGAAGAAGCTAGAATATAAAGGTAAGAAGCTGGGGGGAGGGGAAGGAGTACAATCTCGTATGGGAGGGGTCATTGGTGGGAGAAGGGGAATAAAGTAAGAAGCTGGGAGATTATAGTTGGGAAAAGTAAAGGGCTGAAGAAGAAGGAATCTGATAGGATTTCTTCTTATTCCAATTCCCATTTTCTTCTTCTGATTTATTCTCCCCCTTCTTTTCCAGTCCTGATCTCAACCCAAAATGTTGACAGTTTATTTCTCTCCACAGGTGCTGCCTGACTTGCTGAGTTCCTCCAGAATTTTGTGTGTATTCCCCAAGATTTTCAACATCTGCAGAATCTCTTAGATTGGACAAACTCGGAATATTTTCTCTGGAGTTTCAGATACTGAGGCTTGAGCACGAAATGTCCACTCTTTCTTCCTTTCCATAGATGCTGCCTGGCAGAATAACTCTACATGTTTGGCAAAATGAGTGCAAGTGGCAATTGATCTTTTATAAGATTTCATGATTCGTTTCAACTTTTATCTCACTTTTCTTGACCGTTGCTGCATTGGAATAAAGTTTAAATTGATTGAATATATTTCTCATAGATCCAATAAATTCAGAACTTGTATTTTATTTCCAATTGTTTTCAATGTTTAGTTTTGAAGTTGGGTTGTCTAAAGTTATTGGCAAGTCGATTTGTCATTAAAGTAATACGTTTCGAATGATAAAACATTCACACGTTCAATGGTTCCTTTTAATATCAGAAAATGTGTACAGTGTACAACCTGAAATTCTTACTCTCTGCAGAAATCTACAAAACAGAAGAAAAACTCCAAAGAATGAATGACAGAAAAAAACGTTAGAACCCCCAAGCTCCCCTCACACGCACAAGCAACAACGCATCCAACCTCCCCTCGCCTCCCCTCCCCTCAAATGCCTCAGTGAGAGGGGAGGCCAACAGCTGGCTGTTTCGATGTTACAGTCTGCCACGTCCCTTATTTCGACAGCAGCGTACATCGCTGGTTCGATGTTCTGAACTCCCGCGATGCTTCAATCCGTGATACTGCAGAGGAATCGGGTCATCTACAGGGTCACAGGGTCACAGGGTCACACCCTGAAGGTGCACGTCTTCCAAGTTGCTTGTGCAGATATCAAGAACATTGTTTAATATTTGATTAATCTTGTTATTCCTGGCTTCACTTTACCTGGATTATTGGTGTTAATTTGACACTCATCCCCTTTGTTATTTTGCTCACTTGTTCCTTGCAAAATTATTCAATGCACTGAAACCCTTTATTGTTAAACCTCAGCATCAATTTCTTTGGAAATCTTGCTTGTGCCATTATTAGATAACTTTTGACCACTTAAACTTCTATTTTCCATAAATATGCATGTCAATTAATGTTCACAAGCCTCCGAAATAGGCTCCTCTTCATTATGCGCCATGTCGTATATAACGTGGGCGATCATGGTCTCCCATCTGTCTTTAATTTACTTATTCTTTTTTCCATCTATGACCATGATTGCTCTTGGCAAATTTTTCTCCAGAAGTGGTTTGCCATTGTCCTTTTCTGGGCAGGTGACCCCAACCATTATCAATATTCTTCCAAGATTGTCTGCCTGACGTCAATGGTCACATAACCACTTGTGATTTGCACCAACTGCTCATACGCCCATCCACCACCTGCTCCCATGGCTCCATGTGACCCTGATCAAGAGATGGGGCTAAGCAGGTGTCACACCTTGCCCAAGGTTGACCTATAGGCCAGCAGAGGGAAAGAGCACCTTACACATTCACTGGTAGAGACATATCTCCACTCTGCCACACATCTAAATAGTGTAGCACTATGTAAATCAGCAGAGGATAAGTATCACTTGGAAGATGTACTGTGTGGTAGGAGACCTACAGAGAATGGAGGATAATTGTGTGTTGCAATGTATCAGTATGGCACATGATAGTTCAGAAATAGTACGATAATACTTGTGTGTTGCAGCTACAAAAATATTCAAGAGAATTTTTGCCCAGCAAAGCTTAGAAGTTGCACCACATGACATGCTAAACAATGTTTCTCTTAGCAGAGTTCAGATGTTTTGAAATATTGACAAATATAAAACCATAAGATAGAGGAGCAGAATTAGGTCATTCGGCCCATCGAGTCTGCTCCGCCATATCATCATGGCTGATCCATTTCCCTTTCATCCCCAGTCTCCTGCCTTCTCCCTGACTCATCTAGAACCTATCAATCAACCGCCTTAAATATACCCAATGACTTGGCATGCATAGCTGCCTTGGCAATGAATTTCACAGATTCATCACTTGCTGGCTAAAGAAATTCCACCTCATTTCCATTCTAAATGGATGTCCCTCTATTCTGAGGCTGGCCCTAGACTCCTCTACCATAGGAAACTTCCTCTCCACATCCACTCTATTGAGGCCTTTCACCATTCGAAAGCTTTTCCCGTCATTCTGTTGAACTCTGGTGAGTATAGGCCCAAAGCCATCAAACATTCCTGATATGATAAGCCGTTCAATTCTGGAATCATTTTTGTAAACCTCATCTGAACCTTCATTATGATATGAACTTGCTTTTGTGGACATATAACTGCTTGATCATTGATGGTGGATATATTACACTGGAAATTTAGAGGGAGGATAGAATAATAAATCCTGTATATCTCTGATGTTTAAATGGAAAGATCAATGGAATAGTATGGATATCATTGTTAGTCAGGACCACAAACAATTCCAGATGGTAATTACTGAGCCAATGAGCTTGAAGACAGATAATAATAATGATTGAAGGGAAGAAACAAGACATCATTTAAAGATCCCACAGTTAGAGGGAGTCCTGGAATTTTACCAGAGGTGCTCCCACTCCCTGGATAGGAGGGGAAGGATTTACAAAGAGTAAAGTGGGAGATAGGTCACTCTGGAAGAGATTATACCATTGCAGGAGGTTATTGACAGCAATATAGGAAGTGGTAATATCAATTAGGAACTAATATTAGGACAAGAACTTTAATTTAGAGAAATTGGGTGTGTTAATGGTGGAGGAAATGAATGGTAAATGAGAAGCAGGATTGAACACGATGCTGTTACAGCTCAGGGCATTGCAGCTGGAGATTCCAGTGGCCTCATTAGGGATTTGTCTGTCCTCCCCCAAGGAATGCCCGTGTTTTCTCTGGGTTCCCCAGTTTCCTCCCACAGTGTGAAGATTTACTGGGTATTTGGTTAATTGGTCATTGTGAATAGTCCTGTGGTTAGGCTGGTGTTGAATTGAGGGTTGCTGGGTGGTGGGGCTTGAAAGGCCGGAAGGGCCTATTCCTTGCTGTAAATAAATCAATAGAATATATACAAGACAAGATATACAGGACCAGAAGATGTACAAAGTGAGGTATTCAATAAGTGTAAGTTTGAAAAGAGCAGGAAGCTAACCTCCTCATTAGATTTTTAACTTCATCCAATCTAATCGATAGGTAAGGGCCTAAGTAGCAGGCAGTGAGGTTGAGTAGATTGAAACAGGCTTTACCACTGCTGAACAGAATATGTACTTGGGACATTAATTGCAAATCAGAAGTGCCAAAGTTGTGAGCAGCCTGGTTTGATCTAAAGGATGGTTTGGAGGCCGATAGAAACTTCGTCGATGATCCAGATTTGTGCTGGGGGTTGGAGATAATTGCATTGGTTTTATCATCACTTAAACTGTGTGCCTGAGCTGCATGTTGGAAAAACAATGAGACAATTAACCCAGTAAGTGAGACTATGGGGAGAAGAATTGCTTTGTCACCACATGGAAGTTGACTGCGTACAACCATCTATTGTCATTCTGGGAAAGCCAGTGGATGTGCGTACAAGAGGAGAGGGTTAGGAATAGATTATTAATAGTGTTCTGCACTTGTGGGGGTAGGAAAAGGAGCTGTTGTTGATGTCTGGCTACAAAGTGACTAGATGGCAATAGGATGAAGTGAGGTCAAATTATCAGAGATGGACTATGAAGTAGGTACATTGGAATTAGTTGTGATTGGTCACATCAAGTGTCCAAAAAGATTAAGAAAGTAGAGTAACACACATAAAGTGCTGGAGGAACTCAGCAGTCCAGCAGCATTTATGGAAAGGGTCAACAGTTCAGGCTGAGACCCTTCATCGTGACTCATCGGGAGTCCTGATGGTGTGTCTCAGCCTGAAATACCTACTCTTTATTCTTCTCCATAGACGATGCCTAACCTGCTGAATTCCTCCAGCATTTTGTAAGTGTAACTCTGGACTTCCAGCATCTACAGAATCTCTCGTGTTTAAGAAAGGTACAGGAGCCTTAGGACTCACACCAGCAAGTTCAGGTACGGCTATTACTCCTGAACCACCAGGCTTTTGAACCAAAAAGAATAGCTTCACTCAACTTCACTTGCCTCATCATTGAAATGTTCCCACAACCTATGGACTCTATTTTGAGGATTTTCATCTCATATTCTTAATATTTATTGTTTATTTATTTATTATTATTATTTCTTTCTTTTTGTATTTGCACAGTGTTGTCTTCTACACTCTAGTTGTACACCTAAGTTGAGCAGTCTTTCATTGATTCTGTTATGGTTATTGTTCTATAGATTTATTGTATGCCTATAGGAAAATAAATCACAGGGTTATATGTGGTGACATATATGTACTTCGACAATAAATTCATTTTGAACTTTGAACTTTGAAAGTGGACTGCCATTTTGATGCTGTAAGTAAGGATAAGAATCAAAGCATCTTTTAAACTGATAGTGTGATTTGGAAAACAAAGCTTTTTCCACTTCCTAATAGATGGTCAGGCCACAGTAGGGTTGATATTAATTTCCTACATGCACTGGGTGACTGACAATCACGGCAAATGCCAGTGATAAAGCAGCCAAACTTGATATGTTTTATGGTTAGTTCTCATTTCAACTCAAACTCACATTGTTATTCCTAATAGGCATCACATCATTTGAAGTGAGTGGGGGTGAAATTAAGTTTATGCATGGTCTGTAGACTCACTTCAACAAGTTAACAATGTCGGATTGATAATATTTGTGCGGAGAAGTTTACTGATGTGGGAATGAAGGATCAGATGCAAAAAAATTGAGGACCTCCATTGGGTGGGATGGACCCATGGATGTTATGTCCTAGCTAATACGCAAACCAGGGCAGTACGATATGGAGAGCAAGCTGTTGTCCATGCAGCAGGGTCCCCCTCTCCACACAGCTGATGAATCCAAAGGAATGGCAGAGACTGATACAGTTTGACACCAGCGGCGTCACAGGAGTTGCGACAGGATTCAGCTCAATATAGAACTGTCTCAGAGATTCCAGCTCCGGATTTTTCCTCCAGGGTTTACTCCTGAAGCCTTCCACATGGAAGGGTATAGCCTCAATGTAGAAGAGGTTTGAGTTCAGAGATTACAGTCTCCGAGGGGAGCTGCTATCTATGGCTAACGAGCCCTACCTGCTTGAAGCCACTGATTTTAAGGCATCAGTAACCTGCCTTTGCCCCTTCTGCCGTTAGTAGAAATGGTTCGGCTAGGCTTAGGAGTTAAGACACACGTGATGGCTAGGAGCTGGACTTGGTTGTCAGAGGCTATTTGAGACGCACACCATTGGGGGCATTTAATAGGTAGCGGGAGCTTATCCCCAATACTACCCCTGGCTGTGACAACCTTATGGATTCTTCAATTAGCAAGGAGTTTAACCCAACAAACTTCATAAGGTTCAAAAATCAAAGGAAAAACAAAAAAAAATCTGTATTTATGTGGCACCTTCATGACTTCAAAGACCACCCAGAGTGTGCAGAGCTACTGAACTATAGTAACTGCAATTTAATGGGATATGGAGCAGCCAATCTTTGCACAGCAAGCAGCCTAAAATGACAACAGGATGAAAATGATCACGTGGTTGGAGAACACCTCTAGTTCTCTTTGAATCATACTTTACAATATTTTACATCCACTTAAGAGGTCAAGTACATGCAATGTTTCATCTGAATGGCAGCATTCTGAATAGGAAGTTCCCCCTAAACTTCACCACAGTACCAGCCAAGATTGTGCACTCCAGCCTCTGGCACTTGAACCCTTGCCCTTTTTACTTCGAGGCAAAAAGATTATTGCCGACTCAAAGTTAAACTTGTACACCAAACAAAATGAAAATATAATTTCCAACCTCACATCACTTTCCTGACTCCAGCTCCTTCCCCAGCATTGATCACATCTACATGAAACACTGTTGCAGGAAAGCAGCTTCCATCGTCAGGGACCCCCACCACACTCTCTTCTCACCACTGCCACAGGAAACAGGTACAGGGCCTCAGGACTCACACCACCAGGTTCAAGAACAATTATAACCCCTCAGCCAGAGGGGATAACTTCACCCAAATTTGTTATTGTCATTATTCTATAGTATGCCCACAAGAAAATGAATCTTAAGGTTATATATGGTGACATGCATGGACTTTTATAATAAAGTTACTTTAATCCAGAGTAAAAATGGCTGCAAATAATTCACAGGTAAATTAAAGTAATTCTGATTGATATGAAAATGCCTGAATAATGTCATGTAACACTTACTAGACATATAACTTATTCACACATTTGATTCAGGCAGTTTCTGAACATCGAAGTTGAAAGATCCAAAGCCATAAATAGTGAGGTTGATGGTACTTCAACATTTTTTTGTGATTGGCAGTTTGCTGCATCCCTATTTACCCTGGAAACTCAAGCATGAGGAACATGAAAATTGTCAAATTATTCTCCTGTCACCAAGTTATATCCTTGACTTTACTTCCTTTGATTTTTACTTAGAGGTACAGTGTGGAATAGGCCCTTCTGGCCCTTTGAGACATGCTGCCCAGCAACCCCAATTTAATCCTAGCCGAATCACAGGACAGTTTACAGTGACCAATTATCTACCAACTGGTATGTCTTTGTAATGTGGGAGGAAACCACAGCACCCAGAGAAAACCCAAACAACAGGAATTCTGCAGATGCTGGAAATTCAAGCAACACACATCAAAGTTGCTGGTGAACGCAGCAGGCCAGGCAGCATCTGTAGGAAGAGGTACAGTCGACGTTTCAGGCCGAGACCCTTCGTCAGGACTAACTGAAGGAAGAGTGAGTAAGGGATTTGAAAGTTGGAGGGGGAGGGGGAGATCCAAAATGATAGGAGAAGACAGGAGGGGGAGGGATAGAGCCGAGAGCTGGACAGGTGATAGGCAAAAGGGGATATGAGAGGATCATGGGACAGGAGGTCCGGGAAGAAAGACAAGGAGATGGGGGGGGGGGACCCAGAGGATGGGCAAGGGGTATATTCAGAGGGACAGAGGGAGAAAAAGGAGAGTGAGAGAAAGAATGTGTGTATAAAAATAAGTAACAGATGGGGTACGAGGGGGAGGTGGGGCATTAGCGGAAGTTAGAGAAGTCGATGTTCATGCCATCAGGTTGAAGGCTACCCAAACGGAATATAAGGTGTTGTTCCTCCAACCTGAGTGTGGCTTCATCTTTACAGTAGAGGAGGCCGTGGATAGACATGTCAGAATGGGAATGAGATGTGGAATTAAAATGTGTGGCCACTGGGAGATCCTGCTTTCTCTGGCGGACAGAGCGTAGGTGTTCAGCAAAGCGGTCTCCCAGTCTGCGTCGGGTCTCGCCAATATATAAAAGGCCACATCGGGAGCACCGGACGCAGTACATCACCCTAGCCGACTCACAGGTGAAGTGTTGCCTCACCTGGAAGGACTGTTTGGGGCCCTGAATGGTGGTGAGGGAGGAAGTGTAAGGGCATGTGTAGCACTTGTTCCGCTTACACGGATAAGTGCCAGGAGGGAGATCAGTGGGGAGGGATGGGAGGGACGAATGGACAAGGGAGTTGCGTAGGGAGCGATCCCTGTGGAATGCAGAGGGGGGGGAGGGAAAGATGTGCTTAGTGGTGGGATCCCGTTGGAGGTGGCGGCAGTTATGGAGAATAATATGTTGGACCCGGAGGCTGGTGGGGTGGTAGGTGAGGACCAGGGGAACCCTATTCCTAGTGGGGTGGCGGGAGGATGGAGTGAGAGCTGATGTACGTGAAATGGGGGAGATGCGTTTAACAGCAGAGTTGATAGTGGAGGAAGGGAAGCCCCTTTCTTTAAAAAAGGAAGACATCTCCCTCGTCCGAGAATGAAAAGCCTCATCCTGAGAGCAGATTCGGCGGAGACGGAGGAATTGCGAGAAGGGGATGGCGTTTTTGCAAGAGACAGGGTGAGAAGAGGAATAGTCCAGATAGCTGTGAGAGTCAGTAGGCTTATAGTAGACATCAGTGGATAAGCTGTCTCCAGAGACAGAGACAGAAAGATCTAGAAAGGGGAGGGAGGTGTCGGAAATGGATCAGGTAAACTTGAGGGCAGGGTGAAAGTTGGAGGCAAAGTTAATAAAGTCAACGAGCTCTGCATGCGTGCAGGAAGCAGTGCCAATGCAGTCGTCGATGTAGTGAAGGAAAAGTGGGGGACAGATACCAGAATAGGCACGGAACATAGATTGTTCCACAAAGCCAACAAAAAGGCAGGCATAGCTAGGACCCATACGGGTGCCCATAGCTACACCTTTAGTTTGGAGGAAGTGGGAGGAGCCAAAGGAGAAATTATTAAGAGTAAGGACTAATTCCGCTAGATGGAGCAGAGTGGTGGTAGAGGGGAACTGATTAGATCTGGAATCCAAAAAGAAGCGTAGAGCTTTGAGACCTTCCTGATGGGGGATGGAAGTATATAGGGACTGGACATCCATGGTGAAAATGAAGCGGTGGGGGCCAGGGAACTTAAAATCATCGAAAAGTTTAAGAGTATGAGAAGTGTCATGAACATAGGTAGGAAGGGATTGAATAAGGGGGGATAAAACCGTGTCGAGGTATGCAGAAACGAGTTCGGTGGGGCAGGTGCAAGCTGAGACAATAGGTCGGCCAGGACAGGCAGGTTTGTGGATCTTGGGTAGGAGGTAGAAACGGGAAGTGCGGGGTCTGGGAACTATAAGGTTGGTAGCAGTGGATGGGAGATCCCCTGAGCGGATAAAGTCGGTGATGGTGTGGGAGACAATGGCCTGGTGCTCCTTAGTGAGGTCACGATCGAGGGGTAAATAAGAGGAGGTATCTGCGAGTCCCATGCATTTCATGGGGAGGACGTACAAACTCCTTACAGAGGACGTCGGGATTAAATTCCATACTCCGACTTCCTGAGCTGTTGTGATAACTGGTACGCTACTAATCTTGATGATTATCCCTTTGTGTTTCCTGTGGCAGAACTATGAGTGGCTAGTGGGCAGAGAGAGGATGCTAGTACATTGGAACTAAATGTAATTTAATTTGGGGAATAAAATTAAATTTGGGAAAGTTGTTATTTAAAATAAAATCTAACATCTTTACGATTCTGAAACAAATACTGAGTTACATTTCAATCTTTTGGAAGATATTGCTGCAGATCTTTTGTAGTTCAGTATACTCCACAGAGTGCTTTGGTTAGCTACCTGTTAGCCAAGTAATAATTGATATTGTAGAAGTGGTGACGTATCAGTAAATAAGAGGGAGATGAATGGTGCCACAACAACAGTCTCTCATTAACGTCAGCAAAACCAAAGAGCTGGTGATTAACTACAGCAGGAAGACTGGAGGTCCATGAGCCAGTCCTCATTTGGGGATCGGAGGTGGACAAGGTTAGCAACTTTAAATTCCTTGATGTTATAATTTCATAGGATCTCACTGGGACTTGGATATAAATTCCATTACGAAGTAAACACGGCGATGCCTCTGCTTTCTTGGAAATATGCCCAATATTTCATGTCATCCAAGACATGACAAAATTCTGTAGAAGCATAATGGAGAGTATCCTGACTGGCTGCATCACAGCCTGGTGTGGAAACACCGATGCCCAAGAATGGAAATATCTGTAAAAAGTGCTGAAAGCAGCTAAGTCCATCAGAGGAAAAGCTCACCCACGACTGAGCACACCTGTAAGGAGTGCTGTCACAGGAAAGCAGCATCCATCGTCCAGGACCCTGTGCAGTCCGTGCTCTCTTCTGATTGCTGCTATCAGGAAAAAGATCCCAGGCCACCAGGTTCAGGGACAGTTATTACCCTTCAACTATCAGGCTCCTAAAGCATGTGGTCGATGTTTAGAGATCTCTTGCAGGGTATTAGGGATAAATTTGTCCTGGTGAGGAAGATGAAGAATGGTAGGGTGAAGGAACCATGAGTGACAAGTGAGGTGGAGGATCTAGTCAGGTGGAAGAAGACAGCATACATGAGGTTTAGGAAGCAAGGATCAGATGGGTCTATTGAGGAATATAGGGTAGCGAGAAAGGAGCTTAAGAAGGGGCTGAGAAGAGCAAGAAGGGGGCATGAAAAGGCCTTAGCGAGTAGGGTAAAGGAAAACCCCAAGGCATTCTTCAATTATGTGAAGAAAAAAAGGATGGCAGGAGTCAATGTAGGACCGATTAGAGATAAAGGTGGGAAGATATGCCTGGAGGCTGTGGAAGTGAGCGAGGTCCTCAATGAATACTTCTCTTCGGTATTCACCAATGAGAGGGAACTTGATAATGGTGAGGACAATATGAGTGAGGTTGATGTTCTGGAGCATGCTGATATTAAGGGAGAGGAGGTGTTGGAGTTGTTAAAATACATTAGGTCGGATAAGTCCCTGGGGCCTGAGGAAATATTCCCCAGGCTGCTCCACGAGGCGAGGGAAGAGATTGCTGAGCCTCTGGCTAGGATCTTTATGTCCTCGTTGTCCATGGGAATGGTACTGGAGGATTGGAGGGAGGCGAATGTTGTCCCTTTGTTCAAAAAAGGTAGTAGGGATAGTCCAGGCAATTATAGACCAGTGAGCCTTACATCTGTGGTGGGAAAACTGTTGGAAAAGATTCTTACGGATAGGATCTATAGGCATTTAGAGAATCATGGTCTGATCAGGGACAGTCAGCATGGCTTTGTGAAGGGCAGATCGCGTCTAACAAGCCTGATAGAGTTCTTTGAGGAGGTGACCAGGCATATAGATGAGGGCAGTGCAGTGGATGTGATCTACATGGATTTTAGTAAGACATTTGACAAGGTTCCACACAGTAGGCTTATTCAGAAAGTCAGAAGGCATGGGATCCAGGGAAGTTTGGCCAGGTGGATTCTGAATTGGCTTATCTGCAGAAAGCAGAGGGTCGTGGTGGAGGGAGTACCTTTGGATTGGAGAATTGTGACTAGTGGTGTCCCACAAGGATCAGTTCTGGGACGTCTACTTTTCGGGATTTTTATTAACGACCTGAATGTGGGGGTAGAAGGATGGGTTGGCAAGTTTGCAGACAACACAAAGGTTGGTGGTGTTGTAGATAGTGTAGAGGATTGTCAAAGATTGCAGAGAGACATTGATAGGATGCAGGAGTGGGCTGAGAAGTGGCAGATGGAGTTCAACCCTGAGAAGTTTGAGGTGGTACACTTTGGAAGGACAAACTCCAATGCAGAGTACAAAGTAAATGGCAGGATACTTGGTAGTGTGAAGGAGCAGAGGGATCTGGGGGTACATGTCCACAGATCCCTGAAAGTTGCCTCACAGGTAGATAAGGTAGTTAAGAAAGCTTATGGAGTGTTAGCTTTCATAAGTCAAGGGATAGAGTTTAAGAGTCGCGAGGTAATGTTGCAGCTCTATAAAACTCTGGTTAGGCCACATTTGGAGTACCGTGTCCAGTTCTAGTCACCTCACTATGAGAAGGATGTGGAAGCATTGGAAACGGTACAGAGGAGATTTACCAGGATGCTGCCTGGTTTAAAGAGTATGCATTATGATCAGAGATTAAGGGAGCTAGGGCTTTACTCTCTAGAGAGAAGGAGGATGAGAGGAGACATGATAGAGGTATACAAGATATTAAGAGGAATAGATAAAGTGGATAGCCAGCGCCTCTTCCCCAGGGCACTACTGCTCAATACAAGAGGACATGGCTTTAAGGTAAGGGTTGGGAAGTTCAAGGGGGATATTAGAGGAAGGTTTTTTACTCAGAGAGTGGTTGGTGCGTGGAATGCACTGCCTGAGTCAGTGGTGGAGGCAGATACACTAGTGAAATTTAAGAGACTACTGGACAGGTATATGGAGGAATTTAAGGTGGGGGTTTATATGGGAGGCAGAGTTTAAGGGTCGGCACAACATTGTGGGCTGAAGGGCCTGTACTGTGCTGTACTATTCTATGTTCTATGTTCTATAACTTCATTCACCTCAGTACTGACCTGATTCCATAACCTTTGTTTGTGTGAGTTTTGTTTTTATCAATTTTATTATATTTCCTTGTCCTACTGTGAATGCCTGCAAGAAAGTGAATCTCTGGGTAGTGTATGGTGATATATTTGTACATTGATAATAATTGACTTTGAGTTTTGAACTTTGAGAAGTATATAAATTTTCATGCCAACATGTGATATTGGACAAAAATGTGCTCCAGATTTGAACAGCTTTTGTTCATTACTGTGCTCTGATCCAGATCGTCAGTATCTCTGAAAAGAGAGTAAGGACTGAAGTAACTCTGATGTTAAACTGACTTAAAGCAAAAGGCCCCAAATGAAGTAATAACTTTGGATCAGCTACGACAAAAACAGGCATGCAACTTACAATGGATTCTGGGAATTCAAATCAACAGTGGGTGCCTTTCATAATCCCTTCCCTCATCGAGTCAGTGAGGGCAAATAAAGGAAAAATTAAGCCCATAAGATGTAGGAGCAGAATTAGGCCATTTGGCCCATTGAGTCTGCTCTGCCATTCCACCATGGCTGATTTATCCCTCTCAATCCCTATTGCTCTCAACTCCATTTGACTCCCTGTAACCTTTGACACTCTTACTAATCAAGATCCTATCAACCTCCACTTTAAATATACCCAATGACTTGGCCTCCACAGCCACTTGTAGCAATGAATTCCACAGATTCATCATCTGACAGAAATTCCTCTTTATCTCTGTTCTAAAGAAATGTCCTTGTATTCTGAGACTGCGCCATCTGGTCATAGACTCCCCCACTATTGCAAAATCCTCTCCCTGTCCACTCTGTCTGGGTTTTTCAATATTTGATAGGATTCAATGAGATCTGTTGAATGTTGTAGAATCATGTAGATCTTTACAGGCCATTTGGCCGTCATGCCCAGCCATTTTAATAGACAAAGATGAGAAAAAGATTGATAATCATGCATCAGCGTTTCGAAATGGAACTCTTCCAAGAGACCATAAGGTTCTCATTAAAAATCATCTCACGTTCTTCAATGAATTGCACACTATGTCAACCCTTTTTATGTTGAAATAGTTAAATAACACAATTATATTTAAAAGAAACTTGAGAGCTAACAAAAAATAACCCCTTTCAATAAGAACCAATAAACAGGTCCAAACTCCTTGCTAAACAACAACCAACCCCCGATTAAGCTGATAAAATATATAACATCTATTTAAATTTGAATTCTTTCCTGATTTAAAGCCGAGCAGCTGGGAGACATCAATATGAATAAGTTGTCATGTCTTTAAATGTGGATGTAAATCTCAAATTCAGTTTGCTGCAGGCACTTCTTTTCTCTTTCTTTCTTTGGTAAAGTGGCTTGCTTAGGTATTGAGGATAAAATGCACTGAAGAAATATCTTTGCATCTGCAAGGAAGACATATGTATCTTTTTTAACTTAATGAAGACCCCAAGTGTTGCTGAATATGTAATCTACCTTTAACCTTTTTCTCAAGAGCATTGTTTAACCTGGTTAAATTCTCTGAAGAAATGCAATTGTTGAGGAGGAAGATACGGAAGGAAATAAGGCAGTATTTCATAGTCGGGGGATTTTTCTCCTTGCTTCATTTTAAGAAATAAAAACAGTGTATCATTAAACCACGGGTATTTCAGCAAAATTATGAGCTGATGAAATACTAGATGTTGACCCAGAGGTCAAAGGTGAACCGTTATGTTTTGTAACTCCAAAGCATAAAACTAATTGAAAGAAAAAGACAGGGCCCAGGAGAAAATGTACATTTCATTTTTATTTTTAGTGAGGAGCGTGCATTTATAATGTGGTTGTGTAATGACGTAAGCCACTCACATACTTTTCCATATAACCCACGATGCATTACGTAAACAACAAAGAATGCTTAATCAAACAATTATATTTACAATATTACTCAATTATTACTGAAATATTAAATACATGAACTTCTCTCTGCTTAGCTATAAGCTCCAACTGAATATAGACTGCATCTCAGTTTATATACACATACACATACACATATACATTATGTATATATTTATTTACAATTTAATAATGCCCAGGGAGAGGTAGCACCTCTGGTAAAGAGGGTTGTCGTGTCCATTCTGGGGAAGTTCACTCACCTTTCGTCCCCACCAGACACTCGTCTCTCACCTGTGTCGCCAATTAGCTGTTTGCACGTGACAGTGGCCACAGCCGGTACACCGCTTCGACAGGTGAGAGTAGCCAGTGGGTCTGATACCCCGGTAAGGTAGAGACAGGCATACTCTAGCAGGCGTGGTCAGCTCTGGCCGACTGGGCGGATGAGATCAACAGTGAGATTCAATGGCCAGGAAGGTAGCTGTAGAGAGCGAATGGCATGACAAGGCACAGAGGAAGTCATGGTTATACACTGCAACCGAGGAAGAGTCCAGTTTTGATGACTACTTGTACCAGGAGACACTGGTCTCCGAGGACCTGAGTGTGGAACTGCTGCAGTGCAGTGGCTTTCCCACTTTAAAACTCTCCTGCACAGGTCTCCTGTCATTGTTGGGTTTGACGGACAATCACCACTTTCCTCCAATTCAGAATGAGTAATTTAATTCTGTATCTTGTTTTACCTTTCCGATAACCTGAGAAATGCAGGTCTTGTCGACATATTTGGAGACTGTGACTTATTTAGTGTAGAAATTGATTTCCATTTCTATGACTTGTACACACACATCTCTCTTGTTTCAACATTATGCCCAGAGATATTGTATGAAAACATAGCCCATAAATACTTTGGATGTCAGACTGATTGGTAGGTTGACAAAACAATCAATATATCACATTTAGCATAATTTCAGTCCTACAAAAGGTAGTGGATTCAGCCCAGTACGTCATGGGTGAAATCCTCCTGATCATTGAGTACATCTACATGAAATCCTGCTGTAGAAAAGCAGTAACCATCATCAAAGGTCCTCACCACCCAGGCCGTGCTCTTTTCTGACTGCTGCCAGGTCCAGACGCCTCAGGACTTGCACCACCAGGTTCAGGAACATTTGCTACCCCTCAACCATCAGGCCCTTGAACAAGAGGAGATAGCCACACTCATTCTACTTCTGGCATTCACACAACAGATGGCCTCACCTTAAGGACTCATTATCTTGTTATTTCATGCTCATTATTTATTGCTATTTATTTATATTAGCATTTTCACAGTTTGTTGTCCATTGATCCTGTTTACAGTTACTGTTCTATAGATTTAAGTATCCCCACAGAAAAAGAATCTCAGGGTTGTATGTAGATACATGTGTATACTCTGATAATAAATTTTACTTTGAACTTTAAAAATAAAACACAGTATGTTTTAAAAAATTCAAACTTCAAACTAAATTTATTATCAAATTAGATCTACGTAGCCATATATAACCGGAGATTCATTTTCTCACGGGTATACTAAATGAATCCATAAGCCCATAAGACATAGGAGCCAAATTAGGCCATTTGGCCCATCGAGTCTGCTTCACCATTTCGTCGTGTCTGATCCATTTTCCCTCTCAGCCCCAATCTCCTGCCTTCTCCCGGTATCCCTTCATCCCCGATCAATTAAAAATCGTTGAATCTCTACTTTAAATATACATAAGGACTTGGCTTCCACAGCAAACAGTGGCCATGAATTCCACAGATTCATCACTCTCTGGCTAAAGAAATTCCTGCTTAACTCCATTCTAAAAGGATGCCGCTGTATTCCGAGGCTGTCTCCTCAGTTCTTAGATTCACCCACCAGAGGAAGCATCCTCTCCATATCCACTCTATCAAGTCTTTCTGCCATTCGATAGGTTTCAATGAAGTCACCCTTCATTCTTCTGAGTTCCAGTGAATACAAGCCCTGAGCCATCAAGCGCTCTTCACATGACAAACTGTTCAATCTTGCAATTATTTTCGTGAAACTCCTTTTAATCATCCCCAGCTTCAATATGTCCTTTCTCAGATATGGGCCCAAAAACTACTCACAATACTCCAGGTGAGGCCTCACCAGTGCTTTATAAAGTCTCAATATTGCATCCTTACTTTTATAGACTAGTCCTCTTGAAATGAATGCTAACATCTCTAAGGTAGAGATTCTATCATCTAAATCATTGGCATATAACGTAAAAAGAATCAGTCCCATCACAGAGCTATGTGGAACACTATTAGAAACAGGCAGCCAACCAGTAAAGGCTTCCTTTATTCTCACTCTTTGCCTCCTGCCCATCAGCCACTGCTTTATCCATGCTAGAATCTTGCCTGTAATACCATGGTCTCGCAACTTGTTAAGGAGCCCCATGTATAATACCTTGTCAAAGGCCTTCTGAAAATCCAAGTACACAACATCAACTGATTCTCCTTTGTCTGTCCTGCTTGTTATTTCTTTATAATAACCCAATACCCATGATAGAATCAATGAAAGACCGTACCAACAGGGTGGACAACAATTGTGTGAAAGACAACAAGCTGTGCAAATTCAAAAAGAAAGAAAATAACAATAATAATAAATAAATAAGCAATAAATATTGAGAACATGAGATGAATAGTTCGTGAAAGTGAGCCCGTGGGTTGTGCGAATAGTTCAGTGATGGGGCAAGTGAAGATGGATGAAGTTATCTCCTGGTTCAAGAGCCTAATGCTTGACAGGTAATGATTGTTCCTGAACTTGGTGGTGTGAGATCTGAGGCTCCTTTATCTTCTTCCTGATGGCAACAGTGAGAAGAGAGCATGACCTCTCTTGCACAGTTTGCAGAATAAAAGTAACAATTACCTTCAACATATTGTCTTTAATCAATTATTGATTATAATTCCGTTAGTCTGCAGTGAATTTGTGTAAAACAATAAATACTGTATGGGTGTTTATTATTTCACACATAGAACCCTGGTGAGCTGCTGTTGGCAGCCTCTGCCCCAGAAGGCATGATGGGTTTATCTAAATGTCAATCTATAACACCATAAGACCATATGATATAGGAACAGAAGTAGGCCATTCAGCCCGAGTCTGCTCCACCATTCAATCATGGGCTGATCCGATTCTTCCCGTCGTCCCCACTCCCCTGCCTTCTCCCCAGACCCTTTGGTGCCCAGGCTAATCAAAAACCTATCTATCTCTGCCTTAAATGCACCCAATGACTTGGCCTCCACAGCCACTTGTGGCAACAAATTCCATAGATTTACCATCCTCTGACTAAAGTAATTTCTCTGCATCAATTCTAAACGGACATCCTTCAATCCTGAAGTCGTGCCCTCTCATCCTAGACTCCCCTATCATAGGAGATAACTTTGTCATATCAAATCTGTTCAGGCCTTTTAACATTCGGAATGTTTCAATGCGATCCCCCTTCATTCTCCTGAACTCCAGGGAATTCAGCCCAAGAAGTGCCAGATGTTCCTCATATGGTAACCCTTTCATTCCTGGAATCATTCTCGTGAATCTTCTCTGAGCCCTCTCCAAAGTCAGTATATCCTTTCTAAAATAAGGAGCCCGAAACTGCACACAATACTCCAAGTGTAGTCTCATGAATGCCTTATGGAGCCTCAACGTCACATCCCTGCTCTTATATTCTATACCTCTAGAAATGAATGCCAACATTGCATTTGCCTTCATCACTGACTCAACCTGGAGGATAACCTTTAGGGTATCCTGCACAAGGACTCCCAAGTCCCTTTGCATCTCTGCATTTTGAAACCTCTCCTCATCTAAACAATAGTCTGTCTGTTTATTTCTTCCATCAAAGTGCATGACCATATACTTTCCAACACTGCATTTCATTTGCCACTTCTTTGCTCATTCCCCTAAACTATCTAAGTCTCTCTGCAGGCTCTCTTTTTCCTGAACACTACCCGCTCCTCCACCTATCTTTGTATCATCAGCAAATTTAGCCACAAACCCATTAATCCCATAGTCCAAACCATTGACATACATGGTAAAAAGCTGCGGTCCCAACACCGGCCCCTGTGGAATTCCACTGGTAACCGGAGGCCAGCCAGAATAGGATCCTTTTGCTCCCACTCTCTGTTTTCTGCCAACCAGCCAATGCTCCACCCATGCTAGTACAATCTATGTATATTTACAGTACAGTACAGACCCCCTAGGCCTGAGCTGACGTAGTAGTACTGTAATGGTAATTTTGTACTTCTTTTGATGTTGACCATGCACATGACAGAAAAGTATGCAGACATGGTCAAGAGGTTCAGTTATTGTACAGACCAAAGATCAGAATGGGGAAGAAATGTGATCTTAGTGACTTGGACTGTGGAATGCCACATGGTGGCAGACAGGGTGGTTTGAGTATCTCAGAAATTGTTGATCTCCTAGGATTTTCACACACAACAGAGTTTACCCAGAATGAAGCAAACATCAAAAAAGAAATCCAGTAAGTGGAAGTTCTGTTGGCGAAAATGCCTTTATAATGAGAGAGGTCAGAGGGGAATGGCCAGACTGGTTTAAGCTAACAGGAAGGTGATAGTAACTCAAATAATCAGGAGATACAATATTGGTGTGCAGAAAAGCATCTCTGAAAGCAGAACATGTGAACCTTGAAGTGGATGGGTTACAGCAGCAGAAAACCACAAACATACACTCAGTGGCCACTTTACTCTGTACAGGAGGTATTAATAAAGTGGCCCCTGAGGGCAGAGGTGAAAAGTCAGTTCTCTGTGTTACATTGGCTGAAATAGTTTTCTCTTGGTGCCATGATTTCTTAATACTTTGACAAAATTCTAATCATGCTTTATCAATAGGCGGCCAGATGATTGTATTTTCTGTATGCACTGTTTTAGAGTGTGTTGAATGGAACTCCTGTTTGTCACATCATCTCCTTGTGCCACCTTCCAGTTCATCTAGGTGTTTACTACCTTCAGAAAAGAGGTAGTGTGCTTAACACTAAACCCCAACGCAGAGGACACCTCCAAAAGGTGATGTCTCAAAAAGGCGGCATCCGTCATTAAGGACCCCCATCACCCAGGACATGCCCTCTTCTCATTGCTACCATCAAGGAGGAGATACAGGAGTCTGAAGGCACACACTCAATGTTCCAGGAACAGCTTCTTCCCCTCTGCCAGCAGATTTCTGAATGGACAATGAGCCCATGTACACTACCTCACTATTGTTTGCTCTCTTTTTGCACTACTTAATTTAATTTTTATATGTATTTCTTAATGTAATTTATAATTTTTATTTTTATGTATTGCAATATACTGTGTATGCAAAACAACAATTTTCATGATATATGGCAATGATATTAAACCTGATTCTGATTCTGAAATCTTCAATTTATGGTTTCAATCAACATTCTTCCATATTCTGTCTCCTAGATCTGTTTCTTCCAGTCAAAATTTACCCGAGTCTCTTAATATTACTTTATTTATCTTTTTTCTAGCTTTTCTTACTTTTAATTTTTGCTACTGCTAAATAACTTTGAAATGAAATTTGAACATAGCACTGCATTCCACAGGAACAGGCCTTTCAGCCCACAATATTGTGCTGAATGAATTAAATTAGTGATCAAATCACCAACTAACATCCACATCTTTCCATTTCCTGAACATTCACGTTTCTGCTTAAGAGCCTCTTGAACACTCTTATTGTATCTGGCTCCAGACAGCTCATTCCAGGGATTTGGTACTCTCTCTGTGGGGAAAAGATAACAGCTGTCTCTACCTCTCAATTTTTATACACTTCGATCAAGTTTCCTCTCAGTCTTCGCCATTCCAGAGAAAACAACACGTTTGCCTGAATTCTCCTTTAACTCGTGCCCTCTAATCTAGGTGGCATCCTTGTAAAGCGTTCTGGACACTCTCAAAATCCTCCCTGTAATGGGGCGACCAGGAGGGAGGAAAGGGGCTTGTTATGCTGTTGTTATTTTGTTGCTTGCATTCTGTGTTGTTCTGCTGAACATTGTGGGCATGCTATGTTGGTGCTGGAATGTGTGGTGACATTTGCGGCTGCCCCCAGCACATAGTTAGTTTGTGTCAGCTGTTAATGTAAACACTACATTTCACTGTATGTTTCAATGTACATGTGATTAATAAATCTAAATCTGAATCTGAATCTCATATGGATGTGAGAAAAATTCACAATTAGAGCAATATAGTGCTAAATACAAAGTGTAATAATGCTTTAGCATTTATGGTGCAAAAGTCTTAGATACACACATTTGGCTACGAAGCTTTAGCCTTTTGCACTCTACTGTATTTGTCAACATAAAGCAGAGAGTGAGTTTGTAAATCTGGCGGGAGAGAGGGTTGTTGGGAATGGCAAGGGTGGAGTGCCATGGGAGGGGTGTGGGACAGGTAGCAGAGAAGGAATGACGGGGCGGGGGGTGGTGTGGGTGCAGACACACTCAGCCCTGAGACACCAGGCAAGGTAATTTGATTCTAAACAATTGGTTTATTGATTATCACAGCAAATCTTTCTGGTGCTTCTCATTCCCTCCCCTCTCCCTTCCCCTTTTCCCAACCATGATCCCCTTCTCCCTGCTCCCTTCCCACTCTCAGTCCACAATAGAGATCCAGATCAGAATCGGGTTTATCATCACTCACATGAAATTTATTTTTTTTTGTGGCAGCAGTACAGTGCAATACATAAAATTACTACAGTACTGCGCAAAAGTCTTAGGCTCCCAAGATATATGTATATATGTACATATATGAGCCTAAGGCTTTTGCATAGTTCTTTAGATTCATTCTAATCTAGATATTTTATGGCTTTAGGGAGGTGTAGTTAGCATGATGCTATTACAACTCGGGATGTTGGAGTTCGGGGTTCAATTCTGATGCTGCCTGTAAGAAGTTTGTACGTTTCGTCCTGGGAGCAGGTGGGTTTTCTCCGGGAGCTCCGGTTTCCTTCCACGGCCCAAAGGCAAACTGGTTAATAGGTTAATTGGTCAATGTAACACGGTCCTGTAATTGAGCTGGAGTTAAATATGTGGGTTGCTGCATGGTGGGCTCGTTAGGCTGGAAGGGCCTGTTCCACATTGCATATCTAAATAAATACAAATGAATTAACTAGCCCTTCTCTGATATCTTTCATAAATAGGAGGAAGCTGGCTTCCTACTCTCTGCAATTGCTTCCTGCGGAATCCAACATTCATGACTCACTTCATCATACCTTTCAATCCCGAGCTCTGTTTTGATTCTAATTACACACACCTTACCTACATTGAACAGACTGCAAAATGTCCACCATTTGAATCTACCCTCCTGGAGAGCTGCAGTTTAAATTAGTATCTTATAGACAACACACATGCCTCTCTTGTAGCAGGCTTGTTTAAAAGGAATGCAGAGTGTGAAATCCAACAGGTTCAATCAATTTAATGTCAGAGGAATGTATACAATATACACCTTGAAATTCTTTTTCTTCGCAAACATCCACAAAACAGAGGAGCACCCCAAAGAATAAATGACAGCTAAAACGTTAGAACTTCAAAGGCACCCCAACTCCAGCCCACCCCCAGCAGCAAGGCAACAAATTCCATAATTTCCTGAAAAAGAGTGCCATTTTAATGACAACTCACTCTTTCACAGATGGTTGAGAAACTCTTTCTGACAATTACCACAGGTCATTGATAAGCAGCATTGTGAGCAACACAATTCACCTAGTCTTTGGTTCAGACAGAGAATCACGATCAGGTTTAATATCACTGACATATGTCATAAAATTTGTTTTTTGATTGCAACAGTACAGTGCATCACATAAAAAACTATAGATTACAATATGAAATATATATTAAAAATTAACTCAAACAGGCAGTGCAAAATGAGAGCAAAAATCATGAGGTTGTGTTCATTGTCCATTCAGAAAGTCCTGAAAGCAATTCCAGGTACGTGGTGAGGATCTTGTCAAAATTTAAGATGTATTTGTAATTTTTATTTTAACTATTTAGTTTTAAATGAGTACTTGGGATTGTTGTAAGAATATCATCCAAATAAAGGAATCCTTAGGAAGTACGAGATAGACCAAACTGCTTGTAATTTTATTCCCTGGTTGCCCCAGGCAGTTCACAGCTCTCCTCAAAAGCCAAGCAGGATATTATGCACCAGGTTCATTCACAAAGCTATTTGTGTTGCTGCAAGGACACCAATAGGCCATCTCACACTTTAGCCAGTATAGAATTAGAAACATAGAAACATAGAGAACCTACAGCACAGTACAGGTCCTTCAGCCCACAAAGCTGTGCTGAACATGTCCTTACCATAGAAATTACCGAGGTTGCCCATAGCCCTCTATTTTTCTGAGCTCCATGTACCTATCCAGAAGTCTCATAAAAGACCCTATCGTATCCGCCTCCACCACCATCGCTGGCAGCTCATTCCACGCACTCAGCACCCTCTGCATAAAAACTTACCCCTGACATCTCCTCTGTACCTACTTCCAAGCACCTTAAACCTGTGCCCTCTTGTGGCAGCCATTTCAGCCCTGGGAAAAAGCCTCTGACTATCCACACGATCAATGCCTCTTATCATCTTATACACCTCTATCAGGTCACCTCTCATCCTCCATTGCTCCAAGGAACAAAGGCCGAGTTCACTCAACCATTTATAATCAGAATCGGGTTTAATATCACTGGCATATGTTGCATAATTTGTTGTTTTGCTGCAGCAGGACATTAATTAGAAATTTTAAATTGCAGTAAGTATGTATATAATTTAAATTAGTTAAATGAAATAAGTCCTGCAAAAAAGTGAAAGAAAAAATAGTGAGTTTGTGTCCATGAGTTCAAAGTCCATTCAGAAATCTGATGGCAGAGGGGACGGAGCTGTTGTGAATGTTGAGTGTGTGTCTTCAGGCTTCTGTACTTCTTTCCCTGATGGTAGCAATGAAAAGAGGGCATGTCCTGGGTGATGAGGATCCTTAATGATGGATGCTGCCTTTTTTGAGACATTGCTCACTGAAGGTGCCCTGGACGCTGGGGAGGCTGGTGCCCGTGAGGAGCTGGCTGAGTTTACAGCTTTCTGCAGCTTTTTCAGATCCTGCGCAGTGGCCCCTCCGTACCAGATGGTGAGGTAACCAGTTAGAATGCTCTCCACGGCACACCGGTAGAAATATGCCATTGAGTTTATGTCTCAACCTTAAAATCTTGGCAAGAAGGTTAACTCTATTTATGCCAAAATCCTCCAAAATCTGATGACCTTGAAAAGAAATACAATAGAATTCTCCAAAAAGCTGTTCATAAACATATGAAGAATGACAAATAGTCCATGTGTAAAAGAGGACAAACTGTGTAAGTAAAAATAACATTGAGAACAGGAGTTGTAGAGGAGTCTTTGTAAGGAGTCTGTAGGTTGTAGAATCAGTTCAGAGTTGCGGTGACTGAGGTTATCCACTCTGTTTCAGGAGCCTGATGCTTATAGTGTAATAACTGTTCCTGAACCTGGCGGTGTGGAACTAAAGGCTTCTGTACCTTCTGCACCCCTGTGGGTTGGGGGGGGGTGGTTTGGAGATATGTGTCTACCAAAGGGGGTGTAAGGTGCTCCTTCCCTCCACTAGCCCGCAGGTCACCCTTGGGCAAGGTGTAGCACCAGCTCAGACTACCAATCAAGGTTAAATGAAGCTATGGGAGCAAGTGGTGGATGTCCTTATGAGCAGCCGGTGCATATCACAAATGCTGGTTATGTGACCACTGACGCCAGGCAGACAATCTCTGAAGAGTATTGATAATGGCTGGGGTCACCAGTCATGTAAAGACACTGCCCAGAAGAAGGCAATAGCAAATCACCTGTGAAGAAAAATTTGCCATGATCACGTACGTCATGTGACATGGCACAAAACGATCAAACCCCTGCCCAATGGCAGTACCAAGAAAAGGGAATTGCCTAAATGGTCAGGGGGGTGGGGTGGCGTGGAGTGGTTCCTTGATGATGGACGCTACTGTCTTGTGGCAGTGCTCAACGTAGATGTGCCCAATGATGGGGAGGGCTTTACCTGTGATGGACTGGGCTGTATCCATCACTTTCTGTAACCTTTTCCATACCAGGCTGTAGCGCAATCAGTTGATCATGAGCTCATGACAATGAACTTTAGGTCTCCATTTCAATTTTCTTTAAACAATACATGGTAACAAATTTCATGAGATATGCCGGTGACACTAAATCTGATTCTGATTCTAAGGCTGACATTGTGAAGGTTGCCTATAGTTGTGTATAAACCCATTGAGAAATCTTCATTAACTCGGTGCTTGCTTTCTACTGTAAAGTAGCAATGATTGTCCTCATTTGGCCAATGTCATTTGCAAAATTCAAGGAGTTTGACTGACTTTTTATCCCACTCAATGAACAGGACAGTGTACCAGAAGGTAATGGCTTTGCCTTTGGGTGCCATTGGATTTTCGTCAAACAACTTAAGCTGCCAAGCTGAGTGTTAAACACCCCGTACCCTTTCCTAGTAGCCCTCATTGTATGCATTGGCCACCCATTACTCGTGCTGGCTGTCAGCACCAAGCATTAATTATTATGTAGAGAGTACCTCTTCAGAGAGTAAAGAAATCAAGGAATATATTCAGAAGACCAAATGAAACACAAAAAGCAATGAAAGAATATCGAAAATAGATTGCAAGGATATATGGTGTGAAGAAGCTTGGGCACGTATTTTGCCGAGATATAATCATGTTGTCAAGGCTACCCTGATCCTGATGACTAATATCCCTTTCATTAAGAAGCAGAGGTGAAAGGCCAAGGTGTATGGTGTAGTGTCATTGAGACTAAAGAGAGAGGAGTGGAATTGGAGAGAAACCTGGAAGATGCGATTAAGTGATGGTGATCTGGGTGTTTATTGCCTGGAGAGTGTGAAATACTGGCAGAGATAAAACTTTTCATAGTTTACATTCTCCAAGAAATAAGAAATTAAGGCAGGAGAACAGATTTTGACTGTCTGGAAGCAAGGGAGGAAGAGGAATGCAGAAAGAAATTATAACTTAAAAGTAGCAAGAACAGAAAACTTAGATTAATAAATAACACTTTGAACCAATGTAGTAAAGCAAAGAATCATCAACCTTGGAAAAACTGGTGTTCTCTCATATATAAACACAAGAGATTCAGCAGATGCTAGAAATCCAGAGCAACACACATAAAATGCTGGAGGAACTCAACAGGTCGGGCAGCATCTATAGAGAGGAATAAGCAGTTAACGATTCGGGCTGAGATCCTTCATTAAGGCTAGAAAGGAAGGGGGAAGAGGCCAAGATAAAAGGGTGTAGGGAGGAGAAAGAGGACACCAGCCTGGTCTCACCAATCACCTTCTGGCTTGTCCTCCTTCCTCTCCCCCCATCTCTTTGTTCTGGCTTCTTCTCCCTTGTTTTCCGGTCCTGAAGAAGGGTCTTGGCTGAAACATCAACTGTTTTCTCTTTTCCATAGATGCTGCCTGACCTGTTGAGTATTTTGTGTATGATTCTCTCATACATGGACGTTTTTTCGTGGTTGTAAGTCAATTGTCATGAAAATTCCAAAACCTCTTACACCATCATCTTCTCAAGTTCATACTTCAATTTCAGGGCATTTTTTAGATTGATAGCTGATTAGAAAATCAGTCAGATGTTGAATGGGACCATGGAATGTGAGAGGGAACATGAAGTGTGGGTCCAGGAGGCACCATTTGAGGTACCGTTACTTGTATTAGTCTCACTTAGATAAACAAACTATGCTGTGCATGTTTCTGCAGTTTAATGCAAATCAAATTTCAAAGTTCAAAACTTTGAATTTCAGAGTAACTTTATCATCAGAGTACATATAGTTTATGTTACCATATGCTACCTTGACATTTTCACCCACAGAACTGCCACTCACTGGATGTTTGTATTGTTTTTTGCATCATTCTTTGTAAACTCTAGAGACTACTGCGCATTCGGAGAAGCTCAAACCAACCCATCTGGCACCAACAATCATTCCAGGGTCAAAGTCTCTTAGATCACATTTCTTCCGCATTCTGATGTTTGGTTTGAACAACTACTGAACCTCTTGACCATGTCTGCATGCTTTTATACAATGAGTTGCTGCCACATGATTGGCTGATTAGATATTTGCATTAATGAGTAGATGTACAGGTGTACCTAAAACTTAATTGATATAATTGTTGAAGAAAGTGCAAAAATGGGTTTATCTATCATTTGCAAAAAGACAGAATGTATGGTGATATCCAAAAAGAAGGAGAATCCTATCTGCAGGCTGAGAATAAATGGGGAAGACATAAAACAAGTACAGAACTTTTGCTACTTAGGAAGCTGGGTGACATCAGATGGCAGGTGCGACATGGACATCAAAAGAAGAATAGGGATGGCGAAAGACACCTTTACGAGAATGAAGAATATACTGACCAACACTAAACTAGGCATGACAACTCGCCTCAGAGTACTGAAATGTTACGTTTATCCAGTTATGTTATATGGCTCAGAATGTTGGATAATATCTAGTAACATGAGGAAACGAATTGAAGCAGCAGAGATGTGGTTTTTGAGGAGGATGCAAAGAATATCATAAACAAAACGAATATCTAATGCGGATGTCACGAACAGAGCAAACACAAAAAGAGAAATAATGTATGAGATCATGAAAAGGCAACATAACTTCATTGGACATGTGATTAGGAAAGTGGAGTTGGAATGCATGGTAATTATGGGAAAGATTGAAGGGAAGAAAGCTAGAGGAAGACAAAGACAAATGATAATGGAGACAGCAGCCAGAGAACTGGAAATGAATACCAATGAATTGATCCACTTGACCCGAAACAGGAGTGTGTGGGCCATGGCAGTCAAAGCTCAAACTGGGCATGGCACCCGATGATGATGATGTCAGGTGTACCTAATAAAGTGGCCACTGAGTGTAGGAAGGGAGATTAGGTGTGAACACTCTAGTGTAATAATTCATTTCTAAATGGTCAATGAATGGTTGAGGCAACAGCTTGTGAAGCCACGTGAAGAAATCAGAGTAAAGTGTCATCTTTCCATGGGGATGTTTTCATTCACTCTGAATGAATTATTCAACAAAATTCACGATGTTAAACAATTTAGAACTATACATTAAAAAGTTGTTCAGCATAAAATATTAATAAATATTAAAGATTCACTTTAGTGATATAACATTTTCAAACCCCACTTTGACAGGATTTTAAAGTCTGCTTTTGCAATATTAATGGGCGCCACAATAGTGTGACACTATTACAGCTCAAGGTATTGGTGTGTGGAGTTCAATCCCAGTATCCTTTGTAAGGAACTTGTACATCTTCCCTGTGGAGTATGTGGGTTTCCTCCAGGCGTTCTGGTTTTCTTCCATAGTCCAAAGACATACCAGGTAGTAGGTTATTTGGTCACTGTAAATTTTCCTGGGATTAGGCTAGGGTTAAATTGAAAGTTACTGGTGTGAAGGGCTGGAAGACCATAAGACTATAAGATAGAGGAGCAGAATATTGAGTCTGCTCCCCTGTTTCATCATGGCTGATCCATTTTTCCTCTCAGCCCCAATCTCCTGCCTTCTTCCCAAATCTTAACATGAATCTATCAACCTCTGCCTTAAATATACATAAAGATTGGTCCCCACCACTGCCTGTGGAAACTAAGTCCACCGATTGGCTAAAGAAATTCCTCCTCAACTCCGTTCTGGAAGGATGCCCCTTTATTCTGAGGCTGTCTCCTCAGGACTTAGACTCTCACACCAGCGGAAACATCCTCTCCACATCCACTCTATCAAGTTCTTTTATCCAGTGAATAAAGTCCCAGAGCCACCAAACACTCTTCATATGACAAGCCGTACAGTCCTCGAATCATTTTCGTGGAACCTCTTTTGAACCCTTTCTAAGATAGGGGGCTCAAAACTGCTCACAATGTTCCAAGTGAGGCCTCATCAATGCTTTATAAAGCCTTAACATTACATCCTTACTCTTATATTCTAGTCCTCTTGAAGTGAATACTGATGGTGTATTTGCCTTTCCCACCACTGACTCAACCTGCAAATTAACTTTAGTGACAAGGTTGCTCCCAAGGCTGCACAAGGACTCCCAAGTCCCTTAGCAGCACAGTTTTTTGTATTTTCTCTCCATTTACAAAATATTCAATCCTTTCATTTCTTTTATCAAAGTGCATGCCATACACTTCCCGGCACTGTATTCTAATCTGTCTAAGTTCCTCTGTAGCCTCTCTACTTCCTCAAAACTACCTGCCCGTATCTTTGTATCATCTGTCAACTTTGCTACAAAGCCATAAGTTCTGTTATCCAAATCATTGACATATGACGTAAAAAGAATTGGCCCTATCACAAACTCCTGTGGAACTCCACTCGCCACGGGCAGCCAATTAGAAGAGGCTTCCTTTATTCCCACTCTTTGCCTCCTGCCAATCAGCTACTGCTTTATCCATGCTAGAATCTTTCCTGTAATACCATTGGCTCATAGGTTGTTAAGCAACGGCATGTGTGGAATCTTGTTAAAGGCCTTCTGAAGATCCAAGAACACAAGATCAACCCATTCTTGCCTATCCTGCTTGGTATTTCTTCAAAGATTTCCAATAGATTTGTCAGGCAATATTTTCCCTTGAGGAAACCATGCTGACTATGACCTATTTTATCATGTGCCTCCAAGTACCCTAAAAGCACATCCTTGATAATCAACTTCAATATCTTCCCAACCACTGAGGTCAGACTAACTGGCCTATAACTTTCTCTCTTCTGCCTCTCTCCCTTCTTGAAGAGTGGAGTGACATTTGCAATTTTTCAGTCTTCTGGAACCATTCCAGAATCAAGTGATTCTTGAAAGATCATTACAAATGCCTCCACAGTCTTTTGAGCTACCTCTTTCAGAACTTTGAGGAGTACACCATCTGGTCCAGGTGTCTTATCTACCTTCAGATCCTTCAATTTCCCAAGAACCTTATCCCTAGTACTGGTAACTTCACACGCTTCATGGCTCCTGATGCCTGTAACTTCCACCATACTGCTAGTGTCTTCCACAATGAAAACGCTTTAATATTATTGGCCAGTTTACTTTCATATTCCATCTTTACCTTCTTAATGACTCTTCTAGTAGTCTGTTCGATTCTAAAAGCTTCACAATCCTCTAACTTCCCACTAATTTGTTCTTTATTAAATGCCCTCTCTTTGGCTTTTATATTGGCTTTGACTTCGCTGGCTATGCTTGTGTTATCTTTCCTATCGAATACTTCTTCCTCTTTGGGATGTGTATATCTTGTGCTTTCTGAATTGCTTCCAGAAATTCCAGTCATTGCTGCTCTGCTGTCATCCCTGACAGAGTTCTTCTCCAATCAACTCTGGCCAACTCCTGTCTCATACCTGTATAATTCACTATAATGCTGATACATTTGACTTTAGCTTCTCCTACTCAATTTTCAGTGTGAATTTGATCGTATTATGATTACTTGCCCCTCAGGGTTCTTTTACCTTAAGCTTTCTAATCAATTCTGGTTCAGTGCACAACACCCAATCCAAAATAGCTGATTCCCTAGTGGGCTCAATCATGAGTTGCTCTAAAAAGCCATCTCGCAGGTATTCTAGGAAAAGCGTTCTCCAGTTGCTGTGTGTCAGCATCTCTGAAGATCTATCCTGGCTCAACATATTAAAGAAACTACAAAGAAGGCAAGACAACAGCTGTATTTTTGTTAGCGTTTTGAGTAGATTTGCTATGACACCAAAGACACTTGTAAATTTCTACAGATGTAACATGGAGAGCATTCTAACTGTTCACATTACTGTCTGGTATGGAGGGGGAACTACATAGGTTCGGAAAAAGCTACAGGAAGTTGCAGAATATTTTTGGTCACTTTATGCATTATTTATTTGAAGTTAAATTTAAAAAAATTCTTCTTGTAATCTATAGTTTCTTTCTTATTATGTATTAAAATGTACTGCTGCTGCAAAACATCAAATTTCATGACATATGACAGTGATATTAAGCCGGATCCTGAGTCAGATTCTTCTGAGGCCTCACTCTTTGAATATCAGATCTGTCACTTCCTGTCACCGTTCACATGACTCTGGATGTCATTTCCTGTCAGATTTACATGTTCGATAACTCCATCAATATGTGATATTCTCATTAATTACTGACTGACAGGAATTGGACAAGGAGGTTGCAACCTGACCTTTGTTTTAACTCTCAATAAAACAAGCGCAGTACATCACTCTGAGAGCAGTGAATCAAATGTGTGATTTAAAGTGTCGCTGCTGGGACATCATTTATAAATTTTATAAATCTCCTCCAGTCAGTCTCCAGGATTAAAAAGCTCATGCCAGCAATGCTGGTTTCAGATCAAAGGATCTGTATAATGATATCTTCAGCTCACGCATGTCCCAGTCTGTGGTCTCCACAGATTTTGCTGCCTGTGGTAGCTGGGGACCACCCTGGACAGAGGGAGCAATTGCTCTGGTCTATATGCAGGAACTTGTTCACTTGGAGGTGTGGACAACATTAATTTTTTGTCTTCTGTTTCTCCTCCCACCCATGCCCCTTGATTCCTCTCATCCCACCACAGTGACTAAAATCCATCCCCCCTCTCCTGGTTTCCCTCATCTCTATGCACACAGACAGTGGATGATTATAGTGCTGACTTGTTTCCCGTGATGAGATAGCTCCTTGCATAATCAGACAGGTCCACTTTTAATCCTCTGAGAACACCAAATAAGTTTTTTAAAACAAGGAAATCCCTATTTCATGATTCTTTTGGTGAAAATCATTTTGACATATGAGTAGAATGTAGATGACATTTGCTCAGGTTGTTACGAAGGACTATGGTGGTTGGCCTTCATTAGAACCATAGAACCATAGAACACTACAGCACAGAAAACAGGCCATTCGGCCCTCCTAGTCTGTGCTGAAACTTTATTCCGCTAGTCCCATTGACCTGCACCCAGTCTGTAACCTCCAGACCTCTCCCATCCATGTATCTATTCAACGTATTCTTAAAACTTAAGAGTGAGCCGGCATTTACCTCTTCAGATGGCAACTCGTTCCACACTCCCACCACTCTCTGAATGAAGAAGTTCCCCCAATGTTCCCCCTAAACCTTTCCCCTTTCACCCTAAAGCCATGTCCTCTCATATTTATCTCTCCTTATCAATGTGGAAAGAGCCTACTCGTATTTACTCTGCCTATACCCTTCATAATTTTGTAAACCTCTATCAAATCCCCCCTCATTCTTCTACACTCAAAAGAATAAAGTCCTAACCTGTTCAATCTTTCCCTGTAACTCAACTTCTGAAGACTCTGCAACATCCTAGTAAATCTTCTCTGCACTCTTTCAGTCTTACTGATATCCTTCCTATAGTTAGGTGACCAGAACTGCACACAATACTCCAAATTTGGCCTCACCAATGTCTTGTACAACCTCTCCATAACATCCCAACTCCTGTACTCAATACTTTGATTTATGAATGCCAGGATGCCAAAAGCCCTCTTTACAACCCTGTCTACCTGTGACACCACTTTCAGGGAATTATGTATCTGAACTCCCAGATTCCTTTGTTCCTCCACACTCCTCAGTGCCCTACCATTTACTGTGTATGTCCTACCTTGATTTGTCCTTCCAAAATGCAACACCTCACACTTGTCTGCATTAAATTCCATCTGCCATTTCCTGGCCCATTTTTCCAGTTGGTCTAGATCCCTCTGCAAGCTTTGAAAGCCTTCCTCGCTGTCCACAACGCCTCCAATCTTAGTGTCATCAGCAAACCTGCTGATCCAAATTATCACATTATCATCTAGATGACAACAAACAGTAATGGTCCCAGCACAGATCCCTGAGGCACACCACTAGTCACAGGCCTCCAGTCTGAGAAACAATTATCCACTACCACTCTCTGTCTTCTCCCACACAGCCAATTTTGAATCCATTTAGTCAGGGGATTGAACTGAAGAGCCGTGAGGTAATGTTGCAGCTCTATAAAACCCTGGTTAGACCACACTTAGGATATTGTGTTCACTTCTGGTCACCTCATTATAGGAAGTATGTGGAAGCTGTAGAGAAGGTGCAGAGCAGATGTACCAGGATAGAAAGCATGTCTTAGGAAGGTAGGTTGAGCAAGCTGGGGCTTTTCTCTTTGGAGAATAGGAGGATGAGAGGTGACTTAGTACAGTTTTCATTTTTATTTTTATAGAGATACAAGGCAGAATAGGTCCTTCCAGCCCTTAGGGCCGCGTGCCTCCAGCAATCCCTGACAACCTTGATTTCATCATCATCATTATGTGCTCTGTTGTATGATAAGACCATAAGACATACGAGAAGAATTGGGTCATTCAGCCTATCAAGTCTGCTCTGCCATTCCATCATGGGCGATCCCGGATCCCACTCAACCCCATACACCTGCCCTCTCGCCATATACTTTGGTTCCCTGACTGATCAGGAAACGATCAGTTTCCACCTTAAATATACCCAGAGTCTTGGCCTCCACCGGAGTCTGTGGCAGAGATTCCATATATTCACTACTCATTGGCTAAAAATATTCCTCCTTACCCCTGTTCTAAGGGGTCACCTCTCAATTTTGAGTCTGTGCCCTCTAGTCGTGGATACCCCCACCACAGGAAGCATCCTCTCCACATCCACCTTATCTAGTCCTTTCAACTGTTGGTGGGTATGATATGGGTGATCATGGTCTATGTGAACATGATTGTTCCCTTGGCAAATTTTTCTGCAAAAGTGGTTTGCCATTGCCTTCTTCTGAGCACTGTCTTTACAAGATGGGTGACCCCTGCCATTATCAATACTCTTCTGAGATTGGCTTCCTGCCATCAGTGGTTGCATAACCAGGTCTTGTGATATTTATCGGCTGCTCATACAATCATCCACCAACTGCTCCCATGGTTTCATGTGACCCTGATCAGGGGGCTAAGCAGGTGCTACACCTTACCCAAGGGTGACATGTAGGCTAGTGGAGGGAAGGAGCACCTTTAGTAGGGACATATCTCCACCCCGCCACCTATCTCGATATCACACCTAACCTAATCACCGGACAATTCACAATGACCAGTTAGCCTTCTCGGTACATCTTTGGACTGTAGGAGGAAACCAGAGCACCAGGAGTAAACCCATGAGTTCCATGGAGAGGGCATAAACAAACTCCTTACAGAAGATGTTGGAATTGAACTCCGAACTCTGATGGCCTGAGCTGTAAACGCTATGTTACCGTGACGACCTGATGATAAGATGTTAGGAGGACTGAATAGACTGCCTGAGACTTTTCCCTAGGAAATGGCTAATACAAGGGGGCATAATTCTGAGATGACTGGAGCAAATTATAGGGAGATGTCAGTGGTATTTTGTTTTACTCTGAGACTGATGGATGCATGGAATGCTCTGCCAGGATTAGTAACCTGGGCACATATATTTTGGAAAGGTAGGAATGTCTTCGATGAGCAAATGGATGATAGAAAAGTGGAGGGCTATGTATGAGGAAAGGGTTAGATTGATCTGAGAGTAGGTTAAAAGTCAGCACTTCATCCTGGGCTGAAGGGATTGTACTGTGCTGGAGTTTTGTATGTTGTATCTAATATGCTCCATGTTCATTTTGCTTAATAAATATGGGTGAAATACAGTTTCTAGAAATAAAATTTTCACTGTTAAGAAATCCATTATTAGATTCTAGTACTGTATATTCTAAGATGAAATGAATAGTCAGAATAATTGTTGAATATAGTCATGATGGTTTTTAATCCTTGTTAGATATATTTGCCATTGAACGATACTGCCACTAGGAATGGAGAGTGTTAAAATATTAAAATCAAAGCCAAAGAATTCAATTAATCTCCATGCACTTTTTCAACAGCATTCAAGCGCACATGATTGTTTATTGGATGTAATACCCATTCAGATTGCAAACTAGTTTACTTAAATTGAAACAACACTGCAAAATGAAGATCACTGTTCAAGTCTTTTCCAGAGTGTTTTTATTGCGTTGGAATGTAGGATTTCAAGGGCTTTGCAGCTGCTCTGCTGGCTTTGTCCTATCTGTTCATATTGAAGAGACCGTATCCATAAGACATAGGAGCAGAATTAGGCCATTTGGATAAATGCATGTGGGCCTTTTCCACTCAGGTTGGGTGGGACTACAACCAGAGGTGAAAGTAGAAATCCTTCAGGGGAATCTCCTCACTCTGAGGGTAGTGTAAGTGTGGAATGAGGAACTGGTGGATACAGGTTTGATTGCAACATCTTAGAGAAGTTTGGATAGGCACATGGATGGGAGTGGCATGGAACGTTATGGTCCTGGTGCAGATCGATGCGACGAGGCAGAATAACAGTTCCCAATGGACTCACTTTCACGGACTCTTCATCACATGTTCTCAATATTTATTTCTATTATTGTTTCTTCATTTTGCATTTGCACAGTCTGTTGTCTTCTGCACTCTAGTTGAACACCCTAGCTGGGTGGGATTTCATTGATTCTGTTATAGTTACTGTTCTATAGATTTGTTAAGTATGCCCACAAGAAAATGAATCTCATTGTTGTGTACAGTGACATATAAAATTTACTTTGAACTTTGATTTCAGTATGGACAAGATGGGCCGAAGAGCCTGTTTCTCAGGGGTAGGCTTGTATGACTCTATGACTCTATATTTGCTATGGTGGTGCATTGGTGCCTGTGATGGTTCTATAGAAACACAGAAAACCTACAGCACAATACAGGCGCTTCAGCCCACAATGCTGTGCCGAACATGTACTTACTTTAGAAATTACCTAGGGTTGCCCATAGCCCTCTATTTTTCTAAGCTCCATGTACCTATCCAGGAGTCTCTTAAAAGACCCTATCGTATCCGCCTCCACCACCATTGTCGGCAACCCATTCCACGCACTCACCACCCTCTGCGTGAAAAACTTGCCTCTGACAACTGTTTGCAAACACGGGTCAGTGGCACTGTAATAACGTTACACTACCGTGTTGCCCCAGTGTTTGCTTAGAGACATCAGTATTATTTAAAGCTGGTTCAGTGAGCAACGGGTGCCAATCGCAGATAAAAAAATATGGTTGAAAATCCCAGTAGAGATGAACCCTAAGCATTTCATAACACCGTAAGATATGGGAGTAGAATTAGGCCACTCAGCCCATCGAGACTGCTCCACCATTCCATCATGGCTGTTTTATTTTCCTTCTCAACTCCGTTCTCCCGTCTGCTCCCCGCAACCTTTAATGCCCTGACTAATCAAGAACCTCTGCTTTAAATATCCCCGCTGCCATCCATGGCAATGAATTCCACAGACTCACCATCCTCTGGCTAAAGAAATTCCTCCTCATTTGTGTGACATTCTTCTATTCTGAGGATGTGCCCTCTGGTACATCCTCTCTGCATACACTCTAACCTTGGCCTTTCGATATTGGATACGTTTCAAACACGGAGCTAAGGTAGTGGAGCAGTTAGAACGACACTATTATATCTCTGGGTGTTCTGGAGTTTGGAGTTCAATTGCAGTGTGCTCCGTGAGGAATTCGCACGTCCTGCCTGTGACTGCAGGAGTTTGCTCCGGTATTCCTGCTTCTTTCCACAGTCCCAGTCATTATTCGGGTAATTGGTCATTATAAGTTGTCCTGTGATTAGGGGAGTGTTAAATAGGTGGGTTGTTGGGCAGTGTGGTTTGTGGGGCCAGATGGGACTGATCCATGCTGCATCTCTAAGTATTAAAGTAACTGAGAAGCCCCACCCCCACCTCACTTTTCTAAACTGCAGTGAGTACAGACCCACAGCTCCTCAAACGTTAACCCTGTCACAATTGTAGATGTTCTTCGGGTAAACTGGAGGCTGGATAAACAGCACCAAGCTAATAAGATTTAAGAACCACATAGTACCACCCATTTAACAATTTGCTCAGAAATATGTGTGAAATTGATGATTGCTACTTTAATATTTTCATCATGGCAATCTTGGTTTCCAGCAGGATGGGCACCACAGACACAATCTTGGTCTCTGGGGGATGGGCACCACAGACACAATCTTGGTCTCTGGGAGGATGGGCACCACAGACACAATCTTGGTCTCTGGAGGAATGGGCACAACAGACAAAATCTTGGTCTTTGGGGGATGGGCACCACAGACACAATCTTGGTCTCTGGGGGATGGGCACCACAGACACAATCTTGGTCTCTGGGAGGATGGACACCATAGACACAATCCTTGTTTCCAGGGGGATGGACGCCACAGACACAATCTTGGTTTCCAGCAAATTGGGCACCACAGACACCATCTTGGTCTCTGGGGGATGGGCACCACAGACACAATCTTGGTCTCTGGGAGGATGGGCACCACAGACACAATCTTGGTCTCTGGAGGAATGGGCACAACAGACAAAATCTTGGTCTTTGGGGGATGGGCACCACAGACACAATCTTGGTCTCTGGGGGATGGGCACCACAGACACAATCTTGGTCTCTGGGAGGATGGACACCATAGACACAATCCTTGTTTCCAGGGGGATGGACGCCACAGACACAATCTTGGTTTCCAGCAAATTGGGCACCACAGACACCATCTTGGTCTCTGGGGGATGGGCACCACAGACACAATCTTGGTCTCTGGGAGGATGGGCACCACAGACACAATCTTGGTCTCTGGAGGAATGGGCACAACAGACAAAATCTTGGTCTTTGGGGGATGGGCACCACAGACACAATCTTGGTCTCTGGGAGGATGGACACCATAGACACAATCTTGGTCTCTGGGAGGATGGACACCATAGACACAATCCTTGTTTCCAGGGGGATGGACGCCACAGACACAATCTTGGTTTCCAGCAAATTGGGCACCACAGACACCATCTTGGTCTCTGGGGGATGGGCACCACAGACACAATCTTGGTCTCTGGGAGGATGGGCACCACAGACACAATCTTGGTCTCTGGAGGAATGGGCACAACAGACAAAATCTTGGTCTTTGGGGGATGGGCACCACAGACACAATCTTGGTCTCTGGGGGATGGGCACCAAAGACACAATCCTTGTTTCCAGGGGGATGGACGCCACAGACACAATCTTGGTTTCCAGCAAATTGGGCACCACAGACACCATCTTGGTCTCTGGGTGGGATGGAGACCACAAACACAATCTTGGTCCCTGGGAGAATGGGCACCACAGACACAATCTTGGTTTCTGGGGGGATGGGCACCACAGACACAATCTTGGTTTCTGGGAGATATGCGGCAAATTACCAATTCATAGCCTGTTGAACTTCATTAAAATAACACATTTTCTTTGTCAATATTTGTTTGAGGTATAACTTCACAAGTTAGCTGACTGAAATGCATCTTGGTCATAGGTAATACATAACTCTCCCTGTAGATGTGTGGAAGAACATATAATTGACACTTCCGGAAGAATAGGTTACAGGGATACACCCATGAGGCGGGAATGTGATTGATGGGATTGCCCTGAATGCTTGCATGGAATTGATGGGCCAAATGGCCTCTTACATTGGAGCTCGTTGACTAGTAATTTTAAAGTACATATACAGTAAACAACCCTGTGATTTGTCCTCCTGCAGGCAGCCACGAAATAAAGAAAAACTATGAAACCCATTTAACAAAACATCAAACATTCAGCGTGTGAAAAAAGAACAAATCGCACAAATAACAAAAAGTGAGCAAATTACACACAGAATATAAAACAACAAACAGTAGTGTCCATGAAACGGTCCATTGACTCAATCTGAAACATTTATTCAACTGGTTAACAGCACGTTAGCGTAACTTTTATTTCCCTCTGTTTTGAGTTAGGGCCATAAGACCGTAAGAAAGAGGAGCAGAATTAGACCCTTTGGCCCATTCCATCAAGGCTGATTTATTTATTCCTCTCAACCCTATTCTCCTGCCTGCTCCCAATAACCTTTGATGCACCTATCAGTCTCCGCTTGACTATGAAACTTTTGAAGAAAAGATTTGTGCAGGGAAATAATTGGGCAGAATCAATCAAAATGGGTAGCAGCAGAAAATGAGTGACAAAGCATTGACAACCCATTTTGCACTTTGTCTAATTGTATTTCCATTGTAAATAAGGAATGACATTGTGAGGCAGAAGGGAAAACAGGCTGCCAATATTGTATTGGCTGTTCACATTACTCTCCAAGTCAGTATCCAGGACAGTGAAAAGTTGCCATTTACAAATTGTTACTCCCTGCACTAAGAATTCCAAACTCTGGTGCGAGTTTAGTAAGAGACAAAGTAAGTTTTAAAAATGTAAAGTAAGGAGCTAAAGAACAATCTTCCTTTTATTTTCTATCTAACATAAGAATAATTGTCAGAGGGACACCTATAATTTGTCTTGATAGAAAGATGACACATTGGCGCATGTGAGAGGAAGGTAGAGTATAAATAGATTGAAGGCATTTAGATTAAAAGGAAAATAAACACTGATGTGGCTTTGCTGTGGCAGAATCTCTTTTACTGTTCATTTGGTTCCCAACTCAACAGTACAGGCTAAGGCTAACTTTTGGAAATAATATCACTTCCATTTCCAAAGTGTGAAAACTACAATGAGCCCGTCATGTACAACAGCAGGGCACAAGGAAAGATATATAAAAAGGCCTGAAAAGAATGTAGTAACCACACATTCACTTTTAAATGCTCTCCACACTTCAATGCACAGACCTAATTACTTGCTGCATTCCTAAATCCACTTTGCCTAGTGCAATCAGAAACCTGGCGTTAAAATATTTTCGACTCCAAGGATCAAGGCTAATTATGGACCTAAGCTGCACCTTTTGGTTTTCTTTTCTGGTTGCTTTTAAACACGCTCTGCTGGAAGAATGGCTGCTTCGACCACTCAGGGGTGAAGGGAAGACAAAAAAAAACAAAAAGCGATTGGACTCAATTCAGTAAACGTTAAAAAAAGGAGAACGAGAGTGGGAGAAAAGAAAGCCAATGCAGTAAGTGAGCTTGGCTTACACTACTGAATTGTGGCAGAATACAATCTTCACAAGACAAAGACGTGTTTAATGTTGGTAAGGCCCCTTAATGCTGTTGTTGGTGTTTAAGTACTGCAGTGAGGTATTTAACAGAGATGGTTTCTAAACATTCAAGCTGAGAATGAAGCCAGGCCTTAGGCTACTTGAGAGTTGGGGAGGATTCCATACAGCTGGCCTTCCCTCATCTAACAATTCCACAGGAGAAGCACTGTGCCCTCTCTTAACAACTGACTCCAGTGATATGATGTCATTCAAATAATTATTGCATACTTATGATGGAGATAAGTCCTATTAAAGTAAGTTTCACAATAATGATCTGCCCACCCAGGCAGATAAGCTTTCCGTAACTGAGCCACCTGTCTTTCTGGTGGGTAGGAGCTGCTGTAAAAGGCTTATAATCTGAACACCGTGCACTGAACACACAAGGTGAGAACCTGCAGAATGCATGTATGAAGTACACAGAAAGTTTATTAATGTTTTTGCTTCATGGTTAGTGCTCTCTAGACTTTAAGCTCCAGACTGCAGTGAAGATATTCACCTCAGAAAAACAGACTCAAACTGTTAATTTAAATTTTACTTTGTTGCAGCCTCCGCAAAATCCAAAAGAGAAAGTTCACACTTGAAGGGCTTTTGGCTTCAATAAAGTAAAGCACAGTCTTCTTCTCTGATTTGTAAATTTACATGATGTGAATCAGACCAACGTGCACCATCATTTCATTTCAACGTGACGGGAATGATGCACAACTTTCCTCAATGATCAGATAAAAATAGTTTACCAAGCATATTTTGATGTAGAAGGTGCATTTTTCTGTTTGGAAACAATCTGGTGCACAAGAAATTAGCTTTCCACTCGACCAGGCAGACTGCCTGACTGTCGTTGATATTTGCCAGGAGTGGACTGACATCCATTTTATGTTTTTTTAACAGAATGCTCAGAGCAAAAGAAAAGTTGACTTTAGATTTGTTTTTGAACTATGCTTTCAACATACTGCAAGAAAGAATGTGATGAAATTTCCTGAGATTACTGGCTTGGATTGTACTTTGAATTTTGTGTTGTCTATTTTAATGGCCAGTTCTTGGTGAGACATCAGTGGAAAGAATAGGGAGTTTTCGCACCTCTGCCCTCAGATATTACCCTTTGACCTCACCCCCTCTGTTGTACCTCTGGGAATCAAATCTTCAGCCCTCGCATCCTGCTGTCTAGAATATCCCCTATAAAACATTCGGTATAATTTTTTTGTTAAAAACTGTGCTTTGCTGCTCACCAAACTGTTCCATTATCTTCACCTCGCCTGTCTTTTATCTAAAGGAAATTTCTGAAAGATATTTTTCATTTCAGCTAGGATCGGTTCGTGTTTTGTTCACTTATCCAACAGAACAAAATATGTTAAAGATGGAGAGGAGAACAAATGGTGCTTTAGTTTGGCCAATGCCCATTTGCTGTTCAATTTGAAACCAGACCAGACCTACTGTGAATCATGCCTGATCAGTTCTCAACCCACCTCTTAATGAGGAAAGCCCATAACACAAATTTATTAACAACTCCACAGTCTTATTTATTTAGTTATTTAGAGATACAGTGTAGATTAAACCCTTTGGCCCTTTGAGCCAGCTTAAGCCTAGCCTAATCACGGTACAATTTACGGTAAGTAGTTAACCTACTAACCGGTATGTCTTTGGACTGTGGGAGGCAACTGGAGCACCTGGAGGAAACCTACACATTCCCCAGTGAGGATGTACTAACCCCTTATAGAGGTCGTCGGAACTGAACTCTGAACTCCAACACCCTGAGCTGCAATAGCATTGAACTAACTGATATGCTCCTCCAAGAGAGCCACAACCTTGTCATGGCTTGATGGGTTGTGTACCTCAATGACCTGGACAGCTATGTTGGCTGGAGTCAGAGCTTCAGACTTTGGCTTTTGGGAGGGTCACCTATCCCAAAATTGGCTTGTTCTAAATTTTTCTTGGAGAATAATGGAATATAAAGGTATATTTTCATATAACGCTGCTTTACAAGTTCAGCATTTGTGACATGCATCATATTGAACAAGTTGTGGAACTGAGCATATCAAATACTGGGATATTTCCTCACAGGTTTTTGAAGTTCAAGTTCAGTTGAATTTTCATTCAACAAAAAGATGAATACAGCCAAATGAAACAGCTTCCCACCAGGGTCAATGTGCAAACCACATCACCAACAGTCATACACAACACACAGTGCATAGAATTACCATAGAAGAACAATATACAGTTACAAAAAAAACTAGAAAGAGGCTTCTGGCGGTTAGGATTGACCATGGATGTAGTATCTCAGCTGACTCGATATGTAAGCCTGGGCAGTATGATATGGAGAGCAAGCTGTTGCCCACGTAGCAACCTCCCCCAGTCCTTGCAGCCTATTAGCCCTATGGAATGGCGGAGACCGGTACACTTTGGCACCAACAGCATTGCAGGAGTTGCCAGTCTGCATTGAACTCAATATCGGACTGCCTTAGGGACTCCATCTCTGTACTTTTCCTTGGGGTTTACTTCTGAAGCCTTCCCCATGACTGGGTATAGCCGTAAGACAGCGGAGGTTTGAGATCAGAGTTTTCCTTCTCCTAGATGAGCTGCTAACCAAGGCTGATGAGCCTCATGTGCCTGAAGTGACTGGTTTTAAGGTGCCTGTAAATGCATCTTTGTCCCTTCTCCTGTCAGTAGAAACTGTTCCATTGGGTTTAGTTACCAAGCCACACGTGAAGGCCAGGAGCTAGACTTGGTTATCAGAGGCTTTTTGAGGTGAGCGCCATTGGGAACATTTAATAAGTAATGGGAGTTTATCCCCACTACCCACCGCCTATGCCAACCTTAGGGAACCACACAAAAAAAAATAATATAACCCAAGTCCCTGAGTGTCACGGCTTGTAAATTGATAGTGCATGTTGAACTGGAGCCATTTTTGAGCAAGAACAGCACAGAGCAGTTCCTCATCTCGTGCAAGTGCAGTCCAATACAATTCATTGGATAGAAGCCATTGCCAGCTGAGAAAGATGAAAGCTTAAGCAGGGAGATTGGCAAAAAATGAATAGCTTTCTATCAGAACTGTTCCTCAATAGGTAAGGCTAGTTGCAATGAAATGTTTCTCTTCAAGACAGACAGATGAACTACAGGACTTTCAGATTTGCGGAGTGATGAATATTTGGGCGTAGCAGCAAGAGTGCGGTTTAATCGTTGGAAGTTCTCTGGTGACTTTTCCAGTTAAAATCTAGCAGGGGGCAAGACACATTTGCCACATTTCTTCATGCTTTGGAAAATGAAAGTTAAAAACATCTAACTTTATGATTGGTTTATATGGAAAGCAAATGCTGAACAATTGGAAAGGGGTTGCGTTGCCACATCTTTAAACTTACAAAGGTTAACATGCAGAGAACTCAGCATCTCTAGAGAGGATCAGAATCAGGTTTAATATCACTGAATATGTCAAGAAATTTTTTCTTATGGCAGCAGTACATAATAACAAAAACCACAAATTACAACAAGTATACATAAAAACAATAAATTAAATAAGTCGTGCAAAAAGAGAGCAAAAATAGTGAGGTTGTGTTGATGGGTTCATTGTCCGTTCCGATATCTGACGGAGGGATAAAGTGTCAATGTCTTGGGCAAGACCCTTCATCAGGACTCAATATAGTTTTAACCTATGAAGGTTTCTCTATGAATTTCATCATAGCAAACAGATAAGATACCACTTTGTAGTCAGCGTTCTCAAACTCTGGTTCTTTCATGTTTGGATGACATATCAACAGTTGAAATTAGGCATTTTCGATACTGAACTTTGATAACCAGAAGATGTCACAATCAGCATCAGAATCAGGTTTAATATCATGGGAATATGTCATGAAATTTGTTGTTTTGCGGCAGCAATATATTGCAATATATAATAATAAAAACTATAAATTACAATATGAAGTATACATAAAAAAGTAATTTTTAAAAATTTATTTATTTACAGGATGTGGGTATCACCAGCATTTATTGCCCATCCCTAGTTGCCCTTGATAAGGTGATGATGAGCTGCCTTCTTGAACTGCTGCAGTCCCTGAGATGTAGGTATACTCACAGTGCTGTTAGGGAGGGAATTCCATGATTTTGATCCAGTGACAATGAAGGAACGGTGATATGTTTCCAAGTCAGGATGGTGAGTGACTTGGAGGGGGATTTCCTAGTGGTGGTAATCCCAGATATCTGCTATTCTCGTCCTTCTAGATGGTAGTGGTTTTGGGCCTTAGGACCTTTGGTGTGTTGCAGAGCATCTTGTAGATAGTACACACTGCTGCAACAATTCATCAATGGTGGAGGGATTGAATGCTTGCGGAAGGGGTGCCAATCAAGTGGGCTGCTTTGTACTGGATGGTGTCAAGCATCTTGAGAGTTGATGGAGCTGTACTCTTTCAGGTGAGTGGTGAGTATTCCAATACACTCCTGACCTGAGCCTTGTAGATGATGGACAGACTTTGGGGAGTCAGGAGGTGAGTTATACACCACAGGATTACTAGCCTTTGACCTGCTGTGTTAGCCACAGTGTTTGTATGGCTGGACCAGTTCAGTTTCATGTCAATGGTAACCTCCTGGATGTTGATACTAGGGGATTCAGTGATGGTGATGCCACTGAATGTCGAGGGACAATGGTTAGAGCCTCTCTTGTCAGAGTTGTGATGGTCATTGCCTGGCACTGGCGTGGCTCAGACATTATTTGCCACTTGTTGGTACAAGCCTGGATATTGTCCAGGTCCTGCTGTAATTGGGTATGAACTGCTTCACTATCTGAGGAGTCACGAATGGTGCAGAACATTGTGCAGTTATCTGCAAACATTCCCACTTCTGACCTTATGAAGGGAGGAAGGTCATTGATGAAGCAGCTGAAGATGGTTGGTCCTAGGAGTTCCCTGAAGAACTCCTGCAGTGATGTCCTGAGGATGAGATGATTGACCCTCAACCACCACAACCATCTTCTTTTGAGTCAGGTATGATTCCAACCAGTGGAGGGTTTTCCCCCTAATTCACATTGACTCCATTTTAGCTAGGGCACCTTGGTGCCATACTCGGTCAAACGCTGCCTTGACATTGAGGGCTATCACTCACTTCACCTCTGGTATTTAGCTCTACGTTCCATGTTTGGACCAAGGAGATAATGAGGTCAGGAGCTGAGTGGCCTTGATGGAACCCAAACTGGGCATCCGTAAGCAGGTAATTGCCAAGTAGGTCCTGCATGATAGCACTGTAGATCCCCTTCCATTACCTTGCCGATGATTGACAGTAGGCTGATAGGGCAGTAATTGGCCTTGTTTCTTCTGTGCAGAACATACCCGGGCAATTTTCCACGTTGCCGGGTAGATGCCGGTGTTGTATCTGTACTGGAACAGTTTGGCTAGTGGCGTGGCAATTTCTGGAGTACAAGTCTTCAGGACTATTGCCGGGATTTTGTCTGGGCCTATAGCCTGTACAGTATCCAGTGCTTTCAGCCATTTCTTGATATCATGTGGAGTGGATCAGATTGATGCGTACTGACATCTGGAACACTGGGGACTTCTGGAGGAGGTTGAGCTGGATCATCTACTCGGTGTTTCTGACTGGAGATTGTTGCAAATGCCTCAGCCTTATCTTTGGCACAGGAGTGCTGGGCTCCTCTGTCATTGAGGGTGGGGACATTTGTGGAGCCTCTCCTCCAGTGAGTTGTTTGATTGTCCACCACCATTCACGGCTGGATGTGGCAGGACTACAGAGCTGAGATCTGCTCCTTTGGTTGTGGGACCACTTAGCTCTGAGTATTACTTGCTGCTGATGGTGTTTGGTATGTACGTAGTCCTGCATTGTGGCTTCACCAGGGTATGCCTGGTGTTGTTCTCGGCATGCCCTCCTGCACTCTTCATTGAACCAGGGTTGATCCCCCGGCCTGGTGGTAACGTTGGAGTGAGGTTACAGATTGTAGTTGAGTACAGTTCTGCTGCTGCTGATGGCCCACAGCGCCTCATACGTGCCCAGTCCTGGGCTGCTAGATCTGTTCAAAGTCTATCCCATTTAGCAAGGTGGTAGAGCCAAACAACATTGTGGAATGTTTCTTCAATGTGGAAATGGGATTTAGTCTCCACAAAGACTGTGCGGCGGTCACTTCTACCAAGGCTGTCATGGACAGATGCTTCCGCGGCAAGTAGGTTAGTGAGAATGAGATCAAGTGTGTTTTTCCCTCTTCAGAATCAGAATCAGAATCAGGTTCATTATCACCAGCATGTGACGTGAAATTTGTTAACTTAGCAGCAGCAGTTCAATGCAATACCTAATCTAGCAGAGAGAAAAAAACCCCATAATAATAAATAAATAAATAAACAAGTAAATCAATTACATATTTTGAATAGATTTAAAAGAATGTGCAAAAACAGAAATATTGTATATTAAAAAAAGTGAGCTAGTGTCCAAAGCTTCAATGTCCATTTAGGAATCGGATGGTAGAGGGGAAGAAGCTGTTCCTGAATCGCTGAGTGTGAGCCTTCAGGCTTCTGTATCTCCTACCTGATGGTAACAGTGAGAACAGGGCATGCCCTGGGTACTAGAGGTCCTTAATAATGGACACTGCCTTTCTGAGACACCGCTCCCTATAGATGTCCTGGGTACTTTGTAGGCTAGTACCAAGATGGTGCTGACTAGATTTACAACCTTCTGCAGCTTCTTTTGGTCCTGTGCAGTAGCCCCTCCGTATCAGACAGTGATGCAGCCTGTCAGAATGCTCTCCACAGTGTAACTTTAGAGGTTTTTGAGTGCATTTTTTGACATAATAAATCTCTTCAAACTCCTAATAAAGTATAGCTGCTGTCTTGTATTCTTAATAACTACATCGATATGTTAGGAGCAGGTTAGATTCTCAGAGGTCTAGACACCCAGGAAGTTGAAATTGCTCACTCTCTCCACTTCTGATCCCTCTATGAGGATTGGTATGAGTTTCTTCGTCTTTCCCTTCCTGAAGTCCACAATCAGCTCTTTCATCTTACTGACGTTGAGTGCCAGGTTGTTGCTGTGACACCATTCCACTAATTGGCATATCTCACTCCTGTACACTCTCTCGTCACCTCCTGAGATTCTACCAACAATGGTTGTATCGTCAGCAAACTTATAGATGGTATTTGAGCTATGCCTAGCCACACAGTCATGTGTATACAGAGAGTAGGGCAGTGGGCTAAGCACACACCCCTGAGGTGTGCCAATGTTGATCGTCAGCGAAGAGGATGTGTTATCACCAATCTGCACAGACTCTGGTCTTTCAGTTAGAAAGTTGAGGATCCAATTACAAAGGGAGGTACAGAGGCCCAGGTTCTGCAACTTCTCAGTCAGGATTGTGGGAATGATGGTATTAAATGCTGAGCTATAGTTGATGAACAGCATCCTGACGTAGGTGTTTGTGTTATCTAGGTCGTCTAAAGCCATGTGGAGAGCCAATGAGATCTTGTTGGTTCCCTCACCACCTGCTGTAGTTCCAGTCTAGTAGCTATGTCCAGTAGGATCTGACCAGGTCAAATCAAGTCAAGTCGCTTTTATTGTCATTTCAACCGTAACTGCTGGAACAGTACACAGTAAAAACGAAACAATGTTCCTCCAGGACCATGGTCTACATGATCCTGCCAGCTCTGTCTATGGTGGTATTACCGAACTACTCTTGGTGATGGACATCGAAGTCCTCCCACCCGGAGTATATTCTGTGCCCTTGTCACCCTCAATACCTCCCCCAGGCGCTGCTCAACATGGAGAAGTACTGATTCATCAGCTGAGGGAGGATGAGACGTGGTAATCAGCAGGAGGTTTAAATTGTAGTGCAAAAAGCGAGGAGAAAATAGTGTGGCGTTCATGGGTCCATTGTTCATTCAGAAATCTGATGGCAGAAGGGAGAAAGCTGTTCCTAAAATCATTGAGTGTGCATCTTCAGGCTCCTGTACCTCCTCCTTGATGTTAGCAATGAGACAGGGCATGTCCTGGGTGATGGGGGTTGTCAATGTTGATTACTGAGTTGATAGTTTTTTGGGACATTATATATAGCGTTTGAATAGTATATTCAAATATATTGTACCTAAACTTGACTGAATCAATTAGATTTCTTCACTTTAAAATAATGAGGGGGAACTCATTAAAACCTATCAAATATTGAAAGGTCTTGAAACAGTGGACATGGGAGAAGATGCTTCCTATAGTCGGGGAGTCTAGGGCCAGAAAACACAGCCTCAGAATAGAAGAAGGTCTCTTCAAAACAGAATTGAGGAGAAATTTCTTTAGCTAGAGGGTGGTGAATCTGTGGAATCCATTTCCACGGATGGTGGTGAGGGACAAGTCATTGAGTAAATTTAAAGCAGAGATTGATAGGCTCTTGATTAGTCAGGGTGTCAGAGGTTATGGAGAGAAGTTCAGAGAATGGAGTTGAATCAGAATCAGAATCAGATTTAATATTATAGGCATATGCCGTGAAATTTGTTAACTTTAGGGCAGCAGTACAATGAAATATGTGATAAATAAATATCGAAAGAACTGAGTTACATTAAGTGTATATATATATATCTACTAAATAGTTAAAATAGTGCAAAAATAACAGCAATAACAAAATAGTGAGGTAGTATTCACTGGCTCAATGACCATTCAGAAATCGGATGGCAGAGGGGAAGAAGCCGTTCCTGAATCACTGAATGTGTGTCTTCAGGCTTCTGTACCTCCTTCCTGACGGTGATAGTGTGAAGAGGGCACGTCCTGGGTGGTGGGGATCCTTAATGATGGAGGAGGAAAATAAATCAGCTATGATGGAACAGACTTGATGGGCTGAATAGCCTAATTATGCAACATCTCAAAATATCGAAAGTGACAATATCCTGTTAAGGAATAGTATTTCTCATAGTAATTCATCTCATTCTATTTGTTGCTTTAGTGCGTTGTCCTTGCCATTTGGGGATGAATTTCTCTTTTTGAGTATTGTTGCTCATTCTTTTGTGTATCCTTATTGACAGCTTGCCATCATTATTTCAAACCTAATTCAAACTGAAAATATATCAAGATGTTTGTTTATTATTTATACATTAACCTCATCCATGTCTGGACCACCAGGCTCAAAACAATCATTTTCCCCAACAGTAAGGTTGATCAACACCTCCACCTACTAACCTACCCCTCCTCACCCTCCCTCCAGCACTACTTTATCATTTCCTTTCAGAGTCACCCTATGTACAGACACTCCTGCACCTAGTGTCACTTTATGTACATACAATCAATCTATGTATATAAGCTGTCTTATGTATTTATATTTATGGTGTTTTTTTAAAATTATTATTATTGTGTTCTTTATCTTTTGTGTTTTTTGTGCTGCATTGGATCTGGAGTGGCAATTATTTTGTTCTTTATACTGGTATATAGGAAATGAGATTAAATAACCTTGAAATTATTGTTACTGTACTTCCCTCATTCACTTCCTCTGGTAGCTCATTCCAGATATGGACTATTGTGTATTTAATATAAGTAATATTTGAGTAATATTGTAAATATATTGTTTGATTAAGCATTCTTTGTTGTTTACATAATACATTGAAGGTTATACGTAAAATTATGTAAATGGCATACATCATCATGGCACCATGTCACACCTGCATGCCTTGCTTAAAGTAAAATCTAAGTTAGACTCACATTTCAGAATCTCTGTCTTTCCTTAAAATTAGTTTTATGTTTTGGAGTTACAAAACATAACAGTGGCAATGAGGAAGATATGTGTTTTTTTATTATTTTGCTCTTTATCTTTTGTGTTTTTTAGTGTCACATAGGATGTGGAGTAACAATTAATTAATTCTCTTTTACTCTTGTGTACAAGAAATGACATTAAACAATCTTGAATCTTGAACCTTCAGTTCCTTTGTGCAGACTACATTGTTTGAATGCCTAAAATCAGACTTCTCAAACAGACACTATATTCCATGTTCTGTCATGCTTTCATGACCTGACTTTTTAACTATATTTTCTTTTGTCACTCGCTGTCAAAATTTGCTTGATAAAGTTGCAAAATACATTGAAGCATCAGACCGGAATAAAGGTTCTACATACAATAAGACCATAAGATATAGGAGCAGAACTCGGCTATTTGGCCCATCGAGTCTGCTCCACCATTTCATCATGGCTGATCCATTTCTCTTTCAGCCCCAAACTCCTGTCTTCTCCCCATATCCCTTCATGCCTCGACTAATCAAGAATCTATCAACCTCTGCCTTAAATATACTCAATAACTTGGCTTCCACAGCTGCCTGTGGCACCAAATCCCACAGATTTGCCACTCTCTGGCTAAAATTTTTTTTCCTCATCTCCGTTCTAAATGGACGTCCCTCTATTCTGAGGCTGTGTCCTCTGGTCCAGGACTCCCCCAGCAGAAGAAGCATCTTCTCCACATCCACTGCATCGCGGCCTTTCAACATTTGATAGATTTCAATGAGATCCATCCCCTCATACATCTGAATTCCCAGAGCCATCAAATCCTCCTCATATGAAAGGCCTTTCAATCCAAAGATCATGCAAGATGTTGTTAGAACAACTATTCAAACCCCAAGGTTTGACAGTTCAGGTGAATAAGAACTTTTTTTTCACCAGATGGATATTCCTACATCCAGACTGTAATAAGATCTGGGACTTGTCTTCAATCCTTAGACTTCAAAGTGAAAAAGTGTGAACAAATAGCAATTGCAATAATCAAGGGTTTAAATTTTCTGCACAAAAAGCACACAGAAAGCAGGGCAGAGATCAAACAGTCAGGCTTTACTCTGTGACAAAAGCCCTGAGCCATGCTAGTAATGAATAGTCTTACTGACAAAGGGCAGGATAAATCTTATAGTCCTCACCACAATAATGTCACACCTGAAATGTCCTTGTTCACTGATGAGAGGAACATTCCTACAATAATTACTCTACAAACTATTATTTGGTGAAAAATGAAGTGAGAAGTCTTAGAGCCATTGGGATAATGATTTTGGCTTTTGCTGCTAATACACAAGGTATTTTGATATTGAATATTATAGTAAGGTGACTTTGAATTTCTCACCAATTTAATGAGGCTGACAGTGAAGCAATAAGGTCAGGTGCTCTTTGTCGGTCCAGTCTAGGTGAGAAAGTAAAGATGATATGACCCAAATAGCAGTATGTTAAGGCCTACAGATTAGGTCTTACTGGCTGTCAGTTGATTGATTTCATCAGTTTCTGTGTAATTGTAAGGTTAACTCAAGTATTCATGGAGATAGAAAAAAAAAGAAATTGATAATGCACTTTCAACATAGTTTTTAGTCAATTTATAATGTTTTTCCAAGGCTTAAATCCTATTTTCGCAATCACTGGTGGATTCAATGGAGAAACCACCGCTCATATCTTCAGAGTAACACACACAAATGTTGGAGGATCTCAGCAGTATCGATGGGAATGAATAAAAGGTCAATGTTTTGGGCTGAGGTTCTGCATCAGGACTGGAAAAGAAGGGGCCAGAAGCCAGAACAAGGAGTTGGGGGGAGGGGAAGTAGTACAAGCCTTGGTGATGGGTAGACCAGACGAGGGGGAAGCTGGGTTAGTGGGAGAGGGGGAAATGAAGTAAGAAGCTGGGAGATGACACATGGAAAAGGTAGAGGGCTGAGAAAGATAGAATCTGAGAGGAGAGGAGAGTGAGCCATGGGAAGAAGGGAAGGAGGAGGAGAATCAGAGGGAGATGATGGATGGGTGAGAAGAAGACATTGTGTAAGAGGGGAGCCAGAATGAGAAATTATAAATAGAGAGGGAGTTATTTTCACTACAGCAATGGTATATATTGGCATCTGCAGAAATGATTCCATAGTGATTGTGCATTTTACAAGCATTGTAACACATTGGTTTGGAATGGTTATATTGCTAAACTAAGCAACCTGACCCTGACACCAAAATAGTGGCATTTTGAAGATGGAAAATATCTGATACTCTCATCCACAATAAGAACATTAAAATAATGTGAACACATCATTAGTTCAGCAACAGTAAGTCTTCGCACATGGTCACATGTTACTGTTTTTTTATTACAGCTATGCCTCCCTGACCCACAACAAGAATATTGCATTGGTTATGTCGAAATGGTATTAAAAGAAAATTATTTTTGCTGAATCTAACAGTTTTATTAAGGCATTTTTATTTAAAAAAATATTTGGTCAGCTTTTCTCAGAGCCAGCTGAAATATGGTGCACAATGACAAAATTTGTATCACAATATGCTGATCAGAATGTGCTGGCTGTGCATAATGGGGTGCCACGGTACGCTGTGGTGTGCGACACACCACTACAGATCAGTGCGCTGTGGTCAGCGTAACGCTATTACAGATCGAGGCATACTGGTTAATGTGATGCTATTACAAATCAAGGCACAGTGGCTAGCGTGATGCCATTACAAATCGAAGCACAGTGGCTAGCATGATGCTATTACAAATCGAGGCACAGTGGCTAGAGTGATGCTATTACAAATCGAGGCACAGTGGCTAGAGTGATGCTATTACAAATCGAGGCACAGTGGCTAGCGTGATGCTATTACAAATCGAGGCACAGTGGCTAGAGTGATGCTATTACAAATCGAGGCACAGTGGCTAGAGTGATGCTATTACAAATCGAGGCACAGTGGCTAGAGTGATGCTATTACAAATCGAGGCACAGTGGCTAGCGTGATGCTATTACAAATCGAGGCACAGTGGCTAGAGTGATGCTATTACAAATCGAGGCACAGTGGCTAGAGTGATGCTATTATAAATCGAGGCACAGTGGCTAGCGTGATGCTATTACAAATCGAGGCACAGTGGCTTGCGTGATGCTATTACAAATCGAGGCACAGTGGCTAGAGTGATGCTATTACAAATCGAGGCACAGTGGCTAGCGTGATGCTATTACAAATCGAGGCACAGTGGCTAGCGTGATGCTATTACAAATCGAGGCACAGTGGCTTGCGTGATGCTATTACAAATCGAGGCACAGTGGCTAGAGTGATGCTATTACAAATCGAGGCACAGTGGCTAGCGTGATGCTATTACAAATCGAGGCACAGTGGCTAGCGAGACGATATTACAGATTGAGGTGCTGTAATTAGCATGATGCTATTACAGATCGGTAACAGTGGATAGCGTGATGCTATTACAGATTGGGGCGTCAGAGTTCAGAGTTCAATTTTGGTGCCATTTGTAAGGTGATTGTATGTTCTCTCCAAGTCTCTGGGTATACTTAAAGCAGAGTTCGATAGGTTCTTGATTAGTCAAGGCATCTAATGTTACGGGGCGAAGGCAGGAGACTGGGGCTGAGACTGTAAGTAACCAGGTGTGATCGAATAGCAGACCAGATTTCACGGTCTAAGTGGCCAAATTCTTCTCCTTTGACAGTCCTGAACTTTCCTAGTTTGTGTAGATTCAGTATATCACCTAAAACTTTGACCATCTTCTACTGGTGCCAGTGGAGAATATCCTGATTGGATGCATCGTGGTCTGGTACGGAAACACCAAGTTCCAGTAAAGGAAAAACTTACAAAATTAGTGAAAATGCCCAATCTATCACAGGTAAATTCCTCCCTATCACTGAGCACATCTACACGGAGTGCCGTCATAGGAAAGCAGCATCCATCAGCAGGGACCCATCACCCAGGCCATGCTCTTTTCTTGCTGATGCCATCAAGAAGCAGATACAAGAGCCTCAGGACTCACATCACCAAGTTCAGGAACCATTATTACTCCTCAACCACTTAAACATCAAATTCCTGAACCGGTGTGGATAACATCACTCACCTCAACACTGAACTGATTCCACAACCTGTGGACTCACTCACTCTACAACTCATGTTCTCAGTATTATTTACTTACTTACTTGTTTGTTCGTTCTCTTGCCTATTTATCTACTCTTTTATTCTTTAACGATTGCTTGATTGATCACACAGTGTGTCTTCTTTTGCACACTGATTATTTGTCAGTCTTTGTTTCTGTATAGTTCTTTAATTCTATTGTATTTCTTTGTTTTGCTATGAATGCCTGCAAGAAAATGAATAATTCTCAATGTGGAATATGCTGAACATTCTGAGTAAGTGCTTCGAGAAGAAATTTTCTTTCAACTTGGATCTTTTTATGGTCTTATGATCTAGGATGAACGATGAGAATATCTTTGGCCAGAGGGTACTGAATCAGTGGGGTTCATTGCCATAGATACCTTTGGAGATCAAGTCTTTGAGAATATTTAAAGCAGATGTTTATAGGTTCTTGATTAGTCAGGGAATCAAAGGTTATGGGTAGAAGGCAGGAGAATGAGATTGAGAGGGAAATTAAATCAGCCATGATGGAATGGCAGAACAGACTTGCTGGGCTGAATGGCTTAATTATGCTCCTATATCTTATGGTCTTATGGTCTAAAATTTTTACTGATCCTGTGATTGGGTGTTAACTGAGATAATTATCATCAGAATCCATCCTATTGTCTTGTTCACCCATGGGTCAGTATACGATATTGCAATTTAATTTAATAAAAACAATTAAATCCAAGGGGTTTAGAGGGATATGGTCCTAACACTGACACAAGGACTATCTTGTTGGGCACCAAGGTCAGCATGGATGAATTGAGCTGAAGGGCCTGTATTCTGACCTTAACCCAACTGAGTATCTCTGTCAGGACCTCAAGATTGCTGTCCACCACTGGCACAACTGCTCCCCAACTAACCTGGCACAGCTCGAGCAGTTTTGCAAGGGGTAATGGGCAAATCTTGCTCCTTCATACTGTGCAAAGCTAATAGAGGCTCATCCAAAAAGACTACTGGCTGTAATAACTGTAAGAGGTGGTTCAACTAACTACTGAACAAAGGGGGATGAGTAGCTTTGAACCACTGATATTTCAGTTCCTGAACTTTTAGTTTTTCATGCTTCACAATTTTCCCTGTTTTTTTGGGCTCTACTGTGAGAAAAGGAGATTTGATTCACAAATAAATATTCTCAGTTAAATTGATCCCAGATGTAATACTCATATGTGAACAAAGAGTTGGGGACTGAATAGAACACATAATGCAAAAAGAGCAGGGAAAATCACTGAGGTAGTGTTTATGTGTCATTTCAGAAATCTGATGGTAGAGGGGAAGAAGATGTTCCTGAAATGTTGAGTGTGTGTCTTCAGGCACCTGTTCCTCCTTCTTGATGTGAGCAATCAGAAGACGGCATATCCAAGGTAATGGGGGTTCTTAATGATGGGTGCCGCCTTTTTGAGGCATCACCTTTCGAATGTGTCCTCGGTGCTGGGGAGGCCAGTGCCCATGATGGAGCTGGCTGAGTTTACAACTTTGTGCTGCTCTTTCCAATTTTGTGCAGTGATCTCTTTATACTAGACAGTGATGCAACCAGTTAGAATGCCATCCATGGTACATCTGTAGAGACTTACAAGAGTCTTTGGTGACATCCCAAGTCTCTTCAAGCTCCTAATAAAATATAGCTGCTGTCGTGTCTTCTTTGCAATTGCATCAGTATGTTGGGCCCAGGATAGATCTGCAGAGATGTTGACACCCAGGATCTTGAAGCTGCTTGTCCTTTCCACTTCTGATCTTTCAATGAGGATTGGTGTTTTTCCTTGACTTTCCCTTCCCGAAGTCCACCATCAATTCCTTGGTCTTACTGACATGGAGCGCAAGGTTGTTGCAGCGACACCCCTCAACCAGCTGATCAACTCACTCCTGTGCACTGGAATTTATAAAGGTATTTCATGCTGTATTTTGCATTTTCTGAATTGTTAATGCCCGTTTCTGTTGTAGCACTCTGACCATTGAGTGTCACGGAAAACTGGTCTCTTCAACTTCAGTCTATTAGCGAGCAATTTGATTATTTCATTCTCAGGGCTTTAAGTAATCACCTCTTGTCAATTAGAATCCATAACCACCTCTTTCAGTGTAGACTGAGACTTTCTTTTCTCCTTCTGGTATTTTTAAAAATTCATCATTCCCTCTTCTTCTATTCCCCACTCTGGCCTCTTACCCCTTCTCACCTGCCTATCACCTCCCCCTGGTGCCCTCCTCCTTCTCCTTCTCTTATGGTCCACTCTCCTCTCTTATTATATTTTTTCTTCTGCAGCTTATTACCTTTTTCACCCACCTGGCTTCACCTATCACCTTCCAGCTATCTTCCTTCTCCTCCCCCCTTAACTTTTTATTTTGGTTTCTTCCTCCTTCCTTCCCAGTCCAGAAGAAGAGTCTTGGCCCGAAAACACTGACTACTTTTTTCATTTCTATAGATGCTGCCTGATCTGTTGAGTTTCTGAAGCATTTTGTGTGTGTGTTGCTCTAGAATTTCCAACATCTGCAGAATCTCTTGCGTTTATGACTTTCTTCCCTAGCAGTAAATCGAATTACACATCGATGCAGTATTCTGTAGCTGAAACATGCAATTTGGAGTTGCAATGTGTCATCTCGGTATTATAGTGGAACTGAATGGCATAACTTTAGAATGAGTGTGACACCTATTGGAATGTTGACTCAATCATTTGTCCCTCAAATCCCTTATGTTTATTTATCTATTCAGAAGTGAGTGTTGGTGTAAAGCACAATAATCTCATTTGCACATTGCCTGGTTTCAAGTTTCCAAAATATTCTGTTCAGCAAGAAATTCTGTCTTTGATTTACAGAATTCTATAGCAGTTCTCGGTCATGAACTGAGTGAATCACGGAACAAGACTGAATGCGAACCGATTCAGTGAGTGACTCTCTAAACTGAATGGGAAACTATTTTAGGTTTGTTGGAGAGCAGTACGTTGTAAGCAATACACACAAAATGCATCAGTTCTGCTGAAGGGTCTTGCCCCAAAACGTTAATTGTAGACTCTTTTCCATAGGTGCTGCCTGGCCTTCTGAGTTCCTCCAGCATTTTGTGTGTATTACTTTGATTTCCAGTTTCTGCAGATTTTCTCTTCTTGTTTGGAATTCACCGTAAGCTCGTTTTGGTTGTCTGTATTTGCTTATACATGCTCAGTAATATATAAAGAAAATGAAAAAAGAAAGATTAGTTTTATTTGTCACGTGTATATCAAAACATACAGTGAATTGCATGGGCAGCCCACAAGGGTCAGTGGCCTTCCAGCGTCAACATAACATGCCCATAACTTGCAAACTCTAACCCATATGTCTTTAGACTGTGGGAGGAAACTGGAGCACCTGGAGGAAACCCACATGGTCACAGGGAGAACGTACAAACTCCTTACAGATACAATAGGAATTGAACTCTGATGTTACAGCTGGTACTCGAAAGCACTGTACTAACCTTTACACTGCTGTGTCGCTCCCAAGGGGAGAAGAATTTCAACAAGATAGTAACCACAGAAATAGCTAAACTAACCTTACTTAGATGTTTACTTTAGACCAGAACTATTGTTCCCTCTTCTTTCCAGTCCTGATGAAGGGTCTCAGCTGAAACATTGATTATTTATTTCCCTCCATAGATGCTGCCTGACCTGCTGAGTTCCTCCAGCATTCTGTGTGTATGTACGTATAATTGGGTTTTTCAAGAAGTCAGTATAAGTTGCTGCTGACCGTGCCATTTGGCGACAGCTGTGTAGGGCCGGGGTTCGTATTCTGGAGATGGAAAGAACAACCAGAAGACAGCAGAAGAGAACCAGGAGAAATGCAGCCATGGTTGCCACCACTACTAGATATACATGTCCCACCTGCAAGAGAGCTTGTGGGTCCAGGATAGGACTGTATAGTCATCAAAGATCTCACCGTTAAAGGAGTGGACGTCCTCATCAGATTTCGATGGACAACCGAAGAAGACAATGAAGTATAGGGGAATTTCCTAATTGCCTGAGCCTTCATATGATGGCTTGCATGATGGAATGTAGAATTAATTGGTACTGACTGCAGTGCATTCAGGATATGTGAATGGAAGCTGGAAACTGTGAAGAGAAGTAAACAGATTTGCAAGAAAAAGATAAAATCTGCAGATGCTGGAATTCCAAGCAACACACACAGAATGCTGTAGGAACTCAACAGGCCAGGCAGCATCAATGGAAAAGAGTACAGTTGACGTTACGGGCTGAGCCCCTTCATCAGGTTGACAGAGATCTCAGAGGGGGAGCAGTGAGAAAGGGTTTCACTGAACTCCTGGCGAAGGGAAGATAGAAACTTCTTCAGGGTAGGCATCCCTGGAAGAGACTTTGCGGAGCAGTAATCCAATCACAAACAAGAGAAAATCTGCAGACGCTGCAATTCCAAGCAACACACACAAAATGCTGGAGGAACTCAGCAGTCCAGGCAGCATCTATGGAAAAAAGCACAGTTGATGTTTCGGAGAAGAGTACAGTCAATGTTATGGGCTGAGACCCTTCATCAGGATTTATGCTAGAAAAATTTTTAAATTATTATTTATTATTTAGAGGTACAGTGCAGAATAAGCCCTTCTGACTCTTCAAGCCATGCTACCCAGCAACTCACGATTTAACCCTAGTCTAATGATGGGATGATTTACAATGGCCAATTAACCTACTAACCATTACATCTTTGGACTGTGGGAACGCCTGGCGAAAACCCATGCATTCCATGGGGACGACATACAAACACCTTACAGAGGGCATCAGGATTGATCGCTGAACTCCGAAGGCCCAAGCTGTAATGGCATTGTGCAAACTGCTACGCTCCCATGGCACCCCAAATTTCAAATTACCATTGCTTAATGCGGCTTCTAATGGTCATTACAACTTTCCATGGATGCAGTAATGACCATTTCTGTATCAGTCGGCATCACTCAGGACACTTGACTGGATACTTCAGTAAATAACTAATGATAGAAAGTCATTACGTCCACTGTGGCTCCTACGTATTGCTCCACTTAGGGTCCACTAGGACCTCAAGGAAACTAAGTGAGAAGTCAAAGTCAGCACAGATGGAAGATATAAAATTAATGGCAACCCATCTTACAACAAGAGCTGAGCCACTTGGAAAGAAAGAAAGAAAGATTCACTTTATTTGTCACAAGTAGATGAAGACATCAAAACATACAGTGAAATACGTCTTTTGTATCAAATTAAATCAACAAAGATTTTACAGGGAGCAGTCTAGGGCAAGTATCGTCACACTTTTGGTGCTAACACTGCATAAACACAAAATAATGTTCCTAACCATACATCTTTTTGGAGTGTGGGAGGAAATCGGTGTACCAGGAGGAAAACCACGCCATCACCGAGAGAGCGTACAAACTCCTCACAGAGAGCGCCAGGAAATGACCCCGATCAAAAGCAATTGTGCTAACTGCTTCACTACTCTGCCACTGTCAAGAAAAATATCAATAAGTATTTTTCACATTAAGCATAAGAAAATATGTAATTCTTCCCCCCCCCCCAAAAAAGAAAGGAATATTGGGTGAATTTAAAATTTCAAAATTGAAATTGATGGATTCTTCTGAATAAGTCTATCATATGATATGGAATAAAGGCAAGAAAAATGGAAGTGAGGTGTTTCTCTGTTAAGATCCAGTTGTAGATCAGGCAATATTGGGCTGCACAGCTGCACAATACTCTTGCAGTTCAGAGTTCAATAGTCATAGACATAGTCATACTTTATTGATCCCAGGGGAAATTGGTTTTTGTTACAGTTGCACGATAAATAATAAATAGTAATAGAACCATAAATAGTTAAATAGTAATATGTAAATTATGCCAGTAAATGATGAAATAAGTCCAGGACCAGCCTATTGGCTCAGGATGTCTGACCCTCCAAGGGAGGAGTTGTAAAGTTTGATGGCCACAGGCAGGAATGACTTCCTATGACGCTCTGTGTTGCATCTTGGAGGAATGTACTCCTGTGCCCACCCAGTACATTATATATTGGATGGGAGACATTGACCAAGATGGCATGCAACTTGGACATCATCCTCTTTTCAGACACCACCGTCAGAGAGTCCAGTTCCATCCCCACAACATCACTGGCCTTACGAATGAATTTGTTGATTTTGTTGGTATCTGCTACCCTCAGCCTGCTGCCCCAGCACACAACAGCAAACATGATAGCACTGGCCATCACAGACTCATAGAACATCCTCAGCATCGTCCGGCAGATGTTAAAGGACCTCAGTCTCCTCAGGAAATAGAGACGGCTCTGTCCCTTCTTGTAGACAGCCTCAGTGTTCTTTGACCAGTCCAGTTTATTGTCAATTCGTATCCCCAGGTATCTGTAATCCTCCACCATGTCCACACTGACCCCTTGGATGGAAACAGGGGTCACCGGTACCTTAGCTCTCCTCAGGTCTACCACCAGCTCCTTAGTCTTTTTCACATTCTGCAGATAATTCTGCTCACACCATGTGACAAAGTTTCTTACCGTAGCCCTGTACTCAGCTTCATCTCCCTTGCTGATGCATCCAACTATGGCAGAGTCATCCGAAAACTTCTGAAGATGACAAGACTCTGTGCAGTAGTTGAAGTCCGAGGTGTAAATGGTGAAGAGAAAGGGAGACAAGACAGTCCCCTGTGGAGCCCCAGTGCTGCTGATCACTCTGTCGGACACACAGTGTTGCAAGCACACGTACTGTGGTCTGCCCGTCAGGTAATCAAGAATCCATGACACCAGGAAAGCATCCACCTGCATCGCTGTCAGCTTCTCCCTCAGCAGAGCAGGGCGGATGGTGTTGAATGCACTGAAGAAGTCAAAAAACATGACCCTCACAGTGCTCGCTGGCTTGTCCAGGTGGGCGTAGACACGGTTCAGCAGGTAGACGATGGCATCCTCAACTCCTAGTCGGGGCTGGTAGGCGAACTGGAGGGGATCTAAGTGTGGCCTGACCATAGGCCGGAGCAGCTCCAGAACAAGTCTCTCCAGGGTCTTCATGATGTGGGAGGTCAATGCCACCGGTCTGTAGTCATTGAGGCCGCTGGGGCGCGGCGTCTTCGGCACAGGGACGAGGCAGGACGTCTTCTTTCTTTCTTTTTATTGAATTAGTACACAAAAGGTAAAGCATGTAGACACTAATACACTGTTGCAATATAAATTTATAAAACTACTTTCAGAGTGTATATATGTAAGCTGCACATGTAATATAAATGAATTTCATGTTTAGACTTGGGTCCCATCCCCAAGCTATCTCATTATATAGATGCAAATATTGCAAACTCTGGAAAAATTCCAAAATCCAAAACACTTCAGGCACCAAGCATTTCAGATAAGGGGTGCTCAAACTTTAATACACAGTTTTATAGTACTGCAGTAGTGTTATTAGTGTTCTAATTTATTCTGTATTTCATTAGGATACATACTGTTAAACTGTAGTTTGCTTTTGATACTTTTTAAATTTTTTCCATGAAACCTCAGTTAAATGGGACAGCCAAAACGTACTGATCTGGATGTGCCCCAATTAACTGGAATCCATTGTATCTGTGATCAGTCTTTAAAGTTTAATAGTTTTATCTAAATATGATATGAAGCATGCACATCAAAGTTGCTGGTGAACGTAGCAGGCCAGGAAGCATCTCTAGGAAGAGGTACCGTCGACGTTTCAGGCCGAGACCCTTCGTCAGGACTAACTGAAGGAAGAGCTAGTAAGAGATTTGAAAGTGGGAGGGGGAGGGGGAGATCGAAAATGATAGGAGAAGACAGGAGGGGGAGGGATGGAGCCAAGAGCTGGACAGGTGATTGGCAAAGGTGTATGAGAGGATCATGGGACAGGAGGCCGAGGGAGAAAGACAAGGGGGGGCGGGGAACCCAAAGGATGGGCAAGGGGTATAGTGAGAGGGACAGAGGGAGAAAAAGGAGAGTGAGAGAAAGAATGTGTGTATATAAATAAATAACGGATGGGGTACGAGGGGGATGTGGGGCATTAGCGGAAGTTTGAGAAGTCAATGTTCATGTCATCAGGTTGGAGGCTACCCAGACAGAATATAAAGTGGTGTTCCTGCAACCTGAGTGTGGCTTCATCTTGACAGTAGAGGAGGCCGTGGATAGACATCAGAATGGAAATGGAATGTGGAATTAAAATGTGTGGCCACTGGGAGATCCTGCTTTCTCTGGCGGACAGAAAGTAGGTGTTCAGCGAAATGGTCTCCCAGCCTGTGTCGGGTCTTGCCAATATATAGAAGGCCGCACTGGGAGAACCGGACACAGTATATCACACCAGCCAACTCACAGGTGAAATGTCGCCTCACCTGGAAGAACTGTCCGGGGCCCTGAAAGATGGTAAGGGAAGAAGTGTAAGGGCATGTGTAGCACTTGTTCTGCTTACAAGGATAAATGCCAGGAGGGAGATCGGTGGGAAGGGATGGGGGGGCCGAATGGACAAGGGAGTTGTGTAGGGAGCGATCCCTGTGGAAGGCAGAAAGGGGGGGAGGGAAAGATGTGCTTGGTGGTGGGATCCCGTTGGAGGTGGCGGAAGTTACATAGAATTATATGTCGGACCCGGAGGCTGGTGGGGTGGTAGCTGAGGACCAGGGGAACCCTATTCCTAGTGTGGTGGCGGGAGGATGGAGTGAGAGCAGATGTACGTGAAATGGGAGAGATGCGTTTGAGAGCAGAGTTGATGGTGGAGGTAGGGAAGCCCCTTTCTTTAAAAAAGGAAGACATCTCCCTCGTCCGAGAATGAAAAGCCTCATCCTGAGAGCAGATGCGGCGGAGACGGAGGAATTGCAAGAAGGGGATGGCATTTTTGCAAGAGACAGGGTGAGAAAAGGAATAGTCCAGATAGCTGTGAGAGTCAGTAGGCTTATAGTAGACATCAGTGGATAAGCTGTCTCCAGAGACAGAGACAGAAAGATCTAGAAAGGGGAGGGAGGTGTCGGAAATGGACCAGGTAAACTTGAGGGCAGGGTGAAAGTTGGAGGCAAAGTTAATAAAGTCAACGAGTTCTGCATGCGTGCAGGAAGCAGCGCCAATGCCACCTCCAAAAGGATCCCACCACCAAGCACATCTTTCCCTCCCCGCCACCGCTTTCCGCAGGGATCACTCCCTACGTGACTCCCTTGTCCATTCGTTCCCCCCCACCATCCCTTCCCACCGATCTCTCTCTCGATACTTATCCTTGTAAGTGGGACAAGTGCTACACCTACCCTTACACTTCCTCCCTCACCACCATTCAGGGCCCCAGACAGTCCTTCCAGGTGAGGCGACATTTCACCTGTGAGTCGGCTGGGGTGATATACTGCGTCCGGTGCTCCCAGTGCGGCCTTCTATATATTGGCAAGACCTGACACAGGCTGGGAGACCATTTCACTGAACACCTATGCTCTATCCGCCAGAGAAAGCAGGATCTCCCAGTGGCCACACATTTTAATTTCACGTCCCATTCCCATTCTGATATGTCTATCCACGGCCTCCTCTACTGTAAAGATGAAGCCACACTCAGGTTGGAGGAACAACAACTTATATTCCATCTGGGTAGCCTCCAACCTGATGGCATGAACATCGACTTCTCAAACTTTCGTTAATGCCCTTCCTCCCCTTCTTACCCCATCCCTTATTTATTTATTTATTTGTTTGTTTGTTTGCTTATCGTTTTTTTTCCTTCTTTTTCTCTCTCTGTCCTTCTCACAATAACTCTTTGCCTGCTCTCCATCTTCCTCTGGTGCTCCCCTTCCCCTTTCTTTCCCCCTCGGCCTCCCGTCCCATGATCCTCTCCCTTCTCCAGCCTCGTATCCCTTTTGCCAATCAACTTTCCAGCTCTTGGCTCCATCCCTCCCCCTCCTGTCTTCTCCTATCATTTCGGATCTCCCCCTCCCCCTCACATTTTCAAATCTCTTACTATCTTTTCTTTCAGTTAGTCCTGACGAAGGGTCTCAGTCCGAAACGTTGACTGTACCTCTTCCTATGGATGCTGTCTGGCCTGCTGTGTTCACCAGCATTTTGTGTGTATTGACTGTGAGTCTTCAGGCTCCTGTACCACCTTGCTGATGGTAGCAATGAGAAGAGGGCTTGTCCTGGGTGATTGGATCCTTAATGATGGATCCTTTTGAAAGTGTCCTTGATGCTGGGGAGGCTGGTGTCCATGATGGAACTGGCAGAGTTTACAACTTTCTGCAACCTTTTTCTGATCCTGTGCAGTGGTCATAGATTGTGCAGACTATGTTGTATGTTCTGTGGAAAAGAATTAATCAATCAAAGTGCATTTATTATCATAGAATGTATTAATTAAACAGCTTGAGATTTGTTTGCTTAAAGGAAGCCACAAAGCAAGAAACCCGAAAAACCCAATTAAAAAAAAGAAAGACCACATCCACTGTGCAGAGAAAGAGAAAAGACACAACTGCATTCCGAACCAGATTGAGTCCGTAGATCCGTTACCTGGAGCAGCGAAAGTAGTAGGCCCACACCCTCGGTCTCAAGTTCATTATATTAGATTTTATCATCGATTAGCTTTTCCGGTCAGTGGACCTATCAGGGTTAACAGTAAAGGGCATATAAAAGGGCATTTTTGTGTTCAAGTGGATTGTTTACGGCTCCTTAAAATGTCACTTCACTTGCACATGGTGATGCTATTGACCCTATTCGCTCATTCATTTTGTGCTGTGTCATATGATGTAGGCAATCATGGTCTTTCCATGACCATTATTGTTCTCGGCAAATTTTTCTACAGAAGTTGTTTGCCATTGTCCTCTTCTGGGCACTGTTTTCACAAGATGGGTGACCCCAACCATTATCAACACTCTTCAGCGATTGTCTGCCTGACATCAGTGGCTACATAACCAATACTTGATATATGCACCATCTGTTCATATGACCATCCACCGCCCATCTTTACGGCTTCACGTGACCCTGACCAGGGGGCTAAGCAGGTGCTGCATCTTGCCCAAGGGTGACCTGCCTTAAACCTCCTTTGGTTGAGATGTATTTCCACCCTGTCACCCAATTGACTTATACTAAAGCTGTCAAGCAGTGTTCTTCCTTTCTGCCGGTAATAACGAATAATGAGAGAAGGGCAGGTGAATACTTGTTATCACAGCCGTCAAATTCCTCCTGACCAACCCTCCCCCTCACTAACATACCCCACCCCACTAACATACCACATACACACACACACAAATTAGACCACATACTAGTTCGACCTTTTCATATGACTTATGCTCCTTGACTTTTACCAAATGGTGACGTTAATTTAACCTTCAAAAAAAGCAATATATGGGGTGTCCAGGGAGGGGTTGCACCTCTGGTGAAGGGGCTTTCTGTGTCCATTCTGGGCAGCTCACTCATGTTTGGTTCCCACCAGACACTCAGCTCTCACCTCTGGCTCCAAATAGACGTTTGTACAGAAGAGTGGCCGCATCTCGGTACACTGCTTCGACAGGCAGGCTAAACCGGGTGAGGGCAGCCAACAGCCTCACCCTGGTGAGATTGGGACATGCTTTTCGTAGCGCATGAAGGCAGCTCCGCTGTGAGATCCAATGGCCAGGAAGGCGGTACTGCAATGCTCCGTGGAGAGTGAAGTGCATACAGGGCATAGAAGACGTTATGGTCGTCCACTGCAACCGAGGGAAACCCCAGTTTATGATTCATGTTGGTACCACTGGACATGGACTTCTGATGTTGAGTGTGGAAATGACCTAGTGCAACAGATCTTCACTTTGAAAACTCTTCTCCATAGGTTTCCTGTCATCGTTGGACATGACGGACACCACCACATGGACAAAAATGCCAGATCTTAATTTGTAGCCATAATATTATTCACAAAGCTAGGATAAGAATACAGGCCATTGTCAGAATTAACTTTCCTTACGGTTTTGAACACTTCAGTACTTTTAACAGTTGACCACTAAATTACATGAGTTGATCTGCTCATTATCTACTGTTAGATGTTAACTACTTATTGACTAACTCATGCATAAAGATGTTTGCACGTTGGGTCTGAAAAAGTGGCAGGATTTTCAATGGGAGTTGTTGATCGGAGTACTGCACAGACACAAAAGAGGCATTCCTGCGCAAATCTGATAAAGATTTTCTACAGGAAACCCAGTCTCTATAAGAGAGCTGACTGGAGCGGTCATCATGGGAGTGGTCGCCGTTGGAGTAGTCTGCGGCTACGTCCACACTAGACCAGAAAAATCCGTAACCGAAGCTTTTTCTCTTCATTTTGACCCTCTGTCCACACTGAAACGGCATTTTCCTCCCCCGAAAACAGAGCTTTTCTGAAACACTCTCCAGAGTGCTTAAATTTGAAAAAGCCATTTGGCAGTTGTAATATGTACGGGGTAACCAGCTAACTTTAAAACCGCTGTCATGACGTGCCGGAACAATTGGTGGCGGCAGCGCGGTATTTCATTGTTTTCTTGAACGCGGCCTCCACAACAACAATATCTGACAATAGATGTGTAACAGCCTAATGAAACATTGTATGGAAGTACAAGATAACATTGATGCAGACATGTTTCATACATTTAACAAGGTGCTTTATTAATGTATTGCTTGTGCAAACATTCAATAGATGCAATTATCACTTTTGCCCAGTAACTCGTTTTATTGCACATGTTAAATACAACAAAATAATACAAAGACATGGCAAAATAAAGGCAAACAAATGAGGTAACTGCAAATTTCACTTTTGCCCAGTAACGAGCCTCATTTAGCTGTAGCTGTCGTAGCTTTCATCCGTGAAGAGACTATGGTTGTAGGAAATATTTCTGGACAAATGTACACCAAGTCCTTTGTTTGGCAATTTCCTTTTAAGTTTCTCTAGTCTGTAAACACAAAGAATTCTGCAGATGCTGGAAATTCAAGCATCAACAAGTGTGTTGCTTCTCTAGTCTGTAACTGGCCAAACATGCATCAAATCTTTCGTTTGGCAATTTCCTTTTAAGTTTTTCTAGTCTGTAACTGGACAAACGCACACCAAGTATACCGTTTCCTCTTCGCTTGTTTTCTGTGTGCCCTGCGCATGCCCAGCAGGAGGAGATTCACCCAAATATCCAATCTAATGTGGACGGAGGTATTTTCAAAAACGCCTGGTGTGGATGCCTATCGTTTTTACGTGAAACCGGCGTTTTCAAAATTATCCAGTCTAGTGTGGACATAGCCTGAGGCAGTAGTAAGGCTTTGCCTCAAAGAAGGCTTCGAAGAGAACAGGCAGAGGCAAGGTAAGCAGGTAAGTTCATTCCTTATTTCTTATTTAAATCTTGAGAGAATAGGGGTGTTCTGTTCCGGGTGTCAGATGTGGGATTTCCAGTGGACTCCCAGCCTTTCCGTTGGCAACATCTGCACCAGCTGCATCGAGATGCAGCTCCTTAGTTACCGTGTTAGGGAACTGGAGCTGCAGCTTGATGACCTTTGGCTTGTTAGGGAAAGTGAAGCAATGACAGACAGGAGCAAACAGGAAGGTAGTACCCCAAGGCTACAGGGGACAGATAAATGAGTGACTGTCAGGAGAGGGAAGGGGAACGTCAGATAGTGGAGAGCACAACTGTGACCATCCTTCTCAACAATAAGTACTCCAATTTGAGCACTGTTGGGGGGGATGACCTACCTGGGAGAGACAACAGAGGCTATGCCTCTGGCACTGAGTCTGGCCCTGTGGCTCAGAAGGGTAGGGAAAGGAAGAAGATTGCAGCAGTAATAGGTTACTCCATAGTCAGGAGCATAGATGGGCAATTCTGTGGATGAAAAAGGAAACACAGATGGTAGTTTGCCTCCCAGGTGCCAAGATCCGTGATGTTTTTGAACACATCCACAATATCCTGAAAAGGGAGGGTGAGCAGCCAGAAGTCATGGTCCATACTGGTACCAACAACATATGAAGAAAAATGAGGAGGTCCTGAAAAAAAAAGAATTCAGGGAGTTAGAAAGGAAACTGAGAACCAGATCCTCAAGGATAGTAATTTCGGGATTGCCGTCTGTGCCATGCAACAGGGAGGAGAGGAATAGAATGAGGAGGCAGATAGATGTATGGCTGAAGAATTAGAGCAGGGGACAGGGATTCAGATTTTTGAATAATTGAGATCTCTTTTGGGGCAGGTGGGACCTGTACAAAAGGGATGGGTCGCACTTGAATCCGAGAGGAACATATATTCTTGCGAGCAGATTTACTAAAGCTGCTGGGAGTGTTTTAAACTAATATGGCAGGGGAATGGGAACCAGTATGATAGAGCTGACGGTGAGCCAGCACGTTTACAAGAAGATGATGGGTATAACAAGTCTATGATTGGGTACAAGTGCAGACAGAGCAAAGAGTTAAATTGTACCACAGAGCCAAAATTCAAAAGGGCGAAGAATACAGGACTGAAGGTGCTGTATTTAAATGCACGTAGCATTCAGAATAAGGTGGATGAATTTGTGGTGCAATTAGAGATTGGTCAGTATGATGTTGTGGGCATCACTGAGTCGTGGCTGAAAGAGAGCCATAGTTGGAAGCTTAACATCAAAAGATATCCTTTATATCGAAAGTTCAGGCAAGAAGGCATAGATGGTGGTGAGGCTCTGTTGTTAAGAGAAAGAATTACTTCTTTAGGAAGAGGTGACATAAGGTCAGAGAATGTTGAACTTTTGTGGATGGAGTTAAGGAACTGCAAGAGTGAAAAAACCATCATGGGGCTCATATATAGGCCTCCAAATAGTAGCCAAGATGTGGGCTTGGGATTGCAAAGGGAGGTGGAAAAGGCATGTATGAAGGGTAATGACACAATTGTAATGGGAGACTTCAATATGCAAGGGGATTGAGAATATTAGGTTGGCGTCGGATTGTAAGAGAGGGAATTTGTTGAATGTCTACGAGATGGCTTTTTAGAGCAGCTTGTTCCTCAGCCTATTCTGGGAAAGTTTATCTTAGATTGGGTGTTATGTAATAACCCAGATCTTATTAGGGAGCTTAAAGGAAGCCTAAGGAAACAGTGATCATAATATGATTGAATTCATACGGCAATTTGAGAGGGAGAAGTGTAAGTCACATGTATCAGTATCACAGTGGAATAAAGGGAATTACAGAGGCATGAGAGAGGAGTTTGCCCAGGTGGATTGGAGGAGGATACTGGTGAGGATGATGGCAGAACAGAGGTGGCTGAAGTTTCTGTGAATTGTTCACAAGACACAGGATAGGCATGTCCCAAAGAAGAAGAAATTCTCAAACGGCAGGACTAGGCAATCATGGCTGACAAGGGAAGTTAATAACTGCAGAGAAACCAAAGAAAGGACATATAAGGTAGCAAAAGTGAGTGGGAAGTTGAATGATCGGGAAACTTTTAAAATCGACAGAAGGTAACTAAAAAAGCTATGAGAAGGGAAAAGATGAAATATGAGGGCAAACTAGCTGATTATATAAAGCAGGATACCGAAAGTTTTTTCAGTTATATAAAGAGTAAAAGGGAGGCGAGAGTTGATCTTGGACCACTGGAAAATGATGCTGGTGAGTTAGTAATGGGGGACAAAGGAATCGCAGATGAACTTAATGGGTACTTTGCATCAGTCTTCACTGTGGAAGACACTAGCAGTGTCCCAGAGGTCTGTGAGTGTCGGAGCAGGTGTGAATGCCATTGCTATTACAAAGGGAAAAGTGCTGGGCAAACTGAAAAGTCTTCAGGTGGATAAGTCACACACACAAAACGCTGGAGAAATTCAGCAGGCCATGCAGCATCTATGGAAAAGAGTAAAGTCAGTGTCATGGCCTAAAACATCAATTGTACTCTTTTCCACGGATGTTTCCTGGCCTGCTGAATTCCTCCAGCATTTTGTGTGTGTTGCTTGGATTTCTAGCATCTGTAGATTTTCTTGTGTTATTGAAGGTAGATAAGTCACCTGGACCAGATGGACTACATCTCAGAGACCTGAGAGAGGTTGCTAAAGAGATAATGGATGCATTAATCATGATCTTTCAAGAATCACTTGATTTTGGCATGGTTCTTGAGGAATGGAAGATTACAAATGTCACTTCACTCTTTAAGAAGGAAGGAAGGCAAAATAAAAGAAATTATAGGCCAGTTAGCCTAAACTCAGTGGAAGTTAGCAAAGTGTTGGAGTCCATTATTAAGGATGAGGTTTCGAGGTACTTGGAGACTAATGATAAAATACAGGCCGGTAAGTTTAACGTCAGTAGTAGGTAAGTTATTGGAGGGCGTTCTAAGAGACAGAATCTACAAGCATTTGGATAGACAGGGACTTATTAGGGAGAGTCAACATGGCTTTGTGCATGGTAGGTCATGTTTGCCCAATCTATTGAAGTTTTTTGAGGAGGTTACCAGGAAAGTGGATGAAGGGAAGGCAGTGGATATTGTCTACATGAATTTCAGTAAGGGCTTTGACAAGGTCCCGCATGGGAGGTTAGTTAGGAAAATTCAGTCGCTAGGTATACATGGAGAGGTGGTAAATTGGATTAGACATTGGCTCAATGGAAGGAGCCAAAGAGTGGTAGTAGAGAATTGCTTCTCCGAGTGGAGGCCTGTGACTAGTGGTGTGCCACAGGGATCAGTGCTGGATCCATTGTTATTTGTCATCTATATCAATGATCTGGATGATAATGTGGTAAATTGGATCAGCAAATTTGCTGATGATACAAAGATTGGAGGTGTAGTAGACAGTGAGGAAGGTTTTCAGAACTTGCAGAGGGACTTGGACCAGCTGGAAAAATGGGCTGAAAAGTGGCAGATGGAGTTTAATACAGACAAGTGTGAGGTATTGCACGTTGGAAGGAGAAACCAAGGTAGAACATACAGGGTTAATAGTAAGGCACTGAGGAGTGCAGTAGAACAGAGGGATCTGGGAATACAGATACAAAATTCCCTAAAAGTGGCATCACAGGTAGATAGGGTCGTAAAGAGAGCTTTTGGTACATTGGCCTTTATTAATCAAGGTATTGAGTATAAGAGCTAGAATGTTATGATGAGGTTGTATAAGGCATTGGTGAGGCTGAATCTGGAGTATTGTGTTCAGTTTTGGTCACCAAATTACAGGAAGGATATAAATAAGGTTGAAAGAGTGCAGAGAAGGTTTACAAGGATGTTGCCAGGACTTGAGAAACTCAGTTACAGAGAAAGGTTGAATAGGTTAGGACTTTATTCCCTGGAGCGTAGAAGAATCAGGGGAGATTTGATAGAGGTATATAAAATTATGATGGGTATAGATAGAGTAAATGCAAGCAGGCTTTTTCCACTGAGGCAAGGGGAGAAAAAAACCAGAGGACATGGGTTAAGGGTGACGGGGGAAAAGTCTAAAGGGAACATTAGGGGGTGCTTCTTCACACAGAGAGTGGTGGGAGTATGGAATGAGCTACCAGACGAGGTGGTAAATGCGGGTTCTTTTTTAACATTTAAGAATAAATTGGACAGATACATGGATGGGAGGTGTATGGAGGGATATGGTCCGTGTGCAGGTCAGTGGGACTAGGCAGAAAATGGTTCGGCACAGCCAAGAAGGGCCAAAGGGCCTGTTTCTGTGCTGTAGTTTGTATGGCTCTATGGTTCTATATATCAAAGTCAGCTTGGTTTCTGTTAAGGAAAATCTTGCCTGACAAATCTGTTAGAGTTCTTCGAGGAAATAACAAGCAGGGTGGACAAAGGAGAGGCAATGGATGTAACTTACTTATATTTTCAGAAGGCATTTGATAAGGTGCCACACATGAGGCTGCTTAACAAGATAAAATCGAATGGTGTTACAGGAGAGATACTGGCATGGATAGCAGAATGATTGACAGGCAGGAGGTAGTGAGTTGGAATAAAAGGGGCTTTTTCTGTTTGGCTGCCAGTGACTAGTGGTGTTCCTCAGGGGTCAGTACTGGGACAGCTATTTTTCACATTGTTTGTCAATGATTTAGATAATGGAATTGATGGCTTTGTGACAAAGTTTGTGGATGATACAAAGACAGGTAAGGGGTAGGTAGTACTGAGGAAGCAATGCAATTGCGGTGGGACTTAGACAAATTGGAAGAATGGGCTAGAAAGTGGCAGATGGATACAATGTTGTGAAATGTATGATGATGCATTTTGGTAAAAAGAACAAAAGTGCGGACTATTATCTAAATAGGGGGAAGGTTCAAACATCAGAATGCAGAGGGATTAGGAGTCTTCATGCAAGACTCTCAGAAGGTTAATTTACAGGCTGAGTCTGTAGTAAAGAAGGCAAAAACAATGTTGGCATTTATTTCAAGGGGAACAGAATACATAAGCAAAGAGATAATGCTGAGCCTTTATAAGTCATTAGTCAGGCTGCACTTGGAGTATTGTCAACAGTTTTGGGCCCCATGTCTCATAAGGATGTGCTGTCATTGGAGAGAGTCGAGAGGAGCTTCACAAGGAAGATTCTGGTAATGAAGAGGTTAACATATGAGGAGCGTTTGGCAGCTTTGGGCCTGTACTCACTGGAATTTAGAAGAGTCCGGTGGGGGTGGGGGGGATCTCATTGAAACCTACTCAATGTTGAAAGGATTAGATAGGGTGGATATAGAGACAACGCTTCCTACAGAGGGGGTATCCAGAACTAGAGGGCCCAGCCCCTTTATAACAGAGGTAAGGAGAATTTTTTTTAGCCAGAGAGTAGTGTATCTATGGAATACTCTGCCACAGACTGTGATGGTGGCTGTCCATGCATATATTTCAGGCAAACGTTGATAGTTTCCTGATCAGTCAGGGCATCAAAGGATATGGTGAGAAGGCAATTATATGGTGCTGAATGGGATCTGGGATCAGCATGATAGAATGGTGGAGCAGACACGATGGGCTGAATGGCTTAATTCTGCTCCTATGTCTTATGGTCTTATGGGTCAGAATTTACTATGCATGTGGGGGTATTGTAACTGCACAAAACACCATACGCAGTGCTGTGTCTTCCAAGGGCAAAATTCCAGATGATGATGATGCAATCATCAAGTCATGTGATCTTGTACATGTTACAAACTGAGGCCACCTGATTAAAATACAGAACCCGTTACAGCGTGCTCTCACAGCCTGTTTTTTTAAAGGGGTCCACAAATCTTTGGATAGACAGCTGAAAAAAAGTGATATTTAAACAACATTGGCAAAACGTAGTTTTGTCCAAATTGATTGAAGTGGTCAAACTCAGGATGTATTGCCTTCTGGCCTGTATCCATGTTACCACCTGAAGAGAAAGCAGCTTGTTTATTCCGCAACTGGCAATGCATATCACAGAATGCATGGATTTTGACAGCGTTCTGTCCAAACTACTCTGCATTGGCTTTCTGTGTCTCTTAGAATTGCTTTTAAAGTTCTTTTCCTTGTTTTTAAGGATCTCAATTGTCTGGGACCCGAGTACATCACAGAATCCCTCTTGTTTATATAAAACTGCACAAACTCTCAAGTCTTCTTCTGCTGGTCTTTTCAATTTAAACAATCTCTCTCAAAAGATAATTGGTAGGTCAACTTCCTTGAACTACTCTCCTAAACTGTGGAATTCAATATCTAAAACTATAAAGCATGCAGACTCAGTTGATACTTATAAACACCAGCTCAAAACCTACTTATATAACCTTGCTTTTAACTGATTTCATTGTGTTTTTTTTTATTTTTATATTTGCACTTTATTTCACTGTACTTTGAACTAATCATCTACAGGAAAAGTGCTCTATAAATGAGTTATTTTTATTAATGCAATAACTTCTGATCTTTTGAAGTAACATAATCTTTGAACTGATTCTTTGGAATACAACACTGGAGGAAGAAGATGCATTCCTTTGACCTACATGAACTTGGGTGCCATGGTCGCCTAGCGACTAGCGCGATGGTATTACAGCTTGAGGAATTCCAGAGCTTGGAGTTCAGTTCTGGTGCCATCTGTTAGGAGTTTGCACATCTTCCCCATGGAATATGTCAGTTTTCTCCAGGTGCTCTGGTTTCCTCTCACAGTTCAAAGGTGTACTGGGTAGTGGGTTGATTGGTCATTGTGATTAGGTTGGTGTTAATGGGGTTTGTCAGGGTTTGGGGGAGCAGCGTGGCCTAAAGAGCCAGAAGGGCCAACTCTGAACTATATTGTGAAACAAATAAACAAACAAACAATTGTGCAATACAAATGAGTGATAATTGCATTGTCCTAAATTAATCCATAAGCTCTACTAATTGTAACATGACCTAAAGTGAGAGCTGCAAAGGGACACATGTCTTTCATCAGATTTAATACATGCAAAACATAATGCAACCTACTCACAACTAATTCTCTCCAAACTCTCTTTGGAGAAACAGTAATAGAGCATGAATAGTAGATTTAAGACTTAACTCTTTGCATGGTCCAAACATTTCAACAGAATAGGGTATCATTTGCTAATTTGCTAAAAAAATTTAAATATCCATGTGTTTTCAAATGTTGTAATGTTTTCCTTTTTCATATTTTACATTATAATTTTGTTTGGAATATAATTCACTTGATGGAAGACAAGCTGTATTGTGTTTGACTGCAGACTGCCGCAACGTTCATAAACTCAGTGACCTGGACTGTATATTTTTTATGTGCTGCTGTCTTCCATGTGCCTTGTGCTGTGTATAACTGTCGGTACTGTATTTGCACTTGGCCCAGGAGGAACACTCTTTCATTTGGCTGTATTTGTAGGCATTCACGTATGGTCGAATGACAATTAAACTTATACTTGAAACTTGAACTACAATTAAAATCTAACTGAAACCAAAGGCTTCAAGAGTTGTTTCCCCATTTCTTGTGTGCCATGTGGGTGGGGTAGGGTAACGCTTGCTGAAAACATGTGGTAAAGACAAAAGGGAGATATTTAAATAGTTAACACTAATGAAATTGTTTGATATTGAGAAGTGATATTTGGCATTGAAACAACATCTATTTCACACTCATGATCAAAGCTTGACCAAATATTATAGTTACCTGTAATTCTGCTGCCATCTATGGACTTGAAAATTTTGTCCATATCACTTAAACTATCAAAGGACAAGTTGTGCTCTCAGGAGACTTAACTTGTTTGAAGACAGCAGCCACACAAGCCGCAGTGTCTGCATTGCGTTGAGTCTTTACTTGTATTAAACAGAATGTGGCTGTTTAAAATAATGCAAGTAAAGAAATAATCTGTATTCAAAACACAATGTTGTAACTAATTCACGCAATTTAATAATCACATAATTTCTCAAGTGCTTGATAGAAATCAGTAACAACAGGCAATATTGAGTGAGGGACCTTTATTAACCGGGGCAGGTAGTGCTTCTTATTGACCTCAAAAAGGTTCTAAAGCAGACGGAAAAAAGGAAACTTCGGACAAAGGTGTAATATGCTCCATCCAATGGTACTGAACTTCAACACCCCAAAACTAGATTTATTTTTAATCTTATAAGATTAATTGAACTTGATGTTTCATATCAATACTGACATCAGATATTTGTTTGTACTTCAATATTGTAAAGAAGCTGGTAAATAAATATATACACTATATAATTTTACACATTTTCAAGATTCTGCACAACAAAAATTGTAATGTAAGTTGTGAAATTAATTGAATTCATATGTTTAGATTGATATAAAATATACAGTAATTGAAACAAAACCATCATAATGGCAACTGTTTTCATGTTGTAATAAATTTGAATTGTTTACAAGTTTCTATTCTTTGGAATGTGGTTAAAAAACAATTCACGAATTACTATAGATGATGATCTGTGGCTAATGTGTTTGTTTGACTTTTCTTTGCTTACCCTCTCAGCAAACACATGTCAACTCATTTAAATTAAATGGCCTAACACTTGTATTAAAATAATAATCAGGGAAATTAATAACATGAAGTGTTAATTCTCAGATTTTATCATGAGTAATTTATAGATCGATTTATGAAGCTTTCATGGCTATTGCAGCACTGCAGAATAAAATGTACCTCATTTGTTAAAAAGAATGATGCAATGTATAAATTCTGTAAAAACAAAAGACTCATTTCTGGCTCTGGTAATTTTTAATTTGGCTTGAAATGATCAAAATGAAAAAAAGCGGATCATTTTCATATACTGTACAGAAAGAAAGTACGGTTAGGAATCCTAAAATCATGAAATTAGGGGAGTACGTTTAGGGGAAAGACAAATCCAATCAATTGTGTGGTAAAATAGGAATAAAAATTAATTAAATGTTGGTGTATTGGACAGTTCCTAAACTGAAAGAGAAGATCTCGTCACTCACAGTAAAAAGCTGCCGAGATATATTCTGGCTTTGATCCCTGAACTTCAATAATTCTGCCAGATATTTGAACAAAGAAGCCAAATTTGTTATACAGAAAACATTTTGCTGTGAGAACCAACATTAGTTGAAGCCAAATATATAGAACAAAACAGTTCTGGTTGTAAAAATGCACAAATTATAATAATTACTGATAAACTAATGAAATAGATAAATACTATATTTAAGCCTGAACTAAAGTTCTTTAAATTTATTGGTACTTCATGTAGAATTCTTGAGATTGTGCTGGTCATAATTTGAAAATAATCTGACGAGTTAATTGTCTTTGCACTTACTGCCTCAATAAGTGCCAGAAGTTAATTTTTATTTAAATGTTTAAGGCTGATAAACCTTGTAACACTCAGCAAAGAGACAGTGAAAATAATATTAAAAACAGATTTTTTTGATGTGGTGCAAATCATCTCAGGTAATCCCTTGAGGATTAATGTGCCAGGGCACTTAAAGTATTTCTTTCGTAAAACCTGCATAAGATGGCTGGAATGGCAGCTTCCCTCTGCAGTTTGACAGAACATTATATTTTTGTTGTAATAAAATGGACCATTTAGATTTCATCTACATATTTTAAAAAATTACTAAGGGGTTTAAAAAAAACCATAAGAATCCTACTTCAAAGATAGCATAAATTTCAGCATTAATGATGGAATTGTTTCATTAAAGTAATATGGAAAATAATTCTCATACCTTATAATATGAATTATTCCCCTGAATCTTAGTTAGAATGATGTAGAAAGCAGATGAGAAAAGATAAAGATTTCTCTCACATCTACAGTATCCCTGTCTGTTTTAAAAAAAATCACAGAAGAATTGCTGTTAACATGGCATTAGCAGCCCAAATCAGAACACTGATTATTTCTAGGGGTACTTTGTCAGTTTTGAGTTGGAAAATATGATTATATTACAGACTCCATTTTCAGGAATGGGTTGCCTGGTTCAGCGGGATTGGTGCTATCTGATATGTAACCTTCAGGCCTTCCTGTAAGGTAATTATCATGCTGAGATGAGCTAATCTCACGCTGAATACTACACCTGCCTCATTCAACTAATAAATAGGCCTTCACCATCCGCAGACCGCCTGACCTGACTTATTATACTTTACCCATCAGCAAAGAGACTCATATCATCTGTAGGCCAAAGGTGAATTGCCTGCAGACAAAGTTGAAATGAATTTTTTGCAGTCCCATTTCACAAGGCAGTCAAACCACATAATTCTGAAGAGCACGGCTCCTTAAAGACTTTGCACTTTTAGCTCTGTCACAGTTATATATGTTTATAAGTACTGTTGGTGGCTCCTTCTGAGGGTTTGGAGTGGCTGACTCAAAGATTGGCGTGGCGTGATTCTTTAAATGCCAATCTTTGATAGACCAATAAAATTCAGAGACTAGCCACTGACAGTACTTATGTATTATAAATCTTAGCTCAACAATTTCCTTACTAAATTCGAAAGCCAAAGCAATTTTCTCAAACTGATAAAGAATTTGTCTGTTATGTTTACAGTCACAACTACCCATATTCAATCTGCCAAATGGTGGAATTTGTTTCGGAAGCAAACATGCTGTGAATGGTGCCTAATATTTATCTGTTCTGATCTCTCCAATGTAAAAAGAAATTATTTTTCTCTTTGTACAAAGTACAATCTTTTTCATTCCTTGTCCAAATATCAATTTTGGAGATAAATATAAGTTAATTAATATGTAAAAACTGTTAATAGAAACTTCCAAAAATTTTAAGTGCAGAGTAGCATAGTACTCGGGATGTTCTGGAATTTGGAGTTCAATTCCAGCGCTGTCTGTAAGGAGTTTGTACGTTTTCTCTGTGACCCAAAAGGGTTTCTTCCAGGTGCTCCGGTTTCTACTAACAGTCCAAAATGTACAGGTTAGTAGGTTAATTGGTCATTGTAAATTGTTCTGTGGTTAGGCGAGTGATAAATAGATGGGTTGCTTGCACGTTGCGGCTCGTTGGGGCGGAAGAGTCTGTTCTACGCTCTGTCTCTAATATAGAATGACATCTGGCTGCAGATGTAAATATCACAAATTCTCAGACTGAGGGTTTTCTCAATGAAATAGTAAAAAACAGGTATTTATTTTTGTAATTTCAAAACACAAATGCTTTCATTGACAAAATGTTGTTCATAAATGTAGTCCAATCACAGGAAAAGAAGAAATATAGAGATATAATTATACAGAATTATTTTGTGTCTTGAGCCTTTACTAAACAGATCCTACATGTTACAGACAGATATTTGTAGAAAGAGTTGGAAATGATGTGAGAGATTGTGGTATTTTGAAACATTCTCACTTCCTTGCAGTTAATTGTAAAATTTCTCATTGACCTATACTCACAGGGATTGTAACTTACCTGCAGGACTTATTAAAACATGTCAGTGTAAGTGTCCTCTAATATGCAGGCTGGAACAAGAGCATGTATTATCTGGTTGCCAGTTCACTGTCAGCACTGCCATTAGCAAAAACACAGACTGCAGCAAGCTAAGCCATTTAATTTCTAAATTCTCTCACTGCTTCATACAGGCTTGGAATGTCACCTCTTGCTGATTATCATCTAGCTGCAGCTATTCACAAAATAACAAAGTGAACTATTTGAAAAGTGGACAAAGTGCACAACATTCCTCAGTGGCAGGCTATTTGTGAAACTATTGACTCTGGTGCTAAAATACTAACACAAATCACAGACAGATTGACATTAGCCCGTAACCCAACACCTTCAACTCAATATCAACCATGGTATCTAATTGATGAATGCTAACAAAGTCACAATAGTCTTAAAAATCAAGGTACAGCCAATTACATATAATTGCTGTTTTGTAAAGCACCTCAGAACAAAGCTAACATTTGAGGTTGCCTTTAATTTCGGGGCTAAGGCCCAGTGATGCAACTGTTTTCAAAATGGTTGAAGGATTGAACCTGATGACTTCAGACCATTCAGTTTGACCTCAGTAATGAGTTCTAGAAGGAATAATCAGGGACAGCATTATAAACACCAGGACATCTGCAGATGCTGGAAATCCAAAGCAAGACACACAAACCATTGGAGAAACTCAGCAGGTCAGGTAGCATCTATGGAAATGAATAAACAGTTGACTTTTTGGGCTGAGACCCTTCTTCAGTGCAGGAAGGGAAGGGAAAAGTTGCCTGAATAAAAAGGAGGGGAGAGGGGAAGGGGGACAAGTTAGAAGGTGATAGGTGAAGCCAGGAGGGTAGGAAAGAGAGGAAGGAATTTGATAGGAGAGGAGAATGGACCATAGGAGAAAAGGAAGGAGAAGGGGATCCAGGGGGAGGTGAGAAGAGGTAGGAGGCCAGGGTGGGGAATAGAAGAAAAGGGAAAGGGGAGGGAACAATTTTTTTACTGAACGGAGAAATCGATGCACATGCCATCGGGTTGGAGGCTACCCAGTTGGAATATAAGGTATTGCTCCTCTACCCTGAGGGTGGCCTTATCTTGGCAGAAGAGGAGTTATTTGTGACTCAGAGAAGCATGACTTAATTAGCGAAAGCCAAAATAGATTTTTAAATTTAAATAGTGTCCAAAGGTAGAGTACTTTGATGAAGTGTCTAAAATAGTCAACAAAAGAAAAGCAGTTGATGTAGTATAAATGAACTTCCTAAAATCTAACTATAAAATTAGCTTATCATTGAAACTGAAGATTGCATAATAATGGGGAGTCACACACCTTGGACAGATAATCAGCATTGCAAGAGAAACTCGGCAGCAGTAAAGGAGTATTTCTCAGACCAAAATCAGAATCAGGTTTATTGCGAAATTTCAGGTTTTGCAGCAGTACAATGTAATGGCAGTACTAGAATGGTTGGGGGGTGGGAATCAAATTAAAGCGGCTAGGTGTGAGGAGGTTAGTTCACAACAGAGGGATGGGAACCAGTGCAGAGAGACAGAGGGGTGTAAAGTGAGCGTAGAAGCAAAAAGTACAAAGGGGAAAAGTAAAAGTGGCAGGCCGACAAATCCAGGGCAAGCATTAAAAAGGGCTAAGAGAGTTGTAAAAGAGCGCCTGAAGGCTTTATGTGTCAATGCAAGGAGCATTCGTAATAAGGTGGATGAATTGAAAGTGCAGATTGTTATTAATGATTATGATATAGTTGGGATCACAGAGACATGGCTCCAGGGTGACCAGGGATGGGAGCTCAACGTTCAGGGATATTCAATATTCAGGAAGGATAGACATGAAGGAAGGGGAGGTGGGGTGGCGTTGCTGGTTAAAAAAGAGATTAACGCAATAGAAAGGAAGGACATAAGCCGGGAAGATGTGGAATCGATATGGGTAGAGCTGCGTAACACTAAGGGGCAGAAGACGCTGGTGGGAGTTGTGTACAGGCCACCTAACAGTAGTAGTGAAGTCGGAGATGGTATTAAACAGGAAATTAGAAATGTGTGCAATAAAGGAACAGCAGTTATAATGGGTGACTTCAATCTACATGTAGATTGGGTGAACCAAATTGGTAAAGGTGCTGAGGAAGAGGATTTCTTGGAATGTATGCGGGATGGTTTTTTGAACCAACATGTCGAGGAACCGACTAGAGAGCAGGCTATTCTGGACTGGGTTTTGAGCAATGAGGAAGGGTTAATTAGCAATCTTGTCGTGAGAGGCCCCTTGGGTAAGAGTGACCATAATATGGTGGAATTCTTCATTAACATGGAGAGTGACATAGTTAATTCAGAAACAAAGGTTCTGAACTTAAAGAGGGGTAACTTTGAAGGTATGAGTCGTGAATTAGCTAAGATAGACTGGCAAATGACACTTAAAGGATTGACGGTGGATATGCAATGGCAGGCATTTAAAGGTTGCATGGATGAACTACAACAATTGTTCATCCCAGTTTGGCAAAAGAATAAATCAAGGAAGGTAGTGCACCCGTGGCTGACAAGAGAAATTAGGGATAGTATCAATTCCAAAGAAGTAGCATACAAATTAGCCAGAGAAAGTGGCTCACCTGAGGACTGGGAGAAATTCAGAGTTCAGCAGAGGAGGACAAAGGGCTTAATTAGGAAGGGGAAAAAAGATTATGAGAGAAAACTGGCAGAGAACATAAAAACGGACTGTAAAAGCTTTTATAGATATGTAAAAAGGAAAAGACTGATAAAGACAAATGTAGGTCCCCTGCAGACAGAAACAGGTGAATTGATTATGGGGAGCAAGGACATGGCAGACCAATTGAATAATTATTTTGGTTCTGTCTTCACTAAATAATCTTCCAGAAATAGTAAGGGACAGAGGGTCCAGTGAGATGGAGGAACTGAGTGAAATACATGTTAGTAGGGAAGTGGTGTTAGGTAAATTGAAGGGATTGAAGGCAGATAAATCCCCAGGGCCAGATGGTCTGCATCCCAGAGTGCTTAAGGAAGTAGCCCAAGAAATAGTGGATGCATTAGTGATAATTTTTCAAAACTCGTTAGATTCTGGACTAGTTCCTGAGGATTGGAGGGTGGCTAATGTAACCCCACTTTTTAAAAAAGGAGGGAGAGAGAAACCGGGGAATTATAGGCCCGTTAGCCTAACGTCGGTGGTGGGGAAACTGCTGGAGTCAGTTATCAAGGATGTGATAACAGCACATTTGGAAAGCGGTGAAATGATCGGACAAAGTCAGCATGGATTTGTGAAAGGAAAATCATGTCTGACGAATCTCATAGAATTTTTTGAGGATGTAACTAGTAGAGTGGATAGGGGAGAACCAGTGGATGTGGTATATTTGGATTTTCAAAAGGCTTTTGACAAGGTCCCACACAGGAGATTAGTGTGCAAACTTAAAGCACACGGTATTGGGGGTAAGGTATTGGTGTGGGTGGAGAATTGGTTAGCAGACAGGAAGCAAAGAGTGGGAATAAACGGGACCTTTTCAGAATGGCAGGCGGTGACTAGTGGGGTACCGCAAGGCTCAGTGCTGGGACCCCAGTTGTTTACAATATATATTAATGACTTGGATGAGGGAATTAAATGCAGCATCTCCAAGTTTGCGGATGACACGAAGCTGGGTGGCAGTGTTAGCAGTGAGGAGGATGCTAAGAGGATGCAGGGTGACTTGGATAGGTTGGGTGAGTGGGCAAACTCATGGCAGATGCAATTTAATGTGGATAAATGTGAAGTTATCCACTTTGGTGGCAAAAATAGGAAAACAGATTATTATCTGAATGGTGGCCGATTAGGAAAAGGGGAGGTGCAACGAGACCTGGGTGTCACTATACACCAGTCATTGAAAGTGGGCATGCAGGTACAGCAGGCGGTGAAAAAGGCGAACGGTATGCTGGCATTTATAGCGAGAGGATTCGAGTACAGGAGCAGGGAGGTACTACTGCAGTTGTACAAGGCCTTGGTGAGACCACACCTGGAGTATTGTGTGCAGTTTTGGTCCCCTAATCTGAGGAAAGACATCTTTGCCATAGAGGGAGTACAAAGAAGGTTCACCAGATTGATTCCTGGGATGGCAGGTCTTTCATATGAAGAAAGACTGGATGAACTGGGTTGTACTCGTTGGAATTTAGAAGATTGAGGGGGGATCTGATTGAAACGTATAAGATCCTAAAGGGATTGGACAGGCTAGATGCGGGAAGATTGTTCCCGATGTTGGGGAGGTCCAGAACGAGGGGTCACAGTTTGAGGATAGAGGGGAAGCCTTTTAGGACCGAGATTAGGAAAAACTTCTTCACACAGAGAGTGGTGAATCTGTGGAATTCTCTGCCACAGCAAACTGTTGAGGCCAGTTCATTAGCTATGTTTAAAAGGAAGTTAGATATGGCCCTTGTGGCTACAGGGGTCAGGGGGTATGGAGGGAAGGCTGGGTTCTGAGTTGGATGATCAGCCATGATCATAATAAGTGGTGGTGCAGGCTCGAAGGGCCGAATGGCCTACTCCTGCACCTATTTTCTATGTTTCTATGTTTCTATGTAATAGATAAAAAAATTTTAAAAAATTTAAAAAATTGTGCAAAGAAACAAGAAACGAGTTAGTTTTTAAGGGACCATGGACAACTTCAGAAATATAATGCAGAGGGACTGTTTTTAAAACATTGAGTGCAGGTCTTCAGGCTCCTGTACCTTCTCGCTAATGGCAATATTTAATCATATCCATTGAGCTGTGCTGCTTTGAGCTTGCTCTTAAAGACACCTCAGAGGTATGGGACATACCCAGGACGTACCCTCTTGTCACTGTTACCATCAGGAAGGAGGCACAGAATCATAAAGGCACACATACAGTGATTTAGGAATAGCTTCTTCCCCTCTCCCAGGGAAAAGTTTTCTGAAACACCTCAACACTTCGTACTTGGACTTTTTTTTTTCTACTATAATGTGTATTTAATGACTTTATTTGGGTATAGAATCATAGGGAAACACAGCACAAAAACAGGCCCTTCGGCCCATCTAGTCCATGCTAAAACCATTTTTTAACTGCCTACTCCCTACGAGCTGCACCAGGACCGCAGCCCTTCATATCCACACTCTCTATGTACCTATTCGAACTTCTCTTAAAGGTTGAAATCGAGCTCGCATGCACTACTTGTGCTGGCAGCACATTCCACACTCTCACAACCTTCTGAGTGAAGAAGTTCCCCCTCATGTTCCCCTTAAACTTCTCACCTTTCACTTTTAACCCATGACCTCTGGTTGTAGTGCCACCCAAACTCTATGGAAATACCCTTCTTGCATTTACTCTTTCTATATCCCTCATAATTTTGTATACCTCGATCAAATTTCCTCTCCATCTTCTACGTTCTAATGAATACAGTCCTAACTTATTCATCCTTTTCTTATAACTCAGCTCCTCCAGACCCAAAAACATCCTTGTAAATTTTTTCTGCACTCTTTCCACCTTGTTTACATTTTCCTGTAGGTAGCTGTCCAAAACTGCACCCAACAAAATGTGGGTTTGTACCCACAGTTTCCAAATTTGCAAATGCACAAAACCTGGAGGTGTAGTGAAGTGTGTGAAAGATTGCAGCAGATTTTAAGGTGAAATCTGGACAAAGGGAAAATAGGGAGGAGGCAGATGAAGGTTAATGCTGAGACATGGCAGGTATTTCGATTTAGTTATTTAGAGATACAGTGGTGCCAAGCAACCTTCCATTTCACCCCAGCCTAATTACAGGACAATTTACAATCACAAACGGAAGAAAATCTGCCGATGCTGGAAATCCAAGCAACACACACAAAATGCCGGAGGAACTCAGCAGGCCAGACAGCATCTACGGGAAAGAACATAGAACATAGAAAATAGAAATTTACAGCACATTGCAAGCCCTTCGGCCCACAAAGTTGTGCCAACCATGTAACCTACTCTAGAAACTGCCTAGAATTTCCCTAGCGCATAGTACTCTATTTTTCTAAGAGTACAATTTACAATGATCAATTAACCTACTAACCAGTATGCCTTTGGAACGTGTGAGGAAACCGAAGCACCCAGAGAAAGCCACTCATTCACGGGGAGGAACATACAAACTCCTAACAGCTGATGTCAGAACTGAACTCCGATGCCCTGAGCTGTAATAGCATCACGCTAACTGCAACGCTAGTGTGGTGCCCACAGTGGGGGACATTTGGGGAGGAATAAAGTTAGAGAAGGAAATATAGACTATAAGGACAATTCTAACAGAGTTGCAAGACAGAAAGATCGGGCGGGGGGGGGGTATCTGTTCATGGTTTGCTGAAAGTTGTGAAGTAAGTCCCATTAATAGAGACAGAATATAAATACAAGAAAGAACTCCTAGTGCCAGTCCTGAGGAGAGCTCCCAGCCTGAAACGTTGATTCTTTATTCCTTTCCATAGATGCTTCCTGACCTGCTGAGTTCCTCCAGCATTTTGAGTATGTTACTGCAAAAGCAGTATACACTGTTTTGAAGTGGGTGGCACGGCAACGTAATGGTTAGCACAACGCTTCACAGTACAGACAGCCCAGGTTCAACTCCCGGCACTGCCAGTAAAGAGTTTGTACATTCTCCCCGTTCTCCAGGTGCTCCTGTTTCCTCCCACAGTCCAAAGATGTACCAGTTGGTAGGTTTATTGTCTTTGTAAATTGTCCTGTGATTAGACTAGGTTTAAATTGGAGGATGGCTGGGCGGAGTGGCTCAAAGGGCTAGAAGGACCTAATTAATGCTGTATCTCAATAAATAAAAAAGCCATTATATATTGCTCTTCTATTGCCTTGTATGTCCAGAAGCTTTGACAGAGTAGGATATTGTTCAGAGAATCACTGTTGAAAAGTGCCTATAGTTAGGGATATTACTTATTGTTGCATTAATGTGATAGGTATCAGAGAACACAGAACAGTACAGGCTCTTTGCAGACATCCCACCTCTCCCGGAAGTTCTGGGAGTCTTCTGCATATTAATAGCGGCTCCCTGATGCCCGCAAGTTATATACAATGTCCCGGAAATGAGAGAGAGAAAGAGCGAGAGAGAGAGAAAGAGCAAGAGAGAGACCACGAGAGTGAGAGAGCATGCGTGCGAGAGAGAGAGAGAGCACCATGGGAGAGTGTTCCAAAAAAAGAAAATATAAAACGTACGTTACCCCAGACTACACTAAAGTGTACCCCTGCCTAATAGGGGACAAAAATAATGACAGTGTTGCTCGCTGCACTGTTTGCAACAGTGACTTTTCTATTGCCCATGGTGGGTTAAGACTGTAAAAGACATGTTGAGGTGAGTTTAACAGGTGTCATTCGTTCATTAGCATAGCTAACGTTATTTAAACTAGTTGGCTAGCTGCTAAGGAGTTATCTATTGCAGACATCCCACCTCTCCCAGAAGTTCAGGGAGTCACCCGCAAATTGATGGTGCTACCTCCCTGAAATGAGTTTTTGCAGGATGGGATGTCTGCCTTTGGCCCACGATGTTGTGCTGACCTTTTAACCTACTCTCAAATCTTCTAAACTGATGAAAGGTCTCAGCCTGAACTGTTGACTGTTTGTTACTCTCAATAGATGCTGCCCGACCTGCTGATTTCCTCTGGCAGTTTGTGTGTTACTCTGAATTTCCAACCTCTGCAGAATCTCTTGTGTTGCTAATTTTAAGCAACTCATGATAAATGTGCATTAAGCACTTGTTTGGCTACAGCTGGGGCATTTGGTTTTATTTTGTGTGCCATACTTTAAGAATGGAGGGAAATGTTTTCGAGGGTATGCAGAAGAGATTTCCAAAGTATAAGCCTTCAGCTTTGCAGAGATTGCCGATGCTGGAATCTGTAGTACAATGCACATTGCTGGAGGTACACAGCAGGTCAAGCAGCATCTATGGATGACTGATGTTTCAGTCAACACTTTACATCACAACACACACAAAACGTTGGAGGAACTCAGCGGGCCACCTGGCATTTATGGAGAGGAATAAACAGTTGATGTTTCAGGCCGAGACTTTTCATCGGGGAAGAAGCTGGAATAGGAAGTTGTTGGAAGGGCAATTGATAGGTGTGACCAGGTGAGGGGGAAGGTAGGTGGATGGTGGAGTGGGGTGAAGTAAGAAACTGAGAGGTGATAAGTGGAAAAGTTAAAGGCCTGAAGAAGATGGAATCTGAAAGGAGAGGAGAGCGGACCATGGGAGAAAGGGAAGGAGCAACACCAGACAGAGGTGGTAAGCAGGTGAAGAAAAGAGAGGAGGTAAGAGGGGAGACAGAATAGGGAACTGAAGAGAGAAAGGGGGAAAATTACCCGAAGTTAGAAAAGTTAATGTTCATGCTGTCAGGCTGGAGGTTACCCAGACAGAATATGCAGTGTTGCTCCTCCAACCGGAGATTGGCTTCATCATGGCAGTCGAGGAGGCCATGGATCGACATGTTGGAATGAGAATATCAAGTAAAATTCCAAGGAGCAGCTGGATACAGGTTGTTCTTCCTGGAACAAAGGAGACTGCAAGAAGATCTTATTATTTAAAATAATGAGGAGTACAGACAGAGGAAACAGAGAGAAACTCTTCCTGTTGGCAGAAAGTCAAGACATAAAGAACAGAAAATGAAAGGGAGTTCAACAAAGCCGAAAGAATTTTCTTTATACAACTTATGGTTCTGGAAATGCAAGATTAGATTTAAATAGTAGGTTTATTTGTCACATACTCATTGAAACATCAAAACATACAGTGAAATCCGTCATTTGTGTCAACAACCAACACAATCCGAAGATATGCTGGGAGGAGCCCGCAAGTGTCACCATGCTGCCAAGGTCAACACAGTATGCCTATAATTTACTAACCCTAACCTGTATGCGGGAGGAAGCTCCTTACTGACAGTTGTGGGAATTGACCTCCTGATCACCAGTGCTGCTATGCATTACACTAATTGCTATGCTACTGTGTCCTGCCATTTAATTATCATCTGAAAGAAATAATTCACCAGGCATAGGAGAGAATACAGGAGAGCAGGTCTAGTGAGATTTAAGTTCTTTGTTTTGTTATTTCTACATTAAATTTGTAACCACACAAAAATATTATGGGTTAGAGCCTTTATATTTTGGGAATATTAAGGCAACATTAAGTATTTCTTTTATAGATCAGCCATGATGAAATGGTGGTGTAGACTCAATGGGCCAAATGCCCCAATGTCTTATGGTGTTGTGGTCTTAATGGAAATACAGCTTGTGATTTTTTTTGGTTCAATAAAAATTAAGAATTTCCCTTAAGGAACTACTGACTGTATTTAACTTCTGTTGTTTCACACAAGCAGTAATAATCTGTATAAGAACTTAGCTTGCTTTTTGAGCTGCTTCCTCCCACTACTTGTCCACTAACATTCACCCCTGGATATAGCAGGTCAGGGTGTCAGAGACGAGATCTGATCTATTACTAATCTCTGCCTACTGCACACAATGCTTAGCTTGCTTGAGCCTGTGTTTTTGCTCGTCTGTATTAGAATGAAAATTTAGAATATCAATAATGGATTTTGCTTTACGAAAGTATCATTCAAAAGGTGGATATTGTGCATGGTTATTGATCAATCACTCAAATTTGAATGCTGGGAAACCCCAGGTTGGGTGCTGGGAAGCCCAGTGAAGTAAGTCTGACAATGAACATAGCTAATGTTCAATGTCAACTGCAGTTTATTGCAGTAACTGGAAGTTCAAAGTAAATTTACTAACAAAGTATGTATACCATATAAACCTGGAGATTCATTTTCTTGTATGACACACACAGGGAAACAAAAACATACAATAGAATCTATGTCAAACCACACACCACAAAGACCAACAAACATCCAAAGCGCAAAAAGAAGAAATCATACAAATAATAAAAAAATAAATAAATAATACCGGGACGGTTAGATCCAGAGTCTATTAACATAGTCATCTAAAGTTTTCTCCCAGGTAACCACAGATAATAATAAGAGGAATAGATAGAGTGGATAGCCAGCGCCTCTTCCTCAGGGCACCACTGCTCAATACAAGAGGACATGGCTTTCAGGTAAGGGGTGGGAAGTTCAAGGGGGATATTAGAGGAAGGTTTTTTACTCAGAGAGTGGTTGGTGTGTGGAATGCACTGCCTGAGTCAGTGGTGGAGGCAGATACACTAGTGAAGTTTAAGAGACTACCAGACAGGTATATGGAGGAATCTAAGGTGGGGGCTTATATGGGAGGCAGGGTTTGAGGGTCGGCACAACATTGTGGGCCGAAGGGCCTGTACTGTGCTGTACTATTCTATGTTCTATAACAAATTAAGGATGGTAAGTGTGGAGGGGAGAATCCAAAGAGAAGAAGAAATGAAAGAAGAAATGGTACAGGAGCCTGAAGACCCACACTGAATGAATCCGCTTCTTCCTCTCCACCATCAGAATTTTCCACCAAGATGCAACACTGAGCGTCATAGGAAGTCATTCCTGCCTGTGGCCATCAAACTTTACAACTCCTCCCTTGGAGGGTCAGACACCCTGAGCCAATAGGCTGGTCCTGGACTTATTTCCTGGCATAATTTACATATTAGTATTTAACTATTTATGGTTCTATTACTATTTATTATTTATGGTGCAACTGTAACGAAAACCAATTTCCCCCGGGATCAATAAAGTATGACTATGACTATTCTGAATGGACAATGAACCAATGGACACTAGGTCACTCTTCTTTTTTCTTTTTCCACTACTTATTTAATTTAACATATTAAAAAAAAGTATATATACACTCTTACTGTAATTCAGTTTTATTATTATGGATTGCAATGTACCACTGCTGCATAACAACAAACTTCACATGTGCCAGTGATATTAAACCTGATTCTAATTCTCATTCTGAAAAATGACATACTGAGAAACTATATTGGAGCAAAGAGACGAAGACATAGTCTTAAAAACAATTAGGCTATTTACAAGAACCTGACAGCAAAAATGGCAGGTTAATTCTGAAGTAACATCATGACCCGAAAAGTTAACTGTAGTTAAATTGCCCAGGATGATGAAGGTTACTCTGATGCATTAACTGCAGTAATCAGACCTTCATTTTATTCTTCCTCATGATGAGAGCTGAACAAAGTGCCCCACCAGCTTTTCATGAGTTATCACTTTGAACAAATTTAAATCTAGTATTTAAATCTAGACTTTTAAAGTTCAAAGTAGATTTATTATCATAAAGGCATCCGTTAGTTTTGCGAGACCATGGATCTGCGCCTGGAAAGTCTTCACTCTCCAGGGCAAAGACCTGGGCAAGGTTGTATGGGAGATCAGCAGTTGCCCATGCTGCAAGTCTCCCCTCTCCACGACTAATGTTGTCCAAGGGAAGGGCATTAGGACCCGTACAGCTTGGCACCAGTGTCGTTGCAGAGCACTGTGTGGTTAAGTGCACAACACGTTGCCTTGGCTGGGGCTCGAACTCACGACCTTCAGGTCGCTAGTCCAATGCCTTAAACACTTGGCCACTTGCCCACAGATTTATTATCAAAGTACATATATACACCCCTGAGATACATTTTCTTGTGGGCATGCTCAATATATTTTATGGTCTTACACCATCAGACCATAAGACATAGGAGCAGAATTAAGCCATTCCTTCCATTAAGTCTGCTCTTGCCATTCCATCATGGCTGATTTATTATCCCTCTCAGCCCCAGTCTCCTGCCTTCTCCCTGTATCTTTTGACACCCTAAATAATCAAGAACCTAACATCCTCCACTTCAAACATACTCAATGACTAGGCCTCCATAGCTTTCATGGCAATGAATTCCACAGATTCATCACAGTCAGGATAAAGTAATCCCTCCTCATCTCTGTTCTAAAGGGACAGCCTTGTAATCTGAGGCTGTGTGCTTTGGTCTTAAACGTCCTCTCCATATCCACTCTATCTAGAAAATAATTAGTAGATTATTTCTCAGAAGTCTAAAATAACATTTTAATTATTAATATTTTGACTGTTAAGGAATAACTTTGAAGCATGTTTTCAATCTTAAGTAGAATTATGTGATTTGCATAATATTAAGGAATAATTAGATTATTCTAAACAGTTCCCAGCTCTCGCATAAAAGCACTGGAAAAGCCTGAAGATGCTGGGAATGTGAAAAAAAAACTAAAAATACGGATTTTCCCTGAATCTGAACAAGAATAGGTTTGCAGGATGTAGAAGTGACATATCACACACTCAGTACACCATTTATAATGCATTTTCAACTGCAAAATCCTATATTTTATAAAATATAACAAATCTCCAGCCCACAGTGGGAAATAATACGTTATTACTAAATTGTGAAATCACATTTAAATATAATAACCATAACAGTATTTTTCAAAATAATGCCAACCTCAGTGGCTTGCTAAATAACAAATAGCTGTTTTACATGACAGAAACATAATTTTATTATCACAGGCAATAAACAAATCATTAAAAATTGCACTGCAATGGACTGTAGTTAATGTCTGAAGTTCCAGATATCGGGAGCAATCTATGGAGGTAATTATATGCAGTGGAGTGATATCTATTACCTGTATAATTTGGATAAATTATGGTTGGTCTATATATATGCCTATTTCAACTACAGTAAATTGGACACGATTCATACTTGGATAAGAACGTTTCAGATATACACTGAAAAGCCCCAGACCTGAAGTAAATTATTTTCTTCCAATATAACCACTCCTGTCATAAAGAATTACATTTCAGATTTAGTGATGTTAGATGTCAATTGTAATTTGGTGACGGGCAGTTTATTGGTGGCATGTAACGCTCTGCTTGGGACCTACTACTTAGGTCGGAGGCTGCCATATCATTAAAAACCAGTGATCCTTCACTGATGACATAATTTGACTGGCAGAAAAAAAGAGTAGAAGGCTGCTTGCTTCCACCTGCACATCGGGTCCTGCGTGTCAAAGATGAATTTGGCTTAAAATTAGAACTGCAGCTTAGTGGAGTGTCAGCAATGATTTCACCGTTTTCCACTTCAAATCTGAGAAGAAATTTCTCTCTCGTAATTTCACCTCATTTCACACCTATTTGACATTTTTCATGGGCTGCACTGCTTGACTTGCAAACTCTTAACATTTTCGTTTGTCCAACATAAGTGGCCTTACTCCGTGTTGCTGCATTTTTGGTGGAGCTGTTTCTGTTGTTATGCATTCAGTATTACATTTTGATCTTGATAGAGATGCCCAGAATGACTTAGAAGGCAGGAAAATGCAAACACTATGCTGTTTCTCCCTAAGCACAAGAGATTCTGCAGATCAAAGTTCAAAGTACATTTATTACCCAGTATGTATACTTCATACAATCTTGGGATTTGTTTCCTTACAGTTAGCTATGAAACAAAGAAACCCAATAGAACTTATTTAAAACAAAAGAAGACTATCATATACCCAGTGTGCGGAGAGAGGAGAAAAAAAATCAGATAATGCAAACAAGAAAAGCGAGAAAACAGCATTCAGAATTGCAGTTCACAGAGCCAGACTTGACTGCAGCCGATCCAGAAGTCCACCAGTTGCAGATGCTGGAAATCCAAAGCAACATACACAAAATACTCAGCAGGTCAGGTAGCATCTATGGAAATGAATAAGCAATCAATGATTCAGGCTGAGACCCTTCTTCAGGACAAAATCTTTCACCAGGAAGGGGACAGAAGTCAGAATAAGAAGATGGAGAGGGGGTTAGGAGTGATAGATGAGACCAGGTGAGGGGAGGGGTGATGAAGTAAGAAGCTGGGAGGTAATGGTTGGAAGAGGTAAAGGACAGGAGAAGGAGGAATCTCATCAGAGACGATAGTGGAACGTGGAAGAAGGGGCAGGAGGTGGGACACCAGAGGGAGGTGATTGGCAGGCGAGGTGACTTACTTTCACCTGTCACTTGCTAGCTTTTATTCCTTCCCTTCTCCCCATCTTCCTATTCTGGCTTCTTCTTCCTGCCTTTCCAGACCTGATGAAGAGTCTCAGCCTGAAACATTGATTGCTCATTCCCTTCATAGTTGCTGACTTACTTACTGAGTCCCTGCAGCATTGAGTGTGTGTTGCATTAGTTGTAAATTCCAGTCTGGGTTATTGTTGGAGTTTGGATTACAATCAGGTGCCAGCTCTCAGTAACATCTGTACAACGACATCTTGTTCCTCTGCTTTTCCATGCCTTTTCTTTAATTACTATAAGGAAATCATTTTTAAACACAAACAAGGAATAATTTCTAAACACAGACAAGGCAGATCACAAAGAAGAAGAAACAAAGTAAGTATTCCTCTTTCTGAGTACATTATTTTGAATTGTTTTTCTCTGAACTGGAGAGGTTAACTTCACAAATTTCCACGCGGAAGCCCATCTGTCAGGCATTGATTATGATCTGTTGTATCATTATCTTTACCAGACTCTGAAATGGGCTCCTCATCTTCAGCTGGTTCCTACGCAAACTGCACGAAACAACAACATGCTCAGATTGCAGATTGTTCAGCTCAGGATGACCTTTCCAACTCCTTGTAAAGCCATCACTCAGTCCATGTCTATTAGATATAGGAGCAGAGTTCGGCCCATTAGCCCATTGAGTCTAGCTGATCCATTTTCCCTCTTGGCCCCAATCTTCTGCCTTCTCCCCGTAACTCTTCATACCCTGACTAATCAGGAATCTATCAGACTCTGCCCTTGCCTCATGAGGGTGTGCTCAGGACTGCAGATCTTCACCAGTTCACCAGCCTCTGATGGTGAGTGCCACACTTACGAGGCAGATTGTAAAAAACATGAATACTTTCCATGGTTCCTGAGCCTGAAATCTTTCTGGCTGCTGCATGAGCACTTACTGGAGCAGATAACTCAACAAGTGCTCGTTTAACTCTGCATGTTATCGTGAACTCCAGATGGTTACAGTACTGGAGCAGCAGCCAGAGATCAGTGATGCAGATTCATGCCAAATGCTGTTAGGAGTAAAACCCGCCCTATCATTATGCAGTGCTGCAGAAATGCGGAATTCAACATCAGCAATTCCACCACCCAGGACACGCTCTCGTCTCGCTGCTACCACCAGGAAGAGGGTACGGGAGCCTCAGGACTCACACCACCAGGTTCAGGAAGTTATAACCACTGAACAATCAGGCTCCTGAACTGGAGGGCGTAACTTCACTCAGCTTCACTCATCCCATCACTGAAATGTTCTCCCAACCTATGGATTCACTTTCAAGGACTCTTCATCTCATGTTCTTGATATTTATTGCTTATCTACTTATTATTATTATTTCTTTTTTTTCTATTTGCACAGTTTGTTGAATTTTGCACTCTAATTGAACGCCCTAGTTGGATGGTCTTTCATTGATTATGTTATGGTTATTATTCTACAGATTTAGATTAGATTATGAGGACACGCAGTCCTCTTTTATTGTCATTTAATAATGCATGCATTAAGAAATGATACAATTTGTTCCTCCAGAATGATATCACAGAAACACAAGACAAACCAAGACTAAAAAAACTGACAAAAGCCACATAATTATAATATATAGTTACAACAGTGCAAGCAATACCGAAATTTGATAGAAGAACAGACCATGGGCACGGTAAAAAAAATCTCAAAGTCTCTCGAAAGTCCCATCATCTCACGCAGATGGTTGAAGGAAGAAAACTCTTCCTGCCATGAGCTTCCAGCGCCGCAAACTTGCTGATGCAGCATCCTGGAAGCACCCGACCACAGTCCGACTCTCAGTCCGTCCGAAAACTTCGAGCCTCCGACAAGCTCTCCGACACCGAGCACCGAGCACTATCTCTGCCGAGTGCTTCAACCCTGGCCCCGGCAACAGGCAATAGGCAAAGCCGAGGATTTGGGGCCTTCCCCTCCAGAGATTCTCAATCGCACAGTAGCAGCGGCAGTGAAGCAGGCATTTCAGAAGTTTCTTCAGATGTTCCTCCGTGCTTCTCACGTCTGTCTCCATCAAATCAGGATTGTACACGGCATCCTAGTTCACAAATATGATATCAATTCGGAACGGCCGCGCGCGCTGCATCGCGCTGCCATCTTCTCCTCCCTCCTTTTGCATGCCTACAAGAAAATAAATCTCAGGGTTGTATATGGTGATATATTTGTACTTTGATAATAAAATTCACTTTGAACTTTGGTAAACAGGTTTATTGTAATAAATGCAAATCAGTAACACAGTAAATATCGCAACATAATTTTTGTTATTGATTAAAGATAAACTGGATGTATGGGACGTCTGGTGAAGGGGCTTGTCGTGTATTCCAGTGCAACTCACTCATCTTTGGGCCCCTCCAGACACTCAACTCTCACCTGAATCAGAACAAAGTCAGAAACAGGTTTAATATCACTAGCATATGTTGGGAAATTTGTTGTTTTCTGGCAATAGTACATTAATAGTTATAAAAATTATAAATTACAATAAGTAGCATATATAAAAAATTAAATTAAATTAAATAAGTAGTTCAAGAAGACTGCTGAGGTGGTGTTCATGTGTTCATTGTCCATTCAGAAATCTGATGGGGAATGAGGGGAAAAAGCTGTTGCTGAAACATTGAATGTTGTGTCTTTAGGCTCCTGTACCTCTTCCTTGATGGTAGCAATAAAAAGAGGTCATATCCTGGGTGATGGTGGTACTTAATGGTGGATGCCATTCTTTTTGAGGCTTATTTGGCCCGTGGATCCAGCCAGCACACTCTGGTACACTGCTTCAACAGGTGGGCTAAACCAGGAGCAAATAGCCGGCACGCCTCATATCCCCGTGAAATTGAATTGACTTTATTACTTACATCCTTCATGTACATGAGGAGTAAAAATCTTTACATTATGTTCAAATGGTGACTTGCCTGCACCAGCACGTGAAGTCAACTCCAGCAGACTGGGCGGATGAGATCAACAGTGAGATCCAATGTCCGGGAAGTCAGTTCTGCTATGCTTCGTAGAGAGCAAAGAGCATGACAAAGCACCGACAAAGCCATGGTCATCCACTGAAACTAAGGACGTCTCCAGTTTGGGATGACTATTTGTACCACTGGACCCAGACCTCCAAGGTGGACTGCCTAGTGCAATGGCTTTTCCACTTTCAAACCTCCCTCACACAGGTCTCCTGTCACCATTGGAGACGATGGACCACCAAGACAAATACTTTATACTTTATACTTTATTGTCACCAAACAATTGATACTAGAATGTAAATCATCACAGCGATATTTGATTCTGTGCTTCTCACTCCCTGGATTACAAATATTAAATATTAATAACATTAAAAATAGTAAAAATTAGTAAATATTAAACATTTACATTATAAATCATAAATAGAAAATAGAAAAATGGGAAGGAAGGTAGTGCAAAAAAACCGAGAGGCAGGTCCGGATATTTGGAGGGTATGGCCCAGATCCGGGTCGGGATCCGTTCAGCAGTTTTATCACAGTTGGAAAGAAGCTGTTCCCAAATCCGGCCATACAAGTCTTCAAGCTCCTGAGCCTTCTCCCAGAGGGAAGAGGGACGAAAAGTGTGTTGGCTGGGTGGGTCGTGTCCTTGATTATCCTGGCAGCACTGCTCCGACAGCGTGCGGTGTAAAGTGAGTCCACGGACGGAAGATTAGTTTGTGTGACATGCTGGGCTGTGTTCACAATCTTCTGCAGCCTCTTCCGGTCTTGGACAGGACAGCTTCCATACCAGGTTGTGATGCACCTTAGAAGAATGCTTTCTACGGTGCATCTATAAAAATTAGTGAGGGTTTTAGGGGACAGGCCAAATTTCTTTAGCTTTCTCAGGAAGTAAAGGCGCTGGTGGGCCTTCTTGGAAGTGAACTCTGCTTGGTTGGACCAAGTCAGGTCATTTGTGATACTGACCCCGAGGAACTTAAAGCTTTTGACCTGTCCCACTTGTGCACCACCGATGTAAATTGGGTCGTACGGTCCGCTACTCCTTCTGAAGTCAACAACCAATTACCTTCATCTTGCTGACGTTGAGGGATAGGTTATTGTCTTCGCACCATGCCACCAGGTTCTTAGTTTCCTCTCTGTACTCAAACTCATCATTACACTCTTCAGTTAATAAACTGATGGGTAACAATTGGCTAGACTGGGGTCAGCCTGAAGACTTTGTGGATAGGGCATACCTGGAGTAATTGGGACACTGAAGAAAGATGCCAGTGCTGTAAACACACAGGAACAACTTGGCTCGAGGGTCATCCGATCCTGGAGCATAGCTCATCAGCATCAGAATCAGGATGTAGTCAGGATCTATTGCCTCTCCATAAAGACTCAAAGATTGAAAGTACATTTATTATCAAAGTATGTATACAGAATACAACTCTCAGAGACAGCCACGAAACAAAGAAACACCATGGAACCGGCTCAAGAAAACATCAAACACCCAACATGTGAAAAAAGAACAAATTGTGCAAACGGCAAAAAGCAAGTGACAACACATAGAATATTAGACATCAAAAAGGAGTCCAGTAGTACACCGTTTAGTTCAGTTCAGCAGCACGCCACTAGCAGAGGGTTAAGAAGTCAGGATGTTAGGCTGAATTAGTGAGAGCTCTTCAGCCATTCCTTGGGTAAGGTCTGGAAATTGTAGGGCACGGTGATGTTCAAAGTATATTGTCCCTACTTCTTCTAGTTGTTTCTTTGTCCACCATGACTCCCAAGTGGGCATGGGTATGACTGCTCTACACTGATCTGACCCGGTTGTTGTATATTTTCCCTCCATTCCTTCTTCATTTCCCCACCCTGGCACCTCCCTGACCTCTTCTTTACCTCTTCTCTTTACTTGCTTATTACCTCTCCCATTGCCTCTCCACCTTCCCTTTCTCCCATGGTTCACTTTTCTCTCCAATTTGATTCCTTCTACTCCAGCACATTGTCTTTTCCCACCGATCACCCCCCAGCTTCTTACTTCATCCCCCCTCCCCTACTCACCTGGCTTCACCTATCACCTTCTAACTTGACCTCCTCCCCTCCCCCTGCCCCCCGGTCTTCTCATTCTGGCATCTTCTCAATTCCTTTCCAGTCCTGATGAAGGGTCTCGGCCTGAACTGTCGACTATTTATTCACTTCCATCGACGTTGGCTGATCCAGTTAGCTCCCCCAGCATTGAATGAGTGTTGCTCTGGATTTCCAGCATCTGTAGAATCTCTTGTGTTTATGTGTACAATTACTTATCTCCATTTCTCCTCTCATTTAGAGTGCATTCAATGTTGTGCTGTAGCTATGTCTGAACGGACCAAGTGTCTCACCTGGAAATGTCAACTGTCCATCTCTCTTGACAGATTCTGACTGACTCTTAGGGTTCTCCAGCATCTTGTGCATTTCTCCTGTACAGTCCTCATCACATCAGTATTGGTCCCTCTTTTAGTGATAATGACACTGAAAATACATATCTAGACAAAGTTACAGGCTGTGATGACCATTTCTCCTTTGTGAACACCCATCACAGATGGTAAATCTGTTCAGAATTTATTCCCTTGGCTATCTCCAGAAAGTTGGATTCTTCTGTGTGAAGTTAGATCATAATTTCTCTGGTCAGTAGAAAGGAGAAAGTGATCTGTGGCAAAATGAAGAATGAGAACAAGCTCAAGGGGTTTCTTTACTCATGTTTGTTCACTGTATCTACAAAAGAACTGTTCTAGATTAGAATTTAAAACATTGATAACGTTTCTATTTTCCCATGGCTGCACTCTGATTTTCTGCTGTTCTTCATATCATTACCCCCTCTCGAATGTGTTGCTCCTTTAATTCTGGGAGCCACAGTAATATACCAGTTAACACGACACCATTATGGCTTGGCCGTTATAGTTCAGATTTCAATTCTAGCGTACTCTCTAAGCAAGCTTGTTCATTCTTTCTCGAGTGCGCGTGTTTCCTCCAGGTGCCCCAGTTTCCTCCCACAGTCCAAAGACGTTCCGGTTAGTAGGTTAATTGGTCATTGTAAATTGTCCCATGATTAGGCTAGGGGCATTTTTTAATCTTCTGTAGTCGTTTGTCTTAACATTTCTATTCTGATTTGGTGTTAATATTTGTTCTGGTAAATTTGCAAGAAGCATTTTTAGATACTTTGTCTTTTTAAATGGGTGGCAGGGTGGAGACACATCTCTATCAAAAGAGGTATAAGGTGCTTCTTCCCTCCACGTGCCCACAACCCATCCTTGGGAAGGTGTAGCGCCTGCTTAGCCCCCGATCAGGGTCATGTGAAGCCATGGGATCAGGTGATGGATGGTCGTATGAGCAGCTGGTGCTTATCACAAGTTCTGGTTATGCGACCACTGACGCCAGGCGGACAATCTCTGAAGAGTATTGATAATGGCCAGAGTCACCAGTCTTGTAAAGACGCTGTCCAGAAAAAGGCAATGGCAAACCACTTCTGTAGAATGATCTACCAAGAACAATCATGGTCCTAGAAAGACCATGATTGCGCATGTTTCACGACATGGCACATAACAGTTTGAGGATAGAGGGGAAGCCTTTTAGGACCGAGGTTAGGAAAAACTTCTTCACACAGAGAGTGGTGAATCTGTGGAATTCTCTGCCACAGCAAACTGTTGAGGCCAGTTCATTAGCTATGTTTAAAAGGAAGTTAGATATGGCCCTTGTGGCTACAGGGGTCAGGGGGTATGGAGGGAAGGCTGGGTTCTGAGTTGGATGATCAGCCATGATCATAATAAATGGCGGTGCAGGCTCGAAGGGCCGAATGGCCTACTCCTGCACCTATTTTCTATGTTTCTATGTTTCTATAACGAATGAACGGACTTTTTTTAAAAGCACCATCACAGTAAGTTATAAACTCAAGAGATTCTACAGGTGCTGGAAATTCAGAGCAACATACACAGAATGGTAGAGGAACTCAGCAAGTCAGGCAGCATCTATGGAGAAGATTCCTGATGAAGGGTTTTGGCCCAAACCATTGATTATTTATTCCCCTCCATAGATGCTGACTGACCTGCTGAGTTCCTCCAGTATTTTATGTGTGTGATAATCAAAGAAAATTGCTGTTGTTGAAATGCTGCACCAGAGGCATGAACACATAATCGATACAGACACTTCAGTGGCAATTTTGTATAATTTGTTAAACGATTCCCTTTTAGATCAATGTAAAGGATTTCCTCGTGCTGAAAAATTGACCAGATCTATTCCAGTCTCCAGTGCCTTGGTCATTAATCGAAATAGATAATCTTATTAGATCTCAGATTATGAACGTTGGAAGTCATGTTTACCTACATACAACATTTTAAAATATAAACACAAGAGATTCAGCAGATGCTGAAAATCCAGAGCAACACACACAAAATGCTGGAGGAACTCTGTAGGTCAGGCAGCGTCTATGGAGAGGAATACACGGTTTACTGTTTGGGCCAAGACTCTTCAACCGGACACATGAATTCTCAGCCTGGAGCATCAACCGCTCCATAGGTGCTGCATGACCTGTTAAGTTTCTCTAGCATTTTCTGTGTGTAATTTTAAAATAAATATCTGATTGTCTGCAAAGCCCTTAGAGTCTACCAGGGGTCAGGTATTGCGTTGAATAAGTGTGAGTCCTTTCCCAGTGTCTCATTTGCAAAGTTGTTAATATAAATCCCTATTACTTGGCAGAAAATCTGAGGAAGGACATTCTTGCTATTGAGGGAGTGCAGCGTAGGTTCACAAGGTTAATTCCCGGGATGGCGGGACTGTCATATGTCGAAAGATTGGAGCGACTGGGCTTGTATACTCTGGAATTTAGAAGGCTGAGAGGGGATCTTATTGAAACATATAAGATTATTAAGGGGTTGGACACGCTGCAGGCAGGAAGCATGTTCCTGCTGATGGGTGAGTCCAGAACCAGAGGCCACAGTTTAAGAATTAGGGGTAGACCATATAGAACGGAGTTGAGGAAAAACTTTTTCACCCAGAGAGTGGAGGATATATGGAATGCTCTGCCCCAGAAGACTGTGGAGGCCAAGTCTCTGGATTTTTTCAAGAAAGAGATGGATAGAGCTCTTAAAGATAGTGGAATCAAAGGTTATGGGGAAAAGGCAGGAACTGGATACTGATAGTGGATGATCAGCCATGATCACAGTGAATGGCGGTGCTGGCTCGAAGGGCCAAATAGCCTACTCCTGCACCTATTGTCTATTGTCTATAACTCTGGTTCCATATGTTGAAAATGTAAGGCCACAGATTAGGTCCCTAGTGAATAGAGGATGGTGTAACATCATTACAGCCCAATGACCAGGGATCTATTCTCACCACTGTCTGTAAGGAGTTTGTACATTTTCCCCATGAACATGTGGGTTTCCTCTGGTGCTGCAGTTTCCTCCCACATTCCAAACATGTACAAATTAGGGTTAGTGAGTTGTTGTCATGATGTGTGATGGAAGTATCGAAACTAAAATGTGGAGGAAAGACAGACTCCAATGTAGAGATGGCGACCAGAGCTTGTTCATAATAATTCCAACAGAACTTCGGTGACTCAGCTGAGTGACACCGCGAGACATAACATTCTTAAAGCTAGGACCCCCGTAATTGGTGCTAATCAGGTACCCACTTAAATAAGAGAAGTGACAGAATCCCTGAGCCTATCAAAATAACCTTAATAAGTTTAAACAGAAAGCACCAGGAGAACGCATTCCAAAGAGTGAGTCACTTAACAAAAACACAAAGAACTCTAAATGATTAATGACTCTTTTTAAACAACAATGAACCAATTCAGGAGCTCTAAAAACTCTGGAGACCAATGCTTTCCTGTGCCCCACTCTACCCCGAAGCGCGTGGGGTGGACGGTTGCATAGTAGTTAGCACAACACTTTACCGATGCAGTGACCTGGGTTCAAATCACGCCGCTGCTCGTAAGGAGTTTGTACGCTTTCCCTGTGACCGTGTGGGTTTCCTCCAGGTGCTTCAGTTTCCTCCCACGCACCAGTTAGTAGGTTAATTGGTCTGTAAATTGTCCTGTGATTAGGCTAGGATTAAATTGAGGGTTATTAGGCGGTGTGGCTCGAAGGGCTGGAAGGGGCTGTTCCATGCTGTATGTCAATAAACAAATTACGTCATGGGCATGTTAAATTGGCACTGGAAACATGGCAACACTTGTGGGCGGCCCCTCGTACACTCGGTCCATGTTGGACATTGACATAAATGATGCATTTCACTGCATGTTCCAATGTACATGTGACAAATAAAGCTAACCTTTAATCTTCAAAATCAAGAGGAAAGGGCAAGCTACTTTCAGACTTAACTCACACAGAATTATAGGTATGAATTAGTTAAACAAGGTATTTTGTGTTGACTGTGGCCAAGTGAAAAGTCAGTACTGAATAGCAACTTACCAACAATGAGTTTTATTCTTGAGTCTGTGTGGAAATGCTGAAATTGCTGTTCCTTGTACAGGATGATTCTTGAAACAGAGGTGAATGTTTACCTTTCTCCCCACCCCTTTTTTTGACCCCCCCCCCATTCTGGTGACCCTCTTAGCCTTTCTCTTCTCCTCCTCTACCCTCATGACCTGTCCATCACCTCCCTGTGGTTCCACTTCTCCTTCCCTTTCTTGCACGGTCCACTGTCCTATCAGATTCCTTCTTGTTCAACCCTTTTCCTCATCCTTCTATCACCTCCCAGCTTCTCACATTACTAATCCAGGGTGTGGGGTGTGATGTGTGGTGCAGACACACCCAGACCTGAGACACCAGGCAAGGTCATTTGATTCCAAACAATTGGTTTACTGATAATTACAGAATGTCTCTCCAGTGCTTCCAGTCCTCCCCTCTCATAGAACATAGAACATAGAATAGTACAGCACAGTACAGGCCCCTCGGCCCACAATGTTGTGCCGACCCTCAAACCCTGCCTCCCATATGAGCCCCCACCTTAGATTCCTCCATATACTTGTCTAGTAGTCTCTTAAACTTCACTAGTGTATCTGCCTCCACCACTGACTCAGGCAGTGCATTCCACGCACCAACCACTCTCTGAGTAAAAAACCTTCCTCTAATATCCTCCTTGAACTTCCCACCCCTTACCTTAAAGCCATGTCCTCTTGTATTGAGCAGTGGTGCCCTGGGGAAGAGGCGCTGGCTATCCAGTCTATCTATTCCTCTTATTATCTTGTACACCTCTATCATGTCTCCTCTCATCCTCCTTCTCTCCAAAGAGTAAAACCCTAGCTCCCTTAATCTCTGATCATAATGCATACTTTTTAAACCAGGCAGCATCCTGGTAAATCTCCTCTGTACCCTTTCCAATGCTTCCACATCCTTCCTATAGTGAGGTGACCAGAACTGGACACAATATTCCAAGTGTGGCCTAACCAGAGTTTTATAGAGCTGCATCATTACATCGCGACTGTTAAACTCTATCCCTCGACTTATGAAAGCTAACACCCCATAAGCTTTCTTAACTACCCTATCCACCTGTGAGGCAACTTTCAGGGATCTGTGGACATGTATCCCAAGATCCCTCTGCTCCTCTACACTACCAAGTATCCTGCCATTTACTTTGTACTCTGCCTTGGAGTTTGTCCTTCCAAAATGTACCACCTCACACTTCTCCGGGTTGAACTCCATCTGCCACTTCTCAGCCCACTTCTGCATCCTATCAATGTCTCTCTGCAATCTTTGACAATCCTCTACACTATCTACAACACCACCAACCTTTGTGTTGTCTGCAAACTTGCCAACCCACCCTTCTACCCCCACAACCAGGTCGTTAATAAAAACCCCGAAAAGTAGAGGTCCCAGAACAGATCCTTGTGGGACACCACTAATCACAATCCTCCAATCTGAATGTATTCCCTCCACCACGACCCTCTGCTTTCTGCAGACAAGCCAATTCTGAATCCACCTGGCCAAACTTCCCTGGATCCCATGCCTTCTAACTTTCTGAATAAGCCTACTATGTGGAACCTTGTCAAATGCCTTACTAAAATCCATATAGATCACATCCACTGCACTACCCTCATCTATATGCCTGGTCACCTCCTCAAGGAACTCTATCAGGCTTGTTAGACACGATCTGCCCTTCACAAAGCCATGCTGACTGTCCCTGATCAGACCATGATTCTCTAAATGCCTATAGATCCTATCTCTAAGAATCTTTTCCAACAGCTTTCCCACCACAGACGTAAGGCTCACTGGTCTATAATTACCCGGATTATCCCTACTACCTTTTTTGAACAAGGGAACAACATTCGCCTCCCTCCAATCCTCCAGTACCATTCCCGTGGACAACGAGGACATAAAGATCCTAGCCAAAGGCTCAGCAATCTCTTCTCTCGCCTCGTGGAGCAGCCTGGGGAATATTCCATCAGGCCCCGGGGACTTACCTGTCCTAATGTATTTTAACAACTCCAACTCATCCTCTCCCTTAATATCAGCATGCTCCAGAACATCAACCTCACTCATATTGTCCTCACCATCATCAAGTTCCCTCTCATTGGTGAATACCGAAGAGAAGTATTCATTGAGGACCTCGCTCACTTCCACAGCCTCCAGGCACATCTTTCCACCTTTATCTCTAATCGGTCCTACCTTCACTCCTGTCATCCTTTTTTTCTTCACATAATTGAAGAATGCCTTGGGGTTTTCCTTTACCCTACTCGCCAAGGCCTTCTCATGCCCCCTTCTTGCTCTTCTCAGCTCCTTCTTAAGCTCCTTTCTTGCTTCCCTATATTCCTCAATAGACCCATCTGATCCTTGCTTCCTAAACCTCATGTATGCTGCCTTCTTCCACCTGACTAGATTTTCCACCTCACTGTCACCCATGGTTCCTTCATCCTACCATTCTTTATCTTCCTCACTGGGACAAATTTATCCCTTACATCCCGCAAGAGATCTCTAAACATCGACCACATGTCCATAGTACATTTCCCTGCAAAAACATCATCCCAATTCACACCCGCAAGTTCTAGCCTTATAGCCTCATAATTTGCCTTTCCCCAATTAAAAATTTTCCTGTCCTCTTTGATTCTATCCTTTTCCATGATAATTACAATGGCCAGGGAGCGGTGGTCACTGTCCCCCAGATACTCCCTTCCCCTTTTCCCAACCGTGATTCCCCTCTCCCTGCCCCCTTCCCACTCTCAGTCCACAATGGAGACCCATACCAGAATCAGGTTTATCATCACTCACATATGTTATAAAATTTGTTTTTTTTTGGCAGTACAGTGCAATATATAAAATTACTACAGTACTGTGCAAAACTCTAGCCATATATATGTGCCTAGTACTATAACCTGAGTCAAATTTTAAAGTTCAAAGTAAATTTATTTTCAAAGTTCACATATGTCACCATATACAACCCTAGGATTCATTTTCTTGTGGGCAGTTAAAGAAATACAAGAAACACAATAGAATCAATGAATAGATAGATAGACATACTTTATTAATCCCAGGGAAATTTGGTTTCGTTACAGCTGCACCAACCAAGAATAGAGCGTAAATATAGCAATACAAAAAACCCCAACAATCAGACACCAAAATGCAAACTGTGCCAGATGGAAAATAAGTCCAGGGCCAGTCTATTGGCTCAGGGTGTCTGACCCTCCACGGGAGGAGCTGCACGTTCGATGGCCACAGGCAGGAACGACTTCACGTGCCGCCAAGTGTTGTATCACGGTGGAATGTGGCCGAAGTCCAACAGTAAAAAGTTCAATATCCAGTCTGCAAACACGTTCCTCGATCGTAATATACCCCGGATTGCACCATCCGTTGTTAGCCAGAACAGTAAGCACCCAACTCCTTTACGCTTACCGCTCTCAGTGCACTTCCTGAAAGACTGCACACAACGGGGTGAACAGCAACCAATGTGCAAAATAAAAGAACTGTGCTAATACAAAAAGAAAGAGAAAACAAGAAATAATAATAATAAACAAATAAGCAATAAATGCTGAGGACATGAGGTGGAGAGGCCTTGAAAGTGAGCCCTGTAGGTTGTGGGGACAGTTCGGTGATGCAGTGAGTGAAACTGGGTGAAGTTATTGCCTCTGGTTCAGAGGCCTGATGGTTGAGGGGTAATAACTTTTTCTAACCCTGGTAATATGGGTCCTGAGGCTCCTGTATCTTCTTCCTGATGGTAGCAAAGAGAAGACAGCATGAGTTGGATGGTGGGAATCCTTGATGCTTAATGCTGCTTTCCTGTGATACTGCTCTGTGTAGATGTGCTCAGTGGAGGGGAAGGGCCTTTCCCGTGATAGATTGGGCAGTATACACTACTTTCTGTAGGATTTTTCCGTTAGATGGCATTGATGTTTCCATACCAGGCTGCCATGCAAACAGTAATATGCTCAGTAGAAATTTCCATTTTTATTCCATTTTTTCAGAATCCCTTCCAGTTCTGAGTTTGAGTACTTGACGTGCTTGCCGGAAGCAATAAAGCTTTCATTAATATGCACAAGTGTTTACACTTAAGGTCTGTTTTTAGCCTCAGATATATACCACCAATGAAACGTGGTAGCCAGGGTACAAGGAGTGAAGGAGGTGGAAGCCTTTCAGGGGAAAGTTCTTGTGTAATTTGGTTTACAGCTGGCACTTCAGTTACCTCGAGATTTACAGCCAGTCATAATTATTTATTAGTTTGACCCAAGTCCCTCTCATTGTCACATTTTTAGCCAGGAATTGTCTGAACTTGCAAATACAGAGGCAAAAGAGACAAGCTGAAAGAGGCTGGACATCTTCGACTGGACATACATTGCTTTGGGCTTCGTCATCTACACCTCAACATCTGTACAGAACTGTGGCAGATCTCTGTTGTTGGCCAATGCTCTTTCTCCCAGTGACAGCTGTGTCAGTAGACCTCAAGTGGAATGCCACGAATGTTAAAAGTTTACATAACTCTCGAGCTGAATGTTCTTTAGAAGCTTCCCAGATACATCATAGAAACATAGAAAACATAGAAAATAGGTGCAGGAGTAGGCCATTCGGCCCTTCGAGCCTGCACCTCCATTTATTATGATCATGGCTGATCCTCCAACTCAGAACCCCGCCCCAGCCTTCCCTCCATACCCCCTGACCCCCGTAGCCACAAGGGCCATATCTAACTCCCTCTTAAATATAGCCAATGAACTGGCCTCAACTGTTTCCTGTGGCAGAGAATTCCACAGATTCACCACTCTCTGTGTGAAGAAGTTTTTCCTCATCTCGGTCCTAAAAGGCTTCCCCTTTATCCTCAAACTGTGACCCCTCGTTCTGGACTTCCCCAACATCAGGAACAATCTTCCTGCATCTAGCCTGTCCAATCCCTTTAGGATCTTATACGTTTCAATCAGCTCCCCCCTTCAATCTTCTAAATTCCAACGAGTACAAGCCCAGTTCATCCAGTCTTTCTTCATATGAAAGTCATATGACATGATATTGAGTGAATAAGGGCCAATATATCAATAAGATTGAAAGAGTACAGAGACAATTTACAACGATTGTGTTGGGACTTGAGGGCCTACGTTATAGGGAAAGGTTGAATAAGTTAGGATTTTATTCGCTGGAGCATAGGAGAATGAGGGGAGACTTGATAGAGATAAGCAAAATTATGAGGATAATAGATAGGGTAAATTCAAGCAGCTTTTTCCACTGAGGATGGGTGAGACTTGAGCTACAAGTCATAGGTTAAAGGTGAAAGGAGAAATGTTTAAGGGGAGCATGAGAGGGTAATTCTTTTCTCTGAGGGTGGTGAGCATATGGAGTGAGCTGCCAGCAGAATTGGTGGATTTGCAACACATGGATGGAAGTGGTATGGAGGGCTATCGTCTGGATGTAAGTCAATGGGACAAGGCAGGGTAATAGTTTGGCTTGGACTATTTGGACTAAAGGGCCTGTTTCTGTCTGGTAGTGCTCAATAACTCTATGACTCTATCAAGAATTAACTTTATTCATCATATACATTTACTGTATATGTATCAGGAATTTGCTGTGGTGTGTTGATCAAGGAACAACATGCAACAGAAAAAACAACATTCACAATTATAAAGTATAAAGAGTTCTATAAGAAATAAAGTTAAAGGTTAAAGTATGGATATGGAAGAAAATGTGCATAAATATGTAAATACCAGCATGTATTTGCAATGTAAACAGGGCGTGGCCAAGTGGTTAAGGTGTCGGTCTAGTGATCTGAAGGTCGCTAGTTTGAGCCTCAGCTGAAGCAGCTTATTGTGTCCTTGAGCAAGGCACTTAATCACACATTGCTCTGCGACGATGCAGGTGCCAAGCTGTATCGGCCTTAATGCCCTTCCCTTGGACAACATCGGTGGCGTGGAGAGGGGAGACTTGCAGCATGGGCAACTGCTGGTCTTCCATACAACCTTGTCCAGGCCTGCGCCCTGGAAACCTTCTAAGGCGCAAATCTATGGTCTCAAGAGACTGACGGATGCCTGTAAAACAGCATTATAACCAGTGGTTTAAAGCGTTTACAGTATAGTGTAATGATGGGGTTAATACATACAGGGGCAGAAGAAATAAAGGCAAAGCAGAACTGTCTGTATGACATATTATTTTGCATCATTTACTCTTCTCATTGTCCTGTAAAGTAAGGAGAGAAAAAGTCAGAATTCTATTGTGCTGGGGATTTGCATTATTGAACAGGAGCAAGCCCTGTGGCCCACAATGTTGTGCCAAACCAATTAAGTTAGTAATCAAACGGCCAATGCAACTAATCTCCTCTGCCTACACGATGTCTATATCCTTCCATTTTCCTCACATTATGAGTTTCTACAGAAACTGTATAAAGTGTTTTTCCACGTTATTACTCGAGCTGCTTCTATCTTTCATTTGGGCATTGGAGTCCATTGTAACAAAGCTTCCAAGAGGATCTGGAGGCATTCTTATTTCTTCATAGTTCATTACTTGTGCAACATTAATAATGTCATATATTTGCAAATAACTAGCATCAATTAGTGGAATTAAAAGATGGCAGACAGATTGTCATCCAGGTTTCGGGGTGGGGGGGTGGGGTCAGTTGTTTACTTTAGTCTTTCCATCTACACAAATACCTTTATGAAAAAAACTGCTCCTCACCTTATTTACTATACCAGTAGACATATCAGTAATGTGCAGATGCCAATAACAGGAGAACTTTATTTCATTAATGTTTGCAGGAAATGGATGTGACGAACAAAAGCAGAATTTACTGCTCATTTCCAAGTGGTCTGAATAGAAAGACTATTTCACATCAGCTCTGCAGAGTAACTTTCCCAAGATGACCACAACCTTGTCATAGGTTGGAGGCTTGTGTCCTCAATGACCTGGACAGCTATGTTGGCTGAAATCTGGGCTTTATGCTTTGGCTCTTGGTAGGGTCACCCATGCCAAACAGATCAAAGTGTAGAGGCCAGACTAAGTGTGGTCCACCGGTCCTTGAGGTTTGGAGTTCAGCTCAGGGCCAACAACCTTGACTTGAAAACAAAACTGCTACTGAAACCGCAATGAAGAATCCTTCCAATCTGAGTGCAATGGTATTTGAGTCTCCACCTGGGACTTGCATGACCGACAGTAGTGAAAACCGAGAGGAAGCTACTGACACAATAAAGGAAGCCCTGAGGACCGTCAAGACCAAGCACGTGATGAGAAGAGAGGTTAATTCAGTCATCAAGACAGCAGTTCACTGGACCCCTGAAGGGCAGAGGAAACATGCCATACCATAGAGACAAAAGCGAGGTCCTGAGCCACACTCGAACACAATAGAGAAGATGGCCAAGGATAGACAGAGATCAAGGATCGTCATTGCAGCCCTGAATATCAGCAGCGTAATGAGCAGTAAGTAAGTAAGCAAAAGATTTAAAGATGGCTGACAGATTGCTATCCAGGGCCATGTAATAATTGTTAGTCATGGCAAGTCCACAGGCCAATCAGAATCACAGATATTGATCTGAGTTCGAGTCAGAAGCCAAATCAGCATCAGAATTTGGTTTCATATCACTGGCATGTCTTGTGAAATTTGTTATTTTGCGGTAGCAGTACATTGTAACACGTAATAATAAAGAAGCTATAAATTATGGTAAGAAGTACTATATAAAAAATTAAATTAAGTACGTAGTGCAAAAAGAAAGGAAATAAATAGTGAGGTGGTGTTCATGAGTTCATTGTACATTGAGAAGTTTGATGGCGGAGGGGAAGAAGCTGTTCCTGAAATATTGAGTATGTCTTCAGGCTCCTGTATCTCCTCCTTGAGAAGAGGAGATGTCCTGCATGATGGGGTTCCTTAATGATAGATACCACCTTTTTCAGGCATCAGCATTTGAAGGTGTCCTCAGCGCTGGGGAGGCTAGTGCCCACGACGAAGATAGCTGAGCTCACAGCTTTCTGTAGCTTTTTCCGATCCTGTGCAATTTCCCCTCCATACCAGACGGTGATGCAACCAGTCAGAATGCTCTCCGTGGTACATCTGTAGAAATTTCAGTCTTTGGTGATGTACCAAGTCTCCTCAAAGACTCTTGCAGATGTCTATTTTATAGAGTCATAGAGTTATAGAGAAAGACAGCACAGACAAAGGCTCTAGTCCATGCCAAAACCATTTAAACTGCCTCCTCCCATCGGCCTGCTCTGGGACCATCGCCCTCTATATCTCTACAATCCATGTACCTATCCAAACGTCTCTTAAATGTTGAAATCGAGCTCACATGCACCACTTGTGTTGGTGGCTCATTCCACACTCTCACAACCCTCTGAGTGAAGAAGTTTCCCCTCATGTTCCACTTAAACTTCTCACCTTTCACTCTTAACCTATGACTTCAAGTTGTAGTCCCACACAACCTCAGTGGAAAAAGCCTGCTCGCTTTTACCCCTCATAATTTTGTATACTTCTATTAAATCTCATCTCAATATTCTACATTCTGAAGAATGAAGTCCTAACCTATTCAATATTTCCTTATAGCTCAGGTCCTCCAGACATGGGAACATCCTTGTACATTTTCTCTGTACTCTTTCAACCTTGCTTACATCTCTCCTGTAGGTAGGTGACGAAACTGCACACAGCACTCCAGATTAGGACTCACCGACGTTTTATACAACTTCGACATAACATCCCATCTCCTGTACTTAATATATTGATTTATGAAGGCCAATGTGCCAAAAACTTTCTTTACGACCCTATCTACTGCGACACCACTTCCAATGAACTATGGACCTGTATTCCCGGATCCCTTTGTTCTACCACACTCCTCAGTGCCCTATCATTCACTGTGTAAGATCTACCCTGGCTGGTCCCACTAAAGTGCAAAACCTCGCACCTGTCTGCATTAAATTCCATCTGCAATTAATTAATATTTAGTCAGTGCATAACAGCCTGTTTAATGTATTCTCAGCAAGAGACTGCTTGGTTCTGGTGACAAATTTCAATTCCTTGCAGAGTATTTATCTGGAATGGTTCCCAGAAGTAATGTCTGTGTATCGTTAGACTAAGTTGTAATAATATATATTTTAAGTTGTAAGAAGTACTGTCACAATTATTTAGACTAAAGTATTTAATATAGAATATATTATTAATGTAAGAGGTTCTGCAGATGCTGGAAATCCAGAACAACACTCACAAAATGCTGGAAGAACTCAGCAGGTCAGGCAATCTGCATACAAGAGTGAACAGTTGACCTTTTGGGCTGAGACCCTTCATCAGGAATGGAAAGGAGGGAGTGAAGGGAAGAAGGGTGGCTAGAATGCAGGTGGGTGGAAAAGGCAAAGTGCTGGAGAGGAAGGAATCTGACAGGAGAAGAGAGGGGACTATGGGAGAATGGGAAGGAGAAGTGGCACCGGTGGGAGGCGATAGGGAGGTGAGGAGAAGAGGAAAGAGGTCAGAGTGGGGAATAGATTGTTACATACCTCATAGATATCTTGTGTCTGTCTTATGAGGATGATGTAATGGTCTTGCGGAGGTCACATGATGTAAATTTTCCCGCCGATGTGAGGTCACGTGATGACCTGTTCTCAACAGGTATATATAAGGGTAGACCCCTGGTGATGCAAACATGAGGAAGTCTGCAGATGCTGGAATTTCAAGCAACACACATAAAAGTTGCTGGTGAACGCAGCAGGCCAGGCAGCCTGACGAAGGGTCTCAACCCGAAACGCCGATTGTACCTCTTCCTAGAGAGGCTGGCTGGCCTGCTGCATTCACCAGCAACTTTTATATGTGTTCTCTGGTGACGCAGTTAGTTTTGCCAGTTGAGTTTTAAGTTTAGTTTGTCAGTTACTCCGTATTGCTGTGTATATTTTTTATGATGCAGTTTCGTTTTAAAACGGAGTTTTACTTTCTATTGTAAGGTACAGAAGTGTTGGGTCGGTAGTTTCACCCACAGCTGCCAGGTTTGTTGATGTATCTTTTCAGTAGTATTGGAGAGTGAAGATGGGAACCTGAAGGAGTCGTTCAGCGGTTTTGGAGAGGATCGACCATTATTGAATTCGTTCAAGTAAGAGTGATCTGCATGAGATAACCTCTGCTAAAAGAAGCAGAAAAGGTTGTGCAGTACCTAGGCTACGGAGGAAAAAGGTCAGTGCCTTTAAACTGTTTTATTTCCGTTGTCGTGAGTCCTGCGGACAAGGCAGGTTCCAGTGGGATTGGCAGTAACATTGAGTCTTCGAGGAATTCTTTATTTCAGGAAAGTCTCTCCTAATTGACTGTATAAATCTCTTGGACTTTCAAATTTACCATTCTAAGAACTGTGTTCCAATTTACCACTTTAATACTGTGTTTGAGTTTACTGCTTTAAGAACTAGTACTGAGTTGGGTGGTTTGTTAAATGGCCTCATAGCAGTTTACTTCCTGTTAAGGTTTTCGTTTGTTTATCTTTTTACTAATTTTGAGCAGAGTTTAATAAATGTTTATTTGTTTATAAAACCTGACTCATTTCTATATTCATTGTTGCTGGTCACATGACAAGATAAAGAAGGAAAGGGAAGGGGGAAAAAAAAGGAAAACAAAAAAAGAGAAAAATATATTACCAGAAGGAAAAATCAATGTTCATGCAATCAGTTTGGAGCTACATAGACAGAATATGAGGTGTTAACATATTATTAATGGCTCATTTAAAAATCAAAGCTTCAGGTTTCTTTCTTCAGATAAACAATGAACAAATCATAGACGTGTGGAGCTGTTAAATAAAATACTGTTTGGTGTTGAGTTATCTTTAGCACACAAGGGTCAGGTGAATCACAGTGATTATACTGATTATCAAAATCTGCAGATGTCAGAAAACTGAACTTAAAACAAAAAAGGTGCTGAAAATACTTTGCATATCAGGCAGCCTCTGTGAAAACAGAAACATGGTTAATGACTCAGGTTGAAGACCCTTTGATAAAATTGTGAAGAAGAGAGAACAGATAGTTTCAAGTTGCAGAGGACATGGAGGAGGGATGGGATTCTCTCCAATAGGGTTGCCATGGGAATAAATAGTAGTGGACTTGCAGTTAATGGGAATGGTTAGAAGAGAAACAAAAGTTATGAAATACCATATGGTCTATTTTTGATATATGCTATGTGCAGTGTGCTGTGTGCTGTGGGAAATGTGTTTTGCATCTTGGCCCTGGAGAAACAGATTCTCATTTGGCTATGTTCAGGAATGGTTGAATGATAATTAAACTTGAACTGAGGCCAGTTAGAGAGTGAACACTTAAATAAAGGATCATATATTTGCAAACTGGAGGAGTTCAGAACAATCTCAGCCAGTTGCCCTGTGCAAATGCAGATAGATGACTTACAACAGAAATGGCCAAAGAAATTGAAGTCCCTGAAATTTTTGAAGTCAATACTGAGTCTGGACATTGTACCATGCCCAGAAAGAAGATGAAGATTCCTCAAGCCTCATTATATCAGTGTAGGAGGCCATGGGTAGAAGGCCAAAGTGGAATATTGAAAGGCTGAGGTAGAGTGAATGTGGAGAGAATGTTTCTTATAATGGGGGAGTCTAGGACCAGAGGACACAGACAGAGTGAATGTGGAGAGGATGTTTCCTCTAGTGGGGGGGTCTCAAACCAGAGGGCACAGATAGAGTGGATGTGGAGAGAATGTTTCCTGTAGTGGGGGATCTAGGACCAGAGGGCACAGCCTCGGAATAGAGGGACGTCCTTTTAGAACAGAGATGAGGAATTTCTTTAGCCAGAGGGTGGTGAATCTATGGAATTGATTGCCATAGGAGACTGTGGAGTCCAAGTCATTGGGTATATTTAAATCAGAGGTTCTTTAATAATCAGGGCATCAAAGGTTACAAGGAGAAGACAGGAGAATGGGGTTGAAAGGGATAATAAGTCAACCATGACGGAATGACAGAGCAGACTTGATGGGCCGAGTGGCCTGATTCTGATCCTATGTCTTATGGTCTTGATTCAAGTGCTATTTATGTGTCTATGATAACTGAGCATGGGGTCGATTTTTATTTAAATCATACATTCCAAATCAGGTGACGGGATGGAGATATGCCCCTACCAAAGGAAGTGTATGTTCCTCCTTCCCTCCACCAGCCTGCAAGTCATGCTCGGGCAAGGTGTAACATCTACTTAGCCCCCGAGCAGGGTCATGTGAAACCACGGGAGCAGGTGGCGAGTGGTCATATGAGCAGCTGGTACATATCACAAGTCTTGTTATGCCAGGCAGACCAGAAGAAGTCAACATAAACCACTTCTATAGAAAAGAATTACCAAGAACAATCATGATCGTGGAAAGACCTTGATCACCTAGATCATACGATATAGCACGTTGTGATGATGTTCCGAATATATTTGCAAATATCAAAAGGCATTGTGGAGCGTAAATTGTGGATCTATATATTATCTTGGACACATGAGGATCTGTACTAAGGGCGTGATATTGTTAAACTGCTTCCAAAATTTCAGACTTACAACAAGTCTGCATTTTTATCCAGATGGATTGTCAAGGTTGGGAGGTCATCAGGAACCATTTTCTGCTGCTTGAGTTCCAAGACTCAGCCCTGCTTTAAGATGGATGATGTGGAACCAAGTCCAGATAGACCACATAGCAAAAATGCACCAAAACCTGTCAATAAGGGAAATAAGGACAAAGGGAGGCCTGACATATCATGTCATCCATATTTGCTGAAACACTGAGTAATAATCTATGTAAATTTAGGGTTGCTTTTTTCCGTTGGAACACGGCGGAATGAAACAAACTCAATGGATCAGCTTGTTTTCATGTATCTGCTTTTTCCGGATGTTTGAAAAAGCTGAAAACAGCTGGGCAAAAATATTGGGAATATCTCAAGACGTTCCAGTAACATGTTGGCCCAGATTTTTCAGTGGCAATGACAGTGAAACTACAGGCGTTTGTCATCATTACTTTATGAAACTGACAGGAACCTCACAGTTTCTGTGCAAAATGGAAAAGGAAAATCCCAGAGTCGCTCTCAGTGGCTGGGTGCTTCTCCTCGCACTGCGTAGTTTACCACTTTCGCTTTCGCAATAAAATGAAGTCACTTGAACTGACACAAGTTTATTTATTTACTTGGAGATACCGTGTCGAACAGGCTCTTCAAGCCTTTCTGGCCACACTGTACAGTAAACCCCAATTTAACCCTAACTTAATCATGGGACAATTTTCAATGACAGTTAACCTACTAACTGTGCATTAGGGTTAGGGTTAGGGTTCAAGTGGAGGTTGCTGTGCAGTGCGACTAACCCTAACACTAATGCCTTTGGACTGTGGGAGGAAACTGAAGCACTTGGAGAAAACCAACACATTCCATGGAGAGGACACACAAATTCCTTACAGAAGATGCTCACCACGATACTACTGAGGCACAATTTATGTAGTTGTCCTGCTTTAAACCCCTGTAAATCTCATGCTGAAAACGGCTCAGCCCTAAAATTGCATATTGTGTTGGAACATGGTCTTGTTTCTATTTTTAGTTACTCCTATGATTTGTTTCCATTTTAACAGGTCTGAGAGAAATATAGTCTCAGATTCAGATTTATTTATCACACGCACGTTGAAACGTGCAGCGAAATGTATCATTTGCGTTAACAACCAACACAACTCAAGGATGTGCTGGGGGCAGCCCGCAAGTTTCACCACACATTCTGGCATCCCATGTTCAGCAGAACAACACAAGCAACAACAACAGCAATGATCCAACAACGCAAGACAACAGCAGCAAAATGAGCCACTCTGACTCGCAGACATTGGGCTTGCAACCTCCAGTTCCTGATCTGGTCTTGCACGTCTCAGCTTTAGGCCTCTACCTCCAGACTTGCCAACTCTGAGATTTCTACTTCTGGACTCACAGCGTTCAGGTAAAATCAGCCTTGATCTGAAGGTAAGGAGGCACAGAGGGTCAAATAGCCGATCTTCTCTTCAGTAATGACATTAAAATTCTATTCTGTTCTTTTCTAAATGGCCCACTCCTGCATTGATTTAAATTCAATTAAATCATCCAATAATATCCAAGTTTTAAGGATGCAAACTTGTCCTCGTATTTTAACAGCAAACAAGAGAAAATCTGCAGTTGTTGGAAATCCAAGCAACATCACACAAAATGCTGGAGGAACTCAACAGGCCAGGCAGCATCTATGGAAAAAAGCACAGTAGACATTTCGGCCCAAAACCTTGACTGTGCTTTTTTTCCATAGATGCTGCCTGGCCTGCTGAGTTCCTCCAACATTTTGTATGTGTTGCTTGGATTTCCAGCATCTGCAGATTTTCTCTTGTTTGTCTTTTCCATAGATGCTGCCTGGCCTGCTGAGTTTCTCCAACATTTTGTGTGTTAGTATTTTAACGCCGCATCATCCTGATGAATCTCTGGTGAACTCCTCTACAGCCCATCAACTCTTCCAAAGGCACACCACCCAGAAAAAGAATGAGCAGATCAAGGAGCAATTATGAAGAGGAATAACAGTTGATATTTCAGGCCAAGACCTTTCCAAGAGACATTAGCACATGTGAAATGGAAATTTAGCAATCCTTCATCACATGACAATGAACTTGATGAAGTGAGAAATGAAGAAAACCCCTCATCACTGCTTGGGACCATGACCCTTGACCAAGTAACTGCTCTAAACCCTATCCTAAATATATGAATGAGCTGTAGTGTCATTCTGCTTACTGGGGGTTTGGGGTTTGAAGTCCTTGTTGCTGTTTAGTGTGATTTGTTAGTTTTTTTGTGCAAGAGAGAGGGTTGGAGCTTGGGGTTTGATGGTCTTGTTACTGTTTGGCATGATTTGTTAGCATTTTTGTGCAAGGGAGGGGGCTGAGGGTTTGCGGTTTGATGTCCTTGTTGCCGTTTGGTGCAATTTGTTAATTTTTTTTCATGGGCTGGGATTTTGCAGAACATGTTGCCATTTGCAAGATTTGTTTTTTTTGTGCAGAGGGGTTTTGATGTTTTTCTTTCAATGGAATCTAAGGTTTTCTTTGTTTCGTGGCTATCTGGAAAAGACAAATCTCAGAGATGTATACTGTATATATACTTTGATGATAAATGAACCTTTGAAACTTTTGCTTTGAGCCTTTGAGTACCTTTGCAATTTGACAATTCCGACTTTTAGCACTACAGGGCACCCACCACATATTATGGACACTTCCTTGTTAGGTTTAGAAGTATAATTCATTGTAACTTGATAAATGAACCATCGGCAAGTAACACCTAAGCAATTTCAGCTACTTCTACAGCAAAGCCAGATGAATAGTATGCTGGCAACAGATTCCACAGCAAATCCAAGGGCAGGCATTAACCTTGGAAGGTCTAGTGGAGCATTTATGCACCACATTGATACAATGACAAGCCAAGCATATTTTAAAGGTATTTAGAGAGTGCCATCAATCCAAAGGAGTCCATTGTAACCCATTCTTCTTTAACGTCTTTCTAACACTTTCACATCAAATTCATTATATCATTTTTGGAAAGCACAATTTATGTTAGCAAGTGGAAATATATCTTGCTGCCATTCAAAGAGGCGATATTGAGCATAATAGCAACATTAAATGAGCTAAAACCAAAGTCAATTTAAAATAAAACTGCCTAATTTTATTTTTGCTCTGAAGCTGATTTACACAAAGACCATTTTGGTTCCAGCAAATCTGTACAGCTGAATTAAATCTGTATTTATATTTATATCCTTGGTAAATAGTCTCAACATAATTGTCAAAAATGTAGCCATCTGACACCATATGCACTTACTCTGCAAAGAAAAAAGCAGCTTGATTTATGATCATCCGTGACCTGAATTTTCAGTGCGATGAGCTAAAACACAGCTGCAAGTTGGCTGGAGGGTTGCATTATGTTCAAAACACCAGTTTCACAATCAGAAGGCATCCACCCCTTCGCAAGAAAATCTTTGGAGTTATTTCTGCATTGCTTGGTCATTATCTGATAACTTGTGTCACAAATGTTAAATATCAATTGCCACACCATGTTTACATGTTGTCCAGGTTTTGCTGAAGACCGCTACGGACATCTTCATTATCAGATATAGAAATATTGTAGACGTTTTTATCTGAGAAATGAATTCCTAGGGTTGCAATAACAGGCCATGGAAAGTTCTCGTCATATTCTAAAGCATCAAATTTGAATTTAGTGATTTAAATAACTTCCTTTTGAACCAGATTTATTAATAAAATACAGTATTGTGCAAAAGTCTTAGGCAACCTAGCTCTATATATGTGTGTGTGTGTGTGTGTGTGTGTATGTGTATATATATATATATATATGTATATATATGTGTGTGTGTGTGTGTGTGTGTGTGTGTGTGTGTGTGTGTGTGTGTGTGTATATATGTCTAAGACTTTTGCACAGCACTGTAGATAGCCAAAAATCTTATTCAGGCACTTTTATGGTATTTCTTCTTCTTAAGCCCATCATTTCTACTGGGGCATAGGCTGCTGACAGTGGCTCACCAGACTCCTCTACCTGGGCTGAAGGTTGATCAGCCCTGTGGCTACAGTTTCACCACACAACTTCAACTTCATACGTCATAGGTGAAGGTCCTTCCTCTCCCAGGGATGAGGTCTTCAGAGCTTCTGCTGGCATTTCTGTACTGGGTTTTTGCAGGATTGTATTGCTATCATCATGCCCAACCCTCCTCCATTCACATACAACCCTGAGATTTATTTTCTTGCGGGCATTCATAGTAAATACAATGAGACAGACAAACGACCAGTGAGCAAAAGACAACAAAATGTGCAAATACAAAAAGAAAAAAAAAACAAAGTAATAATCATAAACAGATAAGCAATAAATATGGAGAACATGGGATGAAAAGTCTTTGAAAGTGAGACTATAGGTTGTGGGAACTTTTCAACAATGGGGCAAGTGAAGTGAGTGAAGTTATCCCCTCTAGTTCAGGAGTCTGATGATTGAGGAGTAGTAACTCTTCCGGAATGTACTGGTGTGAGTCCTGAGGCTCCTGTACCTCTTCCTGACGGCAGCAGTGAGAAGAGAGTATGGTCTGGATGGTGGGGGTCCTTGATGATGGATGCCGCTTTCCAGCAACAACGCTCCTCGTAGGTGTGCTCAGTGGTGGAAGGGCTTTACCCGTGATGGACTGGACCGTATCCATTACTTTTTGTAGGCTTTTCACTTTAACTCAGTAAACTCTCCACTGCACTTCTGTAGAAGTTTGTCGAAGTTTTAGATGACAAGCTGAATCTTTGCAAATTCTAAGAAAGTAGAGGTATTGCCATGCTTTCTTTCGTTCTGTGCTGGTCCCAGGACAGATCCTCTGAAACATCGAGGAATTTAAAGTTGCTGACCCTCTCCACCTCTGATTCCCTGATGAGGACTGGCTCATGGACTTCCGCTTTCCTCCTCCTCAAGTCAATAATCAGCTCCTTGGTCTTGCTGACGTTGAGTGAGAGGTTGTTGTTATGGCACCACTCTGCCAGATTTTCAGTCTCCCTTCTAAATGCTGATTTGGCCAAAGATACTGGTGCCAACAGCAAACTTAAATATGACATTGGAGCTATGTTTCCACCGAGTCGTAAGTGTAAAGCGAGTAGAGTGGGGTGTAAGCACACAGCCTTGTGGTGCATCTGTGCTGATGGAGATCATGGAGGCAACGTTGCCAATCTGAACTGACAAGAGTTCTGTAAGTGAGGAAATTGATAACGCGGTTACACGAGGACTTTTTGAGGTTTACGACTTGGAGCTTATTGATTAGTTTTGAGGGAAAATAGTACTGAATGCCAAGCTGTAGTCAATGAAGAGCATTCTGATGTAGGCATCTTCACTCTCCAGGTGTTTCAGGGTTGAGTGTAGGGCCAATGAAATGGCTTCTACTTTTGATCTTCATGGCGGAAGGCAAATTGGAGGGCATGCAAATCGCTTTCAGGCAGGAATTGATATGTTTCATCACCAACCTCTCAAAGTACTTCATCACAGCTGATTTAATGCTCCTTGATGATAGTCTTTGAGGCAGGTTACACATAGAACATAGAACAGTACAGAAAAATACAGACCCTTTGGCCTACAATGTTGTGTTGACTTTTTAACCTTCTCTATGCTCAATCTAATGCTTCTCTCCCACATAGTCCTCCATTTTTCTATCATCCATGCGCCTATCTAAGAGTTTCTCAAATGCCTCATTTATCTGCCAATCCAGGAAGCGTGCTCAAGTAAGACCATAAAACCTTAAGATATAGACTGATGGGGACCCCCAAATTTCCCGGAGTGCCTGAGGGCGAAGTCCTCTTAGCGGATGCTCCAGACGACCACGAGGGGGAGTGGGGGTTTCCTGCTGGGGTACTGGTGAGGCCTGAATTGTAGAAGCCCTCGGTTGTACAGGTGATTTATTTTCATTACTAACCCTATATTAAAATTAAGATTCATAAAGTTCAATCATATAATTGCATATGGTGCACTGTCTGATATTTTGTGTTATGGGTTTGTAACTGGGGGTAAATTACACACAAACACGATTTCCCATTTGGGCGGGGCCGAAGCCTGCTTCCCCGAGGTGTACACTAGCTGGGCAAGCCTGGGGGTCACATATGGACTTGACCTTCACTGCAGTCTGTGGTAGGCAGAGCATTCCACAGATGCACCACTCTTCAGCCAAAAACTATTCCTCCTTCTGTTCTAAAGGATCACCCCTCAAATCTGAGGCTGTGTCCTCTTGTTCTGGATACTCCTCCCAAAGGTTACATCCTCTCCACATTAGCCTTATCTAGTCCTTTCAACATTCAGTAGGTTTCAATGAGATTCAGAATCAGACTTATTATCACCGGCATGTGACGTGTTAACTTCGCAGCAGCAGTTCAATGCAATACATAATCTAGCAGAGCGAGAAAAGAAATAAATAGAATAAAACCTAATAATAATAAAAAAACAAGTAAATCAATTATGTAAATTGAATAGATTAAAAAAAATGCAAAACCAGAAATATCCTATATTAAAAAAAAGTGAGGTAGTGTCCAAAGCTTCAGTGTCCATTTAGGAATTGGATGGCAGAGGGAGAGAAGCTCTTCCTGAATCGCTGAGTGTGTGCCTTCAGGCTTCTGTACCTCCTACCTGATGGTAACAGTGAAAAAAGGACATGCCCTGGACGCTGGAGATTCTTAATAATGGACGCTGCCTTTCTGAGACACTGCTCCCTAAATATGTCCTGGGTACTTTGTAGGCTAGAGCTCAAGATGGAGCTGACTAGCTTTACAACATTCTGCAGCTTCTTTTGGTCCTGTGCAGTAGCCCCTCCATACCAGACAGTGATGCAGCCTGTCAGAATGCTCTCCACAGTACAACTATAGAAGTTTTTGAGTGCATTTGTTGACATACCAAATCTCTCCAAACTCCGAATAAAGTATAGTCATTGTCTTGCCTTCTTTATAAGTACATTGATATGTTGGGACCAGGTTAGATCCTCAGAGATCTTGACACCCAGGAACTTGAAGCTGCTCACTCTCTCCACTTCTGATCCCTCTATGAGAATTGGTTTGTGTTCCTTTGTCTTACCCTTCCTGATGTCCACAATCAGCTCTTTCATCTTACTGGTGTTGAGTGCCAGTTTGTTGCTGTGGCACCATTTCACTAGTTGGCATATCTCACTCCTATAAACCCTCTCATCACCATCTGAGATTCTCCCAACAATGGTTGTATCGTCAGCAAATTTATAGATGGTATTCCCATGAATTTTTCTAAATTCCAGTAAGTGCAGGCCCAAAGCTGCCAAATGCTCCTCAAATTTTAACTCTTTCATTCCTGGAATCATCCTCCTGAAGTACTCCTTTGACCCCGTAGTACCCCTACTCCACAGTTTCCATTTCTTCCTCCTACCCAAGATCCATTTACTTGCCTGTCCAGGTAGACCCATTGTTTCTCTTTGTTCCTGTCCCACCTAACATATATCTGCATACATTAATTCTGTTTTATCCCCTCGGTTCAGCTCCTTTGTACCTGCATCCATAAGACCATAAGATATAGGAGCAGAATTAGGCCATTTGGCCCATCGAGTCTGCTCCACCATTTCATCATGGCTGATTCAATTTTCCTCTCATCTCCCATCTTCTGCCTTCTCTCCATATCCCTTTATGCCTTGACCCATGAAGAATCTATCAACCTCTGCCTTAAATATACAGAAAGACTTGGCATCTAGAGCTGCCTGTAGCAAAGAATTCCACAGATTCACCACTCTATGGCTGGAGAAATTCCACCTAATTTCCGTTCTGAAACGATGCCCCTCTGTTCTGAGGCTTTGTCCTCTGTTGTTAGACTCTCTCACCATAGACACTGTCTTCTCCACATCCACTCTATCAAGGCATTTCACCATTTGATAGGTTTCAATTAGGTTACGCCTTTTTCTTTTGAATTTTAGTGAATACAGGGCCAGATCCATCAAACACTTTTCCTATGACAAGCCATTCAATTGTGAAATAATTTTTGTGAACCTCCTTTGAACCCTCCCCAGTTTCAGCACATTCTTTTTAAGGGGTCCACACTGTTCACAATGCTCCAAGTGAGGCCTCACCAGTGCTTTATAAAGTCTCAACATTACATCCTTGCTTTCATATTCTCGTCCTCTTTAAATGAATGCTAAAATCACATTTACCTTCCTCACCACAGACTCAACCTGCAAATCAACCTTTAAGGAATCCTGCACGAGGATTTCCAAGTCCCTTAGTATCTCAGACTTTTGTATTTTCTCTTCCTTTAAAAAATAGTCAACCCTTTCATTTCTTCTACCAAAGTGCATGACCATACATTTCCTGACACTGTATGCTATCTGTCACTTCTTTGCCCATTCTCCTAATTTATCTAAATCCTTCTGTAGCCTTTCTAATTCCTCACAACTATCTGACCCTCCACATATCTTTGCATTATCTACAAACTTTCAATAAAGACAATTCCATCATCCAAATCATTGACATATTGCATAAAAAAGAATTGGTCCCAACACAGAGCCCTGTGAAACATTACTAGTCACTGGCAGCCAACCAGAAAAGGCTCACTTTATTCCCACTCTTCGTCTCCTGCCAGTCATCCGCTGCTTTATCCATGCTAGAATCTTTTCTGTAATACCATGGGTTCATAGCTTGTTAAGCAGCCTCATATGTGGCACCTTGACAAAAGCCTTCTGAAAATCCAAGTACACAACATCAACCAATTCTCCTTTGTCTAATCTTTCAAATCTCTTACTAACTCTTCCTTCAGTTAGTCCTGACGAAGGATCTCGGCCTGAAACGTCGACTGCACCTCTTCCTAGAGATGCTGCCTGGCCTGCTGCGTTCACCAGCAACTTTGATGTGTGTTGCTTGAATTTCCAGCATCTGCAGAATTCCTGTTGCTTTCTCCTTTGTCTATCATGCTTAGTTTTTCTTCAAAGAATTCCAACAGATTTGTCATGCAAGAGGAAACCATATTGACTACAGCCTGTTGTATCATGTGTCTCCAAGTACCCTGAGACCACATTCTTAATAATCTTCCCAACCACTGAGGTAAGATTAACTGACCTATAGTTTCCTTTCTCCTGCTTCTTTCCTTTCTTGAAGAGTGGAGTGACACTTCCAATTTTGCAGTCTTCCAGAACCATTCAAGAATGTAGTGATTCTTGAAAGATCATTACTAATGCCTCCACAATCTCTTCAGCCACCTCTTTCAGAACTCTGGGGTGTACACCACCTGATCCAGGTGACTTATCTACCTTCAGACCTTTCAGTTTCCCAAGAACCTTCCCCCTAGAAATAATAACTTCACACATGTCATGACCACTGAGGCTTGGAACTTCCACCATGTTAGTAGCGTCTTCCATAGTGAAAACTGATGCAAAATATTTATTCAGTTTGTCTGCCTTTTCCTTGTTCCCGTTTACTACGTCTCCAGCATCATTTTTCAGCTGTCCAATATCCACTCTCGCCTCTCTTTTAACTTCATGTATCTGAAGAAACTTCTCTGACACTTCACACTCTCTTGACCTTCTCAATGTCTTCAGTTCCCTGGCCCGATACCTCCATCCCCATTGGGAAAGCCTAAAAATTCTCTGCTTCTTTCTGGATAACAGACCCAACCAGTTTCCATCCACCACTATTTTCCTCCATCTGTAGGAACTGGTCTTCACTCTCAACCATTTCTCCTTCGGCTCCTCCCACTTCCTTCGAACAAAAACTGTAGCCACGTGCACTTACATGGGTCCCAGCTATGTCTGCCTTTTTGTCAAATGTATAGAATAGTCCATACTCCAAGCCAACACTGGTGTTGCTTCCCAACTCTTCTTACACTATGTTGATAACTGACTGCATTGGTACTGTTTCCTTCACCATGCTGAGCTGGTCAACTTAATCAACATTGCCTCCAACTTCCACTCTGCCCTCAAATTTACTAGGTTCATTTCTGACACCTATCCCCTATCTCATTTTCTCTGTCTCTAGCTCTGGAGATAGAGAAATCTACTGATTTCCACTGACACCTGGACTATACCTCTTCCCACTCTGTCTCTTGTAAAGGTGCCATCTCCTTCTCTCAGTTGCTCTGTCTCTGTCACATTTGCTCTCAGAATGAGGCTTTTCATTCCAGACCTAATGAAATGTCTTCCTTCTTCAAAGAAAGGGGCTTCTCTTCTTCAGCCATCAATGCTGCCCTCATCTATTTTGCGCATGTCTGCCATCACCCTATCCTCCTGATTGGGATAGGGTTCCTCTTTCCTCACATAGCACCCCACTAGACTCCACATTCAGCACATAATTCTCTGGAATATCTGCCATTTTGAATGGAATCCCGCCACCAAGCACATCTTTCCCTCCCCCTTTCTGCTCCCTTGTCCACTCATCCCTCCGCACTGATCTCCCTCCTGGCACTTACCTTTGCAAGCAGAACAAGTGTCAAACCTGCCCCTACACCTTCTCCATTCATGGCCCCAAAGAGTCCTTCCAGATGAGGTGACACTTTACCTGTGAGTCTGTTGGGATCATTTACTGTGTTTGGTGCTCCCGGTGTGGCCTCCGACCTGACGTAGACTGGGAGACTGCTTCGTTGCGCACCTACGTTTCACCCGCCAGAACAAGCGAGATCTCTCACTCAGCAGCACCCATTTTAATTCCACTTTTATTCCCATTCTGATATGTCAGTCAATGGCCTCCTCCTCTGCCATAATGAGGCCACATTCAGGTTGGAGGAACAACACCTTCTATTCTGTCTGGTTAGCCTCCAACCTGCTGGCATGAACATCAATTTCTCGAACTTCTGGTAGTTGCCCCACTTCACCATTCCGCATTCCTTTGTCCTCTCTCTTCTATTTCCTTATCTACCTATCGCCTCCTGCAAATGCTCCTCCCCCTTCATTTCTTCCATGAACTTCTATCCTTGCCCATCAGATTCCCTCTCCTCCAGCCCTCTACTCTTTCACCAATCAACTTCCCAGCTCTTGACTTCACCCCTTCTGCTGATTTCACCACTCACCTAGCACCCTGTACGTCTTCCTCTACTCTCCCCACCCTCTTGCTCTGAGAGCTCATCTTTTTTTTGGCAGACCTGATGAGCGGTCTCAGTCCAAAATGTTAACTGTTTATTCATTTCCATAGTTGTTGCCTGACCTGCTGAGTTCCTCCAGCATTTTGTGTGTGGTATACTGGATTGTAGTTTAATTGGCCATTGTAAATTGTCCCGTGAATAGGCTAGAGTTAAATTGGGGGTTGAAGGCTGCACACACACATATATACACATATACACACACATACGTTATACATATATATCTTTATATCTATTTATATCTATATGTAAGTGACAATGAATGCCATTTACTTGTATTTTTAGAAGGCTTTGATAAGGTGCCACTCATGGGACTGCTTAAGATAAGATGCTGTGGCATTTCAGGAAAGATATTGGCATGGATAGAGGAATGGCTAACAGGCAGGAGGCAGCAAGTGGGAATAAAGGGGAACTTCTTCTGGTTGGCTGCCAGGGACTAGTAGAGTTCCTAAGGGGTCAATATTGGGACAGCTATTTTTCACATTGTTTATCAATGATTTGGATAATGGAGTTGATGGTTTTGAGGCAAAGTCTACAGCTGATACAAAGGTAGGTAAAGGGGTAGGTAGTGCTAAGGAAGCAATGCAATTGCAGTAGGACTTTAACAAATTGGCAGAATGGGCAAAGGTGGCAGGTGGAATACAGTGTTGTGAAATGTGTGATAATGCATTTTGGTAAAAGGAACAATAGTGCGGACTATTATTTAAATTGGGAGAAGGTTCAAACATCAGAATGCAGAGGGACTTAGGACTCCTTGTGCAAGACTCCCAGCTTAATTTACAGGCTGAGTCTGTGGTAAAGAAGGTAAATGCAATGCTGGGATTGATTTCAAGGGAAATAGAATATAAAAGCAAAGAGATAATGCTGAGCCTTTATAAGACTCTAGTCAGGCCGCACTTGGAGTATTGTCAACAGTTTTGGGCCCCATTTCTCAGAAAGGATGTGCTGTCATTGGACAGAGTCCAGAGGAGGTTCATGAGGACAATTCCATTCATGAAGGGGTTAACATATGAGGAGCGTTTGGCAGCTTGGGGCCTGTACTCACTGGAATTTAGAAGAATGCGGGGGGATATCATTGAATGGATGTGGAGAGGATAGTTCCTATGGTGGGGGTATCCAGAACTAGAGGGCACAGCTTCAAAATTGAGGGGGGCAACCCTTTAGAACAGAGGTAAGGAGGAATTTTTTTAGCCAGAGTGTAGTAAATCTTTGGAATGCTCTGCCACAGACTATGATGGATGTGAAGTCCGTGAGTATATTGGGTATATTTAAGGCAGAAGTTGATTGTTTCCTGATCGGTCACGGCATCAAAGGATGTGGTGAGAAGGCAGGTATATATGGGGTGAGAGGGATCCAGGATCAGCCATGATGGAAAGGCGGAGCGGACTCGATGGGCTGAATGGCCTATTTCTGCTCCTGAGTCTTATGGTCTACCTATCTAGCTGTATTTTTTACTTATTGTTTTGTACTGCTGCTGGAAAACACCAGATTTATTTATTTATTAACACAACACAGTGTAGGTCCATCTGGTCCTTTGAGCTATATTGCCCCAGAAAACCATAACAATCCCAATTTAACATTAACGTAATCCCAAGACAATTGATAATAACCAATTAACCTACTTACCAGTATGTCTTCAGACGTTGGGAAGATACCAGAGTACCCGGGGAAAACCAACCCATTCCACATGGAGGACACAGACAACTTACAGAATGGTGTGGATTTGAACTCCCAACTCCAGAGCACCCAAGCTGTAAATATGCTTTGCTAACCGCTACGCTACCACGTTATCCAAATTTCATGAGAAAATCTGTGATAATAAACTTGATTCTGATTGTTAATTGGTTCAGTTAATGATCCTTGGGTGCTCCCATGCTTTGTAATCTAGTGCAGAATATGTCTTCAGTCTGGGATAAAATGGAAAAACATTCATTGTCAGTCAGCTTAAGTAAAAAGCTTACTGTTTTTTTTCACATTGACGGTAAAATCATGCATTATTACTGAAACCTCGAAGAAAAATCAGAGTTGATGACTTTAATAAGAAACCAATAACAAAGGAAAACAACTAAACATGGTAATGGCCAGGACGAAATCCTTTGTTTGAACGCTGGAGGAGTATTCTACAGGTGAGACAGATGAGGCAGCCTCTGTCACATTTCACTGTGGCTCAGTTCAAACCTACCATTAATAATAGTTTACCAAGACTTACATGAGACACAACAGTAAGTATTTATCTTTCTGTAGCTTAATACCCGATTCTAATGCATCCACTATTATAGTGGTTGCCTGAATAAACATTAAGATCATCGGCTCGTAATTAGCCATGTAATTTAATGTCACATTAAACCTTAATGTATTCACAGGCATGATATTTATTTAGATCTTGAGGGTCTGTTACTTGCAACATGCAGCTTGCAAAGATGAAAATTTAGGACTTAATTCAAAAAATTCCTCATATGACACTGGATTTTGTCCCAAAATATATCTAAAAGTTTCCATTTTAATTTGTTTCTGGTAATTGATTTTGTTCTCAGGAAAAGCACAATCTGAGAAAGATAGGTTACAGGATAAAGAAAAATAATGCCTCTTTGGCATCACTGCTTGTCCTGGTTAAAATGATTTGCAGTGAAGATGAGGTGAACCCAAAGAAATTGTGTGAAATAGCTGGAGAAAATAAAACCTTTACTTTAAGAAAAACCATCAATGGGTCTACTTACAAGAATGGACCCGTACCCTGCAAAGGATGCTTTCATCCCCTGATGGCCATTATTAACGGTTATGTTCTTTTTTACACATTGCAGTAAACATTTCCATAAAACAAACGTTTAGAGATTTTCTAGTACAGTAAAAAATCATTTAATAATGAACTTAATCAACATATGTAAATTCCCATTAGGGTGTCCTAATTTACAGGCATCAATTGTATACAAAATTTAATTTGGAATATTTAATTCATTATTCTTCCTTTTAGCTGAATAAATATAGCATCTATATTTCATAAAAATAAAAGACAAGTTCTTTGACTTCAGGGGAAAAGCTATTCAAGGACTAACCTACTTTACATACATAAATGAGATTTAATTGTCCTAATTTGCTTCTTATGTTATCCATATTAACACAAAGAACCACCTATATTCCATAAGTTAAGGGAGCCATTTAGCGAGCTAATAATCCCAAGCAGAAATATTTATATCAATGTTACTGATATCAATTATATGCCTTCTTCATATTAGCCTTTCAACAAGCCAAGCCTATAAGAACATTTTTTCTTAACCCAAACAATTTATTTTTCAATATATATCTGCCCTTTTTGGGTAAATCGTTGCAAAGTGAAATTATTTTGACAACATTTCTAATTTAATCCTCACAGCTCAGTATTGCAGGTTGGGCAGTGTCTATGGAGGAGAATAAAGAGTCAACGTTTTGGGCCAAGACCATTTTCAGGACTGGAGAGGATAGGAGAATAAGCCAGAATAAGAGTGTGGGGGGAGAGAAATGAGTATCACTGAGAGAGGGGAAACGTAGGTGGGAGGGGGAGAGGGGAATAAACTAAGAAGCTGGGAAGTGATAGCTGGAAAAGGTAAAGGGGTGGAGAAGGAGGAATCTGATAGGAGAGGAAAGTGGATAATGGGAGGAAGGGAAGAAGGAGCAGAACCAGAGGGTTATGATTGGCAAGTGAGAAGAAATGAAGGTGTAAGACAGGAGCAAGAATGGGGAATGGAAAATGAGAGGAGGAGGAGGGAGAAATTGTTGGAAGTATAATGAATGGATCTGTTCCCTGGATGCGTTTTCCTTTCCAGGAGATCACAGATGTCATCCTTCTTCAAAGAGTGGGGTTTTCTTTCCAGCATCATTGATGCTGCCCTCACCTGCATCTCCTCCACTTCCCGGATATCTGTGTTCGCCCCATTGTCCGACCGCCTTAGAGTTCCTTGTGTCCTTAACTATCACCCCATGAGCCTCTGCATCCAACACATCATTCTCTACAACTTCCACCATCTCCAATAGGATCCTACCACCAAACATACCTTTATCTCCTCTCTTATCCACTTCCACAGGGATTGCTTTTCCATAACTCCCTTGTCCATTCATTTCTCTCCGCTAATCTCATCCCTGCAAGTGACCATTCACTTCCTCCCTCACCTCTATTCAGGGCCCTAAACACTCCTTCCAGGTGAGGCAATACCTTACCTACAAATCTGCTGGGGTCATCTATTGTGTCAATGTAGATGCAGCCTCCTCTATATTGGTGAGTCCCATCATAAACTGGAGGACCGCTTCGTCGAGTACCTCCTCTCCTTCTGCATAAAGTGAAACTTCCCGGTGCCCAAATATTTTAATTCTGATTCTCATTCACATTCCAACTTATTGATCCATGGCCTCCTTTTGTGCCACGATGAGGCCATACTCAGGGTAGAGGAGCAACACCTTATATTCTGTCTGGGTAGGCTCCAACCTGATGGCATGAATATTGATTTCTCCAATTTATGGTAAAAAAAAAATTCCCTCCCCCCCACCCCTCTTCTTCTCCTGTTCTCTATTCAGACCTCTTACCTCTTCTCATCTGCCTATCACCTACCCCTGGGTCCCCTCCTCCTTCCCTTTCTCCTATGGTCTACTCTCCTCTCCTATCAGATTCTTTCTTCTGCAGCCCTTTACCTTTCTAACCCACCTGTCCTCACCTATCACCTTCTTGCGATCCTTCTCCCTAGCACCCCAAGCTTTACATTCTGGCCTCTTCCCCCTTCCTCTCCAGTCCTGAAGAAGATTCTCAACCCGAATCATTGATTATTTATTTATTTCCGTAGATGCTGCCTGACCTGCTGAGTTTCTCTAGTCTAACATTTTGTGTTTGTCTTGCTGTTGATGTTCATGCTGTCAGGTTGGAGGTCACCCAGGTGGAATATGAGGTGTTGCTCCTCCAACCTGAGAGTGGCCTCATCGATTTCCAACAGCTGCAGAATTATATACAGCTAAACTAAACATTATCCCACTGGGGCCAGGGAACAAAACACAGTACACACAGTCACACACTGCACACGTAGCTACATTATCCCTCTGGGGCCAGGGTAAAGAACACAGTACACACAGTCACACACTGCACATGTAGCTACATTGCCCCTCTGGGGCAGGGAACAAAACACAGTGCATACAGTCACACACAACACATGTAGCTACATTGCCCCTCTGGGGCCAGAGTACAAAACACAGTGCATACAGTCACAGACAACACACATAGCTACATTGTCCCTCTGGGGCCAGGGTAGAGAACACAGTACCACAGTCACACACAACACATGTAGCTACATTGTTCCTCTGGGGCCAGAGTACAAAACATAGTACATACAGTCACAGACAACACACATAGCTACATTGTCCCTCTGGGGCCAGAGTACAAAACACAGCACATAGTCACACACAGCGCATGTGGCTACAATCCTGTTTATGCAGTCACAAAAATGATATTAGCACAAGTCCCTGGGTGGCTGATTATTATTATTTTTTCTCAGCTCAAGCTGGTAAAACCTCAGGTACGGGCATAGCTAAGCACACTCATTTCTCAATTGCTTGGAACTTGCAGACAATTCTAGTGATGTTAGAATTGTGGCTTTCTGGAGATTTACATAAATATTGCTGTGTAGATCTAATTGTTTAATGTTATTGTGTAGTGACTTTGGGATGATACCAGTTGTAGATATTACTATTGGGACAATGTATACCCTGTTCCTGTTCCATAGTCTTTGAATTTCGTCTATTAATTCAGCCTATTACTGGTGTTTTTTCAATTTTTGATTTCTGTATGTTGTGTGTGTTTGGAATGCCATGATGAAATAGCGGAGTAGACTCAATGGGCCAGATGACCTATTTCTACTCCTAAGTCTTATGGCCTTATCTTATTTATTAAGTAAGTTGTTCTTACTTATCATTATTATTATTATTATTAATGTTGATAAAATCTTAAACTATTAATATAGTCTTCCATCTATGTTTCTTAATTTGATAATTGGGCCAGAAAAGATATATGTTCACTCTGTAAGTTTAATACAGAAATGAATGTAATTCTGAAAGAAAAATAAATCTGATTAGTATTTCAGGAGCTAATTGGTTAAAGGTTTGAGACAAAATGCTAACAAGACATTTCAAGTGGAAGGTAGATAGGGCCAGAAGTTTTTGGCTATTAATTAGCCTATCATGCTCTCAAATTCATGAATATAATTATTTTTGTGCATATTAAATTCTATTAGATTTATTATGAACACTAATGAGTGTGAATGCTAGTTTTCCTTGATGCAGATAAACATTAGAACTTCAAAAGTAATTTGATTTGTTATTCATGAACAATAATTAATTGACATAATTGCAACATTTCCCAAAAGTACTATGCTACCACAATTCATCTAACTTATACTGGTTTTCTTTGTGTCAGTTCTATAAAACTAGCAGATGGAATAACAAGCAATAATTTATTGAACAAGGTAATGAAGATACTGCATTGATTATATTATAAATTGTAGCATTTTGAAATACCTTACTTATTTTGGCCTTGAATGTCCTGGGTGGAGTTCCGTGATCACAACTGCATATGTGTTCCACAATCCAGTACAGTAATACATTGGACTGATGAGCAAGACCAACGCTCTTGTTGACAACAGGGACTACACCAATCACCATGTGACGCTGCTCAGATTACAAAGTGGCATTCTGATTGGTTACATCACCATCTGGTGCAGAGGCATCAGTGCGGAGCATCCTAGTGACTTCAGAGGATTGTAGATTCAGCTGGTTCCATCGCGGGCAGAAGCCTCCTCACCATTGGAGATATCTTTGAGAGGATGCGTCCATCATTAAGGACCCTCATTATCCAGGTCATGCCCTCTTTTCATTACTACCCTCAGGGAGGAAATACAGAAGCCTGTAGATCCACACTCAAAATTTTAGAAACAGCTTCTTCACCTCTGCCAAAAGATGTCTGAACGATCCATGAAACCATGAACACCGTCTCACTATTTCTCTTTTGTACTATTAATTTTTATTATTAGTCATAGTCATACTTTATTGATCCTGGGGGAAATCGGTTTTTGTTACAGTTGCACCATAAAAAATAAATAGTAATAGAACCATAAATAGTTAAATAGTAATATGTAAATTATGCCAGTAAATTATGAAATAAGTCCAGGACCAGCCTATTGGCTCAGGGTGTCTGACCCTCCGAGGGAGGAGTTGTAAAGTTTGATAGCCACAGGCAGGAATGACTTCCTATGACGCTCTGTGTTGCATCTCGGTGGAATGAGTCTCTGGCTGAATGTACTCCTGTGCCCACCCAGTACATTATGTAGTGGATGGGAGACATTGACCAAGATGGCATGCAACTTGGACAGCATCCTCTTTTCAGACCCCAGCGTCAGAGAGTCCAGTTCCATCCCTACATTATTATTGTAACATTTTGTAAGTTGCCATGCCTGCACTCTACTGCCACCACAAAACAACAAATTCTACGACTAATGTGACCATAAGACGATCACACAGAAGAGCAGTATTAGGCCATTCAGCTCATTGAGTCTGTTCCCTCATTCTATCATAGCTGATTTATTATCCATTTCAACCCTGTTCTCCTGTTTTCTCCCTGTAACCTTTGACACCCTGGCTGATCGTGAACCTATCAAACTCCACTTTAAAGATACCCAATAACTTGGTGTCCACAGCAGCCTGTGGCAATGAATTCCATGGATTCATCACTCTCTGACTAAAGATATTCCTCCTCATCTCTGCTCTAAAGTGATGTCCTTCTATTGAGGATGTGCCCTCTGGTCCTAGACTCTCCCACTATAGGAAACATCTTCTCCACCTTCACTCAATCTATACCTTTCAATATTCAATAGGTTTCAGTGAGATGCCCTTCATTCTTCTAAAGTCCAGCAAGAACAGCCTAGAGATAACAAACACTCCTCCTATGTTAACCCTTTCATTGCCTGTCAGTGACAATAAACCATATTGAGATTCTGTTATTTCTGAGGCTGCAGCTTATGGTAAGAACTTACAGTGAACTGTCCTTTTCACTTCAGCCCACCAAACTTCTAGTCTTATCAAAATGTTATCTTGTGGAACATGTTTGAGTTCTATCAGGGTTCCACGTAGTGTAGTGGTTAGAGCAACGGTTTTACATCTTGGCGTGTCAGACTTCAGAGTTAACTCCGACGCTGTCTATAAGGGGTCTGTATGTTCCCCCTGTGACTGCATAGGGAATTCCTCTGGGTGCTCTGGTTTCCATTACAGTCCACAGCCATACCAGTTGGTCGGTTAATTGGTCATTGTAAATTGTCCTCAATCAGGATAGGGTTGTATCAGAGGTTGATGTTTCAGGGTAAGACCCTTCCTCAGGACTGGAGAGGAAGGGGTCAGAAACTAGAATAAGAAGGTAGAGGGAGGGAAAGGTGTGCTAGCTAGCAGGTGACAGGTGAGACCAGGTGAAGGGAAAGATAGCTGGGTGCTGGGAAGGGAGATGAAGTAAGAAGTGGGTGGTGATGAATGGAAGAGGTAAAGAGTGTAGAAAAGGTATCTGGGCTCAAGGTACTAATCTGGGCTCAATAGTAGTACCCACATCTCTTAAACAGAGAGTAAGACCATAAGACATAGGAGCAGAATTAGGCCATTCAGCTCATTGAGTCTGCTCCACCATTCCATCATGGCTGATCTCAGATCCCACTCAGCCCCATACACCTGCTTTCTCACTATATCCTTTGATGACCCGAACAATCAGGAAACTAACAACTTCCGCTTTAAATATATCCACGGACTTGGCCTCCACCGCAGTCCACAGATTCATTATCTGTGGAGGGGAGGACTATAGCTGGAATCTAGAAGGATGAGGGGGGATCTCATTAAAACTTTCTGATAGTTGAAAGGTCTAGACAGAGTAGATGTGGCAAGGATGTTTCCCATGGTGGGGGAGTCTAGGATAAAAGGTCACAGTCTCAGGATAGAGGGGCATCTATTTAAAACAGAGATACAGAGAAATTTCTTTAGCCAGAAGATGATGAATTTGTGGAATTTGTTACCACAGGCAGCAGTGGAGTGTGGGTTGTTGGGTGTATTTAAGGCAGAGATTGATAGGTTCTTGATTGGACGTGTCATACAAGGTTATGGGAAGAAGGCCGGGAAATGGTAAACACAAAATACTCTGCAGATGCTGGGGTCAAAGCAACACTCACAACACGCTGGAGGAACTCAGAGGATCGGGATGCTGCCTGACCTGGTAATTCCTCCAGTGTGTTGTGAGTGTGGCTGGGAAATGGGGTTGAGGAGTGGAAAAAGGATCAGCTATGATTGAATGGCAGAGCAGACTCAATGGTCCAAATGGCCTAATTCTACTCCTGGGTCTTATGGTCTTATGGTACCAAATGAACAAACATCTCATTGTACCCCTGCCACCCCCACTATAATTTGCAGACCTCTGGTACACTGGATAAACTTTGACAACACCTGCAAAGAGAAATATTTGGCTGGCAGACGGCAAAAGGAAATAAAAAATAAAACTGATAAAGGTTAAAAGATTGAAAAATGCTTTGTTCTGCACAAATGTGAATAAATAATTTACTGAAATTAATTTCAAGATGGATGGATTATCCCGATTGTAGACTTTGATGAAATGTAAATTTACTAAACAGCACTCACTGATAATAATATTATATGGAATATTAGTTCATTGATATCCTGCTAACTCTTGAGCAAATAACAGGGTTACTTTTCACCAAGGGGATGGGGAAACGTGACTGATTAATCACAGAATGGTTGCAGTGTGGAAAGAGTCCAGCTGGTCCACAGCAGCTCTCTGTAAATGTGTCTCAGCTGCAACCAATCCCCCCTCCCTCCACCTTACCTGTAAATTCTTTCCTTTCAGATAGTATTCAATTTCCTTTCAGAATGCCGCAGTTGAATCTGCCTTTCCTACTACCCTAATAGTACTTAACAGATTAGCTTTATTTGTCAGATAGACATCGAAACAGAGTGAAGTGTGAATTTGTGTCATCAAATCAGCAAGGTTTGCTCTGGGCAGCTGACAAATGTCGCTACTCTTCTGGCACCGACACCACAGGCCCAGGTTATGCCTTGTTCCCATTGCTACCATCAGGGAGTGGGTAAAGTAGCCTGAAACCACTCACTCAACGATTCAGGAACAGATTTATCAGCTGATTTCTGAATGGAGATTGAAGTCATGAACACTATAATTTTTCTTTTTCTTTTTGTGTAACTTATTTAATTTATCCATTATATATATATATATATATATCAATTTATTGTAATTCATGTTTTTTTCTTTTATTATGTATTTCAAAGTACTGCTGCCACAAAGACAGAAAACTTCATGACATTTTTGCCAATGACATTGACCTGATTCTAATTTTGATTCACGGCTCACTAATGTTAACCACACATCTTTGGAATGTGGGAGGAAACCAGAGCACCCGGAGGAAACCCATTTACTTTGAACTTTGGATGACTCCACTTGTAGAACCCAAGATCCAGTCTACTTTTTATAACCATGTGTTCAACATGCCCGCTAATTTCAACAGCAATGCATGCACACCTTCTGGTCCTGAACCCCTTTTTATATTTCCTTTTGTTCAAAGCAAATTTATTATCAAAGTACGTATAATAAATGTGACCATATGCAATCCTGAGATTCACTATCTTGTAGGCATTCATAGTAGAACAAAGAAATATAATAGAATTAATGAAAAACTACACGCAAGACAGACAAACCATAAGACCATAAAACATTGGAGCAGAATTAAGCCATTCAGTCCATCGAGTCTGTTCTGCCATTCCATCATGGCTGATCCCGGATCCCACTCAACACCATACACCTGCCTTCTTGCCATATCCTTTGATGCCATGACCAATCAGAAAAATATCAACTTCCGTGTTAAATATACCCAAGGATTTGGCCTCCACTACAGTCTGTGGCAGAGTATTCCACAGATTCATTATTCTCTGGCTAAAAAAAATTCCTCCTTACCTCTGTTCTAAAAGGTCACCCTTCAATTCTGAGGCTGTGCCCTCTAGTTCAGGATAACCCCACTATAGGAAACATCCTCTCCACATCCACCCTAACTAGCCCTTTCAACATTTGGTAGGTTTCAATGAGATCCTCCTGCCTTCTTCTAAATTCCAGTGAGTACAGGCCCAAAGCTGCCAAACGCTCTTCATATGTTAACCTCTTCATTCCCGGAATCATCCTCTTGAACCTCCTCTGGACTCTCTGCAATGACAGCACATCTTTTGAGATATGGGGTCCAAATCTGTTGACAATACTCTAAGTGATGCCTGACTAGTGTTCTATAAAGCCTCAGCATCATCTCCTTGATTTTATATTCAATTCTCCTTGAAATGAATGCCAACATAGCATTTGCCTTCTTCTGCACTCCAACATTCTTCTGCATCTCTAATGTTTGAACCTTCTGTCCATTTAGATAATAGTCTGCACTATTGTCTGCCACTTTTTTGCCCATTTTTCCAATTTGTCTGAATCCTGCTGCCAATTGCATTGCTTCCTCAGCACTACCTACCCCTCCACCTATCTTTGTGTCGTCCGCAAACTCTGCCACAAAGCCATCAATTCCACTATCTAAATCATTGACAACAATGTGAAAAGTAGCAGTCCCAATACTGACCTCTGAGGAACACCACTAGTCACGGGCAGCAAACCAGAAAATAATATGTAAATTATGCCAGGAAATAAATCTGGACCAGCGTATTGGCTCAGGGTGTCTGACCCTCCAAGGGAGGAGTTGTAAAGTTTGATGGCCACAGGCAGGAATGACTTCCTATGACGCTCTGTGTTGCATCTTGGTGGAATGAGTCTCTGGCTGAATATACTCCTGTGCCCACCCAGTACATTATGTAGTGGATGGGAGACATTGTCCAAGATGGCATGCAACTTGGACATCATCCTCTTTTCAGACACCACCGTCAGAGAGTCCAGTTCCATCCCCACAACATCACTGGCCTTATGAATGAGTTTGTTGATTCTGCTTGTGTTTGCCACCCTCAGAATCAACAAATTCATTCATATAAATAAATAGATATGTAGATATATAAATAAATAAATAAACAAACAATACTGAGAGTGTGAATTGTAGAGTTCTTTAAAGTGAGTCCATAGGTTAAGGATTTGTGCAGTCAGACGAGAGTGAATGAAGTTATCCATGCTGGTTCGGGAGCCTAACAGTTGAAGGGTAATAACTGTTCCTGTACCTTGTGTTATTCTTTCAAAACAAAAATTGATGTTTTACATTTTTCAGAATTAAGTTTAATTTTTCTATTTTTCACCTATTTCACTAGCTTGTCTGTACCTCCTTGAAGTGTGTTACTCTCCTCCTCGCTCTTCACTATGCTTGCAGGAAAATATAATATTCATAACGCACCTGAATAATTCCGTGACAAATTTCAAAACAAAGAGGCACCTACGTACCTGGAATGCACCTATCTACTTGGAGTACATAGAAACATAGAAAATAGGTGCAGGAGTAGGCCATTTGGCCCTTCAAGCCTGCACTGCCATTCATTACGATCATGGCTGACCATCCAACTCAGAACCCTATACCTGCCTTCCCTCCATACTCCCTGATCCCTTTAGCCACAAGGGCCTTATCTAACTCCCTCTTAAATATAGCCAATGAACTGGCCTCAACTGTTTCCTGTGGCAGAGAATTCCACAGATTCACCACTCTCTGTGTGAAGAAGTTTTTCCTCATCTCAGTCCTAAAAGGCTTCCCCTTTATCCTCAAACTGTGACCCCTCATTCTGGACTTCCCCAACATCGGGAACAATCTTCCTGCATCTAGCCTGTCCAATCCCTTTAGGATTTTATACGTTTCAATCAGATCCCCCCTCAATCTTCTAAATTCCAGACACTATAAGCCTAGTCGATCCAGTCTTTCATCATATGAAAGTCCTGTCATCCCAGGAATCAATCTGGTGAACCTTCTTGGAGTGCACCTATCTACCTGGAGTGTGTCTACCTACCTGGAGTGCAACTACTTACCTACCTACCTGGAGTGTACCTACCTACCTACCTGGAGTGCATGAACATGCACTAATGTCAGATTTGACTCATCTTTGTGAGGCTCTAGCCTTTGTAAGATGATATCAATAAATACAACAGATTCTGCTGTTGACGGAAATCCAGAGCAATACACACACGATGCTGAAGGAACTTAGCAGGTCACACAGCATCTATGGAAAAGAATAAAGAGTCGATGTTTACAATCAGAATCAGGTTTAATATCACTGGCAGATATTGTAACATTTGTTGTTTTGTGGCAGCGGTACGTTGTAATACATAATAATAGAACACTATAAATTAGAAATTACAAACAGTGAGCTGTTGATGATGGGGAGACTAGTGCCCACAATGGAGCCGGCTGAGTTTACAATTTTCCACGTTTTTTTCCGATCCTGTGCAGAGGCCGCTCTTTACCAGACAATGATGGAACCATTAGAATGGTCTCCATGGTACATCTGCAGAAAGATGCAAAAGTCTTTGGTGACGTATCAATTCTCTTCAAGTTCCTAATGAAATATAGCCACTGTTGTGCCTTCTTTGTATTTGTATTAGTATGTTCAGCCCAGGATAGATCCTTCATCAGGACCAGAAAGGAAGGGGGAAGAAGCCAGAACTAAAAGGTGCTGGGAGAGGCAGGTGTACAAGCTTGCAGGTGATAGGTGAAGACAGGTGAGGGGGAAGGTAGGTGGGTGGGGGATGGGAGATGAAGTAAGAAGCTGGGAGCAGATAGGAGGAAAATGTAAAGATGTGAAGAAGAAGGAATCTGATAGGAGAGGAGAGTGCATGATGGGAGAAAGGGGTAGAGTGGTGGTATCAGGGGAAGGTGATGGATAGCCAGGTATTAAATGACATTCAACAATTTATTTCAGCGGAATCATGGGAAACTCTTTCAAGCAGAAGCAGTGATGTATAGGAACATTAAAGTATTTTATTTCTTTTTTCTCAGTTTCTTTTTTGAATCATCACCAGAATTGTTTGCATCATTTTGCATTGTTAAATTGGAAAATAAATCAACATTGTCAATATTTGTATGAGCGAAACACACAACGGATTCTCTGGTGCAACACACACAAAATGCTGGAGGAATTTAGCAGGTCAGGCAGTATCTATGGAGGGGAATAAACAGTCAATGTTTTGGGCCAAAACTCACCCTCTGTCCAAAACGTCAACTCTTTATTCAGTTCCTCAGATGCTGCCTGCCTGACCTTCTAAGTTCCTCCAGCATTTTGTGTGTGTTGCTCAAGATTTCCAGCATCTGCAGAATCTCTCGTGTTTAGCAGGCATCTTCTGGTGGTTCATTTCAACAAGAAATTAAATTTCAAAGTGAGTAATAGGTGCAGGGTGGAACTAGTGAGCTGTTCTGCCAGAGAACATAGGTATGTTCCAATGAGACAGGGAAAGGATGGTAGGGTACAGGAATCATGGTCTACAAAGGCTGTAGAAAATCTTGTCAAGAACAAGAGAAAAGCTTATGAAAGGTTCAAAAACTAGGTAATGATAGGGATCTAGAAAATTATAAGGCTGGCAGGAAGGAGCTTAAGAATGAAATTAGGAGAGCCAGAAGGGGCCATGAGAAGGCCTTGGCAAGCAGGATTAAGGAAAACCCCAAGGCATTCTACAAGAGTGTAAAGACCAAGAGGATAAGACGTGAGAGAATAGGACCAATCAAGTGTGACAGTGGAAAATTGTGTATGGAACCGGAGGAGGTAGTGGAGGTACTTAATGAGTACTTTGCTTCAGTATTCACTACGGGAAAGGACCTTGGTGATTGTAGGGATGACTTACAGCGGACTGAAAAGCTGGAGCATATGGAAATTAAGAAATAGGATGTGCTGGAGCTTTTGGAAAGCATCAAGTTGGATAAGTCACCGGGACCAGATGAGACATACCCCAGGCTACTGTGGGAGATGAGGGAGGAGATTTCTGAGCCTCTGGTAATGATCTTTGCATCATCAAAGGGGATAGAAGAGGTTCCAGAGAATGTTCCATTATTCAAGAAAGGGTATAGAGATAGCCCAGGAAATTATAGACCAGTGAATCTTACTTCATTGGTTGGTAATTTGACAGAAAAGATACTGAGAGGCAGGATTTATGAACATTTTGAGAGGAATAATATGATTAGGAATAGTCAGCATGGTTTTGTCAAGGGCAGGTTGTGCCTTATGGGCCTGATTGAATTTTCAGAGGATGTGACTAAACACATTGATGAAGGTAGAGCAGTAGATGCAGTGTATATGGATTTCAGCAAGGCATTTGATAAGGTAACCTATTCAACACTTACTGAGAAAGTAAAGAGGTATGGGATCCAAGGGGAGCTTGCTTTGTGGATCCAGAACTGGCTTGCTCACAGAAGGCAAAGAGTGGTTGTAGACGGGTCATATTCTGCATGGAAGTCGGTGACCAGTGGTGTGCCTCAGGGATCTGTCCTGGGAACCCTTCTCTTCATGATTTTTATAAATGTCCTGGATGAGTAAGGGGAGGGATGGGTTTGTAGATTTTCTGATGACACAAAGGTTGGGGGTGTTGTGGATAGGGTGGAGGGCTGTCAGAAGTTACAGTGGGACATTAATAGGATACAAAACTGGGCTGAGAAGTGGCAGATGAAGTTCAACCCAGATAAGTGTGAGGTGGTTCATTTTGGTAGGTAAAATATGATGACAGAATATTGTATTAATGGTAAGAATCTTGGCAGCATGGAGGATCAGAGGGATCTTGGGGTCCGAGTCCATAGAACACTCAAAGCAGCTGCGCAGTTTGACTTTGTGGTTAAGAAACAATGCGATGTATTGGCCTTCATCAATCATGGGATTGAATTCAAGAGCCGAAAGGTAATGTTACAGATATATAGGACCCTGGTCAGACCCCACTTGGAGTACTGTGCTCAGTTCTGGTCACTTCACTACGGGATGGATGTGAACACTATAGGAAGGGTGCAGAGGAGATCTACAAGGATGTTTGCCTGGATTGGGGAGCATGCCTTATGAGAATAGGTGAGTGAACTTGGCCTTTTCTCCTTGGAGTGGTGGAGGATGAGAGGTAACCTGATAGAGGTGTATAAGATGATGAGAGGCATTGATCGTGTGGATAGCTAGAGGCTTTTTCCCAGGGCTGAAATGGCTAACATGAGAGGGCACAGTTTTAAGGTGCTTGGAAGGAGGTACAGAGGAGATATCAGGGGTAAGTTTTTTTTAAACGCAGAGAGTGGTGAGTGCGTGGAACGGCCTACGGTGATGGTGGTGGAGGCGGATACGATAGGGTCTTTTAAGAGACTCCTGGACAGGTATATAGAGCTTAGAAAAATAGAGGGCCATGGGCAAGCCTAGGTAATTTCTAAAGTACGTACATGTTTGGCACAACATTGTGGGCCAAAGGGCCTGTATTGTTCTGTAGGTTTTTTTATGTTTCTATGTTTCTAGAACCGGTGTGAACATGCAGGGCACAATAGCCTCTTTATGATGAGATAAATGAGAGGGAATTTCTTTATCCAAAGGATGATGAATCTGTGGAATTTATTGCCACAGACATCTGTGATGGCCAAGTCATTGGGCATATTTACAGCAGAGGGTGATAGGTCTTGATTAGTCATGGTACAAAAGGTTATGGGGAGAAAACGGGAGAATGGAGTTGAGAAGGATAATAAATCAACTTATGGAATGGCGCAGAAGACCCATAGGGCCAAGTGGACTAATTTTTTTCCTGTGTCTTATTCTCTTACTTGCTGTAATTATGATACAAATTGTAAAATATGTCTTAGTCCAGAAATACATTCCTAGAATCCAGAGTGAAAGTGATTGTACCCTGCTGTAGGAAGATAGGAAGAACATCTGCTCTTGAGCCAGAGGAGATAAATTCACTCACCCCATCACTTGAACTGTTCCCACACCCAGTGGTCTCACTTTCAAGGACTTGATCTCATGTTCTCGATATTTATTGCTTATTTATTTACTCTTACTTATTTTTTCTTTTTGTATTTGCAGTCTGTTGTTTTTTGCACATTTGTTGTCTTTCATTAATTCTATATGTTTCTTGGATTCACTGAGTATGTGTGCAAGGAAATGAATCTCAGGGTGGTGGATGGTGACTTTTTGTATGCTGGCCTTTATAAATCGGAGCATTGAGTATAGGAGTTGGGATGTAATGTTAAAATTGTACAAGGCCAAATTTGGAGTATTGTGTACAGTTCTGGTCACCGAAATATAGGAAAGATGTCAATAAAATACAGAGAAGATTTACTAGAATGTTATCTGGGTTTCAGCACCCAAGTTACAGAAAAAGGTTGAACAAGTTGGATCTTTATTCTTTGGAGTATAGAAGGTTGAGGGGGGACTTGATAGAGGTATTTAAAATTATGAGGGGGATAGATAGAGTTGACGTGGATAGGCTTTTTCCATTAAGAGTAGGGGAGATTCAAACAAGAGGACATGATTTGAGAGTTGGGGACAAAAGTTTAGGGGTAACACGAGGGGGAACTTCTTTACTCAGAAAGTGGTAGCTGTGTGGAACGAGCTTCCAGAAGAAGTGGTTGAGGCAGGTTCGATGTTGTTGTTTAAAGTTAAATTGGATAGATATATGGGCAGGAAAGCAATGGAGGGTTATGGGCTGAGTGCAGGTCGGTGGGACTAGGTGAGAGTAAGCATTCGGCACGGACTAGAAGGGCCAAGATGGCCTGTTTCTGTGCTGTAATTGTTATATGGTTGTATGGTTACATGTACTTTGATAATAAATTTACTTTGAACTATGAGCTTCATACCTGATTTTCTCTTCCTATGTCTGGACTAGTCATTCTTTTGGCTTGCTTATTGCCAATTTCTACCTACGTGCATGCACCTTGGTGCTGGGGACCATGCCTGCTAGGAATAGTCATTTGCTCAAACTAATATCATACAGGTTACCTACTCCCCACAGACAGTACCTTCTGCAGTTCAATGCTTCACACAAATCCAACTTCCAGGAGGGTAGCGATTGCGCAGGATGCAACGAATTTTTTTCCCAATTCTGATCTCTTCAGTTTGACCCGTCACTTTTAATAAAACAATGGCCTCCATGCACGATAAATTCCTCACTGTCATAGTAGACTGTGACCAATCAGAAACTGTCTGCTGATGGAACCACAGCAACAAAGGTGTTCTCTGCACTCGATTTTTTAATTTAATTCAATTAACTTCTTTTAATTAGCTCCTGGTCTAATGAGAAATCTAATCCCCGCAGTGTAACGCTAGGATATAAATCTATTTTTCACGTGGTGCACAGAAAATCTGTAAATCCTCTGTGCCTCTGCTAACAGTTGTTTGGGTTATGATTGGAAGTTTTTATTTTGGAAATATCCAGATTCGTTTGAGTCAAATAATAAAGTAGAGGGAAACTGAAGTAAAGAAAAATCCTGGTGCACTCTACATGTCCCTGTGAATTATGCTAAAAATATACGTTGTAGCTGAATACAGCAAATTTTCTGTATGACACATAATCTGTGAATGATTTTTAAACCAGTGTTTAAGCATCTGAAAATACGAACACTGGAAATGTACTTTAGGACCAAGCAGAACAATCTGACAAACCTCAGAGTCCTAAATGAAGATTAAAACCCAAATATTAACCTAGATACATCTTTTAGATGCTGATTAATCTGCTGTGCATTTTCAATATTTTCTGTTTTATTTTACACTTTCAACTTTCAAAGCCTTTCTTTTCATCTCCAACTCATGAGCTTCCCCTTTCTGACTTCAAGGGCATATGTTTGATTCAACTGCACTGACAAGCTCTGTCGAGCAGCCTTTTGACTTAATAATGATTCTTTGAAGTTTTCAAATTATTGAAGATAATTACAGTGAGATATTTAAGCCGGCTGGCATCTCTGTAATGTACCATTCAGACCTTGAGGTAACACCTCTGCACCCTCTTCTAAACATTTTTTACAACCATAATTCCAAACCCTACTGTGGCTGATTTATTTTCTTGTAAGCTTCAGAATAAATAAAGAGTAAGGTAATGGATATGGCCCAGTAATGTCACAGGAAAGCAGTATCAACAATCAGGAACCCGCACCAACCAGGCCACGCTCTCTTCTCGCTGCTGCCGTCAGGAAGGAGGTACAGGAGCCTCAGGACTCACACCACCAGGTTCAGGAACAGTTATTACCCCTCAACCTTCAGGCTCTTGAACCAGGGGGATAGTTTATGCAACATCATTTGCTCCATCACTGAACTGTTCCCACAACCTATGACCTCTTTTTCAGTCTACATGGTGACTGCAAACAAGGTGGAATCATTACTTCATCACCTCACTCTAGTTTCAAAGTAAGTTTATTATTGAAGTATGTATACAGTATATCATATACAGTGGATTCCATTAATTAGGCCATCAGTTAATCGGGGCAGCTTACTTGGGACAACTCTTAAAGAACAAAACAGCAGTCTAGAAAAAAGCTGGGACTCCCTTCATATATTTAAGACACTATGCCAGTTAAATTGGGACTGGAGGCTGTTGACAAACAGTTTCTAACTAGCACCAGTCACGTGCACATGTGTGGCTGATAGTCACTACACTGATAAATAAGTAGTAATATAATTCAGAACTGTTTTATTACTCACCGCCATTTCAAGCATTTAGGTTTGGAGATGCCAAAAACAGCCAGCAGTGAAGAATTTGAAGGTATCTAAAATTATCTTGAATGTTATAATGCAAATCAAGATTTGGAGGATGCAATCATCATTAGCATTGTTTGAAGGCTTTCCTTATTTCACTGGTCACCTACACGAATTTTGTTTGTTTACAGTCAATTGAAAGAACCCAGTAGTATTGACTAAATGTATCCTCTGTCGATATGTATCAGGAACTAATAGACAGTTTTTGGTATTGTACTGGTCCAGAAATGGCCCAATTAACTGGAATCCATTGTACTACCCTTACCTATCCCTTGAACAGGACCCCACAAAGGAGCACCAGGCCATTGTCACTCTCACCATCACTGACTTATTAGCTCTGGGGATCTCCCATCTACTGCCACCAAACTTATTGTTCCTGTATCCTACATATCCCATTTCTACCTTCTACCCATGATCTATAAACCTGTCTGTCCAGATATTCTCATCGTTTCTGCTTGTTCCTGCTCCACGGAACACATATCTGCATACCTCGACTCTGTTTTCTCCCCCTCCCCCTTATTGAGTTCCTTCCTACCTATGTCTGTAACACTTCACGTTCTCTGGATATTTTCAATGACTTCTAGTTCCCTGGCTCCAAATGACACATTTTAACCTCGGACATCCAGTCCCTATATATCTGCATCACCCATCAGAAGGACATTAAAGCTCTCCAGTACTTCTGGACACCAGATACAACCACTTTCCTTCCACCATCAATCTCTTCCATCTAGCAGACATGGTCCTCACTCTCAATAATTTCTCCTTTGGTTCTTCCCACTTCCTTCAAAGGAAAGTTGTAGCCATGGGCACTCACAATGGTCCCAGCTATGCCTATCATTTTGCTCGCCACATGAAACAGCCCATGTTCCAAGCCTAGACTGGTATCGCTCCCCAACTTTTCCTCTGCTACATCGATGACTGCATTGGTGCTGCTTCCTGCACCCACACTGATCTGGCTGACTTCATCAACTTTGCCTCCAACTTCCACCTTGCCCTCAAATTTACCTGGTCCATTTCTGACACCTCGCTCCCTATTCTCAATCTCTCTCTCTCTCTCCCCCTCTCTGGAGTCAGACTATCTACTCATCTCTTTTATATACCCACTGATTCTCTCACTTTCTGCTTCCCTTATCCATCCGTGCACTGATCTCTGTCCTGGCACTTATCCTTGCAAGTAGAACAAATACCACACCTGCCTACACTTCCTCCCTCACTACCACTTAGGGCCCCAAACAGTCCTTCCAGGAGAGGTGACACCACCTGTGAGTGTGTTAGGATTATATACTTTATTCCATGCTCCAGTGTGAGATCCATGTAGATTGGAAGACCGCTTCGCTGAGCATCTACACTCTGTCCAACAGAAAAAGCGGGATCTCCAGGTAGCCACCCATTTCAATTCTACTTCCCATTCTCATTCCGCTATGTCAGTCCATGGCCTCCTCTACTGCCACGATGGAGGAGCAACCCTTTATATTCCATCTGGGTAGCCTCCAACCTGATGACATGAGCATCAATTTCTTGAACTTCTGGTTATTGCCCCCCTTCTCACCATTCCCCATTCCTGTTTCCCTACCTCTCCTTACCTGCCCATCCTCCTTCCTTTTCTTCCAGAGTTTTCTAACTTCTCCTGTCAGATTCCACCTTCTCCAGCTCATTGTCTCTTTCACCATATCAACTTCCCAGCTCTTTACTTCCCCTCCTCCCCCCTCCCAGTTTCACCTATCACCTGCCACCTTGTACTTCTTCCTCCACTCCCCCATGTTCTTACTTAGACTTCTCTTTCTTTCCAGTCCTCATGAAGGTTCTCAGGCTAAAACATCAACTGTCTATTCATCTCCATAGATACTGCCTGGCCTGCTGAGCATTTTGTATGTGTTGCTTTGTATTTCCAGCACCTGCAGATTTTCTCAGGTTTATAATTCTTTTCAGCACCAATAATCTAAGTTCAATTCCCACTGTGCTCTCCAAGGAGTCTGCAAGTTCTTCTGCTGACTGCTCGAGTTTCCTCTGGGTGCTTTGGTTTCCTCCCACATTCCAAAGACATACGAATTAGGATTATTGTGTTGTGTACGTTATATCAGTGCTGGATGAATGGTGACAATTGCAGGCTGCCCCAGCACATATCAGACTGTGTTGTTCATTGACACATTCACTGTATGTTACAATGTTTCAATGTACATTTGACAAGTAAAGCTTATCCTTAGATCTTTAAGTTCCTGTGCAATCTTTGCAGCAGCAGGTGATAATCTATCAGCCAGTAATGTGCAATTGTTGATGATATCTTCAAGGAGTGCTGGTGGGTGTCCTGCCCCACCAAACACCAATTCATCGGGAGGGTTCTTGCAATGATGCAAATGGGTCTGAGCACAATTGCAAAGAGAGACAGCAACAGTGTTGATCAAATGACTTCAAACTTTACTTCAACAGTCAGAAGCACCCAGTACAACTGTCTTTCTACATTCACTTGTTCAGATTTCAAACTAAAATACACAGAGCAACTTAAGGGTTCACAGAGAATATTACAAGAAGGCTTCAGATAAGCTGTCTCACAAGATCCAAGACTTCAGGAGAAAAATCAGGCAATCAGTCCACAAAACAAAGGGGGTGATGCTACAGGGCTAGATCCCAACAAGTCTTTTCTCAGTACCAACACAGGTAGGTAATTCCACAGAGAATGACTAACCTTAGCAGTTGATTTTAACAAGCAGAGCAAAGATCAAGTCTGAGCAACTGATAGATGCAGCCACCAGCCTCAAATACCTCCCAGTCAGTCTCAGGTGTGTCTTGTAATCCAATTGAGGTTCCTTCCAGTGATTAGGGATGAGGATCTCCACCCAGACAGCTGCCACCATTGCTCTTGGCAGTGTCACTGCCACCTGCTGGGCTCCTCAGGTGTTACAGCACTCACTGCCTCTTCAGCTGACTCCAGGGGCTGAGGTCGGTCTGGGTGTCCCCAGCGGAAATCTCTCATGAGGGACAGGTCTCTGGTGTGATGAGACAGTACCCAGGATCTTTCCCCAGGACTGTAGCATTCCCAATCCACAAGATATTTCATACTCCCACCTACCTGGCATGAGTTAAGCAGCCTCTGAACTGTATAAATTGAACCATCTGCAACAAAACAGGAGTGAGAGGAGAGGTAAAAACCAGTTTAAATAGGGAGACATGAAAAACGGAGCTCGCCCGGAGAGACCTGAGCAGGGCCAGCTGATGAGCCACTGGGTTAATCCATCTCACTATCTTTAAAGGTTGAACATCGCGGGCTGAGAGCTTCTGAGAGTCTATGTGGAGAGGCAGATGCCACGTAGACAACCACACCCACTGACCAAGTTGGAAGGAGGTAGCCGGTCTGTGCTTACGGTTAGCCTGGTGTTAACCTGACTGAGTGCTGCGTGGGCCTTTCACCAGGCCCTTCTGCACCTTGACACTGCTGCCCCAGCAGAGTGAACAGCAACCTCTGGCTGCCATCGCAGGATAATAGCTTCGAGCTCTGAGACCCCAGGTTGTCTGAGGCAAAGAAACGCAGGCACTTCTCCAGCTCCTGACTGGCCCTCTCAGTATTCCCATTGGACTGAGGATGGATACGTGAGGACAAACTCACAGAGGTGTTAAACAAAACCTGCAGGCAAACTGGTGTGATGTGATGTCCTCCGGAATGCCATGACTCCACACCACCTCTGTCACCTCAAGCTTGCCTCTGCTTGCTGAGCGGAGCTGGGAGAGCAGAACAAAATGTGCACGTTTGGAAAAACAGTCCTGATGGCAGGCCTTCAAAAAATAGCTGGGACGTACAGGTTACAACAGGAGATAGAAATGGCATGTCAAAAAGACAAATGTAATGATAATAATGGGAGATTTTAACATGTAGGTAGTTTGGAAAAGCCAGGTTGGTAATGGATTTCAAGAGAGTGAATTGTTGAATGCCAATGAGGTGGCTTTATAGAACATTGTCATTGAGCCTACTAGGGTATCAGTTATACTGGGCTGGGTGTTATGCAATGCACCGGAGGTGATTGGGGAGGTAAAAGAGCACTCAGGAACAGTGATCACAATATGACTGAGTTCAACTTGAAGTTTGATAGCGAGAAAGTAAAGTCTGATGTAACAGTATTTCAGTGGAGTAAATGAAATTACAGTGGCATGAGAGAGGAGTTGGCCAAAGTAAATTGGAAGGAGATGCTGGCAGGGATGACAACAGAGCAGTAAATTCTTGAGTTTCTAGGAAAAATGAGGAAGGTGAAGGTGAAGATTCCAAGAACAAAGAAATACTCAAATAGCAAAATAGTAGAACTGTGGCTGACAAGGGAAGCCAAAACTAATGTAAAAGCAAAAGAAAAGGCATACAACAAAACAAAAATTAGTGGGAAGATAGAGGATTAGGAAGATTTTAAAACCCTACAGAGAGCAACTAAAAGAATTATTAGGAGGGAAAAGATGAAACATGAGAGCAAGCTAGCAAACAATATCTAAGTGGATAGTAAAAGCTTTTTCAAGTTATGTAAAAAAAAAGAGAGACAAGAGTGGGTATTGAACCGCTAGAAAATGTAGCTGGAGTAATAATAATGGGGGACAAGGAGATGGCAGATTAACTAAATGAGTATTCTGCATCAGTCTTCACTGTGGAAGATACTAGCAGCGTGCCAGATGTTGTAGTGTGTGAAGGAAGAGAAGTGAGTGCAGTTACTATTACAAGGGAGAAGGTGCTCAAAAAGCTGAAAGACCCAAGGGTATACAAGTCACCCGGACCAGATGAACTGCACCCTAGGGTTCTGAAAGAGGTAACAGTAGAGATTGTGGAGGCATTAGATATGATCTTTCAAAAATCATTGGACTCTGGCATGGTGCCAGAGGACTGGAAATTGCAAATGTCACTCCACTCTTTAAGAAAGGAAGGAGACAGCAGAAAGGAAATTATAGACCAGTTAGCCTGACCTCAGTGGTTGGGAAGACATTGGAGTCAATTGTTAAGGATGAGGTTGTGGAGTACTTGGTGACACAGGACAAGACAATAGAAAGATGGCATAGTTTCCTTAAGGGAAAAATTTTGCCTGATGAACCTATTGGAATTACTTGAGGAGATTATAAGTAGGATAGGTAAGGAGAATGCAGTGGATGTTGTGTATTTGGACTTTCAGAAGGCCTTTAACAAGGTGCCACACATGAGGCTGCTTACCAAATTAAGAGCGCATGGCATTACAGGAGAGTTACTAACATGGTTAGAGCATTGGCTGATTGGTAGGAGACAGTGAGTGGGAATAGAAGAATAAAAGGCTGCCAGTGACCTGTGGTGTTCTGCAGGGCTTGATGTTGGTACTGCTTTTTTATGCTGTATATCAATGAATTAGATAATGGAGTAGATGGCTTTGTTGCCAAGTTTGAAGATGATATAGAGGTTTGTGGAGGGGAAGGTAGTGTTGATGAAATAGGAAGGCTTCAAAACGACTGGGCAAGAAAGTGGCAAATGAAATACAATGTTGGAAATGCATGATCATGCCCTTTAGTAGAAGAAATAAATGTGTAAACTATTTTCTGAATGGGGAGAAAATCCAAAAATCTGAGATGCAAAGGGACTTGGGAGTCCTTGTGCAGAACATCCTAAAGTTTAACTTGCAGGAAAAAGAAGGAAAATGCAATGTCAGTACTCTTTTCAATAGGTCTAGAGTACAAGAGCAGAGATATGATGCTGAGGCTTTTTAAGGCACTGGTGAGAGTGCATCCACCTTCATATTCTTAGATCCTGGACAGTAGGTAAGGACAAACACAAATCTGTTTAAAAAACAGCCCACCTGAAATGGTGTGGATTTCATCACTTGGCCTCTCTCAGGCAGTAGGTTCTTATGTTCTGTCAGGACCTGGAAGGGATGGGCTGCTCCTTCCAGACTGTGCCTCCACACCTCCAGGGCAGGTTTTTGGTCCAACAGCTCTGCCATTAATACTGCAATTTTTTCTGTGGGTGAAAGCTTATGGGAGATAAGGACACAAGGGTGGGTCTTACTGTCTACTGCAGATCTTGGTGACAAATCTGCTCCCACTCCCACATCAGAGGCATCTACTCCCATGGTGAATGGTCGAGTGGAGTCCTTCTGTAGCCTCCCTCTAAACTACCTGCCCCTCCATCTATCTTCATTTAATCTGCAAACTTTGCAACAAAGCCATTAATTCCATCATCCGAATCAGTCATGTATAACCTAAAAGGAATCGACCCAAAGCCGACCCCTGCAGAACACCACTAGTCACTGGCAGCCAACCAGAAAAGGCTCCTTTTATTCCAACACTTTGCCTCCTGCTAATCAGCCACTCCTCATCCATGCTAGAAACTTTCCTGTAATACCATGGGCTCCTAGCCTCATGTGTGGCACCTTGTCAAAGGCCTTCTGAAAATCCAAGTACACAACATCAACTGATTCTCCTTTGTCTATCCTGCTTGTTATTTCCAGAAGATTTGTCAGGCAAGATTTGCAATGGAGGAAACCATGCTGACTAGGGTCTATTTTATCTTGTGCCTCCAAGTACCCTGAGACCTCATGCTTAATAATTGACTCCAACATCTTCCCAACCACTGAAGTCAGACTAACAGGCCTATAGTTTCCTTTCTTCAGCCTCTCTCCCATCTTGAAGAGTAGAGTGACATTTGTAAAAAGGGGGATGTCAGGTAGTTTTTTTACACAGAGAGTGTTGGGTGCAGGGACTGCCCCACCAGTGGTGGTGGTAGAGACAGATACATTAGGAATATTTAAGAAGCTCTTAGATATGCACATGGATGATAGAAAAGTGGAGGGCTAAATGGAAAGGAAGAGTTAGATTGATCTTAGATTAAAAGGTTGGCAAATGTCGTGGGCTGAAGAGTCTGTATTGTGCTATAGTATTCTATGTTCAATGTTCTATGCCATCATGGGTTAGTATAGCAGTTGGCGTGATGTTATTACAGTTCAGGGTTTGGAGATCAATTTCAATGTCACCGGTAAGGAGTCTGTAGGTCCTTCCCATGGAATGTGTGGGTTTTCTCCGGGTGCTTCGGTTTCCTCCCACAGTTCAAAGACGTAACAGTTTGTAGGTTCATTGGTCAGTATAAATTGCCCTGCAGTTAGGTTAGGATTAAATCAGGGGTTGCTAGGTGACCTGGCTCAAAGGGCCAGAAGAACCTGTTCTGCACTGTATCTCAATAAATAAACGTAAACTACTTTTTGATAATTGTGCTGAAAGTGCTTTATAAGTGTGGGCTTGAGAACATAGACATTTCTCTCGTAGAACACTGTAAAATAATGTCCTGAGAAATTTTCTAGGCTTTAAAAACTTTTGGCTGTTTCTCTGACTTTTAAACAATAGTGAGTGAATCTGGAAGCCTTTCTAATGGCAATCTTTAGTTTGTCGTACACTCCTGGCGGGCAGGTGTCAGAACATGAGCTTGCAGATGCAATCATTATCTTTAACAGCTCAAGCGTGAATAAATAAGCTATGAAGGACACAAGCCAGGTAGTTTGATTCAGAATGCAGTCAGGTGCAGAATACTCTTTCTGGAACTAATCCCATTATGTCTCATCAAGGTACTAATTGGACATAGAAAGCCTAGACAATGTGCAAACCACAAATCAATCAAAGGCTGCCATATTCGATATGCAGCTGTATTTCTCAGAGGTTAGTTAGATTGTAGTCTGCTACGCGTACTTCATGTCCTCTGCAGAACATAAAGAACTAAAAGAGCTGGTGCTCAGTTCTTGGACCAGCTACTGCAATTCTCTATAGCAAGACCACGAACATGAAGGTGCCTACTGGCATGAAAAGCTCTGTTGAGAACGTCAAAAGAAAATAAAAGGGGCTCTATTCAAAATGTCGATTGTTTATTCACTTCTATAGATGCTGCCTGACATGCTGAATTCCTCCAGCATTTTGTGTGTGACTCCTGATGAAGGGTCTTGGTCAGACATGTTGGTTCTTTATTCTTCTCCATAGATGCTACCTGACTTGCTGAGTTCCTGCAGCATTTTGTATGTGTTACTCTGGATTTCTATCATCTGCAGAATCTTTTGTGCTTCTGATGTACTGGGGGCAGCCTGAAAGTGTGCAAATCTGGCACCAGTACAGCATGCCCACAATGATCCTCACAACAACAGAAGCAACAGCTAAAACACAAGGAGCAGGTTCATGAGAATGATTCTGGAAGTGAAAGGGTCAATTTACGAGAAGCGCTTAGTATCATAGAGTCATAAAAAATATAGCTCAGAAACAAGCCCTTCAGCCCATCTAGACTGTGCCAAACTTTTAATCTGCATAGTCAAATCGAGCTGCACCCAGACAATAGTCCTCAATACCCCTCCCACCTTATTCAAATGTTTCTTAAATGTTGAAATTAAACCTGCATCCACCTCTTCTGCAGGCATCTCATTCAACACTCTCACTACCCTCTGAATGAGGAAGTTTTCCCTCATATTCTCCCCTTAAATATATCACCTTTCACCTTTCACCCCTAGCCCATTACCTGTAGTTGTAGCCCCATCTAACCTCAGCCCACTTGCATTTACTATGTATATCCTCATGATTTTGTGAACCTCTATCAAATCTCCCCTCATTCTCCTACATTCTGTGGAATGAAGGCATAGCCTATTCAACTTTTCCCCATAACTCAGGTCCTCAAGTCCTGGCAACATCTTTGTAAAATTTCTCTGTATACTCTCAATCTTATTTGCATCTTTCCCGTAGGTAGGTGACCAAAATTGCATACAATACTTCAAATTATGCTTCACCAATGCCTTAACAATTTCATCATAACATTCCAACTTCATTAGTACGTTGATTAATGAAGGCCAATGTGTTAAAAGCTTTCTTTATGAGCCTATCTACCTGTGACATCACTTTCAAGGAATTATAGATCTCTATTCCCAGGTCCCTCTGTTCCACAGCATTCCTCAGTGCCCTTCTGCTCACTGTGTATGGCTAGCTCTGGTTGCCTCTTCTGAAATACAAAACCTCACCCTTGTCTGCATTAAAGTCCATCTGCCATTTTTCAGCCCTGTTTTCTAGCTGGTCCAGATCTTGCTGCAAGCTTTGCTAGCTGCTGTCCACTACAACGCCAATCTTAGAGTCATCTGCAAATTTGCTGATTCAGTTTACCACACTATCATCCAGATGAGAAACAATGGCCCCAGCACTGATCCGTGATGCATTCCTCTAGTCACAGGTCTCCAGTCAGTGAGACAACCATTTACTACTATTCTTTGGTTTCTCCCACAAAGGAAATGTCCAATCCAATTTACAACCTCACCTTGAATGCCAAGTAACCAAATCTTCTTGACCAAATTCCCATGCAGGAACTTGTCAAATGCCTTGCATGTAGACAACATCCACTGCCTTGCCTTCATTAACTTTCCAGGTAACTTTCTTGTGCAAGGCCACGGTGACTATCCCTAAACAGCCCCTCTCTATCCAAATATTTATATATCCAGTCCCTCAGAATGCCTTCCAATAACTTTCCCACCACTGATTACAGCCTCACCAGTCTCTAGTTTCCCAGCTTATTCTTAGAGACTTTCTTAAACAACAATACAACGTTAACTATCCTCCAATACTCCGGCACTTCACCTATTGTTAAGGATGTTTTAAATATCTCTGCTAGGGCCCCTGCAATTTCTGCACTTGCCGACACAGTGTCGAAGAGAACACATTGTCAGGCCCTGGGGATTTATTCACCCTAACTTACATCAAGATAGCAAACACTTCCTCCTCTGTAATCTGTATAGGGTCTATGACCTCAATGCTGTCTTGCCTCACATCTATACACTCTGTGTTCATCTCCCAAGAAAATACAGATGCAAAAAAAAAATCCATTTAAGATCTCCCCTTTGATTGCCCTGGGCACATACTCTGGGAATGAGAGAGGATCTCCTTGAAACTTATCAAATAATGAAAGGGCTAAATGGTGGCACCATCGAGTAGTAGCCAGAGTGATGCTCTTACAGTTCACAGTGTCAGAGTTCAGAGTTCAATTCTGGCATCATCTCCAAGCAGACTTTACATCCTCCTTGTGACCACATGGGTTTTCCACAGGTGCTCCAGATTCCTCCCAGTTAAAAGACATACTGTTTCGTCAGTTAATAAGTCCTTGTAAATTGGCCCATGATTAGGCTAGGGTTAGTGTTGGCACGTGGCCAAGTGGTTAAGGCGTTGGTCTAGTGATCTGAAGGTTGCTAGTTCGAGCCTCAGCTGAGGCAACGTGTGTGTCCTTGAGCAAGGCACTTAACCACACATTGCTCTGTGACCACACCGGTGCCAAGCTCTATCAGCCCTAGTGCCCTTCCCTTGGACAACATTGGTGGTGTGGAGAGGGGAGACTTGCAGCATGGGCAACTGCTGGTCTTCCATACAACCCTGCCCAGGCCTAAATAAAACGTCTTATCATCAAAGTCGAAGGTCAAAGTACATATATGTCACCATTTACAAACCTGAGCTTCATTTTCTTGTGGGTATACTCAGTAAATCAAATAACTGTAATAGAATCAATGAAACACCACACCATCTGCGCATATAATCATTGTGCAAAAGATAACAAACGGCAAATACAAGAAAGAAGAAATAATAATAATTCACACAACAGTCAGATAAAACTTCTAAGGATATATTTTCATCAACGAAAACAGGAATCAGAACCCCACACAAGCATATGCATTTCAGATAAGAAGTATATACTACTAAACTTAAATGAGACCACAACCCAAAAAAATGGAGATATTATCACTATTGAAGAAAAAGGTAACCAAATGGAAGAACCTGACCCTCCATGGAAGACATCCCCATGATCTGAGCAGACTAGATGTTGACAAGCATCGAACATCTGGCTCAGAGTTGGAGACCTCTTCCCAGAAACAAAGGGGTTCCTTGTGGTGATATAGGACCAGGTGGTTAACAAAAAAAAAATAATCAAAAATACATAAAAAAAAGACCAACAAATTGAAGATGATAAAATGCTGAGAAAAACAAAACAGAAACAATCCAACACATTGCAAAATCCTACAGCAGTTTAACTCAATCTGATCACTTGTACAGGCACACTCAAGTGACAAACATCATTCATCAAAGCTTGCTTTAAAATGTACCTCGTAAATGAAATCACACCTTACTATAAATACAAGCCTGCTCCAGTTTTAGAGTCAGAACACCACAAAGTGTATTATGACCGATCAGTTATAACAGATAGGACAATCCATAATAACCGTCTGGATATACTATTACAGGATAAACAAACAAGAACAACTTATTTCATAGATATAGCCATTCCAAACACACATAACATACAGAAATCAGTAAGTGAAAAACACCAGAAGTATGTTGAATTTAAAGAGGAAATTGAAAGACCTTGGAACATGAACAGGGCATACATTGTCCCGATAGTAATATCTACAACTGGTATCATCCCGAGGTCTATATACAGTAGCATTAAACTTTTAGGGCTACACAGTAATATTCATGTAAATCTCCAGAAAGTCAGAAAACTGAACACCAGTAGAACAGTCCGAAAGTTCCTAGTATTGACAAATGAGTGAGCTTGGCTATGCCCATGCCTCAGGCTTTACCAGCTTGAGCTGAGGAAAACATAAAGAAAATATTAATAATAAATAATTAAGCAATAAATATCAAGAATATGTGATGAGGAGTACTTGAAAGTGAGCCCATAGGTTGTTGGAAAAGTTAAGTGTTAGGGTGAGTGAAGTTATCTCCTCTGCTTCAAGAGCCTGATGGATGAGGAACAGGGGTGCAGAGCTAACCGGAGCGTGTCCGGCACATCTTTAAGAAAAAAGCCGAAATAAACAAGCTAATTGGCTAAAGGTGCCACCCAGGGTGATTGAGTATCTCAGAAACTGCTGATCTCCTGAGATTTTTACGCACAACAGACTCTAGCGTTTACAAAGAATGGTGACATAAACAAAAATACATCCAGCGAGTGGCTGTTCTGTGAGTGAAAACATCTTATTAAATCCACTCGCTGGATTTTTTTTTGTTTTTGGCACCATTCTTTGTAAACTCTAGACTCTGTTGTGCATAAAAATCCCAGGAGATCAGCAGTTTCTGAAAGATTCAAATCACCCTGGGCGGCACCTGATTAATTAGTTTGTTTATTTTGCCTTTTTTCCTAAAGATGTGCTGGATGCACTCTGGCTAGCACTGCACCCCTGATGAAGAGTAATAATTGTTTCTGAACCTAGTGGTGTGGGTCCTGAGGCTCCTGTACCTTCTTTCTAATGAAGTTACAACAAAACAGCAACCACAAAACAACAACAGCAAAACAAGCCTTATTCCTCCCATCCACTCACCAACCCACAGACAAGCTCCCCATCCCACGACAGGCTGCCTCCAGGCCTCCAACCTACAGTCCCTGGCCTGGACTAGCCGACTTTCAGGCATCAGGTCTCCAATTTCTGGATATGCCATCAGACCTAACATTCTTAAGACAATTGTATTTGTACTGGAGCCTGAAGACTAAATCATTTAGTTCTACCTAATCTACTGAATTCCTCTTGCTTTTGTTTAAATTAATTTAGTAAAGATAAAATGAAAATCACAAGAGATTCTCCAGATGCTTGAAATCCAGAGCAACACACACAAAATGCTGAGGAACTCAGCAGGTCAGGCAACATTTATGGAATTGGATAAACAGTCAACGTTTTGGGCCAAGACCTTTCTTCAGGACTTAGAAAATGTAAACTTATATATTAAATTCACATTGTCATGTTATATAAATTTCCGTTTATTAAATAAAATGTAGATCTATATGATGTGACAACATGAATCACTGTTAATCAGAAAGCAGTTCTTTTGGAAGGTGTTCTATTGATATGTAGCTAAACATAACCACCTGCATGTGGCAGGGCAGGAGGAAACTGAATGTTGGACTGAGGACATGATAGAAAAGTAAAGGGGTGGGCTGCAGACACCCGAGAAACCAAGGCCCACAACAACAGATAACCTGGGACACAGGCCAGCGGAAATCACTTGGTTGGGACCCAGCGGAAGCTAGCGGCCAGCGCAACAACCAACCAATCAGAGCAATGAATTGGACCAATATGAATGTGATCACTTGAGAGAAACAACAGTCCATTGGGCAGTGATGATGTCACCTCGACGGGTGATGAAATGTTTGAGACCTAATCTCCAGGCTTGGTGAACAACCCACAACAAGCAGCCAAGCCGAGCTACCAGCCTTCTCTTTCACTTCACAACAATCTCTTCTGCACATCACAAGTCCCATAAATGGCATGATAATGTAATGGTTAGCGTAACAGTATCACATCAAAGGGATCTGGGGTTTGATTCCTGCCTCGTGACTGTGTGGGTTTCCTCCAGGTGCTCTGGTTTCCTCCCACATTCCAGAGGTATATGAGTTAGTAGGTGAATGATTACATGGATGTAATTAAGTGGTGAGGGCTTTTTGGACCTGTTATTGTGCTGTATCTCCAAAATAAAACAGCAGTGAGTATTAAACTCATTTTATCAGTGTTGGTTGAGGCAATTATATTTAGCCACTTCTCCAAGAAAGAAGCTCTTGAGCTTTTGAATCCTGAAGAAATGAAACAGTTTCTGTTTAACTTATTGTCTGCAAAGCAGACACTTTCCATATTGCAGTCATCCATCAGTGAAATATGTATTTAGAGATAGAGTGTGGAACAGGCCCTTCCAGCCGCACCACTCAGCAACCCATCAATTTAACCTCCAGCTTTTTACAATGCCCAATAAACCTACTAACTGGTACATCTCTGAACTGTGGGAGGAAACCAGAGCACCCAGAAGAAACACATACGCTCAGAGGAAGAATGTACAAACTTTCTCAGAGAGGATGCTGGAATTGTACTCCGAACTCCAAAAAAAAAGAATTACTGGAAGGAGAAATGGATGGATGTTCATGCTTACTAGATGGAGAAATCGATGGATGTTCATACTTACCAGAAGGAGAAATCAATGGATGTTCATACTCACCAGAAGGAGAAATCAATGGATGTTCATGCTTACCAGAAGGAGAAATCAATGGATGTTCATACTTACCAGAAGGAGAAATCAATGGATGTTCATACTTACCAGAAGGAGAAATCAATGGATGTTCATACTTACCAGAAGGAGAAATCAATGGATGTTCATGCTTACCAGAAGGAGAAATCGATGGATGTTCATGCTTACCAGAAGGAGAAATCGATGGATGTTCATACTTACCAGAAGGAGAAATCGATGGATGTTCATGCTTACCAGAAGGAGAAATCGATGGATGTTCATGCTTACCAGAAGGAGAAATCGATGGATGTTCATGCTTACCAGAAGGAGAAATCGATGGATGTTCATGCTTACCAGAAGGAGAAATCGATGGATGTTCATGCTTACCAGAAGGAGAAATCGATGGATGTTCATGCTTACCAGAAGGAGAAATCGATGGATGTTCATGCTTACCAGAAGGAGAAATCGATGGATGTTCATGCTTACCAGAAGGAGAAATCAATGTTCTTGTTGATGTTTTCCTGCTGGCATCTTTCCCTTCCTTTCTAGTCCTGATGAAGAGTCTCAGACCAAGATGTTGACTGTTTATTCATTTCTATAAACGCGTGTGTTGCTAACTTTACTACCAGATGGGCAGCACAGTAGCATAATGATTAGCACAACACTTTACAGTATCAGTTCCCACCACTGTCTGTAAGGAGATTATACATTCTCTCTGTGACTACATTGGTTTCCTCCGGATGCTCTGGTTTTCTCCCACTGTCCAAAGATGGGTTAATTGGTCATTGTAAATTGTCCCATGATTAGATTAGGAATAAATCTGGGTTTGCTGGGCAGCACAGGTCGAAGGGCCAGAAGGACATGTTCGGCACTGTACCAGGAGCGTGTTCCATGTTCGATCGTCAGATTCAATTGCAGTTGTTCAAACTACCAGTTAATGAACATAATTACCATGAATATCCGGGCATATACATTAGGGGCATTTACAAAACTCTTAGATAGGTGCATGGGTGATAAGAAAATGGAGGGTGACGTGGGAGGGAAGGGTTAGATTAATCTTAGAGTAGACTTAAAGGCTAGTACAAAATTGTGGGCTGAAGGGCCTGTACTGTGCTGGAGTATTCTATGTTCACAGTATGTTTCACATTCTATCCTAAGAAATAAGATGAAAATTGATTAATGAATAACCTTTGCTGGAAATACTTGTATCCAGAGAGTAGGAAACTCTAAGACTGGCCTCAAGTAATAACTTGCCCAGTGACATAGGCTTCTTGGCAAATTGCCAGGGCGCCCCTGCATCTGGTAGTACTGATTATTAACGCAAGTCATCTCAGCAGAGAGCCATTAAATAAAGAAAACTAAAAGAGAAGCTATAAATTTCATGCTACTCCAACAATCACTTATCCTAAATAATTGCAGGAAGTGTTATTGGGATTGCAGACATAGCATTTTATCTATGTTTCTGTGGAATCAGAAACTGGTTCACCAGGGTAAGGGCTAATTCAGAGACATATTCATACTGCTCATTTTCATCTACCTTGAATCAAAGTGTGCTCTTGGTACAACATAGAGAGGAGACAGGAAACTCAGTTTGGAGAAATACAGCAACTACAATATTGTGCTTTTGGTTTATTCTTTGTGCAGAGTCACTTCTCAGACCATAAGACATAGGAGAAGAATTAGGCTATTTGACCCATCAAGTCTGTTCCACCATCCCATCATGGCTGATTTATCTTGCCTTTCAACCCCATTCCCCTGCCTTCTCCCTGTAATCTTTGACACCTTGACTAATCAAGAATCTATCAACCTCCACTTTACATACACCCAAAGAATCAGCCTCCTCAGCCAAATGTGGTAAAAAAATTCCACAAATTCACCACCCTGTGGCTAAAGAAATTTCTCCTCATAATATCTAACAGGAATGTTCACCCTGAAGAATCTTTGCTCCATTCCCCACAGTTCCCAACAAGATTCCTGTTTCCCTCAGTGGTTCATCAAGGCAGGTAGGACACATTTCCAATTTATTTTGTCCTTTGAAACCTCTGCGTTTACAACTTTGGACGTGCTAATATTTTCAGTCATCCCTGCTGGAAAATAAACTATGGACTCACTTTTAATGCCTCCATCTCATGTTCTTGATATTTATTGCTTATTTATTTATTATTATTTTTTTATTTCTTTATGTATTTGTACAATTCTTTATGTATTTGTACAATGATAATGAGGCAGTCTACAGAGAAGTCATCACCCTGACATAGTGATGTCAAGAAAACAACCTCCCCCTCAATGTCACAAAAACAAAGGATCTGGTTGTGGACTACAGGAAGAATAGAGACAGGTTCACCCCTGTTGACAGCAGTGGATCTGGGGCTGAGAGGGTGAACAGCTTTAAGTTCTTTGGCATAAACATCAATGAGGATCTCACGTGCTCTGTACGTACCAGCTGTGTGGTGAAAAAGGCACAACAGTGCCTCTTTCACCTCAGACAGTTGAAAAAGTTTGGTATGGGCCCCGAATCCTAAAAACTTTCTACAGGGGCACAATTGAGAGCATCCTGACAGACTGCATCACTGCCTGAATATGGGAACTGTACTTCCCTCAATCGTAGGACTCTGCAGAGAGTGGTGCGGACAGCCCAGCACATCTGTAGAAATGAACTTACCACTACTCAGGGCATTTACAAAGACGGATGTGTACAAAGGGCCAGAAAGATCATTGGGGACCCGAATCACCCCAACCACCCCAACCACAAACTGTTCTATCTGCTACCATCCGGGAAACGGTACCGCAGCATAACAGCCAGGACCAACAGGCTCCGGGACAGCTTCTTCCACCAGGCCATCAGACTGATTAATTCATGCTGACACAACTGTAATTCTATGTTATATTGACTGTTCATATTTACTGTCTTACTATTTATTATGTAAATAACTATAAATTGCACATGGCACATTTAGATGGAGACGTAATGTAAAGATTTTTACTCCTCGTGTATATGAAGGACGTAAGAAATAACGTTAATTCAATTCAATTCAGTTTGTTGTCTTTTGCACAGCGGTTGAACATCCAAGTTGAGCAGACTTTCAATGATTCTACTGTCGATTTATTGAGTATGCCCGCAAAAATGGATGTCAGGGTTGTATATGGTGACATATATGTACTTTGATAATAAATTTATGTTGAACTTTGAGCCTTGAAAATAGCAATTGCACAATAATCCTTCCATTTGCCACAAGTAGGACTAGAGTCTCTTTGCTAAATTGGTTCTTTTACTTGGGTTCTGACATTTTGGAAGCCGGTCAAAGCATTCTCTGGTTTGTAGCTTCTCTCGTATACTCCTCTTCTTGCCAACTGGTTGCGTCACCGTCTGGTATGGAGGGGCCACTGCACAGGACTGGAGAATGCTGCAGAAAGTTGTAAACTCAGCCATCTCGTTCATGAGCATTAGCCTCGCCAGCATCGAGGACATCTTCAATAGACAATGCCTCAAAAAGGCAGTATTCCTCCCTCCCCACCCCTGCCATCACCCAGGACATGATCTCTTTTCATTGCTCTCAAGGAGGAGGCACAGGAGCTTGAAGACACACACTCAATGTTTTTAGGAACAACTTTTTCCCCTCTGCCATTAGGTTTCTGAATGGACATAGAACCCATGAACACTACCTCACTTTTTCACGACATATGCCAGTGATATTAAACCTGATTCTGATTCTTCCAAGGTTGCTGTTAGTGGATGTTTAGTACTGACACAGTTCAAAGGAAATAAGCCAGGTGCAGGCCAAGTTATCTCAGAAACATTTAGCTGTTTGCTTTACTGTGTAGACATTCCTCAGGCAACAAAAAGAACACATTGACCATCACTGATCATCACATTGGCACTGTTGTCATGTACGACTTTTAGTTTTTACCTTCACTTTTAAATTATTATCATTTAGAAGTAGCGTGTACATTATGAAATGCGGAGCTAAGAAGAACCTTTAATTTCATACTTCCCAAAATGAGGAAGCTTGCTAGACCTCTTCACATGAAGTATTCATCGCTGTTGCTTCCACAGGGTCCGTTTAGCCCAACCCTGGTCTCACTTGCATGGTTGGGGAAATGGAAGTTTAGAATATAGTCACGGCCTTCATTTTTAATCGAGTTATTCTGCCACTGTTGTGCAAGGAAATAGCAAAGACACCAAACACATTGCACACTGCAGAAGATCCTGTTTAAATATTTAAGACCATGGCTGCTACCTTTTGCCAATTCCAAAACTAAACATATGGCAGGGGATAGGATCAGAGTTTGATGTATTCTTCACTGTTAATTAAAATAAATAAATAATGCCTTCCCCATCTTAAGAGGGAAGAATGGAGAAAGCAGTCGAATTTTTAAATTGAAATCAAGCTTGCATTGTAAAAAAAATTCAGGTACTAGAATTAGAAGATCTAATCCACATGCCCTTGAAAGCGAACAGAAACCTAGCCAAGTTCTAATCCTAAACACAGGAGATTCTGCAGATGCTGAAATTTTGGAGCAACACACATAAATGCTGGGGGAGCTCAGCAGGCCAGGCAGCATCTATAGAGAGAAATATACAGGTAACATTTTGGGCTGAGACTCTTCACCAGGACTCCACAAAGTCTGGTCCTATAGTGTTAAATAGAGTATATGGACTTCATGGAGCCTGTACAGCTTATAAATGTAATCTACTGTTAAGTCTCAAAATTATCGCTGCAGACCAGGCCAGACTGTATCAGTGCAAAACTGGATTATATCTGATTGGATATAATGCACAATATAAAAGTAAATGTCTTTTTACCTTCAGAATCAAAACTTTGTGGTCCAACAGGCCAGATATGTGTTTCGTGTTTCAGTTAATACAGGAACTCCTCCAATTGAACCATGGCATCCGACGTGCAGAAACATACATGAGGTGTTCGGGAGCGGGCATGGTGACCGAGCCATTAGCATGCACTATTACAGCTTGGACCTTGCAGTTCAATTCTGGCACCATCTGTATTTTCTCCCCATGACTGCATGTGTTTCCTCTGGGTGCTCCGATTTCCTCCCACAGTCCAAAGACTCACTGGTTAGTAGGATAAGTAGTCTTTGTAAATTGTCCTGTTATTAGGCCCGGTGGCTCGGCAGTGTGGCTCATTGGGCTGGAAGGGCCTGTTCAGTGCTTCATCTCTAAATAAGTAAACAAATAGATTGTGTAAATGAGTTTTATTATTGGTGAGGATATTAGTGCATGTATGAGGAATCCAGAGAGGGGTAGCACCTCTGGTGAAGGGGCTTATTGTGTCCATTCTGAGGCAGCTCACTCACCTTTGGGTGGTGCAACTCGAAGGGCTGGAAGGGTCTATTCTGATCTGTATCTCTAACTATGTAAATAAATAGATAGATAAATAGATAAGTAGATAGATAGATAGATAGATAGATAGGTAGTGCTAGAGCAACTTAGCAGGTCAGACAGCATCCAATGGAGAGGAATAAAGAGTCAATATTTTGAGCCAAGGCCCTTCATCAGGACTGGAAAAGAAGGCGGAAGAAGCCAGAATAAGAAGGGGAGTATTACAACTGCCCCCCGCCAAGCTTATGTTCAGTGACTATTCGATTGAACCCCTAGTGACACAAAACTTTGGTTTTGCATGTACGTTTCTCATTCTGCCGGATCTGTCTAAAAGAACTGGTTCTAACAGCTGTGAATGAAAGCTTGCTCGCCACACCAGTGATTATGATTACTCCTGTTCCCGGTGTAAGCAGTAAGCCCTGAAACATTCCCAAAGAGAAAGAAATATACCATTATCGTCCTAGCACATGATAACAGGTTGAGTTTTAATTTCTGTGACAGGGAAACCTAACGCCATAATTGGTTAAAATCTCAAACTTATTGAAAACTAAAATTTTTAAGTAACATCTTGCATCTAGTACAAACTGTTTTTGAATTGGCATCTGCATGAATATTAATATTTTTGCAAGGACTAAATTCAACGACAGATCATTCATATAAATGATGTAATAAGCTTGGGGGAAAATAACAGGAGGAGTAGGCGAACTACAACTAATTAGAAAAAAAATCCCCCATTCTTGTTGAAGTAAAACACAGGTGATTTCAAAACAAATTCCATATTAGGTGCATCACAGAATTGACAAGAACCATTGATAACAATGGTTCATGCCTCGTAATATGCATTGACATATGACTCCTGACAGAACATTGATCAATCAGGTAAGACTCTGGACGCTTGTCCACACAACATCCAGGGTAAGACATTTGTAGAACATTGTTATACCCATGACAGCCAGAGAGCAGGAAGAGACTCCTTCATGGGTGCTCTCTGTTGCTATTGAAGTCAGGGTTGTCTCCTTTGTGGAAGGATCACAAGTGCAAATAACTGAACTAAGCAGGTCAGGCAACATCCATAGAGATGAATAAACAGATGACGTTTTAGGCTGAGACCCTTCAGCAGGACTGGAAAGGAAGGCAGAAGAAGCAAGAATATGAGGGTGGGGGGAGGAGTGGAAGGAGGACAAGGGAGATGATGATAGATGAGACTAGGTGAGGGGGAAAGTATATGGTTGGAGGAGTTGGGATAAAGTGAGAATGTTGGAGGGGGTAGGTGGAAGAGGTAAAGGGTTGGAGTGGAAGGAATCTGACAGGAGAAGAGAGTGGACCATGAGGCAAAGGGAAGGGGGTGGTCATCAGAGGGAGCTGATGGCAAGTGAAGAGAAATGAAAGTGTAATTATTAAAATCAGGTTTGTTCTCTTTCTGGAAGGAGTACAATATAACTGAAACCCCCGGTACGTTCTCTTCTCCTCAACTGTGGACAATGAGGCCGTGAAGTTGTGTCTGAAACTCTTCACTGCTGAGCTTTGGAATATGAATGGGGAAGCTACCAGCTCCTGAGGCTGCAGAAAAGGTTGCACACTAATTCAAAGGGGTATACCCATTCTGCTCAACGAGAAATACATCACAAGGAGGTCCTGTGCACTTGAAGACCAGGAAAAGACACAGACCTTGGTTTCTTTCCTGCTGAGCTGTAGGATATTGTGAATTTGGCAGCACTTTGAGAAGCGTCCGGTAGATTATTTAAGTTCCAGCAACATAAAAGGGGAAATGAGGAACATTGCTAAACTGGTTAGAGGCCCTGTACCTAATAACGTGGCCACTAAGTGTATGTTTGTGGTCTTCTGCTGCTGTAGCCCATCCACTTCAAGGTCTGATATGTTGTGCATGCAGAGATGTTCCTCTGCACACCGCTGTTGTAATGTCTGGTTATTTTATTTGTTGCCGCCTTCCTGTCAGCTTGGACCAGTCTGACCATTCTCCTCTGACCACTCTCATTAACAAGGATTTTTTGCCACAAAGCTGCTGCTCTTTGGATTTTTGTTTTGTTTTTTGTACCATTCTCTGTAAATTCTAGAGACTGTTGTGCGTGAAAATCCCAGGGGATCATCAGATTCTGAGATACTCTAACCACTCCATCTGGCACCAACAATAATTCCATTGTCTGTGTCACTTACAGTAGGTCACATTTCACCCATTCTGATGTTTGGTCTGAACAACAACTGAACCTCTTGACCATGTCTCATGCCTTTTTGTAATGAGTTGCTGCCACATAAGTGGATGATTCAGTATTTGCATTAATGAGCAGGTGTCTCAAATACCAGGAAAAGGAATTTCTAAAGTTCCTACAAGTGTGGAGGATATTTAAGGCAGAAAAGGTCCAAAGGTCCAATTTAACGTCAGAGAAATGTATACAATATACATCCTGAAATGCTTTTTCTTCGTAAACATCCATGAAAACAGAGAAGTGCACCAAAGAATGAACAACAGTTAAATGTAAGAACCCCAAAGTCCCCCCAGCTCCCCACTCCTGCGCGTAAGCGGCAGCGAGCAACAATCCCCTCTCACCCCACCGGCATCAGCAGCACCACCAAACACTCAAGCATGAGCAAAGCATTAGCAAAGACACAACCTGCAGTTATCCCAAAGACTTCGCGTTTCACCCGGCATTCGACATCCCACAGGTTCTCTCTCTCCCTAAGGGACAAGGAGGTTTCTCCGTTTTCCCAGCAAGCAGGGAGACATAGCAAACAACTTGCTGGTTTACGATGTTAAAAGTCCGTTACATCACCTCTTTTGAGCTCTGTGCCCAAAGATTGCAAAGATCTCGGGTCTTCGGGCCCATAGCTGTAGACTTACCAACTCCCCCAATGACACACGGGTCTCCTGCCATGACACCAACCCTTGAACCACCCACCTCCAGAGCCCTGAGATCTTAGGCTTCCAAATACGAGCCGGGCCCTCAGGCCGAACCCTTGGCGCGCTGAACATCGGCCAGTCCTGAAACCCTGAGAACGGGTCCTGTTCCTACAAGATCCGAAGTCAGCGTGTAAATCCAGGTCAGGGTCTTCAAAAGAACCCTGAAAGGGGAAAATAAATGTAAGGGGTTTCTTTTTTTATATGTCACTGCGTAGTGTAATTAAAATGGCTTCTTTGTTATGTTATAATTCAAAGGGCTTCTTTGTTATGTTAACTGCTGAGAAGGTCCTCTCGCTAGCAGTTTATTTGGATCACGCTACTGATAAGAAGGTGTTACGAACCAATTGGGATAGTTGTTATGTTTTTGGTGTGTCTGTAAGATATTGTATGCATGGGGTTTTGGGCAGAAGGTGGGAGAGAGCGACAGAGGATGGACCAGGTGCTGTGAGTCCGCTAACGGGGTCAGACCCCGAGCACAAGTCCAAGGTCCAGGGTATTCAGTGAGGAGAGGAGACGGAGACGGACTCGTGTGGAGCGTCTGGTTGACAACCGTTGTTGGTCCCAGGCGGCCAGTCGAGGTGGTCTGAGGGGTCGCAGGGTGAAGAAGAAGAGTCCTGAGCTCTGACTGTTTGTGCACGAAGAGATTGAACTTTGCTAAGTGTGGTGCCTTTTATTTTCCTTTCATATTTTATTCTCTATTAATTATATAGTTCCAGTAATATCTATAAACTGTAAATCATTTAATCGTATCTGGTGTATTGTCTGTTATTTGGTTGGGGTGGGGTACATCACACAGCATCCACACAAACTAATTACCCAGTTTGGCGGGGCCGAGGGCTGTTTCCCTAGACGACAGCGAGCCGAGCGACCCTGAGGTTGGCCGGGGGCTACATAATGATATTAAAGATGGAAATAGAGCTGTTTCCGAAGATGCAAGCAAAGGAGTTGTCGTTTAGCCTCCGTCTCTGTTAATTTGATAGAAGCTGATAGATTCTTGATTGGTCAGGGCATGAAGGGATACGGGGAGAAGGCAGGAGACTGGGGCTGAGGGGAAAAGTAGATCAGCCATGAAAAAATGGTGGAGCAGACTGGATAGGCCAATGGCCTGATCCTGCTCCTATATCTTATGGTCTTTTCAAGTTGTATGAGTCAATATATAGAGTATATCATCGTGAGAAGCAAATCTGACACTGAGAACAGGTCAGGTATAGTCACATGATTCATGCACAAAAAGGCTTGGTCCACTGTGTTGACAGAAAGACATGCTGGCATGAGCTAATATTGCATTTTGTCCAACCAGTGCCTAAAAAAACTACAGGCACCACGTGATACAATTTCTCATCAGAAGTGTTTACAGCAGAAAATAGGTCAACAGGCCCATTGGTCCCAGTGCTTATACATCACACTCATTTCCTATTCTCCTTCATTTCAAACCATCAGTATGGTCATTAGACCATCAGAACAGATATAGTCCACTCAGCCCAGACAGTCTGCTCCTCCACTCCATTATGGCTGATTCATTATCCCTCTCAACCCTGTTTTCCTGTCTTCTCCCCATAACCTCTGACACCCTTCCTAATCAGAAACCTATCAACCACTGCTTTAAATATACTGACGGCCTCCACATCTGTCTGTGGCAATGAATTCTGCAGATTCAGCACATTCTGGCTGCAGAAATTGCTCCTCTTCTCTTTTCTAAAGGGATGCCTTTGTATTCTGAGATGTGCCCTCTGATCCGAAACTCCCCTGCTATTGGAAACGTCCTCTCCACATCCATTCTATCCAGGCCTTTCAATATCTGATAGGTTTCAATGAGATCCCCCCTCATTCTTCTAAACTCCAGCAAGTTTAAGCGTGAACCATGAAATGCTCCTCATATGTTAACCCTTTCCTTCCATCACAATCTATTCCTTCCTTGTGCCTGTCTAGACGCACGCTAAATGAGCACATGCTTTTTACCTCAATTGAACTTTGGAGAAATGAGTTATACCTTATAACCATTCTTTCCAAAGTGAGATTTTTCAGAATGTTCTACCAGAATCTTTATGTTTCTAATCTTAATTTTTGATCTTGCTTCTATACAGTAACCTCTATTTATTCCAACCAAATCCTTTCATGATTTTCAAGATCCATATGCAGATGTCATCGTTCTTTACTACTCCAGAGAAAGGAATCCCAACCTATTTAATCAGGCTTGTTTGATCACAGGAGCCTAGAAGAATGAGGGACATCTCATTGAAATCTATCGAATATTGAATAATAGATTCCTGTGGGGGTGGCGTGTCTAGAACCAGGGAGGACAGCCTCAGAATACAAGCCCAATAGTAACAGTGATATTGAGGAGCAGATAGGGACACAGATCCTGGAAAGGTGTAATAATAACAGAGTTGTCGTGGTGGGAAATTTTAATTTCCCAAATATTGATAGGCATCTTCCTAGAGCAAGGGGTTTAGATGGGGTGGATTTTGTTAGGTGTGTTCAAGAAGGTTTCTTGACACAATATGTCGATACGTCTACAAGAGGAGAGGCTGTACTTGATTTGGTATTGGGAAATGAACCTGGTCAGGTGTCAGATCTCTCAGTGGGAGAGCATTTTGGAGATAGTGATCATAATTCTATCTCATTTACAATAGCGTTAGAGAGAGATAGGAACAGACAGGATAGAAATACGTTTAATTGGTGTAAGGGGAATTATGAGGCTATCAGGCAGGAACTTGGAAGCCTAAATTGGGAACAGATGTTCTCAGGGAAAGGTATGGAAGAAATGTGGCAAATGTTCAGGGGATATTTGTGTGGAGTTCTGCATAGGTATGTTCCAATGAGACAGGGAAGTTATGGTAAGGTACAGGAACCATGGTATACAAAGGCTATAGTAAATCTAGTCAAGAAGAAAAGAAAAGCTTACGAAAGGTTCAAAGAGCTAGGTAATGTTAGAGATCCAGAAGATTACAAGGCTAGCAGGAAGGAGTTTAAGAATGAAATTAGGAGAGCCAGAAGGGGCAATGAGAAGGCCTTGGTGGGCAGGATTAAGGAAAACTCCAAGGCATTCTACAAGTATGTGAAGAGCAAGAGGATAAGACGTGAAAGAATAGGACCAATCAATGTGACAGTGGGAAAGTGTGTATAGAACTGGAGGAAATAGCAGAGGTACTTAATGAATACTTTACTTCAGTATTCACCATGGAAAAGGATCTTGGTGATTGTTGTGATGACTTGCAGCGGACTGAAAAGCTTGAGCATGTAGATATTAAGAAAGAGGATGAGCTGGAGCTTTTGGAAAGTATCAAGTTGGATAAGTCACCGGGACTGGATGAGATGTACCCCAGGCTACCGTGAGAAGAGAAGGAGGAGATTGCTGAGCCTCTGGCGATGATCTTTGCATCATCACTGGGGATGGGAGAGGTTCTAGAGGACTGGAGGGTTGCAGATGTTGTTTCCTTATTTAAGAAAGGGAGTAGAGATAGCCCAGGAAACTATGGACCAGTGAGTCTTACTTCAGTGGTTGGTAAGTTGATGGAGAAGATCCTGAGAGGCAGGATTTATGAACATTTGGAGGTATAATATGATTAGGAATAGTCAGCATGGCTTTGTCAAGGGCAGATCATGCCTTATGAGCCTGATTGAATTTTTTGAGGATGTGACCAAACACATTGATGAAGGAAGAGCAGTAGATGTAGTGTATATGGATTTCATCAAGACATTTGACAAGGTACACCATGCAAGGCTTATTGAGAAAGTAAGGAGGCATGGGATCCAAGGGGACATTGCTTTGTGGATCCAGAACTGGCTTGCCCACAAAAGGCAAAGAGTGGTTGTAGACGGGTCATATTCTGCATGGAGGTCGGTGACCAGTGGTGTGCCTTAGGGATCTGTTCTGGGATCCTTACTCTTTGTGACTTTTATAAATGACCTGGATGAGGAAGTAGAGGGATGGGTTAGTAAGTTTGCTGATGACACAAAGGTTGGGGTGTTGTGGATAGTGTAGAGGGCTGCCAGAGGTTGCAGTGGGACACCGATAGGATGAAAAACTGGGCTGAGAAGTGGCAGATGGAGTTCAACCCAGATAGATGTGAAGTGGTTCATTTTGGTAGGTCAAATATGATGGCAGAATATAGTATTAATGGTAAGACTCTTGGCAGTGTGGAGGATCAGAGGGATCTTGGGGTCCGAGTCCATAGGACGCTCAAAGCAGCTGCACAGGTTGACTCTGTGGTTAAGAAGGCATGCGGTATATTGGCCTTCATCAATCGTGGAATTGAATTTAGGAGCTGAGAGGTAATGTTGCAGCTATATAGGACCCTGGTCAGACCCCACTTGGAGTACTGTGCTCGGTTCTGGTCACCTCACTACAGGATGGATGTGGAAGCCATAGAAAGGATGCAGAGGAGATTTACAAGGATGTTGCCTGGATTGGGGAGCATGCCTTATGAGAAAAGGTTGAGTGAACTCGGCCTTTTCTCCTTGGAGCGACGGAGGATGAGAGGTGACCTGACAGAGGTGTAAAAGGTGATGAGATGCATTGATCGTGTGGATAGTCAGAGGCATTTTCCCAGGGCTGAAATGGTTGCCACAAGAGGGCACAGGTTTAAGGTGCTTGGGAGTAGGTACAGACGAGATGTCAGGGGTCAGTTTTTTTTATGCAGAGTGGTGAGTGCGCGGAATGGGCTGCCGGCAACGGTGGTGGAAGTGGATACGATACGGTCTTTAAGAGACTTCTGCATAGGTACATGGAGCTCAGAAAAATAGAGGGCTTGGGCAAGCCTAGTAATTTCTAAGGTAGGGACATGTTCTGCACAACTTTGTGGGCCAAAGGGCCTGTATTGTGCTGTAGGCTTTCTATGTTCATTTTCTATGTCCTTTTGGACTGAAATGAGGAGAGGTTTGTTTAGCCAGAGGGTGATGAATCTAAGCTACAGACAACTGTGGAGGTCAAAATTGTTGGGTTATTTAAAGTGGAGGATGATAAGTTCTTTATTAGTGAGGGCATCAATGGTTACGGGAACAAGGCAGGAGAATGGGATTAAGAGGGATAACAAATCAGCCATGATCGAATCCCAGAATAGACTTGATGGGTCGAATGGCCTAATTCTTCTCCTATATCTTATAGCCATATGGTCTAATCTTAAATTTTGATCTTGCCTTCAAACAGTAACCTCCTTTTCCAACCAAATATTTCCATAATCATCAAGACCCTTACCCAGTTGCCAGTGTTCTTTTCTTTTCCAGAGAAAGAGGCCCTAACCTGATCTTTTTGAAATTCACTTTATGCTCCCCCCAAAATTCTTCACCCCACTTCCTGCAAAGGAGCTAGAAAACCATGGGGTACATTTGGCCATTGCTTTTATTTCAGTACCTCACAAGTGTTCATCAGAATGAACTTTGGCAGGCGTTTTGACCACAAGAGAATTACAGGCAAGCCCAATCCTGTTCTCCACTGACATCCGCATGCACGTAATTCCAGTAAGAGGAGTGCTGCCTGATTATTTTTTATGTCGTTAGCCTGGGGCACTGAGACCAATCGTGGTTCCCTGACTGAGATTGCCTAACTTGAGACAGAGTACAACATGGAACTTTCCAGATTGAGCATTACTTCACTTCATGAACTCAAGCCATTCAGCTGAAATGTCTCTTTAACACCACCACAATTATAAGATTATCGTTTCAGGGCTGTTTGTGACCTTTTATGTATAAAGGCCACAGCAGACAGCAGCTGTGACCTGGATTTTGTTTAGTTGTAGCCAGGAATTCTTCATCATTTGTCTTGTTCCTCCTGTAGAATGATGAAAAATTAAAATGTCATCAAAACAGTTTCCAGGCCACCATCTGCAGCAAACAGCAAATGTCAACTTAAGAAGTATCAAGTCACCTGTAATTACCATGACAGTGTGATCCTAGCACACACTTGCTCAGCCTCTAACACTAAGCTTCAATCCTTTGCTTATAAAGATCCTTCAAAAGGAATCAGATAATTACGAGCCCCTTCTTTTTCACCCTGATTAATGACCTAAACTCTCAGAGAGAGAGAAAAAAATCTTGTAAAAGAACAACTTGACCTTTCTATGCCCCTGGCAGGGACCCAATCAGTATTCTCAAATCCAAACACAGATGCTTGTAGCTAAACACACCACATACTACAGATCAAGAATTCACCTTACTGTCAAAATATGGTGCACTTTCTCAGTGACAGGGAAGCATAGGATTGCTGTAAAAATAACAACATGGCTAACCACCTACAGGTCATTTCAACAACAATTGAAAAGATGACAGAAGTTGCTGGAATAAGCCAGGGGGAGTTTGAAAATAATAAATGCATTTGCTCCTTTCGGGCTTTAACTTTTCTGCTGGTTATATTCGTTGAACACGGGCTGACACAACAATGCATTAATCTCTGAAGAACAGAATTTTCATCATTAAATTTTGAACATTCTTTTCTCTCTGTCTCCAAATATTCTTTGGAGACAAGCTTGGACAATCCCCATAACAGAAGCGAGGATTGCAAAGCACAATTTCAGAGTTGGGCCTGTGCTAATTGGGACATCAACTGACTTATCAACATCCCGTGCAGGGTGTGGCTGCGATCTCTTAAAGCTAGGCTGTCACTCTTAAAGAAAGGCAGCATGAAGTTCATGAAGGGAGAATACATTCTAGGGGCCTCAGTGTGCTTTCTGGAACTCACTAAGGGTTATGTCGGCTCTCTGAGATGTTTAAGATATCAGTTAGACTACAGTTAGATTATCATCATCCAGTGGAGGTCTTGGGAAAGGAGATGGAGTGGAAAAGAAGAGTAGTTTTCTACTGGCAAGGAAGCTATTTAGGAGCATTCTCAAAGTTCAAAGTAAATTTATTATTGAAGTATGTACTGTATATGTCACCATATGCTACCCTGAGATTCAATATCTCGCGGACATTTACGGGAAAATAAAGAAATACAATAGAATTTATGAAAAACTACCCATAAACAAAGACTGAGAAACAATATGCAAAAGAAGGTGGTTGTTGTTGGCATCCGTCTGTCTCGAAGGACAATAGGTGATGCTGAGGATTATCACAAGCCTATGGAAGGTATGGAGATCCTGAGATGCCCAGTCATCAAGATCCCCCTCTCGGCCTCTCCAGTGTTGTCCAAAGGAAAGCTTATGAAGCAATACGTTTGGCACCAGCTTGGCTGCAGGAGCTGCTGGAAGGATACTCAATGACGTCCAGCTGCCTTGGGGGCTCCGCTCCGGATTTTCTGTCTGGATTTACTCCCGTAGCCTTTGTTTCTCCTGAGGCTGCTCACAAGGCAGAGGGACTATTTACCCCTAGCTGGGGATCTCATTCACAAGTACCAGGGCGAGTCCACACACCGGTGGGTCTGTGTGCTACGTGTGCAGGGGCCAGACCTTCTCCCCGTCCTCTGTATTTCACCCCGAGTCTGATAGCAGTTCAGTTTCCACATGTCACCAGTGAGGAGGCACTACATGAGGCCTGCTGTTGAAGCGGCTATGTACGGACAGAGAGAGCATTACGCATTCAGCTCTCCTTTTCATGAGACCGCTAGCCAGCCGTGGAAGCTGAAAGTGAGAGTGACAAGCACTACCCGCTACACTACCACACTAAATGTATCACAAAAGAAGGGAAATTGAGCAAATAATAACAAAAAAGTAATGAAATACTACTGAGAACATGAGTTGTAGTCTTTGAAAGTGAGTCCACAGTTTCTGGAAACCATTCAGAGTTGAGGTTATCCAGGCTGGTTCACAAGCCTGATGTCTGAGGGTAATAACTGTTCCTGAATCTGATAGTATGGGACCTAAGGCTCCTGTACTTCCTGCCTGATTATAGTAGTGGGAAGGGAGCATGGTCTGGATGGTCAGTTTCTTTGATGATGGGTGTTGCTTTCTTTGTGGTAGCCCTCTGTGTAAATCAGGAGTTGGTTGTGACAGATAAAACCTGACAACACCTGAGGACCTGAGTTCAGTGCTGTGACAACATCTTAAATCTCATGAGTTTATTAAATCCCGTATCCCATGTGCATGACTGGCTCCATGCTATACACCTCCAATGTTAATCTACCAACAGTTTTACATCATAGAACGTAGATGTGCAGCACAGTACAGGCCCTTTGGCCTACAGGGTTGTGCTAAACTTTTAACCTACTCCAAGATCAATAACCTACTCCCTTCCATCCCACAATGCTCTCTGTTTCTCTGTCATCCATTTTTAAGACTCTCAAAAATGTTCCTAATGCAGATTAGATTAGTTTCTTTGTGTCATGTATGCTTAAGAGCATACAGTGAAATATGTCACTTGCGTCAGTGACCAAAACAGTTCGAGGATGTGCTGGGGGCAGCCCACAAGCTTCACCATGTTCCGGCACCAACAAAACATGCAAACAGCTCACTACCCCTAACTCGCATGTCTTCTGAATGTGGGAGGAAACTGGAGCACCCGGAGGAAACCCACACAGTTACGGGGAAATGTACGAACTCCATACAGACAGGAGCAGGAAATGTACCTGGGCTGCTGGCACTGTAAAGCTCTACACTGGACACCATGATACAGTGACACCATATCTGTCCCTACCACCACCTCTGGCAGTGTGTTCCTCTTACCCCACTCTGTGTAGAAAACCTACCTCTGACTTCACCCCTCTACTTTCTTCCAGTCTGTTTAAAGTTATGCTCCCTTGTATTAGTCATTTCCACCCCGGGAGAAAGTCTCTGGCTGTCCACTCGATCCATACCTCTTATCATCTTATACATTTCTATCAAGTCACCTCTCAACCTCCTTCGCTCCAAAGAGAAAACTTTGCTTCATAAATTAAAGGCATCCGTTGGTCTTGCGAGGCCATGGATTTGCACCTGGAAAGTCTTCACTCTCTAGGGTGCAGGCCTGGGCAAGGTTGTGTGGAAGACCAGCAGTTGCCCATGCTGCAAGTCTCCCCTCTCCATGACACCAATGTTGTCCAAGGGAAGTGCACTAGGACCCATACAGCTTGGCACCAGTGTCGTCGCAGAGCAATGTGTGATTAAGTGCCTTGCTCAAGGACAGAACACGTTGCCTCGGCTGGGGCTCGAACTCACGACCTTCAGGTAACTAGTCCAATGCCTTAACCACTTGGCCATGTGCCCACACTAAAATATGCTCTCTAATCCATGCAGCATTCTGGTAAATCTCCTCTGCACCCTCTCTAAAGCTTCCACATCTGTTCCATAATGAGATAATCAGAACTGAGCAGTCTTTAGCAATCAGACCGAAGGTTGTGCATAGGCTTTACTGGACCATCAAAGATGCCAGCTGACGTCATTCCAAAGCTGTCACTCGTTCCACAGCTTTCACCGACTGCTAACTATTCACCATGGCTGGCTCACTTCCCAAAGACACAGTGAAACACTTCCCACACTCAGAATCAGGTTTCATATCACTAGCACATGTTGTGAAATTTGTCGTTATGTGGCAACAGTACATTGCAGTACATAGAAATAAAAATTGTTTCTACAGTGGACAGCGAGGAAGAATATCAGAGTTTGAGCAGGCTCTGGACCGGCTGGAAAAAAGTGGGCTGAAAAATGGCAGATGGAATTTAATGCAGACAAGTGTGAGGTGTTGCACTTTGGTTGGACCAACCAGGGTAGGAATTACACAGTGAACGGTAGGGCACTGAGGGGTGTTGTGGAATAAAGGGATCTGGGAATACAGGTCCACAATTCATTAATAGTGGTGTCACAGGTAGATATGATTATAATGAAAACTTTTAGCACATTGGCCTTCATAAATCAAAGTAGTCAGTATAAAAGATGGAACGTTATGCTGAAGTATTATAAGACTTTCGGCAGGCCTAATTTGGAGTATTGTGTGCAGTCATCTACCTACAGGAAAGGTGTAAATAAGGTTGAAAGAGAACTGAGAAAATTTACAGGGATGTTGCCGGTGCTGGAGTTACAAGGAAAGATTGAATAGGTTAAGGCTTTATTACTTGTAACATAGAATATTAGGTGGAGATTTGACAGAATACAAAATTATGAGTGGTATAGATAGTGTAAATGCAAGTGGGCTTTTTCCACTGAAGTTGAGTGGGACTACAACTAGCAGTACACATCAAAGTTGCTGGTGAACGCAGCAGGCCAGGCAGCATCTCTAGGAAGAAAACAACAGGAATTCTGCAGATGCTGGAAATTCAAGCAACACACATAAAATTTGCTGGTGAACACAGCAGGCCAGGCAGCATCTGTAGGAAGAGGTGCAGTCGACGTTTCAGGCCGAGACCCTTCGTCAGGACTAACTGAAGGAAGAGTGAGTAAGGGATTTGAAAGTTGGAGGGGGAGGGGGAGATCCAAAATGATAGGAGAAGACAGGAGGGGGAGGGATAGAGCCGAGAGCTGGACAGGTGATAGGCAAAAGGGGATACGAGAGGATCATGGGACAGGAGGTCCGGGAAGAAAGACGGGGGGGGGGACCCAGAGGATGGGCAAGGGGTATGTTCAGAGGGACAGAGGGAGAAAAAGGAGAGTGAGAGAAAGAATGTGTGTATAAAAATAAGTAACAGATGGGGTACGAGGGGGAGGTGGGGCCTTAGCGGAAGTTAGAGAAGTCGATGTTCATGCCATCAGGTTGGAGGCTACCCAGACGGAATATAAGGTGTTGTTCCTCCAACCTGAGTGTGGCTTCATCTTTACAGTAGAGGAGGCCGTGGAGAGGCATGTCAGAATGGGAATGGGATGTGGAATTAAAACAAATAGCAGTCATAGGTTAAGGGTGGAAGGTGAGAAGTTTAATGGGAACATGAGGGGAAACTTCTTCACTCCGAGGTTATGAGAGTGAGGAAGGAACTGCCAGCACAAGTGGTGCATGCGAGCTTGATTTAAACATTTAAGAAAAATTCCACAGGTACATGGATTGTGGAGGTATGGAGGACTAAGATCCTGGTGCATGTAAATAGAGTATGTGGTTTAAATGGCTCAGCACGGTTTAGTTGGACTGAAGGGCTGGTTTCTGTGCCATACTTTTTTATAACTCTGACTCTACAGTGAGCAGAATACACAATATTAAAGAATTAAATTGGATAAGTAGTACAAAAAAACTAAGGTAGTGTTCATAGATTCGTTATCCATTCAGAAATCTGATGGCAGAGGGGAGAAAGCAACATTGAGTCTGTGTCTTAAGACTCCTATACCTTGTCCTTGTTAGGAAGAAGGCTTGAGAAGTGGGCATGTCGTGGGTGATGGGGTCCTGAATGATGGATGCTACCTTCTTAAGGCATCATCTTTTAAGGCTGTCCTGAATGGTGGGGAGGCTCGTGCCCATGATGGAGCTGGCTGAGTTTACAACTTTCTGCAGCTTTTTCCAATCTTTTGCAGTGGCCTCTCCATACTAGATGGTGATGCAACCAGTTAGAATAGTCCCCGCAGTACATCTGTAGAAATTTGCGAGAATCTTTGGTGATGTATCAAGTCTCCTCAAACTCCCCATGAAATTTAGCTGCAGTTGTGCCTCATAAATTTTGCAATGCAGAGAACAATTTAGTAAAGGATTGGAAGCAGCAACTTCAGTAATTGTCAGAGGGCAACATGTTAACCCTGTAGAGAAGCCATAACAGGAGAAACTATCAATGTCATTTACATGTCTCCGGTTTCCTAAGCCTTCGTACATCAGATACACAGCTATCCCAGAAGGAAATGAGAAAAAATCTGCAATTCTTATTTGATAAATTTAGGAAGGAATTTTGTATCAAAATCGTACAACATGATACAAAAGGACTCAAGATTATGCTGCCCAAGTCTCAGTATGGGGTATCAAGGGAGGGGTAGAACCTCTGGTGAAGGGATTGTTGTATCCATTCAGAGAAAGCTCACTCACCTTTGGTCTCCACTGGACACTCAGCTCTGAACTGTTTACCACTTTGACAGGTGGGCTAAACCAAGTGAGAGTTTCTGGCAGCCTCACGCCCTGATGAGATTGGGGCATGCCTATACTAACATGTGAAGTTAGCTGCGGTGGACTCTGTGGATGAGATCCATTGGCCAGGAAGGTGGTTGTGCAATGCTCGGTGGAAGGTGAAGGGCATGACGAGGCACAGAGGATGTCATGGTCATCCACTGCAATAAGGAAGTCCCCAGTTTGTGATGCTTGTTCATACCACTGGAGCCAGACTTCTGAGCTCGACAGAGTGGAACTTCCCCAGTGCAACGGCTTTTGTGCTTAATGAACTCTCCTGCACAGGTTTCCTGTCATCATCGAACATGTTGGATGACCACCAAACATTCACCAAATGTAATCCTCAAATCGTTGATAACAAAATCTGTTAAGATGCTACAGAATAACAAATGTCTAACACAATCAACATGAATATCAACAGGAAGTTTCTCCTTTAAAGAAAGTAACACCATATAGGCATCTCCTGTTAATGTTGTTAAAACTTTAATATAGCAGATTAGTTGAGGACCCACTTTGTGACCATGGGCACTTCAGTACTGTAATGGTTAGCGCAACACTATTATAGCTTGGCCCGGATTCCAGGGTTCAATTCCAATGTCTTTTGAATGGAATCTGTACAGTATCCCCATAGAATGCTTGAGTTTTCTCCAGGTGCTGCAGTTCCTTCCTACAGTCTAAAGACATGCCATTTGGTCAGTTAATTGGTTGTTGTAAATTGTCCTGTGATTACACTAGGGTTTAATAACCATATAACCATATAACAATTACAGCACGGAAACAGGCCATCTCGGCCCTTCTAGTCAGTGCCGAACTCTTACTCTCACCTAGTCCCACCGACCTGCACTCAGCCCATAACCCTCCATTCCTTTCCTGTCCATATATCTATCCAATTTAACTTTAAACAACAACATTGAACCTGCCTCAACCACTTCTGCTGGAAGCTCGATCCACACAGCCACCACTCTCTGAGTGAAGAAGTTACCCCTGATGTTACCCTTAAACTTTTGCCCTTTAACTCTCAACTCATGTGCTCTTGTTTGAATCTCCCCCACTCTCAATGGAAAAGGCCTATCCACGTCAACTCTATCTATCCCCTCATAATTTTAAAAAACTCTATCAACTCTATCAACTCCTCAACCTTCTATGCTCCAAAGAATAAAGACCTAACTTGTTCAACCTTTCTCTGTAACTTAGGAGATGAAACCCAGGTAACATTCTAGTAAACCTCCTCTGTACTCTCTCAATTTTATTGACATCTTTCCTGTAATTCGGTGACCAGAGGTTTGAAGAGCTGGAAGGACCTATTCAGCATTGCATCTCTAAATAAATACAAAAAAAAAGAAAGCATTGAGGATTTGGATTCTTGTTCATGAAATATAGAGGCAATAAAGACATTAAAGGTGTATAAGAGAATAAAATATTGACATTGTGATGAGAGAAAGATAATTTGGTAATTTTTTACAAGCTAGCTTGGCTCCACTGAGGATGTGTGTGTACTTTCTGGGTTCACAAACACATAAACATGCTTTGGCTACAGGGACTGCAATGCAGATTCACCAGTGTGATGTAAGGGTAGACAAATATAATTAGAATATTGAAGTGTTTGGGGAAAAGGGTTTGTTGTCACCAGAATCAAGAAGACCAAGAAGCCTAGCTTTTGAGCCTCTGTTTCCAAAAGACCATCGGATTTTGGAGCAGAATCAGGCCATTCAGCTCACTGTCTGTTCTGCCATTCGATCAAAGCTGATCCCCCTCCCACTCAACTCCACATACCTACCTTCTCACCAGAACCTTTGATGCCCCGATCAATAGGGAAACTATCAACTTTTGCTTGGTCTTGGCCTCCACAGTTGTATTTGGCAGAACATTCCACAGATTCACGACTCTCTGGCTAAAAAAAGTTCCTCCTTACCTCTGTTATAAAAGGTCATCCCTCAAGTTTGTGGCTGGGCCCTCTAGTTCTGGACAGCCCTACCATAGGAAAGGTTCTCTCCACATCCACCGTATCTAGTCCTTTCAACATTGATAGGTTTCAATGAGATTCCCACACATTCTTCTAAATTCCAGTGAGTGCAGGCCAAAGCAGTCAAATGTTGTTAACCCCTTCATTCCCAGAATCATCTTCGTGAACCTCCTCTGGCTCTCTCTAATGACAACACATCCTTTCTAAGATATGGAGCCCAAAACTGTTGATAATACTCTATGTGCTGTCTGACTAGAGTCTTATAGAGCCTCAGCATTAGCTCCTTGTATTTATTTCTACTCCCCTTGAAATAAATGCCAACATTGCATTTGCCTTCTTTACCACAGACTCGGCCTGTAAATTTATCTTTGGGAATTTTGCATAAGGGCTCCTAAGTCCCTCTGCATCTCTAATGTTTGAATTTTCCCCATTTAGATAATAGTCTGCACTTTTTGTTCCTTTTACCAAAATAGATTATCATACATTATTATCCCATCTGCCATTGTTTTGCCCATACATCCAATTTGTCTAAGTTCTGCGGCAATCACATTGCTTCTTCAACACTATTAACCCCTCCACCTATATTCGTATCCTCTGCAAACTTTGTCCAAAGCCATCAATCTCATTATCTAAATCATTGACAAACAATGTGAAAAGTAGCGGTCCCAATACTGACCCCTGAGGAACACCACTTGTCAATGGCAGCCAACCAGAAAAGGCCCCCTTTATTCCCACTTGCTGCATCCTGCCTGTCAGCCATTTCTCTATCCATGCCAGTGTCTTTCCTGTAAGGCCATGGGATTTTATCTTGTTAAACAGTCTCATGTGAGGCACCTAATCAAATACCTTCTGAAAATCCAACAGATTGGCCAGGCAAGATTTCCCTCGACAAAAACCATGCTGACTTGGACTTATTTTATCATTAGCCTCCAAATACCCTGAAACCCCATCCTCAGTAATAGACTCCAACGCTTCTCAACCACTGAGGTTAGGCTAACTGGCCTAGAATTTCCTTTCTTTTGCCTTCCTCCTTTCTAAAAGAGTGGAGTGATATTTATAATTTTCCAGTACTCTGGAACAATGTGATTCTTGAAAGACCATAACTAATGCATCCGTTATTTCTTCAGCAAGTTGAGAACTTCTTCCTTTGTGGGACATATCTAACCCATGCCTTGTGAACTATTCCCCAGAGACTTCAGCCACCTCTGCTCTGCCATCATCCCTGCCAGCATCCTCCTCCAATCCACCTGGGCAGGTTATACTCTCATGCCTCTGTAATTCCCTTCATTCCATTGCGATACTGATACATGTGACTTTTGCTTCTCCCTCTCAAACTGCAGTATGAATTCAATCATATTATGATCACTGTCTCCTAAGGATCCCTTTATCTCAAGCTCATTATCTAAGATAGCCTTTCCCTGAGTAGGCTCAAGCACAAGCTGCTCTAAAGAGCCATCTCTTAAGCATTCAACAAATTCCCTCTCTTGTGATCTGACACCAAACTGATTTTCCCAATCCCCTTGCATATTGAAGTCCCCCATTACAATTGTCTCATTACCCTTATTACATGCCTTTTCCACCTCCCTTTCCACCTCAACCCCACATCTTGGTTACTATTTGGGGGCCTATATATGATCCTATAATCAAAGTTGCTGGTGAACGCAGCAGGCCAAGCAGCATCTATAGGAAGAGGCGTAGTCGACGTTTCAGGCCGAGACCCTTCGTCAGGACTAACTGAAGGAAGAGTGAGTAAGGGATTTGAAAGCTGGAGGGGGAGGGGGAGATGCAAAATGATAGGAGAAGACAGGAGGGGGAGGGATAGAGCCAAGAGCTGGACAGGTGATAGGCAAAAGGGGATACGAGAGGATCATGGGACAGGAGGTCCGGGAAGAAAGACAAGGGGGGGGGGTGACCCAGAGGATGGGCAAGAGGTATATTCAGAGAGACAGTGGGAGAAAAAGGAGAGTGAGAGAAAGAATGTGTGCATAAAAATGAGTAACAGATGGGGTACGAGGGGAAGGTGGGGCCTTAGCGGAAGTTAGAAAAGTCGATGTTCATGCCATCAGGTTGGAGGCTACCCAGACGGAATATAAGGTGTTGTTCCTCCAACCTGAGTAGCCTCCAACCTGATGGCATGAACATCGACTTCTCTAACTTCCGCTAAGGCCCCACCTCCCCCTCATACCCCATCTGTTACTCATTTTTATGCACACATTCTTTCTCTCACTCTCCTTTTTCTCCCTCTGTCCCTCTGAACATACCTCTTGCCCATCCTCTGGGTCACCCCCCCCTTTTCTTTCTTCCCGGACCTCCTGTCCCATGATCCTCTCGTATCCCCTTTTGCCTATCACCTGTCCAGCTCTCGGCTCTATCCCTCCCCCTCCTGTCTTCTCCTATCATTTTGCATCTCCCCCTCCCCCTCCAGCTTTCAAATCCCTTACTCACTCTTCCTTCAGTTAGTCCTGACGAAGGGTCTCGGCCTGAAACGTCGACTGCACCTCTTCCTATAGATGCTGCTTGGCCTGCTGCGTTCACCAGCAACTTTGATGTATGTTGCTTGAATTTCCAGCATCTGCAGAATTCCTGTTGTTTATGATCCTATAATGGTTTTTTACCCTTGCAGTTTCTTAACTCTATCCACAAGGATTCAACATTCCCTGACCCTATGCCACCTCTTTCTAAAGATGTAATTCCATCTCTTATCAATCATTGGCTTGTCCTTCCCAACATTCATATTACACCATCATCTACATTTAAACTTGCTGTCTCACCCTCAGCTCTATCATACTGATTCCCATCCCCTGCCATATTAGTTTAAACCACTCCCAACAGCTCTAGTAAACCTGCCCGCAAGAATATTGGTCCCCCTCAGATTCAAGTGCCACCCGTCCCTTTTAAACAAGTCATACCTGCCCCAGCAGAGGTCCCAATGATCCAGAAATCTGAATCCCTTTCCCCTACTCCAATTCTTCAACTATGTACAGTATTTATCTGCCACCTCATTCTATTCCTATCCTCACTATCACGTGGCACAGGCAGTAATCCCGAGATTACTACCCTTGAGGTTCTGCTTTCCAACTCCCTTCCTAACTCCCTGTGTTCTGTTGTCAGAACCTCCTCCCCTTTTCTACCTATGTACCTCAACTTTTGTCTGCTCATCCTCCCTTCTCAGGATATTGTGGATGCATTCAGAAACATCTCGGACCCTGGCACCTAGGAGGCAAACCGCCTTCTATGTTTCTTTTTCATGTCCACAGAATCCTCTATCTGTCCCCCTAACTATGGAGTCCTCTGTTATTGCTGCCATCCTCTTCAGTTTCCTGCCCTTCTGAGCCATAGGGCCAGACTCAGTGCCAGAGGCATGGTCACTTCCCTCAGTTAGCTTGTCCCTCACAACAGTACTCAAGATGAAGTACTTATTATTGCTGAGGAGGGTTACCACAGGGTGCTCTCCACTATCTGATGTTCCCCCCTTCCATCTCCTGACAGTCACCCATTTATTTGTCTCCTGTAGCCTTGGGGTGTCTACCTCCCTATAGTTCCTGTCTATCACTGCTTCACTTTCCCTAATAAGCCAAAGGTCATCGAGTTGCTGCTCCAGTTTCTTCATATGGTCTCTAAAGATCTGTTGCAGATGTGGCTACTGGGGAGGCTGGAAGTCTCCTCAAAATCCCACATCTGACACCCAGAACAGAACACTGGCCCTGCAGACATACCCCCTATTCTCTCAAGAGTTTAAAAAGAAAAAGAAATGAGACACAAACTTACCTACTTACCTCATCTCCGCCTATTCTTGCTGAAGCCTGTTGAGCCAAAGCCTTACCACTCTGACTCAGACCACTCTGGTCTTGACAGCTCTGCTAGATGGTATCTCTCTTTTATGGAGACTGGGTTATTCAAGCTCCGCTACGGACCTGCACGGGAACGCTTCTACTGCGTCTGCATCCCTGTGACTCCCACTGAAACCTGGCTGCTTTTTCAAGCTCCACTCCAGACCTGCTTCTGTTTTAGTCCAGTGATGCAGAAATTAAAAAATAAAAATAATCAGGTCAAAATAGAGAGGAGGTGGAAATCAGAGCTGAAATTGTTTGTAGAAAACACATTTATCAATGAAATCACTTAGGTCGTATTTGCAGACCCAGCAAACTCACCTGCAGGAAAATGGCCAGTATTGATGGTTGACTCTACTTGCAGAAGCTGACGGTGACTTCTTCTGTGCCTCATCATGTCCTTTGCTCTCCTCGGAGTGCTGCAGATCCACCTTCCTGGCAATTGGATCTCACTGGTGATCGCATCCATCCAGTCCCCTGGAGCTGATTGTGCATGCAAGGACAAACATGTCCCCATCTCACTGGCTACCCTCACCTGGTTTTTCTCACTCTCTACCTTGTTGGCATGTAAAGTATATTTCATGAATGTAGACAATTACATTTTCTTTTCCGGTTTCTGATGTGGATGGTGTTGACAATGTGGAGTTTGTGATGATTTGTCTGAAGATTTTAGAACTGGCTTGTTTATAAGTTTTTTATTGAAGAAATTATTGATTTACTATATTGAATTCCAAAGAAGCAAAGGGTGTGAAATGTAAAAGAACTGCTAGTTCATTTAAATGGAATGGCTTAATGAAACAGCTCATGTGGTCAGGAACGAGCAGTTACAACAAATATTTATGTATAATACAGAAATTGGTGTTACCTGTGTGTATTGTTGCATTGCAAAAGTTGTTGGAGACTGCAAGTGGAAAGAAGTGGAGTAATATTTGGCAACTTGAATTTTTAAAGAATCATTCGGTAAGCAAATCACATGTTGGATGGTGAGCAAAAGCTCTGGCAAGAAAATTCTTCATTACCCATTGCAGGCCAGCTACATATGTTTTGTAAGAGTGCAGATGAATGAGAGTGAAATCGATCAAACCCCGAGGAGACCAAAGTTCTATTGACAGTGTTTTGCTGGCTGTTAAAATGAATACCTCTATATGCAAATTTTAGTGCGTACATGTTGTTGTCACTGGGCAAAAAAATTGCACAGTACAAGATTCTTGTGAACACTGGTCATTACAAATTAGAGGGAACATTTGGTAGAAACTGTTCGGCAACAGTTTCCTGCCCCAGTTAAGTGACAGTGTCCCAAATAGACCCGGCTATTTTTTCAACAAGATTTTATTCTTTAAGAGTTGTTGCAAATAAACGGCTGTTTCAATTAACCGATGGCCCAATTAACGGAATTCACTGTAGCTGTGAATATGTAATCAAAATTCTTATTATGTCCCAATACTAACAATGCATGAAAAATTAAATACTTTAAATCTATTCATAGAATTTTGAAAACAACCCACACAAAATGCTGGAGGAGATCTGCAGGTCCAGCATGTTGTGTATGTTGCTTTGGATTTCCAGCATCTGCAGAGTTTCTTGTGTATAGGTTTTTAAAGGCTTGTAAAATTACCAGAAGTTCACAGTGACCCTTGATTCAAACCCACTTCATGTAGCAAAGGGAACCAATCCACAAAATCAGTCCTCCTTCAGTCAGTTTAACATGAGTGCCAAGCTGCTTCATACCATGGTCTAAAATTAGTATAAAATTGCATAATTTAATATAACATTTTAATTCCCATTCCCATTCCCATTTTGACGTGCAGACCATGGCGTCCTCTTGTGCCACAATGAGCCCACCCTCAAGGTGGAGGAGCAACACATTATAATCCATCCAACCTGATGGCATAAATATCAATTTCTGCTTCTGGTAAAAAAAATAATTCCCTCTTCCTCCCCTCTTCTTTTATTCCCCACTGTGGCCTCTTTCCCCTTCTCTCTCTGGCCTCTTTCCCCTTCTCACTTATCACTTCCCTCTGGGACCCCTCCTCCTTCCCTTTCTCCTATGGTCCACTCTCCTCTCCTATCGGATCCCTTCCTCTCCAGCCCTTTACCTTTTCTACCCTCTTGGATTCACCTATCACCTTCTAGCTAGTCCTCCTTCCCCTCCCCCCACCCTTTTATTTTGGCACCTTCCCCCTCCTTTCCATTCCTGAAGAAGGGTCTTGGCCTGAAACATCAACTGATGATCAATTTCTACAGATGCTGCCTGACTGACTGAGTTCGTGTCGTATAAAATTGCTTATTGCCCATTATGCCACTGGCATTTAGGGCAGCAATGACGGTCCTCCATTTCTGTCTGTCCTTGCCCATCTTCTCTAGTCTGCTCCAGACGTCGTTGAGGGACTTCATTTCTGCCTCTCTGGTATGGCGCCAAGTTGTATTTGGTCTCCCACGTTTCTTCCACCCTTCACGTCTTATGATGAGAGTGGAGTATAAAATTAGTTTGTTGTTTTATTTTGACGGGTATGAAATTCAGATTTTCTTCCCTTTTATAATGTGCTATGTTGCTTCCAGATTATTTCACTTGTGAAAGATATTGGAAAACATTTTTAATAACTGAAACTGTAATTCATAGAAACATAGAAACATAGAAAACCTACAGCAAAATACAGGCCCTTCGGCCCACAAAGCCATGCTGAACTGGTGCTTACTTTAGAACTACCTAGGCTTACCCATAGCCCTCTATTTTTCTAAGCTCCATGTAGCTATCCAGGAGTCTTTTAAAAGACCCTATCGTTTCCGCCTCCACCACCGCCGCTGGCAGCCCATTCCAGGCACTCACCACTCTCTGCATAAAAAACTTACCCCTGACATCTCCTCTGTACCTGTATCATTTATCAGCTGGGTTTCTATATGTGGCACAAAATTTACTAATAAAATTATGACGGTCGTAGTCATAGAGCACTACAGTACAGAGACAGACCCTTCAGCCCATCCAGTCTGTGCTAATTATTAATCTGCTCAGTCCCATTGACCTGTACCTGGATCCTATCCTCCTATCCATGTACCCATCCAAGTTCCTTTTAAGTGTTAAAATCAAACCCACATCCACCACTTCCACTGGTGGCTTGTCCACACTCGCATCATCTTCTGAGTGAAGATTCCCCTCAGTTTCTCCTCAAGTATTTCACCTTTGACCCTTGATACATGATCTCCAGTTGAAAATCTCTCCTTGTTCTCCTATAGGAATAAGATCCTACCCTGTTCATCCTCTCCCTATATCTCAGGTCCTCAAGTCCCAGCAACATCCTTGTGAATGTTCTCTGTGCTCTTCCAATCTTACTAATATCTTTCCTGTAGGTAGGTGACCAGAACTGCACATCTGATTTTTATCTTCTGCTGCGCGGTCCACCCACTTCACCATTTAATGTGTTGTGTGATCAGAGATGTTCTTCTGCACAGCACTGTTGTAATGTGTGGTTATTTGAGTTTCTGTTGCATTCCTGTCTGCTTGAATCAGTCTGGCCATTCTCCTCTGACCTCTCTCATTAACAAGGTTTTTTCGCCCACAGAACTGCCACTCATGGGACATTTTTGTTTCTCACACCATTCTCTGTAAACTCTAGAGACTGTTGTGCGTGTAAATCCTGGGAAATCAATTGAGTTTCTAAGATACTGAAACCAGCCCGTCTGGTTCAACATTCGTTCTATGGTCAAAGTCACTTAGATCACATTTCTTCCCCAAGCAGATGTTTGATCTGAGCAACAACTGAACCTCTTGACCATGTCTGCTTTACGGCATTGGGTTGCTGCCACACGACTGGCTGATTGGATATTTGCATGAATGATCCGCTGAACAGAGGTAGCTAATAATGGTCTGTACAGTGTGATAATATAACATAACATAGACCAAATAATAAGCATCAGAATATCCAGTTTCCTTTTGTCACAGACTGGACTGCTGATGAACAGTTTACATATGACTGTCCAATTTCCTTTTGTCACAGACAGCTGATGAACAATTTACTTACGACTGTTGTTAGGTTAGGGTAGCAATAATTGCTGGTGTGGTTGCAGACTGACAGGAAATTGCTCTGGACAGTTGTGGGTGGAAACCCCTGAGCAATGTTGACGTTTTCCTGAAAACAGATTCACATCTATTGCTGTTAACACAGCTGAGTTCCGCACTTACTGTCGGAAATTAGCTGTGAAAGTTGTTGGCATGCTGTGGGTTTTCCATGCACCGGGGCAAGCACTGCAACTTCGGAAAATAAACATGAATTAAAGGGTGGCCTCCTCATCTGCCCACGATGAGGCCACTCTCAGTGTGGAGGAGCAACACCTCATATTCTGTCTAGGAAGCAATCAACCTGACAGGATGAACATCGGTTTCTCCAACTTCCAGTAATTCTTTTCCCCTCCCCTTATCTTTCTGTTCTGCACTCTGGTCTCTTACCTCTTCTCCACACCTGTCTCTCCTTGTTCCCTTTCTCCCATGGTCCACTCTCCTCTCCTATCAGATTCTTTCTTCTCCAGCCCCTTTCCTTTTCCACCTATCACCTCCCAGCTTCTTACTCATCCTCCCTCCCCCACTCACATGGCTTCAACTATCACCTTTCAGCTTGTCCTCCATCTCCTTCACCTACCTCCTTACTCTGGCATCTTTCCCCTTCCTTTCCAGTCCTGATGAAGTGTCTCAGCCCAAAACATCTACCATTTATTCATATCTATAGATGCTACCTGACTTGCTGAGTTCCTCCAGCATTTTGTGTGTGTTGCTCTGGATTTCTAGCATCTGCAGAATCTCTTGTGTTGAAGGATTGATGTTTTTCCAAAAACTTCCACCAGAATCACTTGTCTTTGCGCCAGTTTATACAGAAGAATGGTGGCATCTGTATTGTATATGGCTTAATGCAAGATGCAGCAATTGTTATATATATGCTGAGCAAGAACGGCAATGGAGAGTAGGATTCAACTGCCACATTCTTGCAATTGATCCAATATGGTTCAGTCAATGATCACCAGTCTTTCTGTGAGATTAAATGACAGAGACTTTAGACCAGTCAGAGTCCTTGATCAGTACTTTATACATAGGACCCTACTCAAAGCAGTGCCAACCTCTCTTCTGGTTGGATTGAGTTGATCTCCGATCTTGGCAACAGCACAGTGATGATGGATGTCTCCTTGCATGGTGATGAAATGTTAGCAAGTAAATTGCCAAGATCAACTCAACCCAACCATCCATCAATCACCCGAGCTATACATGAACCAAATTATTCCCATTATCTCCTCTCTTTCCTTCACCTCCATGGCAGAATTAAATGCCACTACACAGTAGCATGGAGGGAAACCTTCTTCAGTCCAACCAAGTTCCCAGCAGTTATCACATCAATAATACAGCAACCATGCACTCTTCGAGCATGTGGGCATAGCTATTGTGCATGAATTAGGGTGAAAGTGGGCTTTACGTAATCACCTACCAGGAGTAATGGAAGAGGCACGTACTTTAGGGGCATTTAAGAAACTCTTAGATTGGCACACGGATGAAAGAAAAATGGAGGGCTATGAGGGAGGAAAGGGTTAGACTGACTTTCGTGTAGGTTACGAGGTTGGCACGACATTGTGAGCTGAAGGGCCTGTACTGTGCACCTATCTTTTCCCATTTAATCTTCTGTTTGGAGATTCAGTGCGGAATAGGTCCTCCTGATCTTGGAGCCGCTCCACTAGCAACCCACTTATTTAACACTAACACAGTCATTAGGTTATTTAACACTAACCTAATCACGGGACAATTTACAATCAACAATTCACCTACTACCCAGTATGTCTTTGGAATATGGGAGGAAACTGGAGCACCCGGAAGAAACTCATGGATTCCACAGGAAGGATGTACAGACTCCTCAAAGTGCATGCCAGGGTAGAACTGTGACGACCCGAGCTGTAATAGCGTTTCACTAACCACTCCGCTACCATGGTAATCCACAGGACCATAAGACATAGGAGTAGAATTAGGCCATTTGGACTGTCAAATCTGCTTTGCCATTCAATCATGGCTGACCCTTTTTTTACCCTCCTCAGCCCACTCCTCAGCCTTCTCCCTATGATCTTTGATGCTATGTCCAATAAAAAACCTGTCAAGCTCTGCTTTAAATACACTCAACAACCTACCCTCCAAAGCTGCCTGTGGTAATAAATTCCACAAATTCACCACCCACTGCCTAGAGAAATTTCTCCGCATCTCCGTTTTAAATGGATGCCCCTCTATCCTGAGGCTGTGCCCTCTTAGCTTAGACTCTCCCATCATGGGAAACATCCTTTCCACATCTACTCTGGTAAAGTCTTTCAACATTAAATAGGTTTCAATGAAATCCCCCCTCATCCTTCTGAATTCCAGCGAGTATAGACCCAGAGCCATCAAATGTGCCTCATATGATAACCCTTTCATTCCTGAGATCATCCTTGTGAACCTCCTCAGCACATTTTTTTTAACTGAAAGGCCCAAAACGTTTCACAATACTCAAGTTGAGGCCTCCCTAGTGCCTTATAAAGCCTCAGCATCACATCCCTGCTCTTGTATTCTAGACTTCTTGAAATGAATGCTAACATGGCATTTGCCTTCCTCACCACCAACTCAGCCTGCAAGTTAACCTTTAGGGTGTTCTGCACAAGGATTCCCAAGTCCCTTTGCATCTCAGGTTTTTGGATTTTCTCCCCATTTAGAAAATAGTTTGCACATTTATTCTACTACCAAAGTGCATGGCCATGCATTTTCCAAAATTGTATTTCATTTGCCACTCTCTTGCCCATTCTCCTAATTTTCTAAGTCCTTCTGCAGCCTTCCTGTTTCCTCAATCAGCCAATGCTCTAACATGCCAGTAACTTTCCTGTAATACCATGGGCTCTTAACTTAGTAAGCAGCCTCATGTGTGGCACCTTGTCAAAAGCCTCCTGAAAGTCCAAACATATACCATCCACCCCATCCCCTTTATCTATCCTACATGAAATCTCCTCAGAGAATTCCAACAGGTTCATTGGGCAAAATTTTCCCTTAAGGAAGCCATGCTGACATTGTCCTATCTTGTCCTGTATCACCAACTACTCCATAACCTCATTCCTAACAACTGATTCCAACATCTTCCCAACCACTGAGGTCAGACTAACTGGTCTATATTTTATTTTCTGCTACCTTCCTCCTTTCTTAAAGAGTGGAGTGACATTTACAATTTTCCAGTCCTCTGGCACCATGCCAGAGTCCAATGATTTGAAAGATCATTACTAATGCCTCCGCAATCTCTATCACTACCTCTTTCAGAGCCCTAGGGTGCAGTTCATCTGGCCCGGCTGACTTATGTACCTTTAGGTCTTTTAGCTTTTTGAGCACCTTCTCCCTTGTAATAGTAACTGCACTCACTTCTCTTCCTTCACACACTACAACATCTGGCACGCTGCTGGTGTCTTTCACAGTGAGGACTGATGCAAAATACTCATTTAGTTCATCTACCATCTGCTTGGCCCCCATTATTATTACTCCAGCCTCATTTTCTAGCAGTCCTATATCCACTCTCATCTCTCTTTTATTTTTTACATATTTGAAAAAGCTTTTACCATCCATTTTGATATTGTTTGCTTGCGTGCTTTCATATTTCATCTTTTCCCTCCTAATGATTCTTTTAGTTACGCTCTGTAGGGTTTTAAAAGCTTCCCAATCCTTTGTTTTCCCACTAATTTTTACTTTTACATTTGCTTTGAATTCCCTTGTCAGCCACAGTTCTACTATTTTGCCATTTGAGTATTTCTTCATTTTTGGAATACACCTATCCTTCACCTTCTTCATTTTTCCCAGAAACTCAAGACTTTACGTCTCTGCTGTCATCTCCGCTAGCATCTCCTTCCAATTTACTTTGACCAACTCCTCTCTCATACCACTGTAATTTCTTTACTCCACTGAAATATTGCTACATCAGACTTTACTTTCTCTCTATCAAATTTCAAGTTGAACTCAATCATTTTGTGATCACTGTCTCCTAAGGGTTCTCTTACCTTAAGCTCCCTAATCATCTGCAGTTCATTACATGACACCCAATCCAGTATAGCTGATCCCCTAGTAGACTTAATGACAAACTGCTCTAAAACGCCATGTTGTAGGCATTCAACAAACTCACTCTCTTGATATCCATTTCCTACCTGATTTTCCCAATTGACCTTCATGTTGAAATCTCCCATGGCTATCATGACGTTGCCCTTTTAACATTCCTTTTCTATTTCCCATTGTAATTTGTCGTCTATGTCCAAGCCACTGTTGGGAGGCCTGTATATAACTGTCATCAGGGTCCATTTGCCCTTACGGTTTTTTAATACAACCCACAAGGATTCAACAACTTCTGATCCTATGTCACATCTTTCTATTGATTTGATGCCATTATTTACCAAGTCATCCCCTTGTCATCCATGATCACTGTTTCCTTTCCCTGGTCACCCATATGGATGACTGTGTAACACATCCCACCCCATTATCAAGACCGAAAAATGCTCAAGTCCAGTAGGCTTGTGATAGTTATGATATTAATGTAATAGTTAATCTATCAGCTGTTTGAAGTTAAGGGGAAAGAATAAACCATTGTATTTGACCTGACACAGTAAACATTCAGAGCCATAATGCTTAACACAGTATTTCTCTTCACTCTTACCCATGTTTCGTAGTGGTTGTCCATCATATCCAACGATAGTGGGAAACGTGCAGGAGAGTTTTTAAAGTGGAAAAGCTGTTGTAGTGCGGCAGTTTCACTCTCTCACCCTCTGCAGTACAAGTGGTTATGACATCTGGGGTCTTTCTTAGTTGTAGTGGATGACCATGGTTTTGTCTATGCTTCGTCATGCCCTTCACACTCCACGAAGTGTTGCAGAGCTGCCTTCCTGGACGTCAGATTTTACTGTTGATGTCATTCAGTCAGTCCACCAGAGTAAACTTGTCATGCGAGGACAGGCACGTTCCTATCTCAGCAGATGTGAGGCCTGTCAGTTACCCTCACCTGGTTTAGCCACAGGTGAGAGCTCAGTGTACAGTCGGGTCCAAACAAGAGCGAGCTGCCCCGGAATGGATAGGACATACCCGTTCACCAGAGGTGCTACACCTCAATGGACTTCCCATAGACCCCACCTATACTTCCAGTAATTATTAATGACATTGGAATGTGCCAAGTGTAGCATCAGTTGACAACCACAATGACCACTACACAACCAAAAAGAAAACTGCCCAATTGTGCAACATATTGTGATTCCATTTGCCTCATTAATGACCGCACATGCATGAAGATGGTATGATTTTGTATAGAAACATTACTGATGGCTTAGTAGAATATTAAATATGATTAATGGTAGCATTCATTTTGAGAGGACTAGAATACACTCAGTGACCACATTATTCTCACTTGTACACCTGCTCATTAATACAATATCTCACCAGCCAATCATGTGACAGCAATTCAAAGCATAAAAGCATGCAGGCATGGTCAAGAGGTTCAGTTGTCGTTCAGACCAAAGATCAGAATGTGGAAGAAATCTGATTGAAGTGACTTTGACCATGAAATGATTGTTGGTGCCAGATGGGTTGTTTTGAGTTTTGCAGAAACTGCTTATCTGCTGGGATTTTCACACACAACAGTCTCTAGAGTTTACAGAGAATGGTGTAAAACAAAAAAAAAATCCAGTGAGCAGCAGTTCTGTGCTTGAAAATTGTCTTGTTATTGTGAGAGGTAAGAGGAAAATTGTCAAGCAACACACATCAAAGTTGCTGGTGAACACAGCAGGCCAGGCAGCATCTCTAGGAAGAGGTACAGTCGATGTTTTGGGCTGATACCCTTCGTCAGGACTAACTGAAAGAAGAGCTAGTAAGAGATTTGAAAGTGGGAGGGGGAGGGGGAGATCTGAAATGATAGGAGAAGACAGGAGGGGGAGGGATGGAGCCAAGAGCTGGGCAGTTGATTGGCAAAAGGGGATATGAGAGGATCATGGGACAGGAGGCCCAGGGAGAAAGAAAAGGGAGAGGGGGGGAAAAACCCAGAGGATGGGCAAGGGGTATAGTGAGAGGGACAGAGGGAGAAAAAGGAGAGAGAGGAAGAGAATGTGTGTATATAAATAAATAAATAACAGATGGGGTACGAGGGGGAGGTGGGGCATTAGCGGAAGTTAGAGAAGTCAATGTTTATGCCATCAGGTTGGAGGCTACCCAGACGGAATATAAGGTGTTGTTCCTCCAACTTGAGTGTGGTTTCATGTTTACAGTAGAGGAGGCCGTGGATAGACATGTCAGAATGGGAATGGGATGTGGAATTAAAATGTGTGGCCACTGGGAGATCCTGCTTTCTCTGGCGGACAGAGCGTAGATGTTCAGCGAAACGATCTCCCAGTCTGCGTCGGGTCTCGCCAGTATATAGAAGGCTGCATCGGGAGCAACGGACGCAGTATCGCCAATAAATTGTCAGACTGGTTCAAGGTGACCGTAACCACACGTTACTACGGTGGTGCGCAGGAGAGCATCACCGAGTGCACAACACATTGAACCTTGAAGTGAACAGCAGCAGAAGACTGCGAACATACAGAATTACACTCTGTGGCCACTTTGTAAGGTACCTCCTGTATATAATAACGTGGCTACTCTGTGTATAAAAGTGAGGCTGCAATCCTGAGGCTTTATAAGGCATTGGTCAGACTGCATTTGGAGAGCTGTGAGCAGGTCTGGGCCTCTTGTCTGAGAAAGGATGTGCTGGCACTAGAACGGATCCAGAGGAAGTTCACGAAAATGTACGTTCTTCCTTTGAACGTGTGGGTTTCCTCCAGATGCTTCAGTTTTGTCCTGCATTCCAAAAATCAATAATCGTTTTGGTCAATTGCTGAGATTAGTGTAATTGGGCAACATGGTCTCATTGGGCTGGAAGGACTTTTTATCATGCTGTATCTCCAAATAAATAAAATAACCTTTGGCCCTCAGCAAAAATAAGTGAGAAACCTTAGACACTGAATTCAAAAGAAAACCGATTTTCATCAACAAAACATATTTAGCTTAGTTGAACTATTGCAAAGTGTTAGAACCATTATGTAATTAAATGCGTTATACCCAATAAAAGTTAATTTATTGTTTCTCCAAATTTCTATGTGATAGAAGTAGTATGAAATTATGTTTGCATTCAGCTTCAAGCACTCTATCATAACCACAGACAATTTCTGAGGTACCAATACCTCCAAAAAAATTTGCTGTCCAGTGTAATTACTTTTAAAAATCTGCCTTTGTGATGAAAAGTAAGTCTCTTTGACATTAAGGATTTACATATAAGACCAAGTTCTACAGATTTTACTTCAAATTGCAGATCTTTATTAAAGTGACAGCTGAACTGCATAATCGATGACAACTTTCCACAATAAGATTGAGGTTACTTTGGAGAAATTTCTGATCTAGAATGAACAATTATGAATAGCAGCAGTACTAATTATATGTAAGTCACAATCAGCCCAGTGAACGTATGGTAAACAATAGAGTGTTTACAAAATCACTTGACTACTTGATTAGAAAATGCACCAAACAGAGTCCTCAGCAGAGCATGCATTATTTAAGTGGTTAGTGTCTAACGACAATCTGCAGCAGCAATTGTTGTTATTGCCTGCAGGAAAATTCACACTTTCAGAGTAAGGTTCTTTCACCTTTCTTTGCCCACAGCGCATATCTCTCTTCATGCCAGCTGTACGATGAATAGGAACCCCATGACCTGGAAAATGTGGGACAACTGACACAAGGTGACCCTGAATGCTGGGGTAGACCCAATTAATTTAAAATTTTGCTTGGACTTGTCTCTTCCAATTTTCAAAATCCACTGGACATATGATTAATGTGTGCACTACCAATGTGGAAATATTTTGACCCTTTTAAACTAAACCAAGGGTAGGCTTGGTGCATTCTGGCATGCATTCAAAATTAGATTTATTAAATTCTGTATGAGAGTTTTAGGCTGACAACTGAAGACAGATAAAGGCATTATTCATTGTATGCTTTTTTTCCTCTGTTGTTTCTGACACAGAAAATTTCTCTGCTTAAGTTTCAAGAATATTATCAATAAGGTTTTTATACATGGTCTGGTGAAGGAAGAACTTCTAATTACTTTCCAGTTTACTTAACACTGCATTTGGAGGGTTTTGAAGTACAAAGAATCATATCATAAAATGAATTGTGCATCTGTCATCTTATGCTGATCGCTCAAAATTAATATGGTGCATTTGTAGTGCGTGGAATACGTTTAACCCTCAAGGATCTGCTGAAAGGAATATTTTCAAGGTTATAACTTCTTCCCCGCTTTTTGTAAATCGTCTTCCTCATTTATTTAGGTCACTCCCTGCCACATAGCAACAGAGCAAGCAACTGGTTTTCAGGCCACTGCCCTTGCTTCTGCCATTCTTGAATGAGCTGACTAAAAGTGGCAAGGCATTAGTCAGCTTGCTCCGTTTTCGTGGCCTCCATCTCTTTCCATTGCGGTCTCCGGCAGGACACTGCACCTTTTCTATGACCTCCTTCAATGGCCCAATAGAGATTGTGAACTCAGCATGTGGTTAATCACGGTGGCGGGGGGGGGGGTGGGGGTTACAATGTGTGTGATCACTCTCCACTGTAGTGGATCAGTGCACCAGCAGTTTATGCCAAGGGGCACCCTTTCAAGGTTACAGTTTTGTCAATTGTCTTCTGCAGATCTTGTTTCTTCCTGAAAGTGAATATATAATAATTAATGTTTGTAGTTTTCTTTGCAACACTTCCTTCTTGAATTGAACAACACCGAAATATTTATCCTGTATTTGAGTAATCCTCCATTTGAAGGAAATATTCAATTCCTTGGAAACCAAGTCAAATTAAAAATAAGGGAAGTATCTGAATGTCCGTTATCAAACACCCCATTTCACATTTTCTTTTTGTATCTTTGGTTTTGTTTATAATTTCTCATTGATTCCATTGAATTTCTTCATTCTACTGTGAATGCCTGCAAGAAAATGACTCTGAAGGTAATATATGATCACACACACACACACACATGTATATATATATACACACAGTATGTACAGTACCGTAATGTCTTCAGCATATGTGTATATATAGCTAGGGTGCCTAAGACTTTTGCACAGTGCTGTATTTGTCAATGTGGAGTGGAGAGTGAGTTTGTAAATCTGGCAGGAGTAAAGGTCGTTGGGAGTGACAAGGGTGGACCGCTACGGCAGAAGTGGCAGAGAAGGAGTGCCAGGCTCAGGGAGTGGTGCAGGTGCAGACACATCCAATCCTGAGACACCAGGCAAGGTCATTTGATTGCAAACAATTGGTTTATTGATCATTACAGAATGTCTCTCCAGTGCTTCCCTGGTCCCTCTCTTCTCCCTTCCCCTTTTCCCAACTATGATTCCCCTCTCCCTGCCCCCTTCCCACTCTCAGTCCACAATAGCGACCCAGATCAGAATCATATTTATCATCACTTAAATATGTTATGAAATTTGTTTTGTGGCATTGCAATACATAAAATTGTACTGTGCAATATTTGTATGTGCCTAAAAATTTTGCATAGTACTGTACTTTGATAATAAATTTACATTGAAATTTGAAAAGGTGAAATATTGAAATATAATCTTATAATTTTAATGTAAAAATAATGTTTCCCCTTCAAGCACCAATATATTCCCTGACAAATTTTTCCATGCTTCTTTGAAGTATTTTTAGTCAACTCATACCAAAGAGAAAGACTACAAATAGAAGGCGTCATCGACCTATAATCTGTAGTGTATAACCTTGCACTGTGACATGAATTTCACATCTCTGAGAACGTACTTAGAGCACTGACAATGGCAATGGACCTTCAGAATCAGGTTTAATGTCACTGGCATACCTTATGAAATTTGTTGTTTTGCAGCAGTAGAACATTGCAATACATAATAATAAAATCTATTAGTTGCAATAAGAAATATAAATAAAAAATTAATTAGGTGGAGCAAAAAGAGAAAAAAAATGGGTTCATTATCCATTAAGAAATCTGATAGCAGAGGGGAAAAAGCTGTTCTTGAAATGCTGAGTATGTGTCTTCATGCTCCTGTATCTCCTCCCTGATGGTCGCAATGAGAAGAGGGCACGTTCTGTCCTGTATCTCCTCTTTGGTGGTCGCAGTGAGAAGAGGGCACGTTCTGTCCTGTATCTCCTCTTTGGTGGTCGCAGTGAGAAGAGGGCACGTTCTGTCCTGTATCTCCTCCTTGATGGTCGCAGTGAGAAGAGGGCACGTTCTGGGTGAAGGCTGTCCTCAATGATGGATATGGCCATTTGGAGGCAACACCTTTTGAAGGTGTCCTGGATGCTGGGAAGGCTAGTGCTGGAATGGAGCTAGCTGACATTACAATTTTCTGCATTTTTTTTCTGATTCTGTGCATTGGTCTCTCTACACCAGATCGTGATGCAACCAGTTAGAATGCTCCTCATGGTACATTTATAGAGATTTGTGAGCCCTTGCCTGGTCTGCTTACTGTCTGGCAATGTGCAAACTCATTTCTACTTTGTTAGGGAAGACAACATGCCTTGAATGCCTGTAAACAAAACAGATGGAATGAAAGACTCCCATCTACATTTTCTCCAGACATACTCTGACAAGGCTAGCTTGGAGCGAGAGAAAAAAAAATCCTGAAGTAATCCAGAGGAGGCTCACAAAAATGATTCCAGAAGTGAATGGGTTAGCTCATGAGCAGCATTTGTTGGCTGTGGGCTGTTCTTGTTGGAGTTTAGAAGAATGAGGGGGGATCTCATTGAAACCTATTGAATATTGCAAAGGCCTAGATAGTGTGGATGTGGAGAGGATGTTTCCTATTGTGGGATAGTCTAGGATTAGAGAGCCCAGTCTCAAAATAGAGGCATGTCCCTTTAGAACAATGATAAGGAGGTTCTTCAGCTATAGAGTGGTGAATCAATGGAATTCATTGCCATAGATGGCTGTGAAGGTCGCGTCATTGGGTATATTTAAAGCAGAGGTAGATAGCTTCTTGATTAGGGGTGTCAAAGGTTGTGGGGTGAAGGCATGAAAGTGGTGTTGAGAGGGTTAATAAATCAGCCATGATGGTCTCTGTGGGCTGAAAGGCCTAATTGTGCTCCTATATCTTATGGCCTGATAGTACTCCTTAGTTGAGAAAGTGATGTTGGTTCAGCTGGACTTGAGTAGATATGAGGTTGCCACGAGCAGTAGTACTTCAGTGTTTTTGAATGAAGTGTCTGCAGCTGGTGTTTTGCATTTCATCAGTGCAACACAGACGCAGGCTGAATTATTTAAGCTGTGGTTCGTTATCGTGGATTTCGTTCTTGAATAGCTAGCAAACTGTAAAGTGCCATGAGCCCACTTTCAAAATGATAGGAATTTGCTGACCCTTTAGTCCACAAAAGGGTTTGGATAGCCAGTTTTTCTTTCATGCTCCACTTTACTTACTGGTTTTATTCAGATACAGCTTGATAACAGGGCCTTCCAGCCCAACGAGCATGTGCCACCCAATTCCACCAATTCCACCACTTAACCTGCTAACCCATATGTTTTTGGAATGTGGCGGGAAACGGGAGCACGCAGTGGAAACCCATGCAGTCACAGGGGGAACATACAAGCTGCGTAGTCATTGGCAAGAATTGAACCCGGGTTGCCTGCACTTTGATAGCATACAGGCTGATTTATACTTCTGCGTCAAATCGACGCCGTAGGTACAGCGTAGCTGCAAACCCTATGCAGAGCCTATGCGGATCCCTACGCCGTAGCCTGATGCACACCTCTCCCAAAATGTAACTACGCATCGCGGCAACGCAGACCACAACAACTGTGATTGGTCCGCTCGGTAGCATCGCATTTCCTCCTACGCTGCAATAGCTTCCCATTGGGCGACTGAAGGGCAGGGAAGGAACTCTGGCTGCAATGCTTTCCGTAAAGCTTTACAGACCTCTGAAATTATGGAGGACACATCTCGCTTTTACAAAAAAAGATGCTTGCTTTATACTTGTTTACCCCGAGAAAGACTACCACGACCATGAAGCCTTGCATGGGCAGGTGTGTGCACATGCGTGATGTGCCCAAATTGCAGAGCGACGTAGACACACCAACGCATAGGTAAAAATGCTCACAATGCGCGTAGGCCACTTGTGTAGGTTCTGGTGTTCATTTGACGCAGAAGTATAAATCAGCCTTTACTCTAACCACTAAGCTTAGCATAGTGGTTTGCACAATGGTATTACAGCTTGGGACATCAGACATCTGGCATGATCTGTACATTTTCCCCATGGAATGCGTGAGTTTTCTCTGGGTGCTCTAGTTTCCTCCCACAGTCAAAGGATGTACCAGTTGGCAGGTTAATTGGTCATTATAAATTGTCTCGTGATTAGGATAGGGTTAAATTGGGTGATGTCATGGGCTACGAAGCAGCGTGGCTTGAAGAGCCGAAAGGGCTTGTCCTATGGTGTATCTGTAAATTAAACAAAGTCAATTTGTATTGACACTTTCCAAATGTACAGATTCATAGGACACACTCTTACACCATGTCATAGTGGGAGAAGACCTGGTACACCATGTCATAGTGGGAGAAGACGTGTTACACCATGTCATGGTGGGAGAAGACCTTGTACACCATGTCATAGTGGGAGAAGACGTGTTACACCATGTCATGGTGGGAGAAGACCTGGTACACCATGTCATGGTGGGAGAAGACGTGTTACACCATGTCATGGTGGGAGAAGACCTGGTACACCATGTCATGGTGGGAGAAGACGTGTTACACCATGTCATGGTGGGAGAAGACCTGGTACACCATGTCATGGTGGGAGAAGACCTGGTACACCATGTCATGGTGGGAGAAGACGTGTTACACCATGTCATGGTGGGAGAAGACCTGGTACACCATGTCATGGTGGGAGAAGACGTGTTACACCATGTCATGGTGGGAGAAGACCTGGTACACCATGTCATGGTGGGAGAAGACGTGTTACACCATGTCATGGTGGGAGAAGACCTGGTACACCATGTCATGGTGGGAGAAGACGTGTTACACCATGTCATGGTGGGAGAAGACCTGGTACACCATGTCATGGTGGGAGAAGACGTGTTACACCATGTCATGGTGGGAGAAGACCTGGTACACCATGTCATGGTGGGAGAAGACGTGTTACACCACGTCATGGTGAGAAAAGACCTAGTACACCATGTCATGGTGGGAGAAGACCATAATGATACAACTTCAACTTTAGAAAGACACATGTACGTATACGTGCAACAAAATTTGCAGAAAGCTGATTCATATTCTGCAGAAAATGCAATCTATGAATGAGTACAAACAAGACTTTGGCAGTGGTTACGTTATCAGACAAAGTTTGTTCTGTTCTAGCTTGGCCTGCATTAACATGGACAGCATGCCTGTGATAAATGCAGGCAGTGCAGGAGGTCTGTTAGCCCAGAGATCTGACAATGCCAGGTCCTTCCCTCATGACATGAGATGTTTCACTCCGACAGACGAGAGCTGCAGAATCTCATCTGAGCAGTGGCGGGCGATTGAAGTGACAGGCTGCCCTGTGGTTCAACCCTTCGACCTTCTGCTTGGAAAACAAATACTTTACCTCTTGTGCTACCAGGTCACCATTGATAACTGTTTATTATTCCTAACCAAGCTGATTAAATTGGATTGTCTTCATTATTTTGTTACAAGACTTACAGTAGATAACATAAAATACTTCAATAATGAGAATGTTTTCCATAAAGAGAGGAGGCTATGTAGCATCCACAGCAGGACCACTAGAATCAGAAACATTTACTTCTCCCGAGCAGTAAGGCAGATTAACACCTCCACCCACTAGCCCACCCCATCACACTCCACAACCACCACTACTTTATCATTTCCTGTCAGTCACCTTATGTACAGACGCTACTGTACCTGTGTCACTTTATGGATGTACAACTACAGAGCCATAGAAAAGTACCCTTCAGCACACCTAGTCCAGGGTGAACTGCCTACTCCCATCGACCTGCACCCAACCATAGCTCTCCATAGCCCTGCCATCCATGTTCCTATCCAAACTTCTCTTAAATGTTGAAATTGAACTTGCATGTACCACTCGTGTTGGCAGCTCGTTCCACACTCTCACGACTCTCTGAGTGAAGAAGTTTTCCCCTCATGTTTCCCTTAAACTTTTCACCTTTCACCTTATCCTATAAACTCTAGTTATAGACCCACCTAACCTCAGTGGAAAAAGCCTGCTTGCATTCACACTATCTGTACCCCTCATAATTTTGTCTACTTTCATCAAATCTCTCCACAATCTTTTACGTTCCAAGGTATAAAGTCCTAATCTTTCCTTACAACTCAGGTCTTTCAGACCCAGCAACATCCTTGTAAAGTTTTCTCTGCACTCTTTCCAATCAATGTATCATCTGTACTCTAATCAATCCATGTATATAAGCTATCTTATGTATTTCTACTTACTGCGCTTTTTTATTATTATTGTGTTCTTCACCTTATTGTATGCTGCATCGGATCTGGAGTAACAATTATTTTGTTCTACTTTACACTCGTGTACTGGAAATGATGTTAAACAATCTTGAATCCGAATATCCTTCATTCTCATTGCAGAGATCCAGCACGGAACAGGCCTTTCAGCCCTTCAAGCTGTACTGCCCAGTAATCCCTGGATTTAACCCTAGCCTAATCACGGGACAATTTACAATGACCAATTAATCTACTAACTGGTACATCTTTAGGTTCCAGGAGGAAACCTGAGCACCTGGAGAAAACCCACACGGTTATGGGGACAATGTACAAATTTCCTACGGACAGTGCTGGGAATTGAACCTGGGTCACTGGTAATGTAAAGTATTTTGCTAATCACTACAATACAGTGCCGCCTGCTGATGAAGATATTTTCACATTAAAATTGTTCTTCTGTTATGTTTATTGATCATATTACAATATTTCACTTTAGCAATGTATAATATTGTTTGTAATATGTTCGAAGGAGTTATCTTGTTTAAGCAAGGAAACAGAAATTAGCAATAAAATTTGGTTCGCATAAATTAATAGGGACAGAATTTCCCACTGATGTATCATAATTCCTTGGAGTAATAAAGAAAAATGTGAGCAGTCGTCAACAAAATAGGACAGGATAGAAGCATCTGAGTTTCTCAGGAGAACAGCGGGAATTAGAAGCCGTCTAACACATTATCATCTCCACTTGATATGTAACAATAAGCAGCCTGTATAAACGTCAAGAGACAGAAGACTATTTAAAAACTGAGTTTTTAAAATGTTCCATTTTTAATCACGATGGAACAATTTCTTGATTTCAAACCTTAACATAAGGAAAAGATTGAATTCTCATATCATAATCATACAAATGTATAGACAAGTAAAAAATGGTTTAAATTAGGCCCCAACTTACAAGAGGCATTATATGGAACTTAACCAGATGTCATCTTGTTACATCTTGAGATATTTAGCTTTAGCAATTTATAAAACTGGTGGTAATATGTTAGACCTTGTTACTTTTAGATAAGTCAGTGAACTTCCAAATGCTAATAACTGTCCATTCCTCTGAATGTAGCAGCTTTGGTTATTCTCCATAATGTGTCAGTCATTACACAAACTTACTTTTTGATGTGTGCAGATCGTGTTTAACTGAGGTTCTCAAATAACCTATAATGTTCTCTGAGTATTTTGCTTGAGCGAAGTATTCTGTGTTCTGAATTGCCCATCGAGTCTGCCAACAAAAATAATCACTCATCGCACATTTGTCGGAGGTGGTAACTAATCCTTTAGGAGACAGTACGTAAGCAAACTCCTCTACATAATGTTTTCACTGAAAAAGTGTGAAAGTTTATAATGGTTGTAAACTTATTCTACTCTATACCTATCTTTCAGTAAAATATTTTGTTACTGCTTTAAAACTGATTTATAACTAATTTTAGTCAAGGATATTTTAATGTTTTTAAAGTTGTTTATTCTGCTTAACCAAAAAGGGTTTCTTGTCTTTAAAACAGACTTGAATGAAAATGACACCTCATTGTAACCCCCTTCCCAATCATGCAATTAAAAGATTTGATTAACAAACACATCCATTCCTGACAAGGTAAATTATTTGAAAGCAATGTTACAAAGTACAACTGAACGTTACGGCTCATGAGCTTTTGACCCTACTGCTCCCCTACCGGGAGGGAAGTTCTGTACACACTATGAATTGTGTTTTATTAGTTTGTTATTACTTCACAATTTATATTTCAGCATTACAGCACAGCTTTATATTGGATTGAGTTCTATTAAAATTCTAACTGTGACTGAATCAGGTTAGAACTTTAACATGAATAGAGGTTTAAATAAAAACCATATTTGATTGACGGGACATTCTATTTCAGTGTTTCATACTAAAATTCCTTGAATAGTTTGAGAAGTCAAAGGGTAAATCATGAACAAACGAAAATAGGTCCCTCCTTTCCCTGCATTCTGCATTCAACATTCAGGACACAAAGGGCAAGTCATAGAGTTATCACACAGAAACAAGGTTTTGATCAAGGCACGAGTGCGCAGGCTCGTGGTTGTCAGCCGGTTAGAACAGCAAGAAGAGTTTAAAATGAGACAGTTATTTCTTCAGTGGATTGATCGAGGCACGACTGTGCAAGCGGTTAGAACAGTGAGAAGAGTCTAAAGAAAACAGCTTTATAGAGCGGCTATCTAAGGAGCGGGCAATGGAGTAGAGGGAGACAGAGTAGGATGGCTTTGGCGGTAATGGGTCGGGCGAGGTCAGTTATTTGTGAAGACTAGAACCAGGAAGTATGTGTGCGAGGCCGGTGTTCTGTGTTGGGTGCCAGATGTGGGAAGTCCTGAAGACTCTCAGCCTCCCGGACAGCCACATCTGCGGAAGGTGAGTCGAGCTGCAGCTCTCCGGGGACCGCGTTAGGGAACTGGAGCTGCAGCTTGATGACCTTCGTCTGGTCAGGGAGAGTGAGGAGGTGATAGAGAGGAGCTATAGGCAAGTAGTCACAACGGTGACTTGGGAGGCAGACAAGTGGGTAACTGTCAGGCAAGGGAAGGGCAAGAGTCAGATACTAGAGAGTACTCCTGTGACTGTCCCCCTTAACAATAAGTACCCCTGTTTGAGTACTGTTGGGGGGGACAGCCTACCTGGGGGAAGCAACAGTGGCTGTGCCTCTGGCACAGAGTCCGGCCCTGCGGCTCAGAAGGGCAGGGAAAGGAAGAGGGTGGCAGCAGTAATAGGGGACTCTATAGTTAGGGGGTCAGACAGGCAATTCTGTGGATGCAGGAAAAAAACGTGGATGGTAGTTTGCCTCCCAGCTGCCAGGGTCCGGGATGTTTCTGATTGCATCCACAATCTCTTAAAGTGGGAAGGAGAACAGCCGGAGGTCATAGTACGTATTGGTACCAATGACATAGGTAGGAAAAGGGAGGAGGTCCTGAAAACAGACTACAGAGAGTTAGGAAGGAAGTTGAGAAGCAGGACCTCAAAGGTTGTAATCTCGGGATTACTGCCTGTGCCACGTGACAGTGAGTATAGGAATAGAGTGAGGTGGAGGATAAATGAGTGGCTGAGGGATTAGAGTGGGGGCAGGGATTCAGATTTCTAGATCACTGGGACTTCTTTTGGGGCAGGTGTGACCTGTACAAAAAGAATCGGTTGCACTTGAATCCCAGGGGGACCAATATCCTTGCAGGGACGTTTGAAAAAGTTATTGGGGAGAGTTTAAACTAGAATTGCTGGTGGGTGGGAACCAAACTGAAGAGACGGAGGAAGGGGCCGTTGGCTCACAAAATAGAGAAAGCTTGGAGGCAGTGTGAGAGGGAGGATCGGCAGGTGATAGAGAAGGGATACGCTCAGACCGATGGGTTGAGATGTGTCTATTTTAATGCAAGGAGTATTATGATCAAAGCAGATGAGCTTAGAGCATGGATCATTATGTGGAGCTATGATGTTGTGGCCATTACAGAGACTTGGATGGTTAAAGGGCAGGAATGGTTACTTAGAGTGACAGGCATTAGATGTTTCAGAAAGGATAGGGAGGGAGGCAAAAGAGGTGGGATGTGGCACTGCTGATGACAGATAGTGTCATGGCTGCAGAAATGGAGAAAGTCATGGAGGGACTGTCTACTGAGTCTCTGTGGGTGGAAGTTAGGAATAGGAAGGGGTCAATAACTCTACTGGGTGTTTTTTATAGACCACCCAATAATAACAGGGACAGATTCTGGAAAGGTGTAATAATAACAGGGTTGTCATGGTGGGAGATTTTAATTTCCCCAATATTGATTGGCATCTCCCTAGAGCAAAGGGTTTAGATGGGGTGGAGTTTGTTAGGAGGGTTCAGGAAGGTTTTCTGACACAATATGTAGATAAGCCTACAAGAGGAGAGTCTGTATTTGATCTGGTATTGTGAAATGAACTTGGTCAGGTGTCAGATCTCTCAGTGGGAGAGCATTTTGGAGATAGTGATCACAATTCTATATCCTTTCCATAGCATTGGAGAGGGATAGGAACAGCCAAGTTAGGAAAGCATTTGATTGGAGTAAGGGGAAATATGAGGCTATCAGGCAGGAACTTGGAAGCATAAATTGGGAACAGATGTTCTCAGGGAAATGTATGGCAGAAATGTGGCAAATGTTCAGGGGATATTTGCGTGGAGTTCTACATAGGTACTTTCCAATGAGACAGGGAAAGGATGGTAGGGTACAGGAACTGTGCTGTACAAAGGCTGTTGTAAATCTAGTTAAGAAGAAAAGAAAGCTTATGAAAGGTTCAAAAAACTAGGTAATGATAGAGATCTAGAAGATTATAAGGCTAGCAGGAAGGAGTTTAGGAATGAAATTAGGAGAGCCGGAAGGGGCCATGAGAGGGCCTTGGCAAGCAGAATTAAAGAAAAGCCCAAAGCATTCTACAAGTATGTGAAAAGCAAGAGGATAAGACGTGAGAGAATAGGACCAATCAAATGTGACAGTGGAAAAGTTTGTATGGAACCAGAGGATATAGTAGAGGTACTTCATTAATACTTTGCTTCAGTATTCACTACAGAAAAGGATCTTCGTGATTGTAGGGATGACTTACAGATGACTGAAAAGCTTGAGCATATAGATATTAAGACACTGTGCTGGAGCTTTTGGAAAGCATCAAGCTGGATAAGTCACTGGAACTGGATGAGATGTACCCCAGGCTACTGTTGGAGATGAGGGAGGAGATTGCTGAGCCTCTGGCAATGATCTTTGAAACATCAGTGGGGACGGGAGATATTTGGGAAGATTGGAGGGTTGCAGATGTTGTTCCCTCATTCAAGAAATGGAGTAGAGATAGCCCAGGAAACTATAGACCAATGAGCTTACTTCAGTGGTTCCTAAGTTGATGGAGAAGATCCTGAGAGGTAGGATTTATAAACATTTGGAGAGGCATAATATGATTAGGAATAGTCAGCATGGCTTTGTCAAAGGCAGGTTGTGCCGTACGAGCCTGATTGAATTTTTTGAGGATGTGATTAAACACATTGATGAAGGTAGAGCAGTAGATGTAGTGTATATGGATTTCAGCAAGACCATTTGATAAGGTACCCCATGCAAGGCTTATTGAGAAAGGAAGGAGGCATGGGATCCAAGGGGACCTTGCTTTGTTGATCCAGAATTGGCTTGCCCACGAAAGGCAAAGAGTGGTTCTAGACAGGTCATATTTTGCATGGAAGTCGGTGACCTGTGGTGCACCTAAGGGATCTGTTCTGGGACCTCATTTTGGTAGGTCAAATATGATGGCAGAATATAGTATTATAGTCAGGCTCTTGGCAGTGTGGAGGATCAGAGTGATCTTGGTGTCTGAGTCCATAGGACACTCAAAGCTGCTGTGCAGGTTGACTCTGTGGTTAAGAATGCATATGGTGTATTGGCCTTCATCAACCATGGGATTGAGTTCAAGAGCCAAGAGGTAATGTTACAGATATATAGGAACCTGGTCAGACCCCACTTGGAGTACCGTGCTCAATTCTGGTCACCTCACTACAGGAAGGATGTGGAAACTATAGAAAGGGTGCAGAGGATATTTACAAGGATGTTGCCTGGATTGGGGAGCATGCCTTATGAGAATAGGTTGAGTGAACTCGGCCTTTTTTCCTTGGAGTGACGGAGGATGAGAGGTGACCTGAGAGAGGTGTACAAGATGTTGAGAGGCATTGATCGTGTGGATAGTCAGAGGCTTTTTTCCAAGGCTGAAATGGCTAACACGGGGGCACAGTTTTAAGGTGCGTGGAAGTAGGTACAGAGGAGAAGTCAGGGATAAGTCTTTTACACAGAGAGTGAGTGCATGGAATGGGCTGCCAGCGACAGTGGTGACGGCAGATACGACAGGGTCTTTTAAAAGTCTCCTGGGTAGGTACATGGAGCTTAGAAAAATAGAAGGCTATGGGTAACCCTAGGTAATTTCTAAAGTAAGTACATGTTCGGCACAGCATTGTGGGTTGAGGGGCCTGTAGTGTGCTGTAGGTTTTCTATATTTCTATGTTTCTAAGCCCTTCAGTTCATCTCATCCATGACAAACTGTTACTCTGCATAGACCCATCGACCTGCACCTCTATATCCATGTAATTATCGAAACTTCCCTTAGATCAAACCCACATCCACCACTCTCGTTCCACACCCTCACCATCATCTGAGTGAAGAGGTTCCCCTCAGGTTTACCTTTATTTTGATAAGTGTTTGTCCTCAGCATTCCAACCACATGGGATTATGTTTTACATCATTCTCTGCTCCATCAAATGGTTTTCCATCCAGCTGGTTAACTGTGCAATGTTAATAGGATCAGATTAAATCCTGATGAATGGTCTCCACCCTAAGTGGTAACTTTTTATTGATTTGCACATATGCAGCCTGACATGCTGAGTTCCACCAGCATTTTGAGGGCCAACTTCTCTTTTGGCTGTTCCCACTTTCTTCAGATCAAAAGGTGTAGCTATGGGCATTCGCATGGGCCCCAGCTATGCCTGCCTCTGCCTTGGTTATGTGGAACAGTCTATGCTCCAAACCTATACTGGTACTGCTCCCCAACTTTTCCTTCACTACATTGATGAATACATTGGTGCTGCTTCCTGCACTCGTCAATTTCATCGACTTTACTTCAAACTTCCGCCCAGCCCTCAAATTCACTTGGTCCATCTCGGACACTTCTCTCCCCTTCCTCGATCTCTCGGTCTCCATCTCTGGAGACAGACTGTCCACTGACATCTTTTATAAGCCCACTGACTCTCACAACTACCTCAACTATACCTCTTCCCACCCTGCAACATGCAAAAATGCCATTCCCTATTCCCATTCCGCCGTCTCCGCCGCATCTGCTCCAGGATGAGGCTTTCCGTTCCAGGACATCCCTTCTGCTGTCATCAATGATGCCCTCACCCGCATCTCTTTTATTTCCCGCACTTCGGCCCTCACCCCATCCTCCCGCCACCACAACAGGGACAGAGTTCCCCTTGTCTCACCTACCACCCCACCAGCCTCCGGATCCAGCACATTATCCTCCGCAACTTCCGCCACCTTCAACAGGACCCCACCACTAAGCACATCTTTCCCTCTCCACCCCTCTCCGCTTTCCGCAGGGATCGGTCCCTCCGCGACTCCCTGGTCCACACGTCCCTCCCCACGGATCTCCCACCCAGCACTTATCCCTGTAAGCGCAAGTGCTACACCTGTCCCTACACCTCCTCTCTTGCCACCATTCAGGGCCCAAACAGTCCCTCCAGGTGAGGCAACACTTCACTTGTGAGTCTGTTGGGGTCATCTATTGCATCCGGTGCTCCCGGTGCAGCCTCCTCTACATCGGTGAAACCCGACGCAGATTGGGGGACTGCTTCATCGAGCACCTCCACTCCGTCCGCCACAACAGACAGGATCTCCCAGTAGCCACCCACTTCAACTCTGCTTCCCATTCCTATTCCGATATGTCCATACATGGCCTCCTCTAATGCCATGATGGGGCTAAACTCAGGATGGAGGAGCAGCACCTCGTTTACCGTCTAGGTAGTCTCCAGCCCCTTGGTATGAACATAGAATTCTCCAACTTCTGGTAATTCCCTCCCCCTCCCTTCCCTAATCCCCATGTCACTCTGCCCCCTCCCCCAGCTGCCTACCACCACCCTCTTGGTTCTGCCTCCTTCTACTATCCATTGTGTTTTCCCTTATTCCTTCTTCACCTTTCCTGCCTATCACCTCCCTGCTTCCCCTCCCCCACCCCTTTATCTTTCCCCTTACTGGTTTTTCACCTGGAACCTACCAGCCTTCTCCTTCCCACCCTCCCCCCACCTTCTTTATAGGGCCTCTGCCCCCTCCCTCTTCAGTCCTGACGAAGGGTTCCGGCCCGAAACGTTGACTGATCGTTTCCACGGATGCTGCCTGACCTGCTGAGTTCCTCCAGCGTGTTGTGAGTGTTGCTATGACCCCAGCATCTGCAGAGTATTTTGTGTTTAGCATTTTGAGGGTGTTGCTTTGGATTTCCAGCATCTACAGAATTTCTTGGGTTTACTGGATATCTGCCAGCTTCTACTCCTTTTTCTCCCTGCACCTTCTTATTCTGGTAGCTTCCCCTTCCCTTTCCTGCTCTGAAGAAGGGTCTTGGGCTGAAACAACGACTGTTGCTTCTTTTCTTCACCTGCCAAGTTCCTCCAGTACTTTGTGTGTTCCTCTGGATTTCCAGCATCTGCAGAATTTGTCTGTTTGAGTATTCTGTTCTTTCCTAGAAACAAATGAAATATTTACAAGATTTGGATAGGTCAATCATGAAATTGTCCTTACCGGCAAGGGGTGTGGAGAGGTTGATGGGTTTTCTCAGTGCCTGAATATTTTTACAAATATACTGCAATCTATTCTGGCAGAAGTCAATATTAGTACTTCATTGAAGGCATCAATTCTGAGCGATACGTTCTATATGGACAGTACGTGGGTGCCCTGGTAGTATAATGGCTAGTGAGGCATTATTACAGCTTGGGGCATCGGGGTTCTCAGATCAATCCCAGTGTAGGAGTCTCTGTACATCCTCCCCGTGGAATGTGTGGGTTTTGTCCTGATGCTCCAGTTTCCTCCCACAGTCTAAGGACATATCATGTTGATTAATTGGTCATTGTAAATTGCCCCATGATTAGGTTAGGAGTAATCGGTGTTGGGATCGCTGGGCTGCACAGCTTGAAGGATCAGAAGGGCCTACTTTGTGCTGTATCTTTAAATAAAAGGCCTGTTAGAGAAATGCTAAATGTGGTAAGTGCATGGATAACATATTATTGAAAGCTCCATTTTCGCTCTACATTCCTAGAGGACACCAGCCAGAACACATTCTGCACGTTCAGGAACATCAGCAGTGTTAAGTTTCACTAAAGGTAACCCGGTACCGCACGACTAATCTCAAAGCAAGGGGAAAACATTTCTAAACTAAATAAAATTGCCATACCAAGTTACTAAACCTAATTTAATAATTCCTGTAATTTTTGAGAGACTACGTGAAAAGAACCAGGGAGTGGGACTACTTGGATCACACTTGAAAGAGTCAGGAAAATAGACTCCATGTGTGGAGTCAGATTCTATTCAATTTGTGAATTGGTAACCACGGAACACATCTGGTTCAGTGATATCCTACAGAGAGAAAAATTGTCAACAGCATGCCTGTGATTAGAGTCAAAACCTTCTGCGGTTTCAGCTTACCATCTTCAAGACTAGAGAGCCAGATACCCAGTGGTAAACCTGAATGGACCAGCTGGATGAGTTGAGCAATTTAAGCATAATCAGCCTACAAATCCCTGTGCAATAAAGTACAAGGTATGAAGATTCAAGTAGACAGTCACAGAAAAAGCATATTTTATTTAGAGACACAGTGCGAACAGGCCCTTCCAGCACAACACAGCAATCCAACTGTTTAACCCTTGCCTAATTTCAGGACAATTTACAATGACCTATTGACCTACTAACTGGTACGCCTTTGGAATGTGGGAGGGAACTGGAGCACCCGGAAGAAGCCTATGGGTTCACGGGGCTCATGTGCAAACTCCTTACAGATGACGTTGGAACTGAACTCTGAACTCCGACATCCTGAGCTGTAAGGACGTTGTGCTAATTGCTACGCGACCATAGCAACCCAATGTTGTTGACCAGCAAGTGTATGAATCACCACTTCGGGAAATGCCAATGATAAATCATTACGAATAAGTTAATTAACATTCCCTCGCGGAGCCAGAAGATTGGAGCTTTGGGCGGCTTTTCCCTTTCACACTGAGGATGTTTGGCTACCTGTCCTGATCTCATCACCACCACACAGTTGCAGTTATCACTCTTGTAACTTGACTTAGTTTTGGGCAGTGTTCTGCTTGAAATCATGCATGAGCAGCTGATCAATAACAGTTCGATATGCCTAGCATAGAGTCATTGAGACCACGGCGTAGAAACAGGTCCTTCGGCTAGAGCCAATTATTATTCCGCCTGGTCCCATTGACCTGCATATGGCTCCCATCCACGTGCTTATCCCCCTCCTGTTTCTATTGCTACATTGTGCGATTTTGACCGGGGCAGACTAGCTCTGTGGCCTGTAGTCAACAAATGACACAGTGTGCTAATTTGAACTGAACTGAATGTTCCTAGACATTTTGAATGACCTTGTGGTTTGGTATTTAATCTTCTGTGTTTTTTTTGCTTGTTTTTTGCCATTTGCATGATTTGTTCTTTTTCTTGTGCTGTTGTGTGCTTGATGTTTTTCTTTGAACGAGTTCCAAGGTACTTCTTTGTTTTGTGGCTGTCCGTGGAAATACGAATCTCAGGGTTGTGCACTGCATACATGCTTCGATAACAAATCTACTCTGAATCTTTGAAACTGCCATCTGCATCCACTACTTCCACTAGCAGGTCGTTCCACACTCTCGCCAGCTTCTGAGTGAAGAAGTTCCCCTTAATGTTCCCCTTAAACACTTTACTTTTAAACTGGGACCTTTAGTTCTAGTCTCACATAACCTCAGTAGTAATTATAATTTGCCTAAGCTATGAGTTGGAATACCACCTGCTCCCCCCAAATACTTACAATCAGGCTTTTCAGCTCCACACAGCAAGATGTAGTTTCCTCATGCCTTACGATAATTGAAATTCGTATTGCAGTTTTAAGATAACTTGATGAAAAAATAAATTAGGCTGACAATCACCATAATGTTCAAAGTGATGTGCGACCTAACTGCCACCACCCGGGCCTTATGTATGATGCACCAATAGTGTTACACTTTTTACTTCTGTGTCGTGGGTGCACCTTATTATTTGTTAATATTACTTCATGTGTTACGTGTGTGAGTTATATGCACCATGTTGTACACCTTAGTCTGGAGGAATGCTGTTTCATTTGGTGGTGGACATAAGTTTGGGTTGTATAGGGTGTCCATGGAGGGGTAGCGCCTCTGGTGAAGGGGCTTGTCGCATCCATTCCGGGGCAGTTCACTCACCTTTGGTCCCCACCGGGCACTCAGCTCTCACCTGTGGCTCCAAGTAGCTGTTTGAATGTGACCGCGGCCACACCCCGGTATACCCCTTCGACAGGCGGGCCAAACCAGGTGAGGGTAGCCGGTGAGATAGGGACATACCTATCTTCTCCGTAGAATGTCACCTTGTCACGGTGGAGAAGCTTGTGTGGTCCTGTGATCCTGAGAGTGATGCCGTCTGGAGCTATGCTCCTGGTAGTGTCACCCATGGCGGTAAGGTCGAGGGTGAGGTCCCTGACAAAGAACAATCCAGCCAAGACCTCAACGGTGGAACAGGCAGACGAAGTTACTTCGAACTCAACGGCTGTGAAGGTGGATGAAGGCTGCAACAAATCCATCAGCTCTAATCGTCGTGGTTTCCATGCCATTGGAATCAGTCGGTTGATTTGTGAAGTATCGTGTGCTTCTTGGAGTGCAACATCAAGTACACGTTAAACAAATACACGCACAGGCGTCTTCGCTCTGTGGGTGTCTTCTTCAGAACAAAGACCATCCTCGACCTCGAGGGATAGCCACGACGACAACTGCAAAGTCAGCTCCGGCAGACTGGGCAGATGAGATCTACAGTGAGATCCAATGGACTACAATGCCCGGTGGAGTGAAAAGGGCAGGCGAGGCACAGAAGGCAACATGGTCATTCACTTGTGTGTACCACTGGACCCGAACGACTGAGGTCGACAGAATGGAACCGCCCCAGTGCAACGGCTTTTCCTCTTTATAAACTCCCCCGCGCATGTGTTATCATTGGACACGATGGACAAACACCACCATACATGTATATGGTTGAATAACAATAAACTTGAACTTCCATACTACATCATTCGGTTCCTGCTATAAACCAAAGAAGTAAATGATAATTCAAATCAGCAGGGTGGTGGGGTAGAGATACGTCTCTACCAATGAAGGTGTAAGATGCTCCTTCCCTCCGCTAGCCTGCAGGTCACCCTTGGACAAGGTGTAGCACCTGCTTATCCCCCCGATCAGGGTCACATGAAACCATGGGATCAGGTGGTGGGTGGTCGTATGTGCAGTCGGTGCAGATCACAAGTCCTGGTTATGTGACCACTGATGCCAGGCAGACAATCTCTGAAGAGTATTGAAAGTGGCTGGGGCCACATGTCTTGTAAAGACACACCCAGAAGAAGGCAATAGCAAACCACTTGTATGGAAAATTTGCCACCAACAGTCATGGCCATGGGACCACGATCACCACGTCATAATGATGATACACTCATTCGTTCCCCCCTATGCCTAAGAAAGTGGCCACTAAGTTCATGATTTTTTGCTACTCTAGCCCATCCACTTCAAGGTTCAACAACGTGTTGTGCATTCAGAGATGCTCTTCTGCACGCCACTGTTGTAACGTGTGGTTATTTGAGTTACTGTCACATTCCTGTCAGCTTGAACCAGTCTGGCCATTCTCCTCTGACCTCTCTCATTAACAAAGTGTTTTCACCCACAAAACTGCTGCTCACTGGATGTTCTTTGTTTCCTGCACCATTCTCTGTAAACTCCAGAGACTGTTGTGCATTATTTTCCGATTCTGTAACAACCATTACGTAATTGTTCAATTCCACATTTGTTTATGTTATATTCTTCTATTTTTGATGGGCATTAATTTTATTGCAGAAAACCCAAGCAATTGCAGAATTGCTGATTCTACAACCTTTTAATTAGATAAAGTACCAGCTTCAGATGTTATCGCCAGCATGAATGTTGATTGCATTCTTTTCAACAGCCTAGTGCTTCTTCCTTGAAGCAACCTTTACTCAGCATTAACAGACGCCACACTATAAGAATGGCAGGCGGTGACTAGTGGGGTACCGCAAGGCTCAGTGCTGGGACCCCAGTTGTTTACAATATATATTAATGACTTGGATGAGGGAATTAAATGCAGCATCTCCAAGTTTGCGGATGACACGAAGCTGGGTGGCAGTGTTAGCAGTGAGGAGGATGCTAAGAGGATGCAGGGTGACTTGGATAGGTTGGGTGAGTGGGCAAACTCATGGCAGATGCAATTTAATGTGGATAAATGTGAAGTTATCCACTTTGGTGGCAAAAATAGGAAAACAGATTATTATCTGAATGGTGGCCGATTAGGAAAAGGGGAGGTGCAACGAGATCTGGGTGTCATTATACACCAGTCATTGAAAGTGGGCATGCAGGTACAGCAGGCGGTGAAAAAGGCGAACGGTATGCTGGCATTTATAGCGAGAGGATTCGAGTACAGGAGCAGGGAGGTACTACTGCAGTTGTACAAGGCCTTGGTGAGACCACACCTGGAGTATTGTGTGCAGTTTTGGTCCCCTAATCTGAGGAAAGACATCTTTGCCATAGAGGGAGTACAAAGAAGGTTCACCAGATTGATTCCTGGGATGGCAGGTCTTTCATATGAAGAAAGACTGGATGAACTGGGCTTGTACTCGTTGGAATTTAGAAGATTGAGGGGGGATCTGATTGAAACGTATAAGATCCTAAAGGGATTGGACAGGCTAGATGCGGGAAGATTGTTCCCGATGTTGGGGAGGTTCAGAACGAGGGGTCACAGTTTGAGGATAGAGGGGAAGCCTTTTAGGACCGAGATTAGGAAAAACTTCTTCACACAGAGAGTGGTGAATCTGTGGAATTCTCTGCCACAGCAAACTGTTGAGGCCAGTTCATTAGCTATGTTTAAAAGGAAGTTAGATATGGCCCTTGTGGCTACAGGGGTCAGGGGGTATGGAGGGAAGGCTGGGTTCTGAGTTGGATGATCAGCCATGATCATAATAAATGGCGGTGCAGGCTCGAAGGGCCGAATGGCCTACTCCTGCACCTATTTTCTATGTTTCTATGTTTCTATAATGGCAGAAGAGAGTAGCAAACCTTCCCACACTGGGACTACTTCCACAATCAGAATCAGAATGAGGCTTATTGTCACTGACATACGTCATGAAATTTGCTGTTTCGTGGCAGCAGTGCATAAATGAACACTATTAATTACAATAAGAAATATTCTGTGTATATAAAGAATAAATAATAGTGAGAAATAGTGAGCTAGTGTTCATGGGTTCAGTGTCCATTCAGAAATCTGATGCTGGGTAGGAAGAAGCTGTTCTGAAATGTGTGTCTTCAGGCTCCTTGATGGTAGCAATGAGAAGAGGGCATGTCCTGGGTGATGGGGTCCTTAACGATAGATGCCACCTTTCTCAGGCATCACCTTTTGAAGATGTGCTGGATGCTGGGGAGGCTAGTGCCCATGATGGAGCTGGCTGAGTTTACAACTTTCTGCAGCTTTTTCCGATCTTGTGCAGTGGCCTCTCCATAACAGATGGTGGTGCAGCCAGTCAGAATGCTCTCCATGGTACATCTGTAGAAATTTGCTAGACCTGACCTGCTGAGCTCCTCCAGCATTTTGTATGCGTTAACTCGCAGTAGTCTTCTGTGACATACCAAATCTCCTCAAGTTCCTAATGAAATATAATTTTATGAACCTCTGTAAATCACCTCTCATTAAGCTATACAATTTTTGTGATTGTTTGATTCCTTGAAAATTAAACATGGATATCCTAACCCATATCTTAGTTTGATTTTAGCTCATTCTTTATCGAGGGTGTATGAGTTTATAGGGTGTCCAGGGAGAGTAACAACTCTGCTGAGGGGTCTTGTCGTGTTCACTCACCTTTGTTCCCCACCAGACACTCAGCTCTCACGTGTGGCTCGTAGCTGTTTTGCACACATCAGCGGCCACACCCTGGTAGACCACTTTGACAGTTGGGCTAAACCAGGTAAGAGTAGTTGGCGAGACTCATACCCCAGTGAGATAGGGACATGTCTGTCCTAGAATGTGAAGTCAGCTCCAGCTTCATGGAGATCGAAGGGCACGACATCATGGTCATCCTCTGCCAACAAGGAAGACTCCAGTTGTGCTGACCACTCATACTGTAGGTTTTCACAAACAAAACGGTGGAGGCATTTTATGCTTCAGAAAAGCCCTGGTGACTAACTTATTGAACAACCACCAAAAAAACTGAACACAAAACACGCTAAAAACCGTTTACGTGATTACGTCATCACGTCAGACCAGCCTTGTAAGTGAAAACGCAACTCTATGTCGGAGGTTATGAATTATGTACATTTCCATCAATTATGTTACCCTGCACAGGCTTCCCCAGGGTTCACTAAAACCCGTACTGTGAGCTTGTCCAGAGCTCGGAGAAGCCACCAGGCTCGGGTCCCGTGTCCTATGGGTGGAGGAACAGCAGGTGCCTCTGGCTTGTCCAGAAGTGCGTTGACAATCTCATGGTCATGTCGTGATGCCAAAGGCATGGGAGCGGAATCCTCCAAATCTTGGTGGGCTGGTTCAAGGTGATCTACCAAAGTACGTTCAGGTCTACCTCTCTTATCTATGATAAAGGTCTCTTCTCCCATTCCAAAACACAGAACAGGCCATTGTAAGGGGACCTAAGGAGATGTTGGTGTGCATCATGGTGGACGAAAACAAACGAGGCGGTGTGTAGGTCAACAGGAACCCAAGAGTGCTGTACACTGTGATGAGAGGAAGGAATACATACGAAGGAATTGAATTTACTAAGGAGGGTGGAAAGCTCTTGAGAGGCTGTGGCACCAGAAATGAAATCGCGTGGCACTCATAATGGCTGTCTGTACACCAACTCAGCCGTGTATGACTGCAGGCCCTCTTTTGGAGCTGTTCTGAGCCCCAGCAGGACCCACGGGAGACGATCATGCCACAGTCAGGGAAGCCCTCAGAGCAGCCTTGAAGGAGTGGTGAAACTGCCCTCGTAGGCCATTGAACATACCATGTGTGATGTAACACTGAGGTTCTGGGCCTTCACAGCCCAGAGGTTTGATACGAATTGGGGACCGCAGTCAGAGGAAATATCAGACAGCGTGCCAAACAGAACAACCCAGGTGCTGATGAATGCCCGAACCACATCTGCCGCCATCATCGATGCTGGAGGGACGACCGCTGGCCACATGGTGGTACGGTCCACCATGGTAAGAAGGTGGGTGAAACCATGAGGCGGGGAAAGAGGACCAAAATGTCCACATTGATATGGTCAAACTGTCGCTCAGGGACCTCAAAGGATGCCAACAGCACCTGGACATGACGGTTAATTTTTGTCCGCTGGCACTCCACACAGGCTGCAGTCGAATCATGGACATCCTTTCCAAGGCCGTGCCACACTCACTTTAGTGCAACTAGTTTCTGTGAGGCCTTCCAGCCCAGATGCAAGAGGCCATGTATAGAGTCAAAAACAGTCTGCCTCCAGTTTGAGGGCACAATGGGGCAAGGGTATCCAGTTGAGATGTTGCACAGAAGAGAAACACTAACTTCCCCGAACCTAACGTCAGTCAACTGTAGGACTGTGACTGCAGTTTGGTAAGCCTGGACCTCTGGGTCAGTAGCTTGGTCTGCTACCATGCCAGCATTATCAACCCTGATGTGCTGGCCGTGAGAGGCAGTCAGCCACGGCATTATTTTTCCCCTTGATATGTTGTATATCAGTTGCGAACTCAGATACGTAGGCCAGGTGGTGTTGCTGCCATGAAGACCAAGGGTCTGATGTTTCGGCCATCGTGTGCAATGAGAGATTTGTGATTAATGAATGCTGTGAAATAGTGACCCTCTGGAAGAAAACGAAAATAGCGGACAGCTGGATAGAGATCGAGAAGCTCATGGTCAAATGCACTGTACTTTCTTTCAGGGGTGTGGGGGGAAACGGTGCCGCAAGCTTTATAAAGTGAGTGGCCACCATACCTCTCCAACCGAGTGTGGTAAAAACGCAGGCCTGGCTGTTTTGTAGCTCAGGCATCCTTATGTTGGGGGCTTTGCTGACCGGGCTTATTGAGGTAGAGAAAGGAGGAGGAATGATGCACCGCTGCCTGGCTGAGTGTAGTCTATCAGACATTTTAGCAAGCTTCATGTAGTCCTTCATGGGTGCATTAGTGAGGGCTATGTGGACTTGATCAGGCATTTATTTTCTGCATGAAGAATTCTTTAAAAACAAAACAAGGATGGTGATTTCCCAAGAGAGAGAACATGTGGTCCATTAGCTCCAATGGCTTAGCATCACTGAGACTGGGTAAGAAAAACAGTTGTTTGGCACGCTCAGACACCGAAAGCCCAAAAGACTGTAAAGGATGAGTTTGCAGCGACCAGTATCTGTTGTGTTCGGGAGGGTTTTCAAGAGGACTCACCACTCTCAATGTCGTGGAGTTGCTGAGTGACGCTACCACATAGAAATATTTCGTGTTGTTGGCAGAGATTCCTAAAAGCACAAATTGAGCCTCAACTCGTACGAACCATGCATTTTTCTCTCAAGACTCTGGCAGTTTCAAAGTGACTGTGTTGGCCGACATGTTCAACAACTCTGCAATTGTCCTAGAGTATCAAGGTCACCAATGTAGACTTTTGCAAATAAAACGGTGGAGGTGTTTTATGTTTCAGAAAACTATAGTGACTCATATAACACCAAAAAACTGAATGCAAAGCACACTAAAAACCATTTACACAATTACGCCATCAAGTCAAACCAGCCTCTTAAAGTGAAACCCCAACTCAATGTTGGACGTTGTGGATTATGTACATTTCCACCAATTATACACAGTATCACTGGACCCGGACTTCCGAGGGTGATAGAGTGGAACTGTCCCGGGAACAGCTTTTCCACTTTAAACGCTCTACCACACAGGGCTCCTGTCATTGTTGAATGTGACAGACATCCACCATATCTAGGGTTTGCCTAGATCTCTTCAAATTAGGCTGTAATCTAGGTTGCATTCTATCTACTGTGACATATCTACATACAAATGGAGCCTATGTTAGTCATTATGTACCAATTAGCATTGATTACTTACTGATAGCTCTGTACCAGTTGGTTTCAGTCAGTTTTGACAGTCCTGCTCCTTTGTTTAACCTTTCAATTACTCTGGCCAATTGCACCAGTGACAGAATCGTGGAAGTAATCGGGAAAAGTTTTGCAGGAGTAATTTGCTTTAACTAAAATCTCAGAAGTCAACGCCAACTGTGCACGCAAAGAAATGTCAGACAATTAATTATTAATAACAATATCAAAAACAGCGCATTCAGAATCAGAATCAAGTTTATTATCTCCAGCATGTGACGTGAAATTTGTTAACTTAGCAGCAGCAGTTCAATACGATGCATAATATAGAAGACAAAAAAGAAGAGAAAATAATAATAAAATAAATAAATAAGTAAATCAATTACAGTATATGTATATTGGATAGATTAAAAATCGTGCACAAAACAGAAATAATATATATTAAAAAAGTGAGGTAGTGTCCAAGGGTTCAATGTCCATTTAGGAATCGGATGGCAGAAGGGAAGAAGCTGTTCCTGAATCACTGAGTGTGTGTCTTCAGGCTTCTGTATCTTTTTCCTGATGGTAACAGTGAGAAAAGGGCATGCCCTGGGTGCTGGAGATACTTAATAATGGACGCTGCCTTTCTGAGACACTGCTCCCTGAAGATGTCCTGGGTACTTTGTAGGCTGGTACCCAAGATGGAGCTGACTAAATTTACAACCCTCTGCAGCTTCTCTCGGTCCTGTGCAGTAGCCCCTCCATACCAAACAATGATGCAGCCTGTCAGAATGCTCTCCACGGTACATCGATAGAAGTTTTTGAGTATTTTTGCTGACATACAAAACCTCTTCAAACTCCAACTGAAGTATAGCCGTTGTCTTGCCTTCTTTATAACTGCATCGATATATTGGGACCAGGTTAGATCCTCAGAGATCTAAACACCCAGGAACTTGAAACTGCTCACACTCTCCACTTCTGATCCCTCTATGAGGATCGGTATGTGTTCCTTCATCTTACCCTTCCTGAAGTCCACAGTCAGCTCTTTCGTCTTTCTGACACTGAGTGCCAGGTTGTTGCTGTGACACCACTTCACTAGTTAGCATATCTTGCTCCTGTACGCCCTCTCGTCACCATCTGCAATTCTACCAACAATGGTTGTATCATCAGCAAATTTATAGATGGCATTTGAGCTATGCCTAGCCACACGGTCATGGGTATAGTGAGAGTAGAGCAGTGGGCTAAGCTCACATCCCTGAGGTGCGCCAGTGTTGATCGTCAGCGAGGAGGAGATGTTATCACCAATCTGCACGGATTGTGGTCTTCCAGTTAGGAAGTTGGAGAGAGGTACAGAGGCCCACATTCTGCAACTTCTCAATCAGGATTGTGGGAATGATGGTATTAAATGTTGAGCTATAGTCGATGAACAGCATCCTGACGTAGGTGCTTGTGTTGTCCAGGTGGTCTAAAACCGTGCGGAGCCATTGAGATTGCATCTGCTGTTGACCTATTGTGGCAATATGAAATTGCAATGGGTTCAGGTCCTTGCTGAGGCAGGAGTTCAGTCTAGTCATGACCAACCTCTTAAAGCATTTCATCACTGTCGATGTGAGTGCTACCGGGTGATAGTCATCAAAGCAGCTCACATTATTCTTCTTAGGCACTGGAATAACTGTTGCCTTTTTGAAGCAGTGAGAGGTTGAAAATGTCTTTGCCAGTTGGTTGGCACAGGTTTTCAGAGCCTTACCAGGTACTCCATCGGGACCTTCCGCCTTGCGAGGGTTCACTCCCTTTAAGACAGCCTAACATCGGCCTCTGAGACGGAGATCACAGGGTCATCAGGTGCAGCAGGGATCTTCACAGCTGTAGTTGTGTTCTCCCTTCCAAAGCGGGCATCGAAAACTCTCATTCTCTTTCACTTCTTAATCTTTCCTTTGCAAGTGTTTGATTGTTTGAATCAGAATCAGAATTAGTTTTAATAGCTCTGGCATATGTCATGAAATGTGTTGTTTTGCAGCAGCAGTACATTACAATACATAGTAATAAAAACTATAAATTACAAAAAGCATATATACAGAAAGAAAATTAAATAAATAGTGCTAAAAAAGAAGGAAAATAGTGAGGTAGTGTTCATGGGTTCAATGTCTATTGAGAAATCTGATGGCAGAGGGGAAGAGGCTGTTCCTGAAACATTGGGTGTGTGCCTCCTCCCTGATGGTGGCGATGAGAAGAGGGTATGACCTGGGTGACTGGAGAGGTCTGAATGAAAAAAAGCTACTTGGGTAAAATACAGAATCTGGAATTTTGTTACTAACAATCCATGGTTCGATGGCACTGGACAGTTTTGCTTTAATTGATTATTTTGTAAGTATGTTGTCAAAGTTCACTCACTGGCCACTTTATTAGGTACATCTTCTCATTAATGCAAATATCTAATCAGCCAGTCATGTGATGGTAACTCAATGCATAAAAGCATGCAAACGTGGTCAAGAGATTCCATTGTTGCTCAAACCAAACATCAGAATGGTGGGAAGAAATGTAATCTAAATATTTTTGACCATGATGCCAGATGGGGTGGTTTGAGTATCTCAGAAACTTCTGATCTCGTGGGATTTTCACACCGAACAGTCTCTAGTGTTTCCAGAGAATGGTGTGAGAAACAGAAAAAAGCATCCAGTGAGCGTCAGTTCTGTTGGTGAAACCACCTTGTTAATGAGAGAGGTCAGAGGAGAATGGCCAGACTAGTGCAAGCTGATAGGAAAGCAACAGTAACTCAAATAACCATGTTTCAGAAAAGCATCTCTGAATGCACAACATGCCGAAAGTTGAAGTGGACGGGCCACAGCAGCTGAAGACAAGGCACATATACTCAGCACAACACACACAAAATGGTGGAGGAACTCAGCAGGCCAGGTAGCATTAATGGAAAATAGTGCAGTCGACGTTTCGGGCCGAAACCCTTCAGCAGGACTGGAGAGAAAAAAACTGTGGAGTAGATTTAAAAGGTTGGGGAGGGGAGGCAACCACCAGGTGATGGGTGAAACCCTGAGAGGGAGGGATGAAGTACAGAGCTGGGAAGTTGATTGGTGAAAGAGACAGAAGGCCATGGAAGAAGGAAAAGGGGGAAGGAGCACTGGAGGGAGGTGATAGGTGAGAAAGGAGATGAGGTGAGAGTGGGAAAAGAAGAAGGGGGTGTTGGGGCATTACAAAAAAATCGATGTTCATGCCATCACGTTGGAAGCCACCCAAACGGAATATAAGGTGTTGTTCCCCAGTTCTAGTCTCACCCAACCTCAGGGGAAAAAGCCTGCTTGCATTTACCCTTTCTATACCCCTCATAATGTTGTATACCTCTATCAAATCTCCCTTCAATCTTCTACGTTACAGGTAAAGAAGTTCTAATCTATTCAACCTTTCCCTATGACTTAGGTTCTCAAGCCCTGGCAACATTGTTGTAAGTTTTCTTTGCACTGTTTCAATTGTATTTGCATCTTTCCTATAGGTTCCTTAAGGTTGTTATAGCTGGGGGTGGTAATGGGGTCAAACTCCCACTATCTATTAAATGCTCCCAAGTGCACCTCAAATAGCCTCTGACAACAAAGTCGAACTCCTGGCCTTCACGTGTGGCTTAGCTACTAAGCCCAGTGGAACCATTTCTACTGACAAGAGGAGGGCAAAGGCGGGTTACTGGGGTCTTATAACCAGTCACTTTGGGCAGATGGGGCTCATATTTCGTGGTTGGCAGCTCATCTAGGAGAAAGAAAACTCTGATCTCAAATCTCTGCTGTCCTGTGGCTATACTCGTCTTGGGTAAGGTTTCAGGAGTAAACCCCAAGGGAAAAATCTGGAGCTGGAGTCCCTACGGCAGTCCTACATTGAGTTCAATGCTGCCCGGCAACTCCTGCTATGCTGCTGGTACCAATCTGTATTGGTTTCTGCCGTTCCTTTGGGTTCAGCAAATGCTTGGAGAGGGGGAGCCCGCTACATGAGCAGCCACTTGCTCTCCATATTGTACTGCCCATGCTTGCGTGCCTAGGCAGCTGGGACACAACGTCCATGGTCGACTCTGACCGACGGAGGCCCTCACCTCACATAGGTGGGTGATCAACACTGCACCGATGCTCCAAATTCAATTCTGTCAGCGAGAGTGAAACTGAGATTCCAAATGGTTTCCGTGATGTGCTGAGTTGTGTCCGCAACTCGCCGCAGTTTCTTGCGGAGATTTGCGGACACAGCTCATCATAGGAGCCAGATTCCCCTCTATGGAATCAGTGTATACTTTTCACTGTCTCAGTACAGCCTCAATCAAAGATGCCAACGGCCCCAGGCATCCTCTCTTCTCCCCTCTCCCCTGCAGCAAAAGATACAGGAGTCCGAAAACCAGGCTCAGTGATAGCTTCTATCCCACTATCAACAGACTCTTCAACAGACCTTTTGTATGTACGATGAATCCTTGACCTTCATCTACCTCGTTATGATCTTGCACTTTAATATTTACCTGCTCTGCACTTGCTCTGTAGATGTTACACTTTATTCTGCATTGTTATTGTTTTACCAGATTTTAGCTCAAAGTGCCGTGGATTGATCTGATCAGTATGAACTGTATGCAGGACAAGCTTTCACTGTAAGTTGGTACATGTGACAATAATAAACAATATCAAGACCGCTGTAATGAGATTAATTACAGTTTATCTATCAAACTGGCAACAGTTTCCAGTAAGCAACAAACTTGTGAGGTTCACTTAACACTTCACAGGTCCTGGGATTCAGAAGTATGAGGGGAATTTCATTGAAACCTATCGAATGTTGAAAGCCCTCCATAGAGTGGATATGGAGAGGATGCTTACTATGGTGGGAGAGTCTAGGACCAGAGAACACAGCCTCATAATAGAGAGACATCATTTTACAGCAGAGACAAGGAGGAAATTCCTTAGCCAGAGGGTGGTGAATCTGTGGAATTCATTGCCACAGATAGCTGTGGAGGCCAAGTCATTGGGTATATTTCAGACAGAGGTTAATAGATTCAGGGCATGAAGGGATACGGGTAGAAGCCAGGAGTTTGAAGCTGAGAGGAACATGGATCGGTCATGATGAAATGGAGGACGGGCCAAGTGGCCTAATTCTGCTCCTATGGCCTTATGGTCATGAATTTATAATGAATGAAACTAATGAATAATAATTATGTAGATTATGGAATGATACAGCACAGAAGAAATCTATTCAATCCATGACTTTAGACCGGATTTTCTGCTACAACTATCTAATTTATTTAACCACATTTCATTTGCTTTTGCAATTCTCTTTCAAATTACTATTATTATTGCATTTGTTTCTATCACCCTTACAGACAGTAACTTCATGATTACAGTTTTCGGTGCCTTTTCCCCCTGAAGTTGCAAGGGAACCATGGTAGCTTCGTGGTTAGCATGACGCTCTTACAGCTGAGGGTACTGGAGTTCCAGCATTATCTGTAAGGAGTCTGTATGTCCTTCTCACGCAGTGTACGCTATCTCCGGGCACCCGGGTTTCATTTCAGAGCCCAAAGACATACCCGGTAGCTTAACTGGTCATTGTAAATTGTATCATGGTTAGACAAGGGTTAAATTGGCCCTTGGGCAGTGCAGCTTGAAGGGCTGGAAGGCAATGTTCTGTCTAATTTGTAATGACCAGTGTGTGCAAAAATCTTGCACTATGCAGTATTTTGCCCAGTGACTACAAAATGTGTGCACTGAATTTTATGCAGCATATAGAGGTATTCATTTTAACGGCTAGCAAAATGTTGTCAATAAGAACTTTGATCTCCTCTGGAATTGATCATTTTCGCTCTCATTCATCAAAACACGCGTGGCAGGCTTTTGCACACTGTCCATACGTGATTTGCTTGCTACAGTAAATGATGCTTTAAAAGGTCAAGTTTCCAAATATCACTCCACTTCTTCCCACTTGCAAATACTCCAGCACTTTTTGCATTACAACAATGCACACAGGTAACACCAGTTTCTGTACTGTACATAAATGCAGTATTTCACATAGCTGCACATTCCTGACCTCATGAACTTTCAGTGTGGCAGTTTCTACTGTTTCATTGAGCCATTCCGTTTTAAATTAACTAGCTGTTCTTTTACACTTCACACCTTTTGCTTCATTGGAATTCAACACAGTGTATTAATAATTTCTTCAATAAAAACAGTATAAGTAAGCCAGTTCTAAAATCTGCAGACAAATCATTGCAAACACCACGTTGTCATCACCGTCCGCATCAGAAATCAGAAAAGGAAATGTGATTGTGTACGATCGTGAAAAATATTTAACACACCAACGAGGTAGAGTGTGACAACATTCTGTGACCAGTTTAAATTCCTTTGTGCACTTGTAGCAAAAAAAGTGTGTGTGTGCACAGGCACACACCTTAGAGGGAACGTTGCTGGAGGAATCGGCTCCACACTGTATCTCTAAATAAATTAATAATTCCTAAACTAGAGAAATTTAAAAGAAGACAAAAAGAGAACATTTTAAGGTTTCTCATCTTACCCTTTCTTCGTTTAATCTTTTCTATAGATCTACATTCTAATCAGCCATTTTTAATTTTTTTTCTTTAATCAAAACTTTCCACCTTTTTGTCTTTGTGAAACAGACATTTCAAACTTTTTGCACTTTAATTTCTGGAGTCACTTGCCTCTCATTATACAACGTTCAGAGCAAATTTACTATCAAAGTACATTTATGTTACCATATACAACCCTGCAATTCATGTTCGTCAAAGTCAAAGTCAAAGTAGAATTTATTGTCAGAGTACATACATGTCACAACATACAACTCTGAGATTCTTTTCCTGCATCATACTTAGCAGATCTATAGAGCAGTAACTGTAATCTGTAAATATCAGGAACTGTTAACTGTAAACAAACTGTGCAAGTACAGGAAAAAATAAATAGCAAAGAATAATGAGCATGAAATAACAATATACGGAGTCCTTCAATAAGTTCTTAAATGAGTGTAGCTATCACCTTTTGTTCAAGAGCCTGATGGCTGAGGGGTAGTAACTGTTCTTGAACCTGGTGGTGCGAGTCCTGAGGCTCTTGTACCTTCTACCTGATGGCAGCCGTTAGAAAAGAGCATGGCCTGGGTGGTGAGGACCTTTGATGATAGATGCTACTTTTCTGCAGTAACATTTCATGTAGATGTGCTCAATGGTTGGGAGGGCTTTACTTGTGATGTACTGGACTGAGATCAATACCTTTTGTAGGACTTTCCGCTCAAAGGCATTGGTGTTCCCGTACCAGGCTATGATGCAGCCAGTCAGCGAACTTTCCACCACACAGCTATGGAAGTTTGCCAGGGTTTTCGATGACATGCTGAACCTCTGCAGACTCCTGAGGAAGTAGAGCTGCTGTCGTGTACATAGAATCAATAAAGGCCACACGCAACAGGACAGACAAGCAACCAATGTGCAAAAGATAGCAAACTGTGCAAATACAAAAAGAAAATAATAATAATAATAATAATAATAATAATAATAATAAATAACTATCGAGGACATGAGATAAAATGAGTCCATAGGTTGCGGGAACAGTTCAGTGATGAGGTGAGTGAAGTTGAGTGAAGTTACCCCTCTGGTTCAAGAGCTTGATAGTTGAGGGGTAATAACTGTTCCTGAATTTGGTGGTGTGGATCTTGAGACTCCTGTACCTTCTTCCTGCTGGCAGCAATGAGAACAGAGCGCGGCCTGGGTGGTGAGAGTCCTGATGTTGGATGCTGCTGTCCTGTGACAACACTCTGTGAGTATGTGCTCAATGGTGAAGAGGGCTTTACCTGTGATGGACTGGGCTGTATCCACTACGTTTTGTAGAAATTTCCGATCAAGGGCAATGCTGTTCCCATAACAGGCCGTGATGTCTCTCACTATTCTTGCAAAGTAAAATACTTCTGATTGTTTACAGATCATCTCCAGGCTGGAGTCTTGATCAGATCATTCTGTGACATGTCATAACACAGGTCATTGCTGACTGTCAGCTGAAGGAACAGCTGATAAGAGTTCTCTGTTCAACAGTGAAACAGCAGTGCAAGCCAATGCTGGTATATTTTCTTCTCATTTAAAACGGCAAAAAGCCTTGTGTAACTGCTTGTTCCATGATGAAGACCCCGTAGGAAGTTTAATTTCAGTAATTTGGTGTTGTGACTGGTTTTGCATAGGAGATAAGAATAGATTTAAAACAAATATAAGGAACAGATCTTGCTTTGGAAACCAATGATGTTGTGATTTCTTGTGTCCCAGTCATTTTTTTCCGGTTAAAAAATAACTAAGGCAAGGTCTATAGCTTAGTGACAGCCTGTCAAATTATTCAAAGACAATATTTAAAAAATATTGTCAGAAAAAGTGGATAAAAATAAATTTAAGAGATTTGTCAGAAGCCGGAAATCTTGAACAACACACATACAAAATGCTGGAGGAATTCAATAGGTCAGGGTAGAGTAAACAGACAATGTTTCGGGCTGAGATCCGTCATCAGGACTGGAAAGCCAGAATAAGGAGGTGGGAGGAGGGGAAGGAGGACAGACTGGCAGGTGATAGGAGAGACCAGGTCTGGGGGAAGATATAGCAGGTGGGTGGGGGAATGGGGATAACTGAGAGGATGGAAGGTGATAGGTGAGACCAGGTGAGTGTGTGGGGAAGGGGGTTTGAAGTGAGAAGCTGGGGGTGATAGGTGAGACCAGGTGAGTGTGGGGGGAAGGCGGTTTGAAGTGAGAAGCTGGGGGGGGGGAGGTGATAGGTGAGACCAGGTGAGTGTGTGGGGAAGGGGGTTTGAAGTGAGAAACTGGGGCTGATAGGTGAGACCAGGTGAGTGTGTGGGGAAGGGGGTTTGAAGTGAGAAAGTGGGGGTGATAGGTGAGACCAGGTGAGTGTGGGGGGAAGGCGGTTTGAAGTGAGAAGCTGGGGGGGGAGGTGATAGGTGAGACCAGGTGAGTGTGTGGGGAAGGGGAATTGAAGTGAGAAACTGGGGCTGATAGGTGAGACCAGGTGAGTGTGTGGGGAAGGGGGATTGAAGTGAGAAACTGGGGCTGATAGGTGAGACCAGGTGAGTGTGTGGGGAAGGGGGTTTGAAGTGAGAAAGTGGGGGTGATAGGTGAGACCAGGTGAGTGTGGGGGGAAGGCGGTTTGAAGTGAGAAGCTGGGGGGGGAGGTGATAGGTGAGACCAGGTGAGTGTGTGGGGAAGGGGAATTGAAGTGAGAAACTGGGGCTGATAGGTGAGACCAGGTGAGTGTGTGGGGAAGGGGGATTGAAGTGAGAAACTGGGGCTGATAGGTGAGACCAGGTGAGTGTGTGGGGAAGGGGGATTGAAGTGAGAAACTGGGGCTGATAGGTGAGACCAGGTGAGTGTGTGGGGAAGGGGGATTGAAGTGAGAAACTGGGGCTGATAGGTGAGACCAGGTGAGTGTGTGGGGAAGGGGGTTTGAAGTGAGAAGCTGGCGGGGGGGTGATAGGTGGAAGAGGTTGAGGGCTGAAGAAGTAAACTGCTCAGAGAGGAGAGTGAACCATGGGAGAAAGGGAAGAAGGGGAATCAGAGGGAGGTGGTGGTCAGGTGAGGAGAAGAGATGGGGTAAGAGGGGAGCCAGAATGGAGAACAGAAAAAGAGAGAAGGGGGAGGGTGGAGAAATTACTGGAAGTTAGAGAGATCAATGTTCATGCTGTAAGATTGTGCATAGATAGAAATGGATAAATTTACAGTTTAGTTTTCTGTAAAAGCTTAGTTTCTCAATGAGTGAACTAATCCCTCAGAGTTACAAATCCATCTAATAGCTGATAAAAATTTAAAATGGATTAGTTTCAGTGTTGTTCTTAGCACTTAAGCATTGATTAGAGAAGATGTATTAGGGTATATTTTACTTTTTACAGTCTGGGAACATGTATTTGTTTCATTAGCAATGTGATCAATGCTATCAAGTGGTATCTACTGAACAATAAACTACTTACCAAGGATCAGTATGAGTTTCACCAGGGCCATTTGTCTCCAGACCTCAATAAGGCCAAGACCTCAATATATACTCCAGAAGTAAGGGCAAGTTAACTGACATCAAGGCAGAATTTGACCAAGTGAGGTATCAAAAAGCTCTTGAAAGTCTAAATGGCACCAACAAGAAATTACTCCAGTGGTTGGTGAAGGAAGTCAGTGGTTTCTGGAGATCGATGATCTCAGAAATTGCCCAGGTCAGTGTCCCAATCATAAACCACTTCAGCTACTTCAATAATGACCCTTGCGCATTATTAAAGTCAGAAACGGAGACATTCGCTGATGGATGCACAATGCTCGGTTCACTTACAACTCATCTGCATATGAAACAGTCCAGCACATCTGAGAGATGTAATCATCTCAGCAGTAATCATCCTGGAACTCCTGTGAACTTGTTTCTGTCCAACGATATAAACAAGTTTTAGATTCTTCCTCTGAACTGCTTGCTAGATCACAGTTGTAGAGATTTAAAGAGGTTATAACTAGATGAGTACATGGAATTAGCTTGAGGAAGTGGTTAGCATGAACTGGTTGGGCCGAAGAGCCTGGATTCTTGCTAAATACACAAATACACAGATGGAATTTAAAAAGCTGGAAGGTTTTGTGGATGAAGACCATTACTGGTAGAGTCATATAGTCATAGAAAAGTACAGCAAATCAACTAGCCTCTTGGTCCATCTAGCCCATGCTGAGCCATTTAAATTGCGTACTCCCATCGACCTGCAGTGGGATCATAGCCCTTCATACCCCTACCGTCTTTGTGCCTATCCAAACTTCCCTTAGATGTTGAAATTGAGCTTGCATGCATCACTTGTGCTGGCAAGTTATTCCACACTCTCACCACTCTCAGAGTGAAGAAGCTTGCCCTCATGCTCCCCCTAAACTTCTCACCTTTCACCCTTAACCCATCACCTCTGCTTGTCGTCCCACCCAATCGCAGTAGGAAAAGCCTGCTTGCATTTACCCTGTCTATACTCTTCAGAATTTTATACACCTCTATTAAACCTTCTCTCAATCTTCTATGTTCCAAGGAATACAATTCTAATCTATTCAATCTTTCCATATAACGCAGATCTTCCAGACCTGGGAACATCCTTGTAAATTTTCTCTGTATGCTTCCAACATCATTTTCATCTCTTCTGTAGGTAGGGGACCAAAACTGCAGACAAATGAAATGGACATAATATTGATCATGCATAGATATACAGTATAATATGGTCATATATGGAGTACATAAGACCATAAGACCATAAGACAAAGGAGCAGAAGTAGGCCATTCGGCCCATCAAGTCTGCTCCGCCATTTTATCATGAGCTGATCCATTTTCTCCTATTTAGTTCCACTGCCCCGCCTTCTCACCATAACCTTTGATGCCCTGGCTACTCAGATACCTATCAATCTCTGTCTTAAATACTCCCAATGACTTGGCCTCCACTGTTGCCCATGGCAACAAATTCCATAGATTCACCACCCTCTGACTAAAAAAATTTCTTCGCATTTCTGTTCTGAAAGGGCGCCCTTCAATCCTTAAGTCATCCCCTCTCGTACTAGACTCCCCCATCATGGGAAAAAACTTTGCCACATCCACTCTGTCCATGCCTTTTAACATTCAAAATGTTTCTATGAGGTCTCCCCTCATTCTTCTAAACATCATGCTGATGAAACAACCAAAAGACTGGATTAGTAGCCACTGCCACCACTTACACTGGCCCACCTTGCACCACGTTATGTGGATTCAGATCAGCTTCCACAGCCACCACAATCATACTCGATTTGAGTAGTCACCCTTTGGGGCCCACGGTAGCACAGTGGTTAGCACAACGGTATTACAACTCCGGGCGTCAGAGTTCAGCGTTCATTCCTGGTGTCCTCTGTAAGGAGCCTGTACACCCTTCCTGTGGGATATATGGGCTTTCTCCGAGTGCTCCAGTTTCCTCCCACACTCCAAAGACATACTGGTTAGCAGGTTAATTGGTCATTGTAAATTGTCCTATGATTAGGCAAGGGTTAAATTGGGGGTTGCTGGGCAGTTTGGCTTGAAGGGCCAAATGTTACAAGGGCGTTGCGGGCGGACCCAAGTGCAGGACACAGGCACGGAGAGCGGGTTAGGATTCTTACGCGGACTTGAACGTTGATTTGGACTTGGAGCCTGGACTTGGACTTGACTTAGACACTGAACGACAAAACCAAACAATGATAGACAATTCATATCGCGGCTCGGAGTAGAGGCAAACGGCCAGCACTAGTCAGCCAGACACAAGACAACAAAACAAACAACAACAGACAATTCGTATCGCGGCTTGGAGTAGCGACAAACGGCCTGCAGTACTCAGCTGGACACGAGACGTCAAAAACCAACAACGACAGTCCATTCATATCTCAACTCTGGGTAGCACGTGAAGTGGCAAACGCCTGGCAAAACACAGCTGGACGACAGGCTCTCAACTCGACCCAGAAACTGCAGACGGCAGGCACTCGACGGCCTGGAACAAGCATAGCCGCACTGCTGAGGTGACGAACCAGCCGAGAGTAGATGTAAGCTGGAGTTTTTATGCTGCCGGTTTGAATGACGATCTGGTGCCCTAATCAAGGAGCCCAGTAGAACACAGGGAAAAGAAAATTAACTGAAATCACGATTCAATGGACCGGACCGTGACACCAAAAGGGCCTTTTCCACTCTATATCTCTAGATAAAATTAATAAAAGTAAAATATATGACGTAGTTACATATAATTTACATCATGTTGACTGAACAATCAAAAGGCCTAACTGCCAACCACAGCCGCCACTTACTTTTGCCCACACTGCACTAGAATATGTGAATCCTATATCTGCCTCTATAACCACCAATAGACGACCCCTTAGGAGAACATCTTACTCAACTCAAGTGATTGTACTACCATGACTATGTCACACTACACTACATGTATCTTCCATTGTCTTTCCTTATTTCTAAAATGAGGAGAAGCTCCCCGTAACTTGTTCACCAATTTAGTTCTGTACATCATATTCCCTTCATTATTTCAATACTTCTTTCTTCAAAAATCAGCATGCAAGTATATAAGACTGATTTTAATTTTTGTAACGATCTGTCACTGTTTACAATGCATTTCAAAGTGGATAATCCTTTAGTAGGTCTGGCTGGCCAGGTGTCCCACTGCAGGAGCACAACACACAAACCGCTCTATTCCCCACTCTAACATTTTATTTCTTCTCACCTGTTTGTTACTTCCCCCACCTTCCCTTTATCCTATGATCCACTCTCCTCTCCTGTCAGATTCCTTCTTCTGCTGTCCTTTGTCTTTTCCACCTATCACCTCCCAGCTTCTTACTTCTCCCCACTCCCCCACCTTTCTTCTCACCTGGCTTCACCTCTCACCTTTTAGCAAGCCTCTTTCCCCTTCCCCTGCTTTTTCATTCTGGTACCTTCCCCCTTCCTCCTCAGTCCTGAAGAAGGGTCTCGGCGCAAAACGTCGACGGTTTATTCTTTTCCATAGATGCTGCCTGAGCTGCTGAGCTCCTCCAGCATTTTGTGTGTGTTGTGAAGGAACTCAGCAGGTCAGGTACTGTCGAGTGAGGGGAATGGTCAGTTGATGTTTCAGGCTAAGAACCTCCATCAGGATTGGAAAGGATGGGGCAGCAGACAAAATAAAAAGGTGGGAGGAGGGGGAGGAGGCAGAGCTGGCAGATGATAGATGCATCCAGGTGGGAAGGGAGGGACAGAAGTGGGAATGATGTGGGGAGCTGGGAGATGACAGGTGGATAGGTGTGCTGGCATTGCAGGGGTTCCACAGGAGGTTCTCAGGAATAATCCCTGGATTAACATGTGAGGAGAATTTGATGGCTCTGGGCCTGTACTCGTTGGAGTTTAGAAGAATGGGGGGGGGCGGTGCGGGGTCTCATTAAAACCGATTGAATACTGAAAGACCTAGATAGAGTGGTTGTGGAGAGCTAGTTTCTGTAGTGGAGCAGTCTAGAACCATAGGGCCACAGCTTCAGAATAACTGATTGCCCATTTAGAATGGAGATGAGGATTTCCTTTAGTCAGTGGGTAGTAAATTCATTGAAATTTGCGCAGATGGCTGGGGAGGCAAAGCCATTGAGTATATTTAAAGTGGAGGTTGATAGATTCTTGATGAATCAGTGTGTCAAAAGTTACAGGGAGGAGGCAGGAGAATAGGATTGAGAGGGATAATACATCGGGCATGCTGGAATGACAGAGCAGACTCGATGGGCTAAATGGACTAATTCTGCTCCTATGTCTTATGGTCTTATTGAGGAGGCAAAGGCTGAACAAGATGGAATCTGATAGAGGCCATGGAAGAACAGGAAAGAGGTGGAGAATCAGGGGCTAGCGGGGCAGGGGAAGTTGTGGGTGATGGCAGGTCACGATAACGGTGGAGGGCAAAGATAGGGTGAGGGGGTCAGAAAGATAAAAGATAATGGAAAGTAAGTGGGGGGGGAGGGGTGGAATACTGGGGAGTCATACCAGAAGTTAGAGAAATCAATGCCAATCAATCTCAAGTTCAAGTTCAGTTTGTTGCCATTCCGCCATACACATGTATTCCGTCAAATGAAGCAAAGTCCCTCCAGACCACGGTACCAACACAGTACATATAACTCACACACATAACACATGATGTAATATTACCACAAATAATTAACAAACAATAAGTTGCACTTACGACAGTTTAAAAAGTAAACTGTATAACGGTACTGGTTCTTTGTGCCCTTTGTGGCATTTTGGGTGGTGGCAGCGAGCTCAGGACTCCTACAGCCTGGGGGAAGAAGCTGTTTCTAACAGTTTCTAACATTCTAACAGTTCCTGTCCTAATGCTACAGTATCTCCTGCCTGATGGTGGGCGGGGGGGGGGGGTCAAAGAGATTGTTGGGTGGATGTGAGGGGTACTGTCAGGTTGGAGACCACCAAAACAGAATATGACGTGCTGTTCCTCCAATCCCACTAATAAATTAATTGTAATTTGAACATTTTCAAACTCTCTCTCTCTTAATCCAATCTGTTGCCCTCACTTCATTTTACTTTATGGACTTGATTTGGTTTGTACACGACATGGTTATGTTGTACTCATACACAGTTACACTGTTATCTCGAAATAATACTTCAGTTTGATTGATTAAGGAGATATGTAGTTGCCTGTCTCATTCCCACTGATGCCGGGGGCTGTGTGGATGAGAAAGAATCACTGTGAGTTCTTTACAGCAAATTCCATTGTAACTAGTTATAGAACAAGGATGTTAATAATTTGCTCAGTCCTCAATAAACTCTGCTCTTGTGCTTCTTGCTTATGTAACTTTAAATTCTTTGGCGTTACCATATCAGAGGATCTGTTCTGGGACCAGCATGCAAGTGCCGTCACAGGGGGTTACTCCCCACAATCCTTGCAATGAACATATCGTTTACATTACAATTTAAAAATGTATGAAGCAGCTTTCGCCATTTTCCACTAAAAGGACTAGCAATTCTTTAAATATTATTCTGTTTATTAGAAAGAGAAAATTTAGTGGAACGTCTCAGTATGTGGGCACATTCACTTTATTAGGTGCACCTGTACAAATATCCAATCAATCAATCACGTGACAGCAACTGAATGCATTAAAGCATGCAGACATGGTCAAGAGGTTCCGTTATTATTCAGACCAACCATCAGAATGGGGAAGAAGTGACTTTGGATGTGGAATGATTGTTGGTCCCAGACAGGGTGATTTAATTCTCTCAGAAACTGGTGATCTGGGTTTTTCATGCACACAACAATCTCTACTTTACACTTTATACTTTATTGTCGCCAAACAATTGATACTAGAACGTACAATCATCACAGTGATATTTGATTCTGTGCTTCCCACTCCCTGGATTACAAATATTAAATATTAAAAATAGTAAAAATTAGTAAATATTAAAAATTTAAGTTATAAATCATAGATAGAAAATAGAAAAATGGAAAGTAAGGTAGTGCAAAAAGACTGAGAGGCAGGTCTGGATATTTGGAGGGTACAGCCCAGATCCGGGTCAGGATCTGAGGGTTTACAGGGACTGGTGTGAGAAACAAAAATCATCCAGTGAGTGGCAGTTCTGTGGCTGAAAACACTTTGTTAATGAGAACAGTCAGAGGAGAATGGCCAGATTGGTTCAAGCTGACTGTGACTCAAATAACCATGTGTTACAACAGTGTGTGCAGAAGAGCATCTCCGAATGCACAACATGTCAAACAATGAAGTGGACGGGCTACAGCATCAGAAGACCACAGACATACAGAAACACACTCAGTGGTCAAATTACGAGGTACCTTCCGTTCCTAATAAAGTGTCCGCTGAGTTAATATGTCGAGGGAATGGATGACGGAAATATTTGGGCCCTTTTAGACAGCCCTTTTGTGTTGGGCACGTGGCCAAGTGGTTAAGGCGTTCGTCTAGTTACCTCAAGGTCACTAGTTCGAGCCTCAGCTGTGGCAGCGTGTTTGTGCCCTTGAGCAAGGCACTTAATCACACATTGCTCTAGTGTCTGTGCGAGGAGTGGTGCCCCACACAGACTTCCAATCTGAGCCTTGTAAGGCATGAAAATGCCCGACGCAGCCCTCTCATGGTCTGAGTCGACATTCCCCCTCCCCTTTAGACAGCAGATATTAAGAATGGAAAATCCAAGTCACGGGCTGCAGGTTCTTTATTTTTCAGTTGCCATGATAAAGAATCAAAGTCCTCAGCAAGTTTATTGTTGAAGTACATGTATGTCACCATATACAATCCTGAGTTTCATTCTCTTACGAACATACTCAATAACTTCATAATAGATTAATAACCATAGCGGAATTAATGAAAGGCTGCACCAACAAGGGCATTCGGCTAATTAGCAAAAGACAACAATCTATTCAAATACAAAAAGAAATAAATAATAATATTAAATAATTATGTAATAGATATCGAGAACATGAGATGAAGAGTCCTTGAAAGTGAGTTGAGACGGGAATATGACAAAGTCAAAAGAACGGCGATTGCAGGCATGGATCCGACGGAGGATGAAATAACGGGTAGGACCATTACAGACGGCGAAAAAAGTGTCCCGAAGGTGTGGACCTGACGAAGGGTCTCGGCCTGAAACGTCGACTGTGCCTCTTCCTGGAGATGCTGCCTGGCCTGCTGCGTTCACCAGCAACTTTGATGTGTCTTGCTTGAAAGTGAGTCTTTTGGTTGTGGGAACATTCCAATGATGGGGCAAGTGAACTTTTGTGATGTTATCCCTTTTTGTTGATGGTCCGGTGGTAATAATTGTTCCTGAACCTGGATATGTCAGTCCTGAGGCTTCTGTGCCTTCGTCGTGATGGCAGCAGTGAAAAAACGGAAATGTCCTGAGCATTAGAGATACCCGATGATGGTTGCTGCTTTCTTGCGAGAACACTCTGTGTGGATGTGCTGAATGGTGGGGAGGGCTTTACCCACGATGGACTGGGCCTTATCCACTATTTTTTAAAATGCTGGAACTTTATGAATAAACGAACATTGGGACATGACCATAAGACCATAAAACATGAGCAGAATTGGGCAATTCTGCCCGCTGAGTCTTTTCCACCATTCAATTATGGCTGATGGATTAATGCTCTCATGTCTTCTCCCTGTAATCTTTGATACCCTTACTAATAACAAAACTACCAACCTCTGCCATAAAACAAGATTGGGAAAGAAAACTGGACCTGCTGATTTGCTATTACTGCCTTTGCATTGCTGCTACCATTGTTTTCTACCCAATAAACTCATGTCCTCTATTTCTGAAGGGTTTGCTAATGTGAAGCCACAGTCCCTGCAATATCTCTGCTTGTTGAAATATTTAGTGACGAGCATCATTATGCAGCTTGTGCAATAGATCCCAGGCAAAGTGAAGTTTTGCAGGATAACCCGTAGGTTGAGTTGGTGCTGAGGAATGCAAATACATTGTTAGCATTTATTTCGAGCAGGCTAGAATATAAAAGCAAACATATAATGCTGAGACTTTGTAATCCATTGTTCAGACCGCACTTGGAGTATTGTGATCAGTTTTGGGGCTCTCATCAAAGAAAGGATGTTCTGGCAATGGAGAGGGTCCAGAGGAGCTTCACGAGAATGAAAGATCTAACATATGGGGAGTGTTTGATGTCTCTGGGCCTGTTCACGCTAGAGTTTAGAGGAATAAAAGGGTATATTATTGAAATCTATTGAATATTGAAAGGCCTAGACAGAGTGGATGTGGAAAGGATGTTTCTTAATGAGGAGGAATCTAGCACTAGATAGCAGTCTCAGAATTGACAGACATCCATATAGAACAAAGATGAGAAGGAATTTCTTCAGCCAAAGAATGGTGAATCTGTGGAATTTATTGCCATGGATGCTGTGGAGGTCAAGTCATTAAGTATATTTGAAGCGGTTGTTGATAGGCTCTCGATTCGTCAGGGCATCGGGGCATGGGAGAAGGCAGGAGAATGGGTTGAGAGGGATAATAAATCAGCCATGATGGAATAGTGGAGCAGACTCAATGGGCCGAATGAACTAATTCTGCTCCTATGTCTGATGGTCTTATGGTCTTGTTATGGTTAGCCTACAAACACAAACCTCCTAATCTGTACATCGATGGAAGTAGTTTGGGCATATTGTAGCAATACTTACTTTTGGGCCGCTAACACTAATACCTAGGCATACTGCTACTAGAGACATATGTATTAAGGGGTCTCACACATTGCAAGTGAAAAGAGAGCAAATTGAAGAAAACGTGTTTGATTCTTTGGTCATTGAAGAAAAATTTGTTCTCCCAGAGGGACCTTGATATCTGATTGATATTTCAGATTGCTGACACCACATAGGTTTGTACAGGATTTATAGAAATAATACAGTTTCAAATGTAATAGCTACTGTAGAGGCAGTTTTTAATTTTATTTATTTATAGAAACAGCAGGAGAAACAGGCTCCTCTGACCCAACAATCTGCACTGCCCAGCGACTCGCCTAGACTAATCACGGGACAATTTGCAATGACTAATTCGCCTACTAACTAGTACATCTTTGGACTGTGGGAGGAAGCCGCAGCACCTGGGGAAATCCACACACTCATAGGAGCAATGTACAAACTTCTTACAGTCAGTGTTGGGACTGGGCTCGGAACTCCAGCACCTCGAGCTGTTCTGCTAACTGTGATGGCACCTTGGCATCCCATTCTTAATATAAATAATTCTGTTCTCTCCCCTTTCCTTCTGAGTGAGTTTGACAAACAACCTGAACGTCCAAACTGTGAACAGAATTAGAGTGGTGGGTGAGCATAAGACAAAGGGTGCGAGTGTGAAGCCATTGTTTAATAAACCCTCACTGGTATAACACCAGTGCTGTCATCAGCTTCAAATGCATTTACTTGTCACACTATAAAATTGCTCTCTTTACCATCTAATAGTGATCTCAATGCTGCAGAAAAAAAGGGATGCAACTCTCAGACAAGGTAAGATAGATTGCACTTACAGATAATACTCATCTCTCTCTTGGAGTACTATTTTTCTCTCCCACAGGTAAAACATCTCTGCAGGCAGTCAAACAAGTGGAACAAACACCAAATCATTCTGATATTGTCTACATCATTCAGTAGTTCCTAAGTGCACAATCACTGAGCCCCTCAGCTCTGGCTTCAACACTTTCATCCACAGCTTTACACAATTAACAGCAACTCCAGTATTGATAGATAGTTCAAGATTCAAGATTCAAGTCTGTTTAATATCCTTTCCTGTTACACAAGTGTAAGGAGAATAAAATAATTGTTACTCTAGATCTGATGCAGCACAAAAAAACACAAAAGATAAAGAACACAATAATATTAATAGTAAAAATGCATAGTGAATATGAATATTTAAGATAGCTTATTTAGAGAGACTGTTTTTATTCCACAAGGCTGAATATTAGGTGACTGTTCAAAGTTCAAAGTAAAGTTATTATCAGAGTACATGTATTGCATCATATTCAACCCTGCCAACTAGGGCGTTCAACTAGAGTACAGAAGACAACAAACTGTGCAAATACAAAATGAAGAAATAATAATAGTAAGCAATAAATATCAAGAACATAGGATGAAAGTGGGTCTATTTTTTGGGTGGGGAAAGTGAAGCTGAGTGAAGTTATCCCCTTTTGGTTTATTATTTGGGAAATAATAAAGTCGTGGTGGAGCTAGTGGGTGGAGATGCTCATCAGCCTTATTGCCTCGGGAAATTAATTATTTTTGAGTCTGGTGGACCTTGTATAGATGCTACATTGCCCCCTCCCTGATGGGAGTGGGACAAACAGGGTGGGTAGGATCCTTCATGATGTTACTGGCCCTTTTCCAATACCTTTATATATATATATATGCCCTTGATGGCGGTAGGCAGGGTAGTTACCCTCTCATGGGAAGAGTGGTCTGGGTGGTGCACTGGGCATCAAACTCTGATTGGAATAAGCCACAATGATAAGAGACTGTGAGTGGAGAGTTCCTTTTTTTTAGCCATTATTACCTTCCACAACAATAAATAGACTTTCAGTTATGCTATGATTTGCAAACCAGCCCTACACAGATTGCAGTGCATTTTATTAAAACTGTCAACCCTAATTGCTCTTTCATTTGCCATTTCATTTGATGCATTATTACAGCATTTTAATGTTTGCATTTCAAGTACCAGTATTTGTAAATCTTGTAATTATATTTCTGTTTTGGTTATTTAGATTTAGCGACTATATGAATAGTCTGAACTTAAATAAATTCAAAGGCTGTTAAATAAATAAATTGCAAGGGTGCATAGTAGCGTAGTGGTCAGCACAACGCTTTATAGTATCAGCAATCCGGGTGCAATTCCTGGCATGGCAGCACAGGTTTTATTTATTTATTTATTCATTTACAGGATGTGGGCATCGCCTGCTAAGCCAGCATCTATTCCCCATCCCTAGTTGCCTTTGAGAAGGTGATGATGAGCTGCCTTCCTGAACTACTGCAATCCCGAGATGTGGGTACACCCACAGTGCTGTTAGAGAGGGAATTCCATGATTTTGACCCAGTGACAATGAAGGAACACTGATATGTTTCCAAGTCAAGGTGGTGAGTGACTTGGAGGGGGATTTCCTAGTGGTGGGGGGGAAGAGAACGTCGACTCAGACCATGAGGGGCCTGCGTGGGGCATTTTCATGCCTTACAAGGAGCAGATTGGAAGTCTGTGTGGGGCACCACTCCTCGCACAGACACTAGAGCAATGTGTGACTAAGTGCCTTGCTCAAGGACACAAACACGCTGCCACAGCTGAGGCTCGAACCAGTGACCCTGAGATCACTAGATGAACGCCTTAACCACTTGACCACGTGCCCAACACGTGGTGGTGTTCCCAGGTATCTGCTGTTCTCATCCTTCTACATGGTAGTGGTCGTGGGTCTGGAAGGTGCTGACTTTGGAGTTTTGGTGTGTTGTTGCAGAGCCTCCTGTAGATAGTACACACTGCTGCAACTATTTGTCAAAGTGTTCGGTTAGCACAATGCTTTACAGTGTCAGTAATCTAGGCTCAATTTTTGCCACACTCTGTGAGGAGTTTGTACGTTCTCCCTGTGACTGCATGGGTTTCCTCTGGGTGCTCCAGTTTCCTCCACATTCCAAAGCCATACTGGCTGGTAGCTTGCCTGGTCATTGTAAATTGTTCTGTGATTAGGCTCGGATTAAACTGGGGGTTGCTGGGCGGCGTGGCTGCAAGTGCTGGAACAATCTATTCCATGCTGTAACTCAATAAATCGTTCAAAGTAAATTTATTATCAAAGTATGTATATACTGTCGTACACTACCTCAAAAATCATTTTCTTGAAGGTAGTTACAGGAAAAATAAAGAAATACTTTAGAATTTTATGGAAGACTACGTAAATAAAGACTGACGAGCAATCAATGTGTAAACAAAGACGAACTGTGCAAATTACAACAAATAATGCTGTAAATAGTGTCTGAAGGTGAGTCGTAGAATCAATTCAGAGCTGAGGTGAGCGAAGCTATCTACACGGGCTCAGGCCAGTAACTGTTCCTGGACTTGGTGGTTCAGGAGCTATGGCTTCAGTACCTCCTGCCCGATGACTGTAGCGACTTACGCTTGGGTGAATGGGGTTTTTGATCATGGAGGCTGCTCTCCTCTGGCTGTGCTCCATGTAAATATGCTCATTAGTGGGTAGGCTTTTGCCTGTGAAGGCCTGGGCTGTCTCCACCACCTTTTGAATTCTTCTCCATTCCTGGGCATTAATGTTCCCATGCCAGGCCATGATGCAACACGTAGGGGAATTCTCCATTGAGCATCTATGGAAGTTTGAGGAAGTTTTTGGCGACAAGCCAGATCTACACAAGCTCCTAAGAGAGTAGTGCTGCTGTCAGGCTTTCTTGCTGTTGCCCAACTTTGCACAACTGAGTCAGAAAGAACAAGGAAAACAGACCAAAAATCAAATCCCACAACATCAAGCAAGTAAACAAGAGCTGGAAGTCCAGAGCAGCACTCACAAAATGCTGGAGGAACTTGGCAAGTCAGGAAGCAAATAAACAGATGACATTTCAGGCTGAGATCCTTTATCAGGACCAGAAAAGAAAGGGGCAACGTCACCATTTGGGTTTCAATTCCTGCCACCATCCGTAAGGAATTTGTATGTTCTTTCCATGACTATATGGGGGATTATGAATTATGAGGGGGATTGATAGAGTTGATGTGGATAGGCTTTTTCCATTGAGAGTGGGGGAGATACAAACAAGAGGACATGATTTGAGAGTTAAAGGGCAAAAGTTTACGGGTAACATGAGGGGGAACTTCTTTACTCAGAGAGTGGTGGCTGTGTGGAACGAGCTTCCAGCAGAAATGGTTGAAGCAGGTTCGATGTTGTCATTTAAAGTTAAATTGGATAGCTATATGGACAGGAAAGGAATGGAGGGTTATGGGCTGAGGGCAGGTCGGTGGGACTATGTGAGAGTAAGAGTTCGGCACGGACTAGAAGGGCCGCGATGGCCTGTTTCTGTGCTGTAATTGTTATATGGTTATATGGGTTTCAGAATCAGAAACCGAATTGGAATCAGACAGCTTTATTATCATCGGCATATATCGTGAAATTTGTTAACTTAGCAGCAGCAGTTCAATGCAATACTTAATATAGAAGAAAAAATAGTAAAATAATAAATATAAATAATTAATAAATCAATTACAGTATATGTATATTGAACAGATTAAAAATTGTGCAACATACAGAAATAATATATATTAAAAGAGTGAGGTAGTGTTCAAGGGTTCAATGTCCATTTAGGAATCGGATGGCAGAGGGGAAGAAGCTGTTCCTGAATTACTGAGTGTGTGCCTTCAGGCTTCTGTACCTCCTTCCTGATGGTAACAGTGAGAAAAGGGCATGCCCTGGGTGCTGGAGGTCCTTAATAATGGACGCTGCCTTTCTGAGACTCTGCTCCCTGAAGACGTCATGGGCACTTTGTAGGCTAGTATCCAAGATGGAGCCGACTAAATTCCTCCAGTTACCCGGGTTTCCTCTTGCATTCCAAAGGTGTATGGTTAGGGTTATGTTTAGTGAGCTGTGGGCACGCTATGCAAGTGCCAGTGACATGGCAACACTTGCAAGAATCCCCCAGCACAATCGTCAGACTGTGTTGGCTGCTGACACAAATGACACATTTTACTGTTGTATATTTTGATGTAAAGTGCATGTGACAGATAAAGCTAGAGGTTAGAGGAAGGAAAGGGGTGAAAGGAAGCATTACGTTCACTGCAGTTGTTTCACTTGTTTATTTTTCTCTCTCTCTGGGAGTGGGGGACGTTCCCGGACTCACAGAATTCTGAAGGAACTTAACTGGTCAGGCATCACCTGTGGAGGGGAATAAAGAGTCGTTGTTTCATGCTGAGACCCTGCATCAGGACTAAAAAAGAATGGGGAAGATGCCAGAATAAGGAGGTGAGGGAAGGGTAGAAGGTCAAGTTAGAAGGTAATAGATGAAGCCTGGTGGGTGATTTTTTTTGTTGTTTCAATAAAATCACTTGAGTGTAGGGCCAAGTGAATCAACCATTCATCAATAGAATTAGGGAGTCACAGAGCTTTACAGCACAGAAACAGACCTTCGGCCCATCTAGTCCGTGTCAAATTGATAACCTGCCTAGTTCCATTGACCTGGACCTGAAACATAGCCCTCCAAACCCCTCCTATCCATGTACCTACCCAAACTTCTCTTAAATGTTGAAGTAAGTCCTGCATCCTGGCAGCTTGATCCACACTCTCACTCCCTCTGAATGAAAAAGATCCCCTCAGGTTACACAAAGTACTCTGCAGATGCTGGGGTCAAAGCAACACTCACAACATGCTGGAGGACTCCTGACGAAGGGTTCTGGCCTGAAACATTGACTGATCGACTGAAACGTTGACTGATCGTTTCCACGGATGCCGCCTGGCCTGCTGAGTTCCTCCAGCGTGTTGTGAGTGTTTCCTCTCAGGTTGTCCGCAAATATTTCACTTTTCACCCTTAACCTATAACCTTTAGCTCTAGTCTCACTCAATCTCAGTGGAGAAAGTTTGCCTGCATTTACGTTATCTAAACCCTTCATAATCATGTTAACTTCTATCAAATCTCCCCTTTTTCTCCGATGGTCCATGGAATTCAGCCCTAACCTACTCAACCTTTAGATTAGATTAGATTATGAGGACACGCAGTCCTCTTTTATTGTCATTTAGTAATGCATGCATTAAGAAATGATACAATGTTTTTCCAGAATGATATCACAGAAACACAAGACAAACCGACTTAAAATCTGACAAAAACCACATAATTATAACATATAGTTACAACAGTGCAAAGCAATACTGCAATTTGATAAGAACAGACCATGGGCACAGTAAAAGTCTCAAAGTCTCTCGAAAGTCCCATCATCTCACACAGACGGTGAAACCTCCAGCGCCACAAACTTGCCGATGCAGCACCCTGGAAGCATCCGACCACGGTCCGACTCCGAGTCCGTCCGAAAACTCCGAGCCTCCGACCAGCTCTCCAACACCGAGCACTGAGCGCCATGTCTGCCGAGCGCTTCGACCCCGGCCCCGGCAACAGGCAATAGGCAAAGCCGAGGATTTGGGGCCTTCCCCTCTGGAGATTTTCGATCGCACAGTAGCAGCGGCAGCGAAGCGGGCATTTCAGAAGTTACTCCAGGTGTTCCTCCGTGCTTCTTCACGTCTGGCGCCATCAAATCAGGATTGTGCATGGCATCCTGCTTCACAAATACGATATCATTTGGAGCGGCCGCGTGCACTGTGTCGCGCCGCCATCTTCTCCTACCTTTCCTTATAACTCAGCATCCTGGGTGAGGGATGTTGCTTTCCTGCGATAACACTGTGTATAGATGTAGTCGATAATGGGAAGTGCTTTACCCATTATGGATTAGGCTGTAGGCACTACGTTTTGTAGGATTTTCTGCTCAAGGGCATGAGTGTCCGATGAACACAGACTGCTGAATTATGTTGAGAACGTGCTGAATTGTGGAAAATCCACATTCAAATGGATGTTAAAATGTTGATGATAAAGATCTGACACAATTATGTGAAGAAGGTTAGGAAGTTCCCTTAATCTTCTCACCAACGTTCCCAACTTGTGGAAGAAACTAGCAACTGTGTTGTGTAGTCAGCAACTATCAATTTACTTAATTTTAATTTATTGCGTTTGAAGTAATTTAGCATGTTTATTTACTTATTTAGTGATAGGGGCTAATCAGGTGCGACACCTTGCCCAATGGTGACCTGCAGGCTAGCAGAGGGAAGGAGCACCTTACACTTTTCTTGGTAGAGACTGTCTCCACCCCACCACCCAAGGGTTTAATATTAGAATAGAACAAACAGGTGGTTGATAATCAGCACAGACTCAGTGGAAGGAGAAGCCTGTTTCTGTACTCTGTGAATCTTTGGAAATCTAATGATATGCATGAACATCATCACCAAAACCAAATATTGAAGAACCTGGATTGAGTGGACGTGGAGAGGATGTTTCCTATAGAGGGTGAATTTAGAACTGCAGGAAATGGCAGAGAGATGTCCATTTAGAACAGAGATGAGGAAGAATTTATTTAGCCAGAGGGTGGTGGATCTGTGGAATTCATTGTGATGGATGGCTGTGGAGGCCAAGCGACTGAGTATATTTAAAGGTGAGGTTGATTTGGTATTCTCATAACAACTTGGAGCTAAATGCTATCAAGACAGTGAAAACAAGGATTGACTTACTGCGATAACTGTCTACTTGCACGCCCCCCACCCCCGGACACTAATGGTCAGGGTCTGTCTGTGGTCGTGTCATTCAAATTCCAGGGGACTATGGGTTAACATTACCAAAACATTGAGGTGGGACAAGCATGTTACACTCATCACTAGAAAAGATGAGAAGATATTGTTCTTCTATGCTAGCTTGGGAAATATAACATCTCAGGGCATGTCCTGATGAATTTTTACTCAACTATCATTAAGAGTGTCATAAACACCTGTATCACTGTTTGGTTTCCTGCTGCCTCCTCCCTTTCCAAGTCCAGGTTCCAGTGAATGGTCCACTCAGTGGAGAAGATCATTGGCTGTCATCTACCAACATTAAAAGACCTGTTCATCTCCAGAGCAAAGAAAAGAGATGGAAAAATGACTGCTGACTCCACCCACCCTAGTAGTCACCTATTCACCAAACTGCCATCAGGAAGACACTACATGTCTATCACCACCAGGACCTCGCGTCATTTTCAAAGTTTCTTTCCTGTAGCTATCCAGTTTCTCAACAAAACTCACTCAGGTGTAATACCCTAACAGTCCCTGCACAAAAGCCATTAAATGGTCTTTCCTGCGCTCCTTGTTCTTTTGATAATTATTGAGTCTGTTCATATAATTGCACTTATTTAAGTTTGATTATACACATATCCTGTTGATCCTTACTAATTTTATACAATGTATCATAGAGAGCATCAGATCCAGATCCACAATGGCTTGGTACAGCAGCTGGTCTGCATGTGACTATGAGAAACTGCAAAGAGTTGTGGACAGAGCTCAGCGAATCACAGAAGCAAAGCATCCCCCAGTGGACTCAGTCTATACTTAACTGCCTCAGTAAAGCAGCTAGCGTAATCAAATATCCGACCCAACCAGGCATTCTCTCTTCTGCCCCTTCCGGCGGGCAGGAGATACTGAAATCTGAAAGCACATACCACCAGGATCAAGGACAGCTTCTAGCCTCGTTATAAGACTATTAAATGGTTCCCTGGTACCACAAGATGGGCTCTTGACCTCACAAACTGCCTTGTTATGATCTTGAAATTTACTGTTTGCCTGCCCTGCACTTTCTTGGTAGCTGTTGCTTTCTGCCTTGTTCTTGTTCTACCTCAATGCATTGTGTAATTCATCTGTATAAGAACTATACTAGACAAGCTTTTTACTGTATCTCAGTACATGTGACAGTAATAAACCAATTCCAATTAAAATTCCATTTCCAAAGATACTTGCTCAAGTATCGTTGAAGCGAAAGAAATCTCTTTGTGTCCGGTGTACTGGGTCCACTGACTGCACTAACAGCTTCCGCGCATGGCAGAAATATGCAATGTTCCAAACAAATGCACTAGACAATGATGTAGTATCATTGGATTTATGGGATGTTCATTCCACAGTTAGGCAACAGAATTGGGCTGGAGCCAAACATTCATGCTGAGGTGCAGATGGCAAGGAATTGAAATTGTTATACTCCATACTTATGAAGAGAGATTTGTGCAAATTGGGAGACTAACTGTTTCCAGAAGTGCTGCAAATCCAGATGAATCTAAATGCTTATCTACAGTAACTATCTACACCTCAAAACCACTACTACTTGCATGGTTTTAACTTATTTTTCATAATTTCAGAGTTGAAGATAATTTGTTTTGCTAATTTCCAAAAACAATGCAAAGTTACATATTTTATTCTATACTTACTGCCCAGTACACCACTGGTGTTTAGGGCAGCAATGAAGGTTCTCTACCTCTGTCTGTCCTTGGCCACTTAGATATAGAAGGATTCTTCATAGCTGTTTCCGTAACAGTTTTGTTTGACCAGTCTGGTTTGTTAACCCTAAACTGAGCCCTCAAACCTGGAGGACTAGTGGACCACTCTTAGTCTGGCCTCTATATTTTGACCTGTTTGGTGACCCTACCAAGAGCTAAAGCTTAAAGCCCTGACTCCAGCCAGCATAGATATCTGTGTCATTGAAGCACACAAGCCTCTAAACCTTACAACAAGGTTGTGGTATTCCTGGAGGATTTTATTCCATTTCTGTACTTTCATATTTAATAATATTTTATGTAATTTGGTTCAGCATGAGAATCAAAATTTAGAGATTGTCTTGGACGATGAGATGAATATTTTGACTCTGTGTATGAAGAGGGGTAGTCAGTCTGGAAAAGCAGCATGAATATAGTTAATGGGCTTGAGTAGGGAGGGTGGAAGTGGAGGGCTGAGTCAGAGTACAGTTGTATTACTGCAGCATAGAGAGCCATAGAATGGAGATAAGTATCGAGAAGGTCCCCCAATTCAGTGGTATGGCTCTAAGTCCAGCTAGAACAGGTTTTTCTGGCAATACCCTTGACAAACATCCCTGAGCCAATATGATCACACGTCACTGATGACAAATTACAGTAAAACAACACAAAAATAGAAAGAGGCAATATGATGGATTCTGGTTAATTGGGTCAGTCGCTTATTTGGGGCAAATCTTAAAGAACAAAACCTAATCAAAAAATTACTGGGATTCTCTTTATTTATTTGAGATGAAAATTGGGGCAAAAGACTTACTGAACAGTTTTGTACTAGTGTCAGATGCTTGCCCTTGTGTAGCTGTTAGAGATTACACTGTGCTCAGAGCGAACCGTTTTTAAATAGTGTTAGTTGATATATTTGTGTTCACAAAACAGTGATTTTTCTCACTGATAGTTGGCAAGAGGTAAGAGGTAAACCATAAGGCAATTTAGAACTGTTTTGCTCACTGCCATTTTAAGCATTCAGACTTGGAAAATGCCGGAAATGGCTGGGAATGAAAATGAATCAATTTCACTACTTCAACAAGTTAGGAACTATTAAGAATTGGAAGGTATTGACAACCATCTTGAATTCATCCCTGATGAAGATGGTGGAGTTTGTCATCGGAATGTTGGTTATAATTGATACCTGTACCTGACTGGAAGCCCGAGAAGAGTTTATTAATTATCTTGAATGTTAGAATGAAAATGAAGATTTGGAGGATGCAATCTTTGATAGGATTGTTTGAGGGTCATCCATTATCTGCACTGATTTTGTTCATTTGTAGTCAATCAAAAGAACATAGCAGTGTACACTGAATAAATTCCTCCATCAATAACTATTAGGAACTAATAGTTGTGTAGTATAATGGAGTTATAATAGTAGATATAGTATAATTAATAGTTATACGGTTTTATATTACTGTAGTAGTATTGATAGTGTTTTAATTTATTCTGCATTTCATTTACATGTAAATACATAATTTGTTACTCAATTAAATGGTAGTTTGTCATTTTTACACCTTTTTAACAATGTCTACGAAACTTCCGCTAATTGGAGCAGCCGCTTCATTGGGCCAAAATATGCTGGTCCTGATGTGTCCCAGTTAACTGCTGTCCACTGAATTATAATTTTAGAGTAAACTTTTTTTTTATTATGTCCAGCCACATATTGTGCCTCTTGCATAAGTTACCATAGGTCTCTGAGAAAAATATATAGATTAATCTAACAATTTATTCTGTTGACTTGTGCCTTAGGCATAATTAGATTTTCATCTAATATTTTCTTCCAAAATAGAAGGAACGCATATTTAAATTATATCTTATTGTTTTCTCAATTTAAACCACTTTATATCCAGAAAAGGAAATTGCTGTGTTCAGTCGCCTATAACTACTGATGAGACCTGAAGCCAGGAGAAAGGATAAAACCAAAAATCAAAATAATCCTTTATTCAGCAAAACCCCACAACGAAAAAAAATCTCAAACTCAACAGTACATCCCAAAGCATGACTACTTAAACGGTTTATCGAAGAATATTGGAGCTGTTGATAGGACCAATGTTGAATCAGTGAAATTCAGCCTGGGATTGTTTGTCAACTGACCAACAGCAGTTGGCTGTTCCGGCTCGGCTCGCCATAACAGAAATCGTTATTATCTAAGCACAGTAGAGATACAATTTGCTTTCAACTGGTTACCGTGATTTGTTTTTTTTGTGGTATTGTTAAGGGAAGTATACTGACCGGAATATCAGACAAACTTGTTACATGTTTTGAGTGAGACACAAGGGAGTCTGCAAATCTTGAGCAACACACACAAAATGGTGGAGGAACTCAGCAGATCCAGCAGCATCTATGGAGAAGAATTGACAGTTGACATTTCAGGCTGAGACCCTTCATCAGGACTGGAAAGGAAGGAGGCAGAAGCCAGAATGATTTGACTGATGTCATCATGGAAAAAGAGGACCATGTTACTCAGAAATCACAGATTCAACTGACAAATGACGTCCTGTGGTAGAATTTTATAAAATGGAGTCATAGTACTGAAAATATAAATATTTTAGCTTTAGTAACACAATCATATCTAACGATGCTAAACATTTACCTCCATTTGCTTTAGAAGTTCAGAATCAGGTTTAATATCATACGCTGTGAAATTTGTTAATTCCATTGGTTAGCATTCAGAAAGTGAAAGAGCGAATTAACGCGACCTAACCTTAGGCTCTCCATTGGTCAGGGTGCACCATGGATGTTATGTCCCATCTTTCTATATGATACCCAAGCGGTATGCTTTCTATATGATATGCTAGCCAGGGCAGTATGATTTGGAGAGCAAGCTATTGCCCATGTAGTTGGCTCCGCCTCTCCAATCAGCTGATGAATCCAAGGAAACGACAGAAATCAGTACAAATCAATACACATGCGACATCAACGCAGGACTGCAGCTCCGGATTTTTCCTTGGGGTTTACTTCTGAAGCTTTCCCCATGAGTGGGTATAGCGGCATGGTTTGAGATCAATGATGACCATCTCCTAGACGAGCTGCCAGCCATCGCTGACAATCCCCACCTGCCGAAAGGCTGGCTTAAAGGAGCCAGTAAACCACTTTTGGCCCTTCTCCCGTCAGTAGAAATGGTTCTGTCAGGCTTAGCAGCTAAGCCACTAATGAAGGCTGGGTGCTGGACTTGGCTGTCAGAGGCAATTTGAGACGCACGCTACTGGGAGCACTTAATAGGTAGTGGGAGCTTGTCCCCACTACTCCCTCCCCCCCACCCCAATGGCTTTGACAACCCCAGGAACCATGCAGTCTAATTAGATGCTCAAAACCTCCATTTTGCCCTTGAGCTAAGTGTGGCTGTGGACTGAAAGGCCCCTGCATTATGTCAAGCACTTTTAAGATGATCCACATCAAAAGGATGATAAGCAGATTAGGATCTGATTAAAATCCTATCAGTAGAATTCAAATGGGGAACAGAGAAGACAAGTGCACTCCTCTGTCATGCTTTCTCTACTTGTGTGTCTCTGGCACACACAGCCAGAGTCCATGGTGCCATCATTTCATCAGATACTTAACATGCCTTTGCATGTTTCTCCCTGTTCACAATTTAATTGCAATGCACTTGATCAATTAAATTTTGTTTATTTAGTCACCACACTTTCGGCATGTTAGTACAGTAAGATTAATTAAGTGGAACTTTAAGAGAAGGGTCTACAGGTGCCCAAAAAAGGGACTGCGCTTCCTTAACAATTAGTATTTGTGGACTGGGACATGGTCAATGATAATATGTGTCTGATACAATGTACTATATGTGTCTGATAGAACACAATAAACTAATTACTGGCACATTAACGAGTTCTGCTGTCTTGTTGCCGAGGAGGGAGTGAGGCCCACAGCTCTATGGTCTATAAATTAAATCCTGATTCTCAGGCAATCACCTATCTTGTGGGAATATGGAACACACAGTGAAAGACCTTGGGAAGGTTTACATTTAAATTGAGATCCCAGGACAGACAACAGACCCAGCAGGATATGGTTGACTGCTGTGAAACAATCTGTTGCATTTATTTTTTGGCCTTTATACAGTATAGATTTTGTATTAGTAAGTCTTTGCACTGACAATGTAACCGGTAGGTAAACTGCGAACAGGGCCAGGGAAGAAAACACCACAGGAGGAGATGGCTTCCACCCTTCAGAGGTCAGGCTACACAGACTATACACCAGAAGTTAAAAAAATATGAGTTAGAGTCCTTTGCTAGATGTTTTTTAATCCATCTTGCATCGTGACATTGACAGTGATGATGCTTATGTTGCAGGCTTTCAGGCTAAACACAAGAAATTGTGCAGATACTGGAAATGCAGGGTAACACACTCAAAATGCTGGAGGAACTCAGCAAATCAGGCAGCATCTATAGAAATGAATAGCTAGTTGAGGTTTTGGGCTGAGGCACGCCCTGAAGACAGGGAAGGAAGGGGGAAGATAAAATAAAAGGTTAAGGGGGGAGGGGAAGGAGGAGAGATAGAAGATAGGTGAAGCCAGGTGGGTGGCTAAGGTAAAGGACTGGAGGAGAAGGGATGTGATAGGAGAGGAGAGGAGACCACAGGAGAAAGGGAAAGAGGAGGGGAACCAGGGGGAAGTAATAGGCAGGTGAGGAGAAGGGATGTGATAAGAGGGGAGAGTAGACCACAGGAGGAAAGGAAAGAGGAGGAGAACCGGGGGAAGTGATAGGCAGGTGAGGAGAAGTGGTAAGGGGTCTCAACAGTTTTTCCATTTGTCTTCAAGTTATCTGCTGCTTCAAATCATGGGTGGATCATGTCTTTTAAACATAGACTTGAGTTTTGATATCTTTGGAGCATTTTGTATTTGAACGGGCATACGGAATCTTGTTCCCTGTCCTGGGCCTGGAGGACAGTCCCTGGGTGAGGGTGGGAAGGTGGAAGGGTGCGAAAAGGGCTTGTTTTGATGTTGTTGTTGCTGCCTGTATTGTTCCACTGAACATTGTGGACATAAGACCATAAGAAGTAGAAGCAGAATTAGGCCATTCAGCCCATCAAGTATGTTCCACCATTCTATCATTGCTGTGCTATTATCCCTCTCAACCCCATTCTTCTGATTCTCCCCATAATCTTTGATACCCTAATCAAGAACTTATCAAGGCCTGTTTTAAATATACCCAATGACTTGGTCTCTACAACGGTTTGTGGCAATGAATTCCACAGATTCATCACCGTTTGGCTAAAGAAATTCCTCCTCATTCCTGTTCTAAATGGACAGCCCTCTATTCTGAGGATGTGCCCTCTGGTCCTAGACTCCCTGACTAGAGGAAACATCCTCTCCACATCCAGTCCATCTCGGCCTTTCAACGTTCAATAGGTTTCAATGAGATTCCCTTTCATTCTTCTCAGCTCCAGCAAGTGTAGGACCAGAGCCATCAATCGCTCCTCATACGTCATCGTTCTCATGAACCTCCTCTGGACCCTCTCCAATGCCAGCACATCCTACGTTGGCGGCACTTGTGGTCTGCCACCAATACATCCTCAGTTATATTTGTTGTTCACACAAATAATGCATTTCATGATATATTTCAATGTAAATGTGATCAATCAACCCGAACAAAGAGAATGAGAAGGTGAGAGCATCAGGGAAGAATTTACTGTTTCTCCAATTTGTGTCTTAAATTTTTAAAGCTTAGATTCCTATGGTTAAATGCTCCCAATGGCATGCATCTCAAATAGACCTTGACAACCAAGTCCAGCTCCTGGCCTTCACGTTTGGCTTAGCTACTCAGCCTGGTGGAACTGTTTCTACTGACAGAAGATGGGAAAAAGAGGGTAACAGATTGCCTTAAAATCAGTTGCTTTGGGCAGATGGGGTTCATCATCCGTGGCTGGCAGCTCAGCTAGGAGAAGGAAAACTCTGATCTCAAACCTCCACTGCATAGTGGCTATACCCACTCATGGGGAAGACCTCCGGAGTAAACTGTGAGGAAAAATCCAGTGCTGCAGTCCTACTTTTGTGTTCATTGCTGACTGCCATCTCCTGCGACACTGCTGGTGCCAAACTGTATCGGTCATTGCCATTCCCTTGAATAGATCGGCTGTGTGGCGACGGGGAGCCTGCTGCATGGGCAACAGCTTGCTCTCCATATCGTACTGTCCTGGCCTGTGTACTGGCTCAGATGCAACATTCATGGTCGACCTGGCTAATAGAGGGCCTCTGATTTATCACAGCAATTTTAGCTGCTGCCTTTTTCAATAATGCTCTCGGTTCATGCTCGATTCAGTGCTCTGTTTGTTCATGGGAAGCTGAGTAACCAGCCTTCTTTCTCTGTGATGATATTTTGGAATTTTGAGTGCTCTGTTCATTCAGAATGATACACCAGTAGTGATATTCCATTCGCTCTACTAAATAGAGCAGGGCCTGTACGTTAAACTGCTCTAATGTACACTTTGAAGAATAATGCTAAATATCGTCATGCTCTGTGTGTTAAACAGGATTGTATGGGTATGTTTGCAATCTGACAAGCAAACTGTGCAATTTGTCAGATTAATTATTGTTAATTCCATTGAGTAATGTAAAGCTTGATTCCGTAGATTCCAACACACATCCATCGCTTCCAATGGCAGCTTGTTCCACACTCTCACCACCCTCTGAACGAAGACATTCCCCTCATGTTCCCTTTAAATATTTCACCTTTCACCCTTAACCCATGACCTCAAGTTCTAGTCCCACCCAACCTTAGCAGAGAAATATAAATTCAAGAGACTCTGCAGGTGCTGGAAATCCAGAGCGATGCACACAAAATGCTGGAGGAATTCAGCAGCATCTATGGAAATTAATAAACATTTGACGTTTTGGGCTAAGATTCTTTATCAAGACTGGGAAGGAAGGGGGAAAATGCCAGAATGAGAAGGTGAGAGAGGGGAAGGAGGTGAGGTCAGGTTGGTGGGAAAGTGGGAAAGGTCAAGGGCTGGAGAGGAAGGAATCATATAGGACAGGAGAGTGGACCATGGGAGAAAGGGAAGGAGGAGGGGACCCAGGGAGAGGCAGTAGGCAGGTGAGGAGAAGAGGTGGGAGGCTGGGGAGGGTGAAATAGAAGACTGAATGGGGAGATTTCTCCTCTTCTGGTATTTTTCTACCCTTCCCATTCTCCGTCCACATTAGAGACACATATCAGAATCGGGTTTATCATTACTCACATATGTCATGAAATTTGTCTCGGGTGGTGAGGGTCCTTCATGATCGATGATGCCTTTTTGAGGCATCATCTTTTGAAGATATACTCGAAGTGTCCATATAAAGCTGGTTGAGCTTAGAACTTTCTGCAGCTTTTACCAATCCTGCGCAGTGGCCCCTCCGTACCAGATGGCAACACAACCAGCCAGAACGATCTCCACAGGTGACAGTGCAGCTGATCTCCTATGCCGTGTGAAAGCCTGCAAGTGTGTGTGAAGTCAGTGGAGCCGTCACTGCCCATGTCCATGTACCTCAATGGAATAGCAGGTCACAGAAACGAAAAGAATATTCTGGATGAGATCCAAGTTTGAAATACTCAACATTTTCTAATTAAATTCTGCTGTGAATCAGATTTATTATCGCTGACATATACATCATGAAAACTGTTGTTTTGTGATGACGATGCTGTACATAGATAAAAAAAATTACTGTTCAATTTACAAGATTGTTCAGTGTCATTTCCTGTATACAGGTGTAAAGGAAAACAAAATAATTGTTACTCCTGATCCAACACAAAAAAACTCAGAAGATAAAGAACATAATAATTATAGTAAACAGTATAAATATAAATATATAAGATAGCTGAAATATTTAGATTGACTATATGTTCATGAAGTGATACTCGGCTGTACATAAGGAGACTGACAGGAAATAATAAAGTAATGGTGGAGCCTTACTGCTTGGGGAAAGTAAGTGTTGTTGAGTCTGGTGGCCCTGGTGTGGATGTTATGTAGCCTCCTCCCTGATGGGAGTGGGAGAAACAATCCTTAAACAGTGTGGGTGGGATCCTTTATAATGTTACTGGCCCCTTTCTGTATATATGACCTTGATGTTGGGTAGGCTGGTGCAGTGATGCATTGGACAGTTTTGATGTAGAGTCCTCCTGTTTGCCACAGTGCAGTTTCCGTCCCAAGAAATGATACAGCTTGTCAAGATGCTCTCTACTGTAGAATGATGTGAGTATGGATGTGCAAAGTGTAAATTGTAAAAAAAAGATAGTGCAAAGAAAAGGAACAATGATGTTGTGTCCAAGAGTTTCATGGACTATTCAGAAATCTGATGGCAGAGGGGAAAAATCTGTTCCTGAATTACTGATGTGAGTCTTCATGCTCCTGTATCTCCACACTGATGGTAGTGATGAGAAAGGGACATCTCCTGGATGCTTGCAGCACTGCCACTTGACCATGTCTTCAGTGGTGGTTGGGCTGTGCCCATGGTGGAGTTTACTGACTCTTCAACCCTGGACTACCTCCTGCGATCCTGAGCATTGAAGCCCCCATATCAGGTGGTGATCCAACCAACCAAAATGCTCTCCAACATAGATCTGTAGAAATTTGTAAAAATCTTTGGTTACGTGCCAAATGTCCTACCATTTCTAATGAAGTAGAGCTAATGCTATGCACTGTTTATGATCGCATCGATGTGTTGAGCCCAGGATAGATCCTCAGTGATGTTAACATCGAGGAACTTCAAGCTACTCACCCTTTCTACCTCTGAAGACTGGTGCGCATTCTCCTGAAGTTTCTTTTTCAAGCTTGTTGTAGTTTTTGCTCATTGAGAGCCTCTTGAACCACAAGGTATAACTTCACTGAACTTTACTCATCCCAACACAGGGCAGTTCCATCTTCTAAGGACCTTTCATCTCATGTTCGCGATATTTGTTATCTATTTTCTTTCTTTTTGTATTTGCACTGTCTGTTGTCTTTGCACATTTGTTGTTTGTCTGTCCTGTTGGGTGTAGTCTTTTGTTGATTCTATTGTTTTTTTTTTGTATTTACTGTGAATGCCCGCAAGAAAACGGATCTCGTTTTTATTTGGTGACATATATGTACTTAGATAATAAATTTATTTTGAACTTTGAATTTTGAAAATATGCATGAATAGGTTTGAGAGAATCATTGTTACCTTCCTGAAAACTGTCAGCATAAAATCACTGTAGTAGCCATTTTGACATCTTCCATTCACAAACAAGAGAAAATCTACAGATGCTGAAATACAAATAACACACACAAATTGCTGGAGGAAATCAACAGGCCAGGCAGCATCTACGGATAAAAGTACAGTCGACATTTCGAACCGAGTCCCTTTACCATTTTGTGTGTGTTGCTTTGACCACTTCCATATTTTGAATAAAAAAAAACTTTCCATGAGAACAAATTTTATTTCACATCCCAAATTTTGTCTATCTGTTCCTTCTCATTTTTGATCCCTCTTCTGAACTTGATATATTCTCATTGTTCAGGAGGTTGATCACTGAACTAATCCTTCACTTCCTGCACAATTTCACTGACTGAATTGTCCTTGACTTTCTGTGGAACTGTTCGATAACCGTGTGATGTGTTTTAAAGTGAAAGTCCATTGATAGGCAGATCTAACCATGTCTTTGTATGACCGCAGAAAGCTGTAAAATGTCATGAACTCTAGAACTGCAGAAAGATGTAAACTTAGCCAGCTCCATCATGAGCACAAACCTGCCCACCATCCAGGGCATCTTCAAAAGCCGATGCCACAAAAAGGCAGCATCCATCAATAAGGGCCCCCATCACCCAGGACATGTCCTGTTCTCATTGCTACCATCAAGCAGGAGGTACAGGAACCTGAAGACACACCACTCAATGTCTTAGGAACAGCTTCTTTCTCTCCACCACCAGATTTCTGTTGAAGATAAGAGATAGGAGAATTGTGTGCCACCTAATTGGATTGTCGGATCAAGGGGACGTTTTGCTGGTGAGGGACACTAAGGTTGGGCTTGGGGCTTTGGTTAGAGAGAGATGAAGAGAGAAGATGCCGGAGAGAAGAGGTCATAGGATTCGACCTGGAACGGGGCCACGATTCAATGAATCCTGGGGTGATCAAAGGAGGATCAGCGAAAGGGAACCTATGAGCTCCAGGTTGTGCACGTTAGACTGTTTCATTAAAATGGGCCCTTTCCATTTTGCTTTTTCTTTACTAACCCTTTAGTCAAATTAAGAATGATAAGACTAAATCTTTTAATTGTATGTGGTGTACTGTCCATTATTTCGTTGCACTCGTTTGTAACAGGGTAACGAATCACACAGCATCCACACGAACACAGGGTTTTGGGGTGGGCTTGCACCTCAATCTCGCATGCTTGGCGGAGACAGAGATTGTCTTTCCTAGACTTACGCAGCCGAGGAAATTAGAGTGTTTCAGTGATATTAAACCTGATTCTTATTCTGATTCTGATGTTAACTCCGTTTTAAGCCTGCATGCATATTCAATACAATATTTCAAAATAAAATTACTTAGAGTAAAGAATTTCTCTAAACTATATTTAATTCATCTGTACTTTTTCTAGCTATTGACATCTATGTCTTGCAACCCTTACAGACTTCTGTCTCTTACAGACCACCGCTGCCAGTTTAACAATCCATGATTGAGTGCTGGACATTGATTTACTGATCCACTCTGCACGCATGGTCATCGAAAACGGTGACATTCCAGTTACTTCTTTAAAAGTTTCAGCTTGCATTCAGAACAACTAACTACTACCCTTCATTGGATACTTCAAAGAGGCCCTTCAAACAAAAAAAAACATGATTTCTTTTGTATCTCACCAGGTTTTACTCAACAATCTACATCAGGATGGAGGTGCCATGTGAGCCACAGTTGTAAAGCTGATGACTGTGATGTCACATAAAATTCAGTGGATATCCAGAGCAATATATCAAACAGTTAGAGGAGCTCAGCAGTATCAAGAAATGTAGAGGAGGCTTAACCCAAACGCAAAGCAGTGGAGATGGTTCAGCGATGAGAGATGACTTTAATAATACCCTGCAAAATAACAAGCCACAAGGGGTCACAAAACAAGAGAGAACAGATACTTAAAATTTCGAGGCAACAAAGCTACTGAAGGCTAGGAGAAGCTGGTTGAGGCTGAGTGAACAATGATTGTGGATAAGAGACGGGTTTAAATAGGCTGCAGGTGATGAGTTGGAAATGGGCGACATGTGAATCCCGTTAGCTGAGTGGTAACTGGGAAGTACCGATATAAACACAAGTAATTCTCCAACTGATGGAAATCCAAGCAGCACCCAGTAAATTCTGGAGGAACTCAACAGTTCAGGCAGCATCTATGGAGGGAAATAAAAAGTTAACATTTTAGGCTAGGACCCTTTCTCAGTACTGGAAAGGTCGGGGGGCGGGGGAGCCAGAATAAGAAGGTAGTGGAGGAGAACTAGTGAAAGTTAGCAGGTGATAGGTGAAATCAGGGAAGGAAAAAGGTGAGTAGGTAGGGGAGGGGGTGAAGTAAGGAGCTGAGAGGTGATAGGTGTAAAAGACAAAGGGCTAAAGAAGAGGGAACCTGATAGGAGAGGAGAGTGGGCCATGGCAGTAAGGGAAGGAGGATAGGCTTTGGAGGGAGGTGATGGACAGGTGAGGAGAAGAGAAAGGGTAAGAGTGAAGCCAGAATGGGGGATGGAAAAAGAGAGAAGGAGGAGGGTGTAGAAATTACCGGAGGTTGGAGAAATTGATGTTCTTGCCATCAGGTTGGAGGCTGCCCTGATGTATAACCTTATGTATTTATATTTATTTTGTTTTTTATTATTATTGTGTTCTTTATAACTTGTGTGAAACTTTTGAACTCTAAATAATATTATTTTTTACACTTATCAGGCAACATGAAAGGAAGTTGTAAGCCTGTTCCACCTAAATAGTGTGGCGCGTGGCCAAGTGGTTAAGGCGTTGGACTAGCGATCTGAAGGTTGTGAGTTCAAGCCCCAGCCGAGGCAGTGTGTTGTGTCCTTGAGCAAGGCACTTAACCACACACTGCCCCAGTCCACCCAGCTGAAAATGGGTACCGGCGAAATGCTGAAGGTTAACCTCGCGATAGACTGATGTCCTATCCGGGGGGGAGTCTTGTACTCTCAGTTGCTTCACGCCACGGAGACCGACATAAGCACCAGCCTGATGAGTCTATAAGGCTTGGGACAGACTTTAACTTTTAACTCCGCCTAAATGAAATTCGGAGGGAATTTTCCTTTCCAGAGGCGGAAATGTGCTCGAATAGTATCAATGGTTATGGTCTAATCTGTTTTAGATGTTCAATTCCCACCACTGTCTGTTAAGAGATTGTACATTCTCCCCATGACAGTGCGGGTTTCCTCTGAGTGCTACAGTTTTCTCCCTCATTCCAAAGGTGTAAAGATCAGGGAGGTGTCATCTATGTAACATCCACACCTGGATCACCAGATTCAGAAGTTACTTTCCCCAAGCAGTGAGGCTGATCAACACCTCCACCCACTAACTCCACCACTACTTTATTATTTCCCATCAGTCACCTTATGAACAGCTTAATGTCACTTTATGGACATACAATCAATCTGTGTATATAAGCTATTTTATGCATTTATATTTATTGCGCTTTTTAATAACTATGTTCTTTATCTTGTGTTCATTTTGTGCTGCATCAGATCTTGAGTAACAATTATTTCATTCTGCTTTATACTCACGTTCTGCAAATTACATTAAACAGTCTTGAGTTTTGAATCTTGAATCTTAAATGAGGAGTTGCATGCTATGTTGGTGCCAGAAGTGTGGTGATACTTGTGAGCTGCTCCCCAGCACGATGCTGATTGTTGATGCAAGCAATGCATTTCACTGTGGGTGACAAATAAAGCTAACCTTCCTTCTTTAATTGCTCTGTTGACACCACCGTAAGATCTGAGCAAAGTGCCGAGCCTGAGCAACGACCAAGGAGCCAACACCACATGGCCAACCCAGTGCAGTTTGCAGCTTGCGAGCTTTGACCGAGAGACTCCAGCTCCCCTAAATCTGAAACAGACGCAAAAAGATGTCCAGGTCCCAGATTGTGGAAGGACGTGCAGCTGAGAAGGGAAAGCTCCCGTGATAGTGTTGAGGTTAGCACAACACTATTACAGCTTGTGGCATTGGAGTTCGGAGTTCAATTCCAATGTCATCTGTAAAGAGGCTGTACATCCCTCCTGTGGAATATGTGGGTTTTCTCTGGGTGCTCCAATTTCCTCCCACAGTCTAAAGACGTACCAGACCTGGTGGCATCGAGATTCATCGTCACCGAGGAGGACGTTAGAAGGGCCTTCCTGAAGATAAATCCAAGGAAGGCGACGGGCCCAGATGGCGTCTTAGGACGGGTTCCCAGGGCCTGTGCAAGCGAGCTAGCTGGGGTGTTTGCTGACATCTTCAACTGCTCCTTGCTTCAGTCTAAGATCCCCTCGTGTTTTAAGAAGGTAACGATAATCCCAATACCGAAGAATAGCAAGGTGGCATGCCTGAATGACTATCGACCTGTGGTTCTGACATCAATTGCTATGAAGTGCTTCGAGAGATTGGTTTTGGCACACATCAACCACAGCCTACCAGTCAACCTCGACGCTTTACAATTCGCCTACTGGAGCAACAGGTCAATGGCAGATGCCATCTCTCTGGCCCTACATTCCTCCTTAGAACACCTGGAGAATAAAGACGCATATGTAAGGCTCCTTTTCATTGACTACAGCTCTGCCTTTAATACCATCATTCCAAATAAACTGATTCCTAAGCTCCAGAACCTGGGCCTTAGCACTCAGATCTGCAGCTGGATCTTCAACTTCCTCACAGACAGGACCCAGGCTGTGAAAATAGGGGACAAGCTCTCCTCTACAATCATTCTGAGCACCGGTGCCCCACAAGGCTGTGTACTCAGCCCCCTGCTGTACTCACTGTACACCCATGATTGTGAAGCCAAGTTTCCATCAAACTCAATATATAAGTTTGACACAACAATTGTAGGCCATATCTCGGGTAATGATGAGTTTGAGTACAGAGAGGAAATTAAGAACCTGGTGGCATGGTGTGAAGACAATAACCTATCCCTCAACGTCAGCAAGATGAAGGAATTGGTTGTTAACTTCAGAAGGAGTAGCGGACCGCACGATCCAATTTACATCGGTGGTGCGCAAGTGGAACAGGTCAAAAGCTTTAAGTTCCTTGGGGTCAATATCACAAATGACCTGACTTGGTCCAACCAAGCAGAGTTCACTGCCAAGAAGGCCCACCAGCGCCTTTACTTCCTGAGAAAACTAAAGAAATTTGGCCTGTCCCCTAAAATCCTCACTAATTTTTATAGATGCACTGTAGAAAGCATTCTTCTAGGGTGCATCACAACTTGGTATGGAAGTTGTCCTGTCCAAGACCAAAAGAAGCTGCAGAAGATCGTGAACATGGCGCGGCACATCACACAAACCAATCTTCCGTCCTTGGACTCACTTTACACCGCACACTGTCGGAGCAGTGCTGCCAGGATAATCAAGGACACAACCCACCCAGCCAACACACTTTTCGTCCCTCTTCCCTCTGGGAGAAGGCTCAGGAGCTTGAAGACTCGTACGACCAGATTTGGGAACAGCTTCTTTCCAACTGTGATAAGACTGCTGAATGGATCCTGACCCAGATCTGGACCGTACCCTCCAAATATCCGGACCTGCCTCTCCTTTTTTTGCACTACCTCACTTTCCATTTTTCTATTTTCTACTTATGATTTACAATTTAAATTTTTAATATTTACTAATTTTACTATTTTTAATATTTAATATTTGTAATCCAGGGAGTGGGAAGCGCAGACTCAAATATTGCTGTGATGATTGTACGTTCTAGTATCAATTGTTTGGCAACAATAAAGTATAAAGTATAGTAAGTTAATTGGTCATTGTAAATTGTCCTGTGATTGGAATAGGGTTAATTTGGGGGTGTGACTTGAAGAGCCAGAACGGCATATTCTGCACTGTATTTTTAAATAAATGAAGATAAATAAATAGACAATATCTGCAAAGCCTGCAGTATCGTTCCCGCTTTCTCTGGGTTCACAGAATGCAGATTTGAAAGAGCATTTTGTCCAAACTTTGAGCAGCTGATTCAAAGTTCAACGTAAATGTAGTATCATTCACAAAAAACACAAAGAAATTCAATGGAATCAATGAAAAGTACAAAGACTGACAAATAATGAAGACCATCTGTGCAAAAACAAAAAACGGACAGAAAGAAAGAAAGAAAACTGAAAAAAAAAACGAAGTTGGAGAGCCCTTGACAGTGGGTCAATAGCTTGTCGAATCAGCTCAGTGCTGAGGTGAGTGAAGTTATCTATCCTGGTGCCTGATTGATTGCTGTTCCTGAATCTGGTGCTGTGAGACCTACGGCTCCTTTACTTTCTTCCTGATGGCAGCAATGAGAGGAGAGCATGGCCTGGGTGGTGGAGGTCTCTGACGATGGACAGTGATTTCCTGTGGCAGTGCCTCTTACAGATGTGCTCAATGGTGGGGAGGGTCCCTGCCTGTGATGGGCTGGACTGTTCCTGCTACCTTTTCCATCTGACAGTGAATCCTTGAAAAATTACTGGTTAGGCCCACTAGGGACTGGAATTAATAAATGAACATTTAATAGCAATGGTGCCACTGGTTCAGTTCTGCATCGTAGTTGCATAGTCAGGTGGGACCCCCAATTCAAGCCTTTCAAGCAAGAATCATGACTCCCTCAGGTCTGTGTAATATTACAGCACCAGCCACTTGGGGTTCGATTCTGTCACTCTCTGTGAGAAGCTTGTATGTTCTCCCCGTGACCATGTGGTTTCCTCCGGGTGGTCCTGTTTCCATGGCCACATGTGTGTAATTGGCATGTATCTCTAAATTAATTAAAAAAGCCTCAGCCAAGCCTTGGACGCCAGAGTAATAGTTATGGTCGTCCCCTCCTCTGTTTTCCACTCATAACACCCGTTATTCAGGCACAAGACCGCTGGCTGTGTGCTCACTTCCCTCCCACAGATTTTCGTTGTCACAACATGTTGGTCACCTATTTTATTATCTTATTGTTTGTTTCCAAAATGAATTCTTAACCTGATTTAGTTAAACAGGAGTTGTGTGCATGACCTTGTGAACTTTGGAGTGCAAAGGAAAGGTAAAGAGAAAGTTTGATTTCTTAAACATATATCTGCAAAATGTTGTGCACTGTTTTTTTCAGTGCTTATCAGAGCAAACAATTCAAACACTTATACTTATCATCAGTGAACTGAGGGTTAATTAAACCTTGGGAAAACTTTAAAAAACACGCTGTCCTTGAAGCTTACATAAATAACTTTCCACTGTTGTTTTAACCTTTCCAAGCATGCCACCCGGCTGGCTTGTGTCCGTCTCTTTCTCTCAATGTCCGGTTTGGTATCTGGTTGAGTCATTAATTTCACTGACTTTCTGGCAAGGAATAGGAATGAAGGAACTCATTTGTTGTATTTGATGTGTGGGTGTTAGCATTCTCCAGAGCCAACAATTTCCATCAGATAACTGCGCTTTACCTTCCATAAATCTTCCACATGACCCAGATGAACTCCGGGAACTTCCAGCTCACTGAAAACTGGTCAGACCTCTATGTGGTTTAGTGGGGATTTTCTCACAAGAGAGGAGATTGGCAAATGCTTAACAAGGATAGGTATTAGCTGAAAAACTAATGGCTCTCAAAACTATGTTTGACAACTATTTAAACCTGTCTATAACCTCCCATTATGCTGGGGAACAGTTGACGGGCATAGCCACAAGTTAATGGGACATGCACGGCTCCAAAGTTTGCTGCACACTGTGTATCTGTACCATCTGAAAAGAGAATGAATCGGGTGTCAGGTGTAACATAAAGTCAAAAATCTGGCAGGTGCAAGAAAGAGTAATCCCTGCAGATTCATGCATTTTTTAAACTATTAGGTCTGAATTAATATGATTCTGTAATTGCCCTCCGTGACCTGCAATTGACCGCTTGAACTTCGAAGTTAAGGTCAGGTGGGGCCCAGAAAAGGTCAAAATCTGGTCACTTCAGCCCCAGTCTGCTGAACAAGCGCACTTTATAGCTGTGATTTATGTAATTTGGACAGACATGTTAAGGAGACCTTAAAACATACCACAGTGCCCTGTTCTTTACTGGGTCATAATCTGTCCGGAAAATGAATTGCGCGTGTCCTTTCTGAAACCTCTTGTGGTTCTGACTTGTTCTGATTTACCACACAGATTTGGTGTACATATTCTCAGCGTCCAAATGTGATGAGTTCATTTGCAAGAGCAAATATATAAAACAATTTATCACAGTTTAAGTTCTGATCGTGGGGGGTGGGGAATGCTCCCTCCATATAAATTAGACAAAATAATTTCACTAGAATAGATTATTTGTGATTAACAAATTAGCCCATGGAATCTTATAATGAGCTTAAACTTGGGTAATTCATTGTTACTGATCTGCTTAAAGCAAGTGGTTATTTAACACTCTGGACAGTGCCAGTCTAATTCCTGCTGGAACGTTGATGTAACGTTGGGTGAGGAGTGGTTTGAACTGCCTCTCATTTTTCAATGGACCGCTGATTCCAAGGAGTAGAGTTTCAAAGTTCAAAGTAAATTTATTATCAAAGTACATTCACGTCACCTATACTACCCTGAGATTCATTTCTTTGCAGGCATTCACAGTAGAACAAAGAAATACAACGGAATCAGCGAAAAACTACAGACAAAAAATAGAAACCAACAATATGCAAAAGAAGGGAGACTGAGAAAGTACTTAAAAATAAATAAATAAATAATACTGAAAACATGAGTTGTAGAGCCCTTGAAGGTGAGTCTGGAGGTTGTGGAATCAGTTCAGTGTTGAAGAGAGCGAAGTTATCCACATTGGTTCAGGAGCCTGATGGTTGAGGGGTAAGAACTGATCCTGAACCTGGAGATGAGAAGGTGGCAGTGCGAAGGGAGCATGGCCTGGGTGGTGTTGGTCCTTCATAATGGATTCTGCTTTCTGCTAGCAGCATTCCTTCTAGATGTGCTCGGTGGTGAGGAAGGCTTTTTCTGTGCTGGACTGGGCCGTATACACTACTTTTCCATTCTTGGTCTTTGGTGTTTCCATACCAGGCTGTGATGTAACCAGTCAGGGTACACTTCACTGTGCATCTGTAGGAGCATTTCAAATTTGTCAAAACTGCGCAATCTTTTAAAAAGAAGGGGCGCTACTGTGCCTTCTTTGTATTAGCACTTATCTGCTGGTCCCAGGACAAATCCTCTCATACGATAACGCCAGGGAATTTAAAGTTATCGGTTTTACCCACCCTTGACCCCCGAATGAGGACTGCCTCATGGACTCCTTGGCTCCTTCCTTCTGTAGTCAATGATCAGCAGGCTACCAGGAGGCTTCAGTCCTGGAGGAAGGAACTTCTGGAGTGAGGGGCAGCACGGAGGTGTGGCGGTTAGCGCAACACTTTACAGTGAGCTGTAATCATCACAAGCAGCCGCTTGTTCGACTACGGCGGCATGAGGTTTAAAAAGAGCTTGGGTCCTTTCAGGATTTTTCAGCGGGCTGTAATCACAGCGATCTATTCTATTCAGCAAATGGCATAGGCCAATAAAAAGAAGAACAGTGTAAGCAGAGTGGTCTTTGTTGGAATGGACAGTGTTTGAGTGGTAAGGCATTGGAACAGTTTCAGTGAGAATACGTGTAGGATCTAAGTAAGCTTGTTTTTCTCTGTTTGTCTATCAGTACATGGTTAGAGCGGTGAGAATGGAACAGCGTTAGTGGTATGTTCTTTGTGTAAGATGTAGGAACTCTGAGAGACCTTGAGTCTCCCTAATAACAACATCTGCATGACACGCATCGAGCTGTAACTCCTTCGAGACTGTGTTAAGCAATTGGAACTGCAGCTGGGTGACCTTCAGCTCATGTGCGAGAATGAGGAGGTGATAGATAGGAGCTGCAAGGAGGTTGTCACCACCAAGGTGCAGGAGGCAGAAAGCCAAGGAACGGAAGCTCCATGGCAGTAATCTCTGAATTGTTGCTTGTGCCACATGCCAGAGTGGGTAAGAATAGGATGATTTGGGAGATGAATGTGTGACTGAGGAATTGGTGCAGGGGGCAGGATTTCAGATTTCTGGATCAATGAGACATTTTCTGGGAAAGGTACGACCTGTACAAAAAAGATGGGTTACACTTGAACCCAGGAGAGGCCAATACCCTCGCAAGCTGGTTTACTAGAGCTGTTGGGGAGGGTAGTGTTGAGGAAGAATTTTGCATCCGTCTTCACTGTGGAAGACACTAGTAGAATGACAGAAATTCAGGAGTGTCAGGGGGCAGAATTGAATGCAGTTGCTGTTACTAAGGAGAAAGTGCTAAGAAATGGGAAGGGTCTGGAAGTAGATAAATCACCTGGGCAAAATGGACTATGTACCCCAGGGTTCTGAAAGAGGTGGCTGAAGAGTTTATAGAGGCATTAGTAATGATCTTGTAAGAATCACTAGATCCTGGAATGGTTCCAGATGACTGGAAAATGGTAAATATCACCCCAACTCTTTAAGAAGGGAGGCAGAAGAAAGGAAATTATAGGTCAGTTAGCCTGACTTCAGTGGTTGGGAAAATGTTGGAGTTGATTATTAAGAATGTGATTTCAGGGTACTTGGAGACACATAATAAAATAGGCCAAAGTCAGCATGGTTTCCTTAAGGGGAAACTTTGCATGAAAAATCTGTTGGAATACTTTGAGGAAGTAACAGGCAGGATAGACAAAGAAGAGTCAGTAGATGTCCTGTACTTGGATTTTCAGAGACTTTTGACAAGTTTCGGCACATCAGGCTGCATAACAAGATAGGTGTCTATGGTATTACAAGAAAGATACTAGAATGGATAGAAGATTGGCTGACTGCAAGGAGGCAAAGAGTGGGAGTAAAAGGGCCGCTTCTGATTGGCTGCTGGTGTTCTGCAGGGCTTGGTGTTGGACCACTTCTTTTTACATTATATATCAATGATTTGCATGATGGAATGGACGGCTTTGTGGCCAAGTTTGCAGAATGTATGAAGATAGGTGGAGGGGTAGGTAGTGTTGAGGAAGCAGGGTGTCTGGAAAATTACTTAGTCACAGTGGGAGAATGGGCAAATAAGTAGCAGATGAAATGTGGTGTAGGTAGGTGTTGTGTAGGTAGGTGTTGTGTAGGGAAGTGCATGGTCATGCACTTTGGCCCAAGGAATAAAGACACAGATCATTTCTTAAATGGAATGAATATTCAAAAATTAGATGTGCTAAGGGATTTGAGAGACTCTGTGCAGAATTCTCTGATGGTTAGTGGTAAGGAAGACAAATGCAATGTTAGCACTCATTTTGAGAGGATTACAATATGAAAGCAAGGATATAATTCTGAGGCTTTATAAGACACTGATGAGGAATCTCTTGGAGTATTGTGAGCATATTTGGGCCCCTTACTTAAGAAAGGATATACTGACATTGCAGAGGATCCAGAGAAGTTCCACAAGAATTTTTCTGAAAATGAAAAGGTTTATACATAAGGTACTTTTGATGGCTCTGGGCTGGAGTTTAGAAGAATAAGGGGATCTCAATGAAACCTGTTGAATACTGAAAACCCCCTCTGTTTTATCCTGGCATTTTCCTCCTTGATTTCCAGTCTTGGATTCAGGTCTTGGTTGACTGTTTGTTCATTTCCATAGATGCTGCCTGACCTGCTGAGTTCCTCCAGCATTTTGTGTGTGTTACTTTGGATTTTAAGTACAGTATCTGCAGAATATTGAAATGCCTGAACAGAATGGATGTGAAGAGGATGTCTCCTTTGGTGAGGGAGTCTAGGACCAAAGGCACACCCTCAGAGTAGAGGGACATCCATTTAGAACAGAGATGAGGAGGAATTTCTTTAACCAGAAGGTGGCGAATCTGTGGAGTTCTTTTCCATGGATAGCTACAGAGGGCAATTCATTGTGTATATTTAAAGTGAAGGTTTATAGGTTCTTGATTAGCCAGGGTGTCAAAGGTTACCTGGAGAAGTTCTAGGAACATGGTTGAGAGGAATAATAAATCAGCCATGATGGAATGAAAGAGGGCTGATTGGCCTAATTCTGCTCCTATATCTTTTGGTCTTGTGGTCTTTAGAATGGGGTTTTATTCCCCCACAGCTTGTAAGGAGTTTGACCATATCTGTAAAGAGTTTCCTTTGGCTGCTCCAGATCCCTCCCACATTCCATAGATGCACGGGTTTGGGCAAGTATGTAGGTTCTGGAGGCGTGGCAACACTTGTGGGCTGCCCCCAGCACACCCTTGGACAGCGTTGGCTGTAGACGCAAACGGTGCATCTCACTACATGTTTTGACGTACATATGACAAACAAAGCTGATTTTAATAAATCGTTGATACATTTTTGAAATGACATGGCTGCTTTTTTCATTCCACATTATAATGATAGTTTTGTGCCCTGACAGGCAATGAAAACTGTTCCATATCACTACAAGGAAAACCATCTCAATAAGGCACTTCTTCATAAGCTCACACCCCTACTGGGGCATAGGCTGCTGACAGTAGCTCACCAACATACTCAGTCCTGGGCCAGTCTGTCATATTATCTCCAGGTGTAGCCCATCTTCTTGGTCTATCCTTCCCCTCTCGTGAATGAGGTCTTTAGACCTGCTGTCGGCATTTCTGCAGCAGTGGGATTTTATAGGATTCTATTTCCCGCCCATGCCCAAACCCTCCCCCTTTCATAGCTGGGCTTGGGACCTGTAAAGTACTTGATGGCTCTTTTCAAAACAGCAAGGCAGGTGGAGGAGCTATTTTCAATTAACCTCATTACAGAGTCATAGAAAGGTCCTTCAGCCCATCTAGTCCATGCCGAACCATTTAAACTGCCTAGTCCCATTGACCTGCAGATTATCTAGTCCTCAGTAAAATGCATTGCAATACATGGGACATTCTGTAATTTGTAACCATAAATGGGCTGTATTTGTAACCACTGTTCTGTTTTATTGCCACAGAATGAAATGCTCCTTTAGCCTTTGAAGGATAAATGTAAACACCATCCAATGATATATTTGCCAGGGAAAAATCTGAAGCTGTAATAATTAAATTTAAAGTGGCCTCCGTTCTTCAGAAGGCAGACTATTGCCATACACCATGCACATGTCTAGGATATGTCAACTTTACTGTGAAGGTGACGCACAGGAACCCATTCAAAGGGAAACGCTATTGGTTGGCTGACAGAGGCAGACCCATCCAATCATTCATCTACCACATTTTGGCTAGTAAGATAGGGATTGGACATTTACTGTAAATTGTAAACCACTAAGGAGTATTCAAGATTCAAGATTGCTAAATGTTATTTTCTGTACCCAAGTGTAAAAAGAACAAAACAATCATGACTCCAGATCCAATACAGCACAAAAAAACACAAAAAGTACAGAAAGAACACAATAATAATAAAAAAGACACAATAAATATAAATGCATAAGATAGTTTATATAAAAGGATTTATTGCATGTCTGTAAAGTGATGAAGGAAATCTGGAAGTCGAACCTGACCAGACGGCTTAAAAAGACGATTTTCACAGCAGTCATAGAGTCCATTCTCACGTACGGATGCGAGACGTGGACGCTCACCAGGACTATGTGAAAGTCTCTAGATGGTTGCTATACATGAATGCTCCGGATGGCTCTTGATGTGAGTTGGCAACAGCTATTGACGAATGTTGAGCTCTATAACAACCTACCGATGCTCTCCACTAAAATCGAGGCGAGAAGACTGCAACTAGCAGGGCACTGTCTACGCCACCCCGAGCCACCTGCCAGCCTAGTCATCATATGGGAGCCCAAGCACGGGAGGATGAACCCTGGGCGCCCTCTCAAGACTATGGTCAACACGCTCCTAGAAGACAGCGGTGCGACTAATGTAGATGAACTGAACACACTGATGAGGGAGAGGGAGAAGTGGAGAGTCTGTCATTGTGCCTGACGCCGGCCCCCTAGGCTTGAGTCGACGTAGTAGTAGTAGTAGTAGTAGTAGTAGTAGTAGTAAAGTGATGCTAGGCTGGATATAAGATGACTTACAGGAAATAATAACGTCATGGTGTAGTTCATTGGTGGAGGAGTTGATCAGACTTACTGCTTGGGGAAAGTAACTGTTTTTGAGTCTGGTGGTCCTAGTGTGGATGCTGTGGATGTAGCCTCCTCCCTGATGGGAGTGGGACATATAGTCCGTGAGCAGGGTGGGTGGGATGTAGCCTCCTCCCAGATGGGAGTGGGACATATAGTCCGTGAGCAGGGTGGGTGGGATCCTTCATGATGTTACTGATCCTTTTCTTTTCTGTACAGAATCATAGAAACATAGAAAACCTACAGCACAATACAGGCCCTTCGGCCCACAATGCTGTGCCAAACATGTACTTACTTAGAAATTACCCAAGGTTACCCATGGCCCTCTATTTTTCTAACCTCCATGTACCTATTCAGGAGTCTCTTGAAAGACCCTATCGTATCCACCTCCACCACTGTCGCCGGCAGCCTATTCCACACACTCACCACTCTCTGCGTAAAAAACTTACCCCGACATCTCCTCTGTACCTACTTCCAAGCACCTTAAAACTGTGCCCTCTCGTGTTAGCCATTGCAGCCCTGGGAAAAAGCCTCTGACTATCCACAGGATTATGTGTCTATGTATCCAAGTGTTTGACAGTGGGTAGGCTGTTGGTGGTGAACGGGCAATACTGAGGCCTTCCTGTCTGCCACAATGCAGTTTTCGTACCAAGCAGTGATGCAACTTGTCAGCATGCTCTCTACTACGCATCTGTAGAATGACGTGAGTATGGATGTACAAAATCCATCCCTCTTCACCCTCCAGAAAGTAAAGGCATTGGTGAGCTTTTTTGAAACTCATTAGTGCCAATATCAATATACATCAATAAATTGAGAGATCTGTGTGTCTTACTTCATAGCAACACAGGTAACTAAGGTGCTGTCAAAGGCATAAGGCATGCTTCACCTATCACCTTCTAGCTTTCAAACACGAGAAAATCTGCAGATACTGGAAATCCAAAGCAACACAGAGGCCAGGCAGCATCTGTAGAAAAGAGTAAGCAGTCGATATTTCATCTCCCTTCCCTTCCAGTCTTGATGAAGGATCTCAGCCCAAAACATCAACTCTTTATTCCTCTCCATAGATGCTGCCTAACCTGTTGAGTTCCTCCAGCATTTTGTGTGTGTTGATCTGGATCTCCAGAAGCTGCAGATTTTCTCAATGTTTTACTTGTCTTCTTATGTTGGTGCACAGAATAGACGAGTTGAAATGTTAAATTTTATTTTATTTATAGATACAACATGGTAATCTGCCCTTCCGGACCAACAAGTTTGTGCTGTTCAATTACACCCATGTGACCAATTAAGCTACTAACCTGTACTATTTTGGATTGTGGGAGGAAACCAGAGCACCCAGAGGAAACCTCATGGAGAGAACCTACAAAGGTCTTACCAACCATGGCAGAATTGAACCCAGGTCACTGGCACTGTAATCACATTACACTGAATGCTACCTTACTGTGCTGCCCCAAAATTACAACTGAACAAAGCATGGACTGAGCCACACTTGGAGTATTGTTTTGATTTCTGGCTTCTACTCCTTAGGGAGGATAAGATTACACTAGGGAGAGTGCAGAAGAGAGTTACCAGAATATTGCTGGTTTGGAGGTCTGTAGTTATGGGGAGAGGCTAGATAGGCTTTGCTTTTCCCTGGAATGAAGGAGACTGAGGGATAATGAGAGGTATAGATAGATAGCCAAATACTTTTCCCCATGGTCATCACCATTATTATGTGCCGTGTTGCATGACCTGGGTGATTATGGTCCATTGACCATTGCTATTCTTGGCAAATTTTACAGGGGTGGTTTGCCATTGCCTTCTTCTGGGCAGTGTCTTTACAAGATGGATGACCCCAGAGATTGTCTGCCTGGCGTCAGTGGTCGCATAACCAGGACTTGTGATCTGCACCGGCTGCTCCTATGGCCATCCACCACCTGCTTCCATCGCTCATTTGACCCTGATCGAGGGGCTAAGCAGGTGCCTCACCTTGCACAGGGGTGACCTGCAGGGTAGCAGAGGGAAGGAACGCCTTTCACCTCCTATGGTAGAGACACATCTCCACCCTGACACCCCATGGTAGTGGTGTCAAAAACAATACAGCATTGCCTTACATTGAGAGGAGGGTATTGTAAAAGTTCACAAGCAAGAAAAAATCTGCAGATGCTGGAAATCTGAAAAACACAGACAAAATGTTGAAGGAACTCAGCAGGCCAGGCAGCAGCTATGGAAAAAAGTACAGTCGACAATTCGGGCCGAAACCCTTCGGCAGGACTGGAGAAAAAATGCTGAGGAGTACATTTGAAAGGTGGGGGGAGAGGAGAGCAAAGCTTAATTATTTATTATTTATTTTTTAATTTATTGAGATGTAGCGTGGAACAGGCCCTTCTTGCTCTTCAAGCCACAATGCCCTGCAACACCCGATTCAACCCAAGCCTAATCACAGGACAATTAACCTACTAACCAGTAAGTCTCTAGACTGTGGGAGGAAACCGGAGCACCTGGTGAAAATCCATGCACTCGACGGGGAGGCTGGTCAAACTCCTAACAGAGACATCATGATCTGTAATAGCATGGCGATAACTACTACGTTGCCCTGGCACTCTTGGGGGGAGGGTTTTATTGCACAGAAAATGTTGATATCTGAAACTCATTACCGGAGGAGCAGGCGGAGTCAGATATAATCACTATGTTTAAGAAGTATTTAGACAATACTTATATAAGTGAAGAATGGCAGAATATAGTCTGTAGGGCTATATGGGGGAGGGAAGGGTTAGATTGATCCACCTTGGGTACCAGCCTACAAAGTACCCAGAACATCTTCAGGGAGTGGTGTCTCAGAAAGGCAGCGTCCATTATTAGGAACCTCCAGCACCCAGGGCATGCCCTTTTCTCACTGTTACCATCAGGTAGGAGGTACAGAAGCCTGAAGGCACACACTCAGCGATTCAGGAACAGCTTCTTCCCCTCTGCCATCTGATACCTAAATGAACATTGAACCCTTGAACACTACCTCACTTTTTAAATATATATTATTTCTGTTTTTTGCATTATTTTTAATCTATTCAATATATGTATACTGTAATTGACTTGCTTATTTATTATTTTATTTATTTATTTTTTTCTCTCTCTGCTAGATTATGTATTGCATTGAACTGCTGCTGTTAAGTTAACAAAAGTCACGTCACATGCCGGTGATAGTAAACCAGATTCTGATTCTGATGTTAAAGTGGTTTAAATGGTTGGCACAACATTGTGGGCTGAAGGGCCTTTACTCTGCTGTGCTGTTCTATGTCACATGTTCTAATTTGGACAAGTAGGATCAGGATGCAGTGGTGCTAGAGAGTTTGTGAACCCTGTAGAATTTTCTCTATTTCTGCATAAATATGACCTAAAATATAATCAGATTTTCACTTTAAATCTTAAAACTAGATAAAGAGAACCCAATTAAATAAATAACATAAAAACATACCTGTTCATTTACTTATTGAAAAAATTATCCAATATTACATGTACCACACACAAAATGCTGGAAGACCTCAGCAGGCCAGGCAGCACTTATGGAAAAGATTACAGTCTATGTTTTGGGCCGAGACCCTTCAGCAGATTTTCACTTGTTTCCAATATTACTTGTATTTGTTGGAAAAAATATGTGAATTTTTGCTTTCAGTAACTGGTGTGGCCCCCTTGTAACTTCAATCAAACGTTACCAGTAACTGTTGATCAGTTCTGCACATCGGCTTGGAGGAATTTTAGACCATTCCTCCTTATAAAACTGCTTTAGCTCTGGGATGTTGGTGGGCTTCCTTGCATTAACTGCTTGCTTCAGGTCCTTCCAAAACATTTCCATAGAATTAAAGTCAGGACTTTGACTCAGCCATTCCAAACCACAAATATTCTTCTTTTTAAACTATTCTGTTGTTGATTTACTCTTGTTTTTCAGATCATCGTCTTGTTGCATTATCCACCTTCTATTGAGCTTCAGGTAACGGACTGCTACCCTGACATTCTCCTGTAAAATGTCTTGATACAACTTTGAATTCATTGTTCCCTCAATGATTGCAAGCTGCCCAGCCCCTGAGACAGCAAAGCAGCCCCAAACCATGATGCTCCTTCCACCGTGCTTCACAGTTGGGATGAGGTTCTGGTGTTGGTGTGCAGTGCCCCTTTTCTTCCAACGTAGCAATGTGCATTTTTGCCAGAAAGTTCAACTTTTGTCTCATCTGTCTCCAGAATATTGTCCTGGAAGTGTTGTAGAACATCCAGGTGGTCTTCTGCACATGTGAATGGCACAGCAATTTTTTTTCTGTACAGCCGTGGTTTCCTCCATGGTGTCCTTCCAGCAATGTTTTTCTTGTAGTGGACACATGAGCAGAGACTTTAGCAAGCTCTACAGATGCCTGCAGGTCTTTTGCTGTTACCCTTGGGTTCTTTTTCACCTTTTTCAGCATTGCATGTTGTGCTCTTGGTGTGATCTTTGCAGGATGCCCATTCTGAGGAAAAGTAGAAACAGTACTGAGTTTCCTCCACTTGTAGACAATTTCTCTTACTATGGTCTGATGAACACTCAGGTCATTAGCCTTTTCCAGCTTCATGCATCTCTACAATTCTTCTTCTGAGGTCTTCTGAAAGTCGTTTTGATCGAGGCATGGTGCACATAAACAGATCTTTCCTGAGAAGAGCAGGCTCTGTCAGTAACGAGACTTTGTGTGTCTCTTTTATAGGGCAGAACACCTCTACAACTCACACCTCCAATCTCGTTCTATGATTAGAACACCTGACTCCAAATAGCTTTTATAGAACGTATTGCCCCAGAAGTTTATATATCTTTCCAACAAATACATGTAATGTTGGACCATTTTTCTCAATAAATAAATGAACAAGTATAATGTTTTGTGTTATTTTTAAAATTGGGTTCTCTTTAGTTTTAGGAATCACGTGAAGATCATATTTATGCAGAAATAGGAAAATTTTACAGGGTTCACAAACTTTCTATCACCCATTGTAGATGGGGAGGAAGTTCAACATTGGGTGCAATGAGCTGAAGGATTTGCACAACTCTACAACATGTTAGAGCTTCACTGGTGTATGTTTACATGTTACATGAATGTGTCCAATTTGTTCCACTCCCATTGGGGAAGAAGTTACGTAGCATCCACACCAGGACCACCAGACTCAAAAACAGTTACCTTCCCCAGGCAGTAAGGTTGATCAACACCTCCACCCACTAACTCCACCACTACTTTATCATTTTCTGTCGGTCACCTTATGTACAGCCGAGAGTCACTTTATGGACACTACATACCCACCCATGGGAAAGGCTCCGGGTGTAAACCCTGAGGAAGAATTCTGGAACTGGGGTCCCTAAGGCTGTTCGATGATGTTTACAACTTCACTTTGGCAACCTCTGCGACGACACTGGTGCCAAGCTGTGTCGATGCTTGCCCTTCCCTTGGACTACATCAGTGACGCGGAGAGGGGGACCCGCTGCATGGGCAACAGCCGGTTCATCAAATCTTCCCACCCAGGCTTGTGCCCGGGGGAGGTCACAGTTCACCAGAGGCACAAACCCATGATCGCCTGGGACCAACGGCTGTCTACTATCAATATATTTATATTTAGTGTGTTTTTTATCATTATTGCAACACTATAATTATTTTTATTATTACTTTTATATTTTATTATAATTTTTATTATTATTGTGTTCTTTATCTTTGTGTTCTTTCTGATGCTGTATCAGATTTAGAATAACAATAATCTCTTCTCCTTTACACTTGTATACAAGAAATGACATTGAGCAATCATGAGCCTCATATTTTGATTCTGATTCTGATCTTTGATCTCACCATCCAGCTTAATCTCATCTCCCCTGACTCTCTCTGATGCTCTCACAGTGCCGAAGGTGACGTGTGTATAGAACAAGGTGCCAGAGGGAGTGATTCAAGCAGGTATGATAACAGAGATAGTGGCTTGCATGATGCTATTACAGCTCTGGGCGTTGGAGTTCAGAGTTCAACTCCAGCACAGTAAGGAATCTGTACTGTGTGTTCCCCCTGTGAACTTTGAACTTGAATCTCCAAAGTGTAAAGCATTTAAGTTTATTTAAAAGCTCAGTTGATTAGAATATCTGGACAGTAATCTAATTACATCCATAGTCACAGTGGTTTCTGAACTTGTTATCCAGTACATGGGTTCCTCTGGTTACAGAAGTCCTGGTTTATGCAAATTCTCCCATCACTTTTAAGGGATTTTTCAAGCTGTGAGTTGCAGAAGGGTGCAAACACCTTCACGCATGATGAATAGAGAGAGCACCAGTTAATTCAAAAGACAGCCAGACTCTTCAAAATAACTGTTTATATGAAACATCCTTGCTGCAAACAAAATGGCACCATTGTCTGTTAAGAGTGGCAAGCTGCCAGTTCACAACAGGAGACCAATTAAGAGATTTGCTTTGGAAACTGTCAAGGTAATTTCTTCTATTGACACTTGTAAAATACTTTATCTGCAATGTAATAGATATTGATGCATTGTATGTGGGATTTTCTGATTGTTCCCACAATATCTACGCAAGGGTAAGTAATAGATAAACATCTACATTAACCAGCCCTCATTGAAATTGTATTTTTCTAATGTGATAAAATATCAGCTTATGTTGACTTCTCAGGATCAACATATTGATGCAATTGAAGGGAAGGCACAACAGTGACTATATTTCATTAGGAGTTTGAGGAGAATTGGTATGTCACCAAAGGCACTCACAAATTTCGACAGACGTACGTTAGAGAGCATTCTGACTGGTTGCATTATTGTCTGGTATTGGGGGGTGCAGGGTGGGGTAGTACTTCACAGGATTGGAAAAAGCTGCAGAAAGTTGTAAATTTAGCCAGCTCCATCATCGGCACTTGCCTCCCCAGCATCGAGGACACCTCCAAAAGGCGACCCCTCAAAAATCTGCATCCATCATTAAGGACACCCATCACCCAGCACATACCCTCTTCTCATTGCTACCATCAGGGAGGAGATACAGGAGCCTGAAGACACCCTCTCAATGTTTCAGGAAGAGCTTCTTCACATCCGACATCAGATTTTTGAGTGGACAATGAATCTATGTACGTTCCCTCACTATATTTTCCTTCCTTTTTGCACTATTAATTTAATTTAATTATATATAATTTAATTTAACTTAATGTAATTAATTATTATGTATTACAAAGTACTGCTGCAAAACAACAATTTTCATGGTATTTGCCAGTGATATTAAACCTGATTCTGATTCTGACAGAACCCAATGACTGTAAATGTTTGGACATACAAGTGCTGACTTTCTTCATTCCACTAGGATGATCCAGAACTCTGTTACTCCGGTTCTAACTTGCCCTGTCTTATTTTACCATTATCACTATCCTTTTCAACCTCAGGGTCAAGCTTACTGTGCACAAGTACGGAGATGTGTAGGTACAAGAGAGTGTCACAGGCAAGGGGGACACAGACAGCACGTAGAATCCATGGCGTCTCAATTTCCAACTAAAGTTCTTATCCATCTTATAAACCTGAGTATAGCAATGTGCCTCCCTATCACTACAAACTGTTCCAATCCAATGATCTTCCAAAGGCTTCTTGATACAACCTTCACTTTAAATATACCCAATGACTTGGCTTCCATGGTGAGCTGTGGCTAAAGGATCCTGCAGATTCTCCACCCCCGGCTAAAGAAATTCCTCCTCATCTCTGTTCTGAAAGGGTGTCCTTCTTTTCTGAGACTGTGCCTTCTGGTCCTAGACTCCTCCACTATTGGGAAAACCTCTTCATGGCCACTCTATCCAGGTCTTATATAATAGTGTTTTCTGGTTCTTTGTTCCATGGTTTTGAATTCATAACTATCATTTGAATTTGAACTCATAACATTCTTACAGAAACATCTGCATGATTTCAATGTTGGGTTCAGATCCTATGAGCCTGTGAATGGTTGATTAGGACAACATGTCTTTTAAAATGTTTGTGGAAACTCATGCAACCACTGTTTATTGAAAGTGTTGCTAATTAATCATGTAATTTATTTTGCTAGTCACAGTTTAAATTACCAGCAAAAGTTTGTTCCATAATCTACAAGATATGCTCATAAACAATTGTTATTTTAAAGTTTCTAAAGGATACTGGATCAGGTCTTTATAGAAGAGGTATTGTAGATATTGTAGGGCACTGATGAACAAGTGGGTGAATAGAACTTGCCATGCTGCCCTTTAACGGTGATGGCATGGTCAATTGCCCTTCTGTCTAGTTACCATTCCATGAACCCATAATACACAGAGACATACCAATCAGGGTGTAGGTGTTCAAAAGTGAAATACTGTAGGTACATATATTCCATTGCTGAGAGGAAAGAGTGTTTTTTTACAATATTTGAGCGATAATACAGTATATTACTGTTCTTATACTTTGCACGGGCCAACAGAAACGGAAAGGTAGCGATTAGCACAATCAGCTTTCACCACTTGGGGTTCTAATCCCACTACTGTCTGTGAGGAGTTTGTATGCTCTGCCTGTCATCTCCAGGTTCTCCGGTTTCCTCGCATATTCCAAGATGCACAGCGAGGGATGGTGACTGTGAGTATTTAATGTTCGTGCCAGAAGTGTGGCGGCCCCTGCAGGCAGTCCAGCAAAATCGTTGCTTTTTTGATTTGACTTGAACAACGCATTTCAGACGCAATCTCAATGGCTCTTCACATGGCTTTAGACTGTTGATTGGCAAAAGGGATATGAGAGGATCATGGGACAGGAGGCCTAGGGAGAAAGAAAAGGGGGAGGGGGAAGCCCAGAGGATGGGCAAGGGGTATAGTGAATTGTCCAGCTCTTGGCTCCATTCCTCCCCCTCCTGTCTTCTCCTATCATTTCAGATCTCCCCCTCCCCCTCCCACTTTCAAATCTCTTACTAGCTCTTCTTTCAGTTAGTTCCGACGAAGGGTCCCAGCCCGAAACGTCGACTGTACCTCTTCATAGAGATGTTGCCTGGCCTGCTGCGTTCACCAACAACGTTTATATGTACCATGGAGAACATTCTGACAGGCTGCATCACTGTCTGGTATGAGGGGGCTACTGTACAGGACTGAAAGAAGCTGCAGAGGGTTGTAAATTTAGTCAATTCCATTTTGAGTACTAGCCTACAAGGTACCCAAGACATCTTCAAGGAGCGTTGTCTCATAAAGGCAGCGTCCGTTATTAAGGACCTCCAGCACCCAGGGCATGCCCTTTTCTCACTGTTACCATCAGGTAGGAGATACAGAAGCCTGAAGACACACACTCAGCGATTCAGGAACATCTTCTTCCCCTCTGCCATCCGATTCCTAAATGGACATTGAACCCTTGGACACTACCGCACTTTTTTAAAAAAATGCAGTATTTCTGATTTTTGCACATTTTTAATCTATTCAATATACATCTACTGTAATTGTTTTACTTATTTATTCATCATTATTATTATTGTACTTTTTCTTCTTTTCTTCTTCTATATTGTATATTGCATTGAACTACTGTTGCTAAGTGAACAAATTTCATGACACATGCCAGTGATAATAAACCTGATTCTGTACATTTCGAGGTTTCAATATATACTGTACATGACAACTAAAGCTAAAACTAACCCATTTTTTGTGGGAGTCATTACTAGTCAAGCCCCAAGGATCTACAGACTATCTCCCAGATGCCCCATAAATGATCAAAGACAGTGAATGTACTTTCAAGTAAAAATCCTTCCAACAGTGTCAGATGCTGGTCACTTGATGATTGTCCCACTACGCACTTGCTAGCAGTCTCATGTCCCGATGAAGGGTCTTGGCCTGAAACGTTGATTGTCCATTTCCCTGAATAGATGCTGCCTGACCTGCTGAGTTTCTCCAGCATTTTTGTGTGTGTTAGTCTGGATTTCAAGCATCTGCAGCCTCTTGCTTGTCTCAGAAAATCAGAGCTTCTATTTAGTGTTCACTCACACACTTAGCACTGTCAGCCAAATCATAGAACAGGCACACTTCACGGACCACATTCAATCCTGACACCACATCACATCACCTTAACATGCCACACAACACACCATCCCTGTCTCTCAGGTGACACATTACTTCAAAGAGCAACAGCTAATAAAATTAAGACAGGCACATTACTGCTGTTGAAAAAAATGAGTGCTCACTTTCACTGGAGATTCAGGAAGCATTGCTGAGGAAGTCTACCACCCAGCCACAACCTCCCTGACCCACTACCATCAGGAAGGGGGTACAGGAGCATCAGGACTAGGACTGGCAGACTGGGTGACAGCGTCTTCCCTCAAGCCGTGAGAATAATGAATACCCTGCCACCACCAAGGACTCATCACTAGGACAGCAAGCTGTTTACTGTTAAGTGTTTAACTGTGCTGCATACTACATGCATTTTGAATTATATTTTATTAATGTATCTGTTGATTTGACTTCATGATTGTGAAGAACAGTGCGGCTTTGTCGAAGGCAAGGGAACATCAAATGCCGCTTATACTCTCAGGAATATTATCGAAAGGTCAATAGAAGTACAACAAGACCTATACTTCTGTTTCATTGACTACACAAAAGCCTTTGACACAGTGAAACACCAAGTCATCATGAAAATGCTTAAAGATATTAATATCGATGGAAAAGGTCTAAGAATAATCAGGAATCTCTACTGGCAACCTAAATGCAGCCGTACGGATAGACAACGAGATTGGTGAATATCAGCCAATAAGTGAGGAGTCAGACAGGGTTGTGTTCTATCACCAGACCTGTTCTCCCTGTACAGTGAAAACAACATGAGAACAATACAAAACCTATCTGGAATAAGTATAGGAGGATACAATATCAACAACCTCCGCTAGGCGGATGATACAGTACTGATAGAAAACAGTGAAGTAAAGTTACAGAAACTAGTATCTACCATCAACACAGAGAGCGAAAGACTGGGCCTTACCTTAAACAAAAAGAAAACTGAAGTAATGGTAATATCAAAGAAACCTGACATCCCAAACTGTAGGATCGTATTGGGAAATGAAATCCTGAAACAAGTTCACAACTTCAAGTACCTTGAATCATGGGGAACATCTGATGGCAAATGCGAAACAGACATAAAAGTAAGAATAGCAATGGCAAGAACAGCATTTACAGAAATGAGAAACATCCTAACGAACAAGAAAATAGCAATTGACATCCGCCTTAGAACTCTCAGCTGCTACATTCTTCCTATATTGATGTATGGTTCTGAGTCATGGACCATCACAAATGCAATGGGAAAAAGAATCAATGCAGCAGAGATGTGGTTCCTCAGAAGAATGGTCTGCATATCATATACGGACAGGATAACCAACGAAGAAGTTCTACAGAGATCGAAAACAAAGTGCACATTATGTAAAAATCAGAAAACAGCAATCAAAATTCTTTGGACACATCATGCGAAGAGAGACATTCGAACGTTTAGTTACAACTGGAAAGCTGGAAGGAAAAAGAAGCAGAGGCAGACAGAGAATGGAAATGATAGATGGAATAACATCACGGTTAGAAACAGGGGAGGCAACAACTACAATTCGGAGGGTCAGGGACCGTGATGGATGGAGAGACACGATCACCCATGCCGAATGGCAAGGCACCTAAATGAATGAATAAATGTATTTGTGATACATGTTCTGTAGGTTCACCTTGGTTTGGAGGAGTGTTGTTTTAGTCTATTAGAACAAAGACCTCACACCATCTTAAAGGTTCTACCCCCTGGTAGTTAATCTGATCAACCATTCTGTTTAGCCACCCCCAGGCCCTCCGTCTATTACTTCAATCACTGCACTGTAAACATTTTGAACCACTGTTTAGAATGCTGTTTACACTGTAAATATATGATGGTATTTTCTGTATCTATACACATTTTAATTCATGTCTATACTTTACTGTCTATTTTATATGTATTTAGTTCACATAATTGTTGAATTTTGTTGTCTTTTTATTGCATTTTGCACCAAAACATCACAACAAAATCATAATACCTGTAAATGTATAGAGCGAATAAAGTTGATGCTTGATCCTTGAGCAGGGGTTGTTAACCTGGATTGGAAAAATTTTACGTCTTTATTTTCACTAACCTCTAACTGAAATTTAGCATTTCCTTAAATTATGAATGTAGCCACCTTTTAAGAAATATTTTGATAACTCTATTTCAATATAATTGGTGTCTTTTGTAATCCTGTGTATTTTATTTTAAATGGATTATTCTGAGAAGGAACCATAGGCTTCAAAGGACTGCCAAAGGTGTCCATGGCACAAAAATGATCCTGTCCCAGAGCAACGTTTATATTGTCCATGTCTAGCCATCAGGCAAAAATCATCGGAAATGATTGTAGTCCTTTTATGTCTCTCAATATTTCGGCACGTTTTGTTCTACTGAAATACCAACATCTCTTTCCCACAAGCAAATATACTAGATGATTTGAAATTCCTCATCACAGTGGGAGAAATACCCGGCAGGCCAGACCATCATTTTGGCAAGAAGATGTCTGGATTAATGTCTTAGGTTGAACTTCTGCTCGAACCAGGCAAGCAGTTTCAGAATTTTCTGTTTTGATGTCATACTTTCAAAATTTATCGTATTTTAGTTTTTACAAAATAGCACAGAACTGTTTACATAAATAGCAAACTGCCAAACATAACTTTGAAGAATATTATATTGTTTATATATATTATATAAATGTATACAATTTAAGCCAAAACATGGAATTTAGCTCAGAATCTTTATGCTCCTTCGAAAATGTGAAATTATGCAAATTGCCCTAATCCTTTAAAGCTATACTCTGTAAATTGGAAGATAACAGTGTGCAAACGCTCATTAAAATACAGATTACATGACATCTGTAACACAGTTAAGCACCTCTATAATGTATTCTTTGAAGATTTAGAATGCCTTTTCCTCCCTGTTGCCCTTCATCCTATATAGTAACTACAATTACAAAGAGAAAACTGTGCAACTACAATATTTGTACTCTGAAAAGGCTGTCATAGCAGAATATTAACAGAATATTGCCTGAACTTCTGATCATCTTATTCAGGTAGAATATGTTTTATTTATTGATTTTAAAATATTCAAAAAATTAGCACGGACATACTTTAATTTCTTTGACTTGCTTGTGGATATGGCTGGTAATTACACAGTATTTCCCTACTAATAGTTTGATGTGCAAATGAGCACTGACATGTCATCCTACCCTCCATTACAATCATTATTTGTCAGTCAAATCAGGATATCAAATCCAAATCAGGTTTAATATCACCAGAATATGTCGTGAAATTTGTTAACTATGTGGAAGCAATAAATGATAATAGAGAGATAAAGAAAACTGAATTACTGTATACATATAAAACAATTAAATTAAATAAGTAGCGCAAAAATAGAAAGTTAAAAAACAGTGAGGTAGTGTTCATGGGTTCATTGTCCATTGAGAAATCAAACGGCAGAGGGGAAGAAGCTGTTCCTGAATCACTGAGTGTGTGTCTTCAGGCTTCTGTACCTCCTTCCTGAAAGGAGCAATTAGAAAAGGGCATGTCCTGCGTGGTGGAAGTCCTTAATGATGGACGTCGTCTTTCAGAGACATCACTCCTTGAAGATGACCTGGATACTATGCAGCTAGTGCCCGTCATTGAGCTGGCTAATTTTATAACTGTTTGCAGCTTACTTCAATCCTGTCCAATAGCACACCACCCCCATACCGGGCAGTGATGCAGTCAGTTAGAATACTTGCATACCCTTGAGAATATTTACAAACATCATTAAGGGCTTTGACATAATCTGACCAATGATAATATTTCTATTCCTGCATGATTTATAAAAAATATATCAACCAAACTCTTTACCTTTAGGGATATTGGTTAAATTCTGCAGCGATGTTTCATTTGATTAAACTACTTTGTACATAAAGATTAGAAACTAAACAATTAACAATAATAATTAAATGTAGTGAATACAACCCAGTCCTTCACAAGTAAAGCCCTCCCACTATTGAGCAGATCGTCATGAAATGCTGTTGCAAGAATGCAGCATCCATTATCAGGGACAACCATCATCCAGGCCATGCTCTCTTCTCACTGCTGCCATCAGGAAGAAAGTACAGGAGCCTCAGGACTCACACCACCAGGTTCAGGAACAGTTACTGCCCCTCAATCAACCAGCTGTTGAACCAAAAGGGATAATTTTGCTCAATTTCACTTGCCCCATCACTGAAATGTTCCCACAACCAATGGAGTCTCTTTCAAGGACTCTTCATCTCATGTTCTCAATAGCTACTGCTTATTTATTTATTTACTATTATTGTTTCTTCTTTTTCTATTTGCACAGTTTGTGGTCTTTTGCACTCACGTTGGATACCCTAGTTGGGTGGTCTTTTATTGATTTTGTTGTGGTTGTTATTCTATAGATTTACTGAGTATGCGCACAAGAAAATGGATCTCAGGGTAGTATATGGTGACATATATGTACTTTAATAATAAAATCTATTTTGAACTTTGAACTCCTTCAATGTACAAACTAGTAACATCAAATATTATAAGATCATAACACCATAAGATATAGGAGCAGAATTAGACCATTTGGCCCATTGAGTCTGCACCACCATTCTATCATGGCAGATTTATTATCACTCTCAACCCCACTCTCCTGCCTTCTCTCTGTAACCTTTGAGTCCCTGATGAATTGAGAACCTATCAAGGGAATAAATATATCTAATGACTTGGCTTGCACAGCCACCTGTGCCAATGAATTCCACAGATTCACCACCTTCAAGCTGAAGAAACGTTTCCTTATTTCTGTTCTAAATGGACATCCCTCTACTCTGAGGCTGTTCCCTCTGGTCCTTAACTCCTCCCCACATCCACTTTATCTATTCCTTTCAATATTTGATAGGTCGCAATGAGATCTCCCTCATTCTTCTAAATTCCAGTGAGTACTGGGCCAGAGCTATTAAACACTTACATTCTTGGGATCATTCTTGTGGACCTCCCCTGGACCCTCTGCAATGCTAGCACATCTTTTATTAGACAGAAATTAGAATGAATAATATGTTTGATTGCAATATCCACCTTCCACCAGGATATTTATTTTAATGGTCTTTGACCATGATTGTTCTTGGCAAATTTTTCTGCACAAGTGGCCTGCCATTGCCTTCTTCTGGACAGCATCTTTACAAGATGGGTGACCCCAGCCATTATCAATACTCTTCAGAGATTGTCTGCCTAGCATCAGTGGTCACATAACCAGGACTTGTGATGTGCACAGGCTGCTCATACGACTATCTACCTCTTGCTCCCATAGCTTCACATGACTCTGTTTAGGGAGGTTAAGTAAGTGCTATTACCTTGCCCAAGGTTAGTGAGGAGCGCCTTCCACATCCTTTTGTAGAGACGTATCCCCACCCTGCCAAACCACGCAGGGCAATACTCAGTTACATTGATGGAAAGAAAAGATTTATTGACGAGCTGAGAGACATTGATGGGAAGTGAGATTGAATGATAAAATCCAGCAGTGATATTGTAGGATAGAAACCGGAATGTCTAAAGTTATTGCTAGTGACAGGAGATAGGAGTCCCAATGATAAAGTCTAGCAGTGGCCATGGTGTATATAAAACACAGGGACAGGGATGGGGACACAGTGATTGGAGATAGAAACCTGAGTGGAGAATGAATTTGGTCAATGCCAGGAGCACAAACATGTCTCACAGTAAATTGGTGATACACCCAATTTAATGTTATATTGTCACTGTGAAAGAAAATCAAGACAGCTGTCAGTGCAACGTCACGACCACTGGTGTTGAATTCTTTCACTCCCCAAATGTCAATAATGAGTAAAAAGAATTCCAGACAACATTCTGTGACTATGTACGTACGAAACATGAAGAGGGAAAACAAGCCTATAAAATGATTCAGTTTATTCTGGCTACTAAGGCCCCCATACACTCAGTGGCCATGTTATCAGTTACCTCTTGTACCTAAACAAGTGGCCACAGAGTGCATATTCATGGTCTTCTGCTGCTGTAGCCCGTCCACTTCAGGGATTTGACACGTTGTGCATTCAGAGATGTTCTTCTGCTCACCACTGTTGTAATGTGTGGTTATTTGAGTTACTGTTGCCTTCCTGTCAGCTTGAATCAATCTGGCCATTCTCCTCTGATCTCTTTCATTAAAAAGACATTTTCACCCATGGAACTGCCACTCGCCAGATGATTCTTTATTTTTTTGCACCATTCTCTGTAAACTTTGCATGAAAACTCCAGGAGATCAGTAGTTTCTGAGATATTAAAACCAGCTTCTTTGGCACCAAAAATCATTCCATGGTCAAAATTACTTAAATCACATTTCTTCCCCATTCTGATGTTTGGTCTGAACAACTATTGAAACTCTTGTCTATTTCTGCATGCTTTTAGGCATTGAGTTGCTGCCAGATGATTGGCTGATTAGTATATTCATTAATGAGCCGGTATACAGAAGTACCAAGTAAAGTAGACACTGAGTGTAGTTTGTGAGCATAGGTCACATGCCTAGAGGCCAGAGCCCTTGAAGCCTGCAATAAGTACCCCAGCCGGGGAGCCTAGTATGAGGCATTTCAAATTTCAAAGTATATTTTTTATTAAACTTAGAGAGAGAGAGAGAGAACTTGATGAACACTGATCAGACTCCAAGGGCTCATTGGTTTACTGCAGATCCTACTTCATATGTTCTGAAAAGACTTGAACATTTAACTTCAACGTGACAATGGGAAAAGCAGGACGTACGTAATAAGCAGCAGAAATGGACCTGCATATAACACAGCAGTTATTTACTTACTGACTGTCCATCCTACTGCTGCCATTTAGGGCAGCAATGAAGGTGCTCCATCTCTGCCTATCCTTGGCCAAAGTCAATGTTGGTTTTGGTCTTGGTGGCATGCAGGTTTTCACTACTGTTAGCCGTGCAAGGCCCAGGTGGAGACTCAGGAATACCATTGCACTCAGATATAGAAAGATTCTTCATTGCTCCATAGGTTTTGTTTGACCAGTCATGGTTGTTAGCTCTGAGCTGAACCCCCAAAACGAGAAGACCACCTTTGACCTGTTCGGTATGGGTGACCTTACCAAGAACCAAAGCATAAAGGCATGGCACCAGCCAACATAGCTCTCCGGATCATTGAAGCACACAAACCTCCAAACCATGACAAGGTTGTGGCTCTGTTGGAGGTAGGGTAGCAGGTAGTGCCAGTGTTCAGAATGCTCTCCACGGTACAACTATAGAAGTTTTTGAGTGTATTTGTTGACATGCCAAATCTCTTCAAACTCCTAATAAAGTATAGCCGCTGTCTTGCCTTCTTTATGACTATATCAATGTGTTGGGACCAGGTTAGATCCTCAGAGATCTTGACACCAATGAACTAGATGCTGCTCACTCTCTCTACTTCTGATCCCTCTATGAGGATTGGTATGTGTTCCTTCGCCTTACCCTTCCTGAAGTCCACAATCAGCTCTTTCGTCTTACTGACGTTGAGTGCCAGGTTGTTGCTGCGGCACCATTCCACTAGTTGGCATATCTCACTCCTGTATGCCCTCTTGTCACCACCTGAGATTCTACCAATAAGAGTTGTATCATCAGCAAATGTGTAGATGGTATTTGAGCTATGCCTAGCCACATGGTCATGTGTATACAGAGAGTAGAGCAGTGGGCTAAGCACACGCCCCTGATGTGCGCCAGTGTTGATTGTCAGTGAAGAGGATATGTTGTGGGCATTTGATGTTGCCACTGGAAACATGGTGACACTTGCAGGCTGCCCCCAGCACAATAGTTGATACAAACTTCACATTTCACAGTAAGTTTCAATGCTTTGATGCACATGTGACAAATAAAACTAATTTCTTTTCAATCTATCTCACGTCAGTTATCATGGAGTTATATAGGACAGAAACCAGCCCTTTGGATCAAGATGTCTATGCTGATCAATGAGAACCCATCCATCCTAATCCCACCTCCCAGCCCTTGACCTGTACCCTCCCCCCTTCAGCAGTTAAAGAGTTTATCTAGGTGGCCGTTGTCCGTGGTGTTTGACAGAGACAGGGAACCTGTGTGGGAGAGTGTTCAAGTGGAGAACACAATGCTCTGAGGCAGTTCCACTCTCTGCACCTTGGAAGTCTGGGTCCAGTGGTACGAACAAATGTCACACTGGGCTTTTCCTTGGTTGCAGTGGATGACCGTGACGTCTTCCATGCCTCATCATGCCCTATGCTCTCCATGGAGTGTTGCAGAACCGCCTTCCTAGGCGTTGGGTCTCACTGTAGGTCTCATCAGCACAGGCCACCACAGCTGACTTCGTTTGCTAGGTTAGGTGTGGTAAACCATATATATACATATAGTAACTGGGTTACCTGTCTGGACAGGCCCCTCTGCTGACTGCTCCTGTGGCTCCTCCCACAGACCCCTGAATAAAGGCGATTGTGCCATGGCTCCTCCTCTCAGTCCAGGGCAGCTACTCAGCATGCTGGAGGTCACATTTTACTGCGAATAAAAGCCTTTCAGTATTTACTCTACTTCCAGTCTCTTGGAGTTATTGATGGTGCATCATTAGGCATGCCTCTTTCTCACTGGGGTATGATGCCCACGGGCTATCCTCAGCTGGTTCAGCCCAGCTGTCTAAGTGATGTACTGGGGTGTGGCTGTTGTTGCATGCATAACAGTTACTTCAGAGTAAAGTCAAAGTAAATTCTGTTATCAAAGTTCGAAGTACATGTACTAGCAAAGTATGTGTAAATTATTCAGTCTTGAGATTTGTCTGCTTACAGGCTGCCACAAAGCAACAAACCCAAAGGAACCCAATTTTTAAAAAGTTCAACACCCAATACGCAGAGACAGAGACAAAAGAAACAAATCATGCAAACAATAAAAGCAAGCAGCATCATTCAGAGTGAAAATGAGTCCATAGACATGAAGCCCACAGCAACCGGTGCAGGCCCACAGCAACCGGAGCAGGCCCACAGCAACCGGTGCAGGCCCACAGCAACCGGTGCAGGTCACAGCAACCGGAGCAGGCCCACAGCAACCGGAGCAGGCCCACAGCAACAAGAGCAGGCCCACAGCAACAAGAGCAGGCCCACAGCAACCGGAGCAGGCCCACAGCAACCGGTGCAGGCCCACAGCAACCGGTGCAGGCCCACAGCAACCGATGCAGGCCCACAGCAACCGGAGCAGGCCCACAGCAACCGGTGCAGGCCCACAGCAACCGGAGCAGGCCCACAGCAACCGGAGCAGGCCCACAGCAACCGGTGCAGGCCCACAGCAACCGGAGCAGGCCCACAGCAACCGGAGCAGGCCCACAGCAACAAGAGCAGGCCCACAGCAACCAAAGCAGGCCCACAGCTTCAGCCTCAGTTCATCACACAGCAAATTTCACAGAAACGAAGTCCAGTGCAGGATTAAGCCTCGAGAGAGCTGAATAAATGTCACAGAGCAGTGAACTTTGCCTGACCTTTGTTTCCGATCCTTACACCTTGCCCAGCATTTTAATTGTCCAAACATGCGTCATTCCCTGCAACTAGGACTTGGGCCCCACTGCTCAGGCTGGTTTTTATGGGTCGTTTTTCCTGCCATACACAGTGGAATATTCCAGTTCTTTAGTAATGGGGATGTAAAATGTGTATATGTTTTTGTATACTATTTAATGTAGATACTTCTATTTATTATGTAATATGATCGTAATTACATTGTCGGATGCATCATATTCTAATTCATGTGCAGCCTTTAGTTAACTTTGTTGGTAAGTAAAAATGTTATGTCCTAGTGAAAAGAGGGACTGATCGCCCTCAGTAGGGGAGAGAGAGAAGGGCTGTCAGGTGTTCACACTAGAAAAGAATATGTGAGTGAGTGAGTGAGTGAGGCCTCCGTTGGTTAGTGATGATCATGGATGTTACTCCCCAGCTGTCTAGATATGCAAGTCAGGGCAGTATGATATAGAGAGTAAGCTGTTGCCCATGTAGCAAGCTCCCCCTCTCCACGCATCTGATGAACCCAAAGGAATAGCAGAGACTGGTACAGTTTGGTACCAGCAGTGCTGCAGGAGTTACCTGTTGGCATTGAATTCAATATAGGACTGCCTTAGGGATTCCAGTTCTGGATTTTTCTCTCGGGGTTTACTCCCAAAGCCTTCCTAATGAGTGGATATAGCTGCAAGGCAAAGAACATAAAATCATAAGAAATAGGAACAGGAGTCAGTCATCTGGCCTGTCGAGCCTGCTCCACGCTCAATAAGATCATGGCTGATCTGGCCATGGACTCATCTCCACCTACCTGCCTTTTCCCCATTACACTTAATTCTCCTACTATGCAAAAATCTATCCAACCTTGTCTTAAATATATTTACTGAGGTAATCTCCAAGGCACAAAGGTTTGAGATTAGAGTTTTCCTCCTTCAAGATGAGCTGCCAACCCCACCTGACAAGCTTCATCTGCCTGAAGTGATTGGTTTCAAGACATAACAATTAAAAAAAAAATTTAATAAATATAAGATGTTAGGCCTGCACATGCTAGATCCTTGTAGTCTCCATCCAGCAAACCAACTTCCAACGCATGGATTTCAGCAAGGCATTTGACAAAGTACCCTATGCAAGGCTTACTGAGAAAGTAAAGAGGCATGGGATCCGAGGGGACATTGCTTTGTGGATCCAGAACTGGCTTGCCCACAGAAGGCAAAGAGTGGTTATAGGCGGGTCATATTCTGCATGGAGGTCGGTCACCAGTGGTGTGCCTCAGGGATCTGTTCTGTGTCCCCCTCTCTTCGTGATTTTTATTAATGACCTGGATGAGGAAGTGGAGGGATGGGTTAGTAAATTTGCTGATGACACAAAGGTTGAAGGTGTTGTGGATAGTGTGGAGGGCTGTCAGAGGTTACAGTGGGACATTGATAGGATGCATAACTGGGCTGAGAAGTGGCAGATGGAGTTCAACCCAGATAAGTGTGAGGTGGTTCATTTTGGTAGGTTAATTATGATATTAATAGTAAGACTCTTGGCAGCATGGAGGATTAGAGGGACCTTGGGGTCCATAGAACACTCAAAGCTGCTGCGCAGGTTGACTCTGTGGTTAAGAAAGCATACGGTGCATTGGCCTTCATCAGTCGTGGGATTGAGTTTAGGAGCTGGGAGGTAATGTTGCAGCTATATAGGACCCTGGTCAGGCCCCACTTGGAGTACTGTGCTCAGTTCTCATTGCCTCATTATAGGAAGGATGTGGTGTTACATGTCAACGTTGTTTTACCCCGTAAGCATCATTTTAGGCACCTGGAGGAGGCGGGTGGATGACGTCGTTAACAAAATGTGGAGAGGTTGCTGGGATATTCAGCAGTTAAGGGACAGTGGACTGCGAGTTACCAGCAGGAGAACGAGCTGGGTGGAGTTAGTTGGAGAGTTCGCTACAGCAGTGGGCGAGTCTAATACTTCTCCATGTCCAGAAGATTGCGATAATTAGCGGCACACAGTGCATATTAGATACGTGACTGTCAATTTGTAGGATCCATACTTGGATTTCTGGAGTACCTTGTGGCGACCACTTTTTGTTAATTTGTACATGGATTCGAGTGTGTTACGTGGCGACCACTTGTGTTAAGGAATATTCCATGACTGCCACCTTGTGATATCCCTACGGGGATCTTGGAACTTAGGCGTCACTTTATTACCCCTACATGGACTCAAGTATTTCAGTGACGACTACTCGACTTCTGGAATCTTCTGTGACCGTCACCTTGTGTCATCTTAAGGTGGATTTATGAGCTCTCCCTCACAGACACCTGTACCTGTTCCTGGGGATTTCTGGAACCTTCTGGATTGCCATCCTAGGACTTTTTGAGTAAGACGTGGGAAGAACTGGTCCTAGACCTCCACAGTTTGTGAGCTAGATGCGATAGCACTGTTAAATTTTGTTTAGGGGAGTAATTTGTTTAATTGTCTGTATTTTTTTTAGTGCGCATGCACCAGTCGTGCATGCAGCCTGGTACAGCCGTTCCGATCTATTCTTACTTTCTTCTTCTTACTTTTTAATTTACGTTATTTTTTGTATTTTTTTTCTCTCACGGTAACACGTCAAAGCTGCACCCTCTCTAACATGCTGGTAGAGAGAGTTTTATTTGGGTTTTCTTTAGCGCAGGAAATAGTTACATCCCGACACGCGGGACAGAAGCAAGATCGCATTGTGTATTCCACGGACCAACAAAGACCGGCCGGCTTAGCGAACAGAGAGCGGAGGACACCCCGCTGAAATCCGGAGGGAAACACACAGAGGGGGATCACAAAGCCGAGGAAAGAGGACCGGGTCGAGGCAACAGAGACTTTTGGAGCAGAGGAATTCGGTGGGTAATACCGTTCCGCCTGACCGGAAGTGCACTGAGAGCAGTAAGCGTAAAGGAATTGGGTGCTTACTGTTCTGGCTAACAACGGATGGTGCAATCCGGGGTATATTACGATAGAGGAACGTGTTTGCAGACTGGATATTGAACTTTTTACTGTTGGACTTCGGCCACATTCCACCGTGATACAACTCCGGGCGGCACGGGAGGTCGTTCCTGCCTGTGGCCATCGAATGTGCAGCTCCTCCCGTGGAGGGTCAGACACCCTGAGCCAATAGACTGGTCCTGGACTTATTTTCCATCTGGCACAGTTTGCATTTTGGTGTCTGATTGTTGGGGTTTTTTGTATTGCTATATTTACGCTCTATTCTTGGTTGGTGCGGCTGTAACAAAACTAAATTTTCCTCAGGATTAATAAAGTATATCTATCTATCTATCTATTTGGGTAGATACCGAAAATATAACCGGTTAACATTAAAAATGGAGTCTGTGGTCTATTGCTGCTGGCACATAACAGTGGAAACCATAGAAAGGGTGCAGAGGAGATTTACACGGATGTTGCCTGGATTGGGAAGCGTGCCTTATGAGAACAGATTGAGTGAACTCGGCCTTTTCTCCTTGGAGTGACAGAGGATGAGAGGTGACCTGATAGAAGTGTATAAGATGGTGAGAGTTATTGATCGTGATAGTCTGAGGTTTTTCCCCAGTGCTGAAATGACCAACACGAGAGGGCACAGTTTTAAGGTGCTTGGAAGTAGCTACAGAGGAGATGTCAAGGTTAAGTTTTTTACGCAGAGAGTGGTGAGTGCGTGGAATGGGCTGCCGATGACAGTGGTGGAAGTGAATACAATGTCTTTTAAGAGACTCCTGGACAGGTACATGGAGCTCAGAAAAATAATGGGCTATAAGTAACCCTAGGTAATTTCTAAGGTAAGGACATGTTCGGCACAGCTTTGTGGGCCGAAGGGCCTGTATTGTGCTGTAGGTTTTCTATGTTCCTTTGTTTCTCTGTTTCATCTCCTTCAGCCTATTTAAACCCAGCTCTCTGCCAATGTCCTTGTTCACTCATTGAAGCAACCAACCTCAACCAGTTGTCTTGTTGTGTTAAGTGTCTGTTCTCTCTTGTTTTGTGGCACCTTGTGGCTTGTTATTATTAAAATGATCCCTCACAACTCTATTGTCTTGGCTGCTCTGCATCTGAGTCAAGCCTCTTCTACATTCCCTGACATAAGGGGAAAGTAAAGAGAAAATGTTTATTAAAAAATCAGTCAAAATCTAATTGAATTGCAAACTGGATTTGTGCAACTGAGTGGACAATTAGGAATAAGCAATGAATGCTGGAAATCCACAGTGGATGGTCCCAAACCTGGGTCTGAAAGAAGGAGGGTTGGGCATGGTGCTAGCAACCTCATCCCATGAAAACCCAGAGCTACAGAAGTCCCAACAGAAGCTCCAAAGACCTCATCCCTGGGAGAAGAAGGATCTTCAAAGGTGGGCTACGTGTATGGCTAACTTGACAAGTTGGACCTGGACAGAGGACTCTGGTGAGTGGATGTTGGTGCCTATGCCTCAGCAAGGGTGATGGGATTAAGAACAAGGAATGAATGCTGGCCTTGCCAAGGTTGCTCACACCTCATTAATGAATAAGGTGACCTATTGCTGTTTCTATCAATCTGGTTAAGTGTATTATTCTATAATTTACCATTATATTTCAAAAGAAATTAATCCTGCATTACATATGTAAATGCTTTTTTTCATAAGTGGATCTTCCATTGTTCAACTGACCCACCTTCTTGGGCAAACCGATTTTAATTATGATTGATGTCTTGTTGACCTGCTATTCTCTTTGGTTTTTTCCTTCAGCAGGAAAGAAGACAGATTGTGGTAAGTGAATCTGCTGCCACCTGACAAGACCTGCTGTATTCAATAAACTCATCTGAAAAAAACAGGTTGCGTGTGGCAGTTGTCTGCTTTAATCTTACTCTAATTCATTTCCATCCAATTGACTTTTACTGAGTACTAATAAACTCCGATTCAGTCATTATGCTATACTGAATTCTAGGGATAATTTGTCTACTCTCTCCTGTCCTACCTGAAATCTGGACCATTGCAAGACCACATACTTTTTTAATCTCCTATTTTCAAAACTAGTTTGATTTTTGTCAAACCCATTTTAATTTTTTTAATTTTAAACTTCAAAATTGAGGTTCAGGTCCAACAGTCAGGATTATTATTTAGATATTTAAGTAATAAAATTTATCAAGACCAAATGCTAGTTATAGGAGACAAAAAATACTTTGAAGAACACTCAGAAAGTCTTCTGGATTTAAAGAGCAGTTATGTAGAAATTCAAAATCAGAATCAGCTTTATTATCACTGACATATGTTGTCAGGGGTGAGATGCACCTTCCCTTTGCTAGCTAGCAGCCCGGCCACACACGATCCCCTCCCACAATCAGGGTCTTGTGAAGCCATGGAAGCAGATGGAGCATATCACAAGTCCTGGTTATGTGACCACTGACACCAGGCAGACAATCTCTGATGATGGTTGGAGTCACCCGTCTTGTAAAGACGCTGTCCAGAAGAAGGCAATGGCAAATCACTTGTGTAGAAAAATATGCCAAGAACAATCATGGTCATGCATGAATGACATGGGTCATGAAATGTGTCGTTTTGCAGCAGCAGTACAATGCATAAAATAAAAATCACTATCAGTTACAAATTGAAAAGTGCAAAGTAATTTGGAGGTCATGTTCACAAGTTCACTGACTGTTCAGAAATCTGATGGTGAAGAGGAAGATGATGTTTTGAAAACATTGAGCACGGATCTCCAGGCTTCTGTACCTCCTTCCCGATGGTAGTAATAAGAAGATGGCACACTCCATGTGGTCTGTAGTGATGGATACCCTGTTTCCGAGGCACTGTCCTTTCAAGATGTCCTCGATGATGGGGAAGGTTGTGCCCCTGGTGGAGCTGCCTGAGACTACAACCCTCTGCAGTCTCTTTCAATTCTCCACATTTGGAGCCTCCATACCAGGCAGAGCCTCAGCCCAAAATGTCAACTGTTTGTTCCTCTCCACAGATGCTGCCAGAGCTGCTGAGTTTCTCCGGCATTTTGTGCACGTTGCTCAAAATTTCCAGCACCTGCAGAAACTCGTGTTTATGAGGAATCCATGTTTCACGTCACAGGAAAAGTCAGCATGTTTACATTGCACACTCCTCACGGCCCGCAAGGAGAGATTTACCAGCTACAAGGATTAGAATAATATGAAAGGATTGACAAGATTTCTGACAGATTTAATTTTTTTTCAAATGCTGAGGCTGTGACTTCATCCAGTGTCTGTAAATGAGCTGACCTGGTGTATTTGGTTTACCTCTCAAATTCAGATCCAGGCAATCAGCAATCAGGCTCCTTGGAGCAAAATATCAAAGTGATGATTGTGGGAAGATGGATCGTCCATGCTCATATGGAATCCTTGAATGGGATCTGCATATTCTTAACAATCTCTAAATGTATACCTGCACTTTTTTTCAAAGAGCTAATATAATATTAGCTTTTGAAGAATAAATCTCAGGTAATTAATGAAATAATCTAAAATGGGTGTTAGCAAATCAAAAACTTTGTGTTTATGTGTGTAAGTGTTTCTGCCTGCGTGCATGTGTGAGTGTGTATCTGTGTCTGTGTGTGATCAGACCATAAGACATAGGAACAGAATTAGGCCATCATGGCTGATCCTGGATCTCACTCAACCCCATACACCTGCCCTCACACCATATCTCTTGATGCCCCGATCAATTAGGTATCTATCAACTTCTACTTTGAGAATACCCATGTACTTTGCTCCACAGCAGTCTGTGGTAGAGCATTCCACAAATTCACTACTCTTTGGCTAAAAAAATTCCTCCTTACTTCTGTTCTAAAAGGTTGCCCCTCAATTTTGAGGCTGTGCTAGATACCACCACCATAGGAAACATCTTCTCCACATCCAATCTATCTAGTTCTTTCAACATTTGGTAAGTTTCAATGAGATTCCCAAGCATTCTTCCAAAATCAAGTGAGTACAGGCCCAAAGCTGCCATATGCTCCTCATTCCTCATGCCATGATCAGCCATGATCATACTGAATGGTGGTGCAGGCAGGCTTGAAGGGCCGAACGGCCTACTCCTGCACCTATTTTCTATGTTTCTATGTTTCCTGGAATCATCCTTGTGATCCTTCTCGGACTCCCTACAATGATAACACCTCCTTTCTGAGATAAGGGGCCCAAAACAGTTGACAATACTCCAAGTGTAGTCTGATTAGTGTCATATAAAGCTTCAGCATTATCTCCATGTTTTTATATTCTATTCCGCTTGAAATAAATGCCAACATTGCATTTACTTTCTTTACCACAGACTCAATCTGTGAATTAACCTTCTGGGAATCTTGCATTCGGACTCATAAGTCCCTTTGCACCTCTGATGTTTGAATTTTCTCACCATTTAGATAATAGCCTGCACTATTGGAATGTCGTACATCTGGTCCAGGTGACTTATCCACCTTCACACCTTTCAGTTTGCTGAGCACATTTCCTTTGTATAGCAGCGACACTCATTTCTGCTCCCTGATACTCACGGACTTCTGGCACACAGCTAGTGTCTTGCACAATAAAGACTGAAGCAAAGTACTTGTTAAGTTAATCTACCATTTATTTGTCCCCCATTACTACCTCACCAGCATCATTTTCCAGTAGTCCAATATCAGCTCTCACCTCCTTTTTACCCTTTATATAACTGAAAAAACTTTTAGTATCCTGCTTTATATTATTGTCTAATTTGTCCTCATATTTCATCTTTTCCCTTCTCTCAGCTTCTTTAGTTGCTTTTTGTTGGATTTTAAAAGATTCCCAATCATCCAACTTCCCACTCACTTTTGCTATCTTATGTGCCCTTTCCTTGGCTTTTAGGCAGTCCTTAACTTCCCTTGTCAGACACAATTGTCCAGCCTTGCCATTTGAGAACACTCTCCATCTGTGGGACATATCTATCCTGTGCCTTATGACTGTGACACCCTGGGAAAGGTTCCACTGCTAACGTAGTGGTCTTTCTGTAGAAGCAGTGTTTGGGTTATGGTTCAAGATAACGGGTGCTTTGGAATGTGGGCCATGCAATGAGGGGAGTGTGTTTTCATGTTTTGTGCCTGACACCAGCGTGAGCTGAGTCTTTTGTTCGGTGGAAGATGAAAGGAGAAGAGGTTGTAGGACTCGAACCGGAGTGGGGCCATGATCCAGTGAAGCCCGGGGAGATCGAGGGAGGATCGGCAAAAGGGAAACCGTGAGCTCCAACTTAGACTGTTTCACTAAAATGGGCCCTTTCTTTTTCTTTACGAACCCTTTAGTCAAATTAAGAATTTTAAAGCTAAATCTTTTAATTGTGTGTTGTGTACTGTCTGTTGTTTTGTGGTACTGATTTGTAACAGGGGAACAAATCATGCAGCATCCACAGAAACAGGGGGCTTCGGGGTGGGCGCACGTTGGTGTAGCATGTTGTACCACAGAGGCAAAATTCAGAAGGGCTGTAGGTGATCAATGTCGCACGTTGGTGGGGCCAGACATTGTCTCCCCTAGACTTACACAGCCGACGGAACCACAGTATTTCATGAACTATTCCCAGAAACTTCTGCCGCCACCTCTGTTCTGCTGTCATCCCCGCCAGCATCCTCCTCCAGTCCCCTGGGCAAGCTCCTCTCTCATGCCTCTGTAATGCCCTTTATTCCACTGCGACACTGACACATGTGACTTATGCTTCTCCCTCTCAAAGTGCAGTATGCATTCAATCATATGATCACTGCCTCCCAAGAGCTTCTTTCCACTAAGCTCCCAAAAAAGATCTGGGTTATTACACAGCACCCAAGCTAAGATAGCCCTTCCCCGAGTAGGCTCAAGCACAAGCTGCTCTGAAAAGCAATCTTGTAGGCATTCAACAAATTCCCTCTCATGTGATCTGACACCAACCTGATCTTCCCAATCCCCTTGCGTATTGAAGTTCCCCGTTACAACTGTGACATTACCCTTATTACATGCCTTTCCAGCTCCTTTTGCAATCTCAACCCAACATCCTGGCTACTATGTGGAGCCCTATATATGTATGATTCCCATAATGGTTTTATTACCTTTGCAGTTTCTTAACACCACCCACAAATCCTTTCACCTCTGATCCTTTCACCTCTTTCTAAAAATACAGTTCCACCTCTTACCAACAGAACCACAGCACTGCCTATGCCTTCCTGCATGTCCTTTGATGTTAAACTCCCAACTATCGCCTTCTTTCAGCCACGACTCAGTGATGCCTACCTCATCATACTGACCAATCTCTACTTACTCCACGAGACTGCCACCTTATTCTGAATGCCATGTGCATTCAAATTCAGCACCTACAGCCCTTTTGAATTTTGCCTCTGTGGTACAACTTAATTCTTTGCTCTGTCTGCAGTTGTACCTAATCCCAGGCTTGTCCTTCCTTACATTCATCTTACACCCATCATCTATTTGTAATCCTGCTGGCTCATCCTCAGCTCTATCATACTGCGTCCCATCCCCCTGCCATATTAGCTTAAACCACTCCCAACAGCTCTAGTAATCTGCCCGTATGGATATGGGTCCCATTCATATCCAAGTGCAACCTGTCCCTTTTGTACAGGGCACACCTGCCCTGAAGAGGTCCCAATGATCCAGAAATCTGAATCCCTAGCCCTGCTCCAGTACTTCAGCCACGCCTTTACCAGCCATCTTATTCTATTCCCATTCTCCCTGTCGCATGACACAGGCAGCAATCCTGGGATTACTACCTGTGAGGTCCTGCTTCTCAGCTTCCTTCCTAACTCCCTGTATTCTGTTTTCAGGACCTCCTCTCTTTTTCCACCTATGCTGTTGGTACCAATGCGTACCACAACTTCTGGTTACTCACCACCCCCCTTTTCAGAGTACTGTGGACGTATTCAGAAACATCATGAACTCTGGCACTTGGGAGGAAAACGACCATCCACATCTCCTTTTTGCGTCCACATAATTGCCTATCTGTCCCCCGGACTATGGAGTTCCCTATTATGGCTGCCATCCTCTGCAGTTGCCTCCTCTTCTGAGCCACAGGGCGAGACTCAGTGCCAGAGTTTTCTCCCCCAGGTAGGTCGTCCTCCCAACAGTACTCAAAATGGAGTACTTATTGTTGAGAGGGGCAGCCTCAGGGGTGCTCTTCACTATCTGATGTTCTCCCTTCCCTCTCCTGACAGACACCCATTTATCTGTCTCTTGTAGCCTTGGGGTGACTACCTCCCCATAGCTCCTGTCTATCACCTCTTCACTTTCCCTAGCAAGCTGAAGGTCATCGAGCTGCAGTTCCAATTCCCTAACACGGTCTCTAAGGAGCTGCATCTTGATGCACCTGGTGCAGATGTGGCCATCAGGGAGGCTGGTGTCGCCTGGAAACCCCACATCTATGTGTGTGTGTGTGTGTTTCTCTATGTGTATCTGTGTGTGTGCATGTGTGTCTGTGTGTGTCTGTATGTGTGTCTCAGTGTGTGTGTGTCAGTATGTGTGTCTGTGTGTTTGTGTGTGTGAGTATGTGTGTTTGTGAGTATCTGTATGTGTGTCTCAGTGTGTATGTGTGTATCTGCCTGTATGTGTGTCTCAGTGTGTGTGTGTGTGTGTGTGTGTGTGTATGTGTGTGTATCTGTCTGTATATGTGTGTGTCAGTATGTGTATCAGTGTGTGTGTGTCTGTATGTGTCTCAGTGTGTGTATGTGTGTGTGTATCTGTATGTGTGTGTGAGTATGTGTGTGTCTGTGTGCGTGTGTGTCTGTGTGCGTGTGTGTGTGTGTCAGTGTGTGTGTGTGTGTCTGTCTGTATGTGTGTGTGTGTGAGTATGTGTTTTGGTGTGTATGCGTGTGTGTTTATGAGTATGTGTGTCAGTGTATGTGTGTGTGTGTTTGTGAGTATGTCAGTGTGTATGTGTGTCAGTGTGTGTGTGTGAGTATCTGTATGTGTGTCTCAGCATGTGTGTCAGTGTGTATGCCTGTGTGTGTTTGTGAGTATGTGTGTCAGTGTACTTGTGTGTGTGTTTGTGAGTATGTCAGTGTGTATGTGTGTGAGTATGTGTGTCAGTGTGTCTGTGTGTGAGTATCTGTATGTGTGTCTCAGTATGTGTGTCAGTGTGTATGCGTGTGTGTGCTTGTAAGTATGTGTGTCAGGGTGTATGCGTGTGTGTGTTTGTGAGTATGTGTGTCAGTGCGTATGCGTGTGTGTGTTTGTGAGTGTGTGTGTGTGTATCTGTCTGTATGTGTGTGTGTTTGTGTGTCAGTGTGTATGCGTGTGTGTGTGTTTGTAAGTATGTGTGTCAGCGTGTGTATCTGTCTGTATGTGTGTGTGTGAGTATGCCTGTCAGTGTGTGTGTGTGTGTGTGTGTGTGTGTGTGTGTGTGTGTATGTATGCGTGTATGTGTTTGTATGTGGCTGTATGTGTGTCTCAGTGTGTGTGTCAGTATGCGTGTGTATATGTGCGTGTGTGAGTTTCTGAGTGTGTGTATATGCATGTGTGTTTGTGAGTGTGTGTGTGTGAGTATGTGTGAGTGTGTGTTTGTGTGAGTGAGTATGTGTGAGTGTGTGTTTGTGTGAGTGTGTGCTTGTATGTGTGTGAGTGTGTATGTGTGTTTGTGACTGTGTGTGTCAGTGTGTGCGTGTGAGTGTGTGTGTGTGTTTGTGACTGTGTGTGTCAGTGTGTGTGTGAGTGTGTGTGAGTATGTGTGAGTGTGTGTTTGTGAGTGTGTGTATATGCATGTGTGTTTGTGAGTGTGTGTCAGTGTGTGTGTGAGTATGTGTGTGAGTATGAGTGAGTGTGTGTGCTTGTGAGTATGTGTGTGTGTGTTTGTCAGTATATGTGTCAGTGTGTGTGTGTTTGTGACTGTGTGTGCGTGTGAGTGTGTGTTTGTGAGTATCTGTATGTGTGAATATGTGTTTGTGAGTGTGTGTGAGAGTGTGTGAGTATGTGTGAGTGTGTGTTTGTGAGTGTGTGTATGTGTGAGTGTGTGTTTGTCAGTGTGTGCGTGTGAGTGTGTGTTTGTGAGTGTGTGAGTGTGTGAGTGTCTGTTTGTGAGTGTGTGTGAGTGTGTGTTTGTGAGTGTGTGAGTATATGTGCGTGTGTTTGTAAGTGTGTGTGAGTATGTGTGAGTGTGTGTGTGAGTGTGTGTGTGTGAGTATGTGTGAGTGTGTGTGAGTATTGTGAGTGTGTGTGTGTGAGTATGTGTGAGTGTTTGTGAGTGTGTGTGAGTGTGTGTTTGTGAGTGTGTGTATGTGTTTGTGAGTGTGTGTGTGAGTGTGTGTTTGTGAGTGTGTTTGTGAGTGTGTGTGAGTATGTGTGAGTGTGTGTATGAGTGTCTGTTTGTGTGTGTGTGAGTGTGTGTGTTTGTGAGTGTGTGTTTGTGTGTGTGTGAGTGTGTGTTTGTGAGGGTGTGTGAGTATGTGTGAGTGTGTGTGAGTGTGTGTTTGTGAGTATGTGTGAGTGTGTGTGTTTGTGAGTGTGTGTGTGAGTGTGTGTTTGTGAGTGTGTGTGAGAGTGTGTGTTTGTGAGTGTGTGAGTATATGTGCGTGTGTTTGTAAGTGTGTGTGAGTATGTGTGAGTGTGTGTGTGAGTGTGTGTGTGTGAGTATGTGTGAGTGTGTGTGAGTATTGTGAGTGTGTGTGTGTGTGTGAGTATGTGTGAGTGTTTGTGAGTGTGTGTGAGTGTGTGTTTGTGAGTGTGTGTATGTGTTTGTGAGTGTGTGTTTGTGAGTGTGTTTGTGAGTGTGTGTGAGTATGTGTGAGTGTGTGTATGAGTGTCTGTTTGTGTGTGTGTGAGTGTGTGTGTTTGTGAGTGTGTGTTTGTGTGTGTGTGAGTGTGTGTTTGTGAGGGTGTGTGAGTATGTGTGAGTGTGTGTGAGTGTGTGTTTGTGAGTATGTGTGAGTGTGTGTGTTTGTGAGTGTGTGTGTGAGTGTGTGTTTGTGAGTGTGTGTGTTTGTGTGTGAGTGTGTGTTTGTGTGTGAGTGTGTGTTTGTGAGTGTGTGTTTGTGTGTGTGTGTTTGTGTGTGTGTGTTTGTGAGTGTGTGTGAGTATGTGTGAGTATGTGTGAGTGTGTGTTTGTGAGTGTGTGTGAGTATGTGTGAGTGTGTGTGTGTGTTTGAGAGTGTGTGTGTGAGTGTGTGTGAGAGTGTGTTTGTGAGTGTGTGTGAGTATGTGTGAGTGTGTGTGGGAGTGTGTGTTTGTGAGTGTATGTGAGTGTGTGTTTGTGTGTGTGAGTGTGTGTGTGAGTGTGTGTTTGTGAGTGTGTGTGAGTGTGTGTTTGTGAGTGTGTGTTTGTGTGTGTGAGTGTGTGTTTGTGTGTGTGTGTGAGTATGTGTGAGTGTGTGTTTGTGAGTGTGTGTGATTATGCGTGAGTGTGTGTGTGAGTGTGTGTTTGTGAGTCTGTGTTTGTGAGTGTGTGTGAGTATGCGTGAGTGTGTGTGTGAGTGTGTGTTTGTGAGTCTGTGTTTGTGAGTGTGTGTGAGTATGTGTTTGTGAGTGTGTGTATATGCGTGTTAGTGTTGGTGTCGCTTTCCTTCCTTTTTGTTCATTTCCACATTCTTACACAAAGCTGAAACAAAGCCAGTAGTTTTCTGGACAAACATAATAGTGTCATTCTTTCCCCCCGCCCCCAATATGAGAAATTTATCTTCGAAGATCTTGTGGAAGTTAGTGAATGATTTACTAATGTGGTAAATATCACAGTACTATCGCTGATGGCAAATGTGAAGATCATTGTGGTCAGAATGTTTTTATTTAATTTCCAAAGAGAATCACTCTTTGTTTATGAGACAAGTAAATTCATCAGTTAATTTAGAAATACTTGTCACAATGATAATTAGACATTAATTGAAAGACGACTTGCATTTAAGAATTTAAGATTTCCTGAAGCACTTTAAAGCCAATGAGGCTCTGTGAATTCACCATTGTAATATCGAAAATGGATATGCATTCACTTTTCTTAAGCACTACCTTTCTTTTAATTGCATGCATTATAAATTAACAAGATTTAAAATGTGCAGACCATAGAACAGTTCAGTAATTACTTTGAAATTATGCTTCTGTAAACCTGCATAGTACTTAATTCTGCAGTGTGTATGCCAGGAAGCGACTTCAAGATCCAAGATTTACCATTCAAATTTATTTATCATGTGTGGACTGAAAGATAAAGTGAAATGGATCGATTGCATCAACCAGCAACACACCGAAGGATGTGAGCGCAGGCCACAAGTGTTGTCACACATTCAAAGTTCAAAGTTCAATGTAAAGTTATTATTTCCGTAAGCTATCCTGAGATCCATTTTCTTGCAGGCATTCACAAAGAAATACAATTGAAACAATGGAAAGCTACACATTGTGCAAAGTACAGCACCAGTTTAGCTTGCCCACAATGCTCAACAGAACAGCACAGAACTCAGCAAGCAATAAAACAAAACTAGCTAAACAAGCCCCTGTTCCTCCCACCCTCCCATCCACGGACATACATAGTCCTTAAGCCCAGGACATGCCTCTGGCCTCCAGCCTCAGTATACACTGATGAGGAAATGCATTGTGCACAATACTATTACTTAAGTAAATATAATGGATAAGAACAGGTAATGGAGATATTCCTAGATTCTCCTTTCCCTCCCCTGCCTTTTTATTCTGGGGTCTCTGCCCTTCCTTTCCAATCCTGATGAAGGGTCTCAGCCCAAAACACCAACTGTTTATTCCTCTCTATAAATGCTGCCTGACCTGCTGATTTGCTCCAGCATTTTGTGTGTGCTGCTCTAGGATTCCAGCATCTGCAGAATCTCTTGGTCTTAGAACAAACTGCCGATACTTTTTTACATGAATTCTGAGGGTGGATGTCGCTAGGTCCCATTTTCAGTGGCCTTAGACTGGAAAATTAGTTGCTTGAACACCTGTTTCCGTGATTTTCTGATAGGTGATGTCTACTGAAATAATGAGGTTATACTTCTGCATTCTGAGCCATGGTTTAATGCCTAAATCCCACTGGTTTTTGATTTTATGACTTTGGGCTAAGTTCTACCTTTAGCACAAGTCTCATCCATCAGGACCGACACAACACAGTGCTCAAGAAAAGGCACTAGTAGGCCACAAGCAGCAGGAAGGAATGCCCTGTGGTTATCGTGGATGAACAAGTGAGCTGCTTTTTCATGAACCTGTTGTGCTTTGTGCATTATTTGGTTCTGGCTGGATAGTTTCTGCTCCTGACACAATAGCACTCTGGCTCCACAATAAAGCCATCAGTTTTACCACATTGTCACGAATCCCAAAGTGCATTTTTGGCAAGTGCTTGACAGAATCAGTGTACCAAATTTTCTGTGGGGGAGACTTCTTGATTTCTACCGGGTCTTTGTTCTATAATTGCAGCAGCACATCTCTGACCTAATCTCAGGCCTCTCTGTGCTTGAGCTACTGGGAACTCATTACCATATATTAAAATTAGCGCCAATGGCATTGGAGTCCCCAACTCCCAGAGTTTGTTCTCCCATTGCACCAATGGTAATTAATGATGAGTTAAAAGAAGCAAATCTGTTGCCACGATCAGCTGAGAAGAGTACAATTGCTTTCCTTCAGAGCCTGGAGCCGAGAGAAACTTCCAAAAGAAATGACATGCTTTTTCCTTACCTATATTTCACTAGGCTCACAAATATCCAGCATGTTTGACTTTTGAGATCAGCAGGTATATTTTATCATGACTAATTGAGATAATAAAGAGAGATTCGTGTGGGCTACCTCAGTATCACCTGTTCGGACGATCGCACAATGAACATTCCCAATGGATTCTGGCTCGCGGAAGAACAAATTAAATCCATAGCTGTTTATCCCACTGAGAAAACTTAAAACACTGGAGGAGCTATTCGATTTGGATGCCTCAGCATTTGTTTACTCTCTTGTACCTGCCACCTCCACTTTCTACAAGAACGCTCTGTACCGCTGTGCTGCAGGAGGTTGTAAACCTCATCCACCTCCAGCATAGGCACTAGCTCCCCACCATCGAGGACATTCTTCAAAATGATCCCCTGTCTACTCATCCACCTCCAGCATAGGCACTAGCTCCCCGGCATCGAGGACATTCTTCAAAATGATCCCCTGTCTACTCATCCACCTCTAGCATAGGCACTAGCTCTCCAGCATCGAGGACATTCTTCAAAATGCTTCAATCCATCATCATGATCCCCTGTCTCTCAGGACATGCTCTCTTCTTATTATAACCATCAGAAAGGAGGTACAGCGGGGGTTCCCAACCTTTTTTATGCCATGGATGCCTACCATTAACTAAGTGGTCCATTGACCCCAAGTTGGGAACTCCTGAGGTACAGGAACCTGAAGACACACACTCAGTGTTTTAGGAACAGCTTCTTTCCCTCCACCATCAGATTTCTGAACTGACCATGAACCCGTGAACACTACCTCAATATTTTTGCTCTTTGTTCCACTTAATTAATTTATATATATTTTTTACTGAAATTGTAGCATATTTGACATATTGCACAGTACTATTGCCACAGAACACGACATGTATCAGCGATGGTAAACCCGTTTCTGGATATGAGTGATTAAAACTGGCTCCTCCCACGGACTTCAGCAGTTCCCAACTCAGAATTTCACAGGCTTAATAATTCCATATGAAGATCGCAACGTATACGGTACTGATGTCCATAATTGAACACAGAGCCATAATTCACAGGAGATTCTGCGGATGTGGAAATCCAGAGCAAAAACACACACCAAAATACTGGAAGGAACTCTGAAAGTCAGGCAGCATTTATGGAAATGAATAAATAGTCAACTTATTGGGTTAAGACCCCTTCATCAGGACTGGAAGGGAAGAAGGAAGATGCCAAAATAAAAAGGTGGGGGGAGAGGGAGGAGGCTGACTGGAAGGTGGTAGGTGAAGCCAGGTGGGTGGGAAAGGTAAAGGAATGGGGAAAAAAGAATCTGATGGGAGAGGAGAGAGGACCATCGGAGAAAGGGAAGAAGCAGGGCTCTGGGGGAGGTGATAGGCAGCTGAGAAAAAGAGGTAAGAGGCCAGTGTGGGAAATAGAAGAAAACAGAAGGGAAGAGAAAATGAAAAGATGAACAAATAAACAAATAAATAAATAAATCATCTATAATTTCTTGAAAGTGACATCACAGATAGACAGGGTCGTAAAGAGAACTTTTGGCACATTAACTTTCATAAATCACAGCACTGAGTACAGGAGTTGGGAATTTATGATGAAATTGTATAAGACATTGGTGAGGCCTGATGTGGAGTATTGTGTGCAATTTTAGTCACCAGCCTACAAGAAAGATATCAATAAGATTGAAAGAGTATAGAGAAAATTTACAAGAATGTTGCCAGGTCATGAGGAACTGAATTATAGGGAAAGGTCAAATAGGTCAGGACTTCACTCCCTGGAGCATACGAGAATGAAGGAAGATTTAATAGAGATGTACAAAATTATGAAAGGTATACATAGGGTAAATGCATGCAGGCTTTTTCCACTGAAGTTGGGTAGGACTACAACCAGAGGTCATGGGTTAAGGGTGAAAGGTAAAAGGTTTAAGGGGAACATGAGGGGGAACCTTCTCACTCAGAGGGTGGTGAGAATGTGCATTGAGCTGCCAGCATAAGCAGTGGATGCAAGTTCAATATCAACATTTCTGAGAATCTTGGAAAACTACATGTGCAGGTTGATGGCAGTAAGCAGAATAAGATGAATTCACTACAACTGTGCATTAAAGGTGGTACAAGGTAAAACAATAAGAGAATACAGAATAGAGTGCTATAGTACACAGAACGTGCAGTTCAGGTAGGCAGTAGGGTGCAAGATCATGAGATAGAGTGTGAGATCAAGTCCCTCTGGTCATACAATGGAATCATTTGATAATCTGATAAGTTGTCCTTGAGTCGGTTGGTACAGGCTTTCAGGCATTTTGCCTGATGGGATGGGGGAGAAGAGAGAATGTTCAGAGGGTGGGTGGGATCTTTGATAATGCTGAGGCAGTGAAAACTGTTGACGGGGGAGGCTGTGATGTGCTGAGCTGTGTCACAATGGTAGTTTCTTGCAGTCATGTGTGGAGCAGTTGCCATATCAAGCCATGATTCATCTAGAAAGGATACTTGTTACATCTGAGGATTGCATGCTGTATCACTTAAAAATTAGTGCAGATCAAAGCGGAAGTACCAAATTTCTTTAACCTCCTCTGGAAGCAGAGGAGATGGAGAGAATTCTTGGCCATTGTGTCCGCTTGTTTGGACCAGGACAGACTATTGATAACGTTCACTCCTTGGACCTTGAAACTCTCAACCCTAACACGAGGAAATCTGCAGATGCTGGAAATTCAAACAACACACACAAAATGCTGGTGAATGCATCAGGCCAGGCAGCATCTATAGGAAGAGGTACAGTTGACGTTTCAGGCCGAGACCCTTCTTCAGGTCAGTCCTGATGAAGGGTCTTGGTCCCGAAACGTTGACTGTACCTCTTCCTATAGATGCTGCCAGGCCTGCTGTGTTCACCAGCATTTTTTGTGTGTGTAACTCACAACACTGTTGATATCAATAGACGTATGTACACCAACTCCTTTCCTGAAGACAATGATCACCTCTTTATTTTTGCTGATGTTTAGGAAAAGTCATTTCATGACAGCAAGTCACTGGTCATAACTCCACAGTGGTTGCTCCCAAGACCGGAGGAGGGTTGGGCATGGGGCTAGCAAATCCATCCTGTAGAAACCTAGAGCTATGGAAATGCCAACTAACTCCAGGGACCTCATCCCTGGTAGAGGAGAGATCAATGCCTAGAAGAACTATGAAGTCGTGTAGTGAAAGTGGAAGGCACAGAGCTGATCAAATTTCAGCCCAGGACAGAGGGCTCTGGTGAGCTGCTGCTGCCAGCCTGTGCCCAGTCGGGTTGATGGACTTAAGAAGAAGAGATGAAGTCACAAGGATCTTTATCTCCTTCCAGTACTCTGTCTTGTCATTATTTGAGATATGGCCCATTGTGGTGGTCACATGTGCAAACTTGTAGATGAAGATAGAGCAGAATCTAGCCACACAGTCAGGAGTGTACAGGGAGTAGGGTAAGGAGCTGATGACACAGCCTTGTAGGGCGACAGTGTTGAGGATAGTAACATGACTACATTGCGGTTAAGAAACAATTAATAATGAATCATCGATATATAAGGTAGCTTCCAAAATGATCTCATTTCCAAATAGTAAAATAACAATCATTTTAATGAGCCTTTGAGAAATCATAATTTTCAATTCGGTTGGTCAGCAACTACGCAGAGATCTTGCACTCCACGGCATCAATGATTTTTCCCTCCAAGAGGACCACAACCTTGTCATGGTGCTTGAAGGTTTGTGTGCCTCAATGACTTGCAGAGCTATGCTGGCTGGAGTCAGGCCTTTATGCCTTGGTTCCTCGTAGGGTCACCCATGCCAAACAGGTTAAAGCACAGGGGCCAGTGTAAGTATGCTCTCCTAGTCCTCCAGGTTTGGGGGTTCAGGTCAGGGCTAACAAACCTGACTGGTAAAACAAAATTGTTATGGAATCAGCAATGAAGAATCTTTCTACATCCCAGTATTATGGACCTTTATTGTTACCCTAATCACCAGTAAGCTGTAACAGACAGTGAGTAAGTAATTAAGTAATGACTTTTCATCTCCATTTTACAATTTATTAAATGCACAGTTTCTCAAATCTAATGAGGTAACATTATTTAGAATGACAATCTCCAAATGTCCTTTAGTTAAGAAAATAAGGCACTCAGAATTATTCAGTCTACACAAAACCATATTATGTCTTATGATTAATCACAAATGGTGTGAATGTCTCTTTGGTAATTCAAGGCAGCACCCGACACACAATGACTAATACGATACACTGTTTAGTTTCCCTTATGAGGTACTCAGCTGCATGTCAGTGTTCCCAGTGCATATTAATGGCTTTAAAATTAAAGGGTAATACTTTTTTTTCTGCACTGCACGTCACCCAGGGATTCGCGTAGCTCTGGTCTAAAGTGTCACAGTACTTGCTTCGACAACGTTTGATATTCACCAAAGGGGCAAACAATAGACCTGGTTCCACAGGTGGGCAGGTTTGGCAGCAGAGTTGGAAATTACACTTCTTAAAACAAAACGATGTCAATGTTCACATTTAAGATTGCAGTGGAAGTTTGTTCCATCTGGGAACATAAAGGGCAGCAACGGGCACCACTGGTGTCAGACTAGGCAGCAGGACTACCACAGAACAATCAGATTCTTAACCGGCACATACAAAATGGTGGAGGAACTTAGCAGGTCAGGCAGCATAGGTGCAGGTGAATAAACTGCCGATGTTTTCGGCTGAGGCCCTTCAGCAGGACTGGAAAGGGAAGGGTCAGAAACCAGAATAAGAAGGTAGGGGGAGGGAAAGGTGTGCAAGCTGGCAGGTGACAGGTGAGATCAGGTGAGGGGAAAGGTAGCTGGGAGCTGAGCAGTGATAGATGGAAGAGGTGAAGACCCTGGACAAAAAGCTATCGAGGCTCAAAGTACTAATCTGGGCTTAATGGCAGTGCCCACGGAGAGTCTCTTAACCGGAGAGTTGTAGCTTCAAATACCACAGTAGCATAGTGGTTAGCGTGATGTTATTACAGCTTGGGGCATTGGAGTTTTGAGTTCAATTCCAACACGGTCTGTAATGAGCTTGTATGTTCTCCCTGTGACTGCATGGGTTTTCTCTGCTGTTCCGCTTTCCTCCCACATACCAGTTAGTAGGTTAATAGGTCTTTGTAAATTGTCCTGTGATTAGACTGGGTTTAAATTGGGGTTGCTGGGCGGAAGGGCCTTTTCCACACTGTATCTCTAAATAACAAAATAAAATCTTTCTCCCATGAGATTAGACTAACACTACAATGCAATACACTGTTTAGTCAGAAACATCGTTCATGGCTAAGAAATTAGGCCTGAGGTAATGTAAAAATTCAATAACATTTTAACACAAAGAATTGTAGGGGAATTCTTGCAAATTCTTTCTGAACAGTTATCCACAACCTTCATTATTCAAACAAATTATTCAGTTAATTATTTCACTGATATTTGTGAGTCTTTGCCAGTAAAACAGAATGGGGGCCACATTCGCCTACACAAAAGTAATGACTGCAGTTCATGAACCACAGAACATAGAAAAATATGGCCCACAATTTTATTCTGATCTTTTCCCTTCTCTGAGATCAATTTAACCCTTCCTTCCTACAAGGACCTCCATTTTTTTCTATCATTTATGTGCTTCTCAAAGAGTCTCTTATATGTCCCTAATGTATCTGTCTCTACCACCAACCCTGGCAGGGCATTCCAAACACCCACCCCTCTCTGCGTCAAACAATTACTTCTATTTAATTTACCCATGCCATTTGTTTCTAGTTCATTTCTATGAAATGCTTTGTGAAAGACAGAATGCAATTACCACATACAATAAAACATAGGAGCAGAATTAGGCTGAGTGAACTTGGCCTTTTCTCCTTGGAACAACAGAGGATGAGAGGTGACCTCATAAAGGTGTATAAGATGATGAGAGGTATTGTTCGTGTAGATAATCAGAGGCTTTTTCCCAGGGCCAAAATGGCTAACACGAGAGGGCACAGTTTTAAGGTGCTTGGAATGCTTGGAGGTAGGTACAGAGGAGATGTCAGGGGTAAGTTTTTTATGCAGAGAGTGGTGAGTGCGTGGAATGGGCTGCCGGCGATTGTGGTGGAGATGGATACGATAGGGTCTTTTAAGAGACTCCTGGACAGGTACATGGAGCTTAGAAAAATATAGGGCTATGGGTAACCTTAGGTAATTTTTAAAGTAAGTACATGTTCGGCACAGCATTGTGGGCCGAAGGGCCTGTATTGTGCTGTAGGTTTTCTATGTTTCTATTCAGCCCATCAAGTCTGCTTGGCATCATTGGCTCTATTTGGGAACAGTGGATATACATTTTATGAGTAAAATTAAGAGAGTCATGGAGAAGTACAGCACAGAATCAATGCTTTGGCCCATCTAGTCCATGCCAAACCACTTAAACTGCTGACTCCCATTGACCTGCGCCGGGACCAGAGCCCATACTCCTACCATCCATGTACCTATCCAAACTTCTCTTAAAGGTTGAAATCAAGCTCGCATGCACCACTTGTGCTGGCAGCTCATTCCACACTCTCACCACCCTCTGAGTGAAGAAGTTTCCCCTCATGCTCCCCTTAAACTTTTAAACTTTTCACTTATCATCATTAACCCATGACTTCTAGTTGGAGTACCATCCAACTTCAGTGGAAGAAAGCCTACTTGCACTTACCCTATCTATACCCCTCACAATTTTGTATACCTCTATCAAATCTCCTCTCGGTCTTCTACATTTCAAGCGATAAAGTCCTAACCTAGTTAATCTTTCCATATAACTCAACTCCTCCAGACCCGGCAACATCATTGTAAATTTTCTCTGTACTCTTTCAATCTTATTTACTTATTTCCTGTGGTAGGTAAACAAAACTACACACAATACATCAAATTAGGCCTCACTAACTTCAACACAAAATCCCATCTCCTGTGCTCAGTACATTGATTTATGAAGGCCAATGTGCCAAAAGCTTTCATCATGACCTGATGTAAATGTGACGCCACTTTCAATTAACTATGGACCTGTAGGGTACTCTTCAATGCTCTACCATTCACTGTGTAAGACCTGCCCCGGATGGTCCTACTGACGTGCACTACTTCACACTAAGCTGCATTAAGTTCTATCTGTCATTTTTCAGCCCATTTTTTCAGTTGTTGCAGATCCCTCTGCAAGAAATGATAGCCTTCCTTGCTGACTAATACACCCACAATGTTGGTGACATTTGCAGATTTGCTAATCTACTTAACCACATTATCATCCAGATCGTTGATGTAGATGACAAACAATAACAGACCCTACACGGATCCCTGTGGCACACCACTTGTCACAGGCCTCCAGTCAGAGAGGCAACCCTCTACTACCACTCTCTGTTTTCTCCCACGTAGACAACATCTAACTCAATTTACTACCTTATCCTAAATTTTGAGGAACCGAACCTATTGACCAACCTCCCATACAGGACCTTGTCAGGTGCCTTGCTAAAGTCTATGGAGGCAACATTCATGACCTTGCTTTCATCCACTTTCCTGATAACTTCCTTAAAAAAACTCTATAAGATTGGTTGGACATGAACTACCACACACAAAGCCATGGAGACTATCTTTAATCAGTCCATGTCTATCCAAATACTTAAATGTCCCGTGCCTTGGAATATCTTTCTGTAATTTTCCCATAAAGGATGCCTGACCCACTGGCCCATAATTTTGTGGTTTATATTTGGAAATTTTCTTGAACAGCTGTACAACACTGGCTATCCTCCAATCCTCTGGTACCTCACCTGTTGCTAAGGACAATTTAAATATCTCTGCTAGGGCCATGGAAATTTCTGCACGCCTCCTGTAGGGTCTGAGGGAACACCTTGTCAAGCCCTGGGGTTTGCCTCAGGGTAGCAAACACCTCCTCTTCTGTAATCTGTAGCGAGTCCATGAGTTAATGCTGCTTTGGCTCACTTCTCTAAATTCGGTGTATGTCGTCTGCATAAATACAGATGCAAAAAAATTATTTAAGATCTCTTCCAAGTCTTTTGGTTCCACACTTTGATTACCATTCTGATCTTCCAGAGGACCAATTTTGTCACTTGCAATACTTTTGTTCTGAACATATCTGTATAAACCCTAAGGAATTGTCTGCTCGAGCAACCTCATGCCTTCTTTTAGCTCTTCTGATTTCTTTCAAATGTATTCTCTTGCCTTTCTTATACTCCGTAAGCAACTCTTTTGTTCCTACCTGCCCACACCTGCTATGCACCTCCTTTTTTCTCTTAACCAGGGCCTCAATATTTCTTGAAAACCAAGGCTCTCTACACTTGCTATTTTCACCTTTTATTCTGACAAACACAAACAACCTTTGTGCTCAGAAAATTTTGATTTTGACTTGGAAGCACTTACCAAGTACTCCTTTGCCTGTCCCAGTCCTCATTTGCCAGATCATTTCTGATACCATGAAAATTGGCCTTTCTCCAATCTCAACCCGCGGACCGCACCTATCTTTTTGCGTATTTCCTTTAAAACTAATCCCATTGTGGTCACTGGATGCAAAGAGTTCCTCTTCACAAACTCTTGTCACCTGCCCTGTCTCATTCCTTAATAGCAGATCCAGTATCGCATGCTCTCTCTTTGGGATTTCTATATACTGATTAAGGAAACTTTCCTGAACATATTTGACAAACTCTATCCCATTTAGTCCTTTGACTGTATGGGAGTTCCAGTCAGTATGTGGAAAGTTAAGATCACCTACTATAACAACCTTATGTTTCTTGCAACAGTCTGTGATCTCTTTACAAACTTGCACATCTAAATCCCAAGAATTGTTGGTTGGTCTGTAATATTGCCTCTTTAACATGGTCGTACCTTTCTTATTTCTCATTTCCACCCATAACGCCTCACTAGTCGAGTTCTCCAGCCTGCCCTGCTGGAACACTGCTGCGACATTTTCCCTGACTAGTAACACCACCCCTCCTCCTTTAGTGCCTCCCACTCTGTCACATCTAAAACAATGGAACCCCAGGATATTCGGCCTGCCAACCCTGCCCCTCCTGCAACTGTCTCACATTGGCTACAGATTAATAATTCCAGGTGTTGATTCGTGCCCTGAACTCATCTGTCTTTTCCACGATATTTCTTGTGGTGAAATATACGCAGCTCAGGACACTTAGCTGCACCATTTGATTCCTGACTTTGTCTGAGGTCTTACCAACAACTGTCCCCATAGCCACTCCTCTAACTGTCCTGGCACTCTGGCTCCCAGCCCCCTGCAACTCTAGCTTAAACCTCACTGTGCAGCATTAACATTATCCTTCCTACTAGGGTATTAGTCCCCCTCCAGTTCAGGTGCAAACTGTCTCTTCTGTACAGGTCCCACCTTTCCAATGATCCAACAATCTTATGCCCTCCCTCCTACATAACTCCTTAGCGAAGTGGTAAACTGTATAATCTTACTTGATCTGGCTTCACCAGCACATGGCACGGGTTTCAATCCTGACATCACAACCATGGAGGTCCTACACTTTAAATTGGCATCTAACTCCCTGAACTCCCTCTGCAGAACCTCATCATGTGTCCTAGTTATGTATTTGGTACCTATATGGAGGAAGGCTGGGGGACCTTCTTTTGGCTGTTCACCCTCCTACTTGAGAATACTGAGGTCTTGATCCAAGATGTCCCAGACCCTGACACCCGGTGAATCTCATTCTCACCCACAGAACCTATTTTCTGTTCCCCTAACTAACAAATTCCCTAACACCACAGCTCACCTCTTCGCCCCCTCCACAGAGCCAGCCTCAGTGCTAGAGACCCAATTGCGGTGACTTCCCTCTGTTAGGTCAACCCCTCTCACAGCGTCCAAAGTGATATACATGCTGTTGAGGGGGATGGCCACAGTGGTCCTCTACACTGGCTCCTTAAACCCTTTGCCCTTCCTGACTGTCACCCAGTTTCCTGAGTCCTGCAACTTGGGTGTAACTATCTCTCTATGTGTCCTATCTATCACGCCCTCAGCCTCCCGAATGATCCAGAATTCATCCAGGTCTAGCTCCAACTCCGTAATGCTAATTCTTAGGAGTTAGCAGTCAGGGACATTGGAGGCCCCCAGCCCTCCTCCATCCCTCAAGAGGAGCATCCTGCTATCCTTCCTGGCATCGCTACCATCTTAACTGAGCAAAGGTAAAGAAGGGCGGGAATAAAACTTTACCAAGAGTTTTTCTCTTTTGCTTTCTCTGACTGAAGCCTCTCTTCACTGAAGCCTTGAAGATCTCAAGCCTCAGAAGCTCCACTCTGACTCTGTCCAGTCCGACAGTGGCTGCTGTGATGAAGTCCAGTCCACTTGCCCTGCCTTACTTTAATTTGTTTCTGCTAGTCAATCCCAAATGCCAACTGGCCGCTGCTCAAAGCTCCAAAAAACTGCCACATGCCTGTGCCTTTAATAGTTGATCAGCAAAGCTGAGTGAATTATGTCCTCTCAAGCTTCTGATCTCTGTGATTGGTCACTGGTCAAAGTTCCAAATAAACACCACAAGCCTCTGCTTTTAATAGTCAATCAGCCAACCTGGGTGAATCATCTGGATCATTGCAACTGAATTCTACCAAATGACCTGTAATGTTCTTCATAAACAGTCAAGTTCCATCCATGAGAAACGGAATTCCCTGATGGCTAGTGTATCTGGTGCTGCCTCATGTGAGCATTGATGAGACCCAATGTAAATTGGGGGAAGTTTTGTCAAGCAGTTCTGTTCCATCCACCAAGAAGTGAAACTTCCCATTGGCCAACCATTTTATTTCCTAATCCCATTCCTGTTCTGCCATGTCCTACCATGATGAGGCCACTCTCAGGGAGGAGAAACAACACGGTTTATTCCGTCTAGGTAGCCTTCGATATGATGGCATGAACATCGATTTCTCCTTCTGGTAACTTTTTCCTTCCCCCTTCCCTCTTCTCATCTCCACTCTGGCCCCTTCTCCTCACCTGCTTCTCACCTCTCCCTGGTGTCCCTCCTCACTCCCTCTCACCCATGGTCCACTCTCCTCTCCTATCAGATTCCTCCTTCTCCAGCTCCTTGCCTTTTCCACCTATCATCTCCCCCACCCACATGGCTTCACCTACTCCCTTCTAGCTTGCCCTCCTTCCCCTCCCCTCACCTTTTTATTCTAGCATGTTCCCCTTCCTTTCCAGTCCTGGTGAAGGGTCTCAGTCTGAAACGTCAACTGCTTATTCATTTCCAGAGATGCTGAGTTCTTCCAGCATTTTGTGTGTGTTGAAATGAATCTCAGATTAATCTATGGTAACATAGAAGTACTTTGATAATAAATTTATTTTGAACTTCGCTAGCATTGCAAGTGACAACATTTGTATAAAGTTGGAGGGTGGTGTAAATGTGAAGTACAATGCATGACATTCCAAAGTGGTCAGGCTACCCTAACTCTAAATGATAATGTCACGTGGGATATGCAGGTTGCCAAGCAGATGAGAGATGAAACTGATTAGAGGCAGCCGTTTTGCTTCACATTTCCAACTCTACAACCTGCTACAATTTGCACTGTCCAGCTGACCATAAGTTACATGTGAACTTTATTTAGAGCAGGGGGTTCCCAACTTTCTTATGTCATGGACCCCTACAGTTTAACCAAGAGGTCCATGGATCCCAAGTTGGGAATCCCTGACTTAGAGATACACTGTAGCACAGGCACTCTGAGCTGTGTCACCACAGAAACCCTGACTTAACCCTGACCTACTGAATCACGGGACAATTCCAAAAAAACAGAAAGAAAGGAAAGAAAAACGAGTTTTGGGTTGGGAGGAGAACAGCCCAGGCGGCTGATGTAGGGCAAATGACGATCCATTAAAAACGAAGATGAATGTAATGTGACAGAGCTACAAGTGGGAGGAGACAGAAAAAAAAATGGAACATATAATTATGGAAGATACCCTGTAAACATGAAGACACCATGGACTCTGACTTCGAAGACTATGGTTAAAACTGTCTATATATTTTAAATAACACATGCAGAACTTTGGAGGAGCTCAGCAGGTCAGGCATCATCAATGGAAATGAATAAACAGTTGATGTTTTGGGCTGAGACAGGAAAGGAAGAAGGAAGAGCAGAATAGGAAGGTGAAGAGCAGGGAAGGAAGACAAACTGGCAGGTGACCGGTGAAGCCCGATGAGGGCATGAAATAAGAAGCTGGGAGGGGATGGTGGAAGAGGTGAAGGGCTGAAGAAGGATGAACCTGATAGGACAGGTAAGTAGACAATGGGAGAAAGGAAACGAGGACGGGAACCAGGGGAAGATGATAGACAGCTGAGGAGGAGAAGAGAAGAGATAACAGAGGAACCAGAGTGGGGAATGGAAGAAGTTGGAAAAAGGAAGGGGAAAAATTACTGGAACTTGGAGAAATTGATGTTCCTGCCATCAGGTTGGTCGCCAGCCAGACGGAGTAGAGGTTTTACTCCTCCAACCTGAGAGTCGCCTCGATATGGCAGTAGAAGAGGCCATGGCCATCATGTTGGACTGGGAATGGGGGCTGGAATTAAAATGTTTCACCACGGGAAAATCCGGCTTGTTGCAGATACAGCGAAGACGCTTGACAAAACGTTCCCCCAATCTTAAACTTGGTCTTAAACCAGAGATCGGCCATGGAATTACAGAGGTTTTATTACATGCATTTTGCTTGCTAAAGCTGTATGTTTTGTTTTTGTTTTTGTTTTGAGTGAAGATAAATATAACTACAATGTATTAGTCAGAATATCATCAATTTGAGCCATTTTAACACATTTAAGAATGTTGATTTTTTTCATACAAAATGTTATAATAACTAATGAAATATAATAATTAAACTTTTTAATAACTAAATAACTTTTAATAAGCAATCAAAGGCAGAGTGGAGCTTTGAGGAAATGAGATACTCCTGTGACTTGTTGACAGAATTTATTTGGGTAAGTTTCCTTTTAGCACACAATTGTGTTACAGAATAGAGAAAAAGACCTACAGAATTTATTTACATCTTGAAAACTCTTCCCGAATTAGGCTAATTTGAGTTTTTCATAAGCCTGGATTTAATCCAGGATATGCTTATCTTTCAAAAAAAAAGATCTATGTGTGCAACCAAATGTTCTCTTTTGTACGATAACTAATTACTAATACTGCCAACAGAAACTTCACGCCATTCTTCTGACTGCTACATTGGCAGAGACGTTAACCTGTCTAAAATAAATTGCTTAACAATATTATTTTCATTTGTAAATGCAAGATGCTGAGCAAACATTTGATTTCCACTAAATTCAGTAATGCTGCATTTCAGAAGCACAGCAGAGCATGTGAGAACATACATTCAGTGGTACGTCTGCATCTACCAAAGTGGCCACATGGTCTTCTGCTGCTGTAGCCCATTCACCTCAAGGTTCAACACGTTATGCTTCCTGAGCTGCTGTTCTGCACACCACTGCTTAGCGCGTGGTTGAATTACTGTCACCTTCCTGTCAACTCAAACCAGTCTGGCCATTCTCCTCTGACTTCTCTCATTTAAAAAGGTGTTTTCACCCACAGAACCTTTGCTCGGTAGATGTGTGAAAATCCCTGGAGATCATCCTGTACCTAATAAAGTGGCTACAGAGTGTATGTTCATGGTCTTCTGCTGCTGTAGCCTGTCCACTTCAAAGTTTGGTGTGTTATATGTTCAGCAATGCTCTTTTGCACACCACTGTGTGATGCGTGGTTATCTGAGTTACTGTCCTGCTCCTGTCAGCTTGAACCAGTCTGCCCATTCAACTCTGACCTCTCTCACTAACAAGGTGCTTCCCCCCCAGAACTGCCCCTTAATGGATTTTTTTTTTTGCTTTTTACTCCATTCTCTGTAAACTCTAGAGACTGCTGTGTTTGAAAATCACAGGAGATCAGCAGTTTCTGAGACACTCAAACCACCCTGTCTGGCACCAGCAATTATTCCACAGTCAAAGTCACTTAGATCATATTTCTTCCTCATTTTGAAATCTGGTCCGAATAATAACTGAATCACTTGCTGAACCAATGCTTTTATGTACTGAGTTGCTGCCACGTGATTGGTTCATTAGATATTTGCATTTATGAGCAGATATACAGGAATACCTAGTAAAGTGGCCACCGAGTGTACTGGTGCTAATGACCAGGGCTGAATTGCTCAGTGATCAAGTTAACAATTATTTCTTCTTATAGGTAGTAACCTACATCCATTAGTCAGTTAAACAATCATTAGGCAGTTTAAATGGCTTAGCATGGACTAAATGGGCCAAAGGGCCTGTTTCTGTGCTGTACTTTTCTGAGACTCTATGACTCTAGTATTGATGGTATGTAGTATGCACTTTTAGTCATTGCTGGGTGTTTTATATGCAAATTACTTTTCTTCTTCAGCTTTTTGCACTTAAGACCTTTGGAATCATAGAGTAATACAGAGTAATTCTGGAATCATAGAGTAATATGGAGTAATTCTGGAACATAAAGTAATACAGAGTAATTCTGGAATGATAGAGCAATCATAGTGTAATACAGAGTAATTCTGGAATCATAAAGTAACCATAAAGTAATACAGAGTAATTCTGGAATCATAGAGTAATCATAGAGTAATACAGAGTAATTCTGGAATCATAGAGTAATCATAGAGTAATACAGAGTAATTCTGGAATCATAGAGTAATACAGAGTAATTCTGGAATCATAGAATAATCATAGAGTAATACAGAGTAATTATGGAATCACAGAGTAACACAGAGTAGTTCTGGAATCAAAGAGTAATCATAGAGTTTCTTTAATGGAAACAGGCCCTTCAGCCCAAATGGTCCATGTTAACCACAGCATCTTCCCTGCTAGTGCCCTTTACCTGCATTCTTTCAAAACGCCCCATGCCTCTACCTTCCATGTACCTATCAAAATTCCTCTTAAATGTTGCAATTGAACTCACCTTGGCCACTTCCTCTTCTAGCTCATTCCAGCTACTCATTGCCCAGTGCTTAAGGAAGTGACTGAGATCAGCAGTGCTGAGGTTGAGAAGATTGAGAACTTCAGGTTCCTAGGCGTGAACATTACCATTTGACTGTCTTAGTCCAATGGCCAAGAAAGCTCACTAATACTTCTACTTCCTCAGGAGGCTGAAGAAAGCAATCTGTCTGGATGCGTAATGGCTTAGTCTGGCAACTGGTGTGCATGTGACCACAGGAACCTGCAAAGAGTTGTGGACACAGATCAGCACACCAGAGGAACCAGCTTCTCTCCATGGAATCTGTCTATATTTTGCTTTGTCTCAGTAAAGCAGCCAGCGTGATCGAATACCTCACCCACCATGGACGTTCTCCCTTCTCCTCTCTTCCACTGGGCAGGAGATACAAAAGCCTGAAAGCACACACCATCAGGCTCAAGGACAGCTTAAAGTCTAAAATATACCGAGGATGTATTCTCCAATGGAGTAATTCTTCTGGAATTCTTAACATTTTTATGCTTAACTTTGCTTCCATTTTTGGATAACAATGTGCTCGCTAGCTTTGTGGCAGTGGCTACCCGTTATAACTCCACCGCCCATCCCTGTTCTGACATGTCTTCCCATAGCCTCCGCTACTACCATGATGAGGCCACTCTCAGGTTGGAGGAGCAACACCTCAGACTCATTTTGGATAGCCTCCAACCTGAGAGCAGGACCATCAATTTCTTCAACTTCTGGTAATTTCTCCCTCTCCCCCTTCTCTCTTTTACCAGCCCCCATTCTGACTCCCCTCTTACCACACCCCCTTTCATCAACTGCTTCCTTTCTCCCATGTTTCACTCTCCTCTCCTATCAGATTCCTTCTTCTTCAGCTGCTTACCTCTTTCTCCATCACTTCCTAGCTGCTCGTTTAATCTCTCACACACACACACACACACACACACACACACACACACACACACACACACGCGCGCGTTTATTTATTTATTTGTTTGTTACTGCCAGGGGAGGTAGTGTAGATAAGCTTTCAGTACCTATTAAATACTCCCAGTGCTATGTCTGAAATAGCCTCTGACAAACAAGTCCAGCTCCTGGCCCTCACACGTGGCTTAGCTATCAAACCTGTTGGAACCATTTCTACTGACAGTAGAAGGGGCAAAGATGGGTTACTGGTGCCTTAGATCCAGTTGCTCTGGGCAGTTGGGGCTCTTCAGCCGTGGTTGGCAGCTCATCTAGGAGAAGGAAAACTCTGATCTCAAACCTCCGCTGCCTTGTGGCTATACCCACCCATGGGGAAGGCTTTGGGAGTAAACCGTGAGTTAAAATTTGGAGGTGGAGTCTAAGGCAGTCCTAGGTGGACTGACAACTCCTGTGACATCCCTGTTGCCTAACCATATTGGTTTCTGCTGTTGGATTCATCAGCTGTGTGGCGTTATGGAGCCTCCTACATGGGCAAGAGTTTGCTCTTCATATTGTACAGCCTTGGCTTGCGTATCGCATGGACAGCTGGGCTGCAGCATTCAATGTCGACCCTGACCAACGGAGGGCCTCAACTGTTTTTTGTGTACTTCTATAGAATGTCTTTTTTTTGCACGTTGGTTGTTTGTCCATTGCTGTGTGCAGTTTTTCAGTGATATGATTCTACTGTGTTTCTTTGCATCTACTGTGAATGCCCACGAGAAATTTTATTTCAGCATATTATATGGTGATATAAATGTACAAACGTATTACTTTGATACTAAATTAACTTTGAACTTTGAACTTTGAATTTTCTCTACCAATCAAGTACAAAGAGCCACAGTTTGAGTTAACTTACAACATCAACCATGTAAAATCTTATTTGTTTGATATATGTCCTTGTCTGATTGCAACGGAGTGCAATCAGAAGTGGTTATGTGCAGTATGAATTCAACCTTCTGGCTGCTGAAAACACAGTAAAGTTGAAAGTTTGCACTGAGGGAAACAATGTAATTTAAGGCCAGGCTTTCTACCGTATGATGCATGCCCCAGTAATTATCATTCAGTGAAGGGTTTCCAAACTTCGTGCTTAAACTTTTTTGTACAGTAGATCAAGTTTCAGGCATTGACTAATCCAGGAGTCACCTCCATCAGTAAGAACAGTTAATGACAAGTTTCATTTATACTGTATAAACTTTCCTAAAATCAACATTTCTCTTGAGTGTTTGGTAAAAAGTAGAAGGGTAATTCAGACCCATGACGACTACCATCTAGAAGGATGAGAATAGCAGATACCTGGGAACACCATCACTTGGAAGTCCCCCTCCAAGTAACTCACCATCCTGACTTGGAAACATATCGCTGTTCCTTCATTGTCACTGGGTCAAAATCATGGAATTCCCTCTCCAACAGCACGGTGGCTGTACCTACACCTCAGGGACTGCAGCGGTTCAAGAAGGCAGCTTCTCACCACCTTCTCAAGGGCAAATAAGGATGAGGGAATAAATGTTAGCTCAGCTGGCGACACCCACATCCCATAAATGAATAAAAAAATGTATTTTAAAAAGTCATAAAACAGAGCTAGAGTCATAGAACACTACAGCATAGAAACAGGCCCTTTTGCCCATCTAGACCATGTGACCTGCACCCAGACCATATCTCTCCATACCCCCCCATCCATGTATCTATCCAAATTCTTAAATGTTGAAAACATCCACAACTTGCCACACTATCACTACCCTCTGACTGAAGACATTCCCCCCCATGTTCCCTTTAAACATTTTATCTTTCACCCTTAGCTCATGACCTCGAGCTGTAGTTTCACCCAGCCTCAGTGCAAGCAGCCTGCTTGTGTTTGCCCTATTGATACCCCTCTTCATTTTGTATTATCATGAAGACCATCATTATGTGCCATGTCATATGACGTATGATGCCTTTCCATGACCATGATTGTTCTCGGCAAATTTTTCTACAGAAATGGTTTGCCATTGTCTTCTTCTGGGCAGTGTCTTTACAAGATGGGTGGTCCCAGCCGTTACCAGTACTCTTCAGAGGTTGTCTGCCTGGTGTTAGTAGTCACATAACCAGGACTTGTGATATGCACCAACTGCTCATACGACCATCCACCACCTGCTCCCAAGGATTCACCTTGACCGGGGTTCTACACCTTGCTCAGGGGTGACCTGCAGACTAGCAGAGGGAAGGAGCATCTTACACCTCCTTTGATAGAAACATATCTCCACCCCAACACACAATTTTGTTTACCTCTATCAAATATCCCCTCATTCTCCTATGCTCGAGAATCGGAGGGCACAGACACAGAATAAAATAGCTCTGCTTTCTAACAGGCAGAATGATGGGGAAGAATTGCCTCACTAAGATTATGGTGAATCTGTGGGATTCATTGCCACACGCAGCTGTGGAGGCAATTCACTGAATATATTCAAAGTGCAGGTTGATAGGTTCTTATTTACTCGGGATGTCAAAGGTTACGGGGAGAAGGCAAGCGAATGGGGTTCAGAAGAACAATAAAGCAGCTATGATGGAATGGCAGGAAAGATTCAATGGGCAGAGCAGCCTAATTCTTCTCCTATGTTCTATAGTCTTATGGTTTTACAAAGTCCTAAGCCATTCAGCCTTTCCTGCTTCTCAGGAAAAAACTACAAAAGGATTGTAGGAAGGATGACAGATAGAATACAACTCTTTCTGGAGTGCTCTGCAAGAAGGCACTTTAAATGAAGAATGGTTTGGCTGAAATCCTGTTAGCTAAATTCCCATGGTTTCCCAGCTCTCAGTGCATTAAAATGCAGTGGATGAGAAATTGTGAAGTGGAACACATCCGGGCCATTAGGCCTCAGGCCATGATGTTTCAGTCACATCAGCATCCGTGCTCCAATGCTTCTCTGTAGGAAATTGTTGATGCATTTCCATCCTGCTAATGTTTCCAAGTCTCCTTTAAACATGCTCTGAGAATGGATAGAAAGCATTCACACAATTACTTTTTTTTTTATCTAGAGGTGCAGCACAGAATAGTTCCTTCCAGACCTTCGAGAGTGCCGCCCAGCAACCCATTGATTTAACCCTATCCTGATCGGGGACAATTTACAATGCCCAATTAACCTACTGACTGGTCCATCTTTGGACTGTGCGAGGAAACTGAAGGAAACCCACAGATTCCACAGACAGGACATACAAACTCCTGAAAGAGGAAGCCGGGATTGAACTCTAAACTTTAATTCCTCGAGTTGTAATAGCATTGCACTAACCACTGTGCTTCCTTGGCACCCGTGCACAACTCTGTTTTTAATCATTTGGCACACCATTTTCAGTTGTGATTTTTAAGTCCCTGGAAAGTTGTCATTTTAATGCACCTTCAGAACATAGCATGTCACAGGCCCTTCAGTCCCCAATGACTATACTTGAACTTTCCCTGGCCTAGACCTCTAATGAAAGGAGTAATTTGAAGTAGCTCCCACATTTTCATTTTTCTTGAAAGCTCTAGTACATTGAACGACTCAATAACTTGGCTTCATTATAATACCTTCATTCTTCCCTCAGCTCCATTAAGCGCCCCAAAGAGACCTTCTAGCTGAGGCATCACTTCACCTGCGAATCTTTTGAGTGTCCAATGCGCTGACGAAGCCCTTCTACATTGGTCAGACCCTTGGTAGAATGGGGACCACTTTGTCAAGCAGCTCCACTCTATCCACAAAAAAAGTGGAATTTCCCTGTGGTCAACCATTTTAGTTTCTCTCCTATCATATTCTTTCTTCTCCAGCCCTTTACCTTTCCCACCCACCTGGCTTCACCTATCACTTTCTAGCTATCTTTCTTCACCTCCTCCCAATTTTTTATTCTGGCATCTATCCCCTTCCTTTCCAGTCCTGATGAAGGGTCTCAGCCTGAAATATCATAAGACCAAAAGACCATAAGACCATAAGACATAGGAGCAGAATTAGGCCATTCAGCCCATCAAGTCTGCTCCACAATTCCATCATGGCTGATCCTGGATCCCACTCAACCCCCTACACCTGCTTTCTCCCCATGCCCTTTGATGCCATGACCAGTCAGGAAACTATCAACTTCCGCCTCTGTGACAGAGCATTCCACAGATTCACTACTCTCTGGCTAAAAACAAATCCTCCTTACCTCTGTTCTAAAATGTTGCCCCTCAATTTTGAGGCTGTGCCCTCTACTTCTCTAGTTCTGGATACCACCACCATAGAAAACATCCCCTCCACATCTACCCTATCTAGTCCTTTCAATGAGATGCCACATTCTTCTAAGTTCCAGTGAGAACAAGCCCAAAGCTGCCAAATGCTCCTCATATGCTATCTACTTCATTCACGGAATCATCCCTGTGAACCTCCTCTGGACTCTCTCTAATGACAACATATCCTTTCTGAGATATGGGGCCCAAAACTGTTGACAATACTCCAAGTGCGGCCTGACTAGTGTCTTATAAAGCCTCCGCATTATCTCCTTGCTTTTATATTCTCTTCCCTTTGAAATAACTGCCAACATTTCATTTGCCTCATTACCACAGACTCAAACTATAAATTAACCTACTGGGAGTCTTGCATGAGGACTCTTAAGTCCCTCCGCAACTCTAATGTTTGAACCTTCTTCCCATTTAGATAACAGTTTTCACTATTGTTCCTTTTACTAAAATGCATTATCATACATTTTCCAAACACTGTATTCCATCTTCCACATTTTGCCCATTCTTCCAATTTGTCTAAGTCCTGCTGCAATCTCATTACTTCCTCAGCACTACCTATCCCTCCATGTATCTTTGTATCATCTGCAAACTTTGCCACAAAGCCATCAATTCCATTATCCAAATCACTGACAAACAATGTGAAAAGTAACAGTCCCAATACTGACCCCAGAGGAGCACCACTAGTCACTAGTCACCAACCAGGAACGGCCCCTTTTATTCCCACTCACTGCCTCCTGCCTGTCAGCCATTCCATTATCCATGCCAGTATCTTTCCTGTAACACCACAGGATTTTTTCTTGTTTGGCAGCCTCATGTGTGGCACTTTATCAAATGCCTTCTGAAAATCTAAGTAAATGACATCCACCGCCTCTCCTTTGTCCATCCTGCTAGTTACTTCCTCAAAGAACTCTAACAGATTTGTCAGGCAAAATATCCCTTTATAGAAACCGTGCTGACTTTGACTTATTTTATTATTAGTCTCCAAGTACCCCGAAACCTCATTCTTGATGGTGGATTCCAACACTTTCCCAACTACTGAGGTAAGACTAACTGGTCTATAATTTCTTTTCTTTTCTTTTCCTCTCTTCTTAAAGAGTGAAATGACACTTGCAATTTTCCAGTCCTCCTGGACCATGCCAGAATCAAATGATTCTTGAAAGATCATGACCAATGCATCCATTATCTCTTCAGCAACCTCTCTCACGACTCTGAGATGTAGTCCACCTGGTTCAGGTGACTTATCTACCTAAAGACCTTTGCGTTTGCAGAGCAATTTTTCTTTTGTAAAAGCAACTGCACTCATTCCTGCCCCCTGACACTCATGGAACTCTGGCACACTACTAGAGTCTTCCACAGTGAAGAGAGATGCAAAGTACCCACTAAGTTCATCTGCCATCTCTTTGTCCCCTAGTACTACTTCACCAGCATTATTTTCCGGTTGTCCAATAACAACTCTCACCTCCCTTTTACTCTTTATATAACTGAAAAAACTTTTAATATCCTGCTTTATATTATTGGCTAGTTTGTCCTCATATTTCATCTTTTCCCCTCTTACAGCTTTTTTAGTTGCCTTTTGTTGGATTCTAAAAGCTTCCCAATCATCGAATTTCCTGATCACTTTTGCTACCTTATGTATCGCGCTGTAATGTTTCACTGCTAATGTAATGGTTTCTCTGTAGCAGCAATGTTTGGGTTATGACTGGAAATAACAGGGCTTGGAATGTTGGGGGGCCTATCCAATGAGAGACATGCTGTTGCTTCTTGTGAGTCTGGAAGAGATTTTTGCGGTCTTTGGCGAGAGGAGAAGAAGGAAGACGTGTGTGGAAAGAGTTGGTAGACCACCGGATGGAGTGGACCGGGAACGAGAGTCCGAAGGTCGGCAATGCTCGGTCGACGGTTGATGAATGGCGGTATTTGTGAGCTCCAAGGTGCACTTTTGACTTTTCTCTTAAATGGGCCCTTCTTCTTTTTATTTTCTTTACTAACCTTATATTCAGATTAAGATTTATGAAGTTCAATCAGTTAATTGCATATGGCATACTGTCTGATCTTTTGCGGTGCGGATTTGTAACCAGGCAACACATCACGCAATATCTACACAAATGAGATTTCCCTGATTGGCTAATGAGCTTTGATGAAAATCATCTCTGATTGGCTAATTGTAAGACGCATCAATCAATAAAGGAAATAAAGGCTCGAGTGGAGTGGATATTTGCTTGAGAAGTAGGTTAAGAGATGTGTGAGACTTTGGTGAGCAGAGGTGCAGGTAAAGTTCCTTTTCTGTCTTGGAGAATTCCACTGTAAGTTTGGGCAGTGGTATGCTTCTCCTGTAGCTGTGTGAGATCAGGGAGTCTCTCAGTGTCCATGATGACCTCATCTCTGGGAAGTGTGTACAAGTACATATCCTGACTGACCACATGAAGGAACTAGAGCTGGAGCTTGATGCATTCAGGATGAACAAAGACGTTGAGATTTTCATAGATGTTAGCTTTAACACAGTGAACAATACAGCAATATGTCCAGGAAATTGGAGGCATGGCTCAGGTACAGGCAGTTGGGATCAAGTGAATCTCTGGTGTATAAGGGCAGGGTGGGGATACGTCTCTACCAAAGGAGGTGTAAGGCGCTCCTTCCCTCCACTAACCTGCAGGCCACCCTTCGGTGAGGTGTAGCACCTGTTTTATACCCCCCGCCCCCCAGCCGATCAGGGTCACGTGAAGCCAGGGGAGCAGGTGGTGGATGGTTGTATGAGTAGCCAGTGCGTATCACAAGTCCTGGTTATATGACCACTGATGTCAAGCAGACAATCTCTGGAGAGTATGGCTGGGGTGATCCATCTTGTAAAGACGCTATTCAGAAGGGGCAATGGCAAATCGTTTCTGCAGAAAACTTCACCAAGATCAGTCACAGTCATGACCATAATAACCCATGTCATATGGCACGGCACATCATGATGATGGTAAGGGAAACAGGAATGTACTCAGGAAGGGAATCGGGAGGGCAAAAAGGGGACATAAGATAACTCTGGAAGAGAAGATTAGGGAAAAATGCATGGGAATTACATGTAAATTAAGGGAAAAAGGGAGAGCATAGGGTCACTCAGGGACTAAAAGGGATACCTTTGTGTGGAGCCCCAGGAGGTGGGGAAGACCTTCACTGAATTTCTGCTCTGGTTTGTTTTACTGTGCAGAAAAACATGATGAATTTCACATCAGAACAACTAAATAAGAAGGCCTTGAACAGTCCACATTTGAATTCTCTGCTGTGTTCCTGGGTACAGCTTACAATATTCAAGGGCAGATAGCAAGCAAATGCTTGATGTACTCTGTGCCATGGTTAACAGACAAGAAACAGCCTTCCCTTTTACACCTCTCACCTCCTTTCCAGGGACTTCAGTCAGGTTAGCTTGAAGAAACACACACAAAATGCTGGAGGAACTCAGCAGGCCAGGCAGCATTTTGTGTGTGTTGCTCAGATTCATTCTTGTTTGTAGCTTGAAGAAATCTCTGCCAAATCACCTTCAGGGTGCTGGTCACATCATGACAGGCATGGAAACACCCCAGAAACTTAAAAACCTACAAGGAATGGTGGACACAGTCCGGTCCATCACAGGAAAAGCCTTCCCACCACTGAGCACATCTGTAAGGAGCGCTGTCATGAGAAAACAGCATCCATCATCAAGGACTCCATGCTTTCTTCTCACTGTTGCCTTCGGGAATGATATACAGGAGTCTTATGTCACATACCACCAGGTTCAGGAACAGTTAATTTCCTTCAACTATCAGGCTCCTGAACTAGTGTGGATAATTCTCCTCACCTGAACACTGAACTGATCACTGAACGCAACCGATGAACTCACTTCCAAGGAACTCTACAACTCATGTTTTCAGTATTGCTTATATACTTACTTATTTTTTATTATTTGTCATTCTTTGTCTGTATGCAGGTTTTTATTGATTCTATAGTATTTCTCTGATCTTCTGTGAGTGCCTGCAAGAAAATGAATCCCAAGGTATTATAAGGTTACATATACATACGTTGATAGTGAAAGTGCTTTGAACTTTGACAGGGTGCTGGAAGTGTTAAAATGTTATGAAGAATGACAAATCCTTGGAGTCATTCCACATTTATCCACGAACTCTGTGGGAGGCTAAAGAAGAACTTGAGGGCCTACGTTATAGGGAAAGGTTCAGCAGGCTAAGATTTTACTCCTTGGAGTGTAGGAGAATGAGAGACGACCTTATAGAGGTGCATAAGTGATGTAAGTAGGATGAATGCAGTCAGTCATTTGCCCCCAGAGTGGGGAGGGGGGGATCAAGAACAAGAGAAGGATGGTGGTGGGGTGGGGAATATCACTGAAACCCATTGAATAGTGAAGGGCCTGGACAGAGTGGCTGTGGAGAGGATGTTTCCTGTAGTGAGGGAGTCTGGGACCAGAGACCATAGCCTCATAATAGAAAGATGTTTATTTAGAACAGAGGTGAGAAGAAATTTCTTATGCTATAGGGTAGTGAATCTGTGGAAATCATTCCCACAGACAGTTGTGGAGGCCAAGCCATTGCGTATATTTAAAGTGGAGATTGATAGGTACTTAATTAGTGAGGGCATCAACAGTTATGGGGAGAAGGCAGGAGAATGGGGTTGGGAGGGGTAATAAAGTTAGTTTTGATAGAATGGTGGAACAGACTCAATGGGCTGAATGGCCTAATTCTGCTCCTAAGTCTTATGGTCTTATGACAACTTGGAAGGCTATTAGCACTCAGCAGTGGGCTGAGCACGCATCCTTGAGGCACGCCAGTGTTGATTGTGAGTGAGGAGATGTTATTTCCAATCTGCACTGACCGTGGTCTCCCGGTGAGGAAATTAAGGATCCAATTGCACAGCGAGGTACAGAGGCCCAAGATCTGGAGCTTGTTGATCAGAACTGAGGGGATGATTGTGATTAACATTGAGCTATAAACAGCAGCCTGGCATAGGTATTACTATTGTCTTGGTAACCCAAGATTGAGTGGAGAGCCAGTGAGATTACATCCATTGTATATCTTTTGTGGCAATAGGGAAATTGCAGTGGGTTCAGGTCCTTGCTTAGGCAGGAGGGGATACTAGCTATACCTGTTCTCTCAAAGCTGTTCATCATAGTAGATGAGAGTGCCGCTGGGCAATGGACATTGAGCAGCTCGTTCTGCTCTTCTTGGGCCCTGGTGTTTATAGGAGAATGGGTCTGAGAGACATAAAAAATCAGCCATGATGGAATGGCGAAGCAGACTTAGTGGGCCAAACAGCCTAATTCTGCTCCAATGTCTACTAGTCTAAAGGAGATGGGTATAATGTGCGACAGTGAAGATTTAACAGGAACTGGAGGGGGCAACCTTTTTCCAGAAAGGTGAATTCAGCTGCCAGGGGAAGTGGTTGGGGCAGGTAAAATACAGTTTAATGGACAAGTACATGAATTGGAAAGGTTGAGAATTGCTGGCAATTGGGACAATCTTGGATGTGGCATCTTGGTCAGCATGGGCCAGTTGGGCCAAAGGGCCTGTCTCCTGTCTCCATATTCTATGACTCTGTGGCTAAAGAATGGACAATCCTGTTAGGTATGTGATCTAACTGGAAAACACAGATGTGTGGAAGAAATAGGGTCAAGTGTGTGCCCTGTTCATGATCAAAAATGCTATTGACTCTGATTGGCTCAGTTCATATTTGAATACAGTCCTTTTTGCTGAGGTAGTAACATATACTCTGTTAAAAATATCCAAATCAAGTGTCAATGCCCTTAGGGAATCACAGAAAAACTAGAAATAGGAAATACATTTAAAAATTATGAACTAATTCATTTTCAGGGCAGATGGAAATAATAATAATACAAAAGATATTTACAAGACATTTAATAACTGGATTCTTTAATCCAAATCAGTAAAGAGTACTTACATTTTAAGAAAAAGAGATCTATATTTACATTTCCATCCAAGTTTCATGAATACTGTGGGACTTAAAAAAACACATAAGTTTAAAAGTTCCTTTTCCTGTCTTCATTCAACAAGACAGTTATAGGAAGCATGTGTCATTATAACAAGGTATCTTAAATATGCCTTACACCTGCAAAGAAATAACTAAAATATTGCCAAAAAGTTGGATCATTAAACATACCAGCTGGGTGCTAACAGAAAGGGCGAATTAGAAACTTCAAAATAAAACTTCAGTACTTGGTAAGTTCCTTCAGAGATAATGATCATGGTTTGTAATGATTTAGGATCAATGAAGTTCAAAGTTAAAAGTAAATTTGTTATCGAATATACTGTATGTCCCCATTTACAACCATGAGATTTCTTTTTTTTTGTGGGCATTCACAAAAAATCCAAGAAACTCAGTGGAATCCATGAAAGACCGCTCCCAACAGGACGGATAAAGAACCAATGCGCAGAAGACAACAAACTGTGCAAATACAAAAAGAAAGAAAAACAGAATTAATAATAATAATAAGTATTGAGAACAGGAGGTGCAGAATCCATGAAAGTGAGTCCAGAGGTTGTGGGAACATTTCAGTGATGGGTCAAATGAAGTTGAGTGAATTTATCCACTCTGGACCAGGAGCCAAATGGTTGAGGGGTAATAACTGTTCCTGAACCTGGTGGTGTGAGTCCTGAGGCTCCCGTACCTTTTTTATTTTTCACGAAAATCTCGCCTGTGCATCTCACAAACTCCAGTTTACTTGCTATTAGTGTCTGTGGTTGCCATCAAAATGGGTGTGGGTTGTGTGGGAAGTGGGAAATTGACACTCTTTCCTTGACAACTCTCACTGCCGTCTGTTGTCCAGTACATCACGGATAAAAACCTCCCCACCACAGAGCATTTCTATGTGAAATGTTGCTGTAGAAAAACAGCATCCATCATCAAAGTCCCTCACCACCAAGGCTAGGCTCTTTTCTGCTGCCATCAGGTAGAAGGTACAAGAGCCTCAGGACTCACACCATCAAGTTCAGGAACAGTTACTATCCTTCAACCATCAGGGTCTTCAACAAAAGGCGATAGCTACACCCATTTAAGGACTCTTTTATCTTGTTATTTCATGCCCATTATTTATTGCTGTTTATGTATATCAGTATTTCCACAGTTTGTTGTCCATTGTTTATGGTTACTGTTCTATAGATTTGCCAAGTATGCCCGAAAAATAGAATCTCAGCGTTGTATGCGGTGACATGTATGTACTCTGATAATAAATTTCACTTTCAACTTTGGTCAGATGTGTCCTCAAGCCTCCGTAACCTCTGAAACTTGGATGTAAATGTAAATGTTATTGGGCGGGGGGGTATCAACAGGGTAAATGCAAGCAGGCTTTTTCCATTGATGTTGGGTGGGATTACAACTAGAGGTCAAGGATTACGGGTGAAAGATGTAAAGTTTAAGGGGAACATGAGGGGAAACTTCTACACTCAGAGGGTTGTGAGAGTGTGAAATGAGCTGCCAGCATAAATGGTGCATGTGAGCTCAATTTCAATGTTTAAAGAAGTTTGGATAGGTGCATGGATAATAGGAATATAGATCATAAGACCATAAGACCATAAGACAAAGGAGCAGAAGTCGGCCATTTGGCCCATCGAGACTGCTCCGCCATTTTATCATGAGCTGATCCATTCTCCCATTTAGTCCACACTCCCCCGCCTTCTCACCATAACCTTTGATGCCCTGGCTACTCAGATACCTATCAATCTCTGCCTTAAATACACCCAATGACTTGGCCTCCATTGCTGCCCGTGGCAACAAATTCCATAGATTCACCACCCTCTGGCTAAAAAATTTCTTCGCATTTCTGTTCTGAGTGGGCGCCCTTCAATCCTTAAGTCATGCCCTCTCGTACTAAACTCCCCCATCATGGGAAACAACTTTGCCACATCCACTCTGTCCATGCCTTTCAACATTCGAAATGTTTCTATTAGGTCTCCCCTCATTCTCCTAAACTCCAAGGAATACAGTCCAAGAACGGACAAACGTTCCTCCTATGTTAACCCTCTCATTCCTGGAATCATCCTAGTGAATCTTCTCTGAACCCTCTCCAACGTCAGCACATCCTTTCTTAAATAAGGAGCCCAAAACTGCCCACTGTACTCCAAGTGAGGTTTCACCAGCGCCTTATAGAGCCTCAACATCACATTCCTGCTCCTATACTCTATTCCTCTAGAAATGAATGCCAAAATTGCAGGCTATATAGAAGGCTATAGTCCAGCAGCAGGTCATTGGGAGTAGGCAGTTTAAATTGGTTTGGCACAGACTAGATGGGCTGAAGAGCCTGTTTCTGTGCTGTACTTCTTTATGACTCTATCTCTGGCAGCATCGGGTCCACAGATCGAGGGGATTGAAGGCTTCAGTAGGAAGGTCACAGACTTCTCCACCTTCACGGAAGTTTCCATTGATATTTGATGATTAAAAATTTCAGGAGATCCTTTTTTTTTACATGTAAAAAGATGTCCCCAGGGATTTCACTGTAATGCATGCATAACTCACTATGTTCAGCAAGGTATATTCCTCATTCTACGATGAATTATTTATAAAAGTCAGGATGTCCCTTTAGATCCAGTTTCTGTCCTGCTTAATTAAACTGAGCTGTGCATGCTGATGACATTACCAGGCATTGGAAATATGATAAGCAAATAAAAGTTTCATTTGGGTCAAGTCCTGGTCCAATTTCCCAATGGTGAGATTTTAACCAGAACTTGGAACAAAAAAAAACTTTAAAACAGGCACATTTCATCTTTTAAACATGGATTTGTTTTTTTTTTCACACAAAAACCGATTCAATTTCCAGGATATGTAAAATTTAACATCTGAATACTAAAGTGCCCCCCTTTGTCTAAATACAATGGTATTTTGAAAGGTCTGACAGAAGCGCTGTTTGTAGACTACTGGGAAGGAACTAACCTGATCCATAACTTCAAAGGATCTGTGGTCATGACAGACACACACTCAGTGACCACTTTATTCAGTACAGCTGTACTCCTGCTCATTATTGCAAAATCTAATCAGCCAATCATATGACAGCAACTCAATGCATAAAAGCCTGCAGACATGGTCAAGAGGTTCAGCTGTTGTTCAGACCAAACATCAGAATGGGGAAGAAATGCGATCCAAGTGACTTTGATTGTGGAATGATTGTTGGTGCCAGATGGGGTGAGTATCTCAAAAACTGCTGATCTCTTGGGATTTCCACAACAATGTTCTGTAGAATTTACAGGGAATGGTGCGAAAAGAGAGAAAAAACATACAGAGATTGGCAGTTCTGTGAGCAAAAATACCTTGTTAATGAGAGAGGTCAGAGGAGAATGGCCAGACTGGTTCAAGCTTACAAGAAGGCAACAATAACTCAAATGTTACAACAATGGTGTGCAGAAGAGCATCTCTGAATGCACAGCATGTCAAAACCTGAAGTGAATGGGCTAACAGCAGCAGAAGACCACAAACATACACTCAGTGGCCAGCTTATTAGCTACAGGAGGTAAATAGCCACTGAGTGTAAAATTTCATCAGAGCCTCATCCCGGTCCAATTTCACAATGGTGATATATTAACCAGAATTTGGAACAAAACAAAACTTTAAATCAGTCACAATTCATCTTTTAAACATAGACCTGTTTCTTTTCTGCATAAGAAAACCCAATTCAATTTCCAAGCATTTGTAAAATTTAACATCTGAATACTAAAGTGCCCATCTCTGTCTAAATACAATGGGATTTTGAAAGGTCTGATAGTAGTGCTGCTCGTAAACTTCCAGAAAAGAACTAAATCTATCCATAACCTCAAAGAATCTGTGGTCATGACAGATAATACAGTATGCAGAGGCATTTCCTATGAGTAATGTTATCATCCTAATTAAATGGCAAAGTACACTAATCCGATAAACGTAGTGGAATGAAATGTTTGTATTGCTGTGGTTTTCCAATCAGGTGTGACTTCAAATTACAGTCATTTGTAAAAACACGTATTTTGATCTGATTTCAAAGCTGTAATTCATTTTCCCTGCTATTTGTAGTGTCTGACAACAGTTGTTGCTTGATCTGAAATATCATTGTGCATGCATGAGTTGCTTAATCCTTTTGCCCTACAGTAGTCAACCATTTTGACACCCAAATTTTCCTATCATGTTTCAATTGCAATTGTCCTAATCATGAATATTTTAAAAGGATTATGTACTACAGTGTAAAATAATCAGAACCTCTGCCATTATGATCTTGCTATAAACAAATTTTATCAGAGAAAAGCAAAACTGTAAAAAGGCCAAAACATGAAGGCCTTTATTTTTATTTTACTTTATTTTATTGAGATACAGTGTGCAATAGGCCCTTCTGGCCCTTCAAGCCACACCGCCCAGCAATCTCTTGACTTAATCCTATCCTAATCACGGGACAATTTACAATGACCAACTAACCTACCAACCGGCACGCCTCTGGGCTGCGGGAAGAAGCCGGAGAACCCGAAGGAAATCCACAATGCCACAGTGAGAATGTAGAAACTCCTTACAGGGAGCAGTGGGAATTGAATCCAGGTCACTGGTACTGTAGAGTATTGCATTAACCACTATGCTACTGTGCCGCTCCAGATCCCAAAAATGGAATCTTGTTATTAATTTCTGAAATATTAATTAAACTATTTAGTTAGTATTTTGTTGGTACAACAATCTTACAAAGCCCAAGGTAATTAATTCTACCTTCAATGTCCTTAAGTGTTAATAGATATACATTTTGGTTCTAATCTGAGGAAGAATGATTCTGTGTTGTTCTCACGTTTTTATATGGCACTTCTTGAGATTTTTCTTCCCACTACAGTGTCAAAGTTAACACTTCAGGAGATGGTTCAATAAAGTCTGTTAGATTATGAAAATGACTGCATTTTCAGCCCCAGGAACTCTCACACGTGTGAATGTTTGTAATGGAAGATTCCCTGTGAGGTTCTGAGCTCACACCAAACATGTTTGGAAAAAGTTGCATTGCTAACTTGAAACTCTATTGTCAGTTACTTGCTGAAAGTGAGAGAACTGAAGTTAAGAGTGGACTGAAGAGACACAAAGAGTGAATTGGTGAGCAGCTCCCACTCAAAAGACCTCTTGTGAGGGAATTTTTAGCAGCAGTGGGATTGTAGCTTCTTGGAAAGGGCAGCCATTTATCATCGTCCCAAATGAAAGCATTCTTTGGACACAAATGTCTTTCGTTGCCTTTGTCCAATTACTGGGAGGAAAAGTGAGAAGGAAATGTCAAAATGCTGAAAGAGTGATGTATGGTGAGTAGTCAACCATCCTTTGTGCAGGCCTGGACAGTTTGTCAAATGGACGGGGCATGAGTCAAGCCCTAAGGTTGAAAGGTCATGACCTCAGGAGTGCTACGATCAGACTGTATAAGTGAGAGGATAACTACAAGTTTCAGCCGCAGTGGAAAGGAACAATGGTGAGAGCTGGACACAACAAAAAGCACATTTACATAATTCAGGTAAGATCCTTTATTGGAACTGACAGGGATGTGACAACATGAAAAGACATTGGAACATAATATGTCTCATTACAGAGAAACATTGCTGCTACGCAGTCCGAAGATGGGAATATAAATGAGGACCAAATCTCTAATAACATTTTAAATAAAATTGCAAGCAACTCTTTTGTTCAAGTCAGGCCTTCCTGTCTCACATTGAAAGTTACCTCAGCAAAGACAATTTGCATTTCACAAGACAGCAATGAGATATGTCAATTCACATCAGATCTAAGTATAATGCTTAATGAGAAAATGATACAGTATTTAATTATATGTTGTACCAATGTCAATATTACCAGCAGATTTGAGTTTGTTCTGTGAAAATGTGTTTCATTATGTCTCCAGCAACAACAATTATGGACTAAGAAACAAAAACATACAAAGGTGAGGTGTACAAGATTCAAGATTGTTTAATGTCATTTTGGCACACAAGTATAAAGAAGAACAAAAACATTGTTACTCCAGATCCGATGCAGGAAAAATATAATACGATATAGAACACAATAATAATAAAACAGCATAAATATAAATGGATAAGTTAGCTTATATAAGATAGCCTATAAATAATAGAAAAAATTCAAGTAGGTTTTAGAGAATACCACAGCATGGAGACAAGCCCTAAACAAAATTTTCAGTGACCTCAGGCTTAGCACCAATGCCAACAGAGTTTCAGTTCTAATGCTCCTAGATCTTCGACACAATTGACCACAACATTTTCCTAGGTTGCCTTGAGAACTGGCTTGGCCTCTCTGGTAGTGCCCTTAATTGGTTATTAATTAATGAATTATCTTGGAGAGGAATTTTTTGTCTGCAATAGACACTGATTTTCTAGAGATGCAATGTACCTTTTGGTGTTGCCTGGGGAAGCTGGCTTGGTTCCCTGCTCTTCTTGTTATACATACTCCCCTTAGGAGACATCATTAGAGAGCATAAACTCCATTTCCATCGTTATGCAGATGACACACAGTTGTACATCTCGGTTGAGCCTGATGATGATAACACCCTATCTTCTCTGACTTCTAGTCTGGTTGCAATAAACAAAGTGAGCAATAATTTCCTAAAAGTAATTAGGGGAGGGGGTAACATCGACCTAGACCATGAGAGGCCTGCATCGGGCATTTTCATGCCTTACAAGGCGCAGATTAGAAGCCTGTGTGGGGCGTCACTCCTTGCACAGACCTAGAGCAATGTGTGGTTAAGTGCCTTGCTCAAGGACACAAACATGCTGCTACAGCTGAGGCTTGAACTAGCGACCTTCAGATCACTAGACGGACACCTTAACCACTTGCCCAACACTAAAAGTAATTAAAGATAAAACAAGTATTTTTGTTGGTCCCAAAACCAAAAGAGATAAACTTTTTGTTAAACTTGGGTACTTGTCTACATTTGTAAATTCAGAAGTAACAAGTCTGATGATATCATTGATTCAGATTTGAATTTTAAATTCTACATAAAGAAAGTCACTAGAGCAGCATTTCTACACGAGAAATATTGAAGAGGTATGTCCATTTCTGTCACGTAATGATGCTGAAAAACTAATTCACACCTTTATATCAAATAGACTCAATTACTACAATGTACATTTTACTGGCCTTCCAAAGCAATCTAGTGACAAACTTCAACTCATTCAGAACACCACACTAGACTTTTAACTAAAATCAGGATGAGGAAACATTCCACTTCTGTAGCACCTCCTCTACATTGGTTTCCTGTATCTTTTAGAATTGATTTTAAAATCCTCTTGTTTTTAAAGTTCTCTATGGTCTGGGACCAGAGTACATTATAGAATCATTTTTGTTTTATAATCCTGCTCAAGCTCTCAGGACTTCTTCCGCCAGTCTCTGAAATTTAAACAATCTCCCTCAAAAGATAATTTGGTCAGCTTTTTTAAAATACACTCCAAAACTGTGGAATTCAATACCTAAAACTATAAGGGATTCAGACTCAGTTGACACTTTTAAACACCAACTCAAAACCTGTTTATTTAAACTCGCTTTTAACTAACATTTTTTTGCCTTTTATTTTCATGTTTAATTTTATTTCTTCTTTTAAATTTTATTTTCATGTTTGCATTTTTCCCAGTGCAAAGCACTTTGAATGACATCATCTGTATGACAAGTGCTCTCTAAGTTAAGATATTATTATTATTTTGATTGATGATAGGTACATAGAGCGACGCTCTGTACAGGAGTGTCTGTATATGAGATGACTCCGACAAGAAATGATAAAGTAGTGGTGGTTAGGAATGTGGAAGGGTCATTTAGGAGGTGGAGGTGTTGATCAGTCTTGCTGCTTGGGTAAAGTACCTGTTTTTGAGTCTGATGGTCCTGGTGTGGATGCTATGTAGCCTCGTCTATGGTGGGAGTGGACAAGCAGTCCATGAGGAGGGCAGGTGGGATTCTTCATGATGTTACTGGCCCTTTACCGGCACATTTTTGAATTTATGTCCTTGATGGCGGACAGGCTGGTGCTGCTGATGCGTTGAGCAGTTTTCACTACCCAGTGTGGAGTCTTTCTGTCTGCCACAGTGCAATTTCTGTACCATGCTATGATGCAGCATGTTAGGATGTTCTCTACAGTGCATCCATAGAATGATGTGAGTATGGATGTGCAAATTCCAGCTCTCTTCAGCCTCCTCAGAAAGTAGAGGCATTGGTGAGCTTTCCTGATTGTGTTGGGTGTTTTCTGAGACCATGTGAGCTTGTACACGGTGTGCACTCTCAGGAGTTTGAAACTGCTCAGTTTCCACTGCTGTGCCACCGATGTAAAGAGGGGTGTGAGCGGTGTGAGTTCTCCTGAAGTCAATAACCATCTCCTTTGTCATGTTGACATTGAGGAAAAGCTTACTTGCCTGGCACCAGACCTGGAGTAGTAGGATATTCCTCATCCTGCTGCATGTTTTTCTTGAAGCTAGATATTCTCTGCTTGGGATGTGCTGCAAATCAACTTTCAGAATATTTCCCAACAAAGTTTTCTCTCAGAACCAAAATACATTTGAACTCCACAACGCCAAATGTTCAAAGTAAAAGTATTATCAAACTAGGCTTATGTCACCATTTGCAGCCCTGAGAATCATTGTCTTGTGGGCATTCACAGTAAATACAAAAAACACAGTAGGATCAATGAAAGACTGCACCCAATAGGACAGACAAACAAGCAATGGGCAAAAGATAACAATTGCACAAATAGAAAAAGAATTAATTAATAACTTAAAATAAATAAACAATAAGTAGCAAGAATGTAAGATGAAGAATTCTTGAAAAAGAGTCTAGTTCATAGTTGGGATGAGTGAAGTTATTCTCTCTGTTTCATGAGCCTGATAATTCAGTGGTAATAACTGTTACTGAACCTCATGGTGTGGGTCATGAGGCTCCTATGCCATCTTCCTGATGGCAGCAGTGAGAAGAGATCATGGCCTGATGTATTATACAAGAAAATAAAATAACAGACAGGTAAATGACGTAGAATGGCTTGAATTCTGTTTCAATGAAACAATTTCTGTCAATTAGCAGATTTGAAATTAAGGTATTTTAATAGTTGGAGCAGACAGAGGTAAAACAGATGCCTACCTATGGTCAAATGGAATCAGGCCGCCATCTTGTTATTGCCAGAAAGAGATTTGATGACCACTATAAAGCAGAAAAAGACATCAACTGAGTTGTCATGTGAAATTCTCAAGCTACATTGGATAAGCCTCTTAAAATTGGACTATACATCCAGTGGCCACTTTATTAGATACACCTCTACACCTGCTCTTTAATGCAAATATCAAATTGGATAATCATGTGGCAGCAACTCAATGCATAGAAGCATGCCGACATGGTCAAGAGGTTCAGTTATTGTTTAGATAAAATATCAGAATGGGGAAGACCTGTGATCTAAGTGACTTTGACTGCGGAATGATTGTTGGTGCCAGGCGGGGTGGTTTGAGGATTTCAGAAATTGCTGATCTCCTGGGATTTTCATGCACAACAATCTCTAGCATTTACAAGGAATAGAGCATCCAATGAGCAGCATTCTATGCATGAAAACATCTTGTTAAAGAGAGAGGTGAGAGAAAGGCCAGACTAGTTTAAGCTGACAGGAAGATGACAGTAACTCAGATAGCCACACATTACAACAGTGGTGTGCGGAAGAGCATCTCTGAACACACAACACATTGAACCTTGAAGTGGATGGGCTACGTGGCAGAAGGTCACGAACATATACTCGATGGCCACTTTATTCGGTACCTAATAAATTGGCTGCTGAGTGCATTAATTCATGTTGATGGGAAACATAATCATTGTACCGAAGATGGATGGAAAGATTTTTTTTATCTGCTTAGAGCAGAATTTGTGACTCTGTGCAAGCAGGACAGAAACCAGATAAGCATTTATGTTCTGCTCTCTACCTCATTCAATCCTGTGACAAACTCTCTCTCACCCACACTCATCCACAGGGAAAATACTGCTTTTTCTCATCCATCCCCAGTGCTCAGTTTTCATGCACTTCACCCTTTGAGCTGCCTCTACGGATGCCATACTTTCATAGGATCTGAGTGATCATGTCATCTTCAATCAATTACTTCTAATACTCCATCTACACTCAATGGGCACTTTATTATGTTCGTGGTCTTCTCCTGCTGTAGCCTATCTACTTCAAGGTTTGTCATGTTGTGCATTCAGAGATGCTCTTCTTCATTGTAATGTGTGGTTATTTGAGTTACTGTCACCTTCCTGTCAGCTTGAACCAGTTCGGCCATTCTCCTCTGACCTCTCTCATTAACGAGGTGTTTTCACCCACAGAAAACTCTAGAGACAGTTGTGCATGACAATCCCAGGAGGTCAACAGTTTCTGAGATACTCAAACCACCCTGTCTGGCACCAACAATTATTCCACAGTCAAAATCACTTAGGTCACATTTCTTTCCCATTCTAAACAACAACTGAACCTCCTGACCATGTCTGCATGTTTTTATGCATTCAGTTGTTGTCACATGATTGGCTGATTAGACATTTGCATTAAAGAGCAGGTGTACAGGCGTACCTAATAAAGTGGCCACTGAGTGTTGATGAAGGTAGATTGATTATTGTAATTCTGTTCTGTTGATATCCATTGCAAGTCTGACCCCACTGTGATGCTGTACAACTGATTGTAGTGTTCAAAGTATGTATACATTTATTATTGACGTATGAATACTATATACAACATTGCATTCCTGCCTGTGGCCATCAAACTTTACAACTCCTCCCTTGGAGGGTCAGACACCCTGAGCCAATAGGCTGGTCCTGGACTTATTTCATAATTTACTGGCATAATTTACATATTACTATTTAACTAATTATGGTTTTATTACTATTTATTATTTATGGTGCAACTGTAACGAAAACCAGTTTCCCCCGGGATCAATAAAGTATGACTATGACTATGACTATGACTATTGAGATCTCTCTTCATGTAGGCAGCCACAAAACAAAGAAACAAAGAAACACAATAGAACCCATTAAAGAAAACCCACATAACAAAGACCGTCAAACACCCAACGTGTGAAAAGAGAAATTAAACTGTGCAAACGATAAAAAAACGTAAATAACACACAGAACATGAACCACAAAAGTGAGTCCACAGCCTTGGAGCCGGTTCAGTGCTGAGGCGAGTAAAACCACTCCAGGAGTCCGATGGCTACAGTCCACAGTCATAGAGCTAGATGATTGCAGAATCAGTTCGAATAAACCTTATGGAGTAGTGAGCTGAACACTGGTTCGTCCTTCACCCTTAGTCTTGATACTTTTATATTTTTAATCCAGCTCAGCACTTAAATTGGACAAACCAGTTTGATTTCGCTCTTGGGTCTAGGCTCTGCCACTTTGTTCCAGCCCTAATTCCACTCCAACAATGGGCAAGCAAATCAAAGAAGCAAGACTTTTCAAAGAGCAAACCCTCTTAACCATATGATAGTTAGAATGAAACAGCTTTTCTTATCAATGTGGAAGAACAGGTGTCCACATCTATAGATCCCTCAAAGTTGCCGTGCAAATTGATAGGGTGGTTAAGAAGGTGTATGGTGTGCTGGCCTTCATTAGTCAGGAGAATGAGTACAACAACCGTGAGGTAATATTGCAACTCTATAAAACCCTTTTTAGACCACACTATGTTCAGTTCTAGGAAGGATGTAGAAGCTTTAGTGATAGTGCAGGATGCTACCTGCATTAGAGAGCATGTCTTGTCAGGGTAGATTGAATCAGCTGGGGCTTTTCTCTCTAGAGTGAAAGAGGATGAGAGGTGATTTTATAGAGGTGTACAAGATGATAAAAGGCAGAAATCCAATGGACAACAACAGATTATTTCCTACAGTGGAAATGACTAATGCAGAGGCTGTATATTTAAGGTGATTGGAGGAAAGTATAGTGGGGATGTCAGAAGTAAGTTTTTTTACAGAGAGCCATGAATGTGTGGAATTCCTTGCTGGGGCAGTGACAGAAGCATATAAATTGGGGGCATTTAAAAAACTTTGAAATAGGCCATGGATGATTGAAAAATTTAGGGCTACAGTAGGTGTGATGGAAGTGTTAGATTGATCTTAGAGCAAGTTAACATGTCAGCACAACATTGTGACTGAAGGGACGAGACTACGCTGTATTGTTTTCTACGTTCTCTGAAGCACACTGCACAAGATTTATCTCCGAATTACACCATTAAGTTACTGATTTTTCTAGTTTAAATCACCTAAAACTGGTAAACACGATTTTGACATTAAAAACTTCGAAGTACATTTATTATCAAGGTACGTATGCAGTGTACAACCCTGAGATCTTCCTACAGACAGTCAGAGAACAAAGAAAAACCATGCAATAAGCTGGCCAAGCAAAATGTCAAACATTAAAATGTGAAAATATAGAATATAAAATAGATGTGATCCAGGAAGGAACAATCGTTTCTGAATCAATTGATTTGTACTGTTTAGGAATAAGTTGACGTCTGAATAAGTGATTGCAATGTTTTATAAATCTTGATGTTGGCTACAGGAATTTGATCATACCTCATGACCAGAGATGTTTCAAATTGCCACTCTTTCATGTATACCATAGATGGACAGTGGAGAGCATTCTAACTGGTTACATCACCATCTGGTATGGAGAGGCCTCTGCACAGGATCGGAAAACTCAGTCAGCTCCATCATGGGCACCAGCCTCCCCAGCATCCAGGACATCTACAGAAAGCGATGTCTCAGAAAAGCGGCATCCACAATTAAGAACTCCCATCACCCCAGGTATGCCCTCTTGTCTTGCCACCATCAAGGAAGAGATACAGGAGCCTGTAAACACATGGTCAACATTTCAGAACAACTTGTTCCCCACTGCCATCAGATTTCTGAATAGACATCGAACCCATGAACACTACCTCACTATTTTTTCCTCTCTTTTTGCACTATCTATTTATTGTAATTTGCAGTTTTTATTATTATGTACAGCAATGTACTGCTGCCACATAACAACAAATTTCACAACATATCCCAGTGACACTAACACTGAGTCTGATTGTGAAGGTTCAGATTTTGGAGTACTATGTCTGGCAGGTAAGATGAAGGCCATTGTGCCATTTTTCTTGGCCCCAGACGATGTTTCCTCACTACCATGACATCACGACAGAAGGAGAAAACATCTCCCTTTTGTGCCAGGCTAATTTAATTTGTACCTTCCACCCAGGGGTAAATATGTTTGACTGCCCATCGAAGCTCACTTTCCCCACTTCTGTTCTCACGGGAAACCCAGCTGATAAAAGTCAAACGGGCAGGATATTACTTAGTGCATCTCTTAACTTTATTTAAAAGTAATTTAATTTCGAGCAACTCACACCCAGTCTAATTTGAACAAACCATACACAAAATCCCCTGGGATGAAACTAATGATCTTTGCATGTCTGCTGTACATCAGGATGTTGGTTGCTATGGAGTTACTTGCTTTCTACTGTAAATATTTCCAGATATTATTTAACATTTCCTCTTTGGCAACTCAAAGATGAAAAATACATGATCCAACTTTGTCTAAACCTATTTGTTTCTTTTGTAAATCTAGAATTTTCATTATTATTTCACAACTGACAGGGGTGAACAATGACCTACGACCTTTAACACACAGTGTTGGAAGCCATTGACCTCTACTCCCACAGATCTGGTTTGCCTATTTATGGTTTGACCTTGTTTTGTCTGGAAACTTGGTCATGAGATACAGAACAAACAACCAACACACAGGCAACCCCTTAAGTGGGAATTAAAGTGAAATATGATGCAAACTCTGTATTCTTCAGAAAATCTACATCTGTCACGTCTGCATTTCCCCATTAAATTTGCCCACTTATTAAATTGATTATATTGTTATTTTCCATCACTTAATTCAAAGGACAAAACATATGGATTACGTATTTAACTTAAAAGAGAAGAAAAAAGGCACTAATTTGTTCAGTCTGAGCACTTTAATTCTCAAGCACACATCTCCTTACCAAAAGCTTCAATGAACGGACATATTTGAATACTTAGCACCAAAGATGTAATTAGATACACATTTTAAAAAGAGAGGAATAGTAAATGCATATAAATTAAGCTGGAATATGGGGTTTGAGCACAGCTGGCCTATGTGAAGAAAGTAATGATATAAATTTGATTAACTAAAAAAAAAAACTCTCTGCAAAAACATAGCATGAAATGTGGGTCGTTTTATTGTAAACAAGGTTATGGATTAAATTGCCACTAAGGTGCAAAGAGCCTTCGTTCAGACTGAAAGCAGGAAAAAAAAGAAACATTAGCTTTATCTGTCAAATGTACATCAAAACATACAGTGAAATGCGTTGTTTGTGTTAAATCAAATCAGTGAGGATTGTACTGGGGCAGCCTGCAAGTGTTGCCACAATTCCAGCACCAGCATCGAATGCCCACAACTCACTAACCCTAAGCCATTTGTCTTTGGAGTGTGGGAGGAAAATGAAACATGCAAAGGGTACCCACGTGATTATGGACAGAATGTAGAAACTCCTTACAAACAGTGGTGGAATTGCACCCCAGTCTGTGGTCGATGGCACTGTGAAGCAGTGTGCTAACAATGCAGCCCTGTAACTGAATGTTTTCTGTAATAGGCAGCTGACCTACAAAGCCAATCCGATGTTCAGTGTGAGAATCAGAATCAGGTTGAATATCACTGACGTGAAATTTGTGGTTTTGTGGCAACAGTACATTGCAATACATAATAATAAAATCTATAAAAACTTATAAGCTACAATAAGGAATATATATATACAAAATTAACTTAAATAAACACTGCCAAAAGAGAGGGAAAATAGTGAGGTAGCATTCACAGGTTCATTGCCCATTCAGAAATCTGATGCCAGAGGGGAAGAAGCTGTTCCTGAAAAGTTGAGTGTGTGTTTTCAGGCTCCTGTACCTCCTCCCTGATGGTAACAATGAGAAGAGGGCACGTCCTGGGTGATGGGGGTCCTTAATTATTGGTGCCACCTTCTTGACATAGCACAAAGTTTTTTCAGGCTCCAAATTAAAAATCTGCTTCCATGTTCTTGCCCGACTTTCACTTCTGTGGTGTCCCTGTGTCAGTCTCCATAAGTAGCACAGTGATCTGATGTTTTTCCACAGCTCATGCTGATGGATGCTGTGGAGGGAAATGAGCATTGCTTCAAATTACACGAATGTCAATTCTTCCTCTGCAGAGTCACACTTTGGGAACTCACTAAATAAAAACCCAGAACCTACTGTTTTGAATGCCAAGCCTTGTACTGCATGACAACTCTATCCAAATCATTGTATGATGTTACTGAAACAGAAATATCCTTTGGTTTCTAAAAAAATCTTAATGCATTGTTTTTACGTGACAGAAATAAAAATCTTCTTCTTAAAAATGAATGCTCAATCTAGATTATTGCCCATAAACTTATGCTCCTTTGTTTACCGGCAAATTTATATTGCTTCCTCGCTCTCAATGATACTTGCCAGTAACAATGTGGTGAATTAAATTTCAGACACACTTTATTATCTTTTCAGCAAATTACATGGTTTGAAGAAACAACATCATGAGAAATATTTAAGGAATATTTAAATATTTATTCAAGTATTAAATAGAGATCATTTGGAACGTGTTATTTCAAGGCTCTTGTTAAAGTTAATCTTCAAGAAGAACTGCCTGAAAAGGGCAGTGTCCATCATTAAGGACCCCCACCACTCAGGACATGCCCTCTTCTCATTATCACCGTCAGGAAGGAGGTACAGAAGCCTGAAGGCACACACTCAGTGATTCAAGAACAGTTTCTTCCCCTCTGCCATCAGATATCTGAATGGACGTTGAACACATGAACACTACCTCACAAAACTTTTTAATTTCTGATTTTGCACTACTTATTTAATTTAACTATTTAATATATATACACTTATTGTAATTCAGTTTTTCCCTATGTTATCATGTACTGCATTGTACTGCTGCCACAAATTTAACAAATTTCTCAATATACCATCGTCGGTGATAGTGAACCTGTTTCTGATTCTGAGTTAAGAAGTTTTAGCTTGTAACTTACCATTTCACATTCCAGAAGAATTTCCTCAATTCCAACAGGCAAAGGAATTCCATTTAAACTTCCAGGCAGCCTCTGTTAGTTCTGGGGAGCCACGGTAATCATGGGCGTAGATGATTTTAGCCAACCTGGCATTTTCAAGAACTAACAATCATCCCTCAACACGATGATTGTTTTTTGGACCGTTCTCTAATGTAGCTGTTTACTGTAGTGACTCTTCAGGAGTTATCCTGTCAACAGAATGGATCACAGCAGGGTAGGAAAACGCCAGCGAAAACCTGTCAGCCTAAAGCTGTATTGATCATACTCTGCCATTTGAAAGTCTGAAAATTATCAAGATGACATAATCTTTTTTTCAACATGTTAGCTGCTCTGCAGAGCAACAGAACAACTTGCTTTCTGAAAGCATTGAGAAGTCTTTTTTTAAATATCATTTTGAAACAAGTTTTGACAAAATTTGATCTATCTTCTTGTAAAAAGTAATGAACATTACCATGGATTTTAATTGATACCCACAAATAAAAAGGGGGTTGGTAGAATAGTGGTTAGCACAGAGCTTTACAGTACCAGCAACCCTGGTTCAAATCCCGCTGCTGCCTGTAAGGAGTTTGTATGATCTTCCCGTGACAATGTGGGTTTCCTCCGGGTGCTCTGGTTTTCTCACACAGTCCAAAGACGTCCCAGTTGGTAGGTTAATTGGTCATTGTAAATTGTCCTGTGATTAGGCTAGGGGTAAACCAGGGGACTGCCACATGGCACGGCTTGAAAGGCTGGGAGGGCCTATTCCGTGCTGTATCTCAGTAAGTAAGGAAATAAATAAATGATCTATCTTCTTGTAAAAATAACTAATATTACCATGGATTTTAATTGATATCCACAAGTAAAGCTCTATCATGATAGCACTGCACTTTACTGAATAACAAATTGCTGTTTTAGTCTGACCTTCAAGATTTGCTTTATTTCATGCAACCATTACGTTTTCTAAAATATCAATCTAATTATCATTTGGTGTGAAGCTCTTTGAAGAAAGGGAAACTGGGCCACCATTTGTCTGTGATAAGTAATAACATTTCTGAACCCACAGACAAACCAATAAGCAGACACAAGAGGGCTGTTTGTTACACCACTTAGTATGGATCATGGCTGCTGAAAGATGCTGATTTAGGAGATGGGCGACTGTTCCTATTGCTCAAATTATAAACAGCGAACAAGAACAAGGAGGCAGGTCAAACCTTTTAGATGTATTGATTGAGAAGAACACACTGGGGTGAGGCCCTTCTAGACAGCCAACTGAAAAGCATTGAATGTTATGGCATTAAATTTATTAAAAGTCAAAAATCTCTATCAGCCGTCATTTAAAAATCACCATAATTTCAGAAAAAACTGTTCAGCTTTTGACAGGATTCCCATTCATAATGGCAATAGCAGGGAGAAAAAGTCTGGAAATGTATGGCATTCCCAGGAAATGTGCAGATATCGGGGATGATAAAGGAATCTTGTAAAAGCCTGCGAAGCCAGAGAAGAAATTCTCATTACATTATGGCCCATAAAGTGGTCACTAATGCTTACCTGTCAGTAGATTATTATCTGTGGGGTTATAAAAAAGGCATTTCAGCCACATTCATGGATTTGTGTAAATAAAGTCCACCCCTAGTCCATTAGATTCTAAGCTCTTAAGGCCTACATGGACAGAGGCCTAGATTGTTTATATAACAACAACATCTGCTTACACTCAGTCTTGTTGTCAGAGAGACTACTCAACTGAAAGCCTTGGAATCTTTTTTTTCATCCACTTCATGCTGTATTGTGTTTCATGAGGGAATTTTTTTCCCTTGTCTCAAAGACCAGACCAAACCTTTAATCCACAAGAACTTGTACGCTTAGCTGCTCTGATGAGAATGAATGCTTCACTTGTTGATCACTCTGACAGGCTAGAACAAAGACCAGCTAACTAATTAATCAAAATTACAGACACTCAACACTTTTTGACACGCTACTTTAGGTTGCCTTTTAAACTGCAAACTGGCATAATTGAAAATACTAGAAAGCACTTTAAGCACTGAGTAATGTTTTAGTTCAATTAAACTTTACCAATTTAAAATGTGTTGAGCTATTTATTATTAATGTCAAATGAATATGTGTCCAGTAAAAATCTCTAAACTGTGGATTTCCTAGGCTATATCTTATGATTTTTTTCCCCAGTAAAACTGACACATGATATCCTTCCATTATTACTCCTTTAGAAGGCAGTGGGCAGCCTGTGAATTACAGAGCAGCTACAATACCCTTGGGTAAGAAATACTGTACATGGATGGTATTCACTGAAAACAAAAGAAAAACAATATGCCACCCAGTGGTCTCTTACTCTGTACCTCTTGTACCTAATAAAGTGGCCACTGAGTGTAGGTTTGTGGCCTTCTGCTGCTCTAGCCCATCCACATGAAGGTTCAAAGTGTTGTTGTGCATTCAGAGATGTTCTTTTGCACAGCACTGGTGTAACACGTGGTTATCTGAGTTACTTTTGCCCTCCTGTCAGCTTGAACCAGTCTGGCCATTCTCCTCTGACCTCTCTCATTAACAAGGTGCTTTTGCCACAAGGCATGATGGGTTCCAGGGAGAAGGCAGCAGACTGGGGCTGAGAGGGAATTGGATCAGCCATGATGAAATGGTGGAGCAGACTCAATGCGCCAAATAGCCTAATCCTGCTCCTATATCTTATGGTCTTATGGTCCAACTGACACTCACTGGATGTTTTTTGTTTCTTGCACCATTCTCTGTAAGCTCTAGAGACTGTTGTGTGTGGAAATCCCAGGAGATCAGCAGTTTCTGAGATACTTAAGCTACCCCGTCTGGCACCAACAATCATTGCACAATCAAAGTCACTTAGATCACATTTCTTCCCCATTCTGATGTTTGACCTGAACAACAACTAAACCTCTGGACCATATGCTTTTATGCTTTGAATTGCTGCCACATGATTGGCTGATTAGATATTTGTATTAACAATCAGGTGTCCAGGTGTACCCATATGATACAGAGAAGAGAGGAACTGGCTAGTAATAGAGTCCCCAGTGTCCATAAACTCTGCGTTATAAACATTTGGGACAAAGTGCTGAGAACACATGGCAAGTGCAGAATGCGTTCTGTGGATGTGGATTGTGTGTGGAGACTGGTTATTAGGTAAGGAGGATTAGTGTTTAAGCAAAAGGTGGTGAATCTGTGGAATGCTCTGCGTCAGACTGTGGTGGAGGCAACTCCGTGGGTTTATTTAAGGCGGAAGTTGATAGTTTTCTGATCAGTCAGAGCATCAAAGGATATGGTGAGAAGGCAGGTGTATGGGATTGAGTGGGATCCGGGATCAGCCATGACAGAATAGTGGAACGGACTCAGTGGGCTGAATGGCCTAATTCTTCGCCAATGTCTTATGGTCTTATACCGAGAAAAAAATCTGATTTGCTTTATTTAGTAGGTAAACCGGCATATGGAGCAGTCTGTTTAATCATTATACAGTTCAAAATCCAATTTAAATTTATTAGCAAAGTACATATATGTCACTATATATACAACTCTGAGATTCATCTTCTTGCAGGCATTCATTGTAGATTCAAGAAACACAACGGAAATGAAAGACCACACCCAATAGAATGGACAAACAAGCAGTGTGCAAAAGACAACAAACTGTGCAAGTAGAAAAAGAAAGAAAAATGAAATAATAATAGTAATGAATTGATAACCAATGAATATCGAGAAGATGAGACGAGGAGTCCTTGAAAGTGAGTCCATAGGCTGTGGGAACGTTTCAGTGATGGGGGCCAAGTGAAGTTGATTGAAGTTATCCTCTCAAGAGCACGATGTTTGAGGGATAATAACTGTTCCTGAACCTGGAGGTGTGAGTCTTGAGGGTCCTGTATCCACTATGTTTTGTAGGTGGTGTTTCCATACCAGACCATGATGCAACCAGTCAACATAGTTGGCATAGTTACCAATAATATGCCCGCTTGATCCATTCAGCACTTACAGTAGAGTTTTCTGCAAATTCACATTGTACTCTGACCTTTTCTTAAAACCATTTATATGCTCGGTCCACTTCAATTTTTTTTCAGTTTTATTTCTTCGGTTTTACTGCAAGATTCTCCACTTTCAAGACCATAAGACCTTAGGAGCAGAATTAGGCCACTTGGCCGATTAAGACTGCTCTGCCATTCCATCATGGCTGATTTATTATCCCTTTCAATCCTATTCTCCTGCCTTCTCCCCAGCTAAAGAAATTCCACCTTATCTCTGATCTGTTGGGTTGTCCCCCTGTCTGTGAGGGTTCTGAGGCTGTGCCCTCTGGTCCTAGACTCTCCCATTATAGGAAACATCCACTCCACATCCATTCTATCAAAGCCTATCAATATTCGATAAGTTTCAAGGAGATCCCCCTCATCCCATAGGATCACCCACAACGTTGATGGTTATGGTGCATCACTGTCAGGACTTACAGGGATCCTTCTTCCACAGGCAAGAGCAGTTTTTCAGAAAATAACCAATCAAAATGGTAAAGAGGAATTTGCAGCAGAATTACATTGTAAGCTCTTAGTTCCACCCAACATTCAGTGCTGTTTTTCAGGCAGGGGTCATAAAGCCAGTGAAACCATGGTAATTAATAACACTAAACAAAGGTAAAGGTTATGTTGTCACTAACACAAAAGTATGTTCCATAATAATGAAACCCGAAGCTTCAAATGATAATTTCAGAATGCTTTAGGAAATTGAGTAGCAGACATCACAATTATTAAGGTAAACATGACAATTATATTGCAGCTCCTAGTGCATTAATATCTGTACGTAGTACACCAGAGATCCTATAATGTTAGAAACCGAAGGAGATGTAGGCTATCCAATCCCATAAAGCTTTCAACAAGGTCATAGCTGAGCCTTTATAGTGCATGTTTCCTCCCAGTCTGATTCCTTCGGTTCTACCATTCACAGCTTTGAATACACTTAGTGACTGAGAAGCCACATGGTTTGATGTCGAAGTTACAAGAAAAGTTCAAAGCAAATTTATTATCAAAGTACATATATGTCACTATATGCTACCCCGAGATTCATTTTCCTCCAGGCATGCACAATAGAACAAGGAAATACAAAAGAATCAGTGAAAAACTACACACATAGACGGACAAGCAAGCAATGGGCAGAAGACAAACAACAAATACAAAAAAAGCCAATAACAAATACTGTAATTAAATGAATAAATAAACAAATAAACAAACAAGTAAATAATACTGAGAACATGAGTTCTAGAGGCCTTGAAAGTGAGTCTATAGGTTATGGAATCAGTTCAGTGTTGAGGTGATTGATGATATCCACACTGGTTCAGGAGCCTGATGCTTGAAGGGTAATAACTGCTCCTGGACCTGGTGGTGTGGGATGTATGGCTCCTGGGCAAAGCCAGTTTGGACAAGGTTGGTAATGTGATGAAGTGTGCAGGATGGTCTCCTGATCCCACCTTTCACATAGTCTGCAGTTTCTTCCATTGCAATGCAGTTGGAAGTCAGGTGAAAGATAATGTGTGGTAAGACAAAACAGAATTAGCAATGTTCCTGTAGCAACAGGTACGAAATGGCTGAATATGTTGACAAGTCTGCTGACTCAAATTTTAGGCTCTAGTTAGATAGATAGGCCTGTCTGGGAGGGATTTATAGGAACCCATGTGGTAGTTTACAGTAAATCGCATATCAGGGGCGTTGCCTTATATGGAGTTGCTCTTCACTTCCTGGGGAGATGAGGGAGATCACAAACGGTATAACAGTAAGGTTGTCTAAAGGGATTTTTGAAGCTTCTCCATAGGCCGGATCACAACTAATGCCTGGAGATCATGATGTCCCTTTATATCTCATCAAAGTGTTGAGGCTTCCCAGAGGCTAAAGACTGAGGAGTTCTGAATACAGAAGCAATGCTACTAATTGTTAATTGCTGATCAGTATTACTATGAACTGCATGCAACCTTGAGCTCAATTTATTAGTGGAAATTCAAGTAAAGAAATTTGAGTTTTGTTCTTTTAGTTAAATTAGATTTGATTTGTAGCTGTAGTTAACAGTGAAATGATATTACTTGATTCTTTGTTCCTTTAGATAAGTTGTTACTTAATAAATTATACTCAGTGGCCACTTCTTAGGTACACCTGATTGTTAATGCAGATATCTAATGAGCCAATCACATGGCAGGAACTCAATACTTAAAAGCATGCAGACATGGTTAAGAGGTTCAGAATGGGGAAGAAATGTAAACTAAGTGATTTGATCGTGGAACAATTGTTGGTGCCAGATGGGATGGTTTGAGTATCTCAGAAACAGCTGATCTCCTGGGATTTTCATGTACAACAAAGTTTTTGAGTGAAGAACAATAAAAAAATCTAGTGAGTGGCATTTCTGTGAGTAAAACTGCCTTGTTAATGACAGAGCTCAAAGGAGACTGGCTATACTGGTTCAAGCTGACGGGAAGCTGACAGGAACTCAGATAGCCATGGGTTACAACAGTGGTATGCAGAAGAGCATCTCTGAATGCACAGCACAACAAACCTTGAAGTGGATGGGCTAGAGGAACAGAAAACCACAAACATACACTCATTGGCCGCTTTTTTAAACTCACGGAATCCATGTGGACTCCTTACAGAGGATATCAGGATTGAATATAGTGCCTAATATAGTGGTCACTGAGTATATCTGTGAAGTTGTTTTTCATTGCTGACTTGGTCATTAGTTAGAGCTAAGTCTAAAGAAACTTGAGCTATGTTCTGAGACAGGATGGAAGACGAGTATTAGGGATGTGGAAGCACGATTCAATGACTTCTGTGTGACACAGAAAATGAACGAATTACTAAATTAGTTTGAAACTTGCAGACAAGCAAAGGAAGGTGAGGTTTGGAAACTTTAGTGAATGGGGAATTTGAAATCTGATCACTAGCACCTTCGAGGTTAGCCTGGGTCAGCGAGTTGTCAGTGAGTCCCAGAATTTGAATTTCATGTGGGCAGGAGCGATGCAGGCCAGTGACAACTAAGGCCATTGTTGGGTTCCGTCGTCGCTGACGGTAGCACAGCTCTTAGCACCACACTATTACAGCTTGAGGTGCCGGAGATTGGAATTCAATCCTGATACCCTCTGTAAGGAGTCCACATGGATTCTGTGAGTTTTCTCAGGGTTTTCTCCCACAGTCTAAAGACATTCCGGTTAGGAGATCAATTGGTCATTGTAAATTGTCCTGTGATGAGATCAGGGTTAAATCAGGGGGTTGCTGGGTAGCATAGCTTGAAGGGCCAGAAGGGCCTATTCTGTACCATGTCTGTAAATAAAATAAATGAAGTCTGGCGTTTGAGGCCTGGAGTTTGGGTCCTTATCCGGAGTCCTCATTCATTATTATCAGCGAGTCCAGGATTGACACTGAAGATTGAAGCCCAAAGGTTGGTTGGAAATCCAAAACTTGAACCCCATGGCTGAAGCTCCAAGTTTGCAAATTCCTGAGAGTCTGCTGGGGAAGGCAAAGGCCCAATGTGCCTGGCTCTGAGAGTCTGCTGGGGAAGGCAAAGGCCCAATGTGCCTGGCTCTGAGAGTCTGCTGGGGAAGGCAAAGGCCCAATGTGCCTGGCTCTGAGAGTCTGCTGGGGAAGGCAAAGGCCCAATGTGCCTGGCTCTGAGAGTCTGCTGGGGAAGGCAAAGGCCCAATGGCCTGGCTCTGAGAGTCTGCTGGGGAAGGCAAAGGCCCAATGTGCCTGGCTCTGTGAGTCTGCTGGGGAAGGCAAAGGCCCAATGGCCTGGCTCTGAGTCCACTCGAGGCTGGAGGCTGAGAGGATGGTGTTCTGTGTTGTTCTGCTGAGTACTGTGGACATGCTCTACTGGCACAGGATGTAAATTACAAATGTCACCCCACTCTTCAAGAAGAGAAAGAGGCAGAAGAAAGGAAAGTTCAGTTCAGATGTTCTGACCTCAATGGCTGGGAAGATGTTGGCTTCGATCGTTATGGATGTGGTTTTGGGGTACTTGGAGACACATGATAAAATAGGGCAATGTTAGCTAAGGGGAAATCTTAACTGACAAATCTGTTGGAACTCTTTGAGGAAATAACAAGTAGGATAGACAAAGGAGAATCGGTGGATGTTGTGTACTTGGATTTTCAGAAGGCCTTTGACAAGGTGCTACACATGAGGGTGCTTAGCAAGATAAGAGCCTATGGTATTACAGGAAAGATACTATCATGAATAGACCAATGGCTGATTGGCAGGAGACAGACTGGGAGTAAATGCAGTATTTTTGGTTGGCTTATGGTGACCAGTGGTGTTCCATAAAGGTCTGTGTTGGGACCGCTTCTTTTTACATTATATGTCAATGATTTTGATGATGGAATTGATGGCTTTGTGCCCAGGTTTATGGACAATACAAAGAGAGATGGAGGGGCAGGTAGTATTGAGGAAGCAGAAAGGCTGCAGAAGGACTCAAACAGATTAGGAGAATTTGCAAAGAAGTGGCAGATGGAATACGATGTCATGACATGTATGGTCATGCACTTTGGTAGAAAGATATATGTAACAAGCTTAGCCCTTTCTGATCCTTCGGTCACAATCACAATTAGAATCACCTTACTGTCAGTGTGTGAAATATATCAGAGTTGACAGTGGTTCAGTGCCAAGCATGATACATAGGACAATACCATAACAGACAACACAATAGCAAACAACAGCTTACAAGACGATAATGAAAACAGCCATGAGCAATCAGCAATTCGCAGAATGGACACGTGTGAACTGTCAATAATCAAACTGAAATAAAATAAGATAACATAAATAAATGTGAACATCTGAACACTCTCTGCTCCTCAGTAGGTTATCATTCATGATGCTGTACTGGCGTGAGAACATAATTATTCTTCCTCTGGAATACATGTTTGCCAAAAGATGAGCTAGTCTGTGTTAATCTACATCCTAAACCGGGAAAAGGGCCAGTAACATCGTGAAGGATCCCACCCACCCTGCTCATGGATTGTTGTCCCACTCCCATCAGGAAAGAGATAATGTAGCATCCACTCCAATATCACCAGACTCAAAAACATTCACTTTCCCCAAACAGTGAGGCTGATCCACACCTCCACCCACTAACCCACCACTACTTTATTATTTCCTGTCAGCCTCCTTACGTACAGTCTAGTGTCACTTTATAGACATAAAATCAATATTTATAATTAATCCACTTTATGTATTTATGTTTATTGTGTCCTGTCTTTTATTATTGTATCTTTTGTGCTTTCTTTCTGTGTAGTACCTTGCAAAGTAGCTTACCAGAGGCCAGCTTCAGACAAACATGACTGTCACAGGAAGGTTGTTAACTGAACAAATGATGCCACTTGTCTGATCCATGTTATACCCCTCAGAATAATTGCTCAAGGAACATCCTAAAAAGGAAATTACACTCATGTCCGTTGAGTGGGAGGGCACAGGAAAAATGAGTTACTGCGTGGTTGCAAATTTTAGTCTTGTTTTTAAAAAGAAACAATTCTCATTCCCGTCCTACCTTTCCTTTCCTCCTCCCACATTAAAACCACTCTCCTCTTTCCTCCTCCCACACTGGTGGCCAGTGCGATCATGTTTGCTGTTGTGTGCTGGGGCAGCAGGCTGAGGGTAGCAGACACCAACAGAATCAACAAACTCATTCGTAAGGCCAGTGATGTTGTGGGGATGGAACTGGACTCTCTGACGGTGGTGTCTGAAAAGAGGATGCTGTCCAAGTTGCATGCCATCTTGGACAATGTCTCCCATCCACTACATAATGTACTGGGTGGGCACAGGAGTACATTCAGCCAGAGACTCATTCCACCGAGATGCAACACAGAGCGTCATAGGAAGTCATTCCTGCCTGTGGCCTTCAAACTTTACAACTCCTCCCTTGGAGGGTCAGACACCCTGAGCCAATAGGCTGGTCCTGGACTTAGTTCCTGGCATAATTTACATATTACTATTTAATTATTTATGGTTTTTTACTATTTAATTATTTATGGTGCAACTGTAACGAAAACCAATTTCCCTTGGGATCAATAAAGTATGACTTTACTCCTCCCACAATAAAGCTATACTGTTCTTTTACTCTGAGCTTTTATATGGCATTGGTCAGATCGCATTTCAGCAGTTTGGACTCGTTATCTGAGAAGAGTTGTGCTGACATTAGAGGGGTCCAGAGGATGTTCATGGGAAAGGTGCTGGGAATGAAAGGGTTAACTTATGAGTGGTGTTTGACGGCTCTGGGCCTGTACTCGCTTGTGTTTAGAAGAATGAGTGTGTTGCGGCGGGAGGGAGGGTCTCATTGAAACCCATGGAATATTGAAAGGCCTAGTTAGAGTGGATGTGAAGACAATGATTCCTAGAGTGGAGAGTCTAGCACCAGAAGCCACAGCTTCAAAATAGAAGAACATTGCTTTTGATTAGGGACGTCCTAAAGTTCTAAGGTTTAGAACAAAGATGAGGAATTTCTTTTGCCAGAGGATGGTGAATCTGTGAAATTCATTGCCACAGACACTGTGGAGGGCAAGTCATTGGGTATATTTAAAGTGGAGGTTGATAGGTACTTGGTAAGGGTATCAAATGTTACGGGGAGAAGTTTCTTTAGCCAGAGGGTGGTGAATCTGCGGAATTCTTTGCCATAGATGGCTATGGAGAGCAAGTCATTTGGGTATATTTAAAGCAGAGAGTGATAGTTTCTTGATTAGTCAGCATGCCAAAGGTTACAGGGAGAAGACAGGAGAATGGAGTTGAGAGGGATAATAAATCAGCCATGATGGAATGGTGAAGCAAACTCGATGGTCCAAGTAGCCTAATTCTGTTCCTATGTCTTATCGTGTTATGGTCTTATTAACTAGACATCATCTTGACCATAAGACCATCTTGGCCTTGTCTTTGCCACAGTTCCCCTTGATTTCTAACCCCACTCCCCTTCCAAATGTGATTATTACTCCAACTCTGTTGTCTTTGTTCAACATTAAAAGTCAGAATCAGAATCAGGTTTTATCAGCAGCATGGGATATGAACAACCCCTTCCTACCATTGTGTGTAGCTAATCCTTCCCACAACATCAAATGTAACTTCAACCCTCTTGACAATCACCCACTGCCCCTCCATTAACGTTAAAGTATTGGAGCTGAACAAGGAAAGCCCCTTTTTGGCTTGGGCCTTGTAACAGAATTTGAATGTGCATGAAAAATATTTGGTTGTCCGTGCACTAATGATTTAACATGTTCTTTGAGCTGTGGAGCTGGCTATCTCTAGGTCACAGTTTATATAAAGTTACTTTGTGACATACTTGCTTTGATGTTGTTGTTAATGGTCTTTATGAGCACACTGTTGACAGGTACTGTAATATAAAAAGCAGGTGATAATATGCCATTGAAAGTGTTTGTATTCCCTTTTGGGTTAGTTGTCTCTGGAAACTTCAAACGCCTTTCACATTTCCTTCCACGGAAGAGGTCTCTGGAGCACAGTCTGACATTTTACCTTTAGTTACCTGACCATGCAGAGCAATTCTGATTGAATCCAGACGTTTTTCACCACTTCACTATTTTGCAAATTACGTTCTCTAGACGACTTCTTTTAACTCAGACACAAGAACATGTGCAAGTGCTCTTAGCTTCTCGTTCTCTTCCCTCCGATGGGAATTATATCCATAATCAACCACTGCTTGCTAAGCTTCCTTAAAAATCAAGAATTCACCATATCAACATCATAGATCAGATTGTATACATATTGCACCTTCTGAGTAAATAATCAGTGAAAGCTTATTTTTATCTTTGTTTATTTAGAGATCAGTATGGAATAGGCCCTTCTGGACATTCTGGTCCTTTGAACTGTGCTGCCTACCAATACCCGACAACCCCGTTCTAATCACGGGACAATTCACAGTGACCAGTTAGCATACTAACTGGTATGTCTTCGGACTGTGGGAGGAAACCAGAGCACATGAAGAAAACCCACAAATTCCACGGGGAGGACATACAAACTCTTTACAGAGAATGCCGGGATTGAAATCCAAACTCCAGCACAACCAGCTGTAATAACCACTCACTCCACTACCATGGCGGTGCTTAAAATAATTAACACATTTTACAGAATACATTTATTATGGTATGAGTGCTTGATCTGAGAAGTAGATTTTAACTAAATATTACAAGTACCTGCAGTGTAAAGAGCAGGTCAGTATAACATTTGTTCGGGATGTATAACAAAAACGTAAATACATCGGTCTTCTCTTCCACTTCAGTATCATGGAAATTACATGCCAGGAATGTGTTGGGTTAGGATGTAGAATTGTTATTTTTCTTGTAGCTTAGCTTTCAATGCCTGCTTGTACTTTTATAGGTGGCAGCGTGACGCAGCGCGCGCAGCTCTCCGGTGAAATGATATTATATCTGTTAAATAGGGGCCGTGGACAATTCTGATTTGATGGAAACAGAGGTGAAAGCACAGAGGAACATCTGGAGAAATTTCTGAAATGCCAGTTCGCTGCTGCTGCTACTGTGCGATCGAGAATCTCCGGAGGGAAGGCCCCAAAATCCCCAGCTTTGCCTGCTGCTGGCGACCGAGGTTGAAGTCGAAGTGTTCGGATAGAGATGGTGCTCGGTACTCAGTGTTGGAGGGCTGATCAGAGCTCGAAGTTTTCGGACGACTCAGAGTCGGACTGTGGTTGGGCATGGCAGGGAGAGTTTTCTTCCTTCTCCCGTCTGCGTGAGATCTGGGACTTTCGAGAGACTTTGAACTTTTTTACTGTGCCCATGGCCTGTTCTTCATCAAGTTATGGTATTGTTGCACTGTTGTAACTATATGTTATATTTATGTGGTTTTTGTTAGTTTTTCTGACTTGGTCTGTCCTGTGTTTCTGTGATGTCACACCGGAGGAATATTGTATCATTTCTTAATGCATGCATTACTAAATGACAATAAAAGAGGACTGCGTGTCCTCATAATCTCATCTAATCTAATATAATCACCTACATACAAAGTTAAAGTTTAAAGTGCATTTATTATCAAAGTATTTATACGGTACACAGCCTTGAGATTTGTCTTCTTGCAGGCAGTCACAAAACAAAGAAACACAATAGAACATGTTTAAAAAACACCCCACTCAACAAAACCATCAAACGTCCCATGTAAGAAAAAGAACAAATCACACAAACAATAAAAACTAAATAAATAACACACAGGACATCGACCGTTGATTATTGTGCAATTGTTCTGTGAATTTTTCAGTAATTAGGGAACAGTTGTTCCTTTATTTTTCGAGAAGCTTCTTAGTTTTTCAGCAGCCAGTGTCACACCCCTTCAATCAGGCTAGTTTATTAGTTAATTGTTATCACTAGGATTTTTCTTTACCTCTGGTATGAGAGGACAACAACTACTTTTTCCTTTGTCTTTTCTCTCAGCTTTCGTTTTCTTTGTTCTTCATTCTTGTAACATTTAATAAAATGGCCATTAGTTACAAATTTTGTGCCTCATTCTTGACTTCCAAAGATCTCTTGGGTTACAAAAGCTTCAGGATGCAACAGTTGTGCAACAAACTGTTGACTGACCAATACAAGAGTTTTGATCTCAGTGTAATTGTAATCAAACTGCAAGATTTATCTAAGCAAGGCACATAGCAATTTTTATGTGTGTTGCTTGAAATTCCAGCATCTGCAGATTTCCTCGTGTTTGCAGATTTATCTAAGCACTGTTTATGATTGTGTTGTTTATCTTTGACAATGATGTTACTGATTACCTTCATTTCAAATCAAATCAAGTTTAATTATCATTCAAACCATACATGGATACAACTGAACCAGACAGTGTTCCTCTGGGGCCAAGGTGTAAAACATTCAAAACAACAGGCAAGCATTCAAAATAGTGAGTAACATAATTCAAAATAGCAAGCATAGAAGCATATTCATTCAAAAGAAACATAAATATTCTCAAAGACTCTGAGCGACAATATCCGGCAATTGATGATATAGTCTCCCAGTAGTGTGCTGAGAGTATTTGCACAATCTCATTTCATTTTGGATATCCTTTTCACATTTTGTACCGCAGAGCCTCATTTTATAAGTGACACAAATATGCATCAAAATCAGCACAAAGAATCATTGCAGGCACTACTCACTCAACAAACTGCCTTTTCCAAAAGCTCCCTTCTGGATAGCGCTATAAGGCTATTCAAACAAAAACATAACACCGTCTTAAACAGTTCTTCTCCCAGTCAGCGTATCTGATCAACCAACCATTCTAGTTTTCATCCACATTCACCTCTATCTATTACCTCAGTAAGCACTTCAGACCACTTTTCATAATATTGTTTACCTTGTAAATACGTGTTGGTATTTATGGACATGCATATCCTACTCCATATCTGTGCTTCTAACTTTGTTTTTATATAATTCTTTATTCTGTATTATAGTTGAATGTTGTCTATTGGTGCATGTCATGCCCTGACAAAACACACCACAGCAAATTCCAGATGAATGTGAATGTATATGGTGAATTAAGTTGATCCTTGATCCTTTATAACAGTGGCACAAATATGCATCAAAATCCAATTTGGAACAGGTCCGACGTTTGTCGAGCACGTCTGCTTCATCTCCAAAAATGGAATTTCCCAGTGGCCAACCATTTAAATTCCTGTCCTGCTTCCCAATCCGATACATTGGTCCATGGCCTCCTATTTTGCCGGCATACCTGTCTGGTTAGCCTCCAAACTGATGTCATGGACATTGATGTCTCCTTCTGATAATTTTTTGCCTGTCCCTTCCATATTCTTCTATTCCGCACTCTGGCCTCTCACCTGTTGTCCTCACCTGCCTATCACCTCCCCCAGTGCCCCTCCTCCTTCTCTTTCTCCCATGATCCACTCTCCTTTCCTATCAGATTCCCATCCACCTTGCTTCACCCATCACCTTGCTTGCCTTCCACTCCCCCTCCCCACCTTGTTAGTCTGGCATCTTCCCCCTTCCTTTCCAGTCATGAAGAAGTGTCTTGGCCCAAAATGATGCAGTCTGACCTGCTGCGTTCCTCCAGCATTTTGTTCAAGTTCAAGTTTATTGTCATCTGACTGTTGATATATGCAATCAAACCAAACATTTGTCCTCCTGATCACAGTGCACTGGCAAAACAGATATCAAACACAGCACATAAAACAAAATATTACCACAAATAAGTTAATAAAATAGGCTTCAGCTATCACCTTCTAACTCATGCCCCTTTCCCTCCACCACATTTTTATTCTAGTCCTGAAGAAGGGTCTCGGCCTGAAATTTCAATTGCTTATTTAATTCCGTAGATGCTACATGTTACAGCGGGGTTGCTGGTTGTTATAGCCGGGGCTGGTATTGGGGGTAAGCTTCCACTACCTATGAAATGCTCCCAATGGCGTGTGTCTCAAATAGCCTCTGACAACCAAGTCCAGCTCCTGGCCTTCATGTCTGGCTTAGCGACCAAGCCTGGCTGTGCCATTTCTACTGATAGGAGAAGGAGCAAAGGCAGGTTACTGGCAGCTTAAAACCAGTTGCTTTGGGCATATGGAACACATCAGCCATGGTTAGCAGCTTATCCAGGAGAAGGAAATCTTGGATCTCAAACCTCCGCTGCCTTGCAGCTATAGCCACTCATGGGGATAGCTTCGGGAGTAAACGCTGAGGAAAAATCCAGTGTTGCAGTCCCTAAGGCAGTCCTGCGTTGAGTTCAAAACTGACTGGCAATTTCTGCGATGTTGCTGGTACCAAACTGTATGGGTCTCTGCCATTCCTTTGTATTCATCAGCTTCACGGAGAGGGAAGCCTGCAGCATGGACGACAGCTTGCTCTCCACATCATACAGCCCTGACTTGAGTATCCCATAGACTGCAGAGATATAACGTCCACGGTCGACCTTGATCAACAGGTCAAGATGCTGCCTGACCTGTTGAGTTTGTCTGTGGCTCTGAATTTCCAGCATCTGCAGAATCTCCTCTGTTTCTGATTTTAAGAGTTGCCGGTATTTTGCTTCAGCATCTGTCACTCTGAATAACTCAGCGTGAAGAGTATTTAAACAGATATTGATAACCTTTTACAGTTATTGTCACTCAGCTGAAGCCATTGACAAAACCTAACTCATTTTAAAGAGTATTTTACCAGGTATTGACATTCAACCTTATCTACTCCAATATATTTGTAAAGCTCCTGGCAGTTTGCAATTGATGACTATTTACACTTTATGTTAATTGACACCTATTTTATTCAGTATCTGTTCTGAAGTCTATGATAGAACTAAGCAATAAATACAATAAACACAAGAGATTCAGCAGATACTGGAAATCCAGTGCAACACACAAGAAATACTGGAGGATCTCAGCAGGCGAGGCAGCATCTATAGAAATTAATAAACAATCAACGTTTTGGGCCAAGACTCTTTGTCAGGACAATAACTTAGAATTGATGGATTACTGTTATATTATTTCACAATTTTTAATGCCAGTCAATGGACTTGAAAACAGGTAGGCTGAGGACTAACAAAGGCCATAAGACCATAAGATATAGGAGCAGAATTTGGCTATTTGGCCCATTGTGTGTGCTCCGACATTTCATCATGGCTGATCCATTTTCCCCTCAGCCCCAGTCTCCTGCCTTCTCCCTACATCTCTTCATGCCCTGACTAATCAAGAGTCTATCAACCTCTCCTTTAAAGATACCCAATGACTTGGCCTCCACAGACACCTGTGGTGATGAATTCCACAGATTCATCACTCTCTGGCTAAGAAATTCCTCCTTATCTCCATTCTAAAAGGACGTTGCTCTGTTTTGAGACTGTGTCCTCTGGTCTAAGACTTCCCCACCATAGGAAACATCCTCTCCATATCCACTCTATAAATCCTTCTCAACATCCGATAGGTTTCAATGAGATCCCTCCTCATTCTTCTGAATTCTAGTGAATAGAGGCCCAGAGCCAGCAAACACTCCTCATATGATAAGCCTTTGAATGCCGGCATTATTTAAGTGACACTATAAATGATATCCTCATTTATTTCCCTTACATTGAAATACAAGTCTAATCCATAGATCATAAGACATAGGAGCAGAATTAGGCCATCTGGCCCATCGATACAATGTCTGATATGTATGTATGTGGCTACCCTATTCGGCACACCTGTACATCTAGTGCAAATATCAAATCAGCCAATCATGTGGCTGCAACTCAATGTATCAAAGTATGCAGGTATGGTCAATGGTTCAGTTGATGTCCAGACCAAACATCAGAATGGAAAAGAAATTTAATCTAAGTGACTTTGACTGTGGAATGGTTGTTGGTGCCAAACATGGTGGTTTGAGTATCTCAGACACTGCTGACCGCCTGGGATTTTCATGCACTGTAGTCTCTAGAGTTTATAGAGAATGGTGCAAAAAACCCCCCCAAAAAAAAATCCAGCGGGCGGCAGTTCTGTAGGCAAAAACACCTTGGTCATAGGAGAATGGCTATAATAGTTCAAGCTGACAGGATGGTGACAGTAACTCAAATAACCATGCATTACCACAGTGGTGTGCAGGACAGCATCTCTGAATACACAACATGTCACACCCTGCACAGCAAAAGACCACGAATATACATTGAATGGCCACTGAAGAGATTCTGCAGATGCTGAAAATCTACAGCAACACACACAAAAGGCTGGAGGAATTCCACAAGTCAGGCAGCATCTTTGGAAATAAATAGATAGTCTGCATTTCAGGCCAAGACCCTTCTTCAAGACTGGAAATGAAGGGGAAAGAAACCAGAATAAAAAGGTGGGAGGAGGGGAAGGAGGCTAGCTGGAAGGAGATTGGTGAAGCTAGGTGAGTGGGAAAGATAAAGGGCTGGAGAAACAGGAGACTGATAGGAGAGGAGAGAGCACCACAGGAGAAAGGAAATCCAGGGGGATGTAATAGCCAGATGAAGAGAAATAAGAGGTCAGAGTGGGAAATAGAGCAAAGGGGAATTTGTTGACCGAAAGGAGAAATCAATATTCATGCCATCAGATAGAATATAAGGTGTTGTTCCTCCACCCAGACGGTTGCCTCATCTTGGCACAAGACCAACAGATTGGAATGGGAATGGGGATAGGAATTAAAATGTTTGGCCACGGAGAAGTCCTGCTTGTGGCGAATGGTGCAGAGGAGCTCAATGAAGCTGTCTCCCAGTTTGCAATGGGTCTCATTAATGTAGAGGAGGCCATATCGGGAGCACTGGATACACTAGATGACCGCAGCAGATTCACAGGTGAACTGTTGCTGAATGTATGTTTTAACTTTACAATGGGAATCCCATTTTGCAGCCTTGTATGTGTGCACAGAGGATTGAGGGTTCCCATCCCATTGAACACCTAGTTTCAGATGATGCTTTAGCGTTACATGGATAAGAATGGTGACTCTTAATGATGTTTTGAGGTCATCTTGCAAGCCTGTGTGAGCTACAAAGAATTGCCAGTGCAAGTCCTTGTGAACTATTCTGATGATTTATTGCAGCTGTTTACTTGGATTTTCACCATACGCTTTCTGTGCCATAATGGAAGATTTTCACAGCCCAGTTCTAACACTTCTTCTACACGTCAGCAGAGAGTCTTGGGCCTGAGATGTAACTGAATGCTAGAAAATATGAGCCTTGGCTTCTGTGATGCTCTGTCTTAATCAAGTATTTCGTGGATCTCTTGTAAGGAATGTGCTCGCTGGTGAAAATACTGGAAAATCCATTCAAATCTTTAAAAAAATTTACAGTCTTGGGAAGTTAATGAAATAGCATGAGCTCCCATATATCCGATAAAAAATGTCAAGCCTAATTTGAAAGCTAATTATTGTCATTGTTTTTGTTTCATGTGCTGCTAATTGTCAGATGTTGACATAGAGTCCCTCGTGGTCTGACGTTCGTTGACATTGTATGCAGTACTCTCCGGCATGAAGAATACATGGCATTAATTGGCTAATCCAGACTCCAGATCCTAACTGTCTATATTGGAATATTGGATGATAATATAAGCAAAACAAAAGATGTGAGCCTTAATTTTTGTTGCTATGCATTATTGTTCTCTTCTCGCTACCACCATCAGGAAGAAGGTAGAGGAACCTCGGGTCCCACATCTCCAGGTTCAGGCACAGTTACTACCCTCAACCATCAGGCTCTTGAACCAGAGGGAGTAAGTTCATTTGTCCCATCACTGAACTGTTCCCACAAACTATGGACTCACTTTCTAGGATTCCTCATTTCATGTTCTCAACACTTACTGACTATTTAATTATTATTATTATTTTCCTCTTTTGTATTGAAGTTTGATGCCTTTTGCAGATTGGCTGGTTTGTCCACCTTGTTGGGTACAGTCTTTCACTGATTCTGTTGTGTTTCTTGTATTTACTGTGAATGTCTGCAAGAATGTGAATCTTAGGGTTGTATATGGTTGTACTGTATATCATCTAATACATTTGATAATCAAGTTATTTTGAACTTCGAGTGTTATCAATGGCTTCTTGGATAAGAGGAAAAAGCAGTAGCACCTCATAAACACAGGAGATTCTGCAGATTCTGGAAATCCAGAGCAGCATACACAAAATGCTGGAGGAACTCAGCAGATTAGGCAGCATCTGTGGAAATAAATAAACAGTTGGCACTTTGGGCTGAGACCCTTCTTCAGGACTTCATATAGTATTTTAGTCAGCACTGCTAAATATTTACTTTTTGCATGGTGGCAAATCCAAGTTAGATCCAGAAACTATGAATGAATGTGAATGAGAGTGGGAAATTAAGAAGTTAGTGTAGACAATCCAACAAATTTGACATCTTAATTGTTAGTCTGTAATCCCAAAGTATGAAATAAGTATTCCATTTTAATAGATGTTCCAATTTAGAGCTCTATAATATAGGACAGCAAGAACAGAATTTTTCGGATGTTTCAAGGGGACCTGAGGGAAAACTGCTTCACTCGGAGAGTGTGAAATGAGCTGCCAGCACAAGTTGTGGATGCAGGTTTGATTCAGGATTCAAAATTCAAGTTTCTTTGTCTTGTGCACATCAGCACATACAGTGAGAGGGTATCAAGGCAGCAGGGCCCAGTTCCGACAGTGAGGAGTGACCCAATGTGTAAATACAACAGACAACAAACAGTGGAAATACATAAAGAAAGAAAAGAGAATTAATGATAATAATAATAATAATGACTAAATAAGTAATAAATATTGAAAACATGAGATGAAAAGCCCTTGAAAGTGAGTCCATAGGTTGTGGAAACAGCTCAATGATGGGTTAAGTGAAGTTATCCCCTCTGGTTCAGGAACTTGATGGTTGAGGGGTAATAACAGTTCCTGAACGTGGTGATGAGGTCCTGAGGCTCTGGTACCTCCTTCCTGAGGGTAGCAGTGAGAAGAGACCATGGACTGGATGGTGGGGGTCCTTAATAATGGATGCTGCTTTCCTGTCACAGGAATCTGTCGATATGCTCAATGATTTACCTGTGGTGGAATGGGCCATATCCACTACCTTAGCTCAGTATTCTGTTAGTTTTTAAAGCCTCCCAATCCACTAAATTTTTGCTTAATTATTTGCCTGCTCTTTTGCTGTTATGTTGTCTTTGACTTCCCTTGTCACCCACGGTTGCTTTATCCTTCCCCTTAGAATATTTCATCTTTGGGATGTATCTTTCCTGCACCTTCCAAATTGATCCCGGATATGCCATCCATTGCTATTCTGCCAATATCTCTGCCAGCCTCCCTTGCCAATTAACTTTGGCTAGCTCCTCTCTCCTGCTTCTGTTATTCCCTTTACTCCACTGTAATAATGTTACATCTGACTTTATCTTCTCCCTCTCAAACTGCAGGGTGAATTCCATCATTTGAAACAAACTACTATTCTCCTTACTTGCATAATTTTAAGACTGCCTCATAGGTAGATAGAGTCATAAAGAAAGCTTTTGGCACATTGAGCTTCATAAATCATTGTATAGAGTACAGGAGTTGGGATGTTATATTGAAATTGTATAAGATACTGGTGAGGCCTAATTAGTCCAGTTTTGGTCACCTGCCTATGGTAAAGATGTAAATAAGATTGAAAAAGTGCAGGGAAAATATACAAAGATATTACTGAGACTTGATGACCTGAGATATGGGGAAAGATTGAACAAGTTAGGACTTTATTCCCTAGAACGAAGAAGATTACACAAAATTATGAGGAATATAGAGTGGGTAAATGCAGGCAGGCTTCTTCCACAGAGATTGGGTGGACTATAATTAGAGGTCATGGGTTAAGGGTGAAATGTGAAAGGTTTAAAGGGAATTTCTTCACTCAGAGAGTGTATAATGAGCTTCTAGTGCGAGTGGTGGATGCAAGGTTGATTCCAACATTTAAAAGAAATTTGGGTAGGTACACGGATGGGAGGTGTATGGAAGGATATGGTCTGGGTGCAGTTTGATGGGACTAAGCAGATTAATGGTTGAACATGGACTAGATGTGCTGAAGGGACTGTTTCTGTGGTATGACTCTATGTTTCGAAGATCTAAAGTTTTCACTTTTAAACTGGACAGTCTGATTAAAATCAATTTGGCTTAACTTCCATAAGGGATCATGAAGCGTACAACTAAAAATGTAAAACAAGTTTAAAAGGGCAATTTAAAATTAAGCATACATTTATGACAGATCCACTTTCCACGGCCAGTGAGCAATAGCCCGTGGGTGTCGTCCTCTGATTGGCACATATTTCCTTTCCGTTAGTCAGCCAATGAGTAACATAAATGATGAAGTGTGTTACCTAACCAGCACTGACAAGTGATCCCTTCAATGAATCAACCTATTTATATCAATTGTTTCTTGAAAGCTTCAATGAGATCCAGAAATGAAACAAATGCTCTTTCCTGCAGATTATCCATTTACTTGAGAAAGAGGCTGTAGTTTGCAAATTCACTTTAAAAAGGGGAAATGATGATTTTTATAATGGATTCTAAAATCTGCCTTCTACTTACCAGAATCAGAATCAGAATCAGATTTAGTATCACCAGCATATGTTGTGAAATCTATTTAGTGACAGCAGTACATTGTAATACATAGTAATAAAAACGTTATAAGTTGCAATATGTAAAAGAACTGTGTGAATGTCCAAGGCATATATACATAGCTGGGGTGTCTAAGACTTTTGCTCAGTATTGTATAGATAAGAAAATTAAATTAGTCGTGCAAAAAGAGTGAAAACATCGTGAGGTAATACTCATGGGTTCACTGTCCACTCATAACTTGATGGCAAAGGTGAAGAAGCTGATCCTAAGATATTGAGTGTGTGTCCTCATGCTCCTGTGCCTCCTCCTTGATGGTAGCAATGAGAAGAGGGCATGTCCTGGGTGATGGGAAGGCCAGTGCCCATGATGGTGGTGGCTGGGTTTACAACTTTCTGCAGCTTTTTCTGATCCTGTGGTGTGGTCCCTCCATACCAGATAGTGATGCAACCAGCTAGAATGCTCTCCACTGTACAGCTGTAGAAATTTGCAAATGTTTTGATGACATACCAAATCTCCTCAAACTCCTCATGAAATATAACTGCAGTCATGCCTTCTTTGTAATTACATCAATATGTTCAGCCCAGGATAGATCCTCAGAGATGTTGACACCCAAATGTTGGCTGAGCAGTGGATGACAATGTGCCAGCACACACCCGTGTTACATCACTGAGCTGCCTGCAATACTTCAGCAGAGTGTTGGGCAACAACCTGAGGACACAGACCCAATTTTGTGGTAGATCTTGGTTGACTCTAAACAATGGTCATAGAAATGGACTATATGGAAGACACAAGAGATTCTGCAGTTGCTGGAAATCTTAAGCAACATACACAAAATGTGAGAGGAACTCAGCAGATCAGGCAGTGTCTATGGAGCAGAATAGACAGTTAATTTATTTTATTCATTTAGAGATATAGGCCATTCCAGCCCTTTGAGCCGTGCTGCCCAGCAGTCGCTGACAACCCTGATTTAACCCTAGCCTAATCACAAGACAATTTATAATGGCCAGTTAACCTATTAACCAGGGCATACATTCAATGGGAAAACCCACACATTCAACGAGAGCACATACAGATTCCTTTCAGAGAAGCCGGGATTGAACTCTGAACTCTGGTGCTCCGAGCTGTAATTGCGTTGCACTAACTGTTATGCTACTGTGGTGCCTCATTTGACATCACCTGTCCAGCTCGCGGCTCTATCCCTCCCCCTCCTGTCTTCTCCTATCATTTTGCATCTCCCCCTCCCCCTCCAGCTTTCAAATCCCTTACTCACTCTTCCTTCAGTTAGTCCTGACGAAGGGTCTCGGCCTGAAACGTCGACTGCGCCTCTTCCTATAGATGCTGCTTGGCCTGCTGCGTTCACCAGCAACTTTGATGTATGTTGCTTGAATTTCCAGCATCTGCAGAATTCCTGTTGTCTGTATGATAAGGTGAAATGTAAAGTTAAACCATAGGCAACAGCTGCTATGTGACTTCAAGTTCAAGTACAGGGTTAAATGATATTCAAACATATGCATGAATACAGTCAAGCAAAACAGCTTTCCACTGGGGTCAAGGTGCAAAACACAATACCAACAGTCACACACAACACAAGGCACATATAGCACATAGAATTATGACAGCAGAAAACATACAGTCACAAAAAAATATATAACCCATCCCTGAGTGTCATGGCTTGTAGATTGATGGTATATTGATGTTGCCCTGAAGCCATGTTTCAACAAGACGCAGCCCATAGCAGTGTCTCATCATGCGGTACCATAGATGCAGTTGCAATCCAGCTTGTCTTGAGTGAGCGGTAGCTGAAGTTATTGAAACATTTTGAAGAACAAATTTTGGACATGGTTGGACTCGCTATGTGAAGTTTAATATATCACAGAATTCGCTGGTTTTGCAGAATATTGTCAAGGCATGGTTGTGATGGCAACCTGTAGGGAAGGAAAACTTGTTTGCACAATAGGTGAGGTATTACTTCCTCCTAGAAGTATAAGTGGAAGGAAACACAACCAGTCTACAGCTATGGAGGGGTTTCAATACCAGACCGTGTCACGAGCGGGGTCAGGGACAGAAGAGGGATCTAAGGCGCTCTATGGTAGACTTGGGTATTTCTTTAGGTAAGTATTGTATTTTTTAGGTTCTGTCGAGTACTTAGTAAGTTGATTAGTGCTTTAAAGTTATTGTACATCCTCTCATTTCTCTCACCTTTAGATCCCGAATTGAGCAGAAGCCAAACTCTGGAGGGTGAACAGTACATGTGGCAGGTGATAGGTGAGACCAGGTGAGGGGGAAGGTGGGTGGGTGGTGGAGAGGGGATGAAGTGAGAAGCTGGGTGGGTGGTGGAGAGGGGCTGAACTGAGAAGCTGGGTGGCGATAGGTGGAAGAGGTAAAAGCAGAAGAAAAAGTATGTTGTTAGGAGAGGAGAGTAGATTATGTATTAAATGGAAGGAGGTAGGAAGCTGAGGAGTGATGGCCAGGTTGAGAGGGCTGATGAGGAGAGGAGAAGAGTCAACAGGGTAACCAGAATGGAGAATAAACATTCTAAAATGACCTTAGCAAAATTCTAGATGGTCCATAACTATTTTCAGGGCATAACAAGATTATCTTTTGTAACAATGTGATTATATAACAACCTTTCAGTGATGTAGCTAACTGTGAAATCTGCCTAGTGCTTAATTGACATTGTAATTCAAAAGGAAATACTGTAAATATCTTCATTGAGTGCAATCTATTTTACAGCAAATTTATCTACAGAAGTTTGCATGGATGTTTGGAAAGGCTTTGTGCTGGTATCCCATGGGTAATTAGATTAATCTAAAATCATTTGGAAATCAGTAGCTGATTCTTCTTAGTGCTTAAAATGATATATATTTCATTTGTAAAACTGTAGAGGCAATAATATATGGTAGTTTGGGAAAAAAAATGCCTTTTGACTTGGCTTTTATTCTGTCTTCTCAACCATGTGATGCCTGTCAAATCACCTGCCTGTGAGGAGCTGTTCATTTTGATTAAAAGCTTAAAGTCTGCTTAATGTTTCATGACTGCTGGCAGTACCATAGATTGCTGTCTTTCTGTGACCCAGAAGCTTTGTCACAATTAGTAAAGTCAGGTGAAGTAAAGAGTAGAATAATTTAAAGAATTAGATAGTACGGTTTTAGCATGGCTTCTTAAAATGATGCCATTTATACATGAAGACACACAATGTGTATATAATGAACTATAAAGTGAAGCACACTGCATTAATTTTAAATCATATATCTTCAATCTTATGCAAAATGATATTAGTCACCAAAGAAATTATTTATCTATTCACAATTAAAACTATCTTGATCTCTTTTTACCCCACTTCATATAAGCTATAGAAAGCATTTTGTATTTTTATGAATGTGTGCCAGAATTGCATGGGTGAAATTTTCATTCACATTCAATTGTTTATGAATGGGCATTTAAATTAAAATATGAAGCTTCGATATGTAGATGCACCAACACTGATTATGATCATTTGATTTCCATAGAGTGAATAGATGAAACTATTTGAAGTCAACTAATGATTAAAAATATTCTTGACATTACAATAATCATTATTTCAACTACTTAAATCCTTAATGGAATGATCCAGTCTTTTTCAATCTGTTGGTAACATTGCCAGTCACAGACGCCAATCTGCAGTGAATTTGATTCACTTGAGAAAATAGTGTAGGCACAGTGGACTCAATAAGCATAACAGGCTGTGACACCAAAACTACAGTGTGGAAAGCTACACTCGGTGGCCACGTTATTAGGTGCATCCATACAACAGCTTGTTAATGCAAATATCTAATCAACCAATCACGTGGCAGCAGCTCAGTGCATAAAAGCATGCGGACATGGTCGGGAGATTCAGTTGTTGTTCAGACCAAACATCAGAAATGTGATTTAAGTGACTTTCACCGTGGAATGATAGTTGGTAACAGACAGGGCGGTTTGAGTGTTTCAGAAACTGCTGATCTCCTGGGATTTCCACGCAGAGCAGTCTCTAGAGTTTATAGAGAATGGTGTGTAAAACAAAATCAGGAAACATTCAGTGTGTGGCAGTTCTGTGGGTGAAAATGTCGTGTTAATGAGAGAGCTCAGACGAGAATAGCCAGACTGGTTCAAGCTGACAGAAAGGCAACAGTAGCTCAAATAACCACTTGTTACAACAGTGGTGTGCAGGAGAGCACCTCTGAATGCACAACATATCGAAACTTGAAGTGAGTGGGCTACAACATACACTCCGTGAATACTTTGTTATGCACAGGAGATACCTGTACGCTATAAAGTGGCCACTGAGCTACAAATAGCTTGAACTAAACTGTCTAAGAACAGCAATAACATCTGCATTCACCCAAAAATATGCCACCCACGCTGGAATATCCAAGGAGTTACCATGCAGTTCCAGTAACCTAGGTTCACGGGGGTCATTCAAGAGTGAGCCTTCAAAGCTTTGGACATGGCATCAAAGGTTATGAGGAGAAGGCTGGGGAATGGGGTTGGGGTGGGGGGGAAATGGTCAGCCATGATTGAATGGCAGAGCAGACTTGATGGGCCAAATGGCCTAATCCTGCTCCTATGTCTTATGGTACTTTAGGTCACAGTCAGAGTACTCAGAAACTATTCCCATAATGAACTTTAACAACTTCCACATAAAGTAGAAATTCATCTCAAATTGAAATGCCCTGGTCCTCAGAAAAATATGTTTTGTACAACATCCAAATATTGGTATTGGTTTATTAATGTCAGATGTACAAAGATGCAGTGAAGCTCGTTGACACAACGGTCATGTTGCCACAATTCATTCCTTCATTACAGCTGTTGTAGGGTGAATTATACAGAGGGTTTAACATGAGTAACTAGTGATGTGGATTATCAGGGAACCACAGACAAAAGTAAAGACATGTCATACAGCAACCCAAGTTTCAGGAGCTTCACAAATTTCATTACAGAGTGCTCCAGTTGTTGCAATAGAAAATTGGATTTGCTGTTAGACCTGTGGATAATCACTTTACTCTGTAAACAGGACCTAATGAAGTCTTCTGCAGTCACCATTCTGTTATCAAACTGTAGTTTTACTGGTAGCCTGGTCAACTGAGAATGTAAAAACTGTACCAAATTCTGCTCAGGTCAAACACCTTTGACTGGTCTCCTGGTGCACACCAGTTTTTAACAAATCACCCATTCTTTCAAACAACTCGTTTGTGCTTACAGTTTGCTCCTACAGAGTATTTACCATTTGCAATAACTTTATTAAATTGGAACGGAGGGGTGATGTAATCAAAATAATCCTCAAATTATAATCTCACTGGAATAAATATTTGGAACACCACAAGGATGTCTTTGAGTGTCTGGAAGCAAAGCATGGTTATTGCTGTTACATGGATAAATATAGCAGCCAGTTTAGACAGGGCAAGATGCCAAAAGCAGAAAGGAATTGGATAATCAGTTAATTCAGTTTCATTGAGCGATATTGAGAAAGGTAAAAAAAGGCTCCATGTGGTCTGTACCCAGATACACTGAGATGCTTTGCTCCCAATTGATGGGAGGTCAGCAGGCCCTTGCCGGGCAGTGGAAACACTTCAAAGATCACATTAAAATCAGTTTGAAGAAATTCAACAATGCATCTAAAAACTCAGAAGACCTTGCACTCAGTAGATACCCGAGAAAGAGTTGGGCTGCACGAGAGCGACTTCCTCTGTGCCACAGAGAACAAGCAACAGCTGCGAAAGGGGAGGCTGGACAACCAAAAGATCTGACCACTAACCCCGGCCACCCCTTACTCGTGTCCACACTGCATCAGAACACTGTATGTGGATCCCGGTTTGGCCTCTACAGCCACTTAAGGACCCATCAACAAACAACCCCATAGGAGAACATCAAACTCCACTCAAATTCAAAGTTCAAAGTAAACTTACACTTGGACAACAAAGATTTTGCTTCCTGAATGCTCTTGTGTGTATCTAAGAAAACATAAAACATAAGAAAATGAAAGAAATAGGAGCAGGAGTCGGCCATCTGGCCCGTCGAGTTTGCTCTGCCATTCAATAGGGTCATGGCTGATCTGGCCATGGACTCATCTCCACCTGCCTGCTTTTTTCCCATAATCCTTAATTCTCCTACTATGCAAAAATCTATCCAACCTTGTCTTAAATATATTTTCTGAGGTAGCCTCCATTGCTTCATTGGGCAGAGACTTCCACAGATTCACCACTCTCTGGGAAAAGCAGTTCTTCCTCATCTCCGTCCTAAATCTACTCCCCTCAATCTTGAGGCTATGTCCCCTATCTAGTGGATTTTAGGCTGCTAATCATGAAACTCACCATGAAATTTTCTTATACTGCACCATTTTTTTTGAAATTGCCTGTATTTGTTATTTCAAATCATAATTCAAGTCAATTAAAATGTTGCCCATAATGTAAGCTGAGAAGCTTTCTATCTTGTCAAGGCATACCTGGGCATGCTTAGGTAGGGCAGATGCTGCATGGCAGGACCAATTGTAGAATGGGTATAAATTTCTGTGAAGGATTTAATATTTGAGACAGATACTTCCCAGAATAACTTATGCCAATATTAAGGAATTTTTGTTGGCCCACAAATCAAACAAATAAACCAGGTCATCAAAGACAGGCAATTTCTAGCGGGAGCAAAGAAAATCTCATCAAGGCATTCAAGGATGTTGTTGAACAGTTTTTTGGCAACTACAGAACAAACTCGATAGCGTTTAATGTGGAGAGAACATCCTCTCCACATCTACATTATTAAGGCCTTTTAACATTCGATAGGTTTCAATGACATCCCCCTCCCCTCATTCTTATGAATTCCAGTGAATATAGGCCCAGAATCATCAAAAGCTCCTCATATAATATGTTCAGTCTGGAATCATTTTCATACACCTTCTTTGAATCCTCTCCAATGTCAGAACAGATAAGGGGCCTAAAACTGCTCATAATACTTCAAGTGAAGCCCAACCAGTGCATTCTAAAGCCTCAATATTATATCCTTGCTTTTCTACTCTAGTCCTCTTGAAACGAACGCTAACATTGCATTTGCCTTCCTCATCACTGACTCAACTTGAAAGTGAACCTTTAGGGGATCCTGCATGAGGACTTTCAAATCCCTTTGCACCTCAGAATTTTGAATTTTCTTCCCATTTAGAAAATTGTCATGCCTTTTATTTCTTCCACCAAAGTAGAATATATATATTTCTTATTGTAATTTATAGCTTTTTTTTTTAACATATTGCAACCTACTGCTGCCGTAAAACAAGATATTTCACATGATATACTGTCTGCCAGTGATACTAAACCTGATCCTGGTTTGATTCCTTGCATTGGCCCTGACCATTCCTGAGAGATGACAGAAGATGTTATAGCATGGCATCTAAATCCTCATTGCTCAACAACTGAGATGGACTTCCACAGACATCCAGCCCCATTGCTTTTCAACCCTTAGTCTTCATGTATCATTAGAATCATAGAACACTGCAGCATAGAAACAATCCATTTAGCCTACGTAATCCATGCTGAGTGACTGATCTGCCTAGTGCCATCAGCCTGTACCATACCTGTATTATAGTCCTCCAAACCCTTCCCATCCATGTACCTGTTCAAATTCCTCTTAAATATTGAAATTGAACCTGCATCCACCACTACCACTGGCAGCACATTCCACACTCTCATCATTCTCTGAGTGAAGAGGTTCCCCCTCAGGTTGCCCTTAAATATTTCACCTTCCACTCTTAACCCATACTTCTAGTCTCATCGAACTTCAGTAGAAATAAGCCTGCTTGCATTTACACTATCTATGCCCCTCATAGTTTTGAATACCTCATTCTCCTGTGCTCTGGGGTATAAAGCTCTAACCGATTCAACTTTTCCTTATTACTCAAGTCCCAGCAACATCCTTGTAATTTTCTCTACACTCCTTCAAGTATCTAGTCTGTGGGTAGGATACCATGACTGTACACAATACTCTAGATTAGGCCTCACCAATATTTTATACAACTTCATCATAACATCCCAACTCCTGTACTTAAGACTTTGATTTATAAAGACCAATATGCCAAAAGCTTTCTTTACGACCTTACCATTGCTTGCTGTTTCTTGGGTTTGCTACAGTTCCTCCATTAATGGAGATATCTACTTGCTCTAGTCAAAATGCTTCTCCGCTTCTCGAAGTACAGTGGATTCAAGTTAATTGGGCCATCGATTCATCAGGGCAGATATTTATTTGGGATAACTCTTTAGGAACAAAAATAAATCATGAAAGTAGTAGAATTCCCTTCATTTATTTGGGATTCCATGCCACTTAATTGGGACAGGAGACTGTTGAAGAGTTTCTAACTAGTGTTGGTCACGTCCACTTGTGTGGCTGTTAGACACTACACTGGATTTAAAGAGAGCAATTTTTAAATAGCATCAGTAGCATGTGTTTGTGTTCAAAAACAATGAGTACTGTCACAGACAGTTGGCACGAAATAAGCAGTAAGACAATTCAGAACTGTTTTATACCCCTTGCCCATCCTCTGGGTTTTCCCACCCCTCCCCCTTTTCTTTCTTCCCGGACCTCCTGTCCCATGATCCTCTCATATCCCTTTTGCCAATCACCTGTCCAGCTCTTGGCTCCATCCCTCCCCCTCCTGTCTTCTCCTATCATTTTGGATCTCCCCCTCCCCCTCCAACTTTCAAATCCCTTACTTACTCCTTCAGTTAGTCCTGACGAAGGATCTCGGCCCAAAATGTCGACTGCACCTCTTCCTAGAGATGCTGCCTGGCCTGCTGCGTTCACCAGCAACTTTTATGTGTGTTGCTTGAATTTCCAGCATCTGCAGAATTCCTCGTGTTTACTGTTTTACTCACTGCCATTTTAAGCATTCGGGCTTGGAGATGTCAAAAAAGGCCGGAGTGAAAATGAAACAATTTCACAACTTCAACAAGTTAGGTACTATGAAGAATTTGAAGTATTGATGATCATCTTGAATGTTAGAATGGAAATGAAGATTTTGCAGATGCAATCATCAGAAAGATTGTATGAAGGCAGCCCATTATCCACATTAGGTGTTTGCACTAATTTTGTTCATTTACAGTCAATCAACAGAGCTTGGCAGTGTACACTGGATGAATTCCTCCATCGATGACTAGTAGGAACTAACGCACAATTTTATAGTACATTAGTAGTATTGATAGTATTCTAATTTGTTCTTTATTTCATTTAAATCCATAGTTTGTTACTCAGTTTATCTCTTTTTTACCTTTGTAACTATTTCCATGAAACTTTGGCTAATTGGTCCAAAATATACTGGTCCCAATGAATCACAATTAACCAGAATCCATTGTAATTTATGTAACAAAGGCCTTCTTTAACTGGCAGTGGCGAGCTATGATAAATCATTGGAATCTTGTCTTCTCAGTAGCACATAAGAAATGTTCAGCAGTTATCAGGCACTGTCTTGCCTTATGCAATTTCTCATTCATCCATTTCAAGCTACTGATTGATCAACTTAATTCTCCTGCCACGTAATGTCAATGGAAGGACTTGCTGTAGCAATACAGTTGCACCTAATCTCTTTGGTTCAATACTTATGAAGTAGGCATTCAGGAAGCATTTTTGTGAGGTAGAACAATATTCTTCCTAGATCTCCAGAAAGTAATGCTGTGTTTCAATGTTATCACCAACCCATTGTGTTTATTGAAAAGCTCTTATGATGACAGTTATGTTAGGAGTTTGATTGCGTACTTCATTTGTAAATGTCATATATATGCAGCATTTCATTTTGCAGTTAAAAGGAGGGTAACTGACATGCAGGCTGATATATCGTCTGTACAGTACAGAAGGTACTTGGATGGAACTAGAGTATATGTCTGAATGGTGAAAGGTTAACATTTTTGCAAGGTATAACTTATTCTCACTAAAACTTTATAGAAATTCACCATCAACAATAAATCTTTTATGAAACTGCAGAAGTAAGACAAAAGCTTTTATTTTTAACTTTGGCATTATTCTTCTCGATACAAAGGCATAAATTTCAGCTATGAAGAAAGCTGGCAAAATATCCTCAGCTCTGTGGCCAAATTAGATACATAAAAATTGTGGGGAATGTTTATCCATAGTTTCAGTGCAACTTCAGTACCCATTTGCCTGTTCAGATATGGATCTGTTTCCTCGGGGTTCACTCAGCTCTATAACCCATAAACATATATAGAGAATGGTGCCGGAAAAGGGCCAATAACGTCATGAAGGATCCCACACACCCTGCTCATCAATTGTTTATCCCACTCACATCAGGGAGGAGGCTACATAGCATCCACACTAGGACTATCAGACTCAAAAACAGTTATTTTCCCCAAGCAGTGAGGCTGATCAACATCTCCACCCACTAACTCCACCACTACTTTATTATTTCCTGTCAGTCACGTGATGTACAGCTTAATGTCACTTTATGGACAGACAATCAATCTATGTATAAAAGATACCGTATGTATTTATATTATTGTGTGCTTCATTGTTATTGTGTTCTTCATCTGTTGTGGTGTTTTGGTGCTGCATCAGGTCCAGAGTAACAATTAGTTTATTCTCCTTTACACTGGTGTTCAAGAAATGACATTAAACAATCTTGAATCTGAATCTTGACTCTTAAATCTTGAATAATTTTATTGATTGATCGATTGACTGATTGATTGATTTTTATTGAGATACAGGACGGAATAAGCCTTTCCAGCCCTTCGAACCACGCTGCCCAGCAATCCCTCGATTTAATCCTAGCCTAATCACTAGGCAATTTACAATGACAAATTAACCTACCAACCTATCAAGTAGGTAAGCTACTTATCCAGGCCAGAAACATCTAGTAGAACCCGTCGACAGGGATTCAGTAGAAACAAGCTCTGATGCATGGACTGGCAGATTTTTAAACAATACTGATTGTTCACGTGCTATCATCATGCATGTTTGTTTCTACCAGAAATTGTCAGGCTGCATGGGAGTTTCACTTGTCTTCTTCATCTTTGGCATTTAAATTTGACCGCAAAAGAATCAGGCATAACCGAGAACCCACAGATGTTTTTATGGTTATCAGAAAAATTACCAACACAGCATCTGATGCCCTGTGAGGAAATAAAAAAAGATTTTGTTTTCTGTAACTATTTCTAAACATAAAATTATTGGAACATAATTCTTTATTGTCAGTAAAGTATACACTGTATTTGCTTCAATGACTTACAGAGGAGACAAATAGTCCGTGAGATCATATGACATAGGAGCATCAGCATTCCCACCATCCAGGTTATGCTTTCTTCTTGCTGCTACCATCAGGAAGGAGATACAGAAGCCTTGGGTCCCACACCGCCAGGTTCCGGAATAGGTATTACCCTACAACCATCAGGCTCCTGAACCAGAGAGGATAAATTCACTCACTTCAACACTGAACTGATCGCTTTCAAGGTCTCTACAACTCATGTTCTCAGTCTTCTTTTTTCTTTATTATTAATACTTGCCTCTTTTTGTACTTGCACATTTTTTCAGTCTTTGTGTGTAATATTTCATTGATTTTATTGCATTGTTTTGTTCTACAATGAACGCCTGCAAGAAAATGAATCCCCTTGTTGTATTTGCTGACATACATATACTTTGATTAAAAAAAAGTTTGAACATTGAACTTTGAAATTTGAGCAGAAGTTGGCCATTTTCTCATCGAGTCAGCTCTACCATTCCATCATGGTTGATTTATTATCTCTCTCAACCCTATTGTCCTGCCATCTCCCTGTAACCTTTGACGCCCTGACTAATCAAGAACCAGGGTTGAAACGTCTAATACCAGAGAGCACGCATTTAAGGTGAGAGGGGGTAGGTTCAAAGAGGAAACGAGGGGTAAGTTTTTTACTCAGAGAGTGGTGGATGCTTGGAATGTGCTGCCTGGTATAGTGGTAGAGGCAAATACGTTAGAAGATTTAAGAGATGTTGGGATTGATACGGACGTGGTGTAAGTAGGAGGGATTAATGTTTGGCTGTTTTTGATTTGCTTTTTAGCTGGTTCGACACAACGCTGTGGGCCAATTAGCCCATTCCTGTGCTGTATTGTTCTATGTTCTATATAAGCAAGCAAGCTCCACTTCAAACCTCTCTCTGCTAGATTATGTATTGCATTGAACTGCTGCTGCTAAGTTAACAAACTGGGCAGTAACTCTCTGTCATTCAGAAACACGAGTCATGATCACATTGAAGTACACAATATTTATGTTGGGCTTGACAGGATAGATAAAGTTTTTGATGTTTCTTTTCAGCTTGGGGTGTATATGGCAAGGGCTGTAGATTCAAAATAAAGGTCTGGCCATGCAGGATAGAAAGCAACAGAAATTTCTTCATCAAAAGAAAGCAAATCCTTGGAATTCACTATTCAAGCGTGAAGACTCAGTTGCTGATAAGTTCAATAAAGAGAGAAATAGATTTTCCAATATTGGCCATCATAGGGTCATAGTGGGACTTGTCCATGCTGAGCAAAATGCTCAATTAAACCATGTTTGGACAATTATGCCTCTAAACCAGGGGTTCCCAAACTTTTTTATGGCATGGACCAATACCATTAAGGAGGGAATCCGTGGACACCAGGATAGAAACCTCTGATCTAAAGCTTTCCGTTTGAAGTATCTGTCTAGCTGTCTTTTAGTTCAAGTCTGCTCTGCCATTCCATCATGGTTGATTATTATCCCTCTCAACCCCGTTCCTGTGCATTCTCCCTGTAACTTTTGATGCACTGACTAATGTATAACCTATTAACCTTTGTTTTAAATACACTCAATGGCTTGTTCCCATAGCAATTTGGGGCAATGAATTCTGCAGATTCACTACCCTTTGGCTAAAGCAGTTCCTCCTCATCTCTGTTCCAAATGGACATCCTTCTCTTCTGAGTCTGTGCTCTCTGGTCCTAGACTCCCCCACGATGGGAAACATCCTCTCCATGTCTCCATGTCCACTCTGTCAATGTCTTTCAATGTTTGATAGGTTTCGATGAGATCTCCCCTCATTCTTCTAAACTCCCACAAGTAGAGGCCCAGAGCCATTAAACACTCCTCATATGTTAACTCTTTCATTCCCATAATCATTCTCATCACCTCCTCTGGACCATCTCCAATGCAAGTACATATTTTCTTTGATATGTGGCCAAAAATTGCTCACCATACTTCAAGTGCAGTCCAACCAATGCCTTATGAAGCCTCAACATTACCTCCTTATTCATATATTCTTGTCCCTTTACACCTTTGATTTTTGAATTTTTCTCCACATTTAAAAATTAGTGTACACCTTTGTTCCTTCTACCAAAGTGCATAACCGTACACTTTTCTACACTATATTCCCTCTACAACCTCTTTTCCGAATCTCCAATCTATTAAGTTCATCCACCATTTCCTTGTTTTCCATTACTACTTCTCTCCAGCAGTCCGATGCTATAATATCTAATCTACTCTAATCTCTGTTTTACACTTTATATATCTGGAAAAAAAACATTTGGTATCCTCTTTTATATTATTGGCTAGCTTACCTTTATATTTGCTGGTGAACGCAGCAGGCCAGGCAGCATCTCTAGGAAGAGGTACAGTCGACGTTTCAGGCGGCCTGAAACGTCGACTGTACCTCTTCCTAGAGATGCTGCCTGGCCTGCTGCGTTCACCAGCAACTTTGATGTGTGTTACTTAAATTTCCAGCATCTGCAGAATTCCTGTTGTTTACCTTTATATTTCATCTTTTCTCTCCTAATTTTTTTTTAAAGTTGCCGTCTTTTTAAGTTGCCCGACGCAGGCCTCTCATGGTCTGAGTCGACATCCCCCTCCCCCCCACCTTCTGTTAGTTTTTAATAGCTTCACTATCTTCGAACTTCCCATTCATTTTTGCTATATTATATGCCCTCTCTTTGCTGTCTTGGACTTCCCTTGTCAGCCACAGTTGCCTCATCTTCCCTTTAGAATACTTTTTCATGATTGGGATGTATCAATCTCGTGACTTCGGAACTGCCCCCAGGAACGTCAGCCATTGCTGTTCTGCTCTCATCCCTGCTCATGTCTGGCTAGCTCCTCTTTCTGATTCTGCAAGTCCCTTCACTCTGCTGTAATACTGATACATCTGACTTTATCTTCTTCCTCATAAACCATAGGGTGAGTTCCATCTTATTATAGAAACATAGAAACATAGAAAATAGGTGCAGGAGTAGGCCATTCGGCCCTTTGAGCCTGCACCGCCATTTATTATGATCATGGCTGATCATCCAACTCAGAACCCAGCCTTCCCTCCATACCCCGTGACCCCTGTAGCCACAAGGGCCATATCTAACTTCCTTTTAAACATAGCTAATGAACTGGCCTCAACAGTTTGCTGTGGCAGAGAATTCCACAGATTCACCACTCTCTGTGTGAAGAAGTTTTTCCTAACCTCGGTCCTAAAAGGCTTCCCCTCTATCCTCAAACTGTGACCCCTCGTTCTAGACCTCCCCAACATCGGGAACAATCTTCCCGCATCTAGCCTGTCCAATCCCTTTAGGATCTTATACGTTTCAATCAGATCCCCCCTCAATCTTCTAAATTCCAACGAGTACAAGCCCAGTTCATCCAGTCTTTCTTCATATGAAAGACCTGCCATCCCAGGAATCAATCTGGTGAACCTTCTTTGTACTCCCTCTATGGCAAGGATGTCTTTCCTCAGATTAGGGGACCAAAACTGCACACAATACTCCAGGTGTGGTCTCACCAAGGCCTTGTACAACTGCAGTAGTACCTCCCTGCTCCTGTACTCGAATCCTCTCGCTATAAATGCCAGCATACCGTTCGCCTTTTTCACCGCCTGCTGTACCTGCATGCCCACTTTCAATGACTGGTGTATAATGACACCCAGGTCTCGTTGCACCTCCCCTTTTCCTAATCGGCCACCATTCAGATAATAATCTGTTTTCCTATTTTTGCCACCAAAGTGGATAACTTCACATTTATCCACATTAAATTGCATCTGCCATGAGTTTGCCCACTCACCCAACCTATCCAAGTCACCCTGCATCCTCTTAGCATCCTCCTCACTGCTAACACTGCCACCCAGCTTCGTGTCATCCGCAAACTTGGAGATGCTGCATTTAATTCCCTCATCCAAGTCATTAATATATATTGTAAACAACTGGGGTCCCAGCACTGAGCCTTGCGGTACCCCACTAGTCACCGCCTGCCATTCTGAAAAGGTCCCGTTTATTCCCACTCTTTGCTTCCTGTCTGCTAACCAATTCTCCACCCACACCAATACCTTACCCCCAATACCATGTGCTTTAAGTTTGCACACTAATCTCCTGTGTGGGACCTTGTCAAAAGCCTTTTGAAAATCCAAATATACCACATCCACTGGTTCTCCCCTATCCACTCTACTAGTTACATCCTCAAAAAATTCTATGAGATTCGTCAGACATGATTTTCCTTTCACAAATCCATGCTGACTTTGTCCGATCATTTCACCGCTTTCCAAATGTGCTGTTATCACATCCTTGATAACTGACTCCAGCAGTTTCCCCACCACCGACGTTAGGCTAACCGGCCTATAATTCCCCGGTTTCTCTCTCCCTCCTTTTTTAAAAAGTGGGGTTACATTAGCCACCTTCCAATCCTCAGGAACTAGTCCAGAATCTAACGAGTTTTGAAAAATTATCACTAATGCATCCACTATTTCTTGGGCCACTTCCTTAAGCACTCTGGGATGCAGACCATCTGGCCCTGGGGATTTATCTGCCTTCAATCCCTTCAATTTACCTAACACCACTTCCCTACTAACATGTATTTCGCTCAGTTCCTCCATCTCACTGGACCCTCTGTCCCTTACTATTTCTGGAAGATTATTTATGTCCTCCTTAGTGAAGACAGAACCAAAGTAATTATTCAATTGGTCTGCCATGTCCTTGCTCCCCATAATCAATTCACCTGTTTCTGTTTGCAGGGGACCTACATTTGTCTTTATCAGTCTTTTCCTTTTTACATATCTATAAAAGCTTTTACAGTCCGTTTTTATGTTCTCTGCCAGTTTTCTCTCATAATCTTTTTTCCCCTTCCTAATTAAGCCCTTTGTCCTCCTCTGCTGAACTCTGAATTTCTCCCAGTCCTCAGGTGAGCCACTTTCTCTGGCTAATTTGTATGCTACTTCTTTGGAATTGATACTATCCCTAATTTCTCTTGTCAGCCACGGGTGCACTACCTTCCTTGATTTATTCTTTTGCCAAACTGGGATGAACAATTGTTGTAGTTCATCCATGCAACCTTTAAATGCCTGCCATTGCATATCCACCGTCAATCCTTGAAGTGTCATTTGCCAGTCTATCTTAGCTAATTCATGTCTCATACCTTCAAAGTTACCCCTCTTTAAGTTCAGAACCATTGTTTCTGAATTAACTACGTCACTCTCCATGTTAATGAAGAATTCCACCATATTATGGTCACTCTTACCCAAGGGGCCTCTCACGACAAGATCGCTAATTAACCCTTCCTCATTGCTCAAAACCCAGTCCAGAATAGCCTGCTCTCTAGTCGGTTCCTCGACATGTTGGTTCAAAAAACCATCCCGCATACATTCCAAGAAATCCTCTTCCTCAGCACCTTTACCAATTTGGTTCACCCAGTCTACATGTAGATTGAAGTCACCCATTATAACTGCTGTTCCTTTATTGCACACATTTCTAATTTCCTGTTTAATACCATCTCCGACCTCACTACTACTGTTAGGTGGCCTGTACACAACTCCCAGCAGCGTCTTCTGCCCCTTAGTGTTACGCAGCTCTACCCATATCGATTCCACATCTTCCCGGCTTATGTCCTTCCTTTCTATTGCGTTAATCTCTTTTTTAACCAGCAACGCCACCCCACCTCCCCTTCCTTCGTGTCTATCCCTCCTGAATATTGAATATCCCTGAACGTTGAGCTCCCATCCCTGGTCACCCTGGAGCCATGTCTCTGTGATCCCAACTATATCATAATCATTAATAACAATCTGCACTTTCAATTCATCCACCTTATTACGAATGCTCCTTGCATTGACACATAAAGCCTTCAGGCGCTCTTTTACAACTCTCTTAGCCCTTTTTAATGCTTGCCCTGGATTTGTCGGCCTGCCACTTTTACTTTTCCCCTTTGTACTTTTTGCTTCTACGCTCACTTTACACTCCTCTGTCTCTCTGCACTGGTTCCCATCCCTCTGTTGTGAACTAACCTCCTCACACCTAGCCGCTTTAATTTGATTCCCACCCCCCAACCATTCTAGTTTAAAGTCACCTCAGTAGCCCCCGCTAATCTCCCTGCCAGGATATTGGTCCCCCTAGGATTTAAGTGTAACCCGTCCTTTTTGTACAGGTCACACCTACGCCAAAAGAGGTCCCAATGATCCAAAAACTTGAATCCCTGCCCCCTGCTCCAATCCCTCAGCCACGCATTTATCCTCCACCTCATCGCATTCCTACTCTCACTGTCGCGTGGCACAGGCAGTAATCCCGAGATTACTACCTTTGCGGTCCTTTTTCTCAACTCCCTTCCTAGCTCCTTATATTCTTCTTTCAGGACCTCATCCCTTTTCCTACCTATGTCATTGGTACCTATATGTACCAGGACCTCTGGCTCTTCACCCTCCCACTTCAGGATATCTTGGACACGATCAGAAATATCCCGGACCCTGGCACCAGGGAGGCAAACTACCATCCGAGTCTCTGGACTGCGTCCACAGAATCGCCTATCTGACCCCCTTACTATCGAGTCCCCTATCACAACTGCCCTCCTCTTATGATCACTGTCTCCCAAGGGTTCCTTTATCTTAAGCTCCCTAATCAAATCTAGTGCATCTACACAACATCCAATCCAAAACTGTCTTTGCTCTCATGGGCAGCCACGAGCTGCTCTAAAAAGCTATCTTGTAGGCATTCCACAAATACTCTCCCTTGGGATCCAGCACCAACCTAATTTTCCCAATCTACCTATATATTGAAATCTCCCATGACTATCATAAAATTACCTTTATTACATGCCTTTTCTAAGTCCCATTGAAATTTATATCACACATCCTGGTTACTGTTTGGGTGGTTGTATATAGCTCCCATCAGCGTCTTTTTTGCCCTTGCAGTTTCTTAACTCAATCCACAAGGATCCTACATTTTCTTATCCTCTGTCAACACTTTCTAAGAATTTGATTTCATATTCTCTACCAGCCCCTCTTCCTACCCACCTGTCCTTTCAATAAAATATGTATCCTTGGATGTTAAGATCCCAACTATGATCTTCTTTCAGTGATGCCCGCAAAGTCATACCTGTAAATCTCTAACTGTGCTACAAGACCATTTACCTTATTCCACATACTGTGTGCATTTAGTTTAGTCATATATTCATCACCCTTTTCGATTTTGACCTTTTGTTACACTTCATCTCATATAACTGACTGCAATTTTGCCCTTTCATCTGTTTGTCAATCCTCTCAGTCTTACTTAACCCTGGCCTAATCACAATTAATCTACTAACTGGTCTATCTTTGGACTGTAGGAGGAAACTGGAGGACATGAGGAAACCAATGCACTCCACGGTGAGGATGTACAAACTCCTTACAGACAGTGCTGGAATTGAACTTCAAACCCCAACACTCTGAGCTGTAATAGTGTTGTGCTAACCTCTACACCTGCTGTTGCATCTGCATCAATCACTTCCTCTGGCACTTTGTTCCATACACGTGTCACCCTCGGCGCTGTGAAAGCATCTGAGGGAGTCAGGGGAGATGAGATTAAGTTAGATGCTGAGATCAAAGATCAGAATAAGAATCAAGTTTCAAGATTCAGGGTTGTCATTTCCTGTATACAAGTGTAAGGACAGCAAAGTAATTGCTACCCCAAATCTGATGTAGCACGGAAAAAAAACACAAAAGATAAAGAAAACAATAATAATAAATCAGCAGAATAAACATAAGTAAATAAGATAGCTTATTTTCTTATAAGATAGCTTATTTATAAGACAGAGATTGATTGTTTGTCCATAAAGTGACACTAGGCTGTATGTAAGGTGACTGACAGGAAATAATAAAGTAGTGGTGGAGTTAGTGGGTGGAGGTGTTGATCAGCCTTACTGCTTGGGGAAGGTAACTGTTTTTGAGTCTGGTGGTCCTGTCTTGGATGCTATGTAGCCTCCTCCCTGATGGGAGTGAGACGAGCAGTCTATAAGCAGGGTTGGTGGGATCATTCATGAAGTTACTGGGTCGACCATGGTTTTCGATCGGGCGCCGGACGCTCGGAGAGATTCGGCGGGGGGGATGTGGGCGCCTGGCGCTCGGCCGGGGGCCATAGTCGAGTGGTCAGCGACCTGGGCCAGCTCCCCCACTGGACTTAGTCTGGTGAGGAGCGTGTGACACGCAGCAGGACTAAAATAGACAAGACCTGACAAAGGGTGGATGAGCTCCTTGTGAGCCAACGGCCATCTTCTGTGGAAGAGATTAAAGCCTCACCACGTATCTACGAATCATGTGCTATGCACCTAGGTAGAAGAGACATGATGAACTTGAGCTCTGCACCGTGTGCCTGGACCTGCCCAAGGCCTCCGCCTAAGGAAGGGCCAAGCTTGAAGAAGCAGCCACGGCCGGAGGCCGACACGGCCTCGGGCTCGAGTTCGGCAGGGCGGCGGCGGATGGTGCCAAGACGACCAGCAAGAACAAACTGGAGGAGAGGCTGTACTCGGTGCTGTCGCAAGATCGAAGAAGATGGAGGTGCATAGCCGCCAATCCTGGATTCGGGACGGCACCCACTGACTGACTGACTGACTGGCCCTTTCCTGGCACCTTTCTGTACACATGTCCTAGATGGTGGGTAGGTTGATGCCAATGATGCATTGGTTAGTTTTGACTACCCATTGGTGAGCCTTCCTGTCTGCCACGGTGCAGGTTCCATACCAAGCACTGATGCAGCTTGTCAGGAAGATCTCTACTGTGCATCTGTAGAACAACACGCATATAGACGTACAAAGTCCAGCTCTCTTCAGCTTCCTCTGAAAGTAGAGGCTTTGGTGAGCTTTCCTATGTGTGTGGGATGTGTGCTGGCATCATGAGAGTTTGTGTGTGATGTGCAGTCCCCGGTGTTTGAAACTGCTCTCAGTTTCCACTGCTGTTCCTCTGATTTAAAGTGGGTGTGAGCAATGCAAGATTTATTGTCACTGATCTAAGGCATAAATTGCAAACAGGAGAAAGAAAACGGATGCTGGCAATCCAAAGCAACACACACAAACTGCTGGAGGAACTCAGCATTTGAGAATAAACAACCATTCAATATTTTGGGCCGAGACCCTTTATCAGGTCTGGAAAGGAAGGGGGAAGGTGCCAGAATAAAAATGGGGAGGAGGACAGCTGGAAGGTGATAGGTGAAGCCAGGTGGATGGGAAAGGTAAAGGATTGGAGAGGAATGAATGATAAGAAAGGAGAGTGGACCACGGGAGGAAGGGAAGGAGGAGGGGACCCGGGCAAGATGATTGAGAAGAGGGAAGAAGCCAGAGTGGGGAACAGAGGAAGAGAAGAGGAGGAGGAAAAGTATTTTCACTGGAGGGAGAAATTGATATTCATGCCATCAGGTTGGAGGCTACCCAGAAGGAATATAAGCTGCTGCTCCTTTATCCTGAGAGTGGCCTCGTCGCTGCAGAACAGGAGGCCATGGACCGACATGTTGGAATAGGAATGTGGATGGGAATTGGAATTAAAATGTTTGGCCATCAGGAAGTTCCACGTTTGGCGGATGGAGCAGAGGTGCTCAACGAAGCGGTTCCCCCGAATTTACGACAGTCTCACTTATGTAGATAAAGCGGTACTGGGAGCACCGGATACAATAGACGACACAGTGGTATGAATTATGTTGTTTTGTGACAGCAGTACAGTGCAAAGACATTGTTCTCAATTTCAAAAATAAGTTAATAGTGCAAAATAAAGGAATACAAAGGTAGTGTACGTTGGTTCATGGACAGTTCAGAAATCTGATGGAAGAGGGAAGAAGCTGTTTTTGAATTGCTAAGTGTGGCTAAGAACATCCAAGATCTTACTGACTGACGGAGCAGAAACAAAGCTGTTTTCTCTCTCCTTGTCTGATACCCTTTTCCAACAAGAAATGGAAAGTCAAAAGTATACAGGAGTCCACCTCCCATAGGGTGGTGCACAGATGCCTGAAATTTTCATGTACAAATTTTCAGGCATTTTCTTTTGATTATGCCTATAAATCTGAACCAGAGCTTCGGCCTTCTAACACTGGTTCTCTGCAAGTGGATTGACTAAGAAACCAACTGGATAACAATTGAGAGGAAATGTTAAATTTTAATCTCTCTGAAGTTCAAATCTGTTCAGTATATTTGTGACTAGGTTTCTCTGCTCATTAATATTTAACAAAATCTTAGGCATATTTACTCAGGGATGGTTAACAGCTACAATAATACAAGAAATCTCCCTTCACTCTTTCATTATATGATTCATATAACTATCTTTTTTCCACATAACTCTCAGTAAATATAAAGAACTGAATTCACTTCCAAAATTATTACCTATCAATTGCACAGACAATTCTAGTCATTATTCTTAACCCTGATCCAAAGATACTTTTGGCACACGGTAACGAAGCACTGAGAGCGATGCTGTTACAGCTCGGGGTGGCAGAGTTGGAGGTTCAATCCCAGCCCCCTCTGTACATCCTCCCTGTGGATTGCGTGAGTCTCCTCAGGGTGCTCCAGTTTCCTCCCGTGGTCCAGCGATTACTGGTTAGTAGGTTAATTCGTCATTGTCAATTGTCCTGTAGTTAGGTTAGGGTTAAATCGGGGATTGCTGAGGTGGCTCGGCTCAAAGCACCAGAAGGACCTATTCTGTGCTGTACCTCAATAAATAAATAAATTAAGGGGAAAAAAAGAGAAAATAAAGCAGGCAACCAGGATCCAAGTTTGAGAACATTGATTGGTATCGCCTGCTGGAAAGTACATGTGTCGATATCAGGTGAAAGCAGAGCTCTGCTCAGCTGTCATCCCTCTCCCCTTGCCAAATAGTTTGCTGACACTCATTGTCCAGGCCCACACATGAAGAATAGCCACTTGGGGAAAGGTGCTGGAAGATTGCCACCAAGCAAGGATCATAACCCAGCATGGGTTACAGCCTGCAGAAGAGTAAAGGAAAATTGTGCAGTCTAGAATGTTTTCAAGCATTTGATGAACACAGATTTCACCTTCAATAAACAATAGAGTTCATTTAACAGAAAGATATTAAAGACATTTCATTATGTGATACTCCACATCTCATAGAAGCAAATTGACATTGTGATAAAGGAAATTCATTTGCAGATTTAGGTCTATAGTGCAAATATTATTCATTTGACTAAATAACAGTTGTCGGAGTGAAGTTAATTTAGCTAACATGCATGGAAATGCCACGCAGAGAATAGCTATTGAAGGCCCCAGAAGGTTTGTAATATTTGCAGGATAAACTATAAAAGTCTAACCTTGTGAAAATTAGTTGCTGAGAAGGAAATGATTTCAACACAAGTGGGTGAAAAGCCAATTTAAAAACGGTTATCAAATTGTTGGCTTTTAAAATTTTGTATCTGTATAACTTTAGCATATGTGATCTTAACAGCAGAGGCATAATATTTATTAAAAAGCGAACTTGGCAAAAGAAAATTGAAGGTTTTATCAGCAGTCAAAAGCGAGTTAATGTAGTTACGTCTGCTTTCTATTCTTGAGCAGAGGGGGAAGGTCATTTTGCCTTGGTTTTAGACAAGCTGGTCACCGCATCAGATGTAACAGAAATTCAATCATCTTAATGAAAGTGGTATTTCAATGACATTCTGCACACTGGAGCATCCCAGTGGTGCACCATCATGTATTGTAACCGGGGAAGATTTTACAAATAAATACATAGTAGAGCATGACTTTGTGCATGACCTTCATACCCTGGTGCTGTTGTGGTGGTCACCTGGGTAATGTGATGGCTAAATTTGCCAGCCCCTAACTCTTTCACGAATTACCGACCTTCCTGGAGGCCACACAGTTCAGCGAGTACTCATTTCCACAGATGGCGCACCCATTAGTCCAGGCCTTCTTAATATCCTAACAAAACCAGGATTAAAGAAGAGCATTAATCTCATTAGATTAAAAAGAAGCCAAGTTTTAAAGTGGCTAAGAGCCAAAATTTAAAGAGTGCAAATTAAATTCTTTGATTTGTACACTAATTTAAGTGTTTTGGTCAATATTAAGTAGATACAAGGAGTTTCCTTTTAAAAGTCTAATGCACCGGGTGCTCTCCACAGACTCAAGATTACCAGAAAACAATAGCCTGGACGAAGACAAGCAATAACTGGACATTACTCTCAAAGGGGCATAAGTACAAAGTACTTGTTTTGATCTTATAATAGGTTTAGGATTTTAATACATCATATGAGTGGCAAAATAAAAGCAGATAATATTTAATTTGCATTTTTACTCGTCTTTCAAGAAAATTGGATTTACTTATTAGCAGTCACAGATACACGATTAAAGATGGTAGGCTAATGGAGGATCAAGGATCAACTCTATTTGCCATATACATTTACATGAATTAGGAATTTACTGTGGTGTGTTGGTGTAGCAAACAACAGAAATCAGATTCAGACTTAATATCACCCGTATTGTGAAATTTGTTGTTTTGTGGCAGTAGTATAATGCAATACATCATAATGAAAAAACTATAAATTACAATAAATGTTATATTAAATGACATTAAAAAGTAGTGCAAAAGTAAAGAAGAAACAGTGAGGTTCTGTTGGTGGGTTCACTGCCATTCAGAAACCTGAGAGCAGAGGGAAGGAGGCTGTTCCCGTATCATTGAGTAGTTGTCTTCAGGCTGCCGCTTGATGGTGGCAATGAGAGGAGGGCATGTCCTGGGTGATGAGGGTCCTTAGTGATGGATGCTGCCCTTTTGAAGCATCGCCTTTGGAGATGTCCTCGATACTGCAGAGCCTCGTGTCCATGATGGAGCTGGCAGAGTTTACAACTTTTTGCAGCTTGTCAACAGCAACATTCAACAATTATAAGAATGAAGAACTATATAAAACATGAACTAACATAAAATGTGTTTGAATATATAAATACCAGCATGTATTTTCAATGTGAACAGCATTACAAAAAGTGGCTTCAGGTGTTTATAGTGCAATGCAGTTTCTGAGGTAATCGATAGAGGGTGGTATGTTGGCTCTGTAGAATGGTCATTATTTTTATTTTTTATTTATTTTATTTTTAGATAAAGCGTAGAACAGGCCATTCTGGCCTAATAAACCTCCCTGCCCAGGAACCCACCAATTTAACACTAGCTTAACCATGGTACAATTGACAATGACCAGTTAACCTATTAATCGTTACGTCTTTCGATTGTAGGAGGAAACTGGAGCACCTGAGGAAACCCATGTGCAAACAAAGAGGCCTTACAATCTTGCTTACAGAGGACACTGGAAATGAACTCCAAACTCCAATGCCCCAAGTTGTAATAGTGTCTTGCTAACCACTGCACTACCATGGTGCCACAAATCTAATCTTATACATGGCAACACACACAAAATGCTGACAGAACTCAGCAGGTTAGGCAGCATCTATGGAAATGAATAAACAGTCAATGTTTCGACCCCAGACCCTTCTTCAGATCTGAAAAGGAAGGGGGAAGACTGTGGAATAAAAAGGTGGGAGTGAGGGGAAGGAGTCGTCTGTATATGGCTTGTTTTCCTCATTTGCTTCTGGTAATTTTCAAGCCATATAAAGAAATTGAGAATAATAGTAATATTTTCATGTATTTAAAAATACAGATTTTGAAATGATCAGATTAATCAAGAATGACCTTGAAGCCCTTTCCATTGAAGAGATTTATTTTAACATTCCTATACAAACACTTTAGTTCAGAGTCAGGATTTAGCTTGAGAGTTGTGAGTTGTTAGTTAGCAACAAAGTCTAAGAATTTCAGTACCATATTGAAGTATTGCCATGTCGAGCAGAGAAATAAGCCCATCAGATCCAGGCAAATGTCTTTGCCTGTCCACACCAATCCCATTTGCTCACACCTGCCCATACTTCTATTGATTATTGTGTCCAACTGAGTGTCTCTTAAACAAGGTTTAAGCACCATCACCCTGTCCGTCACAAAAGGCAGGTGCTCCCGATGGTCCCCCATTTCAATTCAGCTTCCTATTTCCACCACGACAGGTCTGTCCATGGCATCTTCTACTACCATAATGAGGCTGGAGGGGAAACACTTCATATTCTGTCTGGTAGCCTCCAACCCAATGCCATGAACACTGAGTTCTTTAAATTTTGATCATTTATCCCCCCCCCCCCGCTTTCTCTTCTCTCTTTTTTCCATTCCCCATTCTGGCTTCCCTTTTTATCACCTGCCCATCAAATCCCCCTGGTGCTCCTCCTACTTCCCTTTCTCCTATGGTCCACCTCTATCAAATCTCCCCTCAATTCTTTACGTTCTAAAGAATACAGTCCAAACCTATTCAATCTTTCCATATAACTCTGGTCCGCCAGACCCAGAAACATCCTTGTAAATTTTCTCTGTACTCTCTTAACCTTGATTACATCTTTGCTGTAGGTAGGTGACCAAAACTGCACACAATACTCCAAATTAGACCTCACCAACGTCTAATACAACTTCAACATAACATCCCACCTACAGTACTCAATACATTGATTTATGAAGGCCAATGTACCAAAAGCTATTTTTATGACCCTATTTACCTGCGGTGCCACTTCCAATGAACTATAGACCTGTATTTCCAGATCCCTTTGTTCTACCACACCCTTTGGTGCTCTACAGCTCAGTGTGTAAGACCTACCCTGACTGGTTCTATCGAAGTGCAGCATCTCACACTTGTCTGCATTAAGTTCCATCTACCAATTTTCAGCCTGTTTTTCCAGCTGGTCTAGATCCTACTGTACTTAGGGAGGTCCAACCTGGGTAGGTCTTATGGGATGTTATGTTGAAGTTGTGTAAGACATTGTTGAGATCTAATTTGGACTATTGTGTGTAGTTTTGGTCACCTACCTACAGGAATGATGTAAGTAAGGTTGAAAGAGGACAGAGAAAATTTACAAGGATGTTGCTGGGGCTAGAGGACCTGAGTTATAAGGAAAAATTAAATGGATTAGGACTTTATTCCTTGGAATGTAGAAGACTGAGAGGAGATTTGACAGAGGCATACAAAATTATAAGGAGTATACATAGGGTAAATGCAAGCAGGCTTTTTCCGCTGAGGTTGAGTGGGACTACAACCAGAGGTTGTGACTTATGGATGAAAGGTAAAAAGTTTAAGGGGAACATGAGGGGAAGCATCTTCACTCACAGGGTGGTGAGAATGTGGAATGAGCTGCCAGCACAAGTGGTGCATGTGAGCTTGATTTCAATATTTAAGCAAAGTTTGGATAGGGGTACATGGATGGGAGCAGAGGGTTATGGTCTGGGTACAGATCAAAGGATGTAGGAAATTTAAATAGTTTGGCACAGACTAGATGGGCCGAAGGGCCTGTTTCTGTGCTTACTTTTCTGTGACTCTTCTTTCCCACTCTGATGTTCGGTCTAAATAACAACTAAACATCTTGGCCATGTCTGTATGCTGTTATGCATTGAGTTGCTGCCAAATGATTGGCAGATTAGGTATTTGCATTAACGAGCAGGTATACATAATCAAGTGGCCACTGAGTATAATTGTTGTGCTGGCTCCTGTTCTCTTTTTACTCACAAGTTGCTACCTGCCCAGCAGATGGAGGATTAGCCAAATCTGCCCTCCAGGAGGGTGTGTCAACAATCTGCATTACACCAATATCCATGTAATAATGATCACCCACTGCCACCAACTAAGTGTGATTAGAGGGATGTCCAATTGGAACAGAGATGAGGAGGAATTTCTTTAGCCAGAGGATGATGAATGGCTGTGGAGACCAAGTCATTGGTTATATTTAAAGCAGAGGTTGATAGGTTCTTGATTAGTCAGGGCATCAAAGGTTAGAGGGAGAAGGCAGGAGAATGAGCCTGAGAGGGATGTTTAATCAGCCATGATGGAATCATGGAACAGAATCAATGGGTCAAATGGCCTCACCTGCTCCTATGTGTTTTGGTCTTAAGGTCATATTACATTCAGAACCTAGGGTATTTTTCAGCGAATTGGCTTTTGATATGATTACTGTTAGGCATTTTCTACTTAATGCAAGATAACTCCAGGTTATTCCCAGGGATGTACACGGAGACAGACATACAGTGTTGCTGGCAGATCACCAACTTGGTGAAAGACCCCCTTAATCAGCCAGAAATTTTCTGGTCTGCCAGCACATTGAGATGTCCATGGAGGAATGCTGCCGACTGGCACAGACCAGACTGCAGGAATATGTGCTGTGAGCTGCTGTGAAGCCACCATGGGGTTCGTTGGGGAGTGACCACAGTGTGAGGCCACTGGAAAGGAAGGAGCCAGGCTGGGTAAGGAAAGCACTCAATTGATGTACAACCTGAGGGGGCCACGGGAGAGGCAGCAATGCTGTTGGTGTGTAGGAATGTAACACAACAGTACTGACAGCATTGACTATGAATGTAAGAATTTCAATTGAAATGTGCACTTTCAAGTTCTTGGGTGTCAACACCTCTGAGGACCTATCCGGGGCCCAACATAGTGATGCCGCTACACAGAAGGCACAACCGTGTCTATATTTCATTAGGAGTTCGAAGAGAGTTAGAACCACAAGGTGATGGGTGAAACTGTAGGGGTGAGGAAGGGTGAAGTAAAGAGCTGGGAAGTTGATTGGTGAAAAGGAAACAGGTCAGGAGAAGGGGTATCATAGGAAAGGACAAAAACCCACTGAAGGAAGACAAGGGGAAGAAGCACCAGAGGGAGGTGATTGGCAGGTAAGGAGATAAGGTGAGAGAGGAAAATGGGAATGGGGAATGGTGAAGGGGGTGGCACTACTGGAAGTTTGAGAAATCGATGTTCAGGCCATCAGATTGAAGGCTACCCAGACTGAACATAAGGTGCTGTTTCTCCAACCTGGGTATGGCCCTATCGCAACATTAGAGGAGGCCATGGACTGACATATTGGAATGGGAATGGGTGGCTATTGGGAGATCCTACCTTTTCTGACGGACAGAGCATAGGTGTTTGTCGAAGCGGACTCCCAATCTGCATCATGTCTCACTGATATACAGGGGGCCACACTGGAGCACCGGATACAATAGGTGATCCTAACAGATTCATTTGTGAAATGTTGCCTCATCTGAAAGGACTGTTTGGGGCCCTGTATGGTAGTGAGGGAGGAGGTGTAGGGGCAGGTGTGGCACTTGTTCTGCTTGCAAGAGTAAGTGCCAAGAGGGAGATCAGTGGGGAAGGATGAACATTCAAGGGAGTTGCGTAGGGAGCGGTTCCTGAGGAAAGCAAGAAGTGGTAGGGAGGGAAAGGCAGTGGTGGTATCCCGCTGCGGATGATGGCAGTTACAGAGAATTATGTGCTGGACAAGGAGGCTGGTGGGGTGGAGGATGAGGACAAGAGGAACCCTCTCCCTGGTTGGGTGGCGGGAGGATGGGGTGAGGGCAGATGTGCGCGAAATGGAAGATACGCGGTTGAGGGCAGCATTGATGGTGGAAGAAGGGAAGCCCCTTTCTTTGATGAAGCAGAACATCTCCTTAGTTCTAGAATGAAACGCCTCATCCTGAGAGCAAGTGTGGCAGAGATGGAGGAACTGAGAGAAGGGGATGTATTTTTACAATAACAATGTGGGAAGAGGTATAGTCCTGGTAGCTGTGAGAGTCAGTAGGTTTATAATTGACATCAGTAGATAAGCTGCCTCCAGAGATAGAGACAGAGAGATTGAGAAAGGGGAGGGAGGTGTTGGAAATGGACCAGGTAAATTTGAGGGCAGGGTGGAAGTTGGAGGCAAAGGTCAAATGTTTAGAGAGAGAAAAGAAAACTGGCATTAGAAGTGGACAACTCGCTGTTCCCGAAGACTACAAGCTTTACTTTCCGTTTTAAGTAAATGAACTTGCTGGTAGGTTAGGAGTCTCCTTCAAGTAGTCAGTCCCTCAGACCCAGTTCCCTTGGTCACCTCATCAATCAAATCTGACCATCAGGGCCAGCATAAGGGAGACAACAACACCAGGCGCAATTGTCTTGGAAATGTAAAATAAACAGTTTTTCTACATATGCAAATTTTTTGTTTATTGACCCCTTACAGAGTAATGGTGTAATTAGGGTCATTTATGAAGCACAAGCCCCTCCAATTTTGCATATTCAGGGTAATATGCTTCCCATTCCCATTCAGATATGTCCATACATGGCCTCCTCTACTGCCATGATGAGGCTAAACTCAGGTTGGAGGAACAACACCTCATATACAGTCTAGGTAGTCTCCAGCCCCTTGGTATGAACATAGAATTCTCCAACTTCCGGTAATTCCCTCCCCCTCCCTTCCTCTATCCCTATTTCACATTACCTCCCTCATAGTTCTGCCTCCTTCTACTACTGCACGTTGTTCTCCTGCCAATCACCTCCCTGCTTCCCCTCCCCCACCCCTTTGTCTTTCAAATTACTGTTTCTTTCAACTACCAGCATTCTTCAAACCCTCCCCAAAGTTCTTCCTTCAGTCCTGATGAAGGGTTTCGGCCCAAAATGTCGACTAATCTTTTCAACTGATGCTGACTGACCTGCTGAGTTCCTCCAGCACATTGTGAGTGTTCCAGGGTAATATGCTGCTGGGCTTTCTGTCTTTCTCAAATGCACACACGGCTGCTTTCCAGAGAATGAATGTAAAGCAGGATCTTTGATGGACTTTATCAACTATTTCTCAGGCTGCTTTGGAAACATTGAGAAAATAAAGTAGGCTTATGGTTTATAGACCAAGGAGTTGGGGGAGGGCTGTGGCATGGTGGGGAGGTGGAAATATCTCTCATTGGCTGATCATAGGCACAGGCAAGCTCCCCGCCATCCAGGACATCTTCAAAAGGTGATGTGTCAGAAAGGTGGCATCTGTTATTAAGGACCCTCACCTCCCAGAACATGTTCTCTTCTCATCAAGGAGGAGGTACAGGAGTCTGAAGACACACACTCAACATTTCAGCAACAGTTTCTTCCCCTCTGTCATCAGATTTCTGAATGGACAATGAATCCATATACACCATCTCAGTATTTTTGCTCTTTTTGCTCTACTTAATTAAATTGAATTTTATTACACGCGGACATATAACAAGAAGTGAAGAGAGGTGGTTGGAGCAGTGCAGATGCTGGTAGACCATGACTCTGTAGATGCTTTGCTCTGTTATGTGATGAACTGAGGCTGAGCCTGGTTGCTCCGGGTTTCGTCTCTACGGACCCACTTTCATTCTGAATGCTGTCCCTTGCTTTTATTGTTGGCATGATCTATGTTTCTGCACATTGGGTGTTTGTTGGTCTTTCCTTAATGGGTTCTTTATGGGTTTCTTGTTTTGTGGCTGCCTGTAAGGAGATGAATTTCCAGGTTGTATAATGTAATAAGAAATATACTTTGAACTTTGAGTTCTACCACCCAATGGAAAAACAAAATTGCAGATTTTCAACATAGTAATGTCAAAATTTTAACTACGTATACAGGCTTTAGAAGAAATGTTTCTGTAAGATATGTTAGGAATGTTCTACTTGTTGTAAAGCTAATGTCTATAGAATGGAAATATTAATCCAATCCATGCTTTGGACTTGAACTTTCAATTTTTAGTGTTGAGATTGTTGAAGGTCATTACTTCAGGCAACAAAGATAATTCCAAATGTAAACCATTTGCCTTTGCCACCTGGAGAACTCTGTGCTTTGACAGACAGGTTTGACTGTTAAATGCATTCTAAGGAAGTACAGTATTTGAGAGTTTTTTCAGGCCTATTGCACTGTTAATCCAAGATTAATTGTGGGCCTGCTCTCTGCTTGCCTCTGCCAACTGTTCCTCCCCTGAAGACCATAAGATACAGGAACAGAATTAGGCCATTTGGCCCATTGAGTCTGCTTCGTCATTCAATCATGGCTGATTTACCTTCCCTCTCGACCCCACTCCCCTACCATCTCCCCATAGCCTTTAATACCCTTACTAATCAAGAACCTATCAAACTCTGCTTTAAATAAACCCAAGAAAAATGGGTGGTTATGTGGGAGGGAAGGGTTAGGCTGATCTCTGAGTAAATTAAAAGGCTGGCATGCCACTGTGGGCTGAATGGCCTGTACTGTACTGCACTGTTCTATATTCTATGTTCAATATACCTCTTCTCAGACCATTTATTGATCAATCAGGACCTTGACCCCGCTATGTCCCTCGTCTTAAACAGCTAGGCCCCAGTTACATTACAGCTCCCAAGGTGACTGATGGGAACAAACACAAGGAAATCCTGGGCTTTAAGAAAGGTAGATCTAGCTTCACAAGGAGAAAAAAATACATCAATCACACTGCCCAGGTGTCTCAATTAACCCTTCATTAATCTGGAACCTCCTGGAGAAACTGAAAGACATCTCAGGGAATGGGAGATGCTATCTGCCACAAAGATTACCATTCTTGACGTGGATCAAAGACAATTCCACATTTTACCCTGGCGATTAGTTGTAATTAAATAAAAGAAGTCTGTTTAAACTTCATTAGCAGACAAACATTTGTTACAGTAGACTGAGCTCAAATCAAGCATTCTAATTCAAAGATAATCCATGTGATCTACAGAAACCTGGTTCCAAAATATTTCATTTTGCCCCAAGAGGTTTTTCACTTCAGGAACTGGAGTGAATCCTCTGATTCTGAGATTTCAGGAAAGCTTAAGAATATCTCCTTTGTCTTCCATTTACCACTGAGTGCTGAATATAGTTGTAACATCCATTTTAAATACAATTATCCACATGGTTGAAAACAACACCAGCAAAGTCTAATTTAAATCCTGCAGCGGGTAAATCTTAGTGAGGGTTCAGTCATGGAGAGGGTCAATGAATATGTATGAACTGAATCTGATATGACTGTGAGGATATCAATATTCCTGCCAGTAGAGTTTCAAACTTTACTGGATGGTTAGAATAGTGGAAAGCAATAGTTTTTGTAATACGGTACACAAAGCAATTACTCAATTATGTAATTAGAATTTCAAATGATGCTTAACTGTCTAATCTTGTATTTAATGGTATAAGGTCAAAGCAAGCATTGTTTGCACATGCAGGAATGACTTGACCTTGAGGGTATGAGCAGGGATGCTCGCAAAGGCTGAGGCCAGTGTAGCAAAGCTATGACTTCTCATCATTTTTTGCATTCCTTTGTCCCTGACTGATCTGGTCTGAGGCCTGACATCGCACAGCCCAATAACCTCAAGCAGACATGGTTGAAGCCGCAACAAATTCCTCCTTCGCAAACATGCATGAAGATAGGGCGAGATAAAAGCACCTGAAACAGTGGTGATGACAAGGCAGCAATTTAACTCTGTTATAAGAGTGGATATCTCGCTTTAAGACATTTTAGGCTTTACTAATAAAAACTTGATGGGAAGCTGAAGATAGCAACTTAAATACAGCTTAAATAACATCATTGTGGTCCACTGCCTTTAACTCTTTGATTACTCAAAAGCCTTTTTTATTTGGTAGTTTGTATAGAATTTGGGTGGCTGCAAATTAAACAGTAAAAATAACAATAATTCTTCGTTTACTTGGATTGCAGTATACACACAGCGACAACTTTACTATTTACCTTCTGTCTCTCCTGTACCTAATGGAGTGGTTGCCGAGTGCATATTTGTAGCCTCTGCTGCTGCAGCCCATCCACGTCGAGGTCTGATGTGTTGTGTGTTCAGCAGTGCTCTTCTACACACCACCATCCACCGTTGTAACGCATCTTCCTGTCAGCTTGAATCAGTCTGGCCATTCTCCTCTGACGTCTCTCATTAACAAAGCGTTTTTCACCTACAGAACTGCCCGTCACTGCTTTTTTTTGTATTTTGCTCAACTCTAGAGACTATGGTGCATGAAAATCCAAGGAGATCACCGGTTTCTGAGCTACTCAAACCACCCTGTCTGGCACCAACAATTGTTCCGCAGTCAAAGCCATTTAGATCACATTTCTTCTGCATTCTGACATTTGGTCTGAACAACAATTGAACCGCTGGACCATGTCTCCATGTGTTTATCCATTAACTTGCTGCCACATGATTGACTGAAGAAATATTCGCATTAACGACAGATATGCATGTGTTTCTAATAAAGTAGCCACTGAGCGTGAAGTACATGTAGTAAGAGCAGGCAAAGAGCATTCCATGGTGTGCTTTTAGCTGAAGCAATGACTACATCGTACGCGTTCCACTGTAGGCTGAGAATGAAAGGGTTAATGTATGAGAAGTGTTTGATGGCTCTGAGTCTGTACTCATTGGAGTTTAGAAGAATGAAGGCAGGACCTCATCAAAATCTATCAAACATTGAAAGGCTGAGATAGGGGGGAATATGGAGAAGATGTTTCCTATAGTGGGGAAGTCTAGGACCAGAGGGTACAGCTTCAGAATAGAGGGATGTCCATTTAGAACAGGGATGACTAGGAACTTCTTTTACCAGAGACTGGTGAATCTGAGGAATTCATTGCCACAGACGGCTGTGGAGGCCAAGTCAGTGAGTATATTTAAAACAGGTTGATAATTTCTGGATTAGTAAGGGTTTGAAAGGTTATAGGGAGAAGGCAGGAGAATGGGGTTGAGAGGGATAGTAAGTCAGCCATGATGGAATGGCGAAGCAGACCCAATGAGCTGAATGGCCTAATTCTGCTCCTATGTCTTTTGGTCTCTTGGGAGGTTATTGCCCAGCATATTCTGTTGAATAAAATGTCCAACAAGCAGTAAAAAAGAATAGTAAATTGATTTTTCATCTCATAAACAAGACATCATAATGGGTTTTGTGTGAATCATGACATTTTTCCCACTTTTGGAATGAGAAAACTGAAACATATTGAAACCAGATACATTGAAAGTTTTGAGTCAAATACAAACAGACCAAGCACATTAAAATTCAAGTACCAGCTCACAGTAAATGAAACTCAAAAAGCTAATCTAATTTTTAAAAATTCTCTTTGAAAATAATGTTTACAGGCTTGACTGAGCATAGTGTAAGGGCATTTTCCTTGTATAAAACACTAGAATGTTGTTTGCCTAATTTCAGTGCTAGGAGTATGAAATTTGATTAGGAGTGTGTGGAAAATGTGATTATTTATTTTTTTTGTATTTATTTAGAGATTGAGTGCGGAGATTTGTGCAACCAATCAACAAGGAGGAAGTGTGTAAAAAGAGCTACCTTTTCAACCATGTCCACGATCAAAATTTTAAATTCAGAGCTTCATGGCAGTTTCTCAGAGTTTGGGGATACCCAATAAAAAAAAGAGGGATTCATTAGAGAGGGCCAATAAAAATAAGGCAAATGCAAGTGGAGTGGCCATTCTTTTGAGTCCGCCAGTTTTTGGAATGGCTTTGGCTCATTGGGCTTAGCTGAAGTAAAGTATCTGGTGACTTTCCCTTTTTGTTCTTATTTGTTCATTCCTCATCTGTTAGGGCATAGTAGCGTGGTGGGAATGGCTCCAGGGATACCGTTTTGTACTCTGAGTGGGATGTGGGAAGTCTCTCAGATAAACACATCTTCACCAGCTGCACTGAGTTGCATCTTCTGAGAGAACATGTTAAGGAACTGGAGCTGCAGCTCGATTACCTTTGGCTTATACGGGAGAATGAGGAGAGGATAGAAAGGAGCTACAGGGAGGTAGTCACCCCTAGCTTGCAGGAGTCGGGTAACTGGGTGACCATCAGGAGAAGGAGGGGATATGTGCAGCCAGTGCAGAGTACACCTGTGGCCATTCCCCTCTATGATAAGTATACAACTTTAGATACTATACCAGCTCTCGGGCACTGAGTCTGGTGCGGTGGCTCCGAAGGGCAGAGAGGTGAAGAGGACTGCAGTGTTGATGGGAGATTCTATTGTCAGACGAACAGAGACGACGTTCTGTGGTGAGGTAGAGACATCCGGATGGTACGTTGTTCCTGGTGCCAGGGTCAGGGATGTCTTGGATCATATCCATGGCATCCTCAAGGGCAAGTGTGAGCAGCCAGAAATCTTGGTGCGTATTGGCACCAATGACATACGTACGTAGTCAAAATGAGGAGGTCCGGAAGAGGGATTTCAGGGAGCTGGGTAGAGAGCTGCAAAACAGGACCTCCAGGGTAGTAATCTCTGGATTGCTGCCTGTGTCATGTGCTAATGAGGGTAAGAATAGAATGACGGGGCAGGTGAATGTGTGACGGAGGAACTGGTGCAGGGTGCAGGGGGCAGGGGTTCAGATTTATGGATCATTGGGATCTCTTCTGGGGAACGTATGACCTGTACAAAAGGGACAGGTTACACCTGAACTCGAGGGGGATCCAATATCCTTGTGGGCAGGCTTGCGAGAATTGTTTGGGAGGGTTTAAACTAATTTGGCAGGGGGGTGGGAACTGGGTGATAGGGCTGAGGATAAGGTGGTTCGTTTACAAACAAAGGCAATCTGCAGTGAGACTCTGAGCAAGGATAGACTGATGATAAGGGAAAATTACAGTCAACAGGATGAATTGCAATGTAAAAGGTGGACTACATCAAAACATGTGAATACAGGACTGTATGTGTCATATTTGACTGTGCGCAGCTTACGGAATAAGGTAGATGAACTTGTAGCACAGTTACAGAATGGTAAGTATCATGTTGTAAGCATCACTGAATCATGGCTGAAAGATTATAGCTGGGTGCCCAAGGATACACGTTGTATCGAAAGGACAGGCAGGTAGGCAGAGGGAGTGGCATGGCTCTGTTGGTAAACAAATAAATCTAATCTTTAAAAAGAAGTGACAAGGGTCGGAAGGTGTTAAATCATTGTGGGTGGAGCGAAGGAACTGCAAGTGCAAAAAGACCCTGGTGGGAGTGGTCTGTCCAAACAGTAGTAAGATGTGATTTACAAATTACAATAGGAGATAGAAAAGCATACCAAGAGGGTAATGCTACAATCGTCACAGGGGATTTCAATATGCAGTTAGATTGGAAAAATCAGGCTGGTGCTGGATCCACAGTGAGGGGTAGTTTCTAGAATGCCCACGAGATGGTTTTGTAGAGCAGCTCGTGGTTGAACCCACCAGGGAATCAGCTATCCTGGATTGGGTGTTGTACAATGAACCAGAATTGATTAGAGAGTTTAAGGTAAAGAACCCTTAGGGGAAAGTGATCATAATATGACCGAATTCACCCTGAAATTTAAGAAGCTAAAGTCAGATGTATCAGTATTACAGTGGAGTAAGGAGAATTACAGAGGCATGAGAGAGGAGTTGGCAGAGTTGGTTGGAAAGGAACACTGCCAGAGATCATGGCACGGCAGCAACGACTGGAATTTCGGGAAGCAATTTGGAAGGCACAAGATATGTACAGGGGCATGCAAAAGTTTGGGCACCCCTGGTCAAAATTTCTCTGAATAGCTAAACGAGTAAAAGATGAACTGATCTCCAAAAGTCATAAAGTTAAAGATGAAACATTCTTTTCAACATTTTAAGCAAGATTGGTGTATTATTTTTGTTTTGTACAATTTTAGAGTGGAAAAAAAGGAAAGGAGCACCATGCAAAAGTTTGGGCACCGCAAGAGCTTTGAGCTCTCAGATAACTTTTACCAAGGTCTCAGACCTTAATTAGCTTGTTAGGGCTATGGCTTGTTCACAGTCATGCAAATTTCAAGGCTTTATAAATATTCTGACTCCCCAAACCTTGTCCCAACAATCAGCAGCCATGGACTCCTCTAAGCAGCGCCTAGCGCTCTGAAAATTAAAATAAATGATGCCCACAAAGCAGGAGAAGGCTATAAGAAGATAGCAAAGCTTTTTCAGGTAGCCATTTCCTCAGTTCGTAATGTAATTAAGGAATGACAGTTAACAGGAACGGTGGAGTCAAGTTGAGGTCTGGAAGACAGGAACATTTTCCAAGAGAACTGCTAGAAAGGCAAATCAAAACCCTCGTTTGACTGCAAAAGACCTTCAGGAAGATTTAGCAGACTCTGGAGTGGTGGTGCACTGTTCTACTGTGCAGCGACACCTGTACAAATATGACCTTCGTGGAAGAATCATCAGAAAAAAACCTTTCCTGCGTTCTCACCACAAAATTCAGCTTCAGAAATTTGCAAAGCAACATGCATTACTAAATGATAATAAAAGGGGACTACGTGTCTTCATAATCTAATTAGGGGTTGTTGGTGGTTGCTGCCTGTATGTCTTGAAGGGTGGGAATGGCCTATTCCATAACACTATAAGATATAAAAGCAGAATTAGGTCATTTGGCCCATCGAGTCTGCACCGCCATTTCATCGTGACTGATCCATTTTTCCTCTAAGCCCCAATCTCCTGCCTTCACCCCAAATACCTTCATGTTATGATCAATCAGGAATCTACAAACTCTGCTTTAAATATTCGTAAAGACTTGGTCTCCACAGCTGCATGTGACAAAGAATTCCACAGATTCACCATCACTGCAAAGAAATTCCTCCTCACCTCCATTCTAAAAGGACACCCCTCTATTCTGCAGCTGTGGCCTCTGGTTCTGGACTCTCCCACCATAGGAAACATCCTCTACACATCCACTCTATCAAGACCTTTCATGAGTCGATAGGTTTCAATGAGGTCACACCTTATTCATCTGAATCCCAGTGAATACAGTCCTGAGCCGTCAAACACTCTTCATCTGACAAGCCCTTCAATCCTGGAACCATTCTCATGAGCCTCCTTCGAACCCTCTTCAGTGTCAGCGCCTTTCTAAGATAAGGGGCCGAAAGCTGCTCACAATTCTCCAGGTGAGGTCTCATCCAGTACTTTATAAAACCTCAACATTACATCCTTGCATTTCTATTCTAGCCCTCTTGAAATGAATGCTAACACCATATTTGCCCTCCTGGCCATAGATTCAATCTGCAAATTCATCTTTAGGGAATCCTACACAATGGCTCCCAAGACCCTTTATGCCTCAGATTTTCAAATTTTCTCTTCGTTTAGAAAATAGTCTACCATTTTATTTCGTATACCAAAGTGCAAGACCATCCCTTTCCCGACACTGTATTCCATCTGCCACTTCTTTGCTCATCCTCCTAATTTGTTTAAGTCCTTCTGTAGTTTCCCTGCTTCCTCAGCACTTCCTGCCCCTCCACCTATCGTTGTATCATCTGCAAACTTTGCAACAAAGCCATCAATTCCATCATCCAAGTCATTAACATATGATGTATAAAGAATTGGTTGCAACAATGACCCCTGTGGAACAACTCTAGTCACTGACAGCCAACCAGAAAAGGCTCCCACTATTTGCATCCTGCCAATCAGCCCTAGTATCTTTCCTGTAACACCAGGGGCTCCTATCTTGTTAAGCAGCCTCATGTGCGACACCTTGTCAAAGGCTTCAGAAGATCCATGTACACAACATCAACCAATTCTCCTTTACCTATTCCGCGTTATTTCTTCAAAGAATTCCAACAAATTTTTCAGGCTAGATTTTCCCATGAAGAAACCATGCTGACTAAGGCCAGTTTTATCATGTGCCTACATGTACCCCAAAACCATATCCTTCACAATCTACTCCAACATCTACTCAGCCACTGAGTTCAGACTAACTGGCCATAATTTCCTTTTCTCTGCCTCTGTGACAAGGAAGAAATATGTTCAACTTAGTTATAAATAATTGTTCAAATAATTTTTAAAAAGAGTTCTTTTGGTTTTTAAAAGCTTCCAAAGCCTCTAACTTCCCATTAATTTTTGCTATACTGTATGCCCTCTCTGGTTTGATGTTGGCCTTGGCTTCCCTTGTTCGCCACAGTTGTGTCATCTTGCCTGTAGAATACTTCTTTCTTTTTGGGATATACAGAGGTATGCAAAAGTTTAGGCACCCCGGTCAAAAATTCTGTTACTGTGAATAGCTAAGTTGTAAAAGGTGACCTGATTTCTAAAAGGCATGAAGTTAAAGATGACACATTTCTTTGATATTTTAAGCAAGATTACATTTTTATTTCCATCTTTTATAGTTTCAAAATAACAAAAAAGGAAAAGGGCCCAAAGTAAAAGTTTGGGCACCCTGCATGGTCAGTATTTAGTAACACTCCCTTTGGCAAGTATCACAGCTTGTAAACGCTTTCTGTAGCCAGCTAAGAGTCTTTCAATTCTTGTTTGGGGGATTTTCGCCCATTCTTCCTTGCAAAAGGCTTCTAGTTCTGTGAGATTCTTGGGCCGTCTTGCATGCACTGCTCTTTTGAGATCTATCCACAGATTTTCGATGATGTCTAGGTCAGGGGACTGTGAGGGCCATGGCAAAACCTTCAGCTTGAGACTCTTGAGGTAGTCCATTGTGGATTTTGAGGTGTGTTTAGGATCATTATTATGCTGTAGAAGCCATCCTCTTTTCATCTTCGGCTTTTTTACAGGCAGTGTGATGTTTGCTTCCAGAATTTGCTGGTACTTAATTGAATTCATTCTTCCCTCTACCAGTGAAATGTTCCCTGTACCACTGGCTGCAACACAAGCCCAAAGCATGATCGATCCACCCCTGTGCTTAACAGTTGAAGAGGTGTTCTTTTCTCCACCCTTTTTTCTCCAAACATACTTTTGCTCACTGCGGCCAAAAAGTTCTATTTTAACTTCATCAGTCCACAGGATTTGTTTCCAAAATGCATCAGGCTTGTTTAGATGTTCCTTTGCAAATTTCTGATGCTGGAATTTGTGGTGAGGATGCAGGAAAGGTTTTCTTCTGATGACTCTTCCATGAAGGTCATATTTGTACAGGTGTTGCTGCACAGTAGAACAGTGCACCACCACTCCAAAGCCTGCTAAATCTTCCTGAAGGTCTTTTGCAGTCAAACAGGGGTTTTGATTTGTCTTTCTAGCAGTTCTCTTGGAAAGTTTTCTTGGTCTTCCAGACCTCAACTTGACTCCACCGTTCCTGTTAACTGTCATTTCTTAATTACATTACAAACTGAGGAAATGGCTACCTGAAAAAGCTTTGTTGTCTTCTTATAGCCTTCTCCTGCTTTGTGGGCATCATTTATTTTAATTTTTAGAGTGCTAGGCAGCTGCTTAGAGGAGCCCATGGCTGCTGATTGTTGGGACAAGGTTTGGGGAGTCAGGGTATTTATAAAGTTGTGAAATTTGCATCACCTGGCCTTTCCTGCTGAGTTGTAATCAATAAAGAATATCCTGATGTATGAGTCTTTGCTGTCCAGATGTTCCCAAGTTGTAGGAGGAGCCAATGCTATGGCATCTGCTGTAGACCTGTTAGGTGAACTGGAGCAGATCCAAGTCACCATTCAGACAGGAGCTGATATGCTTCACCATCAGCCTCTCAAAACACTTCCTCACTGGGCGATAAAAGAAATCAGGACAGCTAAAATAAGGCATGAAGTGCTTTAGCAGACAAGGTGAAGGAGAATACTAAGGGATTCTACAGATATGTTAAGAGCAAAAAGATTCGCAAAGGACATAATTGGTCCTCTGGAAGACCAGAAGCCAAAAAAGCATCTGTGAAGCCAAAACAGATGGGAGCAACCTTAAGTGAACTTTTTGTTGACGGGACCGTGATTTAGAACCCGATTCTGCCTCCCTCTCCACTGATGTTGATAGACCTACAGGATGCTCCCAGCATTTTTCTGTCTGTGTTAATCTACTATGATTCAGCCAAGGACAGTCCCAAGCCTGACTGTGAAAGGAAGAGAGTCCAACATGGGACGAGCAACTCCACTCTGAGTCATCTGAAAACTTCGAGCTCTGATCAGCTCTCCAACACCAAGTATTGAGTGCCATCTCTGTCCGAGCAATTCGACCTCTTTCTCGGTCACCAAAAGCAGGCAAGGCCGGGGATTTTGAGGCCTACCCTCCGAAAGATTCCCGACCACACAGTAACGAGAGCAGCGGACGGGCGTTTCAGAAATTTCTCCAGATGTTCCTCTGTGATTTCACGTCCATTCTCCATCAAATCAGAATTGTCCACGGCCCCTATTTAACAGATACGACATCATTTTTCACTGGAGAGCTGCGCATGCATGGCACGCTGCCATCTTCTCCTCCCGCCGAGCCCATTTAACCCTCATCTAACCATGGGACAATTTACGTACTAAGTAGTATGACTTTAGACTGCAGGAGGAAACCAGAGCACCTGGGAAAAAGGCCCATATTCCATGGGGAGGCTTACAGAGGACAATGGAATTGAACTCTGAACTCTGACACCCCGAGCTATAATAGCGTCTCGTTAACCACTATGTTACTGAGGCCCTCATTATGATCCCTTTTCCAGAGTGAGCTTCACCATTTCAGAAATCTTTTTGAGTATTTCTGACCACAGATCACGGTCAAATTGAAGATGCTGTGATGAAGACCGATGGATTGGAATAAGGTAACTCTTCACACACCCTCACCCTCTCTGTAACTCTTCCTCCATCCCCTACCCTCTCAGTACTTAACATCATCATCCCCTCAAAACTGATCAATAAACTCCAAGACTTGGACCTCAATACCCCCATTGTGCAATTGGATCTTGGATTTCCTCACTTGTAGACCCCAGTCAGTTCAGATTGGGAAAAACATCTCCATCAGCATTGGAGCACCACAGAGATGTGTACTAAGCCCCCGCTCTACACTTTACACCTATGACTGTGTGACTAAGCACAGCTCCAACACCACATATAAATTTGCTGATGACACCACTGTTGTGGGCTGTATCAAACAGGAGGGAGATGGAAAATTTAGCTGAGTGATGTAAAAACAACAACCTCTCATTCAATGTCAATAAGACCAAGGAACTGATTGTAGACTTCAGAAGAGGGAAACCAGCGGTCCATGAGCCAGTAAGAGTACTAGAGAGACTACACCAAGGCAAGGCTGCTGGCCCAGACGGTGTCAGCCCCAGGGTACTGAAGGCCTGTGGTATTTTACAAGACCATTACAATATGAGTCTGTATTGTCGACTCCAATGTGCTCCCGGTAGGCAACCTGCAGGGGATCGAGGGCTGATCTGACCAGGGGTTGGAGGTGAGCCAGGACCAGCCTCTCTCGAGTCTTCATGATGTGTGAGGTGTATAATATATGGAAAGTTAAAATCACCTACTATAACAACCTCATGTTTTTTTCAAAGTCTGCAATCTCTTTACAAGTGTTGCTCTAAATCCCTAGGACTGTAATATAACCCCATTAATGTGGTCATACCTTTCTTGTATCTCAGTTCCACCCACCATGCCTCACTAGACGAGTTCTCCAGTCTGTCCTGGCCGGGCACTGCGGTGACATTTACCCTAAGTAGTAATGCCACCCCTCCTCCTTTAATCCACATGCGAAACTCCCTTTTTCTGAGTGTCTCCCTAGATGTGGCTTATTAGCCCCTCACTGGACTCAGCAGTGAGAAAATCACCTTTCTCAGGGTCCGTATGTCTAGGGTAGATATGACTTGGGTCCCACCAAACCTGGGAGATTGGGATATCTCACCCACGCAATCCCTGACCTGTGTGAATAATGTGTAATTACTGTCCCTGTGCAATCACCCATTGGCAAGGAATAACACTGCATACAATTATAAAGAATGTATATGGAGGATTTTAAGGTGGGGGTGGGTTATATGGGAAGCAGGGTTTAAGGGTTGGCACAACATTGTGGGCCGAAAGGCCTGTACTGTGCTGTACTGTTCTATGTTCTATATTTATGAGTGTTAACTTAACCAGTGGGCACGTGGCCAAGTGGTTAAGGCATTGGACTAGTGACCTGAAGGTCATGAGCTGAGGCAGCGTGTTGTGTCTTTGAGCAGGGCACTTAATCACACAGTGCTCTGTGACGACACCAGTGCCAAGCTGTATGGGTCCTAATGCCCTTCCCTTGGACAACATTGGTGTCGTGGAGAGGGGAGACTTGCAGCATGCGCAACTGCTGGTCTTCCATACAACCTTGCCCAGGCCTGCACCCTGGAGAGTGAAGACTTTCCAGGCGCAGATCTATGGTCTCGCAAACCTAACGGATGCCTTTACTAACTTAACCAAACAGTTATTAATGGAAAAACAAAAGGACCCATCATAATTAAAACTGTCAAATGTGTACAAGTTGGAGCTCACATCTTCCAAAAGCAGATGTGTCCGATGTGCTCACAGCGCTAACTCCAATTCACTGATCACCGGTAGAATTCCCCCTCTTGAGCTCCATTGGATTGTGCATTTCCATTGGATCGAATCCAACAGCAGTTTTCTTGAGCTTCTTCTCTCTCCATCTTTCACTGAAAAAGCCCTCAACCCACCTCAGTGTCTATCACAAAACCTCTCCCCCAGTGCTCTGTAGAACCTTCTCCCAATTCCACCATCCTGATTGGAAGACACAACATTCCTATGCATGAACATCAAAACCCCTTGTTTTTAACAGTAGCCCAAGCACTATCAGCAGAACACACTGCTTCTACAGAAAGCCATTAAATAAAATATCCTACAACATTAGTAATAAAATCTTAACCAGGGTGTTACACGTGTAAAACAACAGAACTCCAGAATATTCAGCAGCCAGTCCTGCCCCTCCCGCAGCCAATTCTCACTAACCGCTTCAACGCCATAATTCCTGGCGCTGATCCATGTCCTGAGCTCATCTGCCTTCCCTATGGTACTTCTTGTATTGAAATATATGTTACTCAGGACACTAGTTGCACCATGGTCAACCTTTTGATTCCTGACTTTGTTTACGGTCTTACCAACATCTGCTTCCACAGCCTCCCTGCTAACTGTTCTGGTACTCTGGTCCCCAATCCCCTGCAACCCTAGTTTAAACTCCACTGTGCGGCCTTGACAAACCTTCCTACTAGGATACTAGTTCCCCTCCAGGTCATGTGCAAACTGTCCCATCTGTACAGGTCCCACCTTCCCTGGAAAAGAGTCCATTGAGCCAAAAATCTTATGACCTCCCTCCTACACCAACTCCTTGGCCACACATAAACTGTATAATCTTCATGGTTCTGTTCTCACTAGCATGTGGCATGGGTAGCAATCCTGAGATTACAACCCTGGAGGTCCTGTAACTCAGAACCTAACTCCCTGACCTCCCTACACACTCGTTCTGCCCATGTCATTGGTATCTCCCTCTGGTTGTTCACCCTCCCAATTAATAATGTTGAGGACTTGATCCGAGATGTTCTGGACCCTGGCACCTGGGAGGCAACATGCTATCTAGGAAACTCGCCTCACCTATAGAATCTTCTGTCTGTTCCTCTAACTAATGAATCCCCTATCACCACAGCATGCCTCTTCTACCCCCAACACTTCTGAGTCACAGAGCCAGACTCAGTGCCAGAGACCCAACCGCTATGACTTTCCTCTGTTAGGTCACCCCCTACAATCTCCAAAGTGGTATACCTGTTGTTGAGGGGGATGGCCACAGGGGTACTCTGCACTGGCTCCTTAACTCCTTTCCCCTTCCTGACTGTCACCCAGATAGATTAATAAGTAAACAAATAAATGCCAGTCCTCTGGTTTCCTCTCATATTCCAAAGATGTACCAGGTAGGTTAATTCATCATTGCAAATTGTCTTGTGATTAGTGATATATATTGTAACTTCAAAACCTTAAACTAATTTAAAGGAAGGTACAGGAGTCAGAAATGTGAGTCTAACTTTGTGTTTACTTTAAGCGAGGCACACACTTATCATGTGCTAGTGTGAGGACTTGAGTAATTCACGTATTTTTACATATCACACATAATGAATTACTTAAACAAGAATGCTTAATCAAACAATATATTTGCAAGATTACTCAAATATTTCTGAAGTATTAAATACACAACAATGGGGTCAATCGGGTTTGCTGGTGGTCGCTTGGGGTTAATCGGGTTTTTTTGCAGTCACTTGAGGTTAATCGGGTTTTTGCTGGTCACTTGGGGTTAATCGGGTTTTTTGGCGATCACATGGGGTTAATCTGTTTGTTGGCCGGCGCTTGGGCGGCGTGGCTGGAAGGCCTACTTTGTGCTGTATTGCTAAAAATATAAATAAGTCTGACTCCTATTTGGCTTTCCAAAGCAAATCACCTTGCACTTGGAATTAAACTCCATATGCCAATATTTGGCCCAACTTTCCATCTATTCCATATGCCACTGCCCCAGGATGTGCTGGGCTCAGCCTGCAGTGTCACAATGTTTCTGGCACCAGCATTGCATGCTTACATCATCAGTTGTGTTTTGGCATCGGAGCCGTTCCTTTCTCCAAGCAGTACGGCTGATCAACACCTCCACCTACTAACCCACCACTCCACGCCCCTCCACCTTCACTACTCTTTATTTCCTGTAGGAGCCGTATTATGTACTGACACTCCTGTGTCATCAGGGAGAAGGCTACGTAGCATCCACACCAGGACCACCAGACTCAAAAACAGTTACCTTCCCCAAGCAGTGAGGCTGATCAACACCTCCACCCACTAACTCCACCACTACTTTATTATTTTCTGTCAGTCACCCCCGTGTGAGTTTATGGATATAAAATCAATCTATATCGGAGTATCACATGTATTTATATTTATTGTTTTTTATTAGTATTGTGTTCTTTATCTTGTGTTTTTTGTGGTGCATTGGATTTGGAATAGCAATTATTCTCTTCTGCTTTACACTTGTGTTCAGGAAATGAGATTAAACAATCTTGACTCGCGAGTCTTGAATACTTGCTATGCACTACCTGGATATGAAATGGTTAAAGAAGCTCTACAGGAAGAATCCACAAGTGATACAAAGTAAATAATTTGGCTGTTTGAATTGTATTCAAGTGTAATTTATTTTCCTATCTGTAAAATAACAATCCAAAATACAAGTAATTATTTTTTTTAAACTACATTATCAATTGAAAGTCTAAAGCTATCAAAATGCACTTTGAAAAGAGTGTTAATGCATAGGGAAGGTAATGTGGCTCTGGTGGCCTCAGTAAAATGAACTTTGAGGCCCACTAATGCTAATACTTTAGTCGGCATGGCAACTAACTCATAGTGCCTGGCATTTTCCAAGACCTGAACTGTGATATCATATTCCACACAATACGACACAAATGATAAGATAGTGAACCTTATTGGAATTAGTTAAGATATTTAGATCTTTGTATTGTAAACTTTTAGTAATCACCTTGCTTCTGATTGCTTATTTTAAATTTGTAACTATTCTGTAGCGTGATTTATTTTTACCAACTTCTAAAGTGCATAAAGTTCGAAGTTGAGTAGGAATTTCTTTAGCTAGAGGTTGGTGGGTCTGTGGAATTCATTGTCAGGGATAGCTGTGGAGGCCAAGTCATTGAGTAAATTTAAAGTGGAGGTTGATACGATCTTGATTACTAAGGGTGTCAAAGGTTATGGGAAGAAGGCAGGGGAATGGTGTTGAGAAGGATAATAAATCAGCCATGATAGAATGGCAGAGCAGACTTAATGGGCTGAATGGCCTAATTCTGCTCCTATCTCTTATGGTCTTATAACAAATACTGCAGTTGTTTAGGCTTGATTTAGAACATAGATTGTAGAAAATAGAACATTTCAACTCATTCATTTACACCCATTCAGAGCTTATTTTCGTAAAGCAAGCACACTGTAATCATTCATCATCACCTCAAATTTACAACAATCATAGAGTCATTGAAATAAACAGCACAGAAACAGGCCCTTTGTCCCAACGTATCCATGACAACCAATGAGCCTTCCAGAGTTGGTACTATTTGCCTGCATTGGGCCCATAACCCTTTACACCTTTCCTATGCACAAATTATGTCCAAATGTCATTTAAACTTTTTAAATTGTACCATCCCTACCACTTCCTCTGGCAGCTAGTTCCATACCCATCTATGTGAAAAACCTGCCTCTCACATGTCCTCTAAAGCTTTCTTCCTCATCTTAAAACTACAGTGCTGTGCAGAAGTCTTAGCCACAAAAATATAGCTTGGGTGCCCATGGCTTTTGAACACCACTGTAGTGATTTTACATATTGCACTGTACAGCTGCTGCAAAAAAAAAACAGATTTCATGACATATGTGAGTGATGATAAACCTGATTCTGATATGGGTCTCTATTGTGGACTGAGAGTGGGAAGGGGGCAGGGAGAAGGGAATCATTGTTGGGAAAAGGGGAAGGGAGAGGGGAGGGTTGTCATAGATGGGAGGAGGGTGGTAGGAATAGGCTCCCACTATCTATTAAATGCTGCCAATAATGTGTCTCAAAGAGTTTCTGTCAAATAAGTCCAGCTCCCAGCCTTCACATGTGACTGAGCTACTAAGCCAGATTCTACTGACAGGAGAAGGGCAAAGGCACATTAAGACCAGTCACTTTAGGCAGATAGGGCTCGTCTTGGAGAAGGAAAACTTTGATCTCAAACCTCCGCTGCCTTGTGGCAATATCCACTCATGGGGAAGGCTTCGGGAGAAAACCCTGTGGAAAAATCCAGAGCTGCAATCCCTAAGGCAGTCCTGCGTTGAGTTCAAAGCTGATTGGCAACTCCTACAATGCACATCAAAGTTGCTTGAGTTTCCAGCACCTGCAGAATTCCTGTTGTTTGCGTGGCAACTCCTACGATGCTACTGGTGCCAAACTATATCGATCTTTGTAGTTCCTTTGGATTTGTCAGCTGTGTGGAGAGGTGGAGCCTGCTGCATGGGCAACAGTTCGCTCTCCATATCGTACGGCGCTGGCTTGCATACTGACTTGCTTATCATGTAGACAGCTGGGATGCAACATCCATGGTCAATCCCAACCAATGGAGGGCCTCAACTTCATACAATATTTGCAGTTTAAATGGCTTTGGCATGGACTACATGGGCCTGAAGGCTTGTGTCTGCGTTATACTTCTCTATGACTCTGTGTGGTCTCTCCACTGTCTTATTGAGCTATAGCATGAAGCCCTAACTTTTGTACTGATACAAGTCATTGGTAGATTGCAGCCAATGCCTGTTCTGCTGTCCTGGTTATCCTGACCCTCCAAGAGAACCACAACCTTGTCATTGTTTGGAGGCTTGTGTGCCTCAATGACCTGGAGAGCCATGTTGGCTGGAGTCAGGGCTTTACGTTTTGGCTCTTGGTAGGGTCACCCTTGCCAAAGAGATCAAAGGTTAGAGGCCAGACTAAGTGTGGTCCACTGGTCCTCCAGTTCTCGGGGTTCAGCTCAGGGCTAACAACCTTGACTGATAAAACAAAACTGTTCCAGAAAAAAACAATGAAGAATTCTCCAACATTTGAGTGGCCAAGGACAGACAGAGATGGAGCACCGTCGTTGCTGCTCTAAATGCCAGAGGCGTATCAGGCAGTAAGTAAGTAATGTCTGACCACCGTCTTGTAGAGCTGTACACATGATGTTCCAAGACTTCCATTCAGTGCGCCACCTGGTGAAGGCAAACATGCCAAAGACCATCTTTACCACCTTGTCTATTTGTGGCACCACTTTGGGAGAACTCTATACCTGTATCTGCAGGTCTGCCTATTCGATAATAATCTCAGTGTCCTGCCGCTATATGTATATGCCTCAAAATTTTGTACCTGTCTGAGTTAAATTCGTCTTTTTGCATGCAGCCAAAAAAAAAAGAAACGATAATGCAGAGAGATGTTCTCCCTCTCATCTTGTGGTGCAGGATTCTTGGGTCCCACACCACCTGGTTTGAGATCAGTCGTTGCCCTTCAGTCATCGGGTTCCTGTATAGGCTTCACTTTCCTCAGCGCCGAACGGACCCCAGAGTTAAATTCGGGCATTCTGCAGTCCATGTTCCATGTGCTGTTAGTTTACTTCTTTCACTTTTTAATCACGATTTAATCACGGTGCTTCAGCGCAGAACCAACTCTGCAGCCATTGGGCTCCTGGACCGGCGTCACTTACCTCAGGGCTGAACCTGATTCCTTGCTGTGGACTCGCCTTTAGGAACTCTGCGGTTCATGTTCTGTGTGTTATCCGGCTGCTTTTTTATAGTTTACAGGATATGTTCTTTCTTTCACACATTGGTGTTTGATGGCCTTTGTTGTGTGGGTGTTTAAAAATGGGTTATATTGTTTCTTTGTCTCGAGGCTGCCTGCAAGAAGACAAAACTCAGAGTTGTATACAGTGTACATACTTCAGTAATGAATGTACTTTGAACTGTGAATTCCATTCCTTTCCTTTGTTTACTTTCCCATTTGATATATATCCTGTTGTAACCTTGGACAACTATCCTCACAGTCCACCACACCAGCAATTTAAACGTTATCTGCAGATTAAGCAACCATCTCACCTACAGAACCTTCTCATCTAATTCATTAGTAGATATGACAAACAAGTGTGCATCATTGGCCTGCAATCTGAAAAGCAACCCTTCACTTCCAGCATCTCTTTGGTGACATTTTGTGCCATGTCATATGATGTCAGCAATCATGGTCTTCCATCTGATCATTGCCTGTGGGGAAGACCCCCTTCTCATTCCTTGCTGTATCCGTGACCATGATTGTTATTGGCATTTTTATTTACAGAAGTGGTTTGCCATTGCCTGCTTTAGGGCAGTGTCTTTACAAAATGGGTGAACCCAGACATTACCAATACTCTTCAGAGATTGCCTGCCTGGAGTCAGTGGTCGCAAAACCAAGATTTGTGATAGGCACCAGCAGCTCTTATGACCATCCACCTCTTGCTCCCATGGCTTCATGTGACTCTGACTGGGGAAAGAGTCTAAGCAGGTGCTACATCTCGCCCAAGGGTGACCTGCAGGCTAGTGGAGGGAAAGAGCACCTTACACCTCCTTTAGTAGAGATGTATCTCCACCCCGTCACCCGTAATTATAGAATCTCTTTCAATTCTCCATTATACGTCATTAGGTAATGTTCCATTCTTGCCCTCTTGATTTCCTCCTTCTCTTCCATTACTTATAATCCTCAAGCAATTTGCGTGACCTGAGGTGCCCACCCCTATCAGTTATTCCCTTCTTCATTCCTGACAAGAGCTTCAATATTTTATTTTTGCTTTCTTTTAGAGCTGCAGAGGACAGTAGGCCTTTCTGACCCTTCAAACCATACCACCCAGCAATTCCCAACAACCTCAATTTAACCCTGGCTTCATCGTGGGACAATTTACAATGACAAATTAACCTACCCAGTACCTCTTTTAGATTGTGGGAGGAAACAGGAGCATCCAACGAAAACCCACACATTCCACAGAAAACATAGAAAACCTACAGCTCAATACAGGCCCTTCGGCCCTCAAAGTTATGCCAAACATGTCCCTACCTTAGAAATTACTAGACTTCCCCATAGCACTCGATTTTTCTAAGCTCCATGTACCTATCCTAAAGTCTCTTAAAAAACCCTATCGTATCCATCTCCACCACCGTTGCCGGCAGCCCATTCCACACACTCACCACTCTCTAAGTAAAAAACTTACCCCTGACATCACCTCTGTACCTACTCCCCAGCACTTTAAATCTGTGCCCTCTTGGGGCAACCATTTCTGCCCTGGGAAAAATCCTCTGACTATCCACACGATCAATGCCTCTCATCATCTTATACACCTCTATCAGGTCACCTCTCATCCTCCGCCGCTCCAAGGAGAAAAGGCCGAGTTCACTCAACCTGTTTTCATAAGGCATGCTCCCCAATCCAGACAACATCCTTGTAGATCTCCTCTGCACCCTTTCTATGGTTTCCACATCCTTCCTGTAGTGAGCCGACCAGAACTGAGCACAGTACTCCAAGTGGGGTCTGACCAGGGTCCTATATAGCTGCAACATTACCCTTCGGCTCCTAAATTCAGTTCCACAATTAATGAAGGCCAATACACCATATGCCTTCTTAACCACAGTGTCAACCTGCACAGCTGCTTTGAGCGTCCTATGGATTCAGACCCCAAGATCCCTCTGATCCTCCACACTGGCAAGAGTCTTACCATTAATACTATATTCTGCCATCAGATTTGACCTACCGAAATGAACCATTTCACACTTATTTGGGTTGAACTCCATCTGCCACTTCTCAGCCCAGTTTTGCATCCTATCAATGTCCTGCTGTAACCTCTGACAGCCCTCCACACTATCCACAACACCCCCAACCTTTGTGTCATCAGCAAACTTACTAACACATCCCTTCACTTCCTCATCCAGGTCGTTTATAACAATCACGAAGAGTAAAGGTCCCAGAACAGATCCCTGAGGCACACCACTGGTCACCGTCCTCCATGCAGAATATGACCCGTCTACAACCACTCTTTGCCTTCTGTGGGCAAGCCAGTTCTAGATCCACAAAGCAATGTCCCCTTGGATCCCATGCCTCCTTACTTTCAATAGACAATAGACAATAGGTGCAGGAGTCGGCCATTCAACTCTTTCTCAATAAGCCTTGCATGGGGTATCTTATCAAATGCCTTGCTGAAATTCATATACACTACATCTACTGCTCTTCCTTCATCAATGTGTTTAGTCACATCCTCAAAAAATTCAATCAGACTCGTAAGGCACGACCTACTCTAGACAAAGCCACGCTGACTATTCCTAATCATATTATACCTCTCCAAATGTTCATAAATCCTACCTCTCAGGATCTTCTCCATCAACTTACCAACCACTGAGGTAAGACTCACTGAATCTATAATTTCCTGGGCTATCTCTATTCCACTTCTTGAATAAAGAAACAACATCTGCAACCCTCCAATCCTCCGGAACCTCTCCCGTCCCGATTGATGATTCAAAGATCATCGCCAGAGGCTCAGCAATCTCCTCCCTCGCCTCCCACAGTAGCCTGGGGTACATCTCATCCGGTCCTGGAGACTTATCCAACTTGATGCTTCCTAAAAGCTCCAGCACATCCTCTTTCTTAATACCTACATGCTGAAGCTTTTCAGTCTGCTACAAGTCAGCACTACAATCACCAAGATCCTTTTCCATAGTGAATACTGAAGTAAAGTATTCATTAAGTACCTCTATTATTTCCTCTGGTTCCACACACACTTTCCCACTGTCACACTTGATAGGTCCTATTCTTTCATGTCTTATCCTCTTGCTCTTCACATACTTGTGGAATGCCTTGGGGGTTTTCCTTAATCCTGCCCGCCAAGGCCTTCTCATGGCCCCTTCTGGCTCTCCTAATTTCATTCTTAAACTCCTTCCTGCTAGCCTTATAATCTCTAACATTACTTAGCTCTCTGAACCTTTTGTGAACTTTTCTTTTCTTCTTGACTAGATTTACTACAGCCTTTGTACACCATGGTTCCTCTACCCTACCATCCTTTCCATATCTCATTGGAATGTACCTATGCAGAACCCCACACAAATATCCCCTGAACATTTGCCACATTTCTTCCGCACCTTTCCCTGAGAACGTCTGTTCCCAATTTAAGCTTCCAATTTCCTGCCTGATAGCCTCTTAATTCCCCTAACTCCAATTAAATGCTTTTCTAACTTGTCTGCTCCTATCTCTCTCCAATGCTATTGTAAAGGAGATAGAATTATGATCACTATCTCCAAAATGCTCTCCCACTGTGAGATCTGACACCTGACCAGGTTCATTTCCCAATTCCAGATCAAGTACAGTCTCTCCTCTTGTAGGCTTATCTACATATTGTGTCAAGAAACCTTCCTGAACACACCTAACAAACTCCACCCCATCTAAACCCCTTGCTCTAGGGAGATGCCAATCGATAATTGGAAAATTAAGATCTCCCATCACGACAACTCTGTTGTTATTACACTTTTCCAGGATCTGTTTCCCTATCTGCTCCTCAATATCCCTGTTACTATTGGGTGGCCTATTGAAACACCCAGTAAAGTTATTGACCCCTTCCTGTTCCTAGCCTCCACCCTCAGAGACTCCGTAGACAATGCCTCCATGACGTCCACCTTTTCTGCAGCCGTGACACTATCCCTGATCAACAGTGCCACACCCCCACCTCTTTTGCCTCCCTCCCTGTCCTTTCTGAAACATCTAAAACCCGGCACTTGAAGTAACCATCCCAGTCCCTGAGCCATCCAAGTCTCTGTAATGGCCACCACATCATAGCTCCAATTACTGATCCACGCTCTAAGCTCAGCCGCTTTGTTCACAATACTCCTTGCATTAAAATAGACACATCTCAAACCATTCATCCGAGCGCGTCCCTTCTCTATCACCTGCCTATCCTCCCTCACACACTGTCTCCAAGCTTTCTCTATTTGTCAGCCAACTGCCTCTTCCCCAGTCTCTTCAGTTCGGTTCCCACCTCCCAAACAATTTTCGTTTAAACTCTCTCTGGTAGCCTTAGCAAACCTTAGCCACCCGTCCTTTTTGTACAGGTCACACCTGCCCCAAAAGAGGTCTCAATGATCCAGAAATCTGAATCCCTGCCCCCTGCTCCAATCCCTCAGCCAAGAATTTATCCTCCACCTCATTCTATTCCTGTACTCACTGTCGTGTGGCACAGGCAGTAATCCCAAGATTACTAGCTTTGAGGTCCTGCTTCTCAACTTCCTTCCTAACTCCCTGTACTCTTTTTTCAGGACCTCTTCCCTTTTCCTACCTATGTCATTGGTACCAATACGTACCACGACCTCTGGCTCCTCACCCTCCCACTGCAGGATATCTTGTACGTGATCTGAAACATCCCAGACCCTGGCAGCTGGGAGGCAAACTACCATCCGAGTTTCTTTCCTGCATCCACAGAATTGGCTGTCTGACCCCCTAACTATAGAGTCCCCTATCACTGCTGCCTTCCACTTCCTTTCCCTACCCTTCTGAGCCACAGGGCCGGACTCTGTGCCAGAGGCACGGCCACTGTCGCTTCCCCCAGGTAAGCTGTCCCCCCCAACAGTACTCAAACAGGAGTACCTATTGTCAAGGGGCACAGCCACCCAGTACTCTCTATTACCTGACTCTTCCTCTTCCTCTTCCTCGTCCTAACTGTGACCCACTTGTCTGCCTCCCGTGGCCCCGGTGTGACCACCTGCCTGTAACTCCTCTCTATCAACTCCTCACTCTCCCTGACCAGGAGAACGTCATCGAGCTGCAGCTCCAGTTCCCTAACTCGGTCCCTTAGGAGCTGCAGCTCGATGCACCGGGTGCAGATATGGCCGTCCGGGAGGCTGGCCTTGCAGAAGCCGTACACTGGGATTGAACTTCGAACTCTGATTGACCATGCTATAATAGCATTGGGGTAACTGCTTCCCTATCATATTGAAGAGACTGAGGATTTGTCAGGCATACATCTGAAACGTGCGGTGAAGTGCATTGCTTGCATCAAATGAAATCAGCAAGGATAGCGTTGGGACAGCCTGCCTGTGCCGCCGTATTTCCAGTGCAAGCGAAGCATGCCCACAGCTGACGAACACTTACTAATCCTAATGTCCTTGGAATGAGGAACCTGGAGTAGCTGGAACCTGGAGTACCCGGAAACAAACGTGATCATGGGGAGGACATACAAGCTGGTGATCATTGGTACTTCTACTGGGACCATCAATATATTGTTTGAGAAAGATTTCCTGGACACACTTAAATTCTGGCCCATTTAATTGCTTAAAACTACAGCAGTCCCAGTCAATATCAGGGAAGTTAAAATCAACTATTATTGTAAACCTGCTATTCCTACAGCTAAATGAGATCCACATATTTTCTGCTCCAGTTGGCAGATGGAGTTCAACCCAGATAAGTGTGAGGTCGTTCATTTTGGTAGGTCAAATATGATGGCAGGATATCGTATTAATGGTAAGACCCCTCGGCTGTGTGGAGGATCAGAGGGATCGTGGGGTCTGAGTCCATAGGACACTCAAAACAGCTGCGCAGGTTGACTCTGTGGTTAAGAAAGCATACGGTGCATTGGCCTTCATCAGTCGTGGGATTGAGTTTAGGAGCCGGGAGGTAATGGTACAGCTATACAGGACCCTGGTCAGATCCCACTTGGAGTACTGTGCTCAGTTCTGGTCACCTCACTACAGGAAGGATGTGGAAACCATAGAAAGGGTGCAGACAAGATTTACAAGGATGTTGCCTGGATTGGGGAGCATGCCTTATGAGAATAGGTTGAGTGAACTCGGCCTTTTCTCCTTGGAGCGACGGAGGATGAGAGGTGACCTGACAGAGGTGTATAAGATGATGAGAGGCATTGATCGTGTGGATAGTCAGAGGCTTTTTCCCAGGGCTGAAATGGCTAGCATGAGAGGGCAGTTTTAAGGTGCTTGGTAGTAGGTACAGAGGAGATGTCAGGGGTAAGTTTTGATTGCAGAGAGTGGTGAGTGTGTGGAATGGGCTGCCGGCGATGGTGGCGGAGGCGGATACGATAGGGTCTTTTAAGAGACTCCTGGACAGGTACATAGAACTCAGAAAAATAGAGGGCTATGGGTAACCCCAGGGAATTTCTAAGATAAGGACATGTTTGGCACAGCTTTGTGGGCCGAAGGGCCTGTATTGTGCTGTTGGTTTTCTATGTTTCTATGTTTCTATTTGGAGGCCTGTAATTGTGGCTGTCCATCGTGTCCGACGATGACAGGAAACCTGGCCCAGGAGAGTTTTTAAAGTGGAAAAGCCGTTGCACTTGGCAGTTCCACTCTCTTGACCGCGGAAGTCTGGGTCCAGTGGTTCAAACAAGCGTCACAACTGGGATTTTCCTTGGCTGTAGTTGATGACCATGACTACTTCTGGTGCCCCATCATGCCCTTCACTCTCCACGGAGCGCTGTAGAACCACCTTCCCAGCGGCTGGATCTCACTGTAGATCTCATCAGCCCAGTCCGCTGGAGCTGACTTCCCATGCTAGGACAGGCAAGTCCTTATCCCACCAGGGTGTGGGGCCCTCCGGCCGCTCTCACCTGGTTTAGCCTGCGGTGTACTGGGGTGTGGCTGCTGTTGCTTGCAAACAGCTAGTTGGAGCCACTGAGTGTCCAGTGGGGTGAGTGAGCTGCCCTGGTATAGACATAACAGGCCCCTTTGCCAGAGATTCCAACCCTCCCTGGACAACCTATGTAGTCCAGGGGGCCTATAATACAATCCACCAAATAATCATCTCCTTTTTTCTAAGTTATATCCATACAACACCCCCCCCCCACTTTCAAATCTCTTACTAGCTCTTCTTTCAGTTAGTCCTGACGATGGGTCTCGGCCCGAAACGTCGACTGTACCTCTTCCCAGAGATGCTGCCTGGCCTGCTGTGTTCACCAGCAACTTCTATGTGTGGTGCTTGAAATTCTAGCATCTGCAGATTTTCTCATGTTTCCATACAACCTCACTGGCTACCACATCTAACCACCTCCATCATTCCAGGAATATCCCCTCTAAAACCTGCCCTGATGCTCTTCCTAATCAAAAACACAATTCCCCTCATTGTTGGCCCAGAATTTTGTTGCAATAGTACAAAACCTTGGCACTTTTAAATGTTTAAATCACACTGGGCAGTGAATGGAGTTTGCAAAACTACAAGCTAGAGGACCCTTCTGCTGAAGGGTCTCAGTCCAAAGCATCAACTGTGCTTTTTTCTATAGATACTGCCTGCTGAGTTCTTCCATCATTTTATGTATGTTGCCTGGATTTCCAACGTCTGCAGATTTTCATATGTTTGTGATTGAAATACTGACCAAACCGATTAAATTATGTAATGAGGTTTAACATGACAACCTTCAAAAGAATATTTAAGCGCAATACATAATTCTATTCTCAGCGCTACTGTTAGACACTCTCCACTCAAGTTTCTGTAAAAGGAACGTTTAATCAGGAAAGGGGACCATGGTAGTGTAGTGGTTACTGCAGTGTTATTACAGTTCAAGTGTCAGAGTTCAAAGTTCATTTCCAGTGTCCTCTGTAAAGGGTCTGTATGTCCTCCCATGGAATGTGTGGGTTTTCTCTTGGTGCTCTGGTTTCCTCCTACAGTCCAAAGACATACCAGTTGGTCGGTTAATAGCTGTGTGATTAGGTTATGGTTAAATCGGGAGTTGCCAGGGGTCGCTGGGCGGTGCAGCTCAAAAGGCTGAAGGACTTATTCCGTGCTAGATCCCTAAATAAATAAATTTCCCGAAAGAATTCCACAATGTTAATTCTTTTTCTGCTGAGTGTCTACTCTCTGGAAAAGCAATGTAGATCTTGCCTGCCTTGCAAATTTACTAATTAAACTTATTCCACTGCCAAGGAACAAAATGCTGATTTTAAGATTAATCATTAGATTACTTATCAGCCTAGCTAAGGTAGGAATAGTGTATTCATTCGTACTAATACCATCAGAAAGCTTCTAATCTGACCTGATTTAATGAATGAGGCCTTGAGTGGCATATTCCTGAGCAGAAAGTCATCATGATTCAGGAGGGAGTTCAGAAACCTTTATTGAGACAAATATGCAGAGTGGAAAGTGATTACGATACTGGGCGACGTGTTTAAAAGTCAATGTAAATTGGGGCAAGGAAAGTCAGACGTCGTTCTCGAAATGTAATTAATTTACAAAATAAGTTTCCAGAAAGGTCAACAGCATGGAAAGTGGATTTAATATCATTAAAATACATTTCTGCAAATTATGTTCTTGACTGGTATGATAGGAAGGAAGAAAGGGAGAGGTGGATATTTGAAAGTCAACAAACATGAATAGCCTCAATTATACTCTTCACTGGAAAATGTGTTTCCAAAAATAAGCATCAATATCTCATCTACTTTAATGTCATATTTCTTGGTATGCAAGCAAGATATGCTGGAAGCACTTTAGGCAAAATAATACAGTTAAAGGCTTAGTGACAATCTCCTGACATACTCCTGTATGGCACCATCCCTGCCTTTAGGATTTACAAAGTAACACACAAAATTCTGGAGGAACTCAGCAGGCCAGGCACCATAGACTTGATGTTTTGTGCCCAGGTGAGGGGGAGGAGGGTGGATGGGTGTCAGGGGATGAAATTGAAAAGCTGGGAGTTTGATAGCTTGTAAAGGCAAGAGGCTTTTCCAGTCCTGATGAAGGGTCTCAGGTGAAACGTCGATTCTTTATTCCTTTCCATAAATGCTACCTGATCTGCTGAGTTCCTCCAACATTTTCTGTGTGTTACTCGGGACTTCCAGTATCTGCTGAATCTCATCTTTAACATTTACAACTGGTTTGCGCAAATCCTGGTGCTTAGAATTCCAAGTTGTCTGATGTTTTACACTGATCCCGTAATCAGAACTCACTCCTTTTTGACACTGAATCCGTTGTCAGCATTTATATCTGCTCTTTTTGCCTACCTGCTGCTCAGGATTCAAACCTGATTTGAACCAATCCTGTCTTCATGGTAACACACACAGATTGGAAGAACTCAGCAGGCCAGGAAGCATCTATGGAGAGGAATAAAGAGCAGATGGTCATCAGGACTGATAAAGGGTCTTGGCCTGAAATGGCTTCTTCATAGATGCTGCCTGACCTGCTGAGATCCTCCAGCAATTGTGTGTGTTCCTCAACATTTCTAGCATCTGCAAAATATCTCGTGTTCTTGGTTCTTCACAATGTTTTGCATGAATCCTGAACTAAAGATTCACACATACTTTCCACCAGTTTAATCCTCCTGATTGCTTGAAGCCATACTGTGCTAAACTGCAATTGCATAGGAGATAAATGTACTTGCTCTATGAATATAGTTTAATATTTACAGTTATTTTTGATCTCATTTAACAAACTTGAACACTGAATATTAACTTTTTTTTAAAACATTAGCTTTATTTGTTACATGTATATCAAAGCATTGAAACATGCAGTGAGATGCCTTGTCAATAATTGTTACACCATGCTTCTGGCACTAACATAGCACATCCATAACCTACCAACACAAACCATACATTTTTGGAATTCCTCTCCCATCAGGGAGGAGGCCACATAGCATCCACGTCAGGACCATCGGGCGGAAAAACGGTCCACTGGAGTTAGTGTGCTGATGGATATCTCCACCCTCTAACTCCACCACAGTCAGTCACCTTATGTACAGTCCAGAGTCACTTTATGGGCCATAAAACATTTGAGCGGAATTAGGCTACTCAGCCCAGGTTTTCCCCAGGTGCTGCAGTTTCCTCCCATAGTCCAAAGGCTTGCCAGATAGGTTAATTGGTCACTGTAAAGTGTCCCATGATTAGATTAGGGTTAAATTTGGGTTTTCGGGGGTTGCTGGGGCAGCATGGTTCAAAGGGCCGGGAGGGCCTACTACATGCAGTCTTATAAATAAATAAAATGGCTCTCAATACTGCAAGTGCGGTCTGACCATAACCTTACAAAGCCTCAGCATCACATCCTTGTCCAGTCCTCATGACCTGAGTGCTGACGTTACATTTGCCTTCCTTACCACTGATCTACCAGGGGCTGGGTTTCTAAATAGAAATTTCTACATTTCTATTTAGAAATCCAGCACAAGTCTCCCGAGTCCCTTTGCATCTCTGACTTTTGAATTTTCTCCCCGCTTAAAAAAAGTCCACACTTTTATTCCTTCTACCAAAGTGCATGACCACGCACTTCCCTACACTGTGTTCTATTTGCCATTTCTTTGCCCATTCTCTCTATCTGTCTAAGTCCTTCTGCAAACTCCCTGCTTTCTCAACACTATCTGCCCCTCCATTTATCTTTTGTATTGTACAATCAATCAATGTATGTATATAAGTTATCTTATATATTTATATTTATTGTGGTCTTTATCTTTTGTATTGACTTTGTGCTGTATCGGATCTGGAATAACAATTATTTTGTTTTCCTTACACTTGTGTACAGGAAATGAATTTAAACCATCTTGAAACCAGGCTTGTCTCCAGGGACTCTGCCTATGCTTCTTGCACTCAGCACCATCAAAGATCCCCACCACACACACTACCAGCCCCAAGGACAGTCTCTACCCCACTGTTATTAATCAATTGAATAGTTCCCTAGTACTCTTGATCTCTCGTTACAATTATGCACCTTTTTGTTTACCTGAACTGGGCTTTCTCTGAAGCTGCCTTCTCTTATTGGCTGTAGCTTGTTCTACCTCAATGCACTGTGTATGAACAGTCTGCAAGGCAACCCTTCCACTGTACCACGGCACCTGTGACAGTAATTGGACACTTACACAAGAAGTCTCAGACACTAGTACAGAAAAAATCAGCAACAGAACATTTTTAGCTTAGTCAAACGATTGCAAAACGTCAGCACAGTTACACAATTAAGTGCATTGTTGTCAATAAAAGTTAATTTCTTGTTTCTCTAAATTCCTGCATGAGTTCAGCTTCAAACTGTCTATTGAAGCAAACAATAATTTCTGAGGAAGTAATACAGTATAATAAACCAATTCCAAATCTGCAAGATAATAGCAGGGGCAGCTTATACACAAAATGTGATATAGATGAATTAGGGTGAGTTTTATGGAATTCAATATATTTCCATTACAATCGCCTAGAAAGTAACACCAGTACACTGTTACAATAAGAGTTAAGGTGTCTCTTCTCACTGTTACCATCAGGAAGGAGGTACAGGAGCCTGAAGGCACACACTCAGTGATTCAGGAACAGCTTCTTCCCCTCTGCCATCCGATTCCTGAGTGGACATTGAACCATGAACATTACCTCACTACATTTTTATTTCTGTTTTTGCACTATATGTAGTAGTCATAGTCATAGTCATACTTTATATATACATATATATTAGTTAAATCAAATATACTCCTGTAATTCATTTTTTCTTTATTATCATGTATTGCATTGTACTGCTGCTGCTAAGTTAACAAATTTCACCGCATGTGCCGGTGATAATAAACCTGATTCTGATTTTCTCGATAGGGTAGGGATGAGAAGTGCATGAAAACAAGATACAACTTTAAAAAATATTATTCACTTCCCTATTTATTTAAAATACTTCTCTTATTTCTTTATATACGCAGAACAGAAATGACAAAGCTGCCATACACAACATCACAAAGTCCCGTTTTCTTAGATCTGCTGTGCTAACCTTTAATGAGGTGAAAACTTGAAACCTGTTAAGAATCTCTTCACAAATTCTGCACGAAGTGCCAATTATCACCTCAAGTTTATGGCTTGAAATGAATCACACTTAGTAACTGTGCATTCTTGAAATATTTCATCATTAAATAAATATCATCTAACAGGAAATATTTCGCATTTCCATTTCTGATTTAATGTAAATCAATATTCTGAAGGTACGGCTGAGTATTTGTGCAGGAGAGCTCACCACTCCCATTGAACTGAATGTCAGGAGTGAGTATCTCAGTTAGCTACCCTTGACATCAAGGCTGTATTTGAAGGAGTATGGTACCAAGGAGTCCTATTAAACCTTAAGTCAATGGCGATCAAAGGGAAAATCTTCTTGTGTTTGGATTACACCTGACACTGAGGGAGAGGGTTGTGACTGTTTGAGGTTAATCATCAAAGCCCCAGGACATCGTGGCAGTATGTCCTCAGGGAAGTGTTCTCAATCTAACCAACATCAATAGCTTTATCTTTGACTTAACCTTTATCATAATACTGTGGATTCCAGTTAACTGAGATGTCTCAGGACCAATACACTTTGGCCCAATTAAGTGGCTGCCCCAATTAACCGAAGTTTCATGGAAATAGTTAAGAAGGTATAAAAAGACAAACTATTGTTTAACTAAATAGCAAATTATGTATTTAAGTGAAATACAGAACAAATTGTGACACTAAAAATGCTAATACAGTACCATAAAACTCTGTATTTGTTCCTAATAGTTATTAATGGTTCACTGTTGCATTCTTGTGATTGGCAGTAAATGAACAAAATCACCTAGTGCAGATAATGGATTGCCTTCATACAAACATGAGAGAATCTGTAGATGCTGAAAACCCAAAGCAACACAAACAAACTGCTGGAGGAACTCAGCAGGTCAGGTAACATCTATGGAAAACAGTAAATAGTCAACGTTTTGGGCCAAGACCTTTCATCAGGACTGCAAAGGAAGGGAGAAGTCAGAGCAAGGGGAGAGTTGTTCTAACTTCTCCTCTTCCTTTCCAGTCTTGATGAAGGTCTCGGCCTGAAACGTCGACTGTTTATTCCTTTTCATAGACTCTGAGCTCCTCCAGCATTTTGTGTGAGTTGCCACCATAAAATACCTTTGACAAATGCAACCTCCAAATCTTCATTTTCTTTGTAACGTTCAAGATTATTGCCAATACATTCAAATTCTCTGTAGTACCTAACTTGTTGAAGTAGTGAAATTGTTTAACTTTCACTCCCGGATGTTTCTGATATCTCCAAACCTGAATGCCTGAAACCACAGTGAGCAAAGCAGTTCTGAATTTTCTTGCTGCTTATTTGTTGCCAACTATCAGTGACAAAAATTGTTGCCTTTTGAACACAGACAGACGCAACTGATGCTATTAAAAACTGTAAACAGGAGGAATTCTGCAGATGCTGGAAATTTAAGCAACACACATCAAAGTTGCTGGTGAACGCAGCAGGCCTGGCAGCATCTCTAGGCAACACTCACAACACACTGGAGGAACTCAGCAGGTCAGGTAGCATCCGTCCGAAGGGTTCCGGCCTGAAACGTGGACCGATCTTTTCCACGGATGCTGCCTGACCTGCTGAGTTCCTCCAGCGTGTTGTGAGTGTTTGCTTTGACCCCAGCATCTGCAGATTATTTTGTGATTAGCATCTCTAGGAAGAGGTACAGTCAACGTTTCAGGCTGAGACCCTTCGTCAGGACTAACTGAAGGAAGAGCTAGTAAGAGATCTGAAAGTGGGAGGGGGAGCGGGAGATCCAAAATGATAGGAGAAGACAGGAGGGGGAGGGATGGAGCCAAGAGCTGGACAGGTGATAGGCAAAGGGGATATGAGAGGATCATGGGACAGGAGGTCCAGGGAGAAAGACAAGGTGGGCGGAACCAGAGGATGGGCAAGGGGTATAGTCAGAGGGACAGAGGGAGAAAAAGGAGAGAGAGAGAAAGAATGTGTGTTTATAAATAAATAACGGATGGGGTACGAGGGGGAGGTGGGGCATTAGCGGAAGTTAGAGCAATGTTCATGCCATCACTTTCAAATCTCTTACTAGCTCTTCCTTCAGTTAGTCCTGACGAAGGGTCTTGGCCCGAAACGTCAACTGTACCTCTTCCCAGAGATGCTGCCTGGCCTGCTGCGTTCACCAGCAACTTTGTTGTGTGTTGCTATTAAAAAACTGTTCTTTCTAAACAACGTGTTGTCTAATGGCCACATAAGTGCACATGACTGACGTTAGTTAGAAACTGTTCGGCAACAGTCTGCTGTCCCAATTAAATGGCATACTGGTCCAAATAAACAAAGGAAGTCCCAGCTATTGTCTCAAATAGTTTTTATTCTTGAAGAGTTATCCCAAGTAAGCAGTTGCGCAGCCCAATGAACTGAAATCCACTGTATATGGCAAAGCAAAACATACATTTCTCTAGCTCATTCCATGGTTCATGAAATCCCAAGGGTCTTTACAGGCCAAAAAAAAACTTCTGACAAGTAGTAGTAGAGGAAAATGTGAGAACTGATTTGTGCAGATTTGTTTTCATAAAAAGCTGAAACAAATGTCCAGATAACGTCTGAGATCAATGAGCATCATGGTAGCGCAGTGAGGCCATTACAGCTCAGGGTGTCAGAGTTCAGAGTTCACTTCCGCTGTCCTTTGGAAGGAGTTTGTACATCCTCCCTGTGGAATGAGTGGGTTTTCTATGGGCACTCCTGTTTATTCCCACAATCTAAAGATGTACTACTTAGTAGCTTAATTGGTCATTGTAAATTGGCCTGTGATTAGATTGCTGGTCAGTGGAGATTGAAGGGCTGGAAGGGCCTATTCTGCACTGTATCTGTAAATCAAATAAATAAAAATCATTTATTTCAGAATCAGGTGTATTATCACTGACGTATGTCATGAAATTCGTTGTTTTGCAGCAGCAGTACAGTCAATGCATAAAATGTACTATACATTACAAAATAAATATATATATATAATATATACATAAATTTTAAATAGGTAGTACAAAAAAATGAGGTAGTGTTCACGGTCCATTCAGAAATCTAATGGCTGAGGGGCTCAGCCTGTTTCCGAAACATTGAGTGTGGGTGGTCAGGCTTCTGTACCTCCTCCGTGATGGTAGCATCGAGAAGAGGGCATGTCCTCGGTTGTAAGGCTCTTTAATGATTTTTTTTATGATATTGGCTGTTTGAATCTGGAATAAATAGCTCTGCACTATCTTAAAAAAGTGTATAGATTTCTGTCAGTTTACTTAGGAGGACAGGCAATCTGCCCCAGCAAAAGGAACGCAATTCCAACATAACACATTTCCAACATACAGCACTGCCAGGCCTACACAGGCAGGCACCTCCCAATCTCCACCCAGCTAACAGGAATCACTTGCCATTCGCTTCTAACCCCTCACCTGCAGCGATGGCGTCTGGAGTTTCATTCCTGGTTTCCACCCATAGTGGAAAGGTCAAGCGGGAGGTGTCAGACAAAGAGAGATCCAACCAAGACCTTGTGGAGCTGGCAGAAGATGAGGTCACATCACAATAGCAGTCGAAGCAGAGGTAGGTTGCAAGAGTGATGGGTTCCCAGTCATCTTGCACTCCGTGCTACTGGACCCTGACCCCCATCTGTCAAGGACCGTGACACTGCTGCCCATGCATCAGCCTCCCCATGTCAAACGTACGCAGGGCCCTTAGCATTGCCAATGCTACCTCCCTTCCGTCCAACAATCTGTTTGGCTGATCCCCTACAATCAGGCGGGAGGTACTGGAGCATTAGGACAAGAACTGTTAGGATGGGAAACAGCTTCTTCCCCCAGGCCGTGAGAAAGCTGAACTCCCTGACACCACCCAGGTCTCATCGCGTATGAAGCACCAGTAGCATTATACTGTTTACTTTTTAACGTGTATTGTATATGGAACTCATTACTTGTGAATTTATTTGTGGTAATATTACTTTATGGGTTATGTGTGTGAGTTATAGTTACTGTGTTGAGCACCTTGGTCCAAAGCAACATTGCTTCATTTGATGCAATACATGTGAATGGTTGAACGACAATAAACTGAACTATATTCTAAATCAATATATAGAGGTACCAACTAGAGGGGATGCAATATTAGATCTCCTATTAGGAAACAAGTTAGGGCAGGTGACGGAAGTGTGCGTAGGGGAACACTTTGGTTCTGGTGATCATAACACCATTAGTTTGAACTTGATCATGGATAAAGATAGATCTGGTCCTCGGGTTGAGGTTCTAAACTGGAAAAAGGCCAAATTTGAAGAAATGAGAAAGGACCTAAAAAGCGTGGATTGGGACAGGTTGTTCTCTGGTAAGGATGTGATTGGTAAGTGGGAGGCCTTCAAAGGAGAAATTTTGAGAGGGCAGAGTTTGTATGTTCCTGTCAGGATTAAAGGCAAAGTGAATAAGAATAAGGAACCTTGGTTCTCAAGGGATATTGCAACTCTGATAAAGAGAAGAGAGAGTTGTATGACAGGTATTGGAAACAGGGAGCAAATAAGGTGCTTGAGGAATATAAAAAGTGCAAAAAAAAACTTAAGAAAGAAATCAGGAGGGCTAAAAGAAGACATGAGGTTGCTTTGGCAGTCAAGGTGAAGGATAATCCAAAGAGCTTCTACAGGTATATTAAGAGCAAAAGGATAGTAAGGGATAAAATTGGTCCTCTTGAAGATCAGAGTGGTCGGCTATGTATGGAACCAAAAGAAATGGGGGAGATCTTAAATGGGTTTTTTGCGTCTGTATTTACTAAGGAAACTGGCGTGGAGTCAATGGAAATAAGGCAAACAAGTAGTGAGGTCATGGAACCTATACAGATTGAGGAAGGAGGAGGTGTTTGCTATCTTGAGGCAGATCAGAGTAGATAAATCCCCATGACCTGACAGGGTATTCCCTCGGACCTTGAAGGAGACTAGTATTGAAACTGCAGGGGCCCTGGCAGATATATTCAAAATGTTGGTATCTATGGGTGAGGTGCCAGAGGATTGGAGGGTAGCTCATGTTGTTCTGTTATTTAAAAAAGGCTCTAAAAGTAATCCGGGAAATTATAGGCTGGTAAATTTGACGTCGGTAGTAGGTAATTATTGAAAGGAGTACTGAGAGATAGGATCTACAAGTATTTGAATAGACAGGGACTTATTACGGAGAGTCAACATGGCTTTGTGCGTGGTAGGTCATGTTTAACCAATCTATTAGAGTTTTTCGAGGATGTTACCAGGAAAGTGGATAAAGGGAAGGCAGTGGATGTTGTCTACATGGACTTCAGTAAGGCCTTTGACAAGGTCCCGCATGGGAGGTTAGTTAGGAAGATTCAGTCGCTAGGTATACATGAAGAGGTGGTAAATTGGATTAGACATTGGCTCAATGGAAGAAGCCAGAGAGTGGTAGTGGAGGATTATTTCTCTGAGTGAAGGCCTGTGACTAGTGGTGTGCCACAGGGATCAGTGCTGGGTGTAACTGTCTCAAGGACATGTTTCATTGAAATGTTTATTTTATATGTTTTTGTCATAAATTCATGATTAATTTATCACCTTAAAATATTTTATATAAGGTTTATTTTAAGGCAGAGTTTAATGGGTCACATGACCAGAGTTTGGTAAAAACATGACTGTGGTATTATGGGTCAGAACCAACATGGAAGCAGGGAAAGACACATGGCCCTAGAATAACCTCATTCTGCATATGGTCCAAGAGGCACACACGGTAATTGTTTTTTAAAATTTGTTTTATATAATGTTGTTGAGGTGTCTTTATATGAGCAGTGTGATATGTCTTAGTGATTTATTTGATTTCAGCACACTTCTGATGTGCTAATGTGTTTGGGCCTGCTTATCGGCAGACACTAGCTGGAGAGACTTTAAAAGACTGAGGGATATATGTTTCAAACTTTATGTCCTTTATTTTCTTGTAGTTTTCACGGTGTCTATTGAAGAAAGAGAGAGAGAGAAATAAAATAAATCTTCAAGGATATCTGTATGTTGCATGGGCATTATTTCATTGGACCGGTGCAGTTACACTGGGTCCATTGTTATTTGTCATCTATATCAATGATCTGGATGATAATGTGGTAAATTGGATCAGCAAATTTGCTGATGATACAAAGATTGGAGGTGTAGTGGACAGTGAGGAAGGTTTTCAAAGCCTGCAGAGGGACTTGGACCAGCTGGAAAAATGGGCTGAAAAATGGCAGATAGAGTTTAATACAGACAAGCGTGAGGTATTGCACTTTGAAGGACAAACAAAGGTAGAACATATAAGGTAAATGGTAGGGCACTGAGGAGTGCAGTGAACAGAGGGATCTGGGAATACAGATACAAAATTCCCTAAAAGTTGACTGGAAAGGGATGCTAGCAGGAAGGACAGCAGAGCAGCAATGGCTGGAGTTTATGCGAGAAGTGAGGAAGGTGCAAGACAGATGTATTCCAAAAAAGAGGAAATTTTCGAATGGAAAAAGGATGCAACCATGGCTGACAAGAGAATTCAAAGCCAAAGTTAAAACTAAGGAGAGGGCATACAAGGAAGCAAAAATTAGAGGGAAGTCAGAGGATTGGTAAGTTTTTAAAAGCTTACAAAAAGAAACTAAGATGGTCATTAAGAAGGAAAAGATGAACTATGAAAGGAAGCTAGCAAATAATATCACAGAGGATACTGAAAGCTTTTTCAAGTATATAAAGAGTAAAATACAGGTGAGAGTAGATATAGGACCGATAGAAAATGATGCTGGAGAAATTGTAATGGGAGATAAAGAGATGGCAGAGGAACTGAACGAGTATTTTGCATCAGTCTTCACTGAGGAAGTCATCAGCAGTATACCGGACACTCAAGGGTGGCAGGGAAGAGAAGTGTGCGCAGTCACAATTACGACAGAGAAAGTACTCAGGAAGCTGAATAGGCTAAAGGTCGATAAATCTCCTGGACCAGATGGAATGCACCCTCGTGTTCTGAAGGAAGTAGCTGTGGAGATTGCGGAGGCATTAGCAATGATCTTTCAAAAGTCGATAGATTCTGGCATGGTTCCGGAGTACTGGAAGATTGCAAATGTCACTCCGCTATTTAAGAAGGGGGCAAGGAAGCAAAAAGGAAATTATAGACCTGTTAGCTTGATATCGGTGGTTGGGAAGTTGTTGGAGTCGATTGTCAAGGATGAGGTTATGGAGTACTTGGAGGCATATGACAAGATAGGCAGAACTCAGCATGGTTTCCTTAAAGGAAAATCCTGCCTGACAAACCTATTGCAATTTTTTTGAGGAAATTACAAGTAGCCTAGACAAGGGAGATGTAGCAGATGTTATATATTTGGATTTTCAGAAGGCCTTTGACAAGGTGCCGCACATGAGGCTGCTAAACAAGGTAAGAGCCCATGGAATTACGGGAAAATTACATATATAGATAGAGCATTGGTTGATTGGCAGGAAACAGAGAGTGGGAATAAAGGGATCCTATTCTGGTTGGCTGCCGGTTACCAGTGGTGTTCCACAGGGATCAGTGTTGAGGCCGCTTCTTTTTACATTGTACATCAACAATTTGGATTATGGAATAGATGGCTTTGTGGCTAAGTTTGCTGATGATACAAAGATAGGTGGAGGGGCCAGTAGTGCTGAGGAAATGGAGAGTCTGCAGAGAGACTTGGATAGATTGGGAGAATGGGCAAAGAGGTGGCAAATGAAATACAATGTTGGAAAGTGTATGGTTATGCACTTTGGTAGAAGAAATGAATGGGCAGACTATTTAAGTGGGGAGAGAATTCAAAGTTCTGAGATGCAACAGGACTTGGGAGTCCTCGTACAGGATACCCTTAAGGTTAACCTCCAGGTTGAGTCGGTAGTGAAGAAGGCGAATGCAATGTTGGCATTCTTTTCTAGAGGAATAGAGTATAGGAGCAGGAATGTGATGTTGAGGCTCTATAAGGCACTGGTAAGACCTCACTTGGAGTACTGTAGGCAGTTTTGGGCTCTATTTAAGAAAGGATGTGCTGACGTTGGAGAGGGTTCAGAGGAGATTCACTAGAATGATTCCGGAAATGAGAGGCTTAACATATGAGGAACGTTTGTCCACTCTTGGACTGTACTCCTTGGAGTTTAGAAGAATGAAGGGGAACTTCATAGAAACATTTCGAATGTTGAAAGGCATGGACAGAGTGGATGTGACAAAGTTGTTTCCCATGATGGGGGAGTCTAGTACGAGAGGGCATGACTTAAGGATTGAAGGGCGCCCATTCAGAACAGAAATGCGAAGAAATTTTTTTAGCCAGAGGGTGGTGAATCTATGGAATTTGTTGCCATGGGCAGCAGTGGAGGCCACGTCATTGGATGTATTTAAGGCAGAGATTGATAGTTATCTAAGCAGCCAGGGCATCAAAGGTTATGGTGAGAAGGCAGGGGAGTGGGACTAAATGGGAGAATGGATCAGCTCATGATAAAATGGCGGAGCAGACTCAATGGGCCGAATGGCCGACTTCTGCTCCTTTGCCTTATGGTCTAAAAGTGGCATCACAGGTAGATAGGGTCGTAAAGAGAGCTTTTGGTACATTGGCCTTTATAAACCAAAGTGTTGAGTATAAGAGTTGGAATGTTATGGTGAGGTTGTATAAGGCATTGGTGAGACCGAATTTGGAGTATTGTGTACAGTTTTGTTCACCAAATTACGGGAAGGATATAAATAAGGTTGAAAGAGTGCAGAGAAGGTTTACGAGGATGTTGCTGGGACTTGAGAAACTCAGTTACAGAGAAAGGTTGAATAGGTTAGGACTTTATTCCCTGGAGCGTAGAAGAATGAGGGAAGATTTGATAGAGGTGTATAAAATTATGATAGAGTGAATGCAAGCAGGCTTTTTCCACTGAGGCTAGGGGAGAAAAAAAAAACCAGAGGACATGAGTTAAGGGTGAAGGGTGAAAAGTTTAAAGGGAACATTAGGGGGGGCTTCTCCACACAGAGAGTGGTGGGAGTATGGAATGAGCTGCCAGAGGAAGTGGTAAATGCAGGCTCACTTTTAACATTTAAGAAAAACTTGGACAGGTACATGAGAGGCGTGTGGATGGATATGGTCCAGGTGCAAGTCAGTGGGACTAGGCAGAAAAATGGTTCGGCACAGACAAGAAGGGCCAAAAGGCCTGTTTCTGTGCTGTAGTTTCTATGGTTCTATGGTTGAGCTTCAGCTTGAATTAGGACCATGTCCTTCTGTGCTTTGTCTATTTGTCTAAAGGCCTGCTAAGTGTAATTACTGTATTGGATTCCTCCACCACCTTTGGTAGCACATTTCAGGTATCAAACTCTCACTTTGTAATAAAAACTAACCAACTATCTAGTGTGGATGGCGGAATGGAGATACGTCTCTATCCAAGGAGCTGTAAGGTTCTCCTTCCCTCTGCTAGCCTGCAGGATCACTCTTGGGCAAGGTGTAGAAAAATTTGCCAAGAACTGTCATGGTCATGGAAAAACCATGATCGCCACAGCATATGACACAGCACATAACGAACAAATTAACTCTCTGTGTGAAATACTCTCATCTAATAACCCCTTTAAAACCCTTACCTGTAAAACTCAACATCCTTGTTCTCGAGGGCCCTACCATTTCCTGATCTGGGACCCTGTGAAGTTCCCATCTGTTTCCGAGTCTTCACTTCTTGTTTGGCTCTCCCTGTCCTTACTCCTGGAGGCCTGACCTGCAAAAACCCGAGAGCTCTCTTTACTGGAAGACTGGGCGGCATGATATCATAGTAGCTAGTGTGATGCTTTTGCAGCGTCGGTAACTGGAAAATCAGGGTTCCATTCCTGCCACTGCCTGTGAGGCATTTGTACGTTCTCCCCGTGACTGTGAGGCATTTCTACGTTCTCCCTGTCACTGTGAGGCATTTCTACATTCTCCCCGTGACTGTGAGGCATTTCTACGTTCTCCCTGTCACTGTGAGGCATTTGTACGTTCTCCCCGTGACTGTGAGGCATTTCTACGTTCTCCCTGTCACTGTGAGGCACTTGTACGTTCTCCCTGTGACTGCCTGATTTTCGTCCAGATGCTCTGGTTTCCTCCCACAGTCCAGAGGTGTACTGTTTAGTAGGTTAATTGGTCACGTGGGTGTAATTGATAAGATAATTGGTCACGTGGGTGTAATTGGGCGGTGTGGGTTTGTAGGGCCAGAAGGACCTGTTACTCGGCTGTATCTCTGAATGTTAGATTGACGAGTAGGTTGATAAGATGATAGTTTAATAAATAAATAAACAAATAAACAAATTAATAAATAAGGAAAGAATGAATGATATACGAACAAATAAATGGATGAGTAAAATTAATAAAAGTATTTATTTACTAATTTTATTTAGAGAAACAGAGTAGAACAGGCCCTTCTGCACTGCCCAGCAACTCCTGTAGCTGACAGGACAATTACAATGACCAATTAACCTTCTAACTCCTGTGTCTCTGGACTGTGGGAGGAAGATGGAGCACCTGGAGTAAACCGAGTAAACCCACGCAATCCACATGGAGGACTTACAGAGTCCTTAAGAGTACACCAGGATTGAACTCTGAATTCCTATTCCCTGAGCTGTACAGCATTGTGTTAACCGTTATTCTACTGTGGTGCTCTGACCTATCCAGTCTCTCCCTGTAACTAAAGTGCCCCCAATCCAGCATCATTCTGGTGAATTGCCTCCTCACTCATCCAAGAGGACCAGAACCTTGTTGTGGTTTGGAGGCTTGCATACCTCACTGATCCAGAGAGTCAGGACTTTACGGTTTGGCTCTCAGTAGGGACAATGCCGGGACTGAACTCTGAACTCTGAACTCTGATGCCTTGAGCTGTAATAGCATCGCACTAACCTCTAGGCTGCCATGTAAGAGCTTCTGGGGAAAATAACATCTAAAATTTACAGTTTGGGCTCTTAGATGAAGAATGAGCATTTTAGCTGGGCTCCAGAGGAATTCTTGTCAGTAGAATTAGCGAGGAGATAATTAGAAAATAAATGATTTTGGCTTTAAGTACTAGTCAGGCGAAATGTCAAGATCAGATGCTTATGTTGTACAGTCTGAATCAGTAAACTGCATTCTTCTCCAATAGGAAAACAAAACTTCTGTTATTTTCAATTGCCTACTTGCACACGTCCTTGAATTTCTATGCGAGTTCTTCAGATCTCCCACCATAACTTTGAGTGGATTGGTCAAACTCTCAAGAGTATTGTGTCCTGCCAATCTCCCACCAAAGTTACAGTGGCAATAATTCAAAAGTCATTCACTGGCTTTCTTTCACATTCAACATATCACTCTCAATGTATGCTGCCCTCGGGACGACTGTGATGGGGAAAGAATGATCATCTACCACTTTGCAAATTGTGGATTTGCTAACAGGATGTGGAGATGAATGCAAGAGCCTGTGTCCCTGTTCATCTCCCGCAGATTTGTACCGGAGGACTCTCTGATCCATGGGCTATCCCTGGGCACCCACACTGAGGTGGACATCAAGAGCTGCAGGAGTGTCATAAACTAGGTGACGGAATTTATTTTATTGTATTGTATTTTATTCATCTATCTATCTTTCTCAAAGTTCAAAGGAAATTTATTATCAAAGTACATATATGATTTATTTTCTTGTGGGCAGTCACAGTAAATACAAGAAACACGATAGAATCAATGAAAGATTGCTCCCAAAAGGATGGACAAGCAATCAATGTGCAAAAGGCAGCAAACTGTGCAATAGAAAATTGGAAAAGAAAGCAAAATAATAATAATAAATAAATATCAAGAAAGTGAGTTGTAGAGTCTTTGAAAGTGAGCCCATAGGTTGTCGTCTATCTATGGGCTTTGGTCGTTTGATGCCATGTCCAATCAAGAACCTATCAAGCTCTGCCTTAAACACACCCAACAACCTGGCATCCACAGCTGCCTGTGATAACAAAGTCCACAAATTCAACACCCTCTGGCTAAAGAAATTTCTCTGCATCTCTGTTTTAAATAGATGCCCCTCTATCTTGAGTCTGTGCCCTCTTGTCCTAGACCCCCCCCCACTATGAGAAACATCCTATCCATATCTACTCTGTCTAGGCCTTTCAACATTCAAAAGGTTTCAATGAGATTCCCCCTCATCCTTCTAAATTCCAGTGAGTACAGACCTAGAGACATCAAATGTTCCTCATATGATGACGGTTTCAATCCCGGAATCTTCCTTGTGAACCTCCTCTGAACCCTCTCCAATGCCAGTACATCTTTTAGATAAGGAGCACAAAACTATTCACAATACTCAAGGTGAGGCCTCACCATTGCCTTACAAAGACTTAGCATCACATCCCTGTTCTTGTATTCCAGACCTATTGAAATGAATGGCAACATTGCATTTGCCTTCCTCACCACCGACTCTACCTGCAAGTTAATCTTCAGGGTGTTCTTCATCAGGACTCCCAACTCTCTTTGCATTTCTTCTACCAAAGTGCATGACCATACATTTTCCAACATTGTATTTCATGTCCCATTCTTGCCCATTCTCCTAATCTGTGTAAGTCCTTCAGCAGCCTTCCTGATTCCTCAACATGACCTGCCATCCACTAATCTTTGTATCATCTGCAAACCTGGCAACAAGGCAATTTATTCCATCATCTAAATCATTTACATACAGCGTAAAAAGAAGTGGTCCCAACACCGACCCCTGTGGAACACCACTAGTCACTGGCAGCCAACCAGAAAAGGATCCTTTTATTCCCAGTTGCTGCCTCCTACCAATCAGCCAATGCTCTAACCATGTTAGTGACTTTCCTGTAATACCATGGGCTCTTAACTTGGTAAGCAGCCTCATGTGTGGCACCTTGTCAAAGGCCTTCTGAAAGTCCAAATATGCAACATCCATTTATCCCGTTTATCTATCCTACTTGTTACCTTCTCAAAGAATTCCAAAAAGTTCATCAGGCAAGACTTTCCCTCAAGGAAACCATGCTGACTTTGTCCTATCTAGTCCTGTGTCACCAAGTACTCCATCACCTCATCCTTAACAATTGACTCCAACATCTTCCCAACCACTGAGGTCAGTCTAACTGGTCTATAATTTCCTTTCTGCTGTCTCCCTCATTTCTTAACGAGTGGAGTGACATTTGCAATTTACCAGGCCTCTGGACCATTCCAGAATCCAATGATTCTTGAAAGAATACTACTAATGCTTCCTCAGTCTCTGACACTGCATTTTTCAGAACCCTAGGGTGCAGTTCATCTCGTCTGGGTGACTTATGTACCTTAAGGCCTTACAGCTTTTTGAGCACCTTGTAATAGTAACTGCACTCACTTCTCTTCCCTCACACCTTTCAACACCTGGGACACTGCCAGTGTCTTCCACAGTGAAGACTGATGCAAAATACTCATCTAGTTCATCTGCCATCTCCTTGACCCCTGTTATTATTTCTCCAGCCTCATTTTCTAGTGGTCCTATATACACTCTCAATCTCTTTTATATTTTACATACTTGATAATGCTTTTTCTATCCACCTTGATATCCTTGATATTGTTTACTAGCTTGTGTTCATATTTCATGTTTTCCCTCCTAATGATTATTTTAGTTGCTTTCTGCAGGTTTTTAAATGCTCCCAATCTTCCATCTTCCTGCTAATTTTTGGCTCTGTTTTATGCCCTTTCTTTTGCTTTTACATTTGCTTTGTCAGCCACGATTGCACTACTTTGCCATTTGAGTATTTATTTGTTTTTGGAATGCATCTATTGTGCAGCTTCCTCATTTTTCTCAGAAACTCAAGACTTTGCTGCTCTGCTGACATCCCTGCCAAAGCATCTCCTTCCAATTTACTTTGGCCAACTCCTCTCTCATACCACTGTAATTTCCTTTACTCCACTGAAATACTGCTATGTCAGACTTGACTTTCTCCCTATCAGATTTCATGTTGAATTTAGTCATATTGTGATTATGTCCTTCTCAGGGTTCCATTATTTTAAGCTCCCTAATTGCCACCGATTCATTTGGTCTCCTAGCCCAGTAAGATATCTGTAAAGGAATGGAGCAGACTGGCACATTTCGGGCTTCTGGGGATGTGCTGAGGAATTTACTGAAGCTTAGTGTAGCCAGTGTGAGGACTCTGTGGAAGGAACCACAGTCCAGGCTCCTTCCATTACCACACATGGAGGGACAGCTGGATGCGGAAAGCTACATGAAAGGGTTATCAACTCAGGGAGCTGTGAGGGGAGCAATGGTGATATGCTTCCCTGTGGTTAAAGTTTACATTACTGAATATACCAACCACTAACGTAAGGGCATTTTTGTTTGCAATGTTTCTTCCTTTGTATAAGTTTTTTCATGAAAAAAGTTTGTTTTCAAACTGATATAAAATGCTTGGGGACACAGTGAGACTGTAAGAAGTGCTACTAGAATAACAGACTTTTATTAACTGTGTAAATTCAGGACTAACACTTTCATGTCCCATGCAAGTTTGACCAACAAGCAACTATCCAAGTATTGAAAAGTGGTCACACACATCAAAGTTGCTGGTGAACGCAGCAGGCCAGGCAGCATCTCTAGGAAGAGGTACAGTCGATGTGGGTCTCGGCCCGAAACGTCGATTGTACCTCTTCCTAGAGATGCTGCCTGGCCTGCTGCTTTCACCAGCAACTTTGATGTGTGTGGCTTGAATTTCCAGCATCTGCAGATTTCCTCGTGTTTGCGATTTGAAAAGTGGTCTTTGAGCTGAGCCATTAACTCCGTTCCTCTTCCCACAGATGTGTCTGGCCTGTTGAGTATTTTAGGGATCTTCTGTTTTTGATTACACTTCCCTTATAAGATTATAGAAGTAGAAATAGGCCATTCAGCCCATCAAGACTGCTCCAATATTTGATCATGGCTGATTTATTATCCCACTACATTTGATGCCCATAGTAACCTAGTCCTGACGAAGGGTCTCGGCCTGAAACGTCGACTGCACCTCTTCCTATAGATGCTGCCTGGCCTGCTGCGTTCACCAGCAACTTTGATGTATGTTGCTAGAACTTCCTAATCTCTGTTTTAAACAGACCCAACGACTTGACCTCCACAGCATTCAGTGGAAATGAATTCCACACACTTGCCACCCTTTGGCTAAAGGAATTCCTGCACGTTTGTGTCCTAAAGTGACATCCTTCTATTATGAGGCTGACTTGCCCTCCGGTCCGAGACTCTCCCACTATTGGAAACATCATCTCCATGTCTGCTCTCCCTCTACCTTTCAATATTTGACAAGTTTCAATGTGATCCCATTCTTCTAAACTTCAGCAAGACAGGCCAGAGCCATCAAATGCTCCTCATACATTAATCCTTTCATTTTTTGGATCATTGTCGTGAACCTTCGCTAGACCCTCTCCAAACCCAGCACATGCTTTCTTAGAGAAGTGGCCCAAAACTGCTCACAAGATCCTAAATGTGGTCTGACCAATGTTCTTATCAGACATGTTCATTCATTGGCACCTGGATATTTCCATGTGTTAATTTGACACTTGTCACATCCAACCTTCAGGCACTACAGTGCTTCAAAGGGGCAAACAGTGATAAATTTCTGATGAATGAAAAAAAGAATGATGTGTTCATAAACAGATGTTGGAAATCCAGAGTAACACACACAAAATGGAGGAAATCAGCAGGTCTGGCGGTGATGGAAATGAATAAACAGTTAATGCTTTGAGCTGGACTGAATAAGTTTAGTTCAGGCAGCTGTAGAAAGTTGGGTCCAGACGTTTAGCCTGACCAGTTCCTACCAGATTGTTCAAATTGAAATAACTGAGCACATCAACCTGTTAGATCCTAGTGTTTTTAGTAAGATCCAGAGGTTCCGAAGTCAAAAATGAAATGTAAAACCTGTTGCTTCCAGCTGTTCATTGAGTGTCACAAGAGAATGTACAAAAGAAAGAAGCAAACAAGAGTAACACACACACAACATGCTGGAGGAGCTCAGCAGGTCAGGCAGCATCTATGGAAATGAATAAACAGTTGATGTTTTAGGCTGAGACCCTTCATCAGGACTGGAAAGGAAGGAAGAACATGCCGGAATGAAAAGGTGAAGGGAGGGGAAGGAGGACAAGCTTGAAGGTGAAAGGTGAAACTAGAATAGGAAAGGTCAAGGCTGAAGGGGAAGGAATCTGAGAGGACAGGAGAGTGGACCACAGGAGAAAGGGAAGGAGGAGGGGACCTGGGGGAGGTGAAAACAAAGAACAAAGAAGTTGTGGTCACTTTAAACAAGTAAAAACTAAATCCAACTAAAAATATAACAACATTCCAGGGATGAGAATTAACCTATGAATTAGTCAGATTAAAGTGGTGTGACACCTGCTGCAAGAAAACTCAAAAGCTTCCAAAGCTATGCTACAATTAACTCCATCATCGACAGTCCCAAGACCTGCTGTGAAAGGAGGAGAGTTTGGCATGGCTCCAGCATCCCCATCACATAAAAACCCAATGCTACAGAAACACAAACAGAAGCTTCATACGCCTCATCCCTGGAAGAGGAAGGTTCACCTGGAAGACGTGTGATGTGCTAAATCTGGGGACAATTTGAAAGACCTGGTCCTGGAGAGTGGACTCTGGCAAGCTGCTGTCTATGCCCCAGTAGGGGTGACTGTCTTTAGAAGAATAGTACAATTACTGAAAAATTGCATGTACGTTGGTGATTATGTAAAATTACAAGCAAGTATAGGAAAGTTAAATAGTCATAGTAGTAGTCATAGTCATACTTTATTGATCCCGGGGGAAATTGGTTTTCATTACAGTTGCACCATAAATAATAAACAGTAATAGAACCATAAATAGTTAAATAGTAATATGTAAATTATGCCAGTAAATTATGAAATAAGTCCAGGACCAGTCTATTGGCTCAGGGTGTCTGACCCTCCAAGGGAGGAGTTGTAAAGTTTGATGGCCACAGGCAGGAATGACTTCCTATGACGCTCTGTGCTGCATCTCGGAGGAATGAGTCTCTGACTGAATGTACTCCTGTGCCCACCCAGTACATTATGTAGTGGATGGGAGACATTGACCAAGATGGCATGCAACTTAGACAGCATCCTCTTTTCAGACACCACCGTCAGAGAGTCCAGTTCCATCCCCACAACATCACTGGCCTTACGAATGAGTTTGTTGATTCTGTTGGTGTCTGCTACCCTCAGCCTGCTGTCCCAGCACACAACAACAAACATGATAGCACTGGCCACCACAGACTTGTAGAACATCCTCAGCATCGTCCAGCAGATGTTAAAGGACCTCAGTCTCCTCAAGAAATAGAGATGGCTCTGGCCCTTCCTGTAGACAGCCTCAGTGTTCTTTGACCAGTCCAGTTTCTTGTCAATTCGTATCCCCAGGTATTTGTAATCCTCCACCATGTCCACACTGACCCCCTGGATGGAAACAGGGGTCACCGGTACCTTAGCTCTCCTCAGGTCTACCACCAGCTCCTTAGTCTTTTTCACATTAAGCTGCAGATAATTCTGCTCACACCATGTGACAAAGTTTCCTACCATAGCCCTGTACTCAGCCTCATCTCCCTTGCTGATGCATCCAACTACGGCAGAGTCATCCGAAAACTTCTGAAGATGACAAGACTCTGTGCAGTAGTTGAAACTACAATAAAATACAAATTTATTTATGACTTATGGGGATATGGTATAGAATAGGCCCTCTGGCCTTTCAAGCCACAGTGCCCAGCAATCCTCCAATTTAATCCGAGCCTAATTATGCAATAACCAATTAACCTACCAAATTGTAGGTCTTTGGACTGTGGGAGAAAATGGAGGACCCAGAGGAAACCCATGGGGTCATGGGGAGAAGGTACAAACTCCTTACAGGCAGCAGTGGGAATTGAACCGGGTTGCCTGTAGTTAAAGCATTGTGCTAACCACTGTGCCACCCAAGATTCAAAGTCAGATTTATTATCACTGGCATGTGTCATGAAATTTGTTAACTTAGCAGCAGCAGTTCAATGCAATAGGTAATATAGAAGAGAAAAAGTACATCACAAGTGTCGCCATGCTTCTGGCACCAACATAGCATGCCCACAACTTACTAACCCTGACCCGTGCATCTTTGGAGTGTGGGAGGAAGCCCGCATGGTCACACAGGGAGCCTGCAAACCTCTTACCTCCAGTGGTGGGAATTGAACCCCCGTCTTACAGCTGGTGCTTAAAGCGTCACGTTAACCACCACACCACCATACTGCATCACTATGTACTTCAAACGTAGAATATAAGCTTTCTTATTCTACTACTATGCATTGCTTTTGACTTACTGACCTAGCACTGAAGTAACTCCACCTTTCTCCCAGGAATTGAAAACAAAGTGACACAATATTAAGGAAATTACAGTGAGGAAAACAAGTTTGTGAAAATAACCCAGGTGCTCTTTGGTAAGAATTCAGAGGTACACCAGTTTCAGGAACAGTTATTACCCTACAACCATCAGGTTCCTGAATCAGTGTGGATAACTTCACTCACCTCACCATGAAACTGATCACTGAATACAAACTATGGACTCACTTTCAAGGGCTCTACAGCTCACATTCTCAGTGTTTGTTTACTTATTTATCTATTATTATTATTATTATTATTTGTTTTTTAAAACTTGCACAGTTTGTCTTTTGCACGTTTGTTGTTAATCTTTGTGTGTAGTTTTTCATTGATTCTATTGTATGTATTTGTTCTACTATGAATGCCTGCAAGAAAATGAATCTCAGCGTGGTATGTGGTGACATACGCATACTTTGAAAATAAATTTACTTTGATCCTTGATCTTTGACATAAGCTCAGTATTTCTTCCAGGAATTTAAATATTAGGAGACATAATATTAGGGAAATGACAGTGAGGATAACAAGTTCATAGAAATGACCCTGTTACTCCTTGGTAGCATGGAACATTTGTGATGGGATGCCAGGAGAAAAGCCCGTGATTTTTCTTTGGTCTTGTGCATGATTTTGCACCCCTGGTTCAGCAGGCAATCATGATATCTTGGCAGTTTTCTGTCAAAGTCACTGAACCAACTGTTTGGTGGCAAGCAAGAGCAGCCTAGATTAGCTGCTACACTGAATGTTGCTTCTCCCCTGAGGCTATGTCCCATAAATTCATCATTGGATTTACCTTGGCAGGAATAATGGGTGGAAATAACACTTTAGCGGTGCTTTGTAGATGAATTCAGTATATGGTGCTTTTCTCCAACAACAACAACTTTTAAATGGAACACCCTCAACCTCGCACCTTACATGTATATTAGTAGCAAACAATAATTGTAAAAGGGGCTACATGCATAATGGACATTAATAATTTCACAATGGCAAGGATCTATGGCATCAAAATGGGACACAAAAAGCCTATGTTGTCATTGTGTCTGTGACACACACTATGTATAGAGCTGCAGGCATATGGATTGTCAGAATGGACTCAACTTTTAAGTAATGCACCTTAACAGGATATAAATCACTGCTTTTTAAGCCCCCGGGGCACTGTGTGTTTCATATATTGTATTTACACTTGGGAACAAATATGCATGGTTGAAATTAATCATTCACACTTCTGATAATGATCTCTACCTCAGCTATTATTAGTTATAAACTTCCTGCATCTTTCCAGAAAAGGATAGTGAGAGCTTTTTTTTTGCTGAAGAATACTTATAGTATTTGTTCCCATGAGATCACCAGGCTTTTTCCAACAGGAGATCTGATAATGTATTGTGAGGATTGCAGACCCTGTAATCCTATCAATGTAACTGTTGGATGGGGTCAGTCTCATTCCTCCTATTAAATGCATATGACTTTTCATCGTTATTCAGCACATTGTCCTTTGGCTGACCCCGCTGATTTTTCTTTTTTCTCAAGATTTACAAATGAAATGGTAAGAAAATAATGGTCACTGTCGCTTCTAAAGAAATCCTGATAAAGTAATTGGCAACAATTTTGTCAACAAAGTTCTGAGCAAGATTAGCTAATCAGAGGTCAAAGTTCTGGTTATAACTAGAGGTGAAGGGATATGTGACTGGCAGTTTAAGATATACTTTCACAAGCATTTTATGTCTTTATAGCCAAGGAATCTCAGATTGAAATACAAAGAAACATTATGCTCAAAGTCAAAGGACCACTTCAGAAGCTTTTTAACTATCAAAGGTCCACAGCAGTTTTCTGGGTCACTGCAATAAATGAAATATTGTTTCCTCCTGCTTAACAGAGTATTCGATGGAAAAATGCATTCAATGGAAAAGCAGATTTGAAGTGATTACTAAATTTTTAAAACAAAATATGACATCACTGTGTAATGTGTTAATAATTCCCAGCAAATAAGTCAATGCACCAGGAATTTTATCTCATGCCTCTTGCCATCCCTGGCTGGTTGATTTTGTGAGTCTACTCTTACACACACTATTATAAAACTGCTTGTAATAAATTAACTGCGGTCCTTTAAGGTTGTTATAGCCATGGGAGGTAATGGGGATAAGCTCCCACTACTTATTAAATGTTCCCAATGACGTGCATCTCAAATAGCCTCTGACAAGCAAGTCTAGCTCCTAGCCTTCACATATGGTTCAGCTACTAAGACCTGCAGAACTGTTTCTACTGACTGGAGAAGGGGTAAAGGAAGGTTACTGGTGCCTTAAACCAGTTGCTTTGGGCAGATGCGTCTCATCAGACGTGGTTGGCAGCTCATCTGGGAAATGGAAAACTCTGATCTCAAATTTCTGCTGCCTTGTGGCTATACCCATTCATGGGGAAGACTTCAGGAGGAAACTGTAAGGAAAAATCCAGAGCTGGAGTCCTTAAGGCAGGCCTATGTTGAGTTTAATGCTGACTGGCAACTCTTGGTGCCAACTGTTTTGATCTCTGCTGTTCCTTTGGATTCATGGTCTCCATGAGCAACAGCTTGCTCTCCATATCATACTGCCCTGGCTTGCGTATCATGTAGACAGCTCGGATGCAACGTCTATGGTCGACCACAACCAACGGAGAGCCTCATTGGTCACTCAGAGACAATATAATGCAGGAGGCGTATGATTATCTGTTAGCTTCTTTCTATCTCATTCTGATGTAAAAGAGATAACACAGCACAATTGTCTAACCACCTTAAACTTTCAAGTCAATGAATAAATATTGCACATTCCTGTGCACTGAGAGTTTGAATGATTACAGTGAAGTAAAGAAAGCAATCAAATAACGCAGATATCATCACAAAGAAGCTAAATTTACTATAAATCATCTTAAGCTTTAAGACAAACACCACGCACTGATGGGTTTGGTTTTTGCATATTGAAGAGTTGAAGTAGATCTTTAAGGTTTCATTCATTACTAGAATGCTGTTTTATAACTTTATAATGCTGCTTACATTGTAAATGAATGCTGGTATTTCTGTATTATTGCCCATTTTATTCCATATTTGTACTTTAACCTTATATTTTTATATTTATGTTACATTGTGTTAGCGCGTGGTCAAGTGGTTAAGGCGTTCGTTTAGTGATCTGAAGGTTGCGAGTTCAAGTCATGGCTGAGGGAACGTGTTGTATCCCTGAGCAAGGCACTTAATCACACATTGCTCTGCGACGACACCGGTGCCAAGCTGTATGGGTCCTAATGCCCTTCCCTTGGACAACATCAGCGGTGTGGAGAGGAGATGGGCAACTGCCTGTCTTCCATACAACCTTGCCCAGGCCTGCACCCTGGAAACCTTCCAAGGCACAAATCCATGGTCTCACGAGACTAACGGATGCCTATTATCATATTGCATTTGTGACCCGATGGCATAGTGGTTAGAACATTACAGCTCCTGGCATTCTGGAGTTTGGAGTTCAGAGTCATCTGCAATGAGTTTCCATTTTCTCCCCGTGAATGCGTGGGTTTCCTCTGGGTGTTCCAGTTTCACCCCACAATCCAAGGATGAACCGGGAAGTAGGTTAGCTGGTGACTGTAAATTGTCCTGTGATCAGGCTGGTGTTAAATAACTGAGCTGCTGGGCAGTGTGGCTCGTTGGGCCTATAGGGCTTGTTCTGTGCTGTATCTCTAAATTAGTGAAGTTATATTGTACAACTTTATTATTATATCATTGTTTGTTCTTTATAATTGTTGAATGTTGCTTTTTGTAGTGTCATGGCAACAGATCACAGCAAAGTCCTAATAAATGTAAATGTATGTATGTGGGGAATAAAATTGACCTTTGACACACAATAATTCTCTCACAAAGCACAAGAAGTAGATATTCTTAATTTAAAGGCATCACGTTGTCCAACCCTGATCCATCCACAAAATGCCTCGTTCCACATGTGACAGGTCATGCGTATTCATTGCTTGAATGACCCACATAAAAATTTTCCCTGACAGGAGGCACATGAGTTGATGGATAGTGCTTCACACTTTGTCCCCAGAAGATGGAATGGCAAATTCAACTCATTCGCCAAGAGAGATACCTCACAAGGCCTGAGTGACAAATTTTAGATAGGTTATAATGACATTCTTGCAAGTGGAGTACGCTCAACATTATGTGTCTGTTCCCAGTTGTGTATATTGTTTACCTACAGGAAGAACTAACATTAACTAGACGTCAGAAAATCCTGATCTGCACAGAACCAGTTTGCCAAAAAATGTGTGCATTAGCATTTCTATCAATCATGGTTAGAACAAAATGCAGAATGATTTGCAAATCTTACCCCCACAGTATTTAATCACTTATTTAACGATTCAATGAACATCAAGCAAAAACAGCCCTCTTCACGTCAGTGGCATAGTGCTGTTTACTTTTTAACTTGTGTCATAAACGCATCTTATGTTAACTGTCAATCTTCTGGATTATATTTTATTGTTAATTTATTTCTGGTGATATTACTTCTTGTGCTCTGTGTGTCAGTTATATGTAATGTGTTCTTCACCTTGGTCTGGGGGATCGATGTCTCGTTTGCTGGTATATATATGTACGGTTGAAACTGAACTTGAATCTGAAGTTCACCCTACCAACAATGGTTTTAGCAAATAAATGCATTTAGATTTTATATAACTCTTGCATAAGCATCAGATTTTTTAGCTTTCTTGTAATGTGGTTTCCCCAGAATGCTAGGAAAGCCTTGTTTGTGGGTGCCAGGATCAGAGATCCATTCAAGCAAGAGGCCTGAGGGCTGGTACGCCTGGAGTTCAGGGTCCTGTCATCAGCTAGTCTGCAGTTCATATTGAAAATCGGAGCCTGAAGGTCAACTGCATGTCTGGAAGTCAACAGCTGATATCTGAAACCTGAAAACTGGAAACCCGGAGGGCTACCTTGGGGTTGAATGACAGTCGTGTGCAGGAGGGAGGAATGGGGCTTATTCTGCTGCTGTTGTTCTGTTGCTTGCTCTGCTCTGTGTTGTTCTGCCAAGCATTGTCGGCATACTACATTAATTTATTTGTGGCAATATTACTTTATGTTTTATGTGTGAGTTATATGTACTGTGTTGTGCACCTTGGTCTGTGGGAATGTTGTTTTGTTTGGTGGTATACATGTGTACAGTTGAATGAGAATACACTGAACCTGAACGGACGCTGTTAGCTTTTGAGAGGGTATAGCTTTACATCCTGAGTATTGGAAATTAACTTGACTGTAATCTGTGATTTAATGAGGATTTAAAGGAGACTTTCTTGGACAGGATAGCCAACACAAGCCTAAAAACAGAAAACTATGGGAGAGGCATATTCCCATGGGGCAAAGCCATTACACCATTGCACGTAAGGGTAAGAATCTTATAATGGATGGAAAATACTGGAGGACAATGTGGGAGGGAGGGATGATCCTCTCACAGTATCCAAAAACTACAGCAAACTGTCGGGACAGCAGAAAGGTCACTGGCTGCAGTCTCCCAACACTGAAGGACTTCAGTGTGTCTAGGACAAAGATGCAGGCAGGGAAAATCATTGTGGACACTCCCCACCCTGCAAACTGCCTTTTCTAAAAGCTCCCTTCTGGAAAGCGTTATAGGGCGACTTTAAAAAATGCTATCTTAAAAGTTTCTTCCCACCGGCAGTTAAATGGACAACCATTCCAGTTAGACCCCCTCCCCTCTTCTATCTGTAACCTCAGTCACTGCAGTATAAACATTACTTATAATGCTGTCTACATGCTGGTATTTATGTATTCATGCACATTTTATTCCATATTCATATTTCTAGCTTTATTCTATTAAACATTGTTGTTTTTTTGTTGCACATCATGTCAACACACCACAGAAGTTTCCTCATACAGGTAAATATATTTGATAATGATCCTGATCTTTGAGTAGGTTAAAGGGCTGGCAAAACATTGTGGCCCGAAGGGTCTGTGCCATATGTTCTATGTTCAATAACCAAATTATTGAATAAAGAAAGTTAATTAAGAAAAACACATAGCTCAACTGGAGACATAAAACCTAAGAAGTTATAGGAGAAAATGGTTAATGTATTGACAAAAAAGTGGATATTGATAACAGAAATGATGATGTAAGCTCAGTGTGTCAAATAAACAATGTTTAATGGATTAATCTAATTATAAATTAGAATTGAAATGTTAGCCACAGGCACTTTAATGGATTCTAAGCAGACGTCCACAGTACTGGTGGAAACCAAAGGGAACAGCTTCAGTGTTTATTGTGTGGTATGGAAGCTGCAAGGCATCAGACCACAAGACGAGATTCAAACGAGATCTCTGGCTGGTATGTTGCCTCCCAGGTGCCAGGGTCCGGGATATCTTGGATCGAGTCCTAAGCATTCATAAGTCGGAGGGTGAACAGCCAGAAATCGTGGTCCGTGTAGGTACCAAAGACATGGGTAGGATGAGCAGCGAGGTTCTACATAGGGAGTTCAGGAAGATAGATACTAAGTTAAAGGGCAGGACCTACAGGACTGTGATCTCAGGATTGCTACCTATGCCACATGCTCGCGCGGCTAGAACCATATAGTTCAATACGTGGCTGAGGAGTTGGTACTGTCACTATGTTCAGATATGTCCCAAGTGCAGAGTGAGGGATACTGAACTGGGTCAATAGTTCACAGACTTTAATGCGAATAGAGTTAGAAGGAAAAGAAAAAAATAAACACTAGGCCAAACAGGGCCATTAATTAAAACTCTCAAATGGAAAATGAAGCCAATACTGCGAATGAAAAGAATAACTAAACATTAAACGAATGCCTTCAGAGACAGTTGACTCGTCAGTCCAATTTCCCAGGCAAGATCGAATGCAAGCTGGCAGCACAATGTCGCTGTGCTTTGCTCAAGTGTCGACAAGCACTACAACAAAAAGAATGGAGTTAAATACCATCACATAAAATAATAATTAGCTGTCATGTGCATATTCACGAGTGTAATTGCTGTATCTGCTGTGCTACTGAATCCATGGTTGTGACAGGTATAGGAGGGAGGGCATATGATTTATGGCTCATTGGTCTCTCTTCCAGGAAAGATGGGACCTGTACAGAAGGGACAGTATGCACCCCCAACTGGAGGGGTCTAATATCCCTGTGGGAAGACTTGTTAATCTTGCTTGGTGGGGTTTAAACTAGAGTTGCAAGGGGATGGAAACCAGAGTGCCAGAACAATTAGTGGAGATGAAGTAGAGGCAGACGTTGGTAAGACCTTAGACCAAGTTAGGAGTTGAAAGGAAGAGTGAGCATGGTGCTACTAGTGTCCTGAGCTGCATATATTTCAATACAAGAAGTATCGTAGGAAAGGCGGTAATAGTGCTGAAGACGAGAAAGCTGGTTTACAGAGGCAAAGTGTAGTGAAAAGAAGCTTTTCATAGTGAAAGATTGCAGTCAACAGGATGAGCTTAACTGCAAAAGGTGGATAAAATCGAAAAGAGTGAGTACAGTACTGAAGGTGTTATATTTGATTGCCTGCAGTATATAAAACAAGGTAGATGAACTGGTAGCACATTTGTAGATTGGTAGGTACAGTTGTAGGCATCACTGAAAATGAAATCAAAGCATTAGAAAGAGATGATAGGGTCAGAAGGTGTTAAATATTTCTGGATAGAGCTAAGGAACTGCAAGGGTAGAAAGCTTAAGGTAAAGGAACACTTTGGGACCAGTGATCACAATATGATAGAATTCACCCTGCAATTTGAGAAGGAGAAGCTAAGGTCAGATGTATCAGTATCACAGTGGAGTAAAGGAAATTAAAGAGGCATGAGAGGGGAGTTGGCCAGAATTGATGGAAAAGAACACTGGCAGGGATGATGGCAGAGCAGCAATGGCTGGAATCTCTGGAAGCAATTCAGAGGCACAGGATATATACAACCCAAAGAGGAAGAAGTATTCTAAAGTAAAGAGGACACAATCATGGCTAACTGGAGAAGACAAAGCCAGCATAAAAGCCAAAGAGAGGAAATATGAAGGAGCAAAAATTACCAGGAAATTAGAGGATTGAGAAGCTTTTAAGAACCACCTGAAGGCAACTAAAACAGTTATTAAGAAAGTAAAGATTGAATACAAAAGTAAGCTAGCCAAAAATATTAAGGAGGATACCTAAAGTTTCTTCAGAGGCAAGAGTGGATATTGGACCACCCGAAAATGATGCTGGAGGGGTAATAATTGGGGACAACGAAATGGTGGATGAACTGAATAAGTATTTTACATCAGTCTTCTCTGTGGAAGACACTAACAGTATGGTGGAAATTTCAGGGTCATGAAGTATGTGAAGTTACCATTACTAGAGGGAAAGGTCTTGGGAAACTGAAAGTTCTGGAGGTGGATAAGTCACCTGAACCAGATGGTGTACAGCCCAGTGTTCTAAAGGAGGTGGCTGAAGAGATTGTGGAAGCATTAGAAATTATTTTTCATGAATCACTAGATTCTGGAATAGTTCTGGAAGACTGGAAAATTGCAAATGTCATTCCACTCTTCAAGAATGGAGAGAGGAAGAAGAAAGGAAACTATAGGACAGTTAGCCTGACCATAGTGTCAGGAAGATGATGGAGTCGATTGCTAAGGATGTGGTTTCAGGGTACTTGGAGGCACATGATAATATAGGCCGTAGTCATCATAGTTTCCTCAAGGGAAGATCTTGTCTGACAAATTTTTTGGAATTCTTTGAAGAAATAGCAAGCAGGATAGACAAACGAGAATCAATTGATGTTGTGTACTTGGATTCTTAGAATGTCTTTGACAAGGTGCCATACATGAGGCTACTTAACAAACTACAAGTCTATGGTATTACAGGAAAGATTCTAGCATGGATAAAGCAGTGGCTGATTGGCAGGAGGCAAAGAGTGGGAATAAAGGCAGCCTTTTCTGGCTGGCTGCCAATTACTAATGCTGTTCCACAGGGATTTGTGTTGGGACCAGTTTTCTGTGTTATATGTCAATGATTTGGATGATGGAATTGATGGCTTTGTTGCAAAGTTTGCCGATGATATGCAGATAGGTGAAGGAGCAGGTAGTTTGAGGAAGTAGAGAAGCTACAGAAGGACTTAGACAGATTTGGAGAATGGGCAAAGAAATGGCAGATGGAATACAGTGTCAGAAGTGTATGGTCATGAACTTTGATAGAAGAAATAAAAATGTTGACTATTTTCTAAATAGAGAGAAAATGTGAAAGACTGAGATACAAAGGGACTTGGATGTCCTTGTGCAGGATTCACTAAAGGTTAATTTGTAGACTGAGCCTGTGGTAAGGAAGACAAATGCAATGCAAGCATTCATTTCAAATATAAAAGCAAGGATGAAATGTTGAGAGTTTATAAAGCACTGATGAGGCCTCACTCGGAGTATTGTGAGCAGCTTTGGGCCCCTCACCTTGGAAAAGATGTGCTGAAGCTGGAGAGAGTTCAAACGAGGTTCAAAAGAATGATTCTAGGATCGAAAGACTTGTCATATGAAGACCATTTGATGGTTCGGGTCCTGTATTCACTGGAATTCAGAAGAAAGAGGGGTGACCTTTTTGAAACCTAACGAATGGTAAAAGGCCTTGATAGAGTGGATGTGGAGAGAATGTTTCCTATGGTGAGAGAGTCTAAGACCAGAGAACACAGTCTCAGAATAAAACAACCTTTTCAAATGAAGATGAGGAGGAACTTCTTTAGCAGGAGGGTGGTGAATCTGTGGAATTGTTTGCCAAGGTAGCCATGGATTCCAAGTCTTTAGGTATATTTAAGACAGAGGTTGATAGATTCTTGATTGGTCAGTGCATGAAGGGATATGGGGAGAAGGCAGGGGATTGGGGCTGAGAGGAAAATTGGATCAGCCATGGTGAAATGGTGGAGCAGACTTGATGGGCCAACTGACCTAATTCTGCTCCTATATCGTATGATCTTATGGTCTTAGACACTACAGAGAACAGAAAAAGCCACAGAGAGGATCACCAGGGTCTCCCTCCCTTCTACTTGTGCCATTTAGCAGGGGCATTACAGATGAAGGGCCCAAAACATCACTGGAGGTCCCTACCTCTCATCCCACAATCTCTTTGACCCACTACCATCAGGAAGGAGGTACAGGAGTACAAGGACCAGGACTACCAGACTGAATAACAGCTCCTTCCCTCAGGCTTGGAGACTAATGAATACCTTTCCACCTCCAAGGTCTCATCACTACGGCAACAAGCTAATTATTGTCGCAACACACACAAAATGCTGGTGGAATGCAGCAGGCCAGACAGCATCCATAGGAAAGAGCACAGTCAACGTTTCAGGACTTTGTCAGCTGTTTATTGTTCACTGTTTGCCTGTGCTATGCACTACATGCATTTTAAACTGCATTTTATTTACATATTAATGGTATTATTTGCTGTGTGAGATACATGTTTAGTTGATGCACTGTTGTCCAGAGGAATGTCGTTTCATTTGGTTGTATATATGTACAGCCAGATGACAATCAAATTGAACTTGAAGTTGCTATCAGCTTGGAAACTGTTTCCATTTAAATTGCAATGTCAGAACAACTCTTTGCAAATGGAGCAGTTGAACTGAGGAAGGAAATGATGCTGAAAACGCTGAGGTGAACAAACAGAATAAACAATTGCCGCCACTGCTGGAATCAAATCAAAAACACTGGAACCACTCTGTGGAAAGGAGAAGGGAATCAATGCTCAAGTTCAAGTTCAATTCAAGTTTATTGTCACTCAGCCCTGCACATACACACCGTCAAACAAAACAAGGTTACCCTGGACCAAGGGGCACAGCACAGTACATATAACTCACACACATAACACATAAAGTAATATTCCACAAATAAATTAACAAATAATAAGGTGCATTTAGGATACAATTTAAAAAGTAAGCAGTACAATGGTACTGGTGCTTCATACGTGATGAGACCTGGGTGGTGACAGGGAATTCAGCAGTCTCACAGCGTTGGGGAAGAAGCTGTTTCCCATCCTAACAGTCCTTGTGCTGTGAGATGGTGGGGGAGATTGCTGGACGGATGTGAGGGTGCACTGGCAATGCTCGGGGCCCTGTACGTGCAATGCTTCTGACGTACCACTAGTAGCTGTGGTTGAGTTTATTGTCATGTGCACAAGTCCATGTAGGCACAAATGTGATGAAAAACGTATGTAGCAGCACCTCAGGCACACAGCAATATATAAGCAACACTCACAAGAAAGAACACAGTGAAATTAAAAAAAAACAAAGTCTATTTGAATGCAAAGTGATCAGAATGTTGCAAAACTATAGGGAATAGTGTTTTGCCAGCTGGTTCAAGAACTAAATGATGGAAGGAAAAGAAACTATTTATTTAATTATCTATCTAGCTATTTATCTATTTGTTTGTTTGTTTGTCAGTTTATTTATTTATTTTTTTAGTGATCCTGTGTGGAACAGGCCTTTCTGGCCTGCAACCCACCTATTTAACCCCAGCCTAATCGCAGGACAATTTAAAATGGCAAATTAACCTACTGATTGGTATGTCTTTGGACTGTGTGAGGAAACCAGAGCACCCAGAGGAAACCCACACGTTCCACATTGAGACATACAGACTCCTGACAGAAGATGCTGGCATAGAACTCTGAACTCCAAAGCCCCGAGCTGTACTTCTTCAGTCTGGTGTTGTGGGATTTCTGATGATGTGCATTTGACCTGAAAACAAACCTCGTTTCTCTCACCACAGGTGTTGCCTGATCTGTTTGCTATTTCCAGCATTTCCAGTTGTATTTCAAATTGCCAACATTTGTTTTCAGTTCTTGCGTAAGGGTGTAGGGGGAGGGGGAGGAGTACACGCTGGCAGATGATATGTGAGACCAGGTGAGGGAGAGGGGGTGAAGTGAGAAGTTTAATAATTGACTGACTGACTGATTGATTGATTGATTGAGATACAGGGCAGAATAAGCCCTTCTAGCACAATGAGCTGTGCTGCCCAGCAACCTCTGATCTACCATGATCACGGACAATTTACAATGACCAATTAACCTACCCTGCACATCTTTGGACTGTGGGAGGAAACCAGAGCACCCAGAGAAAATCCACATATTCTGTAGGGAGGATGTACAGACTCTTTATGTACCACATCAGAATTGAATTCTGAACTCCAATACCCCAAGCTTTGAGAACATTGAGCTAACTGCTACACTACCATGGCACCCTGAATAGATGCTGGCCGAGCTGTTCCATAAACCTATATTTTTATTTTGCTCTTAATAAAAAGTGAATAAAAATAATCGTCCTGGAATGGCGTGAGAGGACATGGAAGTTTTCCGAATATGTTGATAGCAAGGCAGGGATAGGGTTACGGTACCAGTGAGCTGGTTCTCTGCCATGCTGACAGTATGTTGATAGCAAGGCAGGGATAGGGTTACGGTACCAGTGAGCTGGTTCTCTGCCATGCTGACAGTTTGTTGATCTTCACGTTAGTAGAAGAAGTTTGGAATTTCTGCATTGATGCCCACTGCTTCAATACAAAACAAAACAATAGGAACTCAGTGGCACAACAAATTAGCATACTTTCCCTTTCATTTTTGAACTCGGAGTTTGAAGCCATCTCCCATTTCTGGTGCCTGTAAAGGTACTGAAGTAAAACGTAATTGAGCGGGCTGAGCCAAAATCGTGGCTGGCATGAGAAAAGCTTCAGCACTGAGTTGGTACCAAGTTGTCAATCGGCTCTGTGAATGCCTGGCGTGGGAAAGGGAAGTGTCTCACCAGCAATGTGAAGGTGACCTTTGGAGGTTAACATTGAGACATTTTGTTGAGGCAAATTATGTCACAACAGTTAGCGTGCTCTCAACATGATCCATTGGATGAAACACTTTGAAATGTTTTCTGGCACGGGAAGATGCTTCATTAATAAAATATACTTTCTTGGGCATTAGAATACAGCTGAATACTAAACATTTGCTAACTCCAGCAGTGCAGCATCCCAATGCAGGCTACCAAATCTCAGAAAGAATAGTCAACCCTCGGTAATATTCCTCAACTTGCAGGCACTTAAAAATTAAGACTCTCAATCAAAACATAGCTTGTTTCATCAATCATGGGCTTACTCATTCAGTTTCATTGTTAATGAGGTTATATTTTTACAGAACACGTTTGAAAAAAATCCAGCCTGTCCAAATGTTGCTCTTGGTATTGCCCACGAAATTGTAAATTGGCCCCTGAGGAGACGTACAGCTGATAGGACCTGCAGCTTGGTCATCCCTGAGGCCGAAGTACGCAGGTGTTTCCAACAAGTGGACAGTCGCAAGGCTGCGAAACCGGACGGCAACGCAGGGTGGGTACTCGGGATGTGCGCGGCACAACTGGCAGGTGTGTTTATGGACATTTTTAACCTTTTCCTCTCCCAGTGTAGAGTGCCCTCCTGCTTCAAAACATCCATCATTGTTCCTGCACCTAAAAAGACCAAGGTGACATGTCTGAACGACTGGCGTCCTGTCACACTCACCTCAACAATAAGCAAATGCTTTGAGAGGCTGGTCAAGGATTACATCTGCAGCATGTTAACACCCACACTGCACCCCCTACAATTCACTTACCGACACAACCGATGGACAGATGATGCAATAGCCACAGCTCTACACACCATCCTTACACATCTGGAGAAGAGAGATGGTTATGTGAGAATGCTGTTCTAGACTATAGTTCAGCATCCAACACATAATTCCCTCCAGGCTTGACAAGAAGCTCAGAGACCTCGGCCTTCACTCTGCCTTGTGCAGCTGCATCCTGGACTTCGTCAGATCGCAGGCAGGTGGTAAGAGTGGGCTCCCTCACCTCTGCTCCTCTGACCTTCAACACAAGTGCCCCTTAGGGCTATGTCCTAAGCCCCCTCCTTTACTCTCTATATACCCATGACTGTGTTGCCACCCACAGCTGCAATCTGCTAATTAAATTTGCTGACGATACTACATTGATTGGCCTTATCTCAAATAATAACAGCCGGCAGAAAAGAAGTCATCACCCTGACACAGTGGTGTCAAGAAAACAACCTCTCCCTCAATGTCGCAAAAACAAAGGAGCTGGTTGTGGACTACAGGAGGAATGGAGACAGGCTAACCCCTATTGACATCAATTGATCTGGGGATGAGAGGGTAAACCTTTTTAATTTCCTTGGCATACACATCACTGAGGATCTCACGTGGTCTGTACGTACCGGCTATGTGGTGAAAAAAGCACAACAGTGCCTCTTTCACCTCAGATGGTTGAAGAAGTTTGGCATGAATCCCCAAATCCTAAGGACTTTCTACGGGGGCACAATTGAGAGCATCCTGACTGGCTGCATCACTGCCTGGTATGGGAACTGTACTTCCCTCAATCACAGGACTCTGCAGAGAATGGTGTGGACAGCCTAGCGCATCTGCAGTTGTGAACTTCCCATGATTCAGGATACTTACAGAGATAAGTGCATAAAAAGGGCCCGATGGATCATTGGGGAGCCGAGTCACCCCAACCACAAACTTTTCCAGTTGCTACCATCCGAGCAATGGTATCACAGCATAAAAGCCAGGACCAACAGGCTCTGGGACAGCTTCTTCCACCAGGCCATCAGACTGATTAATTCATGCTATGCTATATTGACTGTTCTGTTGTACATATTATTTATTACAAATTACTATAAATTGCACATTTCACATTTAGATGGAGACGTAATCTGAGGAAAGACATCCTTGTCATAGAGGGAGTACAAAGAAGGTTCACCAGGTTGATTCCTGGGATGGCAGGACTTTCATATGAAGAAAGACTGGATGAACTGGGCTTGTACTCATTGGAATTTAGAAGATTGAGGGGGGATCTGATTGAAACGTATAAAATCCTAAAGGGATTGGACAGGCTAGATGCAGGAAGATTGTTCCCGATGTTGGGGAAGTCCAGAACAAGGGGTCACAGTTTGAGGATAAAGGGGAAGCCTTTTAGGACCGAGATTAGGAAAAACTTCTTCACACAGAGAGTGGTGAATCTGTGGAATTCTCTGCCACAGGAAACAGCTGAGGCCAGTTCATTGGCTATATTTAAGAGGGAGTTAGATATGGCCCTTGTGGCTATGGGGATCAGGGGGTATGGAGGGAAGGCTGGGGCGGGGTTCTGAGTTGGATGATCAGCCATGATCATAATAAATGGCGGTGCAGGCTCGAAGGGCCGAATGGCCTACTCCTGCACCTATTTTCTATGTTTCTATGTTTCTAATGTAAAGATTTTTCCTCCTCATGTATGTGAAGAATGTAAGAAATAAAGTCAAGTCAATTATTATTGTCACATGTACCAAGGTAGAGTGAAAAGTTTGATTTGCATACCGTTCATACAGATCAAATCATTACAATGTGTTTTGAGGAAAAATAACTTTAAATAATAACAAGGCAGTATAAAGTATAAAAAACTATTGAAAAAATGAAGTGCAGGCAAACGATAAAATGCAAGTTTATAGTGAGGTAGATTATGAGGAGAAGAGCCCACCTTATTGTACAAGCGATCTGTTGAAGAGTCTGATAAGAGTTGCCCTTGAGCTGTGCTTTCAGGCTTTTGTGAAGTGATTTACTGAGGCAACGAGAAGTATAGACAGAGTCTTACAGAGGGATGTTGGTCCCTGTGATGTGCTGAGCTGCATCCATGACTCTCTGCGGTTTGTTATGGTCACATGCAGAGCAGTTGCCATACCAAGCCGTTCAGCATCCAGACAGAATGCTCTCCATGTACATTGGAGATTGACAAATGGGACGGACATCACGCAGTACAGGGCACGTGCTAAGCACAGGAGATTCTGCAGGTGCCGGAAATCCACACTCACCCACACCAAATGCTGCAGGAGCTCAGCAGGTCAGGCAGCATCTATGGAGGGAATAAACAGCCAATGTTTCGCACCGAAACCCTCCATCAGATCTGGAAGGGAAAGGGGAGAGATACCAGATAAAAAGAGTAGGGGGGGAGGGGGAGGAGGATAGCTAAATGTGATAGGTGAAGCCAAGTGGTTGGGAAAGGTAAAGGGCTGGAGAAGAAGGAATCTGATAGGACAGGAGAGTGGACCATGGGAGAAAGGAAAGGAGGAGGGATGCCAAGGGGAGAGAAGAGGTAAGAGGCCAGAGCAGGGAACAGGAGAAGAGGGAAGGGGGAGGGGAAAAGAAAAAAAATATAGAAATTTCCCTGAAGGCAAAATCAATGTTCACATCATTAGGTTGAAAGCTAACTAGACAGAATATGAGGTGTTCCTCCTCCACCCTGTGGACGGTCTCATCATGGGAAGAGAGGAGGCCATGGACTGACATGTCAAAATGGGAATATGGATAGGAACTAAAATAGCTGGCCGCCAGGAAATTCAGCTTTTGGCGGATGGAGTGGAGGTGCTGAACAAAGTGATCTCCACACATAGATAGATACTTTATTGATCCCAAAGCTACTTTATTGATCCCAAAAGAAATTACAGCGTTACGGTACCATTACAAGTTCACAGATATAAAATATTAGAAGTGAAGAAAGAAGAATAGGAGGGGATCATCACTGTGTTTAAGTCAGAGGGACATTAGGACCGCGTGTGTCCTTTGTTTCACAGAATCCTGGTTAACCCCTTCTGTACCAGATACAGCGATTCAGATTGACGGGTTTACTATACACCGTCAGGATAGATCTATAGAGTCTCTCAAAAGCAGAGGTGGAGGAGTATGCCTCATGATCAACTCTTCTTGGTGCACAAATATATCAGTGCTGTCCCAATTCTGCTCACCAGACCTGGAATATCTAGCAGTAAAGTGCCGTCCTTTTTACCTACTGCAGAAGATCTCTGGGGTCATTTTGGTAGCAGTATACATTCCACCTCAGGCCAATGTCAAACAGGCTTTAGATGATCTGAGTAATTGGATCAACTTGCATGAAACAGCGCACCCTAACATCTTCACCATTGTTTTGAGAGATTTTAACCAGGCCAGTCTGAAAAAATCACTAAGCAATTACCATCAACAGATCACTTGCAATACCAGAGGAAACAACACACTGGACCATTGTTACACCACCATCAAGAATGCCTCCCATGCTATTCCACACCCTCACTTCGGGAAGTCTGATCACCTGGCTGTACTTCTACTCCCTGGGTATAGGCAGAGACTGAAGACTACAGCACCAGTAGTGAGGACCAAGATGTCTGGACAAGGGAAGCACAGGAGCGCCCACAGGACTGCTTTGAATCGGTGGACTGGACTGTATTCAGGGATTCACCTTCGGACCTGGATGAGTATGCTACAGTTGTTACTGACTTCATTAAGACCTGTGTGGATGAGTGTGTGCCTACAAGGACTTACTGTACATTCCCAAACCAAAAGTCATGGATGAACCAGGAGGTACGTTGTCTGCTGAAAGCTAGATCTGTGGCATTCAAATCTGGCGACCCAGAAAACCAGGTATGATTTGCGGAGGGCAATTTCAAGGGCAAAGAGACAATTTCAACTGAGGTTGGAGGCGATCTCAGATGCACAGTAACTCTGGCAGGGTTTGCAAGACATTACTTCCTGCAAAGTGAAACCCAATAGCATGAATGGCAGCGATGCTTCACTACCAGATGAACTCAACGCCTTCTATGCATGCTTTGAGAGCGAGGATATAACCACAGCTGTGAAGATCTCTGCTGCACCTGATGACCCTGTGATCTCTGTCTCAGAGGCTGATGTTAGGCTGTCTTTAAAGAGGGTGAACCCTCGCAAGGCAGAAGGTCCCGATGGAGTACCTAGTAAGGCTCTGTAAACCTGTGCCAACCAACTAGTGGGAGTATTCAAGGACATTTTCAACCTCTCACTGTTATGGGCGGAAGTTCCCACTTGCTTCAAAAAGGCAACAATTATACCAGTGCCTAAGAAGAATGATGTGAGCGGCCTTGATGACTATCGCCCAGTGGCACCTACATCGACAGTGATGAAAAACTTTGAGAGGACTAGACTGAACTCCTGCCTCAGCAAGGACTTGGACCCATTGCAATTTGCCTCTCGCCACAATAGGTCAATGGCAGATGCAATCTCAATGGCTCTTCACATGGCTTTAGACCACCTGGAACACACATGTCAGGATGCTGTTGATCGACTATAGCTCAGCATTGAATACCATCATTCCCACAATCTTGATTGAGAAGTTGCAGAACCTGGGCCTCTGTACCTCCCTCTGCAATTGGATCCTCAACTTCCTAACCAGAAGACCACAATCTGTGCAGATTGGTGATAACATCTCCTCCTCGCTGACAACTAACACTGATGCACCTCAGGGGTGTGTGCTTAGCCCACTGCTCTACTCTCTATATACATGACTGTGTGGCTAGGCATAGCTCAAATACCATCTATAAATTTGCTGATGATACAACCATTGTTGGTAGAATCTCAGATGGAGACAAAAGGGCATACAGGAGGGAGATATGCCAACTAGTGGAGTGGTGCTGCAGCAACAACCTGGCACTCAACATCAGTAAAACGAAAGAGCTGACTGTGGACTTCAGGAAGAGTAAGATGAAGGAACACATACCAATCCTCATAGAGGGGTCAGAAGTGGAGAGAGTGAGCAGTTTCAAGTTTCTGGGTGTCAAGATCTCTGAGGATCTAACCTGGTCCCAATGTATTGATGCAGTTATAAAGAAGGCAAGACAGTGACTATACTTCATTTGGAGTTTGCAGAGATTTGGCATGTCAACAAATACAATCAAAAACTTCTATTGATGTACCGTGGAGAGCATTCTGACAGGCTGAATCACTGTCTGGTATGGAGGGGCTACTGCACAGGACCGAAAGAAGCTGCAGATGGTTGTAAATTTAGTCAGCTCCATCTTGGGTACTAGCCAACAAAGTACCCAGGACATCGTGAAGGAGCGGTGTCTTAGAAAGGCAGCGTCCATTATTAAGGACCTCCAGCACCCAGGGCATGCCCTTTTCTCACTGTTACCATCAGGAAGGAGGTACAGAAGCCTGAAGGCACACACTCAGCGATTCAGGAACAGCTTCTTCCCCTCTGCCATCCGATTCCGAAATAGACATTGAACCCTTGGACACTACCTCACTTTTTAATATATATTATTTCTGTTTTTTCCATGATTTTTAATCTATTCAATGTACATATACTGTAATTGATTTTCTTATTTATTTATTATTATTATCATTTTATTTTGTTTTTTTCTTCTATATTATGTATTGCATTGAACTGCTGCTGCTAAGTTAACAAATTTCACAACATATGCCGGTGATAATAACCCTGATTATGATTCCTCCCTGGGTCTTGGTTGACTCATTATAGAACCTTATGGCCGAGGGTAGGAATGACCTCACGTAGTGCTCTTTGGAGCGCGCAGTTGTCATTCTCTGTTCAGCCAAGGTGGCATGCAGAGGATGAGAAATGTTGTCCGGAAATGCCAGGATTTTCTGGTGGATCCTTCGTTCTACCACAGCCTCCAATGTGGCTTGTTTGACTCCTATAATAGAGCTAGCCTTTCTAATCAGTTTTTTGAGCCTGTTGATACCACCCGTGTTGATACCATTTCCCCAGCTCATCACCGCATAGGAGATTGTACTGGTGTGTTCAATCAATTGATTTTAGTATTAATACTTAAAATAATGATTATTGAACTGTTAGGCATATTTATTTTTTGTTAAGGTATTTTTAATTGGAGGTCTTAATTTTCTTTCAATCTAATCTCTGAAAACTAATACAGAAGCATTTTTAATAAATTAATCTATGCACCGAACCCCACACTAATAATTAAAACATTTAAAAATGATGAAATAGAGGAAGCAATTTTCACTCAGGCGCAAAATACCAGATGTGCTTTAATGTACCGGGACCATCAAGCATGGCCAATCCTGTGTTTGAATTCACTACCTTCAACTTATTAAGTCGTCAAAAGTTTAAATGATTAAAACCAAATGGGGTCAGATCCAGACCTTCAGTATCTCACTTTTTTCCCTAAGGCCTTGGAGTAATGAGGATACTTTATTTCATCAGAGGTTTTCCCCTAAATTACAACTTTGAGCTCTGTTTCTCTAACAGATTGAGAAAACCTGAAGTTATTTTGAAAATTCAGTGGAAGGAAATAAAAGGCCTGTTGGTCAGTATTGAATGTTTTCACACAGCAGATCAAGGATGTGATATGTTAGGATGTAGAGAGTTATAATTGTGGGTTAGAGTGAGGCTGTAAATTAGCAGATGGCGAGAGTGTCAACTATAAACATCAGTAGCCTTACAGATAAATTCTGACCTATCTCCTGGAAGTAGGCACCTTGTGCTTCCCCCCCCTCCCCCCCACCTTTTAACTCTACCCCTCACCTTTTTTTTCTCCAGTCCAGGTGAAACGTCGACTGTACATTTTCCATAGATGCTGCCTGGCCTGCTGGGTTCCTCCCGCATTTTGTGTGCGGTACCACAGTGAAGAAGTGTTTAGCAAGGTGCTAATACAGTTCAGGGCACTGTAGTTCAGAGTTCGCTTCCAGTGTCATCTGCAGGGTCTATATGTCCTTCTTACGGCTTTCCTCCACAGGTTCCGGTTTCCTCCCACAGTCAAAAGATGTACCAAATAGTAGGTTAATTGGTCATGGTATATTGTCTGGTGATTAGGCTGGGGTTAACTCAGTGGATTCAAGGGTGGCGTGGCTTGAAGGACCGGATGGGCCTATTCTGTGATCTATTCCTAAATAATTAAACGTCCGTCTGATATGCAGTATAAGCAAAAGAGTGGACTTTCAAGACTTTTGTGAATTAAAGAACAACAAGACTAAGCTCTATATCACAAAATATATTGCTGAAACATGAGACACAGAGAGGGAGTTCATTCCTACTATATCCATAAGACCATAAACCATAAGAACTAGGCTATTTGGCCCATTGACTCTGTTCCATCAGCCCAGCATGGCTCACTGATTATCCCTCTCAACTCCATTTCTCCTGCCTTCTCCGCGTAAAACATTAAAACTCTGTTTTAAACATACCCAATGACTTGGCCTCTACAGCCATCTCTGACAAAGAATTCCACAGATTCACCACCTTCAGGCTAAAAAATTTTTTCCTCATCTCAGTGCCAAATGGATACCCCTTTGTTTTGAGGCTCTACCTTCTGGACCTGGATTCCTCCACTACAGGAAACATCTCTGGATGAACTCAGCAGGTCAGGCAGCATCTAGAGAGAGGAATAAACAGTCAGTGTTTCAGGCCAAGACCCTTCATCAGAACAAGAGATTTAATAGATATTTACAGTTAGGTTTTCTTTCTAATGGTTGAAGAATTAACTCAAAAAATATTTATTTTACTTAATTTAAAGTGCATTAAAATGTTAATGAAGTAGTTCTGTTCCAGTTTATAAAAAGCAAAGAATTTGAAGCTTACCATATCATACCAAACATTCAATACTTGTAACAAACAGTTAAACTAAATACTCAGAGCCTCACACACAAAATGCTGGAGAAACTCAGCAGGTCAGGCAGCATCTACGGAGAGGAATAAACAGTTGACATTTCAGGCCGAGCCCCTTCACCAGGACTGAGAAGAAAGGGGGAAGACGCCAGAGTAAAATGGTGGGGGGAGGGGAAGGAGGGCAAGCTTGAAGGTGAAAGGTGAAGCCAGGATGGGAAAGGTCAAGGTCTGTAGAGGAAGGAATTCGGTAGGAGCGGAGAGTGGACCAAGGAAAAGGGGAAGATGGAGGGGCACCAGGGCAAGGTGATAGCCAGATGAGGAGAAGAGGTAAGAGGCCAGAGTGAGAAAAAGATGAAGAGGTAGGGAGAAGCGAAAAAAAATACCAGAAGTTGGAGAAATTTGTGTTAATGTAATCAGGTAGGAGGCTACCCTGACAGAATATGTGATTTTACTCCTCCATCCTGAGTGTGGCCTCATTGTGGCAGAAGGGGTGACCATGGACTGACATGTCAGAACAGGAATGAGGATAGGAATTGAAATGGTTAGTCACTGGGAAATAATTAATCATCGTTATTATTAATTCCTTGGATAATAGTGACAAATAAACCATGGTATAACTGCTATTTCAGAATTTTGACTAATTTTTAAACTGTTTGAACTATAACTTTATAATGCTGAAAATAGGAATGGTTAATCAGAACAGCTTATTCATAACTAATGTCTTGTACTAGATATCTGCAGCATTCCAATGCAAAACCAAAAACTGAAAGGCATCATTAATTTTTAATCACTGATCTAGCTTTTTACATTTAAATGAACAGGAGTGTTGCTTTATTCATTTTGTAATTCTGATTTTACTGAACGCCCCTCGGTAATTACAATGTATTACTTACCTCCCATCCCAATGGTTTCAACAAGCACACCAGGTAAACATTAATTCTCACCACAATTTAAAAGTTGCATGAAGTATTGTATTAAATAAACCCATCATAAAGCTTGTAGATCTGCCTCTCATCCCACTCAATTAATAAGCTGTTATAAGTTTTTAATTGATTCTGCACAGACGATTGAATTTTATTCTAAACATTGTTATGAACTACTTTTGTCAATTTGACCCAAGTTTTTTTTTACTTCTGGCCAGATTTATTGTTTTTTTTATTAATATATACTGACTGGCCACTTTCCCTCCTATCCCTAATAAACTGGCCACTGAGTCTATGTTCATGGTCTTGGGCTGCTGTAGCCCGTCCACTTCACGGTTCGATGTATTGTGTGTTCAGAGATGCTCTTCTGCATCACCATGATTATTTGAGTTACTGTCGCATTTCTGTCATCTTGAACCAGTCAGCTCATTCTCCTCTGAGCTCTCTCAGTAACAAGGTGTTTTAACCCACAGAACTGCTGTGCACCATTCTCTGTAAACTCTAGACACTGTTGTGTGTGTAAATCCCAGGAGATCAGCAGTTTCTGAGATGCTTAAATGACCCTGTCTGGCACCAACATGGTCAGAGTTACTTAAATCACAGTTCTTCCCCATTCTAATGTTTGGTCTGAACAACTGAACTTCTTGACCATGTCAGCTTGCTTTTATGCTTTGAGTTGTTGCTACACAAGTGACTAATTAGATATTTGCATTAACAAGCAGGTGTATGAGTGTACCTAATAAATTGGCCAGAGTGTATATTTCAAGATATAATTTGCAGAAAAGTTTTTGGAAGTGCAATATCTGGTATCCCTATTTAAAAATTAGCCACTCTGCAATGTAATGAAGATACTTTGCAAGAATGAAATTAATATTCACCTCTGAAAATATCGAAGTAAACATAAAAACAGGTCAATATTGGTGGCTTTAAGTGTTTTGTTACATTAGATCCCACTCCAAGCATCACCCACACAATCTTTTTGATTTCTACAAAGGCCAAGAAACCCTTTTGCCAATGTCAGAATAGATTTCCAGATGAAATCAATAGAAAATTCAGTTAAGGTATAAAATTTTGGTAGAGCTGAGGCTGCAGAGTTGAATAGGGTCCATAAGCCAATTCTCATTAGTGGAACGTAGGTGGAGAGGGTCAGTAGCTTTAAATTCCTTGGTATTAACATATCAGAGAAGCTATCCGGAGACCAACATACAAGTGTCATCACAAAAAAGGCACGACCACGCCTCTACTTTGTTAGAAGTTTGCATGGATTCAGCATGTCACCAAAAACTTTCACAAACTTCTATAGATACTCAGTGGAGTGTATCCTGACTGGTTTCATCACAGCCTGGTAGAGAAACGCGAATTCCCAGGAATGGAAAATACTCCAAGAAGTTGTGGGTAGTGTCTGCAATGATTTTTTCAAAGTTGGAAAGCAAACTCTGCTTCTAGCAGGATTCTCATTAATTGGGTTTTGTTGACTGAACCCAAAGCAGAGGGAAATAGAGTGCAAGTTGAAAAATAAAATAGCACATGGCTCTTCAAAGACAATTTTCTATTTTGGTCTCTTTCTATGATCAATTCCTCTTCAACATTAGTGTTATGTACAAATTGAGTGGTCTTATTCACTAAGAAATTTTATTTTATAACAGAACAGACCCTTCTGGCCCTTCAAGCTGCACCACCCAACAACCCCCGAATTAACCCCGGCCTAATCACAGGACAATTTACAATGACCAATTAACCTACTAAGTGGTACACCTTTGGACTGTGAGGAAACTGGAGCTCCACAATGTTCATGGGGGGATGTACAAAAAACCTTACAGAGGATGCTGAGATTGAAGTTTGAACTCTGACACTGTGAGCTGTAATAGCATCGTGTCAGCTGCTACACTACTGTGGCGCCCAGTTTGACAGGACTGATGTCTTTATAGGGTAAGATTGCTTCAACCATTTCCATCATCCCACTAAGGTAGAAGCCCCTTAGTTGCCAGCAGCTCTCTGTAACATTACAACCTAGAACTGGCAAATCAGGTTGAATAGTCAGGTTGAAATGTTGGTGGACGCTAGAATTAGAATGAAGTCTAATATCTGATGTGATACTGTACCTTTACCAAGGGCAAGGCTTTAGATGCAGGTAAATCGCTTTTTAAGCAAAACAACACACACAAAATGCTGGAGGAACTCTGCAGGTCAGGCAGCATCTATAGAAATGAATAAACAATCGATGTTTTATTCTGAGACTCTTCAAGAGAACTGGAAAGGGAGAAGACACCAGAATACCTTATATTCCATCTGGGTAGCCTCCAACCTGATAGCATGAACATTGACTTCTCTAACTTCTGCTAATGCCCCACCTCCCCCTCGTACCCCATCCTTTATTTATTTATATACACACATTCTTTCTCTCTCTCTCCTTTTTCTCCCTCTGTCCCTCTGACTATACCCCTTGCACATCCTCTGGGTTTTTCCCCCTGCCCTCTTTCCTTCTCCCTGGGCCTCCTGTCCCATGATCCTCTCATATCCCCTTTGCCAATCACCTGTCCAGCTCTTGGCTCCATCCCTCCCCCTCCTGTCTTCTCCTATCATTTTGGATCTCCCCCTCCCCCTCCCACTTTCAAATCTCTTACTAGCTCTTCCTTCAGTTAGTCCTGACGAAGGGTCTCGGCCTGAAACGTCGACTGCACCTCTTCCTAGAGATGCTGCCTGGCCTGCTGCGTTCACCAGCAACTTTGATGTGTGTTGCTTGAATTTCCAGCATCTGCAGAATTCCTCATGTTGACGAATCAAAATTTTTAAAGTGATACTGTAGTTAACAAATCTTTCAGTCTCTGCTGAAACAAAAGGCAAGAACTTGAAGAAAACTTAATAAATCAATGCAAGTAGACATCAGAACTTCATTATTTGAGCAAGCATTGTCTGCTTGCTTACACACACTATGGGTTATATGTACGAAGTAAGTGAATGGCGGACGTTAGTATGCCACCATGTTGTAAGTGTGCGCCTCGCTAAAAGTAAAATGAACTTTACTAAAAGTAAAAGTATGCATGTTACCCCAGGCTCCCATGTTTTTCTTTTGATTGGTTTTATATTTTACAAAACATAGCAATGACATCTTTTGAACTTCTGTTGATGTTTCTGTGGTACTGTTTTTTATAGGATGGGGTTGCTAGCCTCCTCCTTTCATAGCCGGGCTTGGGACTATCCGTAGTGGAGTCAGGCAGAATCTATGGAAGGAAAAAATGTGTGTGTTGATAACGATGGAGAAGGGTTTCTTTTGCACAAAATCATAATTGTTTCCTGAAAGTATTTGAGGTTGTGATATTACGAGAATGAGCTATAGAAGAAATGTTTCTGCTGGTTGGTTAATGCTGTCAGGTGATAGTGATGAGAGAAATACTTGTCTCAGTATATAATGGTATTGAAGGAGTTAGTTCGTACTTTCCTCCAGACACCAGATCATATCCAATGGCTTTTCTGTACTGCCACCTTTAACTTGGCAGCAGCTCTTTCCTTCACAGAGTGCTCAATAGACTTTGCTTGGCTTCCTTTCCATTCAGAATGTATACGGGCACGGAGCCACACTGACTTTTAACCCCGATGCAGAAATCCGCAAGTTGACTGCAGATCTCCAGGGAACACAGAGCTCTGATGGCAATTTAAGTGTAAAACCTGGTCTCTTGGAAAGGTCACCGCATCTGCATAAGCCTCTTGAGCGAGGCTTAGAGTCTTGTCTGCCTTCAAGCAAAGAGGCATTTTCCCTTGTCTTAAGGCTGCTTTAGCTTGAGGTACAAGAAACAGATGACGGAACCAGGGGAGCAGAGTATGTGTATGTTTGACTGCACTGTGCATCCTAAAAGGAGATTCTGGAGAAACATAATCAATATCACACCGATGTCTTGCACGAAGCAAATAATTATTTCATTCTGTCAAAATAATGAATCTAGGTTTATCAAGATCAAGTGGAATAAATGTTACTGAGCCAGACACGTTCGTTCAGCTATCCACAGCCTCTAACTGCATTTATCATCACTTATCATCTATTATGCATAAGTCGTTGGGTATATTTTAAAGCAGAGGTTGATAGCTTCTTAACTTGTAAGGTTGTCAAACGTTATGGGGAGAAGGCAGGAGAATGAGGTTGATAGGGTATTGAAATCAGCAGTGATGGAATGGTGGAACAGTCTTGAAGGGCCGAATGGCCTAATTCCACTCCTATGTTTTATGGTCTTTTATTAATCATTTTAACTTTAACTTTCTTTAGAAGAATGCATAGAACACTAGTGATGCAGTAGTATTACTAGTAAAAATACAAGGTTTTAGCATTCATCTTACATCTCATAGATCAGCGGTCCCCAACCACTGGGCCGCAAAGCACGTGCTACCGGGCCGCAAGGAAACAATATGATTTGGTGATATGAAACGATACGAGTCAGCTGCACCTTTCCTCATTCCCTGTCACGCACTGTTGAACTTGAACGCACGCGAGGTCATCAGTCGGTATAACCTACAACTACTCGATGAGTAAAAATCAAACATTGCTTGAGAGTTTCTTTGGAAGAGGTGGTAGGGGACATAAAAGGCCTAACAATGATGATAACACAGAGACAGCTGAGGCCGAGACCGCAAAAAAAAGAAAGCTTCCTTCAACAGAAAATATGACGAGTCGTACATAAAATATGGCTTTATTGCGACCGGTGACCCGCACGCTCCAAACCCCCTGTGTGTGATATCTGGAGAAAATCTGTCTAATGAGGCAATGAAGCCCTCAAAACTGCTTTATAACCTTGAGTCCAAGCACCCTGCACCTAAAGACAAACCTGTTGAGTTCTTTGAGCAGAAAAATCATGAGCAAGTGGGACAGAAGCAAGTGCTGAGAGCCACCAGCTCCACAAACGCTGCTGCTCTGAGAGCGTGGTACTCAGTGGCTGGCCGTATTGCTAAGGCTAAGAAGCCTTTCACTGTTGGTGAAGAATTGATTCTGCCTGCTGCCAAGGACATGTGCCGTGAACTGTTGGGAGAAGCTGCAGCTAACAAGATGGCACAGGTTTCTCTTTCAGCTACCACAGTTTCAAAGAGAATCGATGACATAGCGGAGGACATCGAAGCACAGCTTTTGGAACGGCTTACCCGAGTCGAAGAGGTTGTTCCTGAATGCCAGTCTACACACTGTGTCACACACAGGGAAATGCTGGCTAGCCGAAAAATGTCACCTGATCTTAACAGTGTATTGAGTGACATTGTTGAAGTTATCAATCACATCAAGGCAAAAGCCCTTAACTCACGTCTGTTTGAGCAGCTTTGCGAGGAAATGGATGCAGAGCACAAACGCCTTCTCTTACACACTGAAGTCAGGTGGCTATCAAGGGGGAGAGCCCTGGCCAGGGTTTTTGAGTTAAGAGAGCTGCTACAGAGATTTCTTTCAGGGAAAAGAGTCACTACTGGCAGCACACTTCAGTGACGAGGAGTGGATAGCAAAACTCGCTTATCAGTGTGACATCTTCAACCTGCTCAATGAACTCAATTTGTACTTCAGGGGAGGATGACAACTATCTTCAAGTTGACAGATAAAATGACTGCTTTCACAGCCAATCTAGAACTGTGGGGACGGCGAGTGGACAGGGGCATATTTGACATGTTCCCAACATTAGCTGAGAATTTGGGAGAGACTGAGGCTCACAGCTGGTGCGCGATCACCTAACTTCGCTGTCGACAGAATTCGAGCCTTACTTCCCCACCGCAAATGACCCAAGACATGCAAAGGAATGGGTCTATGACCCATTTGTGAATGTCCCTGGTGAATCATCCATGTCAGTGCGGGAAGGAGATCAACTCCTCAAGCTTGCAAATGATGGTGGGCTGAAAAGTATGTTTGACATAACATCTCTGCCGGCATTCTGGATCAAAATCAAGGCTGGATCCTGAGATAGCCACAAAAGCACTGAAAACGTTGCTTCCATTTCCAACATCATATCTCTGCAAAGCGGAGTTTTCCGCAATGAATGCAACGAAAGATAAATTGCGGAATAGACTGGACATAAGGAACCCCCTTATGACTTATAATTGACTTATCACTATATTCATGCGAGGAAAATATGAGCTGTGTGTTTAATATCTAACTTCCGCTAAGGCCCCACCTCCCCCTCGTACCCCATCTGTTACTTATTTTTATGCGCACATTCTTTCTCTCACTCTCCTTTTTCTCCCTCTGTCCCTCTGAATATACCTCTTGCCCATCCTCTGGTTCCGCCCCCCCCCCCGTCTTTCTTCCCGGACCTCCTGTCCCATGATCCTCTCGTATCCCCTTTTGCCAATCACCTGTCCAGCTCTCGGCTCTATCCCTCCCCCTCCTGTCTTCTCCTATCATTTTGGATCTCCCCCTCCCCCTCCAACTTTCAAATCCCTTACTCACTCTTCCTTCAGTTAGTCCTGACGAAGGGTCTCAGCCCGAAACGTCGACTGCACCTCTTCCTAGAGATGCTGCCTGGCCTGCTACGTTCACCAGCAACTTTGATGTGTGTTGCTGTGTGTTTAATATTAAATTCATTAGATAAACCCTTTTAGAACGAAACTGAGCCACTGATAAGTGACTTATAGTTGACTTATCACCTATATTTCGGTCGTGATTAACACCACTCCCCGGTCGGCCGGTCCGCAAGAATATTGTCAATATTAAACTGATCCGCGGCGCAAAAAAGGTTGGGGACCCCTGTCATAGATGTATCGGCAGAGCTCGGTGGTAACATTCTGCAGGTCAAGAATCCCTGGTTCAAATCCTGGTTTCCTCTTCAAAATTTGGGTAACAAGGTAGTGTAGTGGTTAGCATAAAGCTTTTACAGCTTCAGCATCCCAGGCACAACTCCTCCACTGTGTCCGCAGAGATTTGTGTGTCCTCCCTGTGACCATGTGGGTTTCCTCCCACGTGCCAAAGACATTCGGGTAATTAGGTTAGTTGGTCACATGGGTGTGATTGGGGAGCATGGGCTCATTGGACGGGAAAGGCTTGTTACTGTGTTGTATCTCCAAATAAAATGTTAAAAATCTTCAATCACAGCACATCAGCCTGATTTGACTGGATTTTATCACAGAAATGCAGACATTTGACAGTATAAGAGTGGGTGACTCACACAAAATATATCCTCACTAAATATATTTAAGAAACAGTTAGATAGGTTTTTACATAGTAAGAAAATTAAGGGTTACGGGGAAAAGGCAGGTAGATGGAGCTGAGTTTACAGACAGATCAGCCGTGATCTTATCAAATGGTGAGGCAGGCTCGATGGGCCAGATGACCTACTCCTGTTCCTATTTCTTATGTTCTTATGTTCAAAAACACAAGTCTGGATCTTGTTGGGCAAAATCCACTACTGACTCCATAAAACATAGGAGCAGAATTAGGCCACCTGGCCCATCGAGTCTGCTCCACCATTCCATCATGGCTGATTTATTATCCCTCTCAAACCCTATTCTGCCTTCTCCCTGTAAGCTTTGATGCCCTGACTAATCAAGAACCTATCAACTTCCACCTTAAATACACCAAATAACTTTGCCTCCAAAGTCATCTGTGGCAAGAAATTCCACAGATTCATCACCTCTGGCTAAAGAAATTCTTCCTCACCTCTGTTCTGATTAGACAGCACTCTATTCTAAGGCTATGCTCTCTGGTACTAGATTCCCCCCCACAATGCAAAAAGCCTCTCCATGTTCACTCTATCTAGGCCTTTGGTTGCTGAATAATTTTCTTATTAAGTCTGTATGCTTAAACATTTTAATTAGCTCAATTAATTTTGTGGTGCAAAATGTAGCTGAGAGGCTGAAAATAATTTGACACCATTCACTGGTAACAGTGAAAGCCTGCTGATATTTTTAGAATCATCTCTATTTTCAATGTTTGGACGTTGCCGTTATTTCTGTGGATAGGATGCACAGTGACACCATTAGCAGAGCTGCTGCCTCAGAACTCCAGCGATCGAGATTCAAGATTCAAAATTGTTTAATGTCATTTCCTGTATACAACTGTAAAGGAGAATGAAATAATTGTTATTCCGGATCTAAGGCAGTACAAAAAAACTCATAAAAGATAAAGAGCACAAAGATTACAAACACAATAAATATTAATACATAAGATAGCTTATATATATAGATTGATTGTATGTCCATAAAGTGATGTATGGCTGTTCATAAGGTGACTGACAGGAAATAATAAAGTAGTGGTGGAGTTAGTGGGTGGAGGTGTTGATCAGCCTTACTGCTCGGGGAAAGTAACTGGTTTTGAGTCTGGTGGTCTTGGTATAGATGCTACATAGCCCCTCCCTAATGGGAGTGAGACAAACAGTCCATGAGAAGCAACATACATCAAAGTTGCTGGTGAACGCAGCAGGCCAGGCAGCATCTATAGGAAGAGGCGCAGTCGACGTTTCAGGCCGAGACCCTTCGTCAGGACTAACTGAAGGAAGAGTGAGTAAGGGATTTGAAAGCTGGAGGGGGAGGGGGAGATGCAAAATGATAGGAGAAGACAGGAGGGGGAGGGATGGAGCCGAGAGCTGGACAGGTGATAGGCAGAAGGGGATACGAGAGGATCATGGGACAGGAGGTCCGGGAAGAAAGACGGGGGGGGGTGACCCAGAGGATGGGCAAGAGGTATATTCAGAGGGACAGAGGGAGAAAAAGGAGAGTGAGAGAAAGAATGTGTGCATTAAAAAGAGTAACAGATGGGGTACGAGGGGGAGGTGGGGCCTAGCGGAAGTTAGAGAAGTCAATGTTCATGCCATCAGGTTGGAGGCTACCCATACGGAATATAAGGTGTTGTTCCTCCAACCTGAGTGTGGCTTCATCTTTACAGTAGAGGAGGCCGTGGATAGACATGTCAGAATGGGAATGGGATGTGGAATTAAAATGTGTGGCCACTGGGAGATCCTGCTTTCTCTGGCGGACAGAGCGTAGATGTTCAGCAAAGCGGTCTCCCAGTCTGCGTCGGGTCTCACCAATATATAAAAGGCCACATCGAGAGCACCGGACGCAGTATATCACCCCAGTTGACTCACAGGTGAAGTGATGCCTCACCTGGAAGGACTGTTTGGGGCCCTGAATGGTGGTAAGGGAGGAAGTGTAAGGGCATGTGTAGCACTTGTTCCGCTTACACGGATAAGTGCCAGGAGGGAGATCTCAAAGCTCTACGCTTCTTTTTGGATTCCAGACCTAATCAGCTCCCCTCTACCACCACTCTGCTCTGTCCAGCAGAATTAGTCCTTACTCTTAATAATTTCTCCTTTTGCTCCTCCCATTTCCTCCAAACTAAAGGTGTAGCTATGGGCACCCGTATGGGTCCTAGCTATGCCTGCCTTTTTGTTGGGTTTGTGGAACAATCTATGTTCCGTGCCTATTCTGGTATCTGTCCCCCACTTTTCCTTCGCTACATCGACGACTGCATTGGCGCTGCTTCCTGCACGCATGCAGAACTCGTTGACTTTATTAACTTTGCCTCCAACTTTCACCCTGCCCTCAAGTTTACCTGGTCCATTTCTGACACCTCCCTCCCCTTTCTAGATCTTTCTGTCTCTGTCTCTGGAGACAGCTTATCCACTGATGTCTACTATAAGCCTACTGACTCTCACAACTATCTGGACTATTCCTCTTCTCACCCTGTCTCTTGCAAAAACGCCATCCCCTTCTCGCAATTCCTCCGTCTCCGCCGCATCTGCTCTCAGGATGAGGCTTTTCATTCTAGGACGAGGGAGATGTCTTCATTTTTTAAAGAAAGGGGCTTCCCTTCCTCCACTATCAACTCTGTTCTTAAACGCATCTCCCCCATTTCACGTACATCTGCTCTCACTCCATCCTCCCACCACCCCACTAGGAATAGGGTTCCCCTGGTCCTCACCTACCACCCCATCAGCCTCCGGGTCCAACATATTATTCTCCGTAACTTCCGCCACCTCCAACGGGATCCCACCACTAAGCATATCTTTCCCTCCCCCCCTCTCTCTGCATTCCGCAGGGATCGCTCCCTACACAACTCCCTTGTCCATTCGTCCCCCCCGTCCCTCCCCACTGATCTCCCTCCTGGCACTTATCCGTGTAAGCGGAACAAGTGCTACACATGCCCTTACACTTCCTCCCTTGCCACCATTCAGGGCCCCAAACAGTCCTTCCAGGTGAGGCATCACTTCACCTGTGAGTCGACTGGGGTGATATACTGCGTCCGGTGCTCCCGATGTGGCCTTTTATATATTGGCGAGACCCGACGCAGACTGGGAGACCGCTTTGCTGAACATCTACGCTCTGTCCGCCAGAGAAAGCAGGATCTCCCAGTGGCCACACATTTTAATTCCACAACCCATTCCCATTCTGACATGTCTATCCACGGCCTCCTCTACTGTAAAGATGAAGCCACACTCAGGTTGGAGGAACAACACCTTATATTCCGTATGGGTAGCCTCCAACCTGATGGCATGAACATTGACTTCTCTAACTTCCGCTAGGCCCCACCTCCCCCTCGTACCCCATCTGTTACTCTTTTTAATGCACACATTCTTTCTCTCACTCTCCTTTTTCTCCCTCTGTCCCTCTGAATATACCTCTTGCCCATCCTCTGGGTCACCCCCCCCCCCGTCTTTCTTCACGGACCTCCTGTCCCATGATCCTCTCATATCCCCTTCTGCCTATCACCTGTCCAGCTCTCGGCTCTATCCCTCCCCCTCCTGTCTTCTCCTATCATTTTGCATCTCCCCCTCCCCCTCCAGCTTTCAAATCCCTTACTCACTCTTCCTTCAGTTAGTCCTGACGAAGGGTCTCGGCCTGAAACGTCGACTGCGCCTCTTCCTATAGATGCTGCCTGGCCTGCTGCGTTCACCAGCAACTTTGATGTATGTTGCTTGAATTTCCAGCATCTGCAGAATTCCTGTTGTTTGAGTCCATGAGAAGGGTGGGTGGGATCCTTTATGATATTACTGGCCCTTTTCCAGCATCTTTTTGCACAAGGTCCTTGATGGCAGGTAAGCTGGTGCCAGAGATGTGTTGGGCAGTTGTGACCACACGTTGTAGAGCCTTCCTGTCCTGGCTTTAACCACCGTCTGTGTGCTTATGTCTTCTGGCTGTAACAATATGGTTCTGCTTCAGGTGATATGCTTTCCTCCTGCATTCCAGAGTTTTGGGATTGGGAGACTAAATGGCCCCTATAAGTTGATTTTAGTATGTAGGCGAATGGCAAGGCCTGGAGGGCTTTGTTGGGAATGTGGGCTGAATATGATGGGATTGGTGTAATTTGATGCATCATGTAAGGATGTAAATATCAGAATCAGAATCAGGCTTATTATCACTGACATGTGAAATTTGGTGTTTTCTGGCGGTAATACATTAAAAATATTGTAAGTTAGAATGAGAAATATAACAAAAATAAGTCATGTAAAGAGACCAAAATAGTGAGGTGGTGTTCATGGGTTCATGGACCGTTCAGAAATTTGATGGCAGAGGGGAAGAAGCTGTCCTAAAATGTTGAGTGTGTGTGATCAGTCTCCTGTACCTCCTCCCTGATGGTAGCAATGAGAAGAGTCATGTCCTGGGTGGATGCTGCCTTCCTGAGGCATTGCCTTTAGAAGATGTCTGTGATGGTTTTGAAGCTTGTGACTGTGATGAATCTGGTTGCGTCTACAGCCCTCTGCATCTTTAGTTGATTCTGTGTACTGCTGTCTCCATGCCAGGCAGTGAGAATGCACTCTATGGTTCAGCTGTAGAAATTTATTAGAGTCTTTGGTGACAGTAAACCTCCTCAAACAAGTGCAGTAGTTGCTAACCTTCCCTCTCTGTATTTGCATCAAAGTGCTGGGCTCAGGAAATCTGGGCTGGACAGGCAGTTCCCCTCCTGTTTCTTCTCATCTACATTAGCTTTTTAGATTGCTTTTCTGAGTGGTCAATAGTGACACTGCTGGTCATTTGGGGAATTGTCAATGGCAACAGGGTCAAGCAGTGGCCTGGGAGTTAGTGAACCACATTAGTGACGAGTGCACATCATAATACAAAGTGACGAGACGCAAAGCAAAGTTCAAAGTTCAAACCCCGAGATTCATTTTCTTGCAGGAATTCAGAGTAAATACAAGAAACACAACAGAATCAAGAAAGACCACACCCAACAGGATGGACAAACTACCACTGTGCAAAGACAACAAACTGCAAATACGAATGGAAAGAGAAAATAGAAATAATAATAACACGTGATGAGAGCATGTCTTGGGTGGTGGTGATGAGAATGGAAGAGCAGCTGAGGTAATGGCTAAGTACACAATCATTCAGGCAATTTAAAACTTTCAGAAATATAGCTGAATAAAATCAAAGGTCCATACTTGGTCCTCTACATATCATTCCAATTTAGATCAGTCTTACTTTTCCCTCATACCCCATCATGCTTCACAGGCAATTAACAACATGCAGTCATACAACACTGTAGCACAGAAACAGTCCCTTTGGCCCATTCAGTCCTTGCTGAACTGTTATTCTGCTTAGTGCCACTGGTCTGCATCCAGACCTCAGACCTGCATAACCCTCTCATCCATGTACCTATCCAAATTTCTCTTTAATGTTGCAATTGAACCTACACCCATCCAGTTCTACTGGCAGCTCATTACACATTTTCATCATGCTCAGGGTGAAGAGGTTGACCCTCAGGTTACTCTTAAACAGTTCAGCTTTCAACCTCAACCTGTGACCTCTAGTTCTCGACCTGGTCAACGTCAGTGGAAAAAGCTTGCTTGCATTTGCCCTATCTTTTCCCCTCATAATGTTGTGTGTATTGTGGAGCAACCAGCCATCAACACTGAGCACTTCCAAATACCACAGTTTAAACAATAAAATGGGAATCAGAACCAAGATCAGTTTTATTGTCACTGGCATGCATCATGAATTGTGTTGCTTTCTGGCAGCAGGACCGTGCAATACATAAAAACCACTGTAAGGGAGAAATAGCTGAAGAGTGCAAAAGAGGAACAGTGAGGTTGTGTTCCATAGATACATGGTGGAGAGCATCATGACTGGTTGCAACTTGGCCAGGTATGGAAACACCAATGCCCAAGAATAGAAAAGCATACAGAAAGTGATGGATACAACTCAGTCCATCACAGGAAAAGCCCCCTCCCCCTCACCATTGAGGACATCTGTAAGGAGCTCTGCCGTAAGAAGGCGGCTCCTTCTTCAGGACCTACCAACCATGCTCTCTTCTCACTGCTGCCAAAAGCTACGGGGATCCTAGATCCCACACCACCATGTTCAGGAACAGTTCTTACACTTTAGCCATCTGATTCCAGTGGATAGCTTCACTCACAACCACTCCGAACTGAAACCATAATCTACAGACTCTCTTTCAAGGACTCTACAACTCATGTTCTCAGTATTATTTATCTAGTTAGTTTTGCACATTAGTTGTTTGTTCATCTTTGTGTATAGTTTTTCATTGATTCTGTTGTATTTCATTGTTCTATTATGAATGCCCGCAAGAAAATGAATCGTAGTGTGACATATGCGTACTGTACTTGGCTCATAAATTAACTTTAAACTTTGTTTTTAATCTAACTGATATTCCCTTGAATCAAGGATTGGTTCAGTCGTTGATTCTAGAACAAAGACAAGAAAGCAACATCCATTATCAAGGATCTCCACCAATCAGGACATGCTCTTTTCTCACTCCTGTCTCAGGAAGGAGTTACAAGTGCCTCAGGACCCATACCACAAGGTTCAGGGAAAGTTATCACCCCTTAATCATCAGTGGTGATAACTTCACTCAGCTTCACTTGCCCCATCAGTGACCTGTTCCCACAACTCTTCATCTTACGTTCTTAATATTTATAAACACATAGAGTCACAGAGAAGTACAGCACAGAAACAGGGCCTTCAGCCTATCTAGTCCATGCTGAAACCATTTAGACTACCTACTCCCAAATAGGTGCACCAGGACCTTAGCTCTCCATATCCCTACTATCCATGTACCTATCCAAGCTTTTCTTTAACGTTGAAATCAAGCTCTCACAACCCTATGAGTGAAGAAGTTTCCCCTCATGTTCCCCTTAAACCTCACTTTTCACCCTTAACCCATGATCTCTGGTTGTAGTCCCACCCAACCCCTATGGAAAAAGTCTGTTTGCATTTACCCTATCTATACTCCTCATAATTTTGTATACCTCTATCAAATCTCCTTTTAATCTTCTATGTTCCATAGAATACAACCCTCACCTGCAGAATTCCTTGTGTTTGCTAACCTATTCAATCTTTCTTTTTAACTCAGGTCCTCCAGATCCAGCAATGTCCCTGTAAATTTTCTCTGCACGCCTTCAAACTCGTTCACATCTTTCTTGTAGGTAAGTGACCAAAACTGCACAAAATACTCCAAAATAGGCCTTACCAACGTCTTAAACAACTTCACAATAACATCTCATCTTCTGTACTCAATACATTGATTTATGAAGGCCAATGTGCCAAAAGCTTTCTTTACAACCCTATCCTTCTGTGACACCACTTTCAATGAATGATGTGCCTGTATTCCCAGTTCCCTTTGTTCTACCACACTCCTTGGTGCCCTACTGTTCACTGTGTAAGTCCTACCCTGCTTGGTCCTACCGAAGTGCAAAACCTTGCACTTGTCTGCATTGAATCCATCTGCCATTTTAAAGCCCATTTATAAAGCTGATACAGATCCCTCTACAAGCCACTATAACTTTCTTCACTGTCCACTACACCCCAAAACTTGGTGTCATCCGCAAATTTTCTGAGGCAGTTAACCACACTATCATCTAGATCATAGGTATAGAGCGGAAGGAACAAAGGCCCCAGCATGGATCCCTGTGCCACAGCACTAGTCACAGGCCTCCAGTCAGAAAGGCAACCCTCTACTACCACTCTCTGGCCTCTCCCACAAAGTGTACTGTCTAATCCAATGTACGACCTCATCCTGAATGCTGAGTGACTGAACCTTCTTGACCAGCCTCCCATGCAGGACCTTCTCAAGTGCTTTACTAATATCTATGTGGACAACATCCTCTATCTTGCCTTTATCCACTTTCCTGGTAACTTCCTCAAAAAACTCAGTAAGTTTGGTTAGACATGACCGATCACGGACAAAGCCATGCTGATTATCTCTTATCAGTTCAGTCCATGTCTGTCCAACTACTTATATATCCGGTTCCTTAGAATACCTTCCAATAACTTCCCCAGAACTGATGTCAGACTCACCAGCCTATAATTTCCTGGTTTATGTTTAGAGCCTTTTTTAAACAGTGGAAAACCACTGGCTATCCTCCAATCCTCTGCCACCTCTCCTGTTGCTAAGGATGTTTTAATTATCTCTGCTAGGGCCCCAGCAATTCTGCTCTTGCTTCCTGTAGGGTCAGAGGGAACACCATTTCAGGCCCTGGGGATTTATCCACCCTGATTTGCCTCAGGGTAGCAAACACCTCCTCCTCTGTAATCTGTATCGTTGATGCCACTTTGCCTCATTTCTATAGACTCCGTCTCCTGAGTAGATACAGATGCAAAATAATTATTTAAGGTCTCCCCTACCTGTTTTGGCTCCACACATAGATTAACATTCTGGTCTTCCAGAGGATGAATTTTGTCCCTTGCAATAATTTTGCTCTTAAGATCAATACCATGCCATGTCTCATTCCTGTATCGCACGTTCTCTCATTGGAACTTCTATGTACTAATGAAGGAATCTTTCCTGAATACATTTGACAAACACTCACCCATCTAGTGGTTTTACAGTATGGGATTTCCAGCAAATTTACAGGATGTTGCTGGGTAGGGGGGACCTGGGTTTTAAAGAAAGATTGAATAAATCAGGACTGTATTCCATAGAACATAGAAGATTGAGAGGAGATTTGATAGAGGTATACAAAATTATGAGAGGTATACGGTAGGTAGAATTAACGCAAGCAGGCTTTTTCCACTGAGGTTAGGTTAGTCTACAACCAGAGGTCTTGGGTTAAGGGTGAAAAATGAAAAGTTCAAGGGGAACATGAGGGATAACTTCTTCACTCAGAGGGTCATGAGAGTGTGGAATGATCTTTCAGCACAAGTGGTCCATGCAAGCTTGATTTCAATGCTTAAAAGAAGTTTGGATAGGTACATACAGTAGGTAGTAGCAATATGGAAGGCGATGGCTCCGGTGCAGGTCGATGGGAGTGGGCAGTTTAAATGGTTTAGCATGGATGACGTGGGACGAAGGGCCTGATTCTATGTTGTGATTCTCTGCCTCTCTAGCCCCGTCCTGGAGGCACCCCACTGGTCTGGGTCGACAATGGATGTTGCGTCCCAGCTGTCTACATGTCAATACACAAGCCAGGGCAGTACAATCTGGAGAGCAAGCTGTTGCCCATGCAGCAGGCTCCCCTTCTCCATGTAGCTGATGAACCCAAAGGAATGGCAGAGACCGATATGGTTTGGCGCCGGCAGCGCCTCAGGCTTTGCCAGTCAGCTCTGAACTCAATGTAGGACGGCCTTCGCGACTCCAGCTCCAAATTTTTCCCTGGAGTTTCCTCCCAAACCCTTCTCTATGAGTGGGTATAGTCACAAGACAGCTGAGGCTTGAAATAAGAATTTTCCTTCTCATAGATGAGCTGCCAACCACAGCTGACGAGCCCCATCTACTCGAAGTGATTGGTTTTAAGGTGCCAGCAACCAGTCTTTGCCCCATCGCCAGTCAGTAGAAGCTATTCTCCTGGGCTTGGTAGCTGACCCACACGTGAAGGCCAGGAGCTGGACTTGATTGTCAGAGGCTATTTGAGACGCACGCCATTGGGAGTATTTAATAGATAGTGGGTGCTTGCCCCCACTATGACAACATTAAGAATCCAGTTCATATATATGTACTTATCCAAATGTCTTTTTAAATGTTGCTAAAGTATCTGCCTCATCTGTCTCCCCCATTTTCACTGGCAGCTCATTTCACATACTGTGCGTAACACTTTCTGCGATCTGGAGTTACTTGTATTAACATACTCTGTTCTGGGAGAAACAAGTGTGTGCACATTCACAATTTTACATGTCATACATTTTTTGACACTAATTTGAGTGGGGTGAGCTTCCCCACCATCCCATCCTGATAGATGTCTTTTTGAAATCTCAGGACTTTTGCACAGTTCATGTGTTTCAGATTATAACCTCTGTTTCTATTTCTCTGGTCACAGTCTGCAGTTGTGTGTTGGACTTTTGTTTGGCATCAGGACACAGATAATGATGTCATATCACATGCATTGTCTGTAGTTATGATGAAAGGTTGAACTTATCTGTTAAGGAACAAAGTATTGTTTTTTTTCATTTACACTACTGTCTTTGGAAAACTTGCAGGTAAAGTTTTTAATTATGTGCACCTGATAACCACCAGAATAAACATATTTTCACCAATTTATTGTGAATTATCTGATTGGTTGCTTATGCTACAAGCCACACCTGCTTAATACACTAAAAAAAAGGGCAAAATCCTGTTTCTTAGCAATCATTTTCTTTGACATCTGACTCCAAACTGTGGAAAGCAACAAAGGGCAAACAAATGTACTGATTCATAAATCCTGCAGACCTCCTTGGCGCAATTTCATTGTATATTGGCATGGAGGGTTAGTTTGACATAGCTAATTCCAAGATTTTAAAAGCTATCTTAAGACTTTTTCATTATAAACAAATTCTAGAAATGAGGAAATTTGAGAGAGTCATTGACTTTGCTCATATAGATAGCATCTTATTCCTGGCAAGTATAATTTAGCAACTCTAATTTAGAAGTTTTTTTGTTTATTTTTAAATAAGACAGTTGTCTAGATAGTTTTTGATGGGGGGCACGATGTGAGCCTATACAGCTGGGGTATAGAGGTTTCTCTGGCTGTGCGCTATGCAGACGGGGACAGCAAAGAGAAGAGTTAGCAGGACCATCACAGAGGCTGCTGAACAAGTCTCCGGATAGCTATGGATCAAGAGGTGTGACACCTGGACCAGTGCTGCTGGGACACAAGCCAGGGCCAGATCAACCCTGGCTGGGTTACCTGGACGAGGGTGTCTGATGTTGAATGATCCAAAATACCTGATGACATCACTGATGATGTGTCCCAGTGCATTCTGGGATCTAGCTCAGCATCCTTAATTTTTAGACTAATGTTGTAATAATAAAATTAAACATAGATCATAGATCATAGAGCACAGTAGAGGCCCTACAGCCCACAATGTTGTGCCAGCCTTTTAACGTACTCTAAGATCAGAATCAGAATCAGAATCAGAATCAGAATCAGAATCAGATTTATTATCACCGGCATGTGATGTGAAATTTGTTAACTTAGAAGCAGCAGTGCAATGCAATACATAATCTAGCAGAGAGAGAAATAATAATAATAAATAAAAGAAAACTAATAATAAATAGACAAGTAAATCAATTGTGTATATTGAATAGATTTTTAAAAATATGCAAAAAACAGAATGATCAATCTAACCCTTCACTCTTACATAGCCCTCAAATTCTATCATCCATGTGGAAATGTAAGAGTTTTGAAAGATGTAAGAGTTATTAAAAGTCCCTAGTGTCCCCAGTCTACTACCCCTGGCTAGACATTGCATACACCCACCACTCTCTGTGTGAAAACATACTTTGGATATCCTCTCCATACTTTTGTCCAATCACAAATGTGGACCATAGATTTCAATGGGAAATAGAAAAGGCCTGTCAAAAGGACAATGTTATGATAGTGATAGGAGATTTTAACAGATTTTAACTTGATTGGGAAAGTCAAGTTGGTAATGGGTTGCAAGAGAGTGAGTTTGTTGAATGCCTACAAGCTAGCTTTTTTAGAGCAGTTTGTCATTAAGCCTATGAGGGGATCAATTATACTGTATTGGGTGTTATGTAATGAACTAAAGGTGATTAGGGAGATTAAGGTGAAAGAACCCTTAGGAGCCAGTGATCACAATATGACTGAGTTCAACTTGAAATCTGATAGGGAGAAAGTAAAGTCTGATGTAGCAGTATTTCAGCGAAGTAAAGGAAATTACAGCGGTATGAGAGAGGAGTTGGCCAAAATAAATTGGAAGGAGATGCTGGCAAAAGTTACAGCAGAGCAGCGATGGACATGAGTTTCTGGGGAAAATGAGGAAGGTGCAGGACAGATATATTCCAAAAATGAAGAAATACTCAAATGGCAAAATAATATAACCATGGCTGACAAGGGAAGTCAAAGCTAATGTAAAAGCAAAAGAGAGGGCATACAACAAACCAAAAATTAGTGGGAAGATAAAGGATTGGGAAGATTTTAAAACCCTACAGAGAGCAACTAGAAGAATCATTAGAAGGGAAAAGATGAAATATGAAAGCAAGCTAGCAAACAATATCAAAGTGGATCGTAAAAGTTTTTTCAAATCTGTAAAAAATAAAAGACAGATGAGAGTGGATATAGGACCACTAGAAAATGAGGCTAGAGAATTAATAATGGTGGATATGAAGACGGCAGATGAACTAAATGAGTATTTTGCATCAGTCTTCACTATGGAAGACACTAGCAGTGTGCCAAATGTTGGAGAGTGTGAAGGAAGAGAAGTTAGAGCAGTTACTATTACAAAGGAGAAGGTGCTCAAAAAGCTGAAGGACCTAAGGGTACATAGGGTTCACCCAGGCCAGATGAACTGAAAGAGGTAGCTGTACAGATTGTGGAGGCATTAGCAATGATCTTGCAAAAATCATTGGACTCTAGTATGGTACCAGAGGAGTGGAACATTGCAAATGTCACTCCACTCTTCAAGAAAAAGGAAGCCAGTAGAAAGGAAATTATAGATCAGTTAGCCTGACCTCAGTGTTTGGGAAGATATTGAAGTCAGTTGTTAAGGATGATGTTATGGAGTACTTGGTGATACAGGACAATATAGAACAAAGTCAGCATGGTTTCCTTAAGGGAAAATCCTGCCTGACAAACCTGTTGGATTTCTTTGAGGAGATTACAAGGAGGATAGATAAAGGGGATGCGGTGGATGTTGTATACCTGGACTTTCATCAGGCATTTGATAAGTTGCCACATGTAAATCTGCTTACCAAACTAAGAGTCCATGGTTTTACACGAAAGCTACGAACAATGGTTAGTGCATTGGCTGATTGGTAAGAGGCAGTGAGTGGGATTAAAAGGATCCTTTTCTGGCTGGCTGCCAATAACTAGTGGTGTTCTGCAGGGGTCGGTGTTGGGACCGCTTCTTTCTGTGCTGTATATCAATGATTTAGATGATGGAATAGATGGCTTTGTTGCCAAGTTTGCAGAAGATATGAAGATTGACGGAGGGGCAGGTAGTGTTGAGGAAACAGGTAGGCTGTAGAAGGACTTGGATAGATTGGGAGAATGGGCATGAATATGGCAAATGAAATACAATGTCTGAAAATGCATGCTCATGCACTTTGGTAGTAGAAATAAGTATGCAGACCATTTTCTGAGTGGGGAGAAAATCCAAAAAATCTGAGATACAAAGGGACTTGGGAGTCCTTGTGCAGAACAGCCTAAAGGTTAACTTGTAGGTAGAGCAGGTGATGAGAAAGGCAAATGCAATGTTAGCATGCATTTCAAGAGGTCTTGAATACAAGAGCAGAGATGTGATGCATAAGGCACTACTGAGGTTTCACCTTGAGTATTGTGAACAGTTATGGGCCCTTCATATAAGAAAAGATGTGCTGGCATTGGAGAGGGTCCAGAGGAGGTTCACAAGGATGATTCCAGGAATGAAAGGGTTATCATATGAGGAAAATTTGATGGCTGGGTCTCTCGCTGAAATTTGGAAGGATGAGGTGGGATCTCATTGAAAGCTTTTGAATGTTGAAAGGTCTAGATAGAGTAGATAAGGAAAGGATGTTTCCCATGGTGCGGGAGTCTAGAACAAGAGGGCACTCAGGATGGAAGGGCGTCTATTTAAAACAGAGACGTGGAAAAATTTCTTCAGCCAGAGGTCGGTGAATTTGTGGATTTTGTTACCACGTACAGCTGTGGAGGCCAGGTTGTTGAGTATATTTAAGGCAGAGATTGACAGGTTCTTGATTGGACACAACATCAAAGGTTATGGGGAGAAGGCAGGGGAATGGGGTTTAAGAGAGGAAAGAAACAATTAGCCATGATTGAATGGTGGAGCAGATTCGATGGGCCAAATGGCTTAATTCTGCTCTTATATCTTATGGTCTTAAATACTTTGATTCTAAAATTATGTTACTTACCAGAGTATTACAGAAGTATTTATCACTGGGGAAAGGAATTTTCCACAATAAATTACAATAAGAAATACATATATATAAATTAAATTAAGTTGTGCAAACAGAGAGTAAAAAAATTGAGATAGTGTTCATAGATTCATTTTCCATTCAGAAATCTGATGGCAGAGAGGAAGAAGCTGTTCCTAAAATGTTGAGTGTGTGTCTTCAGGCTCCTGTACCTCCTGCTTGATGGTGACAATGAGAAGAGGGTGTGTCCTGGGTGATGGGGGTCCTTAATGATGGATGCTGCCTTTTTGAGGAATCACCTTTTGAAGGTGTCCTCAATGTTGGGAAGACTAGTGACCGTGATGGAGCTGGCAGGGTATACATCTTTCTGCCGTTTTTCTGATCCTGTGTAGTGGCCCCTCCATACCAGATGGTGATGCAACCAGTTAGAATGCTACCAATAGTACATCTGTAGAAATCTGTAAGAATATTTGTTGGCATATCAAGACATATCTCCTGATGAAATACATCTGCTGTCATATCTCCTTTGTAATTGCATCAATATGTTAGACCCGAGATGGATTTTCACAGATTTTGACATTCAGAAATTTGAAACTTCTTTGAATTTGGAAGCTCATCCTTTCCAATGCTGATTCCTTAATGAGGATGGTGTGTGTTCCCTTGACTTCCCTTCCTGAAGTCCACAATCAGTTCCTTAGTCTTACTGATGTTGAGTACAAGGTAGTTGATGTTGTGACATGACTCACCAATATTTGAGAGAGAGCTAATACAAAATGTATTTATAATGAAGTAAATTTGGCTCTGTCCAGTTGTGTAGGTGAAAACAATTCAATATTACTTTACAGAAAATGCTGGAGGAACTCAGCAGATCATGTAGCATCTACGGAGAGCAATGAAGAGTGACATTTCAGGACTTGATGAAGGGCATGCGGCAGAAATATTGGATCTTTATTGCTCTATATAGATACTGCCTGACCTGCTGAGTTCCTTCAGCATTTTGTGAGTGTTACTCTGGATTTCCAGCTTCTGCTGAATCTCTTGTGTTTGTCAATATCAATATCAATCTATTAATCCTAATGTCATCTGTTTTACGTTAAGACAGGGCCCACATTACCACATCAGTCAAAAAAGATTACAGGCAATTTTCTCTTGACTAATCCAGATATGGTAGTGAGTGAACATCACAGACACTGCCTCCATTCCAAATCTGACACATTCCTTTGGTGGTACAAAGTAGTCACATAAGGATGGCTTATTAACTAGAAGAAAAAATCATTTATTTGCAATAATGTGATAAATTAAATTATTTTTTGAAGTCTCGATTGGAAAATGCATGTAGCTATGTGACCAATCTATTATGGACTTGTTTTTTTTTTCCTGCATGAATGTAGAGGCAATGATGAATGATGAGGATGTACATTTATCATGGGTTTGGAGAACCGACATTGCTCTAGAGAAGGATGAAGCAGACAGTTAAAACCTGCCCAGTGAATACACATCTCTGTGTCCAAGAGATGTTTTTATTCAGGTAGCAGCATCACAAACAATACTAAAGATATAACAGGGATATTGATTTCTGTTGATACTGCAGGTGATATTTAAAGAATGTGGGAATGTTTGGAGATGTTTCTGAAAAATGCTCCGTTGCTGGCAGAGGGAATTGATTCAAAGAGTTATATGAAAAGTCAATGCGGATGACATCAGCGCACTGCATATAATGGATGATAATGGATTGTGGGCCTGATTTTATACCACTTGACATCACATTACGATACTTGCACTGAATAAATGTTAACCTATAATCTCTTTAGTAGAAATGGCATTGTTTGTCTTCACTAGCATTGATTATTTTCAATGAATACTCAAACAGCCTCCACACCCCAGAATCGTTGTTCGGCTCTTCATTCTGAGAGATTGATTTGATCATATTCAACTATGAACTGAATTGCAGGCATCTCGAAGCCTAGCTTGCATACATTATACTTTCATTTCAAACTCTTTCTATTTCCAATTTTGACACTGGAACTGCTGCTCAGCTGACCTCTGCTCTGCCCCCTTGACCTTTGACTTGGAGAAATATGACCAGCGGCAGGGTGAGGGGTAGGAAATTAATCGGAGTGCCGCATGTTAATTGCATAAGAGATCAGCAAAGAATTCATCACCTCAGTCATGGCCAATGCTTCTCTTTGACCTTTTCTCCCACAAGGCTTTTGCTTGTGGTCACATCTGCAGCTTTCCTATGTTTTCTCTATAATTATTCAGAATCAAACCTTATTAATCAAGTTGATCCTGTATTTTAAATGGAAATTGCAGGATTAATACAAGCATCTATTTCATCCTCAAAATCTGGATGGATTTAGCATGAAATCTAATTGGAATACAAAAGAAGGATGTTAGAAACCTAACTGAATTAGAAGCTCTGTACTTGCCTACAAATTGATACTCCACTGGGGTATTCCATTCTAAACAAAATAACTAGTCTAGGATACCCTCTTATTTTGCCAAAATATAAATTTATAAATCCTCCAATGTTTGTAATTTGGATTCCTCTTACTGTTTTAATATTGAGTTTAGGAACAGCTGGTCAGTTGAAATTTTTATTTACCAGAACTATTAGGAGAGTTTGAACAATTTCACTGCTCAGAAACACTGAGAATAAACATGCAGTTTGTTTAATGGGTTCATTAAAACTTTTTCCTCTATATTTCACTTTAGGTTCCAACATTATGGTATTTAATAGGTTCATTCAATAGAAAACCTTTTAAAATATTATGATACATATCGTCATGGGCATTTTTTTGAAAATTTTCATTCTAAAAAGCATTATAAAAAAATAGGTAGCAGAAAACAGCGCAAGCTTTCACTAAAATTGAAACACTTTGAAATATATATTTTATATATGCTGTAGTTTGCCAAGAGGATTTTTCTGGAACTACAAAGAGGCCAAGTTTGTAAAATGTAACTAGCTCCTAAAATAATCTTTTTACTTTAAACATGATGTGTGTAAAAGCACTCCCCCATCCTTCCAAGTTATATAAACCAGTCTGTTATGATAATATTAGAACATAATAGTTTAGTCAAAAAGCAATTCATCATTAAATGCTTGGGAAATGTTCATATGTAAAAAAAAATGTAACCCAAACTTCATCTCAGAAACCCGAAACTAACTTAATTGTACTTTACATCAGGGGTTCCCAACCTTTTTTATGCTGTGGACCAATATCACTAAGAAAGGGGTTGGTGGACCCCAGGTTGGGAACTCCTGTTTTAAATAAATGATATTTGGAACTAATTCTTATAAAGTATGCTTTGGAGAGTTTTGATTTTAACATGGTTTATAATTTCCCCATCAGTTCACAGAATGGAAGTTACAAATTGCATTTAAATTAAACAGATGAACCAGACGTTTCACAATTAATGGCATCTGCGGATCGGACAGGATATCACGTTCTGCCACCCTGGCTTTCGATGTGCCATGTGTTACCAGCCTTTACCAAATTTATAAATGAAATGAGGTACCAGACTAATACTTACAGTGCCTGAGCATTACTGGAACATTCTGGGCATGACTAGCCACTATTCTGTAGCTAACTAGAATTAGTTCAATTTTCTATAACATTTTAATTTTTTGTAAAAGTTGTAAGATTCACATTAATGATGGATGGATTAATCATATTATTCCCATATGTCTTCTGTTTTTTTCAGTCTCTCCTTGTCATCCCCACACTATCACAATGTCACTGTGTTTTTAATAGCATCCAACAAACTTTTAAGGTTTGGAAGATATGGACATCCATCCTCACACACAAGTTATGCTGATAATTCTGGACACCTCACAAACACTTGAAAAGCCACCAAACTGCCACTTCAGATGATTTATGATGTCATTAATGTCAAGCTATCAGTGGACAAGAGCAGAAGAGGCAACAGGAAAGCTGGGTAAAAACAAATAGTTTTGATTAAATTCAAGGACATTCAGTACAGCTTTCAGCTAAAAGCATTTATCATCCAAAAGCAGTCGGAGCTTTTATCCCAAATGTACACTACAATGCTTCTGATGTTTCTGAACAGCTGTGACTAAGCTGACTTCTTAAAGAAAGCAGAGTATGCTTGTTGTGAACACAACCCCTCTTAGTGCATTTGTTTTCCTTAATGTGAACACTGTGCAGTTTGCAATTTCTTCAGACTTTTAAACCTGTTTTTTGTTTGAGATGCACAATATATAACGTTAGTTCTCACCCTGGATTATGAAGAACAATCAAAACAGAATAGTGACAAAGAGGGCATTGCATTTTCCCAAAACAAATTAATTAAGGCAAATAACATCAGCTTCTCCATTCTTAATGACCCTTTGCGATTGATCGCGGCTATATCATCTGGAGATGAAGTCATTCAATTTGAAAGGCAATGTTACCTTCACTTTATGATGCACAGAGTATAATTTATACCTCGGTGATCAACTGCCAAAAAAGAAAACACCTCCTGGTTCTATCATCGTTCAAGTACTTCACTGCCGATAACATGCTTTGGGACATCCTAAGGTCATGGAAGGTGCTTGAGAAATACAAGGCTTTTACCCTCTGTTGTGCAATGCCATGGACCCGCAGTTCTTGCATACCTTGTTCATTTATTAATCTGTCATCCATCTCATGCTGTCTGTATAATGCCCAGCCCACTGCATTGACAGTGTGAAAAATTAAAATCAATGTTTCTATTGATACTGAATATTATTAAAGGATAATAAATGTGTGTCATTCAGCTTAAGGTAATAACTCAGTGTTAGGGTTCCCTCAAGGTTTACAACCTCCTGAATTGAATTACTACTTTAAAGTGTTGGACTGTGGTGTAGAATTGTTTTTTTTTGTAGTATAACTTGATTTTGCTTACTTATGAGCCTGCTCTTGGACTGCTTGTCCAAGTGCCACCAGGGAGGAGGCTACGTAGCATCCACACCAGGACCAAATTAGTTACTTTCCCAAAGCAGTGAGGCTGATCAACACCTCCACCCACTAACTCCACCACTACTTTATTTTTTTCTGTCGATCGCCTTATGTACAGCCCAGTGTCACTTTATGGACATGCAATCAATCGATGTAGATAAGCTATCTCATGTATTTATTTTTATTGTGTGTCTTACTATTATTATTAATTGTGTTCATTATCTTTTGTTTTTTGTGTTGCATTGCATCTGGAGTAACAATTATTTAATTCTCTTCTACACTTGTGTAGAGGAAATGATGTTAAACAATTTGAAATCTTAAATATAATTACCTATATACATATTTGAATTTTTATTTAGAGATACAGTGTGAAACAGGCCCTTACAGCCCTTTGAACCGTGCATTGCCATCAACCCCTGATTTAACACTAGCCCAATCACATGACAATTCATAATGACTAATGAACCGACTAACTGGTACATCTTTGGACTGTGTGTGGAAACCGGAGCACCCGGAGAAAACCCATGTATTCGATGGGAAGGTCAGACAAACTCCTGATGGGAGAGGCTGGGATTGGATTCCAAACTGTGACCATCAAGATGTCATGGCGTTGCACTAACCCCTAACCTACTGTTCAGTGAATTTTTCAGTAACCACAGTACAGCCTGCTATTTCTCTGGAAATCTGTTAGCATTCATTATTTTATGGGATAATTGTTCTCACTGGATTTTGTTTTCTCTGCTCAGAGTATGAGATGACCATGACTGTCTCTTCCTTTTCTTTCTTTCTTTTCTCGGTTCCACCTTCTTGTTCATTTCCTGCTCTTGTAACACCTAATGATTGTAAGTGATAAATCTTATGCCTCATTCCTGACTTCCGAAAAACCTTTGGATCACAAAAGTGTAAGGACCTAACAAAAGCTCTCTGGCCAATATATGTACACTGTAAGATATTTGAATAAAAAATAGTGGTTAGAACTTTGGCCTGGACACCCTCTCTTCCGCAGACTTGATCAAACTTTGCTAATTCAGCTTGCAAACTGTCTGTAGATTATAAAATGAAAGACTGGTATAAGAATGTTGAAGGTATTCACCTGATATTGCACTCTGTTTTTAGGAAGATGCAGGCTGACCTTTCCTCACTGAACATACAGGGCTCCTCCACGGAAAGAGTTAAGAGCACCAGGTTTCTGGGAGTGCACGTAATGGACAATCTCACCTGGTCTCTCAACACCAAGACAGCACAGCAGCATCTCCACTTCCTCAGGAGACTGAGGTGATCGAGCGCCGCCCCCCTCCCCACCTATTCCAAACAAATGTTACATGAGCATCATTGAGAGTGCCCTGACCAGCTGCACCACTGTCTGCTATGGGAATTTCAAGGCATCTGACCACAAGATCATAGAAAGCATTACAAGGACTGCTGAGGGAATTATTGGGATCTCTCTTCCACCTATCAGAGATATTTATCAGGAGCACTGTGTTTGCATAACCCTGAGTATTGTCACTGATCCCTCCCATCTGTCCAACAATCTCCCCCCTCCCACCATCAAGCAGGAAGTGCCATAGCATTAGGACAAGAACTGTCAGGATGGGAAACAGCTTCTTCCCTCAGGTCGTAAGGCTACTGAACTCCCTGCCACTCTCAGTTCTCAACAAGTATGAAGCATTAGTAGCATTTTACTATTTACTTTTTAACGTACCATAAATGCACTTTATTATTTGTTAATTTATTTGTGATAATATTACTTTATGTGTTATGTGTGTGAGTTATATATACTGTGCTGTGCACCTTGGCCTGGAGGGACGTTGTTTCATTTGACGGTGTATGTGTGTATGGTTGAATGACAATAAACTGAACTTGAACTTGTGAAATAATGGGAACATTAGCTTATTACTATAACCATGTTAATGGCACTAGAATTGAACAGATTGGAGATTCTAGGCCATGATGCAGCCAGTCAGAATGCTCTCAATTGTGCCCCTGTAGAAAGTTCTAAGGATTTGAGGGCCAACAACAAACTTCCTTAATCGTCTGAGGTGATAGAGGCGCTGTTGTGGCTTTTTCACCACTCAGCTGGTGTGCACAGACCACGTGAGATCCTCCGTGATGTGGATGCCAAGGAACTTAAAGCTGTTTACCCTCTCAGCACAAGATCCATTGATGTCAATAAGGGTCTGTTGGTATTGTGTTTTACACCTTGGCCCTGGAGGAACACTGTTTTGTTTGTCTGTATTCATGTGCTTGGTTGAATGACAATTAAACTTGAACTTGAATTTGAAGTCCTGACAAAATCCCTGTAAATTTTCTTTGTGCTCTTTCAAGCTTATTGAGATCTTTCCTGAGGTAGGTGACTGGAACTACACACAGTACTCCAAATCATCAGTTTTGGTGTGGCACTGTAACTTAGCATGACGGTATTGTAGTGCCAGTGACCCGGGTTCATTTCCACTGCAGTTTGTACATTTTCCCCATGACTGCCTCGGTTTCCTCTGGGTGCTCTGGTTTCCTCCCGCAATCCAAAGATATATGTGTCAGTAGGTTCATTGTTCTCTTAGGTGTAATTGAATGACAATAGACTGAATATGAACTTGAAATTTAGGTTGAATTTTGAACTTTGAGCTTGGCATATACCACTTATAAATTCCTTAGCATTACCTTATCCGAAGATCTGTTCAACATGCAAGTGCCATTGCAAAGAAGGAACTTACTTTCTACTTTCCTGGAAGTTTGCATGCCATTTAAAATGTTGCCAAAACTTCTATGCAGTAGATGCACAGTAGAGAATATTCTGACTGGTTGCATCACAGCCTAGTATGAAAACGCCAATGCCCAGGATTGGAGATGTCTACAGAAGTGGTGGTTACTGCATGGTCCATCACAGGAAAGGCCCTCCCCACCATTGAGCACATCTGCATAGAGCACCGCCTCAGGAAAGCAGCATCCATCTTCAAAGCCTCCTACCATCCAGGCCATGCCCTCTTCTTGCTACCTTCAATTAGGCAGGAGGTACAGGACCCTTAGTTCCCACACCAACATGCTTAGGAACAGTTATTACCCTACAACCATCATGCTCCTGAAGACTTCACTCACCTCAATGTTGAATTAACTTTATAACCTATAGACTTACTTTCAAGGACTCTGCAACTTGTGTTCTCGGTACTATCTATTCACTTTTTAAAAATTTTTTGCACAATTTGCTTCTTTTGCAAATTGGTTGTTTGTTGATCTTGATTTATGGATGGTTTTTATAGCTTCTGTTGGTTTCCTTTGCTTTTTTTTCTGTAAATGCCTGCAAGAAAAAGAATCTCAAGGTAGTATTTGGTGTCATATATGTACTTTGATAATAAACTCACTTGAACTTTGACAAACTTTAGAACAATGAGAAGGGACTTGAATAACATACACAAGATTAGGTGAGGTTTATATAATGTGGGTGTGGGATAAATTTATTTTTATTTAGAGATACAGCACGGGAACAAACCCTTCCGTCCCAATGGCCCCACATCACCCAATTACATCATGTGACCAATTAACCTAATAACCCGTACATCTTTGGAATGTGGGAGAAATGTGTGGTAATATTTTGTTTTATATGCTGTGAGTGATATATGTTTTGTGGGTGCACCATGGCCCGCAGGAACTTTGTTTCATTTGGTTGTATATATGTACAATCAGATGACAATAAACTTGAACTTGAACTTGAACTGTAGTGGACATTGATAGCTTCTTGATTAATAAGGGTGTCAAAGGTTACGGGGAGAAGGCAGAAGAATAGGGCTGAGAGGCATGATGAAATAGCAGAGCAGACTCGATGGGCTGAGTGTTCTAATTCTGCTAAATGCCTTATGGTATTATGTATGGTCTTATTTTTATCTATTGTACTTCTCTCATAACCTTTAGTGATGTCTGACAATACTTACATTGGCTAAATTTCACAGTGATCTTTCTTAAGATTCAACTACTTCATACACAAAGAATATAAATTAAACAATTAGCAATAATAATTAAATGTGCAAACCAGTAACATCAAATATTGTAACACCATAAGACATAGGAGCAGAATTAAGCCGCTCGGCCCATCGAGTGTTCTGTTATTCCATCATGGCTGATTTATTATCTCTCTCAAAACCATTCTCCTGCCTTCTCCCCGTAACCTTTGACGCATTGACTAATCAAGAACATATTAACCTTCATATTAAAAGTATGCAATGACTTGACTTCCACAGCCACCTGTGGCAATGAATTCCACTGATTTGCCACCCTCTGGTTAAAGAAGTTTCTCCTTATCTCTGTTTTAAATGTACATCCCTCTATTTAGAAGCTGTGTCCTCTGGACTTAGACTCCCCCATGATTGGAAACATCCTCTCCATGTCCACTCTATTTAATATCCAAGAGAGATCCCCCTAATTCTTCTAAACTCCAGCAAAATCTGCAGCATTCCCAACACAAAGCTATAGAGCTCAGAAAATGCCACAATCATTGTAAACGAGTGGCCTTTTTTTCCCAATCACATCAGCAAAGAAGTACAGTACAATGTGTTTATGGTTGAAGCCAAGTTACTTTGCACATTTTGTGAGATTGTTCAGATGTGGAAATCACATAGATGCGATACATGAGGGACTGAAGGTTTGGAGATAAGTGGTGTGCAGGCTGTAACATCTGGTCACAGCAAATGAAATAGAATCACTTTATAGACTTTCAAACTTGCTCTCAAGTTGCATTAGCAGCAAAACAGGGGAAGAAACAGCACTCTTTGGTTCCCCCACTTGAGACATCAATCACACTCGAGATACTACCTTTAAAAAGTGAGCTGTAGGCAAGAGTCAGGGCTATTTGATGTCATCTGATTGTGCTTTAGTAAGAACCTTTTAACATCCTAGCTTGTAGTGTAATAAACATTTATTAGAACAGGGGGTTCAAATGACTGAACTTGAAAGACCAAGGGGAGATTCCTTCAGCATGACACAGCAGGTGGCCTGTGCTCAGGATTAAAACCCAGCCTACAAATCCCCATTTCAGCAGTTCCTCTACAATCCTCTTACTGTTTGTCTTTTATATGTCAGTGAGTTGTTATGTCTCAATGCAAGATCTTAGACCACATTTCTTCTCCATTCTGATGTCTGGGCTGAACTCTTACTTTTACACATTGAGTTGCTGCCACGTGATTGGCAGATTAGATATTGGCATTAACGAGCAGGTATACAGGTATGCCTAGTAAACTGGGCACTGAGAGTATTTTTCTTAAGACTATGGTTGGAAGGAATAGGTCGAGAATTTGGCTGGAGTTGCTGTCTGTTTGCTACACAGGTCGTGTGGCGGACATTCCACTTACAATCATGCACGGCTTCTGTCTCCACATCAAACTTAAGGTCACAGAGATTACAGTGGGGGAGTGAACTTCTGAGATCATGTTGCAAGGCAAAATATAAGGGTTCAAGTTTATTTCTCATCTGTATATTGACAGTGAAGTGCGTTTACAACCGAATAGTTTTCTGGGGGGGGCAGCCCGCCATGAATTTCAGTACAAAACATAGCATGTCCACAATGTTCTGTAGAACAACACAACCAACAACAACAACAGAACAAAACAAGATTACAACAGCAGAATAGTGTAGATGTGATGGTTAGTATGACACTATCAGAGTTTGGAGCATCAGAGTTTGAAGTTCAATTCCGGCATCCTCTGTAAAGAGTTTGTACGTCCTCCTCATGGAATGTGGTAGCTCCCTGCAGGTGCTCCAATTTCTTCCCACAATTCAAAAACGTACAGGTTAGGAGGTTATTTGGTCATTGTACAGCAAACTGTCCCGTGATTAGGCTAGAGTTCAATAGGGGGGTCGCTGGGCGATGCATTCAAAGGGCTGAAAGGGCCTACGTATCTCTAAATAAACCAATAAATAAACAATAAACACAAACACATGTGCACACACACACACACACACACACACACACACACTCATTCTTCTTCTTCGGTTGTCCATCGAAATCCGATGACGATATCTACTCCTTTAACGGTGAGATCTCTGCTGACTATACAGTCCTATCCTGGAGCCACAAGCTCTGTTGCAGGTGGGACATGTCTATGTGGTAGTGGTGGCAACCATGGCTGCATTTCTCCTGGTTCTCTTCTGCTGTCTTCTGGTTGTTCTTTCCATCTCCAGAATACGAACCCCGTCCCTACACAGCTGTCGCCAGGTGGTACGGTCAGCAGCAACCTCCTCCAGGTCCTCGGGTCTGATCTTGCACTTCCTTAAAACATTCTTCATCTGATCCTCATAGCGCTTCTTCGGCCTTCCAGCTGAGCGTCGACCATGATGTAGCTGGCCGTATAATACTCTGCAGGGTAGCCGACATGGGGCATCCTTATCACATGCCCCAGCCACTGCAGCTGCCGCTGGGTGATCATGGCCTCAATACTTGTGCAATTGGTCTTTACAAGTATTTCAGTGTGAGGCACCCGCTCACGCCAGGTAATTCCCAGGATGCGCTGGAGGCAGCTTATGTGGAAACGCTCCAAGGACTTGATGTGACAGCTGTAGGTTACCCAAGCTTCACAGCTATAAAGGAGGGTGGTGACACAGACTGCTTGGTATACGGCGACCTTTGTGGAGGGTAAAGGCTCCTGTTCTGAAAGACTCTACGCCGGAGTCTCCCAGAGGCAGCTGATGCCTGTTTAATGCAGCTCTGGATGTTGTTGTCAATGCCGCTATCCTCAGAGAGAATGCTCCTCAGGTATTTGAAAGATGGCACTACTGACAGCTTTTCATCACCAACAGTGAAGGCAGGTAGAGTGGGTGGGACACTGGTACTCCATTGGCAAAACACCTCTATCTTGGTGGTAATGACAGTCAGCCCCATCCTGCTGTACGCTCTCACTGCCACAGCAAGGACAGTCTGAAGATCCTCCGGAGGATGGGCCACAAGAGCACAGTCGTCTGCATACTGCAGCTCCAGGACACGCTCTCTACAGAGTTTGGTGGTTGCGTGGAGCCTCCTGATGTCAAAGAGGTTGCCATCTAATCTGGCGTCCACTGCCACACAGCTGCTGTCTTCAATCTCATTGTGGAAAAGCTTGGTAACACACAAGAGGAAGATGTTAAAGAGCACTGGTGCTAGTACACACCCCTGCCTCACCCCTGTGCATACAAGGAAGGGCTCGGAATCTTGTCCTCCTATGGTCACCCGAGCAGTCATTCCATCGTGGAACTGGCAGAGGATGTTAAGAAATTTATTGGGACAGCCAAACCTGAGGAGGACATCCCATAAGAGCTCTCTTTGCACAGTGTCGAATGCTTTGGAGAGGTCGACAAAGGCCATAACCAGGTCCTGATGTTGCTCCTGGCACTTTTCCTGAAGCTGCCGCACTGTGAAGATCATGTCAATCGTGCTCCTGTTCTTCTTAACTCCACATACATACATACACACACACACCACACTCAGACATATACGCACAGACAGACAGACAGACACACACACACACACACACACACGCGCATACACACACACACACACACACACACATGCCCTTCCGTTCTCCAGTCAATGGACCTATATCTCCCTTCCATCAACTCCCGTATGGACCTCCGGGCCTCTGGGCTTCCACACTTTGGAGGCACTAATCCTTCAAGCTAAACTTGGTTACAGATACTTATGTAAGCTGAGTGCCCAAAGTGGCAGGACAAAACAGACACTAAACATACATACAGAGGTAAATACTTCACTAAAGTATGCACCCGGGCCCTTTCTACTGCAGCACACCTCCACTGTCTACCGTTTCCATGGCACCCTCTGGTCTACGGCAACCCGAGAGGAACAGAGACCTCATGGTTACTATGTGCTAGATTTAAACCCTACTGCTGCTGTGATATCATTGGCTAAATGGAGGTGAATGGGATGTGCTGCAATGGTCCTTACACAGGTCAGCCCAGTCCACACCTCCCACCTGGAGTGGCTTTCAGTGAGCAGGTAAGTCAAGGCACTTCCTGCAAGACCAGTGGCCTCAGATTTGGACCAACAGATCTTGGGCCTCTGACTGCGCCAGGAGAGTCACAAAGAATGATGATCCCTATTCAGAAGAGAGCAGTAATCATGCCTGTGTACAACAGGACCAGCGTTTTTGATGAAGGACGCAGTCAAAACAATGAATCACTTTCTCTTGTAGGTAATATTTGATGTGATGGCTATCTCGTATGTTGTCTTTTTTGGTTCAATATTTCCAGAAATTTCCTACTTGTTATTTGTCTCTATAACATTATTTCACTCAGTTATTAGATACTACAACTTTAAGTTGAGTAATTGCCTTCTACTACCTGCAAGGTTTGTTACTGTGCAAATAATTCACTGTGCAGTGGTCTTACATTACATTGCTACTGTGCCAAGTCAAATAACATTGCAATAGATTCTATATCACTGTACTTGTGTATTAAGGGATTTATCCATCATACCACAGTTATTGCATCACTCTTGCTTTGGAAAACATTATAATACAAAGACATTCAGGAGCCAATAAAGCTGCAGTTCTTTCAAGTTCAAGTTCAGGCTATTGTCATTCTAAGATACACATGTATACAATCAAATGAAACAACTTTCCTCCCAACCAAGGAGCACAACACAGTACATATAACTCACACACATAACATATATAAAGTAATATTACCATAAATAAACTAACAGATAATGAAGAGTATATATGAGACAAGTTAATAAGTAAACAGTATAATGCTATTGGAGCTTCGTACGTGATGAGACCTAAGTAGTGACAGGGACTTTACGGCCTGGGGGAGGAAGCTGTTTTCCATTGTGACGACAAACCAAGTTATCAGAAGATTGATGCTGATGAGAGAGATAAGAGAGACAATCGAGAAACATTCAAAATGCTAATAAGAGAGAAGAGAGAGATCAACAAGAAAGAAACACACTTCAGAATATTGACAGACCGGTTGCTTTGAACCTGAACGGTTTGAATTTTGATGGATAGGCGATACCCCAACAGGGGGTTAAAAAGAACAGGTTCGCTAAGGCACGACACACACCACGAGATCACGAGATAACGAGACCCTGGAAGAGCGGTGTGCCCCCACAAGTTGGTAGGAGTTTGGAGGTCTGGTCATGGGAACCAACCATAGACGCACAGGGTAAAAAGGTACAATCGGCCGGAACCTGGTGTGTGTGTCCGCCCTTGCCTGGGTGCCGGGTTCATCGCGGAAGAACAGTCGTATCCGGATCGGAGGGGTCACAGTCAGTGACCACAGAAGACATTAAAATGGTTCGCCTGAAAGCTAACTGTGAAGAACATCAAAGGTTTGTCTGAATCAGATTTGCATATTCTCTCTCTCTCTCTTTCCAATGGCACAACAGCGATTACTGCGAACTGTACTAAGCTGAACTGAACTCTGTGTCACTTGAGACTGATCATTTTACCTCTAGACTGTGATAGAGCTTGATTGATTCCTCTTACCCTAGTTCTGTGTACATGTGTGTTTTATCATTGCTAACCTGTTGCATTTATATCCCTACGATTAGAGTACTGTGTTGCTTATTTCTGTAATAATACTTTATTAGTTTCTGTTAACCAGACTCCAACTAAGTGGTCCATTTCTGCTGGTTTGGCAACCCAGTTACGAGGTACGTAACACCATCCTAACAGTTCTTGTCCTAATACTATGGCACCTCCTGCCTGACGGTAAGGGGTTCAAAGAGATTATTGGATGAATAGGAGGGATCACTGACAATGTGATGGGCCTTGTATGCGCAGCGCTCCTGATAACTTTCAAAATTGTTACCTCATTGTCTTGAGTAATTGATACATTCTGTACCCTTCAATAGTAAGCTAAATACTGCTTATGAGATAGAGCCTATCTATAAGACCCTCCCCCCCCCCAATATATGTCATTTTTGTTTACTTACTACAGTTCTGAATAGCAGGAAAGATTACACCTTTTGAAGATTTCCTCAGTGGTGGGAAAGATTGTGCCTGTGGTGGTACTGGTTGTGTCTATAACTCTCTGCAGTCTCTTGTGATCCTGCACTTTGAAGTTCCATATAGTTAGAGGGTGAATCTTTTCCTGGTAATCAAACCTCCAGTAAGTTTAAAACAATGCATACCTCTCACACACACAGGCCTCCCAGGACAGGCCACCACCGGACCTGTAATCTTCAGCCCCGGACTCTCAAACAGTCAGTAGGCTTCCATTTCCAGGACAGAAACACAAAATACTCTGCAGATGCTGGGGTCAAAGCAACACTCGCAAAACACTGGAGGAACTCAGCAGGTCAGGCAGCATCCATGGAAACAATCAGTCAACGTTTCGGGCCGGAACCCTTCGTCAGGACTGATTGTTGACTGATCGTTTCCACAGATGCTGCCCGACCTGCTGACCATCTCCAGGACAGGCTGGGTCTCCAGTCCTTGGCCCCAGACTCTCAAACTCGCAGACATAAGACTTGCAATTTCCAGCCTCTGGCCCGGACTCGCCCTCTGTCTATGTGGAACTCCAAAACACAGCAACTCAAGGGGCTGCAGAGAATTATAGACATGATGGGCACAACCCACCCCTTCACTGAGGATATCTGCAAAAGGTGGTGTCTCAAGAAGGTAGCATCCATCTTCAATGACTCAGAGGATCCAGGACATACAGTACCTGCTTCTCATTACTGACACTGGGGATGAGGCACAGTGGCCTGAAGACATACTCACAATTTAGGAATAGCTTCTTCCCTTCCACCATCATATTTCTGAAAAGTCCCTGAACCCATGAACGCTATTTTATTATCCCTTTTTAGACCATAGGACCATAAGACATGGCAGCAGAATTAGGCCATTCGGCCCATCGAGCAGCCTTACAGATCCATCTCGACCCCCTTTTCCTGTCTTTTCCCCATAACCTTTGATGCCTTGACTAATCAAGAAACTACCAAACTCTGCTTTTAATCTGCTTGGCCTCCTTTGACATCTGTGGTAAAGAATTCCAAAGGTTCACCACCGTCTAGATCAAGAAATCCTTCCTTTTTGTTGCACTCCTTGCTTACTTTGTAATTTATAGTAATTTTTACATCTTTGCACTGCACTGCAGCTGGAAAGCGACCCACTTCACAACTTCAAAGTTCAGTTATAACAAACCCGATTCTGACTCCGATATTCGAAAAGGGAAGTGGTTTACAATGAAACACGTGCATGAGAACATTTGTAATATTATCCTCAGAGAATAATAAACAGACACTCGGAATGTAAAATGTAACATAGTTTACAGAAAATAATCCAAACATCTGGTTTAATACATGAGTTTTTAAGTGGATGAGAAGTACATGGGAAAACAATGTTGGTTCTATAACTTGATGAAGTTTTGTCAAACAGTGGAGTGCTGTGGCATAGAGCAGCCAGTGATAACATAAACAGTTTTCTCAAAGTTTCAAGGATATTTGCCAAATCTCAAGCTTCATTTACAAGCAGTGGATCAGGGAGAAAGACAAAAAAAAAAATTAAATGACATCTTTTTCCCAGGGATGAAATGTCTAACACCAGAGGACATGAGAAGGTGTAATTTCAAAGCAGTTGGGAGAGACAAGTTATTTTACACAGTGTTGTGGGTGTCTGAAATGTGCTGCCTGGGGTCATAGTAGAGGCAGAAACAGTAAGAGATTTTAAGGGACATTTAGATAGGCACATGAATGTGGGGAAAATGGAAGGATATGGACAGTGCATTGGAAGAAGATTAGTTTAGTTGGCCATTTGATTACTAATGTGATTGATTCAGCACCACGTTATGGGCTGAGGGCCTCTTCTTGTTCTGTACAGTGATATGTTATTTGACATGAGAATAAAACTTTAATGCAAACTTAAATCAAAACTAACAGAAAAAAATGCACAGAACTTGAGAGGTTCTGGTACATTAAGGTATTTAAGACACACCAGTTGGAAGAGCACAGAGAAAGTTCACAAGGGTGTTGCCAGGACTGGAGGATCATAGATACAGGGAAAGGTTGAATAGGTTGGGATTTTATTCCCCAGAATGTAGGAGATTGAGGGCAGATCTGATGGAGGTATACAAAATTATGAGAGGCAAAGATAGGGTAAATCCAAGCAGGCTTTTTCTACTGAGGCTGGGTGAGACCACAACCAGTGGTCATGGGTTAAGGGTGAAAGGTGAAATGGTTAAAGGGAAACATGAGGGGGAACTTATTCACCCAGAGTATGGAATGAGCTTCCAGCAGAAGTGATGGATGTGGATTTGATTTCAACATCTAAGAGGTCTGGATAGGTATATGGATGGGAGGGATATGGTCCAGGTGCCGGTCGATAGGACTTGGGGACTTGGCAGGATTATAGTTCGGCATGGGTTAGATTGACCAAAGTACCTATTTCTGTGAGTCTAGTGCACTATGAATCTAATTGATTAACTTCTTACTTGTTCTTACTGTTTTCCCTTCATAGTGATTCACATACATAAATTCTTCCATTGGAGACGTGCAATATTTTTCCCTTTCCCAGAGTACAATCATTATCTTGTTGTCATTAGAAATAAAGATTAAGTATAAACCTTTTCCTGTTCCCTCCATTCCACCTTTGGTTGCAAAAAATATGTACTTCCAGGTACTCTGTATAAAATCAAAAGATAAAAGATGCATTTCCTTTCTATAATCTCATCCAGTCGATTATCAGTAAGTTTCCAATGCAACCCACACAAAATGCTGGAGGATGTCAGCAGGTCAGGCAGCATCAATGACGAGGAACAACCAGATGATGTATCGGACCGAGTCTCTTCTTCAGGACTGGAAAGGAAGGGGGAATATGCCAGAATGAGAAAGTTGGGGCAGGGAAAGGAGAACAAGCTAGAAGGTGATAGGTGAAGGCAGGTGGGTGGATGGGGGAGGTGATAGGTGGAAGAGGCAAAGGGCTGAAGAAGAAGGAATCTGATAGGAGAAGAAGGTTGACCATGGGGTAAAGGGAAGGAGTAGGGGTACCAGTGGCAGGTGAAAGGCAGATGAGGAGAAGAGAAAGGGTGAGAGGCGAGCCAGAATGGGAAATGTAATTAGAGAGAAAGAGGCGGGGGTTTAGAGTTCCCCAGTTTTGGACCACTCTTCACTGTTTAGCTTTACCACTTCATCCTTGGAAGAAATACCTTCATATACCAAGTCCCTAACTTCTGGAAATACCTCTCTCCTCCCTTTCCTCCTGGAATCGTTGGATCATCAATCACATCAAATCCTTATATCTGGTTCAATACCAATGATTTGTTTTTGCTGCAGAAAAGTTAAGGTCATAAAAAGGTAGGATCGAGAATGTGGCCCGAGTTCAGAAGAATGGTGGGCGGGGCGGGGGTGGTCTCATTAAAGCCTACTGAATAATTAAAATGTATAGATTGAGTGGACAGACTGAGGATGTTTCTGATAATGGGAGATTCTAGGACCAGAGAGCACAGCTCCTGAGTAGAAGGACGCCCCTTTAGAACAGAGATGAGACGCAATTTCTTTAACCAGAAAGTGGTGAATTGGTGGAATCCATTCCCTCAGATGGCTGTAGAAGCCAATCATTGGATACATTTAAAGCAGAGGTTGATAGGTTCTTGATTAGTCATGGTGTCAAAGGTTATGGGGACAAGAGAAGTAAATCAGACATGATGGAATGCAGCAACAGACTTGATGGGCCAAAGGGAATAATTCTGCTCCCTTGTCTTGTGCTCTTATGGTCTTATTCAGCCTCAGAAACCTGCCCTCCAGCATTCGGCAAGCTGATGGGTGATTCAATCTTGGCCACTAGTTTCCCAGCCTCTCCCTCACTCCCTTCCTGTCAGTCTCTGCCCCCACAGCCCTCTGAGGAAATGAATTCCAAACACCACCTCTGGGAGAAGCAGTTCACTGAACTTGTAAAATGTGAGGCAATCTTTTTGTAATGCTTTGAGAAATTGATCCAATTCAGCAAAATATAAACTATTCAGTAAACGTGGAGCCTGCCTGTCGGCAGGAATGAAGCTGGGTCAAAATATATAAGTAAAGGAAATCAGAAATAAAATTCAGGAAGTAGATGCCATGTCAAGCAGTGCTGATGGAACAAAAATGATTGTTTCAGATGCCAGTCAGACAGTGGAGAGATTAAAGATGCAACAATTTATCTCTTCCTCTACCAGCTCAACGTTTTTGTTTAAGTATAGATTTTCATAAGTCCCACTGAATGTCTTTATTTTCATGTAAATGTCTGCAAGAAAATGAAGGTAATATATAGTGACATATAGGTAAACTCAGTAGCCACTTAATTAGGTACACCTATACACCTGCTCATTAATACAAATATCTAATCAGCCAATCATGTGGCAGCAACTCAACACATAAAAGCATGCAGACGTGGTCAAGAGGTTCCGTTGTTGTTCAGTCTAAACATTGGAATGGGGAGGAAATGTGATTTAAGTGATTTTGGTCATGGAATGATTGTTGCTGCCAAATGGGGTGGTTTGAGTATCTCAGAAACTGCTGACCTCTGGGGATTTCCACACATTACACTGTATAGAGTTTACAGAGAATGATGCAAAAACAAACCCAGTGAGCTCTATGGGAGAAAACAATGTGTTAATGAGAGGTCAGAGGAGAATGGCCAGTCTGGAGCAAGCTGACAGGAAGGTGACTCAAATAACCTCGTGTTACAACGGTGGTGTGTAGAAGAACATCTCGGAACACACAAAACTTCGAATTGGATGTGCTACAGCAGCGGAAAACAGCAAACAGACACAGTGGCCGCTTTATTACAGTATATAATACCATAAAATATAGGAGCAGAATTAGGCCATTTGACCCAGCAAGTCAGCTCCATCATTCCATCATGCCTGATTTATACCCCTCTCAACCTGATTCTCCTGCCTTCTCCCTGTAATCTTTAATGCCCTAACTAATGAAGAACTCTTCTATCTCTGTCTCAATGCGTCCAATCACTTGGCCTCCATGCCTGTCTGTGACAACCAATTCAACAGATTCCCCACCCTCTGGCTAAAGAAATTCCTCTTCAATCTACTACCGTTAGACCTACAGAAAGAGTACTCCTGTTTAATAATAATAAATACTTCATTGAACCTGAGTGGAAAGTTCTTTAATACTAAAATTTAGACTGTAATACATAAATTAATATAAAATATAATAAGAAATAGCATACTGATTAAATTACAAAAACACTGCAAAAGGAGAGGAAAAATATTGAGATAATTTTCATGGGTTCTTTGTCCATTCAGGAATCTGATGGCGGATGTAAAGAAGCTGTTCCTGAAACATTGAGTGTGTGTCTCGAGGCTTCTGTACCTCCTCCCTGATGCTAGCATTGAGAAGAGGGCTGGTCCCAAGTGATGGGGGTCCTTAATAACGGATGCCGCCTTCCTGAGCCATCACCTTTTGCAGATGTCCTTGATGCTGGCAAACCTATTGCCCATGATGGAGCTGCTACTTTGTGTAGGTTTTTAAAAAAATGACATAAACTGTTATTCTCCCAGCAGTTTTCATAAATTCTTGTGTAAGGTTGTATCACTTCTGGTTCTGTCATGGTATTATTAAGCATGAACCAACTTTTAGAATGATAAGACCATAAAGCTTAACGTAAGAGCAGAATTAGGCCATGCAGCCATTGAGTCTATTCATCATTCTATTATGGCTGATTTGTTTCCCCTCTCAACCTCATTCTCCAGCCTTCTCCCCAGACCCTTTGACACCCTGACTAATCAAGAACCTGTCAGCCTCTGCCTTAAATATACCCAATAACTTGGCCTCCACAGCCGTCTGAGGTAATGAGTTCCACAGATTTACCACAGTCTGGCTAAAGAAATTCCTCCTCATCGGTAAATGGACATTCCTCTATTCTGAGGCTACTGCACCAGGCTCTGGGAAATGTTATACCCCTTGTTATTGTTGGTGCAAATTACAAGGCCCAGTAAAGATAGAGCTACTATAAACTGTGACGGTGAGATCTAGTGAAATAATGAGTATAAATGTTTTGTGCATCAGCTATTTCTGATTTTCAATTATCCAAGACTTCCTTGAAATTGAAGACTTTTATTTTGCCCAGGTACAGCTTCATGTATAACAAACTTCAAAGAGACAGAGCAGACAGCAAATGATAACGTAACAGGCACGTACCTCCAGGCTCAAGGACAGCTTCTGTCCCATTGTAATAAAACTATTAAATGTTTCTCTAGTATGGTGGGCACGTGGCCAAGTGGATAAGGCGTTCGACTAGCGAGCTGAGGGTCGTGATTTTGAGCCCCAGCCAAGGCAGCGTGTTGTGTCCTTGAGCAAGGCACTTAATCACACATTGCTCTGCGACGACACCGGTGCCAAGCTCCATGGGTCCTAATGCCCTTCCCTTGGACAACATCGGTGTCATGGAGAGGGGAGATTGCAGCATGGGCAACTGCTGGTCTTCCATATGACCTTGCCCAGGCCTGCACCCTGGAGAGTGAAGACTTCTTCCAGGCGCAGATCCATGGTCTCGCAAGACTAACGGGTGCCTTTATTATGGTAAGATGACTCTTGACCTCACAATCTACTTTGGTAAGATCTTGAACCTTATTGTTTACCTGCACTGCATATTCTCTGCTGGTGCACTTTATTCTGCATTGTTATTGTTTTCAGAATCAGAATCAGAATTAGGTTTAATATCACTGGCGTACGACTTGATATTTGTTGTTACGCAGCAGCAGTACAATATAATACCTAATAATAAAAACTATAAATTACAATAAGAAATACAGTATGTATAAACAATTAAATTAAATAATGAGGTGGAGTTCATAGGTTCCTTATCCATTCAGAAATCTGATGGCTGAGGGAAGAAGCTGTTCCTGAAATGTTGACTGTGTGTCTTCAGGCTCCTGTACCTCCTCCTTGATGGCAGCAATGAGAGGAAGGTATAGCCTGGGTGAAGGAAGCTGCCTTCCTGCAGAATGGCCTTTTGATACTGTTTTACCTTGTTCAATGCACGGTGTAAAGATCTGTGCTGCATAAACAGCAGGGAAGACAAGCTTTTCACTGTATCTTTACATGTAAGAATAATAAACCAATCCCAATTCCATTTAGTGGTCTATTTATTAATGTGGCTCAAGATTATTTGAAATTGTCAGGAGTCATTGAGACAGAAGTCTAAGAAGAGACTTGGAATTAAGTACAACGGCCTTGAATTTTGCTTGGTGCTCTGATGAGAACGTGTTAGGGAGGGTATGAAACTGAAACCTTGGGGGGAAGAAAAACTATCGTTGAGTAGCCTTGCAAAAGCCAAGCAGTGATGATCACTCAGGCTTCAACTGAAGAAACTCCTATTATGCCTGAAGCAGTGAAGCAGTGGTTAAGTCATCTGTTCCGTGCTTCCATAACTTGCTAGTCAAAGTTATTGTGCAAAGCAAGAGCAGCACCCTCACACCTCAGAGCCTACTTTCCAGCTCCGTACTTGAAGTGCTATAAGTGCCTGCAATATCCTTAGCACCTTAAAGAGGCTATGGTAGAGAATATTGTGGAGAGGTAAACAGTACCCTATAATTAATTAAAATGAATGTTCCTTGAATTCAGTATTTTGCAAAGTGTTTTTTAATTGAAATGGCGTTGTGCGGCTGTAACAACAAACAGCAGAGATCTGAACGATGGCAGCAGAGAGAAAGTCAAAGGAGACACAGCGTAAGGGCTGAAGAATATATATTGTCAATCTTCAAAGTAAGTTTATGATACATGAGAGCTGCACTTCTGAAAGGAGGAACCTCACAAAAGCATCTCCAACTTGCTCACCTCTCATATTAATCATTAGATAGCTAACCATCGATAGGCTGATGTTCATGCATTTGAATGCACATGTGTGTCTCTATATCTGTGACACTGACTAATTGTTGCCAGTTCTGAAATAATAGAAGTGTCTTAAAATGTCTAAATGTAATTTGTTATATAAACAGGGAAAAAATGCAGTGGGAAAGAATTTCCATAATGGGGATGCAGAATCTCCTATTAAATTTACGCATTGTGGTTCTTACAATGGAGTAGAATACTTTAGGAAACCAATTTAATATTTGCAGTTTTCAACTCTTTAGAACAGATTCAATTATTAAAGAAATGCAATTAAAACAATTGCTATGTCAGCAGGTTTAAATAGTGTGCGTAACTTTATTCTACAATAATTGGCAACTCAGAAACTGCGCTGAATGCATAATTACTTAAAAAGTAGTCCTGATATTGAAAAGAGAAATCTATATTTTGTTGGGGTGGTTTTCAGTGTCACTCAATATCTTCATCTTATGTTCTCTCCGTATCGGCACAGAAAGCGGGTGCCCTCAAAAACATATGCTCAGTGGGCCATCTTATAAGGCAATCCTGTACACATGCTCTTTAATGCAAAATATATCTAATCAGCCAATCATGTGGCAGCAACTCAATGCATAAAAGCAGGCAGACATGGTCAAGAGATTCAGTTGTTGTTCAGACCAAGCATCAGAATGGGGAAGAAATGTGATCTAAGTGACTTTGACTGTGAAGTGATCTGGGGAATTTCACACACAACAGTCTCTAGAGTTTTACAGAGAATGATGCAAAAAACAAAAAAAAAACACATCCAGTGAGCAGCAGTTCTGTGGACAAAAACAAACAGTCAATGAGAGAGGTCAGAGGAGAATGGCCAGACTGGTTCAGACTGACAGGAGGGCGACTGTAACTCAAATAATCACACGTTACATCAATGGTGTACAGGGGAGCATCTCTGAATGCACAACACATCAAATCTTAAAGAAGATGGGCCTAATAAAGTAGTCACTGAGCATGTATGATTGCAAGATGTAATAGCCTGTGCAACATTTCAAAACTCATTAAAACACCTTGTAGGGTTTTATTTGTCTGTTCAGTGTTCTGTTTATACAGAGAAACAGAACCATTGGCAGAAAACACTTTGATAGCAAGAGTGCAAGAAAAGGCAGCAGGAGGCCTTTCAGTCACTGTGACCACTGTACTGTTCAGTAAAACTTATGGCTGACTATTAACCTTGATTTCCTTGCAATCTAAAAACTTATTGGCACAGGATAGATGGGCCAAAGGGCCTGTTTCTGCGCTGTAGTGCTCTATGACTCTATGACAGAATAACAGCTAGGCATGGATTAGATGGGCTGAAGGGCCTGTTTCTGTGCTGTAGTGCTCGGTGACTCTGTGACAGAGTAATGGTTTGACACAGGCTAGATGGGCCGAAGAGTCTGTTGTGCTCCATAAGCTCCATCTGCTTATTCTCTTCCATATAGCTAGTAGATTGGTCAAAGCAATCTATAAACAAATTCAAGTCCAAATAAGAGTTCAGTCAGGGAAATAAACCCAGATAGAGTCTTTAGTGCAGCATCTAGATCTGACATCACTTATCAGACAACAATGAACAGAATAACCATACTGAGACTATTGTTCGTGGATATAAAATAAGCAACCAGCACTCCTTAAATCAACTGTACACATGTATACCACCAAACAAAACAACATTCCCCCAGACCAAGAACACAGTAAACATAACTCTCACAGTACATGAAACTCCTGCCTGATCCTGCCAGATCCGCACAGAACAGAGAAATTGACAGCACATTACAGGCCCTTTGGCCCACAATGTTGTGCAACTTAGACCATAAGGCACAGGAGCAGAATTAGGCCATCTGACCCATCGAGTCTGCTCCGCCATTCAATCATGTCTGATCCTTTTTTTCCATCTCCTCTTCAACCACGGTACCCGGCTTTCTCCCCGTAACCTTTGTCGCCATGTCCAATCAAGAACATATCAATCTCTGTCTTAAATACACCCAACGACCTGGCCTCCACAGCTGCATGCGGCAACAAGTTCCACAGATTCACCACGCTTTGGCTAAAGAAATTTCTCTGCATCTCTGTTTCGAAAGGGCACCCCTCTGTCCTGAGGCTGTGCCCTCTTGTCCTAGACTCTCCCACCATGGGAAACATCCTTTTCACATCTACTCTCTCTACGCCTTTCAACATTAGAAAGGTTTCAATGAGATTCCTCTTCATCCTTCTGAATTCCAGTGAGTACAGACCCAGAGCCATCAAACAGTCCTCCTTTGATAACCTTTTCATTCCTAGAATTATCCTTGTGAACTCCTCTGGACCCTCTCCAATGCCAGTACATCTTTTCTAAGATGAGGGGCCCAAATCTGTTCACAATACTCAAGGAGAGGCCTCACCAGTGCCTTATAAAGCCTCAGCATCACATCCCTGCTCTTGTATTCTCGACCTTTTGAAATGAATGCTAACATGGCATTTGCCTTCCTCACCATCGACTCTACCTGCAAGTTAACCTTCAGGGTGTTCTGCACAAGGCTCCCAAGACCCTCTGCATCTCAGATTCCTGGATTTTCTCCCTGTTTAGAGTATAGTCCGCACATTTATTTCTACTACCAAAGTGCATGACCATGCAATTTCCAACATTGTATTTCATTTGCCACTTTCTTGCCCATTCTCCTAATTTGTCTTAGTGCTTCTGCATCCTATCTGTTTCCTCAGCATTACCTGCCCCTCCACCAATCTTCGTATCATCTGCAAACTTGGCAACAAACCCATCTATTCCATCATTTAAATCATTTATATGCAGAATAAAAAGAAGTGGTCCCAACACCAACCCCTGCGGAACACCAGTAGTCACTGGCAGCCAACCAGAAAAGGATCCTTTTAACGATAGGGTCTTTTAAGAGACTCCTGGATGGCTACATGGAGCTTAGAAAAATAGAGGGCTATGGGTAAAGCCTAGGTAGTTCTAAGGTAGGGACATGTTCAGTACAGCTTTGTGCGCCAAAGGGCCTGTATTGTGCTGTAGGTTTTCTATGTTTCTATGTTTCTATTCCCACTCACTGCCTCCTACCAATCAGCCAATGCTTTAACCATGTTAGTAACTTTCCTGTAATACCATAGACTCTTAACTTGGTAAGCAGCTTCATGTGTGGCATCTTGTCAAAGGCCTTCTGAAAGTCCAAATATACAGTACAACATCCAGTGCATCCCCTTTATCTATCCTACTTGTAATCTCCTCAAATAATGTCAACAGGTTTGTCAGGCAGGATTTTCCCTGAAGGAAACCATGCTGACTTTGGACTATCTTGTCCTGTGTCACCAAGTACTCCATCACCTCATCCTTAACAATTGACTCTAACATCTTCCCAACCACTGAGATCAGGCTAGCTGGTCTATAACTTCTTTTCTGCTGCCTTCCTCCTTTCTTAAAGGGTGGAGTGACATTTGCAATTTCCCAGTCCTCTGGCACCATGCCAGAGTCCAATGATTTTTGAAAAATCATTTCTTATGCCACCACAATCACTAATGCTACCTCTTTCAGAACCCTAGGGTGCAGTTCATCTGGTCTGGGTGACTTATGTACCTTTAGGTCTTTCAGCTTTTTGAGCACCTTCTCCCTTGTAATAGTAACTGCACCCACTTCTCTTCCTTCACACACTACAACATCAGACACACTGCTAGAATGACAAAGAATTTAGTAACATCTGTCATTATGTGCCCTGTCTTATGACATGGGCGATTATTATCTCATGACCATGATTGTCCTTGGCAAATTTTTCTCCAGAAGTGGTTTGCCATTGCCTTCTTCTTTACAAGATGGGTGTCTCCAGTCATTATCAATACTCTTCAGAGATTGTCTGTCTGGCGACAGTGGTCGCATAACCAGGACATATAACGAGTATATTACCACAAATAAGTTAACAAATAATAAGGTGCATTTATGACACAAGTTAAAAAGTAAACGGTATAACGGCACTGGTGCTTCAATGCCATTTGTGGCATTCTGGGTGGTAGCAGGGAATTCAGTAGTCTTACGGTCTGGGGAAGGAAGCTATTTCCCATCTTAACAGTTCTTGTCCTAATGCTACTGTGCCTCCTGTCTGATGGTAGAGGGTCAAACAGATGGTTGGATGGATGGGAGGAATCATTGACAATACTATGGTCCCTGCATATGCACCACTCTTAATAAATATCTAGAATGGGTGGAAGAGAGACCCCGGTGATTCTCTCAGCAGTCCTCACAAATCCTTGTAGGGACTTGGGATCAGATATTTACAGTTCAAAACGATTTTTGCATGAATGTGCCTTCTGGTCTAACATTGATTCACTAATCCACTGCTATTAACTTTGCCAAATCCTGCCATGACCATGACTGCTTCAGGGATAATCCATTGTTGTTAGCTCTACCCAAACCTCCTTGATGACTTTGCCCCGGGGATAATCCATTCATTGCCTTTGACTCTACCCAAAAGACCATAAAACATAGGAGCAGAATTAGGCCACTCAGCCCACTGAGTCTGCTCCACCACTCCATCATGGCAGATCCCACATCCTACTCAACCCCATATACCTGCCTTCTTGCCATATCCTTTGATACCCTGATTGGTCTGGAAAGTGTCAACTTCCACCTTAAATATACCAATGGACTTGGCCTCCACCGCAGTCTGTGCAGTGCCTTCCACAGAATCACTGCTCTTTGGCTAAAAAAATTCCTCCTTACCTCTGTTCTAAAGGATCACCCCTCAATTTTGATGCTGTGCCCTCTAGTTCTGGATACCCCACCATAGGAAGCATCCTCTCCACATCCACCCTGTCTAATCCTTTCAACATTCAGAAGGACTCAATGAGATCCTCTCGCATTCTTCTAAATTACTCTGAGTACAGACCCAAAGCTGCCAAATGCTCCTCATATGTTAACCCCTTCATTGCCAGAATCATCCATGTGAACCTCCTCTGGACTCTCTCCAATGACAACACATCCTTTCTGAGATATGGGAACCAAAACTGTTGACAATACTCTTAGTGTGGCTTCACTAGTGTCTTATAAAGCCCCAACATTATCTTCTTGTTTTATATTCTACTTCCCTTGAAATCAATGCCAACATTGAGTTTGCCTTCTTTACCACAGACTCAACCAGTAAATTAACTTTCTGGGAGTCTTGCACGAGGACTTCTAAGTCCCCCTGCACCTCTAACATTTGAACTTTCTCCCCATTTAGATATTAGTCTGCACTATTCTTCCTTTTACGTAAATGCATTATCATACATTTCCCAAAACTGTATTCCATCTGCCACATTTTTGCCCATTCTTCCAATTTGTCCAAGTCCTGCTACAATCGCATTGCTTCCTCAAAACTGCCTTCCCATCTACTGCTGCCAACTGCTCCCAGCCCTGCCTTGACACTACTGTCCCAGGGATAATCCGCTGCTGTTAACTGTACCCAGCCCTGCCTTGACACTACTGTCCCAGGGATAATCCACTGCTGTTAACTGTACCCAGCCCTGCCTTGACACTACTGTCCCAGAGATAATCCACTGCTGTTAACTGTACCCAGCCCTGCCTTGACACTACTGTCCCAGGGATAATCCATTGCTGTTAACTGTACCCAACCCTGCCTTGACGACTACTGTCCCAGGGATAATCCGCTGCTGTTAACTGTACCCAACCCTGCCTTGACACTACTGTCCCAGGGATAATCCACTGCTGTTAACTGTACCCAACCCTGCCTTGACACTACTGTCCCAGAGATAATCCACTGCTGTTAACTGTACCCAGCCCTGCCTTGACACTACTGTCCCAGGGATAATCCATTGCTGTTAACTGTACCCAACCCTGCCTTGACACTACTGTCCCAGGGATAATCCGCTGCTGTTAACTGTACCCAACCCTGCCTTGACACTACTGTCCCAGGGATAATCCACTGCTGTTAACTGTACCCAACCCTGCCTTGACACTACTGTCCCAGGGATAATCCACTGCTGTTAACTATACCCAACCGTGCCTTGACACTACTGTCCCAGGGATAATCCACTGCTGTTAACTATACCCAACCCTGCCTTGACCACTACTGTCCCAGGGATAATCCACTGCTGTTAACTGTACCCAACCCTGCCTTGACCACTACTGTCTCAGGGATAATCCACTGCTGTTAACTGTACCCAACCCTGCCTTGACCACTACTGTCCCAGGGATATTTTTCTGCTAAAAGGAAGAAGAAATAAAGATGTGAATAGAAAAAAGAGCTTCGTGAACAAAACGCCGATGACCAGTTCTTACATGTGTTAATGCGCTGTGGTTTATGCTTGAGTAACTGCCGGTTTGTGAAAGAATTGAACAGCTTTGATACTGTTGGGACAGAAAGAAATATAGCTTAAGATACTGGAATGACAGGACCTTGGCTCCATATCCACTCTGAAAGATAGTTTTACCCAATGTCAGCGAAGTGTGAGCTGGAACTTAACCCAAGTGTTTCCAAATCCAAGGTAAGAGGGTTACCAGCTAAAGCAAGCTGTCAAACCTATGTGTACTGAGTCAATCGTATCATATGAGAACTACACAGTAAATGTAAAACAAAATAATTCTTATCATTATTAAACATATGTAACACTCACTTCGCTTAGCGGCTTAGTATAGTGGGTGATAACCCCCTGCCTGGCCAAAATTAAGAAATCTCGTTTGGGTGGATGCTACGCGATGTGTCCCCTGTTACAAATCAGTACCCCAAAATAACAAACAGTATACAATATGTGACTAAACAATTAAGCTATATAACTCTTACTTTGAATATATGGTTAGTAGAGAAACAAAATATAAAAGAAAAAGGGCCCAAATCTTATTAAACAGTCGGTGCACACGAAGTTGGAGCTCACGTAGTTCAGTAGTCCTTCTTCCACCAGCAGTCTCCTCCGAGTGTCTCCGACCTTCGGACCCCCGTTCTGAGTCCACCCCATCCAGCGGTCTACCAAATCTCTCCATTCGTGTCTTCTCTCTTCATCTCTCTCTCTCCCTCTGGCAAAAGCCCGCGAAATCAACTGCTTCCAGAATGACAAAACAGGGCAACAAACTCCTGATTGGCTAACCCCTACATGCCCAAGCCCCATTATCTCCAGCCATAGCCCAAACATTGCTGCTACAGAAAAACTGTTACCTAAGAAGTGAACATTACATATATAACTGTAAATAAATATAAATATATAAATATAAACACATATAAATGTTAGAGCACAAAACAGAGAATGTCACAGCACAGTTCAGGCCCTTTAGCCCACAATGTTGTGCTGAATTTTTAACCTACTCTGAGGTCAATCTAACCTTTCCCTCCCACATAGCACTCAATTTTTCAAATATCTGAAGTTCAAAGTATATTGAATGGAACACCATGTTAGACCCTGTGTACTGATTCAGTAAATTCTGCCTTGTACCAATGGAGAAGTCACTCTGCAGTTGGAATGGAGACTGGAGCCCACAGTAAACATCTAATATTAAATCCAGGCTGCCAGGTGGATAGAAGCAACCAGTGTAGAACGTCTACCAGTACAAACTAGAAATACCCGAGACCCTCACACAACATTGATGCAAGTTCCAATCTTGACACTGTCTTACATAACTAATGAAGGGGTCAGTACATGTTGAGCAGCAGAGTGGCGTAGCAGGCAGTGTATTGCTCTACAGCACCAGCTGTAAGAATGGGGGTTCAATTCCTGCTGCTGACTGTAAGCAGATCTTTTGTTCTCCTCATGACTGCATGGGTTTCTTCCCACATTCCATTGGTGTACGGGTTAGGGTTGGTGAGGTGTGGGCATGGAAGCTTCGCTGATTTGCTTTGGCATAAAGATTGCATTCACTGTATATTTCAATGTACATGCGACAATTAAAGCTAATCTAGATTTAACTTCACTGAAAGACATGCTTACCTTGAATTCACTTGTTTCTCAAGAATGAATTGGAAAAAAATATCTACTGTTTGATATTTAAATAAAAAAGGAAATTTAAATAGCAGAGCCAAAATGCTTCCTGTATTATATCGGGTGTTCAGGGAGGGGTAGCAACTCTTGTGAAGGGCTCGTCGTGTCTATTCTGGGGCAGCTCACTCACCTTTGATACTCAGCTCTCTCCTGTGGCACATGACGAGGCACAGATGAAATCATGGTCATCCTCCGCAAACAAGGAAGACGCCAGTTTGTGACAACTACTTGTACCACTGGGTCCAGACTTCTGAGGTCTCCCACACAAGTTGTTGCATACAACAGGAAACAAATATCATTATTATAGTAAGTTCTAAAAATTTGATTTTTGATTTTTGTTCAGTCATTTTTCTAAGTCTGTAACATCAAAAGGTTATATACTTCAGGTCTTATGTTAAATAGAATCCACAGATAATGAAATACAAACCAGTCAGCTGATTGTACTTTTGAGCTAAGTTGGGATCTGCCAGCAAAGCAGACGTTCAGAGAGTTACGATTTTAATTTGGATGACTCAGTGAGAATGTTTTGCAAGTCTCGTAAGGAACTCTGAGACCAATTCTGTTCTAACTTCTTTTCCTAATCTGTTCCTGCACTCCCTCCTTCCAAGTCTCAATGCTCCATCAGATTTCTCTCCTCCTTCTCTCACCCCTGTACTCCACAAGCCAACTGCCCTCTGCCCTCATAACCCACCACAAGACCCCCACCCCTCCCCGCCCCGCCACACCAGCTCCATCATGGGCACTCTTCTCCCCAGCCTCCAGGACACCTTCAAAAGACCATGCCTCAAAAAGGTGGCATTTTTCATTGAGGACCCCCATCACCCAGGACATGCCCTCTCTTCATTGCTACCATCAGGGAGGAGGCACAGGAGCCTGAAGACACACACTCAATGTTTCAGGATCATCTTCTTTCCCTCCGCCATCAGACAATGAACCCATGAACATGACCACACTGCTTTTTCCTCTCTTATTGCACAACTTATTTAATTGATAAATGTTTTTTATTCTTATATATATTCTTATTGTAATTTATAGTTTTTATTATTAATTATTGCAATGCACTGCTGCCACAAAACAACAAATTTCACATCATGTCAAGGAGTGGTGAATCTGTGGAATTCTTTGCCACTGGCAGCTGTGGAAGCCAAGTCTTTATGTATAGGCAGAGATTGATAAGATTCTAAATTGATCAGGGCATGAAGGGATACAGGGAGAAGGCAGGAGAAAGGGGCTGAGTGGAAAATTGGATCAGCCATGACAAAACAGAAGAGCAAACTCAACGGGACAAATGGCCAAATTCTGCTCCTGTACCTTATGGTCTTATGGTTTGCCGGTAATATTAAACCTGACGGAGATTCTCTTTCAATCTCTGTGGTGAATTCCCCTACTCCCACAACTCACCACTCCCAAGTCCCCCTCTTCCCGTCTCCCATCACCCTTCACAGGTCCATCATGGTTAAAGTCCTCCCCACCATTGAGCATATCTGAATGAAGTGGTGTCGCAAGAAGGCAGCATCCCTCATCAGGGACCCCACCAGCCAGGACATGCTCTCTTCTCCCTGCTGCCATCAGAAAGAAGGAACAGGAGCTGCAAGTCCCATATCACCAGGTTCAGGAACAGTCATTACCCCTCATCCATCAGTCTCTTGAACCAAACAGGATAACTTCACTCAACTTCACTTGCCTCATCACTGAAATGCTCCCACAACCAACGGACTCACTTTCAAGGACTCTTCGTCTCATGTTCTCAATATTTATTGCTTATTTATTTATTTTTATTATTTCTTTCTTGTTTGTATGCTGTTTTTTGAAAAATGATGAACACCCAAGCTGGTGTGGTCTTTTATTTATTATCTTATTATGGATTTATTGAATATGCCTGCAAGAAAATGGATGTCAGGGTTGTATATATGTAACTTTGTTAATAAATTTACTTTGAACTTTGCTCGCTCTTCTGATCCCCCACCTTGCCCTAGGTCCAAGTCCTGCCAGGCCCTCAGTATCCCCACACCTACCCTCAGCCTCACTCTCTCAGATGCTGAGCAGTCAGTCTTCAGCATAAGCCTCAGCTTTGTACCCCTGTGCTTACAGCTCAACCCGTTCTGGATGCATCAAGATATCGATCTCTTCTGCTGTTGCCTTCACTCTGTTTCGAGGGGCAGAAGGGCCAATTCCACCCCATTTCTCTAAATAAATGAATCAATAAATTAACAAATAATTGGGTAATAGTTTGGTTTGAAACAAAATCACTTTGAAATTTTCTTTTGTTGTGGATTTTCAGATTAGGATTTTGACCTGGGAGCACTTGTTTGGAGCCTATTCAATATTGTTACTATTTATACATAGGCATCCTTTGTAATTGAAACCTCCCATATAATAGTCCTGCAATTTAGGATCTATACTATATGCAAGGACGAATAGAAAGAGATTACACAACCTTGTGTGCATACAAGATAATCAAATTTCTGAGTTCTTCCCAGAAACATGCCAAAGACACAGTGAAATCTCTGTCTCTAACAATCGTCAAACCAGAGTTTTAGGCTCCATATCCTCTGGGATCATGCTGTGCCCAAACAGTGCCCAACTGCCCCCAGACGTTCCACCCTTATTAACAACAGATTTAACTAAAGGCACCTAACCACAAACATCCGTCTCGTTTGTAACCAGGGAGGTGATGCACTGTTTCTCTTATTACTGCATCGGCATTTTGTTTGTTCCTAGAGTGTCAGAGCAACCTCAGAATCACAGACAGAATTACGTTTAATATCATCAGCCTTGGCCTGTGCCTGAAATTTGCTGTTTTATGGCAGCAGTACAGTGCAATCTATTTAAAAAGTTCTACATTTTCATAAGATATATATATATATATATACACACATACACACATAAAAATAATTAGTACAAAGAGACAGCAAAAAAAAAGTGAAGTTGTGTCTATGTTTTGCCATTCGGTGGTGTAGTGGCATCCTCACCAGACTTTGAGGCAAATGGTCCTGAGTTCAAATCCGCCCAGCGCCTTGCACACTTTCCAACCATGCTGGGTTGAGCGTCGAGCTAGCAACTCACTCTTAAAAAAACAAATGGTATAGAAAACGGCAAGGTTGCCACCTGATTAGAAACAAGTGTTCACAGGTTGATTCGTTGTCCATTCAGAAATCTGATGGAAGAGGGGAAGAAGCTGTTCCTGAAACATATAGTGTGTGTCTTCAGGCTCCTGTACCTCCTCTTTAATGCTAGCAATGAGAAATGGGCATGTCCAGGTTGATGGGGGTCCTCAATGGATGCTGCCTTTTGAAGATGTCCTGAATGCTGAGGAGGCTGGTGCCCATGAAGCAGCTGGCTGAGCTTACAACTCTTAAGCAGCTTTTTCCAGTACACTGCAGTGACCCCTCCATACCAGACAGTGCTACAAGCAGCATGAATGTAATAAAGGAGGAGGATGCTGCGGCTTGCTGGTAACGTTCTCACCTTTTAAATTAAGAATGCCTGTAGCGATGCCAATGTACTCTGTCAATCCTCTTTAATATTATTGTATTAATGACTTCTTCCTTTATGCTTGCTTTCAAAAGCCTCATCCGAAAGTTGAAAGTCATTTCTCACAAAGGCTACAAGTTACTTTATATCATCTCATATCTGATCTAGCTTGTGAGTGTTGCAGCCTGCATACGATTATTAAAGTGGATGAATAGTTTCCCAAATCTCATTCGGCATATTTCTACTTCTTCTCAAACCCCTCACCTCTACTGGGGCACAGGCTGCTGACAGCAGCTTGCGAGAGACCTCTGTCCTGGGCCAGTCTTTCAAATTGTCCCCAGGTGTAGCCCATCGAAAATCCCTCCTCTCCCAGGGATGAAGTTTTTTGAGCTTTTGTTGAAGTTTCTGTAGCTCTGGGTTTTTATGGGATGAGGTTGCTAACCCCATACCACAGCTTTCTCTGTGCGTAGGACAGTCTATGGCAGGGATATAGAGTCAAAGAAAAGTACAGCACAGAAACATGCCTTTTAGCCCATCTAATCTGTGCCAAACCATTTAAACTGCCTACTCCCATCGACCTGCACTGGGACCATAGCCCTCCATACCCCTACTGTGCATTTACTGTAAAGGGAGTAAATTGCCATTGTTATTGTGTTAATTGATGCCACTGTTTTTTCAATATCTATAAAACTCTCTGAAAGGACCTGTTCCTGTTAACTGATGTCACTGTGAATGGACAAATACTGACTTGAGTGTTACATTTGGCAGGACAGTGTTAACAAAAACAGTCAAAAGTAAATTTATTATCCAAGTGTATATATATCCTGAGATTCATTTTCTTCAATGCATTTACAGGAAAATAAAGAAACACAATAGAATTTATGAAAAACTATACATAAACAAAGACAAGCCAAGGAGTGACAAAATAAACCAAGATGATTCACAGGAGAGACAAGACAAACCAAGATGATTCACAGAGTAAAGAGACAACCCAAGATTATTCACAGGAGTGACGAGACAAGTCAAGGTGATTCACAGGAGTGATGAGACAAGCCAAGATGGTTCACAGGAGTGATGATACAAACCAAGATGGTTCACAGGAGTAACGAGACAACCCAAGATGATTCACAGGAGTGATGACACAAGTCAAGATGATTCACAGGAGTAACGAGACAACCCAAGATGATTCACAGGAGTGACGACACAAGCCAAGATGGTTCACAGGAGTAATGAGACAAACCAAGATGATTCACAGGAGTAACGAGACAACCCAAGATGATTCACAGGAGTGATGACACAAGCCAAGATGGTTCACAGGAGTGACGATACAAGTCAGGATGATTCGCAGGGATGTTGCCAAACAAAAAAAAATGCAAAGTGTCATACGTAAGAAAGTGGGTTAGATCACTAATATAGTTCAGGGAGAACTGTCCATATGTGCGTGTGGGGTGTAGGGCTTGGAGTAAAGGGGCTTGCTTTGCTGGTACATGAGAATACCTGCAGGTGCTAGAAATCCAAGTAACACACAGGAAGTTCCGGAGGAGCCCAACAGGCCAGCCAGCATCTATGGAAGTGAATACACAGGTGACGTTTTGGGCCGAGACCCATCATTATGTTTTGCTGCTGCTTGTTGCGTTCTGTGTTGTTCTGCTGGGTGTTGTGGATACGATATGTTGCTGCCGGAATGTGTGGTGACACTTGAGGAATGGCCTAGCAGATCCCTCGGTGTGTTTGCTAGTAACACAAATGACACATTTCACTGTTTGTTTATGTGATAATTAAATCCGAATCTCAATCCGTGAGTAGAATTAATAATGTATAGGTGTTACAATTCAAAAAGAAAGGTGAGAATCTGAAAAGAATGCCACAGAGATGGAACAAAATACCAGAGATAGGGAGAGACAAGAACTTGAGGGGGGACTGATGTCTACTATAAGCCGACGGAATCTCACAGCTACCTGGACTATTCTTCTTCCCACCCTGTCTCTTGCAAAAATGCCATCCCCTTCTTGCAATTCCTCCGTCTCCTCCGCATGTGCTCTCAGGATGAGGCCTTTCATTCCAGGACGAAGGAGATGTCTTCCTTTTTTAAAGAAAGGGGCTTCCCTTCCTCCACCATCAACTCTGATCTCAAACGCATCTCTCCCATTCCACGCACATCTGCTCTCACCCCATCCTCCCACCACCCCACTAGGGATAGAGTTCCCTTGTCCTCACCTACCACCCCACCAGCCTCCGGGTCCAACATATTATTCTCTGTAACTTCCGCCACCTCCAACGGGATTCCACTACTAAGCACATCTTTCCCTCCCCCCCTCTCTCTGCATTCCGCAGGGATCGCTCCTGACGTGACTCCCTTGTCTATTCGTCCCCCCCATCCCTTCCCACCGATCTCTCTCCCGGCACTTATCCTTGTAAGCGGAACAAGTGCTACACATGCCCTTGCACTTCCTCCATTACCATCATTCAGAGCCCCAGACAGTCCTTCCAGGTGAGGCGACACTTCACCTGTGAGTCGGCTGGGGTGATATACTGTGTCCGGTGCTCCTGATGTGGCCTTTTATATATTGGCGAGACCCGACGCAGACTGGGAGACCGCTTTGCTGAACACATACGCTCTGTCCACCAGAGAAAGCAGGATCTCCCAGTGGCCACACATTTTAATTCCATGTCCCATTCCCATTCTGACATGTCTATCCACGGCCTCCTCTACTGTAAAGATGAAGCCACATGCAGGCTGGAGGAACAACACCTTATATTCTGTCTGGATAGCCTCCAACCTGATGCCATGAACATTGACTTCTCTAACTTCTGTTAATGCCCCCTCTCCGGTTCTTACCCCATCCCTTATTAATTAATTAATTAATTAATTAATTCCCCCCCCCCCTTTTTCTCTCTCTTTTTTCTCTCTCTGTCCCTCTCACAATAACTCCTTGCCTGCTCTCCATCTTCCTCTGGTGCTCCCCTCCCCCTTTCTTTCTCCCTAGGCCTCCGGTCCCATGATCCTCTCCCTTCTCCGGCCTCGTATCCCTTTTGCCAATCAACTTTCCAGCTCTTAGTTCCGAGTCCCAGCCGGTGTCGACCTCTACCCAAAGGGCAGTTGTTGAGGGTGACGGTGCGTGTTTGGACAGAAGCTGAGTCTTTGGTGACAAGATTTGTGGAGATTAGAACACCTTCTCATGATTCTCTGAGTCAATGGAGATGTTGACTGTTCTAGTTTCCATGAACCAACACATCTGGTAGCATGGTGGTTAACGTCAGAGTATCACAGCTCAGGGCATTGGAGTTCAGAGTTCAATCCCAATGTCAACTGTAAGGAGTTTATCCGTCCCCCATATGGAATACGTGGGTTTCCTCCGCGTGCTCTGCTTTCCTCCCACAGTCTAAAGATGTACTGGTTAGTAGGCTGAATAGCCATTGAAAACTGTCCCCTGATTAGGCTCGGGTTAAACTGAGGGTTGCTGGGCAGTGCATCTTGAAGGGCAGAAAGGGCCTGTTCTGCACTGTATCCCAATCAATAATAAACAAACAAACAAACAAATAAATAGAAATAAACAACTTAAAGAGGAATTTGATCTGGGCACGTTAAATCTTCGTAAACTCTTACCCTACGTTATTTTATGTCACTACGTTTGGAGAAGAAGTTTATCAAGATTTCCTACTTCAGGAATGTCTCAGGCTTGTTCATCCTTAGTGAAAAAATGTACTCAGTTCTGATTAGCGGAAATAATTCAAGCATTATAGATCATTCAAAATTTGTTGAATTCATATAACTGGAACTAGAGCAGCCTGTCAAAAATGGTGAGATGAAATCTGTGGCATATACAATCATAACGAATGACTGAGTGGCTGTCACAATGAACATCTTGATAAACACACATCCGTGTGTGTCACTGAACAAGTGTAGCCATAACAGACAAGGGCACAAACACTGCCAATTTTAGCCGGGCTGGGAAACGAAATTACAATGATCTTAGATTCAAGATTAAATATTGTTTGATGTCATTTCCTCTACACAAGTGTAAAGAAGAACAAAATAATTTTTACTCCAGATTCAATGCAGCACAAAGAACACAATAAGATAAAGAGAGCAGAATAATAATAACAATAATAATGAAATACTCCACTCGCTCCATCACTGAAATGTTCCCATAACCTATGGGCTCACTTTCCAGGACTCAACAAAGCAAAAATTATTGGGAAGATAGAGGATTGGGAAGCTTTTAAAAACCTACAGAGAGCAACTGAAAGAATCATTAGGAGGGATAAGATGAAAAATGAAAGCAAGCTTGCGAACAATATCAAAATGGATAGAAAAAACATTTTCAAGTATTAAAAATAACTAAAAGAGAGATGAGAGTGGATACAGGACCACTAGAAAAAGAGACTAGAGAAATAAGTCAAGGAGATGACAGATGAACTAAATGAGTATTTTGCGTCAGTCTTCACTGTGGAAGACACTAACAGTGTAGCAGGTGTGGAAGGGTGTGGGGGAAGAGAAGTGAGAGAAGTGAGTGCAGTTACTATTACAGGGGTGAACGTGCTCTAAAAGCTGAAAGGCCTAAGAATACATAAGTCACCCTGAACAGATGAACTGCACCCTAGGGCTCTGAAAGAGGTAGCGATAAAGATTGTGGAGGCATTAGTAATGATCCTTCAAGAATTATTGGATTCTGGCATGGTTCCAGAGGACTGGCAAATTGTATGTAATACCCTGGTAAAAGTTTTCCTGCTAATGTAATGGGGTATCTGATGTAATGGTCTTTCTGTAGAAGCAGTGTTTAGGTTACTGTTAGAGATAAGGGATGCTTAGGAATGTGGGCTATCCCATCAGGAGAGTGGAACGGGAGTAGGTTCTAGAGAAGCCTGGGGGGAACGGCTTTGTGACTGACACGGTGTGAGTCTTTGTCTTTGTTTAGTCAGAGATGAAGAGAGAAGATGCTAGAGAGAATGGGTCGTAGGACTTGATCTGGCGGGGAAAGGCAATTCGATAGAGCCAAGGCGCGGAGGTCTGCCAAGGATCAGTGAATATGGCTTTTGAAAGATTTGAGCTCTGACCTGTGCACATTTGACTGTTTAATTATAATGGGCCCCTTCTGTCTTTTTTCTTTCTTTTCTTTATCAACTCTTTGGTTAAGATAAACATTCACAAATATACTTGTTTATAACTGTATGTTGTGCACAATCTGTTATTTTATGCCAATGGGCCATTGCATGTCAGCAATCACACAAACCAGGGTTTGAGTGGGCAAGACATTCCAACCCCATGGATTTGCTGGGACCAAAGTCACATACTCTCTAGACCTACGAAGCCTGAGAAAGGTGGTTTCTCGCCATAGACTCCGGTGGCTGTTAGTGAGGGGCTAACGAGCCACATTTCCAGAGATGCCCATAAAAGGGGTTTCATGCAAATGTCACTCCACTCTTTAAGAAAGATGGGAGGTAGCAGAAAGGAAATTGTAGACCAATTAGCCTGACCTCAGTGGTTGGGAAGATGTTGGAGTCAATTGCTAAGGATGAGGTAATGAAGTACTTGGTGACACAGGAAAAGGTAGGACAAAGTCAGCTTGGTTTCCTTGAGGGAAAATCTTGCCTGATGAACCTGTTGGAACTTTTTGAGTTGAATACAGGTAGGTGGTTGGAGTGGATGTTGTAACTTTGGATATTCAGAAGCCCTTTGACAAGGTGCCACACATGAGGCTGCTTACCAAGTTCAGAGCCCATGGCATTACAAGAAAGTTACTGGCATAGTTAGAGCATTGGCTGATTGGTAGGAGACAGCGAGTGTGAATAAAAGGATCCTTTTCTGGTTGGCTGCCAGAGACCAGTGTTGTTTCCCAGGGTTCATTGTTGGGACTGCTTCTTTTTATGCTGTATATCAATGATTTAGATGATGGAATAGATGGTTTTGTGCCAAGTTTGCAGATGATACGAAGATGCGAAGATTGGTGGAGGGGCAGGTAGTTTTCAGGAAACAAGAAAGCTGCAGAAGGACTTAGACAGATAGGAGAATGGCAAGAAAGTGGCTGATGAAACACAATGTTGGAAAATGTGTGGTCATGCACCTTGGTAGAAGAAATAAACATGCAGACTATTTTATAAACAGTGAGAAAATCCAAAAATCTGGGATTCGAAGGGATTTAGGAGTCCTTGTGCAGAACACCATAAAGGTTAGCTTGCAGGCTAAGTCAAAAGTGAGGAAGGGATATGCAATGATAGCATTCATTTCAAGAGGTCTAGAATATAAGAGCAGGGATGTGATGCTGAGGCTTTATAAGGCATTGGTGAACAGGTATTGTGAACAGGTTTGGGCTCCTTATCTAAGAAAAGATGTGTTGGCATTGGAGAAGTTTCAGAGGAGGTTCACAAGGATGATTCCAGAAATGAAAGGGTTATCATATGAGGAACATTTGATGGCACTGGGCCTGTACTCACTGGAATTCAGAAGGATGAGGGGGGATCTCCTAGATATTTCTCGAATGTTGAAAGACCTAGACAGAGTAGACGTGGAAAGGATGTTTCCATGGTGGGGGAGTCTAGAACTAGAGGGCACAGCCTCAGGATAGAAGGGTACCTTTCAAAACAGAGATCGGGGAAATTTCTTTAGCCAGAAGGTGGTAAATTTGTGTAATTTGTTGCCACATGCAGCTATGGAGACCAGATCTTTGGGTGCATTCAAAGCAGAGATTGATAAGTTCTTGTTTGGCCATGGCATCAAAGTTTACAGGGAGATGGCCCGGGAAGAGGTGCTGAGGAGGGGTAACAAAAGGATCAGTCATGATTGAAGGGCTAGCAGGCTTGATGGGCCAAATGGCCTAATTCTGCTTCTATGTCTTATCGTCTTATGGACTCTCCATCTCATGTTCATGATATTTATTTATTTATTATTATTATTATTTCTTTTATTTTGTATTTGCACACTGGTTGAACATCCATGTTGGTGTGATTTTTAATTGATTCTATTATGGATTTATTGACTTTATGGATTATTTATTCAAGAAAATTAATCTCAGGGTTGTATATGGTGACATATATGGTATGTAGTTTGATAATAAATTTACTTTGAACTTTGAAATACATAAGATTGCTTATCTATACAGATTGATTGTATGTCCATAAAGTGATACTAGGCTGTTCATAAGGTAATTGACAAGAAATAATAAAATAGTGGTGGAATTAGTGGGTGGAGGGGTTGATCAGCCTTACTGCTTGGGGAAAGTAACTGTTTTGAGTCTGATGGTCTTGGCCTGCATACTACATGGCTTCCCCAATGGGAGTGAAACAAACAATCTGTGACCAGAGTGGGTACCCCCTTAAACTAAAACAGGATGGATGAGAGACAGTGGAGAATCAGAGTTCTTTTTCAAACGTCTTCCCAGTGAAACCTGTCTGAGATTTGTATAGCTATGAAGACAGAAATGGGCTCAGTTGCGTGGTACCTTCATGGTCAAATAGCCTCGCTTACTTGCCTAGGCCATGAAGAATTCCTGTTTTTCCTGAGTAATCTAGAGACCCCTAGTGCCTGCACAACTTTAACTCAGAATGTTCCGAACAGATGGGGGGAGGGGGGAATTGGAAAATACAATTGTAAAAAGTGGCACGGTCTTCAACCCTCGGTGAAATACTGGGGGAGGGGAGGCTCTGCTCTGTTCTCTGTGTGTAATGACATCACAAGAGCACTTTGAGTGAATGTGTCGCCAACCAGAGCGTTTCTCCCCCACGGTGCATTATTTACATTAAAATAAGATGTACTAAATGAGCAGCTTATTACGCCGTTTTGACCAAAGCCATGTTGGACACTTAAATTTGCCACCAGCTGTAAAGGAAAAGCAAGAAAGACAGCAGTTTCTTACTTTCTACTTGTCAATGGGATGAGAATATTATTTTTACGTGTGTTTAATTACATAGTGTGGCATTGTCATGTGAAACCTGACAGATTGAGACATTTCTACCTATACCATCACATCTAGAACAATCACACGTGTGAGCGCAGACGCTTGATCTGGTGTGAACGTGAAAGAATTACTACATCTGTTGGCTTTGGTGAAATGAATCTATCATTTGACATGCAAAACAGCTTCATGGCAATGCCTAAGGCTTGAATTCTCTTGCAAGTAAAGCACACCCGATCTTTGTTAGTAAAAGAAGGCAGTTATTTTCCCCCACTAAATGCAGAAATAATGCATCTGAGTGTATCTACAGGTAGTGAGGCTGTGCTTAGAGGCAAAAGGAAGCAAGGAAGGCATTTGCCCCTAGTGTGGCTATTAGCTAACCACCAATGGTTTGGTCTTTAGGGGGAAAAAAGCCTTCAGTGGATTCTATCATACAAACTCAGCTCTGCCAGTGTTTATAGTCTTTGAGTCTCCTTGTTATGTGAAAACACAAAGAACCTCTTAGTCTGGGGCAGGACAAAAGGGACACAAGAGAGAGTTAGCAACACGTCTGGGCACTGCCCTGGCCCCTGGAGGGGAGCACATCCTAAAGGAGAAAGAATGAACCGCATCGAAAGAAGCTTTAGTTTAGGACACTGATTCTTTTTAGTCATCTGAAAGACTTCAGCCTCGGGACTTGAAAGCAGTCGCTGCGCCATTTATCCAAAGGCTACTGGTGCCTGGATGAAACAATCTGAAATTCCCTAAATGCTCCGTTTCATTAAAGACAACATCATGTCGCAAGAAACAACAAAAATGTGTCGATTCCTTGGAGAGCTGTGAACTTTTAGTTCCCTAAGTGCGAGCCGCTCAGTGGCTTACTGAAAAAAATGTCTGCAATTAATACTGCAGGCGCTCTGCGTTAGCTGACATCGCCTGGAAATTCAGAAACACATCTTGTCTTCAGCCTTGTCAGTTTCTTTACACATTTGCTGTAAGGAATATGGACAGAAAAGGTAACAGTTTGTAAGGGGAAGACCACTTTTTATTTCACTTGGAGGTCCTGAAATATTCATCACGTAATAATAGATCTCAGAAGATTACTGAAAAATTGAAAGGGTGGGTGTTGGGTACCCAGGTATCACGGGTGACTACAGGTATTAACACTCAACACCAAGCAGAAACTGAATGCTTTGCAGTTTTCCGCCTTCACTCACTCTAAGTGGTTATCATTCAACATGGTAACAGGCTTGTACATAATTGAGGAAATAAATTTTCCCACAAGTTTTTTTTTGATAGCTGAAACCCAGATCCAAATCGTGACAATATTTAAAGTAACATAAAAAAATAAAAAAAATACTGTCACCTGCCTCACTTCTGTCAAGAAACACATCTGTTTATTTGTCATAGACGCGTCCACAATTAGCCTGGAACAGAAGTGACAAGGGCTTAGTATTTGTACAGATGACATCACTTGTCTTTTAATTGGCGCAGACCATCTTTTATTGTGGAATGAGAGACTGTCACATGACATGTTTGCGACACTGATTTGCTCAGGAGTGCGAGCAACGTTATCCACCATATGTACATACTTCAGCTGATTCACTCATGGTAACTCAAAGCTCGCATTTGTTAACACCTTAACGCTTGAATCGAACCACAGCCTTGCAGTTGCAGTTACACCTTCATCCCCATTGTGCAACACCGACCACTACTTCTGTACAACAGTAACACCTTAACGGTTGAATCGAAGCACAGCCTTGTAGGTACACCTTCCTCTCCATAGTATAACACTAACAACTAACTCTGTACATCACTAATGCTTTGAATTATAATTGGGTAAATACACTGGACAATAAATTGAATGGGAATCTCACATAGAAGTTAAATTTGACATAGTCTCGTTTGGCCAGGTTCAGAATCAGAAACAGGTTTATTATATATTGCAAAATTTATTGTTTTATGACAGTACTGCAGTACAATACATGAAGAATTACTGTCTGTTACAATCATCAGTCAATTCTGATGAAGAGCCTCAGCCCGAAACGTCGACTGTTTATTTCTCTCCATAGACGCTGCCTGATCTGCTGAGTTCCTCCAGCATTGTATGTGTGTTGATCTGGATTTCCAGCATCTGCAGAATCTCCTGTGTTTATAAGTTAAAATAAGATTTATTATTATTGAAGTTCTTACACAGAACATGTATCAAATACTCTGATAATTGATCAAAACAATGGCATATTTCAGCTGAGCAGAATACAGGTAAGCAATAGATCATAGCATTTTAATTAAAGATGACTAAATCTTCTAAATGTGCAACCATTTAAAAATAGGTCTTATTCAGTATTCTAATCCAAAATACAATATTATGGCTATACATTTATTTACACAGAAATTCTGCAGATGCTGGAAATCCAGAGCAACACACGCAAAATGCTGGAGGAACTCAGCAGTTCAGACAGAATCTATGGAGAAGAATAAACAGACAACATTTTTGGCCGAGACTTTTCTTCAGGATTGAGAAGAAAGGGGGAAGATGCCAGTATAAAAAGGTAAGGGGAGGGGAAAGAGGCTAGCTGGAAGGTGATAGGTGAAGCCAGGCGGGTTGGACAGCTCAAGGGTTGAAGGAGAAAGAATCGGATAGGAGAAGAGAGTGGGCCATAGAAGAAAGCGAAGGAGGAGGGGATCCAGGGGAAAGTAATAGGCTGGTGAGAAGAAGTAAAAGGTCAGAGTGGGGAATTGTATGTTTTTATTATTATGTATTGCATTGTACTGCTGCTGCATAACAACACATTTCACAACATGTGTTGGTGATATAAAACCTGATTCTGATTCTAATTGTATATCTTTATTTTCCTGTAAATGCCTGCAGGAAAATGAATCTCAGGGTTGTACATGGTAATATATGTGTATTGTGATCATAAATTTACTCTGACTTTGAAGAAGCATTTTATTAGTGCCTTATTAAGGTCCAAAATTTTTTTCTTCTGTTTTAATAGCAATTCCATCATCTCAGTGAAATGTTAGAGTTACAGGTATTTTTGTAATCCATATTGTTTGCTCACTGATTCAAAGATTGTTCATGAATTACACAGAATCATCTTACAACCTCTTTTTTCTGATTAAACTGCATGTCACCAAGAGAAGAAGGGAGAGATAGAGATAGACGGAGACAGAGAGTGCTCCAATGCTGATAAAATGGTTTGTTGTAGTTTACAGACACATTTAAAGGAGAGGTGTGAGATCAAATTGAGCAACACAGGGCTGCCAAAATCAGGCAATTAGTCTGAAACTCAGTTACAATAGCTTATTGAGCATGTACAGGAACATATGACTCAGAGATCCAAAATCCTAACTGCACTTGTGAAAGGAATTGCAAAATTCCTGGCGTAAGACCAGTCCATTGTATACTGATTCTCTCAGAAACCCTAAAACAATTTGTTGTCAACAGTGCTGGAGAACAGCAGTTATTTTCTTCAGAATTCTTGTCAGGCCTGCACAGGCAGGCACCTTCTAATCTTCACCCAGCTAACAGGAGTCACCTGCCACTCGTTTCCAACTCATTACCTGCAGCCTATTTAAACCCAACTCTAATGCATAGTCCCAGTTCACCCATCGAACCAACCAGTTGCTCCTAGTCTTCAGTTACCTTGTGCCTTGTCATGTTACGTATCTGTTCTCTCTTGTTTTGTGGCCCCTCAGGGCTTGTTACTTTTGTTGTCCATTATTATTGTTATCAATCGTCGGTGAATTGTCTTCGCTGCTGTGCCTTTGGGTTAAGTCTCCTCTAGATTTCCTGACAGTTGGTATGAAAACACAAATAATACGTGTTTTAATCAATGATGAGAGGCATTGACTGTGTGGATAGTCGGAGGTTTTTTCCCAAGGCTGAGATGGCTAACATGAGAGGGCACAGTTTTAAGGTGCATAGGAAGTAGATGCAGAGGTGATGTCAGGGGTAGGTTTTTTACACAGAGAGTGGTGAGTGCGTGGAATGGGCTGCCGGTGACGGTGGTGGAGGCGGATACGATAGGGTCTTTTAAGAGACTCCTGGATAGGTACATGGACCTTAGAAAAATAGAGGTCTATGGGTAACACTAGGTGATTTCTAAAGTAAGTACATGTTCAGCACAGCGTTGTGGGCCGAAGGGCCTGCACTGTGCTGTAGGTTTTCAATGTTTCTGATACAGCGGTTCTAGCTTGTCCTCCTTCTCCTCTTCCCACAATCTTGTCCTGGCTTCTCCCCCTTCCATTTCCAGTCTTGATGAAGGGTCTCAGTTTGCATTGTTGACAGTTTATGCATTTCCATACATGTTGCCCGACCTGCTGAGTTCCTCTAGCATTTTGTGTGTGCTGCTCTGGATTTCCAGCATCCGCAGAATCTCTGGTATTAATGAGCCACAGAGCTTTGCAGCCACAGGCCCTTGGGTTGGTTTTTGCTGAGTATGCAGGAAACTTAAATCTTGTGAAACAACAACTTTCAGAAGATATACAAAAATGGCAACAATGTGAATTTTAGTTGCCATTGAAGCAGAAAGGCAAGCAAATTTAAAGTACCGACTTCTCAACCTGTGGACATCAGACTGGTGTAACCGGTACACCCTTATACCAGGGGCAATTCACAGCAACTAATTAACATAAAGACCCACACATTTTATGTGCAACCTCCATAGAGACAGCACAGTTAGTATTGAGACAAGCACCTCAGTGGGTGAGCGGTTAGCACGTCGCTATTACAACTTGGGGCATTGGACTTCAGAATTGGATTCCAATGTCATCTGTAAGAAGTTTGGTATGACCTCCCTGTGGAATGAGTGGGTTTTCTCCGGGTGCTCTGGTTTTCTCCCACTGTCCAAAGATGTACCGGTTAGTAGGTTAATTGTAAATTGCCCCCAATTAAGCTAGGATTAAATCAAGGGGTTTTGGCATGGCTCAGAGGACCAGAAAGGCCTATTCCGCACTACATCTCAATAAATAAATAACTGATTCTGTGACCTACTGACTCACTTTCGAGAACTTTACAATTCATCAAGTTCAAGTTTATAATCATTCAACTGTATACGTGTATACCACTTTATTCTTGAGGAGCTAAGAAGATGAATGGAGACAAGGCAATAGATATTGTCTATATGGACTTCAGTAAGGCACTCAACAAGGTCCCGCAGGGTAGAGTAGTCAAGTTCAAGTTCAGCTTATTGTCATTCAACTATACACATGTACCCAACCAAATGAAACAATGTTCCTCCAAACCAAGTAGAACAACATAGTATACATAAATCACACTCAAGAATTGAAAATACACGTGGACTAAGATGTTAACTGTCCTGTGCTATCACCAGTGGGATCATCAGTTGATCTGCCACCTGTCTTCAGGAGTTTCGGCTCGCTTATGATCAAGACTCCCTCGAGGTGGTGGACCAGCAGTGCTAAAGCACCACCTCCCACTGGAGAGCTTAAAAACTTGGCATCTGCCTCTATCAGGGATGTTGGTCCCTTCCATCCAACAGATGGTCTACTCTTCAGATGTCTATGCAATACATAAAGTAATATTATCGCAAATAAATCTAAAAAATAATAAGGTGCATATACAATACAAATTAAAAAGTAAAAAGTAAACAGTATAACGCTACTGCTGCTTCAAATGTGACGAGACCTGGGTGGTGACAGGGAGTTCAGTAGTCCTATGGTCTGGGGGAAGAAAATGTTTCCCATCCTAACAGTTCCTGTCGTAATGCTGTGGTACCTCCCGCCTGATGGTAGGGGGTCAAACAGATTGTTGGATGGATGGGAGGGATCACTGACAATGCTGAGGGCCCTGTGTACACGGTGCTTCTGATAAATATCTCTAATGGGTGCAAGAGAGACTCTGATGATCGGCTCAGCAGTCCTTGCAATCCTTTGTCAGGACTTGCAGTCAGATGCCTTACAATTCCCGTACCAGATGGTGGTGCAGCTGGTCAGGACACTCCGAAAGGTGCTCCTGTAAAAATGGGTTGAAATGAGTGGGGGAATCTCACTCTCCTCAGGAAGTGGAGATGCTGCTGTACTATCTTGGTGTTGAAAGACGAGGTGAGATCACTCATATTGTGCACTCTCCCAGAAATTTGGTGCTTCTAACTCTCGCTGTGGAGGAGTTGTTTATGTGCAACAAGGAGTGGTCAGCCTGCATCTTCCTGAAGTTCACAATCATCTCTTTAGTCTTGTCCATGTTGAGTCTCAGTTGTTGTGCTTTCATTACAGCTCTCTCCGTACGCCATCTCGTTGTCTTTGATGAGGCGAACCACTGTTGTGTCATCAAGCATGTTCTCAGTTATTTATTTATTTTTATTTGTACGTTGATCGTTTATCCGTTTTTGTCTGTGTACAATTTTTCATTTATGCCTTTTCATGAATGCAGGATACTGCTGCTTATCAAGATCTTCAAGGAGTGCAGGCCGTGGAACTCCATTTGTTATGCACTGTGTTGCAGCCTGCTTCTGTCACATGCATCACCTGCTGCTGAGCATTTTGAGGTATCTGTTGTAGCGTGGATGAAATTACCGGAGAGACAGAGTCACTGGTAGATACAAAGCAGCTTCTTTATTTGACACAAGGTATAGCAGGCATCTTATAGACGGAACATACATCAAAGTTGCTGGTGAACGCAGCAGGCCAGGCAGCATCTATAGGAAGAGGCGCAGTCGACGTTTCAGGCCGAGACCCTTCGTCAGGGTCTCGGCCTGAAACGTCGACTGCGCCTCTTCCTATAGATGCTGCCTGGCCTGCTGCGTTCACCAGCAACTTTGATGTATGTTGCTTGAATTTCCAGCATCTGCAGAATTCCTGTTGTTTGATCTTATAGACGGAGACGCTTTCCGCAGAAAGGTCTGCTAGCTAAAGTGTGGGCTCGATATTTATATGCTAAACACAATGGCAATCGCTACTTAAAAAGTTATAGACAATGCTTCCTTTTGAAGTTACATACAAATATCACATCCTCGGATTTCATCCTTTCCTTCTGACGCCAACATGTTTGTGTTGGTATCCACAGCCTTTAGTTCAATCCACAATACATTTATTTGGCATTTTACATGCTAACATAGAAGACAATTAATATTTATAATGTGTAGATAAGACTGTCTTCGAAACTACAGCATCAGGCACCAGATGCATCTGGTATTCACACCTTTTAGGAAGCCCATTGTGGTGGACTCAGTCCACAGACCTTTGCCAAACAGTTAAAATAGAAGTCTGGTGGCCAAAGTCATTTCAGTGGAAACAAATCATCTACCCAAAAGGAAATCCACTCTAACAGTATCCCCTCAGAGTACAGGTAGGTTCCTTTCTGGGAGAGCTTTTCTTGGAAGATTTTGTTCCATTGCTGTCATGTTCTTGGCATTCGGACCTGTCCTCATATCCCACCCTGAACACCTGACCAAGTGCCTGGCTCCACCTCATGCTCACTCCACATATGAGAACAACACCATGATCCCACCCTACCAATGTACAGTCTCCCATGTAATAACATCCATCATCCCCTCCCACAAAGGACTCATGAAGAAACTAACCCCTACCCAATCCAGGTTCAACTCCCTCTATCCAACACCCTCACGATCTGTAGTGTACCTGTCCTTTTCTACTATATCTGCAATGGCAGAATTAGCCTTTGCTTATCTTGCTCAAGAGCACAAAATTCCAACATTGTGGACCATAAGAAATAGACAATAGGCAATAGACAATAGACAATAGGTACAGGAGTAGGCCATTCGGCCCTTCGAGCCAGCACTGCCATTCACTGTGATGATGGCTGATCATCCACAATCAGTACCCTGTTCCTGCCTTCTCCCCATATCCCTCCACTCCGCTATCTTTAAGAGCTCTATCTAACTCTTTCTTGAAAGAATCCAGAGAATTGGCCTCCACTGCCTTCTGAGGCAGAGCATTCCACAGAACCACAACTCTCTGGGTGAAAAAGTATTTTCTCAACTCCGTTCTAAATGGCCTACCCCTTATTCTCAAATCGTGGCCTCTGGTTCTGGACTCCCCCAACATCAGGAACATGTTTCCTGCCTCTAGCATGTCCAATCCCTTAATAATCTTATATGTTTCAATCAGATCCCCTCCCATCCTTCTAAATTCCAGTGTATACAGGCCCAGTCACTCCAATCTTTCAACATATGACATTCCCGCCATCCCTGGAATTAACCCAGTGAACTTATGCTGCACTCCCTCCACAGCAAGAATGTCCTTCCTCAAATTTGGAGACCAAAACTGCACACAGCAGTCCAACACAAGGAATTCTGCAGATACTGGAAATTCAAGCAACACACATTAAAGTTGCTGGTGAACGCAGCAGGCCAGGCAGCATCTCTAGGAAGAGGTACAGTTGACGTTTCGGGCCAAGACCTTTCGTCAGGACTAACTGCTCTCAGGATGAGGGGCTTTTCATTCCAGGATGAGGGAGATGTCCTCCTTTTTTAAAGAAAGGGGCTTCCCTTCCTCCAGCATGAACCTGCTCTCAAACGCATCGCCCCCATTTCACGCCCATCTGCTCTCATTCCATCCTTCCGCCACCCCACTAGGAATAGGGTTCCCCTTGACCTCACCTACCACCCCACCAGCCTCCGGGTCCAACATATTATTCTCCGTAACTTCCGCCACCTCCAACGGGATCCCACCACTAAGAACATCTTTCCCTCCCCTCCCTCCGCTTTCTGCAGGGATCGCTCCCTACACGACTCCCTTGTCCATTGGTCCCCCCCATCCCTCCCCACCGATCTCCCTCCTGGCACTTATCCTTGTAAGCGGAACAAGTGCTACACATGCCCTTACACTTCCTCCCTTATCACAATTCAGGGCCCCAGACAGTCCTTCCAGGTGAGGCGACACTTCACCTGTGAGTCGGCTGGGGTGATATACTGTGTCCGGTGCTCCCAATGTGGCCTTCTATATATTGGCGAGACCCGATGCAGACTGGGAGATCGTTTCGCTGAACACCTATGCTCTCTGCCAGAGAAAGCAGAATCTCCCAGTGGCCACACATTTTAATTCCACGTCCCATTCCCATTCTGATATGTCTATCCACGGCTTCCTCTACTGTAAAGATGAAGCCACACTCAGATTGGAGGAACAACACCTTATATTCCGTCTGGGTAGCCTCCAACCTGATGGCATAAACATTGACTTCTCAAACTTCTGCTAATGCCCCACCTCCCCCTCGTACCCCATCCGTTATTTATTTATATACACACATTCTTTTCCTCTCTCTCCTTTTTCTCCCTCTGTCCCTCTCACTATACCCCTTGCCCATCCTCTGGGTTTTTCCCCCCCTCTCCCTTTTCTCTCTCCCTGGGCCTCCTGTCCCATGATCCTCTCATATCCCTTTTGCCAATCAGCTGTCCAGCTCTTGGCTCCATCCCTCCCCCTCCTGTCTTCTCCTATCATTTTGGATCTCCCCCTCCCCCTCCCACTTTCAGATCTCTTACCTGCTCTTCTTTCAGTTAGTCCTGACGAAGGGTCTCGGCCTGAAACGTCGACTGTACCTCGTCCTAGAGATGCTGCCTGGCCTGCTGCGTTCACCAGCAACTTTGATGTGTGTTACACAATACTCCAGGTGGGGTCTCACAAGGGCCTTGTACAACTGCAGAAGGACCCCATTGCTCCTATACTCAACTCCCCTTGTTATGGAGGCCAACATGCCATTAGCTTTCTTCACTGCCTGCTGTATCTGTATGCTTTCTTTCAGTGACTGATGAACAAGGACACCCAGATCTCATTGTACTTCCCCCTTTCCTAACTTGACACCATTCAGATAGTAATCTGCCTTCCTGTTCTTGCCACCAAAGTAGATAACCTCACATTTATCCACATTAAACTGCATCTGCCATGCATCTGCCCACTCACCCAACCTTTCCAAGTCACCCTGCATTCTCATAACATCCTCCTCACATTTCACACTGTCACCCAGCTTTGTGACATCTGCAAATTTGCTAATGTTACTCTTAATCCCTTCATATAAATCATTCATGTATATTGTAAATAGCTGCGGTCCCAGCACTGAGCCTTGTGGTACCCCACTAGTCACTGCCTGCCATTCTGAAAAGGACCCGTTAATCCCTACTCTTTGTTTCCTGTCTGCCAACCAATTTTCTATCCATGTCAGTACCCTACCCCCAATACCATGTGCTCTAATTTTGCCCGCTAACCTCCTATGTGGGACCTTATCAAAGACTTTCTGAAAGTCCAGGTACACTACATCCACTGGCTCTCCCATGTCCATTTTCATAGTTACATCCTCAAAAAATTCCAGAAGATTAGTCAAGCATGATTTCCCCTTCGTAAATCCATGCTGACTCGGACCGATCCTGTTACTGCTATCCAAATATGTCGCTATTTCATCTTTTATAATTGATTCCAGCATCTTCCCCACCACTGATGTCAGACTAACTAGTTTATAATTGCCTGTTTTCTCTCTCCCTCCTTTCTTAAAAAGTGGAATAACATTAGCTACCCTCCAATCCGCAGGAACTGATCCTGAATCTATAGAACATTGGAAAATGATTACTAATGCGTCCACGATTTCTAGAGCCACCTCCTTAAGTACCCTGGGATGCAGACCATCAGGCCCTGGGGATTTATTAGCCTTCAGTCCCATCAGTTTACCCAACACCATATCTGCCTGATGTGAATTTCCTTCAGTTCCTCTGTTACCCTAGGTCCTCTGGCCACTATTATATCTGGGTGATTGTTTGTGTCTTCCCTAGTGAAGTCAGATCCAAAGTACCTGTTCAGCTCGTCTGCCATTTCCTTGATTCCTATGGTAATTCCACCTGTTTCTGTCTTCAAGGGCCCAACTTTGGTCTTAACTAATTTTTTCCTCTTCACATACCTTAAGAAGCTTTTACTACGCTCCTTTATATTCTTGGCTAGCTTACCTTCGTACCTCATCTTTTCCCCCTGTATTGCCTTTTTAGTTGTCTTCTGTTGCTCCTTAAAAGTCTCCCAATCCTCTGGCTTCCCACTCATCCATGCTATGTTATACTTCCTCTCTTTATTTTTATACTGTCCTTGACTTCCCCTGTCGTCCACGGTCGCCCCTTACTCCCCTTAGAATCTTTCTTCTTCTTTATAATGAACTGATCCTGCACCTTCTGTATTATTCCCAGAAATACCTGCCATTGTTGTTCCACTGTCATCCCTGCTAGGGTATCTTTCCAGTCAACTTTGGCCAGCTCCTCCATCATGGCTCCATAGTCCCCTTTGTTCAACTGTAGTACTGACACTTCTGATTTTCCCTTCTCCCCCTCAAATTGTAGACTAAAACTTATCATATTATGGCTCCTTTACCTCGAGTTCCCTTATCAAATCTGGCTCATTACACAACACTAAATCCAGAATTGCCTTCTCCCTGGTAGGCTCTAATACAAGCTGCTCTAAGAATCCATCTCTGAGGCATTCCACAAACTCCCTTTCTTGGGGTCCAGTACCAACCTGATTTTCCCAGTCTACCTGTCATGTTGAAATCCGCCATTACAAATAGGAGCATTACAAATCCCCCATTACAAATAGGAGCAGAATCAGCCTGTTTGCTCCATTGAGTCTGTTCTGGCACTCCATCATGGCTAATTTATTATCTCTCTCAACTCCATTCCCCTCCTTTCTCCTCATAACCTTTGAAGCCCTTACTTATTAAGGACCTATCAAACTCAACTTTAATTGTACTCAATGATATGACCTCCACAGCTGTCTGTGGCAATGAATTCCACAGATTCACCACCCTCTGGATAAAGACATCTCTGTTCGAAAGGGACTTCCTGCTACTTTAGGACCGTACACTCTGGTCCTGACTCCCCCGCTATTGGAAACATCCTTTGCATAGCCACTCTATCTTGGAATTTCAATATTCAGTGAACTTGAATGATATCATCCCCAAATTCTTCTCAACTCCACTGGTATACCCTGTAAGGAGTTTGTACATTGTCCCTGTTGAATGCAGATGTTTTCCCCAGGTGCTCTGGTTTCCTCCCACAGTCCACTAACCTGGTTAGGAGGTTAATTGGTCATTGTAAATTGTCCTGTGATTAGGCTCAGGTTAAATCAGGCGTTGCTGGGCAGCGTGTCTCAAAGGGCTGAAAGGGCCTGTTCCAAACTTTATCCCTAAATAAATAAAATATAAATAAATACCTTCAAGAAGAATTTGATCTAGGTGTGTTAAATCTTTATAAACTGTCACCCTACATTATTATTGTGTCACTGTGTTTGTGGAAGAAGTTGGTTGTTGCGTGCTGTATCTTGAAATAAATAAATAATGGAATCTTCAGTTATCTCATGGGAGTGCAGAGCAATGGTTTAATTGCCAGATGAATAATCAAGACGGGAGCAGTATTCCAGCAGCTTAATTACTGCAGGTTGACCTAATGACAGGCAATGAGGGAGAAAGAAATCTACCATGCTGTCATAAATATTCAGAAAAAAATAGTGATCACATTATATAAATGATCTTACCTACCGACATCCTTCATAGGAAGAAATCTCTCACCCTCCTGGAGCCTGGTTGCTCTGTGACACCCAGATGCAGAGTAATATAATTGACCCGCAGAATTCAGAAACTGGCTGTGAAGCATTTGGATGTATGAATATGTTCTGGTGAAATCATTTTTGGATAAAAGATCACAACTGTAAGTCCTGAAGGCCTCATCCTGAACGTCAGAGCTATCAGACTTGGGCCTGTCACAGAAAAGGAAAGAACAGGAAGTCATGGGTTAAGGGTGAAAGGTGAAATGTTTAAGGGGAGCATGTAGGAGAACTTCTTCATTCAGAGGCTGGTGAGAGTGTGGAAGTGGAAGTGGTGGAGGCAGATTTGATTTCAACACTTAAGAAGTTTGGATAACTAAATGGATGGGATGGATATAGGGGGCTAATGTCCAGGTGGGAGTAAGCAGAATAATAGTCTGGCATAGTCTAGATGGGCTGAAGGGCCTGTTCTGTGCTGTAGAGTTCTATGACTCTATGATTCTATGACTAACAAACACAGAAGAAAACTCACTGAAGTTACTTCCCAGTAGTCTTGGTTACAGATTTCTGCAACAAGATGCTTCTGGTTCTTGCAGATTTCAGCCCTGGCTCTGTCTCTCTTTACTCTCTGTAAACTTGAGATCAACCAGTCCTTGTTGAAGTAAATTCTTATGTTCTTATTGAACACAATGCCCTGATACCAAGTTGGTAGTTTTGGAATGGATCTAACAGCTCAGATAGAACATAGTACAAGGAGTTTGTACGTCTTCCCCATGAATGCGTGTATTTCCTCCGGGTGCCCTGGTTTCCTCCCACTGTCCAAATACGTACCAGTTGATAGGTTAATCGGTCATCGTCAATTGTCCCATGATTAGGCTAGGGTTAAATCGGGGGTTGTTGGGCGGTGTGGCTCGAAGGGCCAGAAGGGCCTGATCCGCACTGTATCTCAATAAATATAAACTAAAATAACGATGCATACAAGCCCCTTGGTCCAAAATGTGCCAACCTTATAACCTATTCTAAGATCGATGTAACCCTTCCCACCCATATAGCCCTCCATTTTCTGTCACCCATTTTCCATGAAGGATCTCAGCCTGAGACATTGGCTCTTTATTCCCTTTCAAAGATGCTGCCTGACCTGCAGAGTTCCTTCAGTATTTTGTGTGTATTGCTATTAAATTCCCTGACCACTGCCACATCACGACTTCAGTTTATACTGTGGGGTCTCGAAGAATCTTCTACATGAGTGACTGCTAAAGATGTGATTAGTATCGGCAAGAAGGGCAACTACATAAACCCTTCTGAGTTACACATTGTCCTGACTTGAACTTGGATCGAATTAAAATTTCTATCTTCTGTTCTTACATGGTCTTCACCACAGTGACTGCCACCTTGTAAGAAGAGAGCTTGAGAAGATTCGTGATGGAGAATAAGTGATAACTGAGTCACATGTACGAATAATAAATATGATCCATTGGTCTGAACAACTACTAGCACTGAGAGAAACTGTACTCCAGTATGAATCACAAACAGAAAATTATCTGTAATAGACAGAGCACCTTTTGAAGGCAATAGAAAGATAGGCTTGTGTTCAACAGATGGTAATCTGGAAAATCAAATTCAGTGCCTGCTTACAAAGTTAGCATCATCATCAGTACTTCATTTTAGTTATTTGGAGATACAGCACAGGGTAGGCCTTTAAAGCCTTTGAGCTGCATCACCCAACAACCCTTGATTTAATCCTAGCCTAGTCATGGGACAATTTACAATGACCAATTAACCTATTAACCAGTATGTTTTTGGACTGTGGGAGGAAACCAGATCACCCGGAGAAAACCCGCACATTCCACCGGGAGGGTGTACAGACTCCTTACAGGTGATATTGGTATTGAACTCTGAACTCCGACGCCCTGAGCTGTAATAGCGTTGCTTTAACCACTACCCTACCGCTACTGCTCACTTCAGGGCGAAAAGCAAAAATTAAAGAGGCAGAAGCCACTCCCATCCCTGCCTACCGCATAGCTTTTTGGTGCTGTTGTATTAAAGAAAAGGTAATTATTATTTGGCAAAGACTTATTTTGGGAATGTTGGGAATTGATGTGTGAACTTTACTGTGGGGACCTCGGCAACATCTTAATTATCTCTTTGTGCTTTTATTGTACAAAACCATAATTAATGAAGTCAATGGGGCATAAAAGAATACATTGGCATTACCAACTTCTCAAACTGTCACTTGAAAGACTGCTCCCGATAGTTGTTCAATGTGCTGTACAACAGCTACCATTGATTGGTTGCCACTAAGCCATATATCATGTTCTTTATGATTGGCCATTTTCATCACATCGTAAGAAAGTGCAACAGCAGGAACACAAGGAAATTCCACCTCAGCATTCATTCTGTGCTTTTGTCCAAGCTTATCTCCCCCTGTGCACTTGTTTGGAGAAAGAACTTAGGCCAACAAACAAAGTGGCCTGTAGCCTTCACTGAAAAGGAAGTACTCCATTATAACCATGTCAATATTGTATTAATGAACAAATCACACTGTTTGATGGACAACAAGTACTGTGATAAATATCACCTAATAATCTGTTCTCACTATTTGCTGTCCTTTGTAGAACTGAGGTTTTTAGCTGGCCAGGGTAGCCCCATGTCCCTGTTCACAGTGTAAACATCAGATTGCTGGTCTTTTATCGGTTCGAAATGAGCTGTATCTGGCAGTAAGTGTTTAGATTCCATAAGGAGAAGAACTAATGTCTCTTTATTAAGGAGTCTGCTCTAATGGCTTTGCTTACCATCCTGACAGTAATTATTTAAATGAGACAACACTAAATGCATTGTAAAAGCTGTAAACATTCCTGGAAGTGCACAATCTCTAATATGGCCTTTATATATTCAGAAACTTAAGGAAGAGGCAATGGGCAAAAGAAAAAGTGATCCTGGGATGGGAAACCCATCAATCACCCACTTAACCTGCAAAATCTAATATTTATTCTGGAAAGTACAATCGGGTATCATATGGAAAGCGTAGCGCACACATCACATTCATTTTCCATGGAGCAGGGTAGAAAAGATTGTAATCACAATTCTCAGACAAATACAATCATTCATGTGAAACAATGTCACCAGTTCCATTCAATTTGTCCCACCAAGTGCTTAATGTACAGTATATTATATATATCCACATATATCTAGGGTGCATGAGACTTTTGCACTGTTCTGTGGTAATTTTATGTAGTGAAAAAAGAAACAAATTTCATGATGTATGTGAATGATAATAAACCTGATTCTGATATGGGTCCCTGTTGTGGACTCAAAGTGACAAGGGGGCAGGGAGAGAGAATCATAATTGGGAAAAGGGTAAGGGGGGGGGGAAGCAGTAAGAAGCTCTAGAGAGATGTTCTGTAATGATCAATAAACCAAATGTTTGGAATCAAGTGACCTTGCCTGGTGTCTCAGGGCACACCACGTCCCCACCCCTGGAACTCCTTTTATGCCAGCCGTCCCACACTCCTCCCCTGGCACCCCACCCTCACCATTCCCAACATCTTTTGCTCTTGACAGATTTACAAACTCACTCTCTGCTGCACTTTGACAAATACGGAACTGTGCAAAAGTTTTAGTGCTCCAGTGAGCAGCAGTTCTGTGAGCAAAAACACCTCATTAATGAGAAAAGTCAGAGGAGAATAGACAGTCCGGTTCAACCTGACAGGACGACGACAGTAACTCAAATAACCACATTGTGGTAAACCATGTATATATGTTGTAACTCGGTTAACTGTCTGGACAAACCCCTCTGCTGACTGCCCCTGTGGCTCCTCCCACAGAATCCTGTATAAAGGTGTTCGCCTTGCCCCTCCCCCTCAGTCCGGGGGCAGACACTCACTGTGGAGGTCGTATTGTACAGCGAATAAAAGCCTTTCATAATTTTACCAAACCTCAGTCTTTTGGAGTAATTGAAGGTGCTTCAATTTTATTCGCTGTACATTTTAAAACATGGAACAGGCCCTGAGACCAGAAAAATTAGACCTCCATCCGCAAACGCCTGACGCTGGAAACGCTTTCAAACTCTGGCTGGCCTGCTTCGAAGCGTATCCAGAGGAGATTAAAGCGACCGACCCCGTAGTGAAGCGCAGAGTTCTACTCTCCAGGGTCAGTCCATGGGTCTATTCGCTGATCAGAGACCAGCCGAACTACGACGGCGCAATGAACGCACTCAAAAGACAATACCTGCGGCCGATAAACAGCGTCTATGCTCGGCATCGTTTAGCGACACAGCAACAACAGTCCGGGAAATCGAGTGCTGAGTTCGTCCGGGCCCTACAGACACTCGTGCGGGTCTGCAATTGCCAGGAGCTGACGGCAGCGCAGCATGCAGAACTCCTAGTGAGAGACGCCTTCGTTACGGGGACCAGGTCAGTGTACGTGCGCCAGCGGCTGCTGGGAAAAGCCGATCTTACCCTAAGTTCGGCGATGGAGCTGGCTGATACGTTGGAGGCCACTCTGCATAACTCTGAGGCTCTCCAGGCACGCGATCCCCCGATGGCCTCGTGGGTGCCGCAGACTCCGCAACCTGCCGGCGAATCGACCTCGGCTGCAGCCAGTCGTGAGTCCGCGAAGTGCTACTTCTGCAGACTGGAGAAGCACCCCCGGAAACGATGCGCGGCCCGACAAGCTACCTGTTCCAGCTGCGGAAAGAAGGGCCACTTCGCCAAGGTCCGTAAGTCAAAACCGCGAGCGGGAACGAGCAGCGCCGCGTGCGAGACGTGAGGGTGGCCATCTTCCCTGCACATTGCCACCACGTGCGAGACATGGGGGCCGCCATCTTCCCTGCCGCCATGTTCCCTGCACGCCGCCACCACGTGCGAGACATTGGGGCGGCCATCTTGGTCGGCGCCACCTGCCACCGCCTACGACCAACGGGTGCTCACGGGCCACCCCACCGCGCCGGACCAAGACAGCGACCCCACCCTGGCTTCCGTGACCCTCGACCAGCTCGCAAGGTCAATGATGGACATCCTGGTGGAGGGGCACAGGACAAGCTGCCTGTTTGACACAGGCAGCACGGAGAGTTTTATCCACCCGGCCACGGTGCAGCATTGTGGACTCATGATACAGCCGGTAAGTCGGAGGGTCACCATGGCCTCCAGGTCGCATACAACAGACATCCGGGGCGGGGTTGTGTAGCGATGCCAGTGGTGCAGGGCACAGAATATCGGGACTTTAAGTTACTGGTCTTGCCTCAACTGTGTGCCCCTGTGCTGTTGGGGTTGGACTTCCAGAGCCACCTGAAAAGCGTGACAATGAAGTATGATGGGCCCCTCCCGCCAATTACTGTCATAAATCCCCTGTTTTGTAGAGATATGTCACGTACCCCGCTACTGACTACACACACACACTGACCCGCGCATCCTACCCAACATCATGCCAACTGCCACACTACCGACACCACTTGCGGCCTCTCCACCCTCAGGATCCCTCCCCCACCGCTGTTCGCCAACCTGACCCCTGACTGTAAACCTGTGGCAACTAAAAGCAGGAGGTACAGCGTGGGGGACAGAGCCTTCATTAAGTCGGAGGTGCAGCGGCTGCTCAGGGAGGGGGTCACTGAGGCAAGCACAAGTCCTTGGAGGGCGCAGGTGGTGGTTGTTTGGAACGGGGAGAAGAATAGGATGGTCGTGGACTATAGCCAGACCATCAATAGGTTCACGCAGCTCGACGCGTACCCTCTACGCCGCATCGCGGATATGGTCAATCAGATAGCACAGTACAAGGTGTACTCGACCATAGACCTAAAATCAACTTACCATCAGCTCCCCTTCCGCCGGGAGGACCGCCCTTACACTGCCTTCGAGGCGGACGGCAGGCTTTATCAATTCCTGCGCGTTCCCTTCGGTGTCACGAATGGTGTATCTGTCTTCCAGAGGACAATGGACCGGATGGTGGACCAGTGCCAACTGAAGGCCACATTCCCATATCTGGATAACATCACCATCTGCGGTCACGACCAGCAGGATCACGACAACAACCTCCAGAAATTTCTCCAAGTGGCCAAATCTTTCAACCTCACCCATAACAAGGGTGTGTATTTGGGACCACCTGACTTGCTATCCTTGGGTGTGTTGTGGAGAATGGAGTCATCGGCCCTGACCCCGACCGTATGTGCCCCCTGTTGGAACTCCCTCTTCCCAATACCCTCAGAGCCCTCAAAAGGTGCCTGGGCTTCTTTTCATATTACGCCCAATGGGTCTCTAACTACGCAGACAAGGCCCGCCCCCTGGTCAAGTCCACCACATTCCCCCCCTCTGCCGAGGCCCACGCGGCCTTCAACCGCATAAAAGGGGACATTGCCAAAGCAGCAATGCATGCGGTGGATGAGGCCATTCCCTTCCAAGTAGAGAGTGACGCCTCCGACTTTGCGCTGGCTGCTACCCTCAACCAGGCAGGAAGACCAGTGGCGTTCTTCTCCCATACCCTTCAAGGCCCTGAAATTCGGCACTCTGCAGTAGAGAAAGAGGCCCAGGCCATAGTGGAAGCTATAAGGCACTGGAAGCACTATCTTGCTGGCAAAAGGTTCACCCTGCTAACTGACCAGCGCTCAGTCGCATTCATGTTTAATAATCAGCAGCGGAGTAAAATCAAAAATGATAAAATTCTGAGGTGGAGAATCGAACTCTCCACCTACAACTATGTCATCATGTACAGGCCTGCGAAGCTCAACGAGCCCTCCGATGCCCTATCCCGGGGAACATGCGCCAGCGCGCAGATCGACCAGCTATACACCCTACATGTAGACCTTTGCCACCTGGGAGTCACCGGCTTTTCCACTTTGTGAAAGCCCGGAACCTGCCTTACTCCCTTGAGGAGATCAGGATGATGACCAGGGACTGCCAAGTCTGAGCAGAGTGCAAACCGCACTTCTACCGACCCGAAAAGGCACCACTCATCAAGGCCACCCGCCCCTTTGAGCGTGTGTACTTTCTTAACGTAATTGACGAGTACTCGCGGTTCCCATTCGCCATCCCCTGCCCCGACACCACTACCGCATCAGTTATAAAAGCCTTGCGCAAGCTCTTCACTCTGTTCGGATACCCATGCTATATCCACAGTGACAGAGGGTCTTCGTTTATGAGTGACGAGCTGCGCCAATATCTACTGGCTAGAGGAATTGCAACCAGTAGGACCACGAGCTATAATCCCCGGGGGAATGGACAGGTAGAGAAGGAGAATGGCACAGTGTGGAAAGCCACACTCTTAGCCCTCAGGTCAAAGGGACTGCCGGTCTCCCGCTGGCAGGAGGTCCTTCCCGAGGCACTCCACTCCATCCGCTCCCTGTTATGCACGGCCACCAATGCCACCCCTCATGAGCAGCTCTTTTCTTTTCCCAGAAAATCAACCACTGGAACCACCCTACCATCTTGGCTGACGTCCCCGGGGCCAGTGCTGCTCCGGAAACATGCGAGGAGCAATAAATACTCCCTGATGGTCGAGAGGGTTCACTTACTTCATACGAACCCCCAGTATGCCTACGTGGTTTTACCTGATGGGCGGGAGGACACGGTCTCCATCCGTGACCTGGCGCCCGCAGGAGCTCCAAGCCCCTACCCTGAACACTCCGTGGTGACTATTGACCCCGTAACCACCAATGTGTGTACCTACGAGACACCGTGCACCCCAAACCCTATACAGACACCACACGACACTCCCATACCGGGCGCGACGCACACGCACGAGGGATTACCGACGCCTAACGTGCTGGCACCTGACGTCAGGCCGGAAACAGCACAACCGCCATCGCCGGTGCGATCACCGCCGGTGCTACCTAGATCACAGCGACGGACTCGACCGCCTGATAGACTTGACCTGTAGATATACTTCTTGTAAATATTGTCAGTCACTTCACCCCGCGGGACTCTTTTTAAAAAAAGGAGGGGTGAATGTGGTAAACCATGTATATATGTTGTAACTCGGTTACCTGTCTGGACAGGCCCCTCTGCTGACTGCCCCTGTGGCTCCTCCCACAGAGTCCTGGATAAAGGTGTTCGTCTTGCCCCTCCCCCTCAGTCCGGGGGCAGACACTCACTGTGGAGGTCGTATTGTACAGCGAATAAAAGCCTTTCAGTATTTTACCAAACCTCAGTCTTTTGGAGTAATTGAAGGTGCTTCACACATGTTACAACAGTGGTGTGCAGATGAGCATCTCGGAATGCACAATGCATGAATCCCTGATGTGGATGGGCTACAGCAGCAGAAGACCATGAATGTACACTCAGAACAACACACACAAAATGGTGCAGGAACTCAGCAGGCCAGGTAGCATCTATGGAAAGGAGTATTGTCAATATTTCAGGCCGAGTCCCTTCATGAGGACTAGAAAGAAAGACGAGAAGTCTGAGTAAGAAGGTGGGGGGGGGGATGGGAGGAAGAAGTACAAGGTCGTAGGTGATAGGTGAAACTGGGAGAGGGGGAGGGGTGAAGTAAAGAGCTGGGAGTTGATAGGTGACAGAGATAAAGGGCTTGAAAAAGGGAATCTGAAAGGAGAGGATGGAACACCACGGTAGAAAGGGAAGGGGAGGAGCAGCAGAGGGAGGTAATGGGCAGGTAAGAAGATAAGGTGTGAGGGTGAAACAGGAAGGGGAGAGGCAATTACCAGAAGTTTGAGAAATCAATGGCCACGTGGTACCTAGTAAAGTGTCAGTGAGTGTATATCAGCAATAATAAACCTGATTCTGACACACTCTGCCACTCATCTCAAAAATAAAAACACCCTATTAGAATATTGCTTATTGACTACAGATCCAACTTCAATACTATAATCTCATAATCTAAGCAATAATGCCATAATCCAAACAATCTCATCTGCAAAACCTGTAGACCTGGACCCAGAGTCGCATTAGAACTGGATCCTTGACTTCCTGACTAACAGAACACAGTCGGTAAGGACAGGCAACAGCACCTTCATCACAATTACTCTCAACACACATCAAAGTTGCTGGTGAGCGCAATAGGCCAGGCAGCATCTCTAGGAAGAGGTACAGTCGACGTTTCAGGCCGAGACCCATGTGTTGCTTGAATTTCCAGCATCTGCAGAATTCCTCATGATTACAATTCTCAATACTGGTACCTCTGTTGTCCCCCCCCACACTACTCCCTGTACATTCACAATTGTGTGGCTACATTCTGCTCTAACTCCATCAACAGGCGATCCCACTGTAGTAGGCTGTGTCCCAGATAATGATGAGTCAGAGTACAGGAAGGAGATAAACAGCCTAGTGACACGATGTCATGACAGCAACCTTTCCCTCAGTGTCAGCAAAACAAAAACGACGGTCATTGAGGAGGATGGTAGATGCTCACGGATACATCAATGGTGTAGAGTTAAGAGGGTTGAGAGCTTAGGAGTGAACATCACTGATAGACTGTCCTGGTCCAACCACGTAGATGTCACAGTCACAAAAGCTCACCAGCTGCTCTACTTCCTTGGGTATTGTCCCCGTTGGTAATGATCAAAGATGAAATGCCAATTTTTATTGATGTGCCATAGAATTCATCTTATCCTGAAATAGCACTGCTTTGTGTGGTAACTTTTCTGCCCCTGGTCATAAGAAACTGCTGACAATTGTGTATACTGTTAGCAAACACAGAAACTAGCCTCCCTTCCAGAGATTCTGTCTACACTGCTCACTGCCTCAGAAAAGTTAGCAGCATAATTCAAGTCACCTCCCAGCCCAGACAGTTATGTATTTAGTATTTCCTTAATATTAAAGTCATCTTGTATATATATTGTTTGATTAAGCATTCTTGTTCATTTAAATAATTAATTTCAGATTATATGTGAATTGCATACATCATAACACTACCAAAGTTAGGCTCTCATTTCAGATTTCCATGCCTTCCTTTGAATTAGTTTAAAGTTTTAATGTTACAATCCATAACATAGACATTCTTTCTTCTCTTCCCCCCACTTCCACTGGGCACTCGATACAAAAGGCTGAACTCACCTATCATAAGGCTCAAAGACGACTTCTATCCCGCTGTTGTAACACTATTGAATGCACACACCCCTAGTACAATAAAATGGACTCTTGCTCTCACAATCCAGCTTGTTCTTACCTTGCATATTCTCTGTATTGATTACAATTCATTCTTCATTCCATTACTCTTTCTCTTTGTACTGCTTCAATGTACAGTTGTAATGAATTGATCTAAATGAACAGTATGTGAGACAAGTTGTTCATTGTACCTCGGTATATGTGACAATAATAATCCGATTTATTAATTTACCAGTTTCCTATAAACATTTGAAGGCCTGGAGTTTTAGTTTGGAGTTTTGTCCCAAAGATTTGTCAAATGCATAGTTGTAATGAATTGATCTGATTGGAAAGCATACAAAAAAAGTTTTTCACTGCATCCCGGTATATGTGACAATAATAAACCAATTTACATTATTCACTGATGTAGAATATAGATTTGGAGAATCATAGAACATCAACTGAAACAAATAATAAATTTATCCTCATCTTCCTATAACCTCTCCTTGGGTCCCCTCCTTCTTCCATTTCTCCCCTGTTCCATTCTCCTCTCCTATCAGATTCCTTCCCCTCCAGCCTTTTACCTTTACCATCAACCTGGCTTCACCTATTACCTTTCAGCTATCCTCCTTCTCCTCCACCCACCTTTTTATTCTGGCATCTTCCCCCTTCCTTTCTAGACCTGATGAAGGGTCTTTGCCTGAAACATCAATTGTTTATTGATTTCCATAGATGCTGCCTGACCCGCTGAGTTCCTCCAGCATTTTGTGAGTGTTGCTCTGGATTTAAGACCATAAGACAGTAAGATATAGGAGCAGAATTTGGCTACTTGGCCCATTGAGCGCGCTCTGCCATTTCATCATGGCTAATCAATTTTCCTTCTCAGCCCCAATGTCCTGCCTTCTCCCCGTATCCCTTCCTGCCCTGACTAATCTATCAACTTTTGCCTTAAACACACCTAATGACTTGGGCTCCACAGCCGCCTGTGGCAATAAATTCCACAGATTCACCACTCTCTGGCTGAAAAAATTCCTCCTCATCTCCACTCTAAAAGGCCGTCTCTCTAGCTTCTGCAGAATCTCTTGTGTTTACAATAAACTTCTTGCATTTATCCGTCAGAATTTCATAATCAGAACCTGAATAATTTCAGGACTAAAATTCATCTGCAGAGGTAGGATCCCCATGAAAATGGAGCTCTCCGAACTTATCCCTCGTTCGTTCATAGTAACAAGAGCCCTGTCAAAAGCCATCTGAGTGCCACTCGTACTTGACGTGTGTCATGTCATCTGTCACAATGGACATGGCCAGCTGGTGTGCTCAGGGTTGTTGGTCATGCGTGGTGACAATTGATCTAAACGGTTGTGACATAATGACTGGAACTTTATCTGTAGTCTTCCACTGTGAATTAGTAGATGTTACATTGAATGAATTCCTGTTGAATTCATTTGCGGTATCATTTTATTCCAGTGCTCAACGTCTGGCTTCACCGAGCACTGAGCGCAGCAGTAACAGTGGTATATAATTATAAAGCTTGCAAACATGCACGAGAAATCACTGCCAGAAACCTACTGTGCACATCACACAGAAAGTGCTGCATTTATTATTCTTCAAATGACAGAACTGACTTGGCCTCACAACTTTTGTCCCCATATTTCTGACAGCACCACAAATTTGTTCATGCTAGAGAGGGCAGGAGTGGCTCATCGTCTTTGACATTATAATCATTAAATTTTTGTCACCCACCACATGTAACAGCGCCTTGGCCAGATGATACACAGCCCTCGCTAATGGGGCCAGTGTGACAAACAAGAGCTTTGCTCCAGGCAATCTACGATGCATTGGCATTGCCACTGGCAGGATGCTGGCTACTGTACTCTCAATTCATACATGCTAATGGTGACCTAGAACGCTGCAAACTATATCCACTCTGACTGCTGGCCGCCTAGTCACAGATTAATTGATTTTCGTCAAGATGAGCTAACGATCACATCAGAAGCCAGTAAGACGACTTTTCCCAGATTCTTTTCTTTTCACTCTAACAAATCATCAGATGTCAGGATCTGTTGACATTTTTCAATGTAACTGTCGAGGAATCAGCATTAAAGTTAAGACTTGTGTTTCCACACTACATGTTAACAAGTTTAAAGGGACAATGTCTACACCTCAGGGATTTTGACAAAACAGTTGTATAATTCCAGCACATTATCCTTTGTCTGTCATTGAACACCAGCCTGAACCAAAAATCATTAATAATTTGCGCTACATGCTGTAACACAAATATTGTTGTTTCTATTTAATCCTGGCCCAGAGCAATTTTACCCTCTTCTTTGGTGGTTGTTCTCCATCAACGAGACCCATATGGCTCAAGATGAATATTGGTGACCTAGTCACATAATAGCAGAGTCAGAATCAGGTTTAATATCGCTGACATATGTTGTCAAATTTGTTATTTTGCAGCAGCATTACATTGCAATACATAATTTACAAAATATATAAATTACAGTAAGAAATATATCTAAAAATTAAGTTAAATTAGTTCTAAAGAGAACAAAAATAGTAAGGTTGTGTTCATGGGTTCATTGTCCATTCAGAAATCAGATGGTGGAGGGGAAGAAGCTGTTCCTGAAACGTTGAGTGTGTGTCTTCACACTCCTGTACCTCCTCCTTGATGGTGGCAATGAGAATGGACATATCCTGGCTGATGAGGTCATCCTCGATGGAAGTCACCTCTTGAGGCATTGAGGGTATCCTCGATGCTGGGGAAGGTCGTGCTCATGATGGAGCTGGCTGAGTTTATAACCTTCTGCAGTTTTTTCTGATCTAGTGCAGTCTCCTTCCGTATCAGAGAGTGATGCATCACCCAGTTAAAATAGTCTCCACTGTACATTTGCAGAAACATGCGAGAGTCTTTGGTGACATACCGATTTGCCTTAAACTCCTAATGAAATATAGCCACTCTGTGCCTGCTTTGTAATTGTATTAGTATGTTGAACCCAGAGATGTTGACCCCAGGAACTTGAAACCGCTCACCCTTTCCAATGCAGACCCCTCGATGAGGACTGATGTGTGTTCCCTCGATTTCCTCTTCCTGAGGTCCACCAAAAATGACTTGGTCTTTCTGATGCTGAGTTCAAGGTTGTTGTGACACCACTCGACCAACTGATTTATTTTGCTTCTCTGCACCTCCTCATCACTATCTGAAATTCTGCCAACGATAGTTATGTCATCAAAAAAATCTATAGATGGCATTTGAGCTGTGCCTAGCCACACAGTCATGGGTGCAGAGAGAGTAGAGCAGTGAGCTAAGCATCTCTGAGGTGTACCAGCGATGATTGTCAGTGACGACGTAATGCTATTTCTGATCCACTCTGACTGTGGTCTCTCGGTGAGGAACTCAAAGATGCAGTTGCAGAGAGAGGCATAGAGGCTCAGGTTTTGGAGTTGTCGATTAGTACTGTGAGTTGAATGCTGATCTGTAATCAGTAATCAGGTAGGTATTGTTATTGTGCAAGTGTTCAAAGGCAGAGTGGAGAGCCAGCGAGTTTGCATCTGGTGGAGACCTATTGTGCTAATGGGCAACTTGTACTGAGTCCAAGTCCTTGTTCAGGAGGAGATGACTCTGGCCATAACCAACCTCTCAAACACTTCGTTACAGTCGATGTGAGTGCAACGGGACGATATTCATTGAGCCAGCTCACCCTTCTCTTCTTGGACAGTGGTACAGTATGATTGACGGCCATTTGAAACAGGTGGGAACCTCTGAGTGCAGAGTGACAGGCTGAAGATCTTGTACACTTTACTAGGTAAACAAGTGACAGAAGGTATCAATTGACAGAGGACGAGGAGTGATATCCATTCGCTTCTGATTTTCTTGCTTTCCTTTCTTTTACCACAGAGACACAGTTTAAACTTCCTTCCTGCATGTTAAAGAAGAATTAAAACTTGTCTTAAAACTTGAATTAAACTGATAATTATAACTTGTAACCTGAGTCCTGAAGAAGGGCCACAGCCCAAAATGTTGACTGTTTTTTCCCTACATAGATGCTGCTTGATTTGCTGTTTGACGAAAGGCTTGTTGTCTTTTGCACACTGGTTGAATGCCCAAAATGGTGCAGTCTTTCATTGATGCTATTATGGTTATTATTCTATTATGGATTTATTGAGTATGCCCACAGGAAAATGAGTCGTATATGGTGACATATGTACTTTGATAATAAACTTACTTTGAACCTTGAAGATTTCCAGCATCTGCTGAATTGTTTGTGCCTCTAACTTGTATTCTTGTGGGGATGATTATATGACAGACGACTAATAACACCAATAATAATTAAATAGTACTTACATTGACTATCAGACAACACGCAAGAGGTCATATGTTCCATCGATCTTTACACATTAAGTACCAGACACTGGAGGTAATATGGCCTGTTCATCTTTACAGAACCACCACCGAGCAGGAGGTACAGAAACCTGAAGTCCCACACCACCAGGTTCCAGAACAGTTACTTCCCTTCAACCAAAAGGCAAAACCCATAATTTCTGTATTTTAGCAACATTAAGACCACTCCGGTCACTGTGGACAAAAATGGACTTGGTTTTATTTTGGTTCTTGTTAGGCATAATTTATATTTATGTTTTTCTTGTGAACTCTGCTTATATGATGGTGTTACAGATGAATTTTCATTGCACTGGAATGCACACGTACTTGTGCATCTGAGAGTAAACTTGACTTTGAATTTGAAGACAATAAGATAACTAAGACAGAGATGCAAGAAGCATTTTGACCTGAAACACCAAATGCCCATTTCCCTCCATGGATGCCGTCTGACCTGCTGAAGTCCTCAATGATTTGTGCGCTGAATATGAAGTTTAAGATGATCAGATTTCCTCTACTCAGCAGCTTCCTGGGGACCTGCTATTGTAACATAACACAGTTAAAATGGCACCGATAAGTATTGACTCTTTACGAGCAGCTCTGATGGGAATCATGAAATATTACCATTCAGGATTAATACAGCTGAAATCCACAGTCACAGCCTTGGGTGCTTCCGTAAGCAACAGCGTTTTAAGATAAAAACCTCTATTTATCTTATTGCTGTCATTTTGCACTACTTATTTAATTTATTATACATATAAAATGCTCCTTATTGTAATATATACTTTTTTAAAATAACTATGTATTGCAATGTACTGCTACCACAAAACAACAAATTGCACAACATATGCCAATGATATTGTGGTAAACCATGTATATATGTTGTAACTCGGTTACCTGTCTGGACAAACCCCTCTGCTGACTGCCCCTGTGGCTCCTCCCACAGAGTCCTGTATAAAGGTGTTCGCCTTGCCCCTCCCCCTCAGTCCGGGGGCAGACACTCACTGTGGAGGTCGTATTGTACAGCGAATAAAAGCCTTTCAGTATTTTACCAAACCTCAGTCTTTTGGAGTAATTGAAGGTGCTTCAATTTTATTCACTGTACGTTTTAAAACATGGAACAGTCCCTGAGACCAGAAAAATTAGACCTCAATCCGCAAACACCTGAAGCTGGAAACGCTTTCAAACTCTGGCTGGCCTGCTTCGAAGCGTATCTAGAGGAGATTAAAGCGACCGACCCCGTAGCGAAGCGCAGAGTTCTACTCTCCAGGGTCAGTCCACGGGTCTATTCGCTGATCAGAGACCAGCCGAACTACGACGGCGCGATGAACGCACTCAAAAGACAATACCTGCAGCCGATAAACAGAGTCTATGCTCGGCATTGCTTAGCGACGCGGCAACAACAGTCCGGGGAATCGAGTGCTGAGTTTGTCCGGACCCTACAGACACTCGTGCGGGTCTGCAACTGCCAGGAGCTGACGGCAGCGCAGCATGCAGAACTCCTAGTGAGAGACGCCTTCGTTACGGGGACCAGGTCAGTGTACGTGCGCCAGCGGCTGCTGGAAAAAAGCCGATCTTACCCTAAGTTCGGCGATCGAGCTAGCTGATACGTTGGAGGCCGCTCTGCATAACTCCGAGGCTCTCCAGGCACGCGATCCCCAGATGGCCTCGTGGGTGCCGCAGACCCCGCAACCTGCTGGCGTATCGACCTCGGCTGCCGCCAGTCATGAGTCCACGAAGTGCTACTTCTGCGGACTGGAGAAGCACCCCTGGAAACGATGCGCAGCCCGACAAACTACCTGTTCCAGCTGCGGAAAGAAGGGCCACTTCGCCAAGGTCTGTAAGTCAAAACCGCGAGCGGGATCGAGTAGCGCAGTGTGCGAGACGTGGGGGTCGCCATCTTCCCTGCACACTGCCACCACGTGCGAGACACGGGGGCCGCCATCTTCCCTGCACGCTGCCACCACATGCGAAACGTGGGGGTCGCCATCTTGCCTGCCGCCATCTTCCCTGCACACCACCACCACGTACGAGACATGGGGGCAGCCATTTTGGTCGGCGCCACCTCCCGCCGCCTACGACCAACGGGTGCTTGCGGGGCACCCCACCACGCCGGACCAAGACAGCGACCCCACCCTGGCTTCCGTGACCCTCGACCAAAGCGCTCCCCACCAGCTCGCAAGGTCAATGATGGACATCCTGGTGGAGAGGCACAGGACAAGCTGCCTGTTTGACACAGGCAGCACGGAGAGTTTTATCCACCCGGCCACAGTGCAGCATTGCGGACTCATGATACGGCCGGTAAGTCGGAGGGTCACCATGGCCTCCGGGTCGCATACAACAGACATCCGGGGCGGGGTTGTGTAGCGACACTAGTGGTGCAGGGCACAGAATATCGGGACTTTACGTTACTGGTCTTGCCTCAACTGTGTGCCCCTGTGCTGTTGGGGTTGGACTTCCAGAGCCACCTGAAAAGCGTGACAATGAAGTATGGTGGGCCCCTCCTGCCAATTACTGTTATAAATCCCCTGTTTTGTAGAGATATGTCACGTACCCTGCTACTGACCACACACACACACTGACCCGCGCATCCCACCCAACATCATGCCAACTGCCACACTACCGACACCACTTGTGGCCTCTCCACCCTCAGGATCCCTCCCCCACCGCTGTTCACCAACCTGACCCCCAACTGTAAACCTGTGGCAACTAAAAGCAGGAGGTACAGTGCGGGGGACAGAGCCTTCATTAAGTCGGAGGTGCAGCGACTGCTCAGGGAGGGGGTCACTGAGGCAAGCACAAGTCCTTGGAGGGCGCAGGTGGTGGTTGTTTGGAACGGGGAGAAGAATAGGATGGTCGTGGACTATAGCCAGACCATCAATAGGTTCATGCAGCTCGACGCGTACCCTCTACCCCGCATCGCGGATATGGTCAATCAGATAGCACAGTACAAGGTGTACTCGACCATAGACCTAAAATTCGCTTACCATCAGCTCCCCATCCGCCGGGAGGACCGCCCTTACACTGCCTTCGAGGCGGACAGCAGGCTTCATCAATTCCTGCGCGTCCCCTTTGGTGTCACGAATGGTGTATCTGTCTTCCAGAGGGCAATGGACCGGGTGGTGGACCAGTGCCAACTGAAGGCCACATTCCCATATCTGGATAACATCACCATCTGTGGTCACGACCAGCAGGATCACGACAACAACCTCCAAAAATTTCTCCAAGCGGCCAAATCTTTCAACCTCACCTGTAACGAGGACAAGTGTGTATTTGGGACCACCTGACTTGCTATCCTTGGGTGTGTCGTGGAGAATGGAGTCATTGGCCCTGACCCCGACCGTATGCGCCCCTTGTTGGAACTCCCTCTTCTCAATACCCTCAGAGCCCTCGAAAGGTGCTGGGCTTCTTTTCATATTACGCCCAATGGGTCTCTAACTACGCAGACAAGGCCCGCCCCCAGTCAAGTCCACCACATTCCCCCTCTCTGCCGAGGCCCACGCGGCCTTCAACCGCATAAAAGGGAACATTGCCAAAGCAGCAATGCATGCGGTGGATGAGGCCATTCCCTTCCAAGTAGAGAGTGACGTCTCTGACTTTGCGCTGGCTGCTACCCTCAACCAGGCAGGAAGATCAGTGGCGTTCTTCTCCCGTACCCTTCAAGGCCCTGAAATTCGGCACTCTGCGGTAGAGAAAGAGGCCCAGGCCATAGTGGAAGCTATAAGGCACTGGAGGCACTATCTTGCCGGCAAAAGGTTCACCCTGCTAACTGACCAGCGCTCAGTCGCATTCATGTTTAATAATCAGCAGCGGAGCAAAATCAAAAATGATAAAATTCTGAGGTGGAGAATCGAGCTCTCCACCTACAACTATGACATCATGTACAGGCCTGGGAAGCTCAACGAGCCCTCCGATGCCCTATCCCGGGGAACATGAGCCAGTGCGCAGATCGACCGGCTATACGCCCTACATGTAGACCTTTGCCACCTGGGAGTCACCGGCTTTTCCACTTCGTGAAAGCCTGGAACCTGCCTTACTCCCTTGAGGAGATCAGGATGATGACCAGGGACTGCCAAGTCTGCGCAGAGTGCAAACCGCACTTCTACCGACCCGAAAAGGCACCACTCATCAAGGCCACTGGCCCCTTTGAGGGACTGAGTGTTGATTTTAAGGGCCCCCTTCCCTCCACGCAAGCTCTTCACTCTGTTCGGATACCCATGCTATATCCACAGTGACAGAGGGTCTTCGTTTATGAGTGACGAGCTGCGCCAATATCTACTGGCTAGGGGAATTGCAACCAGTAGGACCACGAGCTATAATCCCCGGGGGAATGGACAGGTAGAGAAGGAGAATGCCACGGTGTGGAAAGCCACACTCTTAGCCCTCAGGTCAAAGGGACTGCCGGTCTCCCGCTGGCAGGAGGTCCTTCCCGAGGCACTCCACTCCATCCGCTCCCTGTTATGCACGGCCACCAATGCCACCCCTCATGAGCAGCTCTTTTCTTTTTCCAGAAAATCAACCACTGGAACCACCCTACCATCTTGGCTGACGTCCCCGGGGCCAGTGCTGCTCCGGAAACATGCGAGGAGCAATAAATACTCCCCGATAGTCGAGAGGGTTCACTTACTTCATGCGAACCCCCAGTATGCCTACGTGGTTTTACCTGATGGGCGGGAGGACACGGTCTCCATCCGCGACCTGGCGCCCACAGGAGCTCCGGGCCCCTACCCTGAACACTCCGTGGTGACTATTGACCCCGTACCCACCAACGTATGACCCACGAGACACCATGCACCCCAAACCCTACACAGACACCACACGACACTCCCATACCGGGCGCGACGCACACGCACGAGGGATTACCGACGCCTAACGTGCTGGCACCCGAAGTCAGGCCGGAGCCAGCACAACCGCCATCGCCGGTGCGATCACCGCCGGTGCTACGTAGATCACAGCGACGGACTCGACCGCCTGATAGACTTGACCTGTAGATATACTTCTTGTAAATATTGTCAGTCACTTCACCCCGTGGGACTCTTTTTAAAAAAGGAGAGGTGAATGTGGTAAACCATGTATATATGTTGTAACTCGGTTACCTGTCTGGACAGGCCCCTCTGCTGACTGCCCCTGTGGCTCCTCCCACAGAGTCCTGTATAAAGGTGTTCGTCTTGCCCCTCCCCCTCAGTCCGGGGGCAGACACTCACTGTGGAGGTCGTATTGTACAGCGAATAAAAGCCTTTCAGTATTTTTACCAAACCTCAGTCTTTTGGAGTAATTGAAGGTGCTTCACATATTAAACCTGATTCTGATTTGGATTCTTCCATCAATAACTCTCCAGAGTGATTCCATGGTATCTGCCTTGGTATTTTACCCTGTCACTCATTTTATTGATTTTGCATTAAGGGTTTCCTGGAAACTTTCAATTGCTATTCACTGGTTCAAACCTGTTTCCTGTCATCTACACCTTTACATTTTAAACCAAATTAATGTGTCCTTTGTTGAGAGCATTTCTACCTTCTTCACCACAATTATCCAAGTCTGCAGGTCTTTTGTTCATTCTTCATCAGGCTGTCATCCAAGCTCAACGCCTACCATAGATAGGCATCTTTGTCTGTAAATAACTGCAGTTCATTGCGTCATTGGTTAATAGGGGCAGCCACTGATCTGGGTCAACCCTGAAAGAACAAAAACTGATCGAGAAAATAGCCAGGATTCCCTTTGCTTATTTGAGATACTATGCCATTTAATTGGGACAGGAATCTGTTGCCAAACAGTTTCTAAATAGTATCAGTCGTATGCACTTCATTGACATTAGACATTACAATGTGTTTAGAGTGAACAGTTTTTAAATAGTGTCATTTGCGTGTGGTTGTGTCCAAAAAAAGTGATTTTTGTCGCTGAACATTGGTGAGAAATAAGCAATAGAACAATTCAGAACAGCTTTGCTCATTGAAGTTTCAAGCATTCAGGCTTGGAGATGCTAGAAGTGGTTGGGAGTGAAAAAGAAACAATTTCATTACTTCAAAAAGTTAAGAACTATGAAGAATTTGAAGGTATTGACCATCATCTTGAGCGTTACAATGAAAATGAATATTTGGAGGGTACAATCATTGATAGCATTGTATGAAGGTAGTCCATTATCTGCACTAGGTTCTGCACTGATTTTGTTCATTTACTGTCAATCAAAAGAACACAGCCGCCTACACTGGATGAGTTCCTCTATCGAACACACTGTTTTATAGTACTGGAGCATTATTGGTAGTTTTCTAATTTGTTCTGTATTTCATTTGGCTAATTGGGGCAGCCACTTTATTGGACCAAAATGTACAGGTCCCGAAGTGTCCGAATTAACCAGAGTCCACGTAGTCAGCAAAACTCCTCCTGCACCTGACACACCACTCGCTCTAAACTTCACATACACTAGCAGACTGAGGGACTCCATAGTTAGGGGGTCAGACAGGTGATTCTGTGGATGCAGGAAAGAAACATGGATGGTAGTTTGCTTCCCAGGTGCCAGGTTCCGGGATGTTTCTGATTGTGTCCATGATATCCTGATGTGAGAAGGTGAACAGCCAGAGGTCGTGGTACATAGGTAGGAAAAGGGAGGAGGTCCTGAAAACAGACTACAGGGAGTTAGGAAAGAAGCTGAGAAGCAGGACCTCAAGGGCAGTAACCTCAGGATTACTGCATGTGCCACACAACAGTGAGTATAGGAATAGAATGAGGTGGAGGATAAATGCGTGGCTGAGAGATTGAAGCAGGGGGCGGGGATTCAGATTTCTGGACCTCTTTTGGGGTAGGTGTGACCTGTACAATAAGGATGGGTTGTTCTGGAATCCGAGGTGGATCAATATCCTGGTGGGGAGGTTTGCTAAGACTATTGGGGAGAGTTTAAACTAGAATTGCTGTGGGGTGGGAACCGAACTGAAGAGATGGAGGAAGGGGCTGTTGGCTCACAAATAGAGAAAGCTTGTAGACAGTGTGAGAGGGAGGATAGGCAGGTGATAGAGAAGGGATGTGCTCAGACCGATGGTTTGAGATGTGTCTATTTTAATGCAAGAAGCATCATGAAAGAAGCTGACGATCTTAGAGCGTGGATCAGTACTTGGAGCTATGATGTAGTGGCCATTACGGAGACTTGGATGGTTTAGGGGCAGGAATGGCTACTTAGAGTGCCAGACTTTAGATGCTTCAGAAAGGATAGGGAGGGAGGCAAAAGAGGTGGAGCATGGCAGTGTTGATCAGAGATAGCGTCACGGCTGCAGAAAAGGAGGAAGTCATGGAGGGATTGTCCATTGAGTCTCTGTGGGTGGAAGGTAGAAACAGGAAGAAATAACTCTTCTGGGTGTTTTTTATACACCACCCAATAGTAACAGGGACATCGAGGAGCAGATAGGGAGACAGGTTCTAGAACGGTGCAATAATTACAGGGTTGTCATGATGGGAGATTTTAATTTTCCTAATATTGAATGGCATCTTGCTACAGCAAGGGGTTTAGATAGGGTGGAGTTTGTTAGGTGTGTTCAGGAAGGTTTCCTGAAACAATATGTAGATACAAGAGGAGAGACTTTACTTGATCTGGTCTTAGGAAATGAACCTGGTCATGTGTCAGGTCTCTCAGTGGGACAGCATTTCGGAAATAATGATCACAATTCTATCTCCTTCACCATAGTATTGGAGAGGGATAGAAACAGACAAGTTAGGAAAGTGTTTAATTGCAGTAAGGGGAAATATGAAGTTATCAGGCAGGAACTTGGAAGTATAAATTGGGAGCAGATGTTTTCAGGGAAATGTACAGCAGAACTGTTGCAAATGTTCAGGGGATATTTGCATGGCATTCTGCATAGGTACGTTCCACTGAGACCGGGAAAGGATGGTAGAGTACAGGAATCACGGTGTACAAATTCTGTTGTAAAACTAGTCAAGAAGAAAGCAAAAACTTATCAAAAGTTCAAAAAACTAGGTAATGATAAAGATCTAGAAAATTATAAGGCTTGCAGGAAGGAGTATAAGAATGAAATTAGGAGAGCCAGAAGGGGCCATAAGAAGGCCTTGGTGGATAGGATTAAGGAAAATCCCAAGACATTCCACAAATATGTGAAGAGCAAGAGGATAAGACATGAGAGAATAGGACCAATCAAGTGTGACAGTGGAAAAGTGTGTATGGATCTGGAGGATATAGCAGAGGTACTTAATTAATACTTTGCTTCAGTATTCACTATGGAAAAAGGACCTTAGCGATTGTAAGGATGACTTACAGTGGACTGAAAAGTTTGAGCATATAGACATTAAGAAAGAGGATATGATGGAGCTTTTGGAAAGCATCAAGTTGATAAGTCACTGGGACTGGGCGAAGTATACCCTAGGCTACTGTGGGAGTCGAGGGAAGAGATTTATGAGCCTCTGGCAATGATCCTTGCATTATTAATGAGGATGGGAGAGGTTCCAGATGTTGTTCCCTTATTCAAGAAAGGAAGTAGAGATAGCCCAGGAAATTATAGACCAGTGAGTCTTACTTCAGTGGTTGGTAAGTTGATGGAGAAGATCCTGAGAGGCAGGATTTATGAACATTTGGAGAGGCATAATATGATTAGGAATAATCAGCATAGCTTTATCAAAGGCAGGTCATGCCTTATGAGCCTGAATGAATTTTTTGATGATTTGACGAAACACATTGCTGAAGGAAGAGCTGTAGATGTAGTGTATATGGATTTCAGCAAGACATTTGACAAGGTACCCCATGCAAGGCTTATTGAGAAAGTAAGGAGGCATGGGATCCAAGGGGACATTGCTTTGTGGATTCAGAATTGGCTTGCCCACAGAAGGCAAAAAGTGGTTGTTAGATGGGTCATACTCTGCATGGAGGTCAGTGACCAGTGGTGTGCCTCAGGGATCTGTTTTGTGACCCCCTCTCTTTGTGATTTTTATAAATGACTTGGTTAAGGAAGTGGAGAGATGGGTTGGTAAAATTGCTGATGGCACAAAGGTTAGGGGTGTTGTGGATAGCGAAGGTTGACTCTGTGGTTAAGAAGGCATACAGTGTATTGGCCTTCAACAACCGTAGGATTGAGTTCAAGAGCCGAGAGGTAATGATACATCTATATAGGACCCTCGTCAGACCCCACTTGGAGTACTGTGCTCAGTTCTGGTCACCCCACTACAGGACGGATGTGGAAACTACAGAAAGGATGCAGAGGAGATTTACAAGGATATTGCCTGGATTGGGGAGCATGCCTTATGAGAATAGGTTGAGTGAGTTGGCCTTTTCTCCTTGGAGTGACGGAGGATGAGAGGTGACCTGATAGAGGTGTATAAGATGATGAGAGGCATTGATCTTGTGGATAGTCAGAGGCTTTTTCCCAGGGCTGAAATGGCTAACACCAGAGGGCACAGTTTTAAGGTGCTTGGAAGTAGGAACAGAGGAGATGTCAGCGGTAAGTTTTTTACACAGAGAGTAGTAAGTGCATGAAATGGGCTGCCGGCAACGGTGGTGGAGGCGGATACGATAGGGTCTTTTAAGAGACTCTTGGATAGGTACATGGAGGTTAGAAAAATAGAGGGCTATGGCTAACCCTAGGTAATTTCTAAAATAAGTACATGTTCTACACAGCATTGTGCGCCGAAGGGCCAGTATTGTGCTGTAGGTTTTCTGTGTTTCTATGTTTCTAGACTGTATAATCATTTTGTTAAATAGCATTGATTGGGGGTGGGTTGTCTTATGGTCTGTTAGATGCTGGGCTGATGGTGAGAAGGAGGATTTCAGTGGATGGGGAGATTCCATCAGGAAGTGGGTATATGAGCCTCAGGAGCCTCACCTCCAGGTACAGGAACAGTTATTACCCATCAACATCTGGCCCCTGAACCGGAGTATGTCACGTCATTCACCTGAACACTGACCGGATTCCACAACCGATGGACTCACTTCTATAACCCATGTTCTCAGTATTTATTGATTTATTTATTACTTTTTTTTGTATTTGCACAGTTTGCCTTCTTTTGCACATTGGTTGTTTGTGAGTTTTTATGTGTAGATTTTCATTGATTCTATCGTTTTTCTTTTTTTTACTGTGGGTGCCTGCAAGAAAATGAACCTCAAGGTAGAATATGGTGACATATACATATTATGATAATAAGTTTACTTTGAACTTTGAGATTGTCCTTGTTGCTGATAAATTACTTCTCAGTCATGCAAATTCAGGGGACACCATATCTCAAGTTACTGCCAGAGATATTTTCCTCGGGGCAGAAATGGCTAATACCAGGGGCATAATTTTAAGGTGATTGGAAGAATATAGAGGGGAGATGTTAGAGGTAAGTTTTTTTTTACACAGAGTACATGGAATACCCTGCCAGGGGTGGTGGCAGAGGCAGATACAGTAGGGGCATTTAAGAAACTCTTAGATAGGTACATGGATAATAGAAAAATGGAGGGCTATGTAGGAGGGAAGGGTTAGATTAATCTTGGAGTAGGTTAAAGGGTTGGCGTAACATCGTGGGCCAAAGGATCTGTATTGTGCTTTAATTTTCTATGTACTATGAATTTTCCAATGTTAAGTCACTCACATCTCCTGTATCCTTTCTCACCACATCTCTTTCCAAACCTCACTCCAAGCTCATCATTACCCTGTTCATTTCCCTTCCCCTCACCCGTCTCCATCTGCCCCATATGTCATTCCTCACTTGTCCAATCCTGCTTCACTCCGCCCTCTCAGGTTAAAACCCAACATCAGGACTGAGAATGTAGCATTGAAGCATTGACTAGTGTCAGCCTCCTTAGATGCTGCCTGACCTGCTTCTTATGATTTGTGCCTGAACATAGAACACTTCTGATATTAGCTAGATCACAGTTGGGAGTATTGTGAATAGTTTTGGACCCCAATCTAAGATAGGATGTGCTGGCATTGGAGGAGGGTCATGAGATGATCTTGCAAATGAAGGGGTTGTCATATATGGAGCATTTGGCTCTGGGCCTGTTGTAGTCAAGGGAGTTTAGAAGAGTGGGGGGTGGTAGATCTCATTGAAACCTATTGAAAATTGAAAGGCCGAGACAGAGTGGCTGTGGAGTGGTTGTTTCCTATGGTGTGCAGTCTAGTACTGGAGGGCACAGGCTGAAGGATGTCCCAGTAGATCAGCGATGAAGAGGATTTTCTTTAGCCAGAGGACGGTGAATCTGTGGAATTCATTGCCACAGACTGCTGTGGGGGCCAGATCACCGGATATATTTAAGGTGGAGGAGGCTGATCACTTCTTAATTACTCAGGGTGTCAATGGTGATGGGGGGGGCAGGACAATGGGCTTATAAATCAGCCAATCAGCCATGATGGAACAGCGAAGCAGACGATGGATCAACTGGCAATTATTAATAATCAAATCTGAAACATAATCATTTAGGCAAGTTAAAAACATGTGAAAAATTAATAATTATCTGTGATTCACCGTGTAACTTGTGTCAATTTGCTGAGAACCCCAGAGAAACTTTGATCTCAGAATCTCAGTAATTACAGAGTTTATAGACCCACTGCTCACCCACACATAAAATGCTAAATATTTAAATAAAAGATTAATTTTATAAATTGTAAACTACATAATTATCTTGGAGTCCTCCCACTGAGTTGTTGTTTTTGTTCCAAGTTTAGCTCACATAAATACAAGAGATTCTGCAGATGCTGGAAGTCTAGAGCACCACACGAAACGCTGGAGGAGCTCAGCAGGCCAGGCAGCATCTATGGAGAGGAATAAACAGTCGACATTTCGGCCCAAGACCCTTCATCAGGACTGGGAAGGAAGGGGGAAGGTGCCAGAATTAACAGCTGGGAAAAGGGGAAGGATGATAGCTGGAAGGTGATAGGTGCAGCCAAGTGGGTGGGAATGGTAAATGGCTGGAGAAGAAGGAATCTGACAGGGGAGGAGAGTGGATCACGGGAGAAAGTGAAGCGGGGGTCCCAGGGGCAGTTGATAGGCAGGCGAGGAGAAGAAGCCAGGGTGGGAAATAGAAGAAGAGGGAAGAAGGAAAAAAATACTGCAAGGAGAAATTAATTTTCATGCCATCAGGTTGGAGGCCACCTAGATGGAATGCGAGGTGCTGCACCTTGAGGGTGGCCTCTTCATGGCAAAAGAGAGGTCATGGACCGACATGTTGGAATGGGAGTGCGGATAGGAAATAAAATGATTGACCACTGAAAAATTCTGCTTTTGGTGGCTGGAGGAAAGGTGCTTCACATAAGTTCTGCTCTGTCACTGAACTCCACAATCCAGTGTCAGCAAATAAGCACCCATCGGGAAATTTGGGACATTCACACTCATACGTGAGTCCAAACTCTTTGACATTTCCTTGCAGAATTTCTCAGGAAAATCCAAGCCCCATTCAGTAGGTAATTGATTGAGACTCAAGCTGATGTCACATGGTTGAAGCTCTGCCTTTGTGAGTTCACTGGGGAAATGTGAGAACTGATATCCGCGAGTCTGTAAGGCTAGAAGCCCAAAGGTGGTCTGTCTTGTGGTCAGAGGCCAGTCTGTATGTATTTTTTTTTACTTTGAGAAATAGCATGGAATAGGCCTTTTGAGCTGCGCTACCAGCAATCCACTGATTTAGCCCTAGCCTAATCACAGGACAGTTTACAATGACCAATTAACATACTAATTAGTACATCTTTTGACTGTGGGAGGAAACTGGAGCACCCGGTTGGAACCCATGCATTCCAAGGGGCGACCTTGAGCCGTAATAGCGTCACGCTAACTGCTACACTACCGCGGTTTACTCATGCTGAGTACGAGGGAATGGGGGGCAGGAAGGGCGTTTGCTTTGCTGTTGTTGTGTCATTCTCGTTGCTTGCGTTGTTTGGCTGAACATTGCGGGCATGTTGAGTTGGTGTTGGAGTGTGTGGCGACACTTGTGATCTGCCCCCAGCACTATATTAACGTTAGCTGTTAATGCAAACGACACGTTTCACTGCATGTTTCAATGTATGTGATAAATCAATAAATCTGAATCTAAAATAAATGAAAATCAGAAGGGACTTGCATGGTTTGCTTAAAATGAAAACCAGAAGTTCCAAAGCATTTTATACACAAGTTCAAAGTTCAAAGTAAATTGATTATCAAACTACACATAAGTCGTCATAAAAAACCTTGATAATCATTTTCTTGCAGGCAATCGCAGTAAATATAACAAACACAACAGAATCAATGGAAGACCCTACCCAACAGGACAGACAAACAACCAGTGTAAAGAAGAAAACAAACTGCGCAAATACAAAAACAAATGAAAAAATAAATAATATTAATATAAAAAATAGATATGCAATAAATATGAAGAACTTGAGATGAAGAGCCCTTAAAAGTGGGTCCATAGATTGTGGGAACATTTCAGTGATAGGATGAGTGAAGTTGAGTGAAATTTGGTTCAAGAGTCTGATGACTGAGAGGTAATAACTGTACTTGAATCTGATGTTGGGAGTGCTGAGGCTCCTGTACCTTTACCCCTGACAGGTTGTGGGAACAGTTCTGTGATGGAATGAGTGAAGTTGAGAGAGGTTACCCCCTCTGGTTCAAGAGCCCGATGGTTGAGGGGTAATAACTGTTCCTTTCCTTTGTATAGGCTTTGTAATTATACAAAAATATTTCATTTATATATATATATTTTAAATAATATATGGAACTGTAACAATAACTATGACAGCAAGGATTTTTAAGACATCTGTTTAGGTTTCCTGTCTTTTACTTTGTCTTTTCCACTGGTGTGGTTGATAAGGAAGTATTAGCTGTTTATAATTTATTGGAGTCAGCAATTGATGGGACAACAGCTGCACCAAGTTTAAAGTTCAGCAGGTTCCGGGACGACCACACATGGATTAAAAGTAGCTCTTCACAAAAATTTACTCAGGATGTGTGTTATCACAGTGGGCAAAGAATGTTGTCTGCGGTGGGCCTTAATTCTTAGGGAAAGAACAGATATTTTAACATTTCATTTGATCCCAATGGGAATTGGAGTAACCTCGCAATCTTTGTATGCTAACATCGCAGTATCGTTGTGACATTTATAAACAACATTAAATTGAAAATTAATTTTTAATCATAGGGATATTACTTTTAAAGAATAAGACACTCAGACCCTGGATTCGAGATTCTGCATGTTCTGTGACAATGCTTTTCCTTCTCTTCTCCTTTTTCTCATCCCAAATGTGCAACATCTTCACTCTAATGAGGAATTAACACCATGATCTGGCTCTTACTGCACTACTAGCTCAGGCCTATGGTCGACAGTGATCACTGGGACACAAAACTAGAGCTATCAGAGAGGCAAGAGGCAGTTATTATTCACCAATACATGCTGGAGTCCCATCAGGGGGAAGGCTGTGTAGCATTCTCACCAGGACCACCAAACTCAAAAACAGTTACTTTCCCCAAGCAGTAAGGCTGATTAACACCTCCACCCACTATCTCCATCACTACTTTATTATTGGAGCAATGCATAAAATGCTGGAGGAACTCAGCATGTCGGTCAGCATCAGTGGAAAAGAGTAAACAGTCGCTGTTTCAAGCTGAGACCCTTCATCGGGCATCTTTATGATTTCCTCTCAGTCACCTTATGTACAGCCTAGTATCACTTTGTGAACATACAATCAATCTGTGTATATAAGCTATCCTATATATTTATATGTATTGTATTCTATAGGTTATGTTGTCCCTTTAGAGCTCTCACTGGGAATGGTCTAATCTTGTCCTTTTGTGTGTTCGTTATTTTGTCAATGTCAAGTTAACATGGCAAATTTGGATGCATGAAGACAGAGATTCTCTGTTTGAGGTGATAGGAAGACAAAGGGGCAACAGTTAAATTCTCATTAGCCCTGTTTTGAGAATTTTTCATGGGTACAAATTAAGAAATAACATTGCAGTATACTGAAGTATTCACTCCCATCACATAGAGGTTCTTATCCAAGAATAACATGGCAAAACCAAACCCTAATTAACTCCTAAAAATTTCCCAGTGATTCACCATATGTTTATCATGTTGAGTAGACGATTGCAAATCATAACCCATCCTCCGCCTAGATTCACTTAGACAGCAGTTGTCTCCACAACTCCAAAGAGCTTTGTGTAAAACATCCACTTTTTAAAAACCATTTCTGCTTTTTCTGCTTCAAGATTCAAGATTGTTTAATGTCATTACACAAGAGTAAAGAAGAACAAAATTATTGTCTCTCCAGACCCAGTGCAAAGAAGCACAAAAGATAAAGAACACAATAATAAAAAACACAATAAATATAACTGCATAGATAGCTTGTACACACAGATTGATTGCATGTCCATAAAGTGACACTGGGCTGTACAGAAGGTGACTGTCGGGAAATAACAAAGCAGTGGTGCATTGAGTGGGTTCAGGCCTTACTGCTTAGGGAAAGGAACTGTTTTTGAATCTGGTGCTTTTAGGCTCCTGTACCTTCTCCTTGATGGTAGCAATGAGAAGAGGGCATATCCTGAGTGACAGGGGTCCTTAATGACAGTTACCATCTTTTTGAGCCATTATCTTTTGATGATTTCCTTGATGCTGAGGAGGCTAGTGGCCATGATGGAGGTTCAAGATTGTTTAATGTCATTTCCAGTACACATGTGTAAAAGGAGAACAAAATAATTGTTCCTCTGGATCTGATGCAGCACAAAAAGCACACAAAAATAAATATATATATATATATATATTAGATTAGATTAGATCAGATTATGAGGACATGCAGTCCTCTTTTATTGTCTTTTAAGTAATGCATGCATTAAGAAATGATACAATTTATTCCTCCAGAATGATATCACAGAAACATGAGACAAACCAAGACTAAAAAAACTGACAAAAACCACATAATTACAACATATAGTTACAACAGTGCAAAGCAATACCGTAATTTGATGAAGAACAGACCATGGGCATGTAAAAAAAAGTCTCAAAGTCTCTCGAAAGTCCCATCATCTCATGCAGACAGTTGAAGAGAGAAACTTCCTTCCATGACCCTCCAGCGCCGCAAACTTGCTGATGCAGCACCCTGGAAGCACCCGACCACAGTCCGACTCTGAGTCCGTCCAAAAACTTCGAGCCTCCGACCAGCCCTCCGACACCGAGCACCGAGCACTATCTCTGCCGGGCACTTCGACCCCTGCCCCTGCAACAGGCAATAGGCAAAGCCGAGGATTTGGGGCCTTCCCCTCCGGAGATTCTCGATCGCACAGTAGCAGCGGCAGCGAAGCGGGTATTTCAGAAGTTTCTCCAGATGTTCCTCCGTGCTTCTCACAGCTGTCTCCATCAAATCAGGATTGTGCACGGCACCGTACTTCACAAGTACGATATCATTTGGAGCGGCTGCGCGCTGTGTCGCGCCGCCATCTTCTATATATATGATTTCTCAATTAGAAAATCCACTCTATTATTTAATATGTTCATTTGAAAATGGTGTATGATACACAGAAAACAATGTTTTCAAAGATTACATGATGCATAACTTTTGAGTCGTGCAGAATAAATCATGTGTTCAGAGGCTTAGTCAGCAATATTCACTGGGGCCTTCTTGCTACACTACACTATAGTATATATCATAAAGCACTACATAGGTTAATAATATCTTCATATCTACCAAAAATAATTGATGTTGAAGAAAGGAAATAAGTCCAGTCCAAGTCTATTCTCCACTGCTTATGTCTCCAGTGTTGCTTCAACAAAATGTAAACATCATAGACTCGTGATCATTAGTAACGCTGACACAGAGTGCAAAGATTAATGGGAACATCAGTGTTAGCTATTCAACCATGTTATTTTGTTTAATATTCGCAGCTGGCCGTGCAGAGTGGGCATGCACTCATAGTGTTAAAGATATTAAACTAATGGAGGGAAGTAGACATTTGCAGAATTTCACTGTATTATGAGGGGTGATTATACAGGAGGAGAAACTGCACGTGCATGCTCTCGTTAAATGCACGTGCAGTTCAACCCTTTGAGTGATTATGCAGAAAGTTTGAAGTTAATAACTCATCTCCTTCTACTGTAGGCCACAAACTTATCAATCACCCCTGCTGTGGACCATTTTCTGGAGGTCCAAGACGCTGACTTTTACAAAGAAGGAATTCGTATGCTCCACGACCGCTGGACTAAGTGTGTAAATGTAGGAAGGGACTATGTTGAAAAATAAATGTGCTAGGTTTTCTAAAATTGACTCCTTCTACCTTAGGCCATGAACTTATCAATCACCCCTCATATACTTGCAAGCAGAGTCACGTTTGTAATTCGTCCCAAAGTGCAGTGTTGCTTCAAAAAATGGCTACTGAGTAGCACACAATGAGTATCAATGAGGCTTTGGTCAGATCGTACTTGGAATATGGTGAGCAATTTTGGGCCCCTTATCGAAGAAAGCGTGTGTTTGCATTAGAGAGTGTCCGGGATCAGGAGAGTGATCCAGGGAAATGAAGGCTTAACTTATGAGGAGTGGGGCTCTGGGGCTGTACTTGCTGGTGTTCTGAAGAATGAAGAGTAATCTCATTAAAACCTATCAAATATTGAAAGACCCAGATAGCGTGGATGCAGAGAGGATGCTTCCTATAGTAGGGGAGTCTAGGATCAGAGGGCACAACCTCAGAAGAGGATGTCCCTTTAGAACAGATATGAGAAGGAATTTATTTAGCCTGAAGTTGGCGAATCTGTGGAATTTATTGACACGGACGACTGTTGAGGCTAAATCATTGGGTATATTTAAAGTGGAAGTTGATAGGTTCTTGATTAGTCAGGATATCATAGGCTATAGGTTTGATAGCTAGGAGGGCCATTTTGTTGAAGTGGAAGGATACATCAGCTCCCACTTTGTCACAATGGTTCTCTCAAGTGATGCTATGTCTTAATTTGGAGAAAATTAGAAGTCAAACCTTTGAACCTTTATTTGATTTTGAGAAAAGATGGGGCTCATTTGCTTGTCATTATCATTTGAGTTAATTGATAAAATTTTTCCATGATCTAATTGTAAATTTTTTTTGGTATATTTTCTTTTTTTGCTGGCAGTTTGATGTTTATTTTCAGAAGCTTTTTGTATGACGCATGGCTCCGGGGTTGTACATCTAATGGGTTCTTTTTTTTTCTCACTTTTCTGCTCAGTAGGTTTTTTTTGTTATCACAAAATTTTGTTTTCAATCTTTAAGATGATGGTTTTTTTGAGGCATTATAAGTGTTGTTACTTCGATGTACTCATGTTATTTTTCCTATATATTCAATAAAAAGATTTGAAAAGAAAAGAAAGAAAAAGGCTATAGGGGGAAGGCAGGAGAATGGGGCCGAGAGAACCCCATTCTTGGCAGCACCATCCAGACACTCGTCACTTTCCATGTAAAAAAAACTTGCCCCACATTTCTATTAAGCATTAGTATTAGATATATTAAATGTACATTAGATCCCTTGATCAGAAAATCCACTCTATTGCTGAAAATATTCAATTTCAAGTGGTGTAAATTACACAGAGAACAAAGTTTTCAAAGATTACATGATGCATAACTTTTGAATGGTGCAGAATAAATCCTGTGTTCAGAAGCTTAATCAGCAATATTCACTGGGACCTTCTTGCTCCTGTAAGCATTGTTTTCCATTAAACCCAGGTTGTTAATATGTGGCTATTGTAGAAGACAATCTACCATCTGTTGATCATTCTGGCCGTACCAAAGAATCTATCAGGTTGTGAGAGATTGTGATTTATGTCATGTTTACACATGTGGAAGGTAAACCAATGCTACTGAGTGGCAAGAGCTGTGATAAAACTGCTGACTCTGGAAGTGTGTGAGAAGTGACCATGCAGGGATAGGAAGAAGTTCAGAGTCCATGTAAATCTATTATCAAAGTACGTTCATTTTATTTATTTAGAGATACAGCCCTTCTGAACTATCGAAATGTGCCGCCCAGCAACCCCTGACAACTCCCGATGTAACCCCAAGTTCATCACAGCACAACTCATAATGACCAATTAACCTACATCTTTGATCTGTGGGACGAAACCGGAACACCCCAAGCAGACACACACATTCCACCGGAAGAGACGTACAAACTCTCTACAGAGGATGCTGGAACTGAACTCTGAACTCTTACTCTGAGCTATGATAGTGTTTGTGCTATCCCCTACACTACTGTGTCTCCATATATTATCCCAAGTTTCATTTTCTTGCAGGCATTCACAGTAGAACAAAGAATTACAACAGAACCAATGTTCCATGCACTCACCAATCTGTGAGCAAGAAAAACTACCTCAGACATCCTTCCTATACTTTCTAATCACCTTAAAATTATGCTCCCTAGAATTAGCCATTTCTGCCCTGGGTAAAAGTCTCTGGCCGTCCATTTATCATCTTGTACACCTCTGTCACGTTGCCTCTCGTCCTCCTTCACTTCAAAGAGAAAAGCCTTAGCTCATTCAACGTATCCTTTTAAGACAAGCTTTCTAATACAGGCAGCATTCTGGTAAATCTCCACTTCTCCCTAAATATAGTTACAAGTTACGTTATGATGGTCTGTTTTTACAAAGCTGTTGTTTGAAACTAAGGGGCAGAGAAATTTTGTGGTAATGAATCACAGAGATTTGCTCCTCCAGAGGTTTACAGAGACTGGATCAATGAAAGGATTTGGAGATGAGGTAGATAAACTTTAGAAAGATAGGGGAGTCAAGGGTTATAGGGAACTGATACAGAACAGGAAATGAGGCCATGATGTTATTGAATGGTGAGGAGCCAGGTGGCTACCCCTGCACTTACTTTCTCAGGTTCAAAGTTTAAAAATCAAAGTAAATTTATTATCAAAGAACATACGTCACCATATACAATCCTGAGATTCACTTTCCTGTGGCACTCACAGTAAGTACAAGAAACTCGACAGAGTCAATGAAAGACTGTGCCAAACAGGATGGACGAATAACCAATGTGCAAAAGATAACAAACTGTGCAAATACAAAAAGAAAAAAAGGAAATAAACGGTTAAATAATCAATCAATCAATCAATCCTTACTATAAATATAAGACTGATCCAGCTTTAGAGTCAGAGTCCCACAAACTATATTATGAATACAATAATACAGGATAAACAAGCAAGAACAACTTGTTTGTTTCGCTGCCGCTGCTACTGTGTGATGCAGAATCTCTGGAGGGGAAGGCCCCAAGACCTCATCTTTGCTTGTTGCTCGGCGGCCGGGGTGGGGTTGAAGCGCTCGGCAGAGATGATGCTCGGTGCTCGGTGTCAGAGGCTCGAAGTTTTTGGACAGACTCAGAGTCGGCTATGGTCGGGTGCTTCCAGGGTGCTGCATCGGCAAGCTTGCGGCGCTGGAAGCTCATGGCAGGGAGAGTTTCTTCCTTCTACTGTCTGCGTGAGATGATGGGGCTATCGGGACTTTGAGACTTTTTTTACCGTGCCCATGGTCTGCTCTTTATCAAATTACGGTATTGTTTTGCACTGTGTAACTGTATGCTATAATTATGTGGTTTTGTCAGTTTAGTCTTGGTCTGTCCTGTGTTTCTGTGACACCATACTGGAGGAACATTGCATCATTTCTTAATGCATGCATTTCTAAATGACAATAAACGAGGACTGAGTGTCCTCATAATCAAATCTAAAACTTGTTTAAGTAGATATAGCCATTCTAAGAACACACATAACTTACAGAAATCAATAAGTGAAAAACTCCAGAAGTATGCTGAATTAAAGAGGAAATTGAAAGACTATGGAACATGAACAGGGTATATATTGTTGCAAATGAAATATCTACAACTGGTATCATCCCAAAGTCACTGAATAATTAGGCCTATACAGCAATATTTATGTAAATCTCCAGAAAGCCACAATACTAAACACCACTGGAATAGTTCAAGAACAATTGAGAATTGAGTGTGCTTGGCTATGCCCATACCTCAGGTTTTACCAGCTTGAGCTGGGAAAATAAATATACAATGGTAAATAAATAAGCAATAAATATCAAGAATATGAGATGAAGGGATCTTGAAAATGAGTCCATAGGTTGTGGGAACGGTTCAGTGATGGGGTGAGTAAAATTATTCCCTTTGGTTCAAGAGTCTGATGGTTGAGGGGTAATAACATAGAGTTCATAGAAATATGCTGAATTAAAGAGGAAGTTGAAAGACTATGGAACATGAACAGGGTATACGTTGTTGCAATAGAAATATCTACAACTGGTATCATCCCAAAGTCACTAAATAATTAGGCAATAAATAAGTTCATAACTGTTCATGAACCTTGTGGTGTGAGTCCTGAGGCTCCTGTACCTCTTCCTGATGGCAGCAGTGAGAAGAGAGCATGTCCTGGGTGCTGGGGGATGGTGGAATGTTCATATTAATTTAACTAATATTTGATTTATCATCACAAATAAGTATTTTGAACAGTCTTCCATCTGTGGATAACCTGACTGTTCAGGTTCTCAGCAAATCACTTTTCAAAATGCCTGAATGTCGAAGAAAACGAGTGCAAGATGAAAACTCACCGAATCAGCACAATCTCACAAGTTTGACTGGAGGGCAAAACTGCTTCAGTGGGCAAGATCTAATCCAACAAATTGAATTAAAAAACAGCATAAACAATTATGGAAAACATATGGTTTGGGGTGTGACTCATTTCTGTTTAAAATTCAAAATCCTTCAAACAGATTTGGGTGATTATGACGGTATTGCACTGACAAGTAACATAAACAAGATGAGGTTCTCATCATCAAACCAGGTAATAGATTGGGCATTGAACCTGGCTTGCTCCTTGGCTGCATAGTTCATGAAATACACTCAGTGGCCACTTTATTAGCTACATCTGTTAATGTAAATATCTAATTGTTTGGTAATGCAAATCTCGAATCAACCAATTATGTGGCAGCAACTCAATACATAAAAGTATGCAGACATGATCAAGAGGTTCAGTTCCTGTTCTGACCAAACATCAGAATGGGGGAAGAAATATGATCTCAAGTGACCTCGACCGTGGAATGATTGTTGGTACCAGACTGGGTCCTTTGATAATCTCAGAACCACTTCTTCTCCACATTCACTTTATCTAAGCTTTTAGATATTCAGTGGGTTTCCATGAGATCCCTCCTCATTCTTAGAAACCATAGAAACATTACAGCACAGAAACAGGCCTTTTGGCCCTTCTTGGCTCTGCCGAACCATTTTTCTGCCTTGTCTCACTGGCCTGCACCTGGACCATATCCCTCCATACACCTCTCATCCATGTACCTTGTCCAAGTTTTTCTTAAATGTTAAAAGTGAGCTCGCATTTATCACCTTATCTGGCAGCTCATCCCACACACCCACCACACTCTGTGTGAAGAAGCCCCCACCAGTGTTCCCTTTAAACTTTTCTCCCTTCAGCCTTAACCCATGTTCTCTGGTTTTTTCTCCCCCCTTGCCTCAGTGGAAAAAGCCTGCTTGCATTCACTCTATCTATACCCATCATAATTTTATATACCTCTATCAAATCTCCCCTCATTCTTCAACGCTCCAGGGAATAAAGTCCTAATCTATTCAACCTTTCTCTGTAACTCAGTTTCTCAAGTCCCGGCAACATCCTTGTAAACCTTCTCTGCACTCTTTCAACCTTATTTATATCCTTCCTGTAAATAGGTGACCAAAACTACACACAATTCTCCAAATTCGGCCTCATCAATGTCTTGTAGAATCTCACCATAACATTCCAACTCTTATACTCAATACTTTGATTTATAAAGGCCAATGTACCAAAAGCTCTCTTTATGACCCTATCTACCTGTGATGCCACTTTTAGGGAATTTTGTATCTGTATTCCCAGATCCCTCTGTTCTACTGCACTCCTCAATGCCTTACCATTTACCCTGTATGTTCTACCTTGGTTTGTCCTTCCAAAGTGCAATACCTCACACTTGTCGGTATTAAACTCCATCTGCCATTTTTCAGCCCATCTTTCCAGCTTGTCCAAATCCATCTGCAAGCTTTGAAAACCTTCCTCACTGTCCACTACACCTCCAATCTTTGTATCATCAGCAAATTTGCTGATCCAATTTACCACATTATCATCCAGATCAATGATATAGATGACAAATAACAATGGACCCAGCACTGATCCCTGTGGCACACCACTAGTCACAGGCCTCCACTCAGAGAAGCAGTCTTCCACTACCACTCTCTGGCTTCTTCCATTGAGCCAATGTCTAATCCAATTTACTACCTCTCCATGTATACCTAGCAACTGAATCTTCCTAACTAACCTCCCATGAAGGGCCTTGTCAAAGGCCTTACTGAAGTCCATATAGACAACATCCACAGCCTTCCCTATCTAACTTCTTCTAACCTCATGTGAGTAAAGACCCAGAACCAATGAATGCTCTTCATTCATTAACCCTTTCATTCCAGAGATCATTGTCAGCCTACAGAGGAACACGTACGATGTAGTCACAGCTTCAGCTTAAAGCACATCACAGAATGTACTTTGCCTGCTCTCACTATATAGGTGCAGTGGTCACTTTATTAGGTACACATACACTCAGTGGCTACTCCTGCTCGTTAATGCAAATATCTAATCAGCCAATCATGTAGCAGCAACTCAATTCATAAAAGCACACAGACATGGTCAAGAGGTTCAGTTGTTGTTCAGATCAAACTTTAGAATTGTGAAGAAATGTGATCTAAGTGACTTTGAACACGGAATGATTGTTGATGCCTGATGGGGTGATTTGAGTATCTCAGAAACTGCTGATCTCCGGAGATTTTCAACCACAATAGTCTCTAGAACTTACAGAGAATGGTGCAAGAAGCAAAAAATATATCCAGTGAGCATCAGTTCTGTGGGTGGGTAAGTCATGTTAACGAGAGAGGTCTGAGGAGCAGGGCCAGACTGGTTCAAGATGGCAGGATAGTGGCAGTAACTCAATTAACTATGTGTTACGACAGTGGTGTACAGAAGCGTATCCCTGAACATACAACACATCAAACCTTGAAGTGGATGGGCTACAGCAGCAGAAGACCATGAACATACACTCAGTGACCACTTTATTAGGTACGGGAGGTAACTGATAACGTGGTTCCTGGGTGTAGATCATGACTGGATGTTCTCTGGATGTTCTAAAACATCCTTAGTTCCTCTTCTTTTACTCCCTCTGCCAGGTATTTTTTCTGATTTTGTAAAATAATTACTTTATAATATTTAATTCACATAATGTGGCTTTGCTTCAGGCAAAATTAACAAAGAACATGAATTAGTGTGAGATAGGTTAATGCAACACTATTCCAGCTCGGGGTGTCGATGTTCAGAGTTCAATTCCAGCACCGTCTGTAAAGAGTTTGTATACCCACAACCATGTGGGTTTCCTCTGGGTGCTCTGGTTTCCTCCCACAGTCTAATGACGCACCGGTTGGTAGGGCAATCAACCAGTTGGTTGTCAATTGTCCCGTGATCGGGCTAGTGTTAAATCGGTAGGCAGCACAACTCATTGGGTGAGAAAGGCCTATTCCATGCTGCATCGCTAAACAAATAAATAATAACTAAGATGCAAAATAGTGGAAACCAGTTCCTGTTTTTTTTAACTAGTTCAGAAGTTTAGTTCAGAAGAATGCATGTCTCAATATTCTGGAGAGCTATGTTGGCTGGAGTCAGGGCCTTGTGCTTTGGCTCTCGGTAATGTCATCCATGATACAGGTCAAAGGGTAGAGTGCTTCACCGGTCCTCTATGTTTAGGGATTCGTCTCAGGGCTAACAACCTTGACAGGTCATGCAAAATTTTTAAGGACACAATAACGAAGAATCCTTCTATACAGACAGAGATGGAGGATCTTCATTGCTGCCCTAGACACCAGTGGTATAATGGGCAATTAGCAAAAGAAGTTTAGTTGGTTTTAGTTCAACAGTTCTTCCACTAACATTTCATAGTGAAATGTTTAGGATGATAAAAAATGTGATCATTTTCACTGTACAGTTTTAGTTATTTTTGTAGTATATCTACAATGTGACCTAGATATGAACCAGTGTGTAAATGTAACAAATTTTGCTGTAAAATATTTCTTTTACCACTAAAGGATGTTGGAGATTAATGTACAGTACATGTCTTATTGCCTGATTTCTCATGTGCAACTAAACACATGCTGATAAAATCGCCTCTTTTTTCATCATATTTCTCAGATAACTCACTAGGTCAATGCTTGGGACCTTTTTTTTGTTGTTCTTTTCTTCCACTTGTGTATTTTCTCAAACAATCCCAAGAGGCGGAGAGGAATTTATATACTTCAGTTTCACTTTCTGCAGATTAAGCACTTTGGAAGTAATTATTTTTGGCATTAGGCAGAGGAAGAAAAACATTTCATTTAACTCATTACTAACAGAATGAAATCCCTTTCAGCCAACAGGAAATTAATATTTGCCCTCAACAATCAAATCCTTTTAAACGGTTATACTAGAAGGACTGGAGTTCCTCCTCCTCAACAGGCTGCTCTCTGTAGTCATAATCCATTCGGTAAAAGTGACTTGACTGATAATATTTATATTCCTTTCCTCTAAGTACATTCCCTGCCCCGGTTCTTTTCTCTTTTCTCTTCATCTGACATGATGGTTAAAATAGCAGTGTTGGGGCTCTTTCTTGGGAGACCACCTTGTGGCAGATGTTATACCAATATTTGGAAAGCTCTCACTTTAAAGGGTTGCTCTGCTAATGCAGTTGTTTGGTTTGTTAATCAGTGTAAAATGAACACTGTCGCATTTGTGGTTTGCAATATGGTTGCAAAGTCATTGTGAACTCAAGGATATTCTGCCTCCTGGGTGAAAAATGGCCAACTTTGCAACAAAGCAAGAACAAAAGTTATTGCTGAGATATCCTCATGCTCCAAAGCTAGCATGGGAGTAATCTGGGGATTAATTTTGGCTCTTTAGTAAAACGAAAAAAAACATGTTTGAAATTCATATTCCTACATTTGGATGGCATGGTAGCACGTCAAATGGCTCACCGCTATTACAGATTGGGTGTTCTGGAGTTCAGAGTTCAATTACGTTGACATCTATAGACTCTGTAAGTCCTCCCCGTGGAATGCACAGGTTTACCCTGGGTGCTTCAGTTTCCTCTCATAGTCCAAAGACGATGGTTTGGGGTTAATTGGTCATTGTAAATTGACCTGTGATTAGGCCAGGGTTACACTGGAGATTGCTGGGTGGGTACAGCTTGAAGGATTGGAAAGGCTGAAGTAAATTCACTTAGTGAACTAGTTTAGATTTCGGGTTTTTTTGTGTATAAAAAGAACTTCCTTATTATTCTTTATCTGATGAAAGGATATTGTCTCCTCGGACCCGTGACCCTCTTTAGGCAAATGGAGTTTACATTGAATGGGATACATTTTCTCGTTGCAGGCTTTCACTCAGACACAGGCAGAACATTTGGCAGACTGTGGCCAAGTAGAATTTACTGGTTTTCCATGGTATTTAAATTCACCTTTGTAATTCAGTGATCTCTGTTACTGCATTGGAAGCTGTATTGTTGCCTCATTTGTATTTTAGCTTGTCAGGTTTGGCTAAGAAGTAGTCTCTGTAAATGTGATATTAATTCACATTTATTCCTTTTGCTTAGGTCAAATAAATCACAGTATATAATGTTTTCAATGGAATATTGGAAAGCTGTGGTATCCATCAAAGCCCTTACAAGTTGTTATTTTTATTTTATTTATTATTTGTTTAGAGATACAGTGCAGAACAGACCCTTCCAGCCCTTTAAGGGACGCTCCCCAACAACCCCTGATTTAACACCAGCTTAATCACGGCACGATATATAATGACCAACTAACCTATTAACTGGTACATCTTTTTACTGTATCAGGGAACTGCAGTGCAGCACCCAGAGGAAACACGCATGCACACAGGAAGGAACGTACAAACTGATTTACAGAGGACTTCGGATTTGAACTCTGAACTCCATCGTTACAAGGTGCAATAGCATTGTGCTGACTGCTATGCCACTGTGACCCCAAACATCTTATTTTTACTGTGGATGTCCAGCCTCTATACACATCCATCCCCCACCAGGAAGGCCTCAAAGCTCTCCATTTCTTTCTGGACTCCAGACCCAACCTGTACCCTTCCATCACCACTCTCTTCCGTCTAGTGGAACTTGTTCTCACTCTCAATAACTTCTCCTATGGCTCCTCCCACTTCCTTTAAACAAAAGGGGTAGCCATGGGTCCCAGCTATGCCTGCCTCTTTGTCGGCTACATGGAACAGTCTATGTTTCAATCCTACGCTGGTGTCTATCCCGCACTTTTCCTATTCTACATTGCTGACTGCATTGGTGCTGCTGAAGAACTTGTTGACTTCATCAACTTTGCCCCCAACTTCCACCCTGCCCTCAAATTTACCTGGTCCATTTCCGACACCACCCTCCCCTTTCTTGACCTCTCTGTCTTTATCTCTGGAGACAGCTTATCCACTGATGTCTTTTATAAACCCACTGACTCTCACAGCTACCAGGGCTATACCTCTTCCTGCTATTTGTAAAAACACCATCCATCCCCTTCTCTCAATTCCTACGTCTCCACCGCATCTGCTCTTAGGATCTTTAAAATTATTTTTTTTATTTTATTTTTTTTTAGCGTGTCACACCAGACAGTCAGCCATTCTTGTCTGGCACGTGGTGTCAGGATTGGTCTCCTTTCAGATTAACCAGGTCATGATATGAACCTTCCTGACTTGACCCTTTATTTTTACGAGGCCGAGCGGCTAGCTCGACGCTCAATGCGGCACGGATGGAAAGCATACTTGGGGGGGTGGCCCGACTGGGGTTCGAACTCAGGAACCTTCGCTCCGGAGTCCGGCACTGATTCCATTGCGCCACCAGCCGGCCGGCTCTCAGGATGAGGCTTTTCATTATAGAGTGAAGGAGATGTCCTCCTTCTTCAAAGAAAGGGGCTTCCCTTCCTCCATCATCAACACTGCCCTCAAATGCATCTCTACCATTTCCCGCACATCTGCCGTCACCCCATCCTCCCACCATCCCTCCAGAGATAGGGTTCCTCTAGTCCTCAGCAGCCTCCGTGTCCAGCACATAATTTTCCATAATTTCTACCATCTCCAATGGGGTTCCACCTCCAAGTACATCTTTCCCTCCCCCCCCACTTTCTGCTTTCCGCAGGGATTGCTCCCCACATGACTCCCTTGTTCATTCGTCCCTTCCCACTGATTTCTTTCCTGGCACTTTTCCTTGCAAGCAGAACAAGTACCTCCACCTGTCCCTAACCCTCCTCCCTCACTACCATCCAGGGCCCCAAACAGTCCTTCCAGGTGAGGCGACACTTCATTTGTAAGTTTGTTGGGGTTATCTATTGAATCTGGTGCTCCTGGTGTGGTCTGCTTTTTATCGGAGAGACCCAATGTAGATTGGGAGACTACTTCACCAAGCACCTACTCTCCATCCACCAGAAAATGTAGGATCTCCCAGTGACCACCTATTTTGATTCCACTTCCCAATCCCATTCCAACATGTCAGTCCATGGCCTGCTCTACTGTCATGATAAGGCTGTACTCAGGTTGGAGGAACAACACCTTATATTCTGTCTGGGTAGCCTCCAACTTGTTAGCATGAACATCACTTTCTCAAACTTCTGTTAATGGCCTCACCCCTCCTTCTCTAATCTCCATCCTCTATTCTCTCTCTCATCTTATCTCCATACCTGCGGATCACCTCCCTCTGGTACTCCTCCCGCTTCCCTTTTTCCGATCGCCTTCTGTCCTCTCCTACCAGATTCCCCCTTCTCCAGCCCTTTATCTTTTTCATCAATCAACTTCCCAGCTCTTTATTTCACCCCTCCCAGTTTCACCTATCACCTTGTATTTCTTCATCCCCTCCCCCACCTTCTTTCTCTGACTGCTCACCTTTTCTCTCCAGCCCTGATGAAGGGCTTCACCGCGAAACGTCAGTGGTTCACTCTTTTCCACAGATGCTGCCTGGCCTGTTGAGTTCCTCCAACATTTTGCGTGTTACTTGGATTTCCAGCATCTTCAGGTTTTCTCTTGTTTGTGATTATGCTCTCATGTTTGTCCATTTGATCCCAATAAGTAGAGAAAAAATATTCTGCCTGGGTCAAGGGACTAATCTCAGACACTTTAGAACATTGAATCCATGTGTTGCAAGTCTATTCAAACTGAATGCATTACCTTACCCCTACCAGTGACCTCCACAGGAGATTTATGTGACATTGTGTTGAACTATTCCAGAAGAATAGCAGATGCAAATTCACCTGCACAACTTTAACAGTTTCAATAGTTGGAGGTTTCCTACACTGGTTTCCTAAATTGCATGATTTCATCAGCTGATGTGTACACATGGTCTCACACCACCAGGTTCAGCAACAGTTATTACCTTACAACCATCAGGCTCCTGAACCAGCGAGGATAGCTTCTCTCAGCTCAGCTCTGAATTTATTCCACAACCTGCAGACTCACTTTCAAAGACTCAACAGCTCGTGTTCTCAGTACTATTTACTTCTTTTATTTTCACAAATTGTCCTTTTGAACATTGGTTGTTTGTCCACCTTTGTTTGGTGTAGTTTTCATAACTCTTTTCAATTTCTTTTAAATGCTTGCAAGAAAATGTATCTCAAGGTAGTCTATAGTAAAATATGTGTACTTTGATAATAAATTACTTTGACTTCAATAATGCGTACAGAAATACAAGAGATTTGGTTTGAAATCTTGACCAACATACACAAAATTTTGGAGGAGCTCAGTAGGTCAGGCAACACCAATGAAGGGGAATAAACAGCCAATGTTTTTTTGCCAGGCCAATCACTGAGCACTGTCCTGATGAAGGATCTCAGCCCCAAAAGTCAACTGTTTATTCCCCTCCATAGATGTTGCCTGATTTGCTGAGTTCCTCCAGTATTTTGTGCATGTTACAAAAGTAACAATACAATTCCACCTGAAACAAAATACTAAAACAAAACTTCGAGTAACATTCTGAATAATTCTGGTCTATTATTCATTTCTCAAACTTAATTGACAGAGGCGCACTGATAGGGACACTCCGCCATGGCATAATGGCACTGAATTTCCAGCTGCAAGTTGAGTGGGAAATTTATTGTAAATTCACCATTGATCTCTGAAAATGTAAGACTGGAGGAGAAAAAATGTGATGAATTTTCAGTGCAAAATAAAACTTCGGTTATATGAAGAGTACTACAACATGGACTGTGGAATATTCTCAAAGAGATACAACATTTCTGGCAAGGAAAACGCGCTCATCCTTTCCAGATGATCAGATTTATCTGGGGAAACCTCAACGGATTTTATAGATTTTGTGCACGTGGACATTTTAAAAAGCATTGTCACTGAACAACGGTGGAAGTGATGGTAGTGATTATCACGATGCTATTACAGCTCCAGGTGTCAGAGTTCAGAGTTCAATTCCAATGTCATCTGTACGGAGTTTGTGCATCCTCCCCCAGTGCTCCAGTTTCCTCCCACGCTCCAAAGGCAGATAGCTTTTTAAGGTTAATTGGTCATTGTAAATTGTCCTGTGTTCAGGCTAGGGTTAAATCGGGGCCTTGCAGTCGGTGTGGCTCAAGGGCTGGGAATGGCCTGTTTTGCATTATATTTCAATAAATAAATGAACAATAAGCATTGGCTTTCACTCTGCTCCTGTCCATTGACCAAAATAAATTAACACCAGTAGGTTTATGTCTATAGAATGCCTTCACCATTAATTGTAAGAAAACTGAGACTCTTCCAACTGGTAACGAGAAACATTAGTGGACTGAGAGTATTAGTGCGGTCTTATACAATGATCTCTCGAACTCCTCCTTGGGTGGATTTAAAAATTAAAGCTTTTCTTTCTTGATGTTCATTTTAGCACTGATATTGTTCTTAGATGGAATCAGAAAAACTATTTGATACTCTAGCAATGTTCGTTTCCTATACATATTCTCTAACCACATTGGAATATTGTGTTCAGTTCTGGTCACCTCATTCTATCTTTAGAAAGCGTACAGAAGAGATTTAGCAGGATACTACCTGGATGAGACAGCGCGTCTTATGAGGATAGGTTGAATGAGCTAAGGTTTTTCTCTTTGAAGTGAAGGAGGATGAGAGGTGGCTTGATAGAGGTGTACAAAATGATAAGAGGCTTAGAGTGGACAGCCAGAGATTTTATCCCAGGGTGGAAATGGCTAATACAAATGATCATAATTTGAAAGTGATTGGAGAAAATTATTGGGGGAAAGTCAGAGGTGAGGTTTTTACACTTAGAGTGGTGGGTACATGGAATCCCATGCTGGCGTGTTGGTAGAGGCAGACAGATTAGGGTTATTAAAGAAACCCTTAGATAAACGTATGGATGATGGAAGAATGGAGGACTATGAAGGAGGGAAAGTGTAGATTGAACTTAGGTTAAAGTGTCGGCACAACATTGTGGGCTGAAGGGCTTGAACACTCCATGATCTATGTTCACATTGCTACAGTTGGGTTGTACCTCTTGAATGTTGTACACAATCACACTTCTCCATTCTAATTCTAGATATGTCTCTGGCATCCACACCAGGACCACCAGATTCAAAAACAGTTACTTTCCCCAAGAAGTAAGGCTGATCAACACCTCCACCCACTAACCGTCCTCTCCACACCGCAACCACCACCACTTTATCCTTTCCTGTCAGTCACCCTTTGTACAAACACAGCTATATCTGCTGTCACTTTATAAAATCAATCTACAGTATGTACAGTATATCAACTATTTTATGTATTTATATTTACTGTGTTTTTTATTACTATTGTGTTCTTTATCTTTTTTTGTGCTGCATTGGATCCGTAGTGACAATTAGTTTGCTCTCCTTCACATGTGTGCATTGAAATGACATTAAACAATCTTGAATCCTAAATAGTACTTGCAGTAGCAGGACAAGTGATTCTCTCATGTCTCTATACAAAGAACATTTAGTCCTCTGCCCTTCCTGAGTGATGTGCACTTCCTTTCTTCAGAAAGACATGATTGGACTGGAGAGGAACAACCCTGCCATTGTCAGTTCAAGCCCAGCTGTGGGAGGAGAGTTGAACATGGGACTAGCAACTCCATTCCACAAAAGCCCAAAGCTACAGAAACACTAACAGCAGCTCTAAAGACCTCAACCCTGGAAGATAAAGGATCTTCACCTAGAAGATTTATGAAGTTGTGTGGTGAAAGCCACAGGGTTGATCTCCTTCTATCATCCAGGACTACCACCAGACCGGACCAGGACAGAAAACTCCAAAGCTGTTGTCAGTGGCCTGCGCCTCTTTATGAATGAATGTTTTAGCTAACTTACTGGAGAGGGGGCAATCAAGATTAACCATGATATTGCCTGGAATAGAGCATTTCAGCTTTGACGAGAGATTGGATAGGATGCGTTTATTTTCTTTGAAGTAGGGAAGTCTACAGCTAACCAGAATTGTGAGGGCATTGATAACCAGAACACAGAACACGCAAGTTTAAGGCGAGGGATTTTGAGGAAGAAGGCTCTTTTCACCCAGAAAGTGGTTGAAACCTGGAATTAGGAATTTTATTTATTTATTTTATTGAGATATCACACGGAGTTGGCTCTTCAAGTCTTTGGAGCTGCATTGCCCAACAAATCCCTGACTTATCTCTAGCCTAATCATGGGACAATTTATAATGATAAATTAATGTGCCAACTGTTACGTCTTTGGACTGAGGGAGGAAACTGGAGCACCTGGAGGAAACCCACACATTCCATAAAAAGGATGTGTAAACTCTTTCCAGATGATGTCAAAATTGAACTCTGAACTCCAATGCCCAAGTATAATAGCATCATGCTAATCTCTATGCTCCCATAGTTGGAATGTAGAGGCAGGCTCTCCTGTAATATTTAAGTATTTAGATAAGCACTTGAAATTCCACATAGAATAGATGAGTTTTGAAAGAAAAATTGCTGTATGGTTGGTACAGACACAGAGAGCTCAAAAGTTTGTTTTGTTGCAGTATAATGCCATGGATTTACATCTTTCACTATAGTGCCCATGCCATGGAAGTCAGTGCGATTATAGTGAAAGATGTAAAGCCACAGATGTTGAAGGAGAAGGAATTAGGTCATGCTGGATCCAGTTGGTTAATTCTTAGATTAGACTGTTTAAATCTTATTTCCTTTGCAGTTCATCAATTAATTATCTGCTCTATTTTATATAATTACTTATATACAAGTAACTGCTTACTATGATTCCTAGTGGCTGTAGAATGCACACAACAGTTTAATATGCCCCTAGCTGATATTCAAAACATAATTCTGGAAGCTTCCTTGTACTGCAGTAAGTGGATAAGTGTCTTTCTCATTGGTTACTATTTTATGTCAGTATTGGTTAATTGGTTCTAACTGATTAATTTTTATCTATAGATTAGAATAATTTTTTTCTTATCTCTATGGCTGAACACAAAGCAGTGACATCTTAATATTCTTGAATCTTAGCTTTCTCTGAACATAGAAGAGAACAGCACTGGAACAAAGCTAAAAAGCAAATCAAAAACGCTTAAACACTAATCCTTCCAACCTACGCAATGTCCATATCCCTCCATATTCCTTACATCCATGCACCTTTCCAAACATTACTTAAAAGCCTCTCATGTATTTGCCACTACCACCATACCAGGCAGCCATTCCAGACATCCACCACTCTCTGAGTAAATAACTTAGTCCTCATATACCCCTTGAACCTACCCCCTCTCACCTTAAATGCATGCCCTCTGGTATTAGACATTTCAACCCTGGGAAACAGATGCTCTCTGTCCACTCTATCTATGCCTCTCATAACCTTGTAAACCTCTACCAGATCTCCCCTCAGCCTCCGACGCTCCAGAGCAAACAACCCAAGTTTATCCAGCTTTCATGATAGCACATTCACCTAAACTAGGCAGCAACCTGGCAAACCTCTTCAGCTCCCCCTCCAAAGCCTCAACATCTTTCCTACAGTGGGGCAACCAGAAATGTTTGCAATACTCCAGATGTCACCTAACAAAGAGTTTTATAAAGTTGCAACATTAAAAAACCGACTTTGGAACTCTTTGCCTCAACCAATTAAAAGAAGCATTCCAGAAGCCTTCTTAACCACCTTATTGACCTGTGTAGCCACTCTCAAGGAGCCATGAATTGGATCACAAGATCTCTCTGCTCGGCAACACTGATAAGGACCTTGCCTTTTACTGTGTACTGTCTCCTTGCAGTTGTCCTACTAAGAGCAACTCCTCACATTTATCTCGGTTAAACTTCATCTGCCATTTCTTAGCCCATATCCGCAATTGGTCTACATTGTGCTGTATACTTGTTTCTGTACCCTCTCACTGTCTGTTAAGTTTCCTTCTGTTCTATCAACTCTTAATAGAATGATCATGATGCAGCAAGGTTTATGCTTCGATCCTGACTTCTTGAGTTTAAACACCAAAATCCATCAGTCACTTATTGGCCAGCATATGACAGTGATTCTGTGCTACCCTAACAGTAGAAAAGAGAGTTGAGGAGCACAGCTAGCAGTCAAGGTCAATACCGAAGGCAATTTATTATCAATGTACATGCATATTATCATATACTACCTTTGAGATTTATGTTTTGCAGCATTTACAGAAAAATAAATATAGAAAATAGGTGCAGGAGTAGGCCATTCGGCCCTTCGAGCCTGCACCGCCATTTATTATGATCATGGCTGATCATCCAACTCAGAACCCCACTCCAGCCTTCCTTCCATACCCCCTGATCCCCGTAGCCGCAAGGGCCATATCTAACTCCCTCTTAAATATAGCCAATGAACTGGCCTCAACTGTTTCTTATGGCAGAGAATTCCACAGATTCACCACTCTCTGTGTGAAGAAGTTTTTCCTAATCTCGGTCCTAAAAGGCTTCCCCTCTATCCTCAAACTGTGGCCCCTCGTTCTGGACTTTCCCAACAACGGGAACAATCTTCCTGCATCTAGCCTGTCCAATCCCTTTAGGATTTTATACGTTTCAATCAGATCCCCCCTCAATCTTCTAAATTCCAACGAGTACAAGCCCAGTTCATCTAGTCTTTCTTCATATGAAAGTCCTGCCATCCCAGAAATCAATCTGGTGAACCTTCTTTGTACTCCCTCTATGGCAAGGATGTCTTTCCTCAGATTAGGGGACCAAAACTGCACACAATACTCCAGGTGTGGTCTCACCAAGGCCTTGTACAACTGCAGTAGTACCTCCCTGCTCCTGTACTCGAATCCTCTCGTTATAAATGCCAGCATACCATTCGCCTTTTTCACCGCCTGCTGTACCTGCATGCCCACTTTCAATGACTGGTGTATAATGACACCCAGGTCTCGTTGCACCTCCCCTTTTCCTAATCGGCCACCATTCAGATAATAATCTGTTTTCCTATTTTTGCCACCAAAGTGGATAACTTCACATTTATCCACATTAAATTGCATCTGCCATGAATTTGCCCACTCACCAAACCTATCCAAGTCACCCTGCATCCTCTTAGCATCCTCCTCACAGCTAACACTGCCACCCAGCTTCGTGTCATCCGCAAACTTGGAGATGCTGCATTCAATTCCCTCATCCAAGTCATTAATATATATTGTAAACAACTGGGGTCCCAGCACTGAGCCTTGCGGTACCCCACTAGTCACTGCCTGCCATTCTGAAAAGGTCCCGTTTATTCCTACTCTTTGCTTCCTGTCTGCTAACCATTTCTCCACCCACACCAATACCTTACCCCCAATACCGTGTGCTTTAAGTTTGCACACTAATCTCCTGTGTGGGACCTTGTCAAAAGCCTTTTGAAAATCCAAATATACCACATCCACTGGTTCTCCCCTATCCACTCTACTAGTTACATCCTCAAAAAATTCTATGAGATTCGTCAGACATGATTTTCCTTTCACAAATCCATGCTGACTTTGTCCGATCATTTCACCGCTTTCCAAATGTGCTGTTATCACATCCTTGATAACTGACTCCAGCAGTTTCTCCACCACCGACGTTAGGCTAACTGGTCTATAATTCCCCGGTTTCTCTCTCCCTCCTTTTTTAAAAAGTGAGGTTACATTAGCCACCCTCCAATCCTCAGGAACTAGTCCAGAATCTAACGAGTTTTGAAAAATTATCACTAATGCATCCACTATTTCTTGGGCTACTTCCTTAAGCACTCTAGGATGCAGACCATCTGGCCCTGGGGATTTATCTGCCTTCAATCCCTTCAATTTACCTATCACCACTTCCCTACTAACATGTATTTCGCTCAGTTCCTCCATCTCACTGGACCCTCTGTCCCTTACTATTTCTGGAAGATTATTTGTGTCCTCCTTAGTGAAGACAGAACCAAAGTAATTATTCAATTGGCCTGCCATGTCCTTGCTCCCCATAATCAATTCACCTGTTTCTGTCTGCAGGGGACCTACATTTGTCTTTACCAGTCTTTTCCTTTTTACATATCTATAAAAGCTTTTACAGTCCGTTTTTATGTTCCCTGCTAGTTTTCTCTCATAATCTTTTTTCCCCTTCCTAATTAAGCCCTTTGTCCTCCTCTGCTGAACTCTGAATTTCTCCCAGTCCTCAGGTGAGCCACTTTCTCTGGCTAATTTGTATGCTTCTTCTTTGGAATTGATACTATCCCTAATTTCTCTTGTCAGCCATGGGTGCACTACCTTCCTTGATTTATTCTTTTGCCAAACTGAGATGAACAATTGTTGTAGTTCATCCATGCAACCTTTAAATGCTTGCCATTGCATATCCACCGTCAATCCTTTAAGTGTCATTTGCCAGTCTATCTTAGCTAATTCACGTCTCATACCTTCAAAGTTACCCCTCTTTAAGTTCAGAACCTTTGTTTCTGAATTAACTATGTCACTCTCCATCTTAATGAAGAATTCCACCATATTATGGTCACTCTTACCCAAGGGGCCTCTCACGACAAGATCGCTAATTAACCCTTCCTCATTGCTCAAAACCCAGTCCAGAATAGCCTGCTCTCTAGTTGGTTCAAAAAACCATCCCGCATACATTCCAAGAAATTCTCTTCCTCAGCACCTTTACCAATTTGGTTCACCCAATCTACATGTAGATTGAAGTCACCCATTATAACTGCTGTTCCTTTATTGCACACATTTCTAATTTCCTGTTTAATACCATCTCCGACCTCACTACTACTGTTAGGTGGCCTGTACACAACTCCCACCAGCGTCTTCTGCCCCTTAGTGTTACGCAGCTCTACCCATATCGATTCCACATCTTCCTGGCTTATGTCCTTCCTTTCTATTGCGTTAATCTCTTCTTTAACCGGCAACGCCACCCCACCTCCCCTTCCTTCATGTCTATCCCTCCTGAATATTGAATATCCCTGAACGTTGAGCTCCCATCCCTGGTCACCCTGGAGCCATGTCTCTGTGATCCCAACTATACAATAATCATTAATAACAATCTGCACTTTCAATTCATCCACCTTATTACGAATGCTCCTTGCATTGACACACAAAGCCTTCAGGCGCTCTTTTACAACTCTCTTAGCCCTTATACAATTATGTTGAAAAGTGTCCCTTTTTAATGCTTGCCCTGGATTTGTCGGCCTGCCACTTTTACTTTTCTCCTTAGTACTTTTTGCTTCTACGCTCACTTTACACCCCTCTGTCTCTCTGCATTGGTTCCCATCCCCCTGTTGTGAACTAACCTCCTCACGCCTAGCCTCTTTAATTTGATTCCCACCCCCCAACCATTCTAGTTTAAAGTCACCTCAGTAGCCCCCGCTAATCTCCCTGCCAGGAAATTGGTCCCCCTAGGATTCAAGTGTAACCCGTCCTTTTTGTACAGTGATTTATATACAATGAATTTATGAAAAGCTCTGCATAAACAAAGATTGACAAACAACCAATGTGCAAAAGAAGACAAATTGCCCAAACTAAAAAAAACTGAGAACTTGAGATGTTGAATCTTTGCAAGTCAGTTTGTAGGTTGAGGAATCAGTTCAGAATTGAGGAGAGTGAAGTGATCCACATTGGATCTGGAGCCTGGGTCACAGGTCAGATAGGTTTGATGGTTTCATTGTGGAGTTTGAATTTCTCTCAGCAAAAGGATTTTTTTCTGGATAGCTCCAATCTCCTTCCACATCCCAAAGACATGCATTTTGTGGGTTATTTTGTCACTGAAATTTGCCCCAATGAGTTGTAAATTATGAATGGATGGTGAAGTCGACATGAATGTCAACCTTCTATAGATGAGTGGTGGAGAGTGTATTGATTGGTTGCATCATAGGCTGGTGGGGAAACATCAATACTCGTGAATGGAAGAGCATACAAAAAGTAGTAGATATGGCCCAGTCCATCACCGGTAAAGCCCTCCCCGTCATTGAGTACATCTACATGGAGCGTCGTTCTGGGAGAGCACCATCCATCATCAAGGAACTCCGCCTTTGAAACCTAGCTTTCTTCTCACTGCTGCCATCAGGAAGAAGGTTCAGGAGCCTCAGGACCCACAACATCATGTCCAGGAACAGTTATTACCGCTCAAACAACATCAGGCTCTTGAACCAGTGGGGTTAATTTTGCTTAACTTCATTCACTCCATCACTGAACTATTCCCACAACCTATACACTCACTTTAATCTCATGTTGTTGATATGTATTGCTTGTTTGCTTATTTATTTATTTAGTTATTTATTAATTATTTCTTTTTTTGTATTTGTTGTCTTTTACACATTGGTTATTTGTCCGTCCTGTTGTGTACAATCTTTCATCGACTCTATAGGTTTCTTGCACTTACTGTGAATGCCTGTAAGAAATTAATCTCAGGGTTGTATATGGTGATATATATGTACTAAATATCGACTAAATTTAGTCCGAACTTTGAACTCTGAACTTTGGAATGTGGTATAGTAACAGGGGATCAGTGTAACAGACCGCAAGATGGTTAGAGCAGTTTTAGTGTGGAAGGAGAACTGTTCTATTCTATGAAACCTCAGTGAAAAGGATAATAATAGTATTGGTATAAAAAGAAAACAAATATAATTAAAGCAGCACAGGAGCATCACTGTTAGCACAACACTATTGCAGTGCCAGAGACTCGGCTTCAGAATCAGAATCAGGTTTAACATCACTAGCATGTGCAAAGAAATTTGTTGTTTTGCGGCAGCAGAAATAGCAACACATAATTATAAAAACTGTAAATTACAATATGAAATATAGATAAAAATAAATTGAACAAGTATTGCAAACAGAGAGCAAAAAGTAAAGAGGTAGTGTTCATGGGTTCATTGTCCATTGAGAAATCTGATGGCAGAGGGGAAGGGGCTGTTCCTGAATCATTGAGTGAGTGTCTTCAGGCTCCCATACCTCCTCCTTGATGGTAGACGTGAGAAGAAGGCATGTCTGTTGCTATTTGTAAAGAGTTTGTACCATGTGGCTTTCTCTGGTTTCCTCCCACATTCCAAGGACAGGTTAGTAGGTTAATTGGATACAGGAGTGTAACTGGGCGGTGCAGATTTGTAGAGCTGGAAGAGCCAGTTACTGTGCTGTATCTTTAAATAAATTATCTGCAACTTTTATTTTTTATGACCTTCTGCATGAGTATGTGGCCTGTTACTTTGACTAGCAATGATGAATCTTTTGAATGGAAATCAATCAGCCAACATTAACCATCATTAAACAAGTATGGAATAATAGACTAGTGAGAGCACAGAAGTTAAAAAAAGTTAAAAGGCATTACACTGGCCGTACAAGAAATAGGTTGGAGTTGCAAAGGGTTAATAGTTTTATCCATTCTTAATAAGCAGTCAAGTTTATTTATTTATTTATTTATTTATTTGTTTATTTGCTGATTGAGATACACCGTGGAATATTTGCTTCTGCCTCTTTGAGTTGCACCACCCAGCAACCCTGAATTTAACCCTAGCCTAACTACAGGACAATTTACTATGACCAATTAACCTATTAACTGGTATGTCTTTGAAGTGTGGGAGGAAACCAGAAAACTTCCACATTCCACATGGAGGACGTATAGGCTCCTTACAGAAGATGCCAGAATTGAACTCGGAACTCCGATGCCCCAGGCTGTAGCCGTGTTGTGCTAAGCACTGCACTACATTCTTGCCCATGCGATTGAGCCTGCAGAGAGACCTACAACACTCGCAAATTTCTACAGTTGTACTGTGGAGAGCATTCTAACTGGTTGCATCTCCATCTGGGGGGTGGGGGTGCGTTACTGCACAGGACTGGAAAGAGCTGCGGACAATTACAAACTCCCAGCTCCATCATGAGCTCTCCAGCATCGAGGACACCTTGAAAAGGCGGCATCCATCATTACCGACCCCATCACCAGGATATACCTCTTCATAGAAAAGTACAGCACAGGAATAGGACATCCGGCTCACAAAGTTGTGCCGAACCTGATAAAAAGCAAACCCAAGCACTAATCCCTCCCACCTACACCATGCCCATATCTCTCCACCTTCCTTACATCCACGTGCCTATCCAAATGTCTCTTAAAAGCCTGTAATGTATTTGTCTCTACCGCCACACCAGGAGGCGTATTCCAGGCATCCACCACTCTCTGAGTAAAAAACTTGCCCCTTAGCCCTTTATAGTTCTTATTGTTATGTATTGTAATGTACTACTGCTGTAAAACAACAAATCTAACAACTTACCTCGGTGATATTAAACCTGATTCGGATTCTGATTCTGAACCTGATCCTGACTGTGCATGGCAGTGATTTTGCAAGTCCTGGTAATAAGAGGGAAAGAGGGACCGAGTGCAGACAGACATGTTTGGCAATGGACTGCTGGAATAACCAGCAGCTGACTATAAAGCCTAGTAGAGTCCTCATGGATAATTCATGTGTAATTACAGATAGCTTTTGTGCAGGTTTAAATCATTCTCCTGGCCCATTACAGCCCATAACAACTGAAACAGCAATTGTCATAGTGTGGTTTGAGTGCGCTCTCTGATCAATAATGATGAATGGTAAAATTCAGCGACAAGCAGCACAAATTCTTCTTGGCGTGATCCATAAATCTGAACAAACACAGAGTGCTTCAAATGTGCGTGAATTTCAGATGTGTCCAGACTCCACCTCCCCCCACCGCTTATAATCACTGCCCTCCACTCCCCACCCCCCCCATCACTACACTAAGAAAATAGTCTGAGGAGCACAGGCATGACGTGTCAATTCCAATCACCCCAATACGGGTCGGACTGCTCTTTGTTTAGAAAAAAAATGAGGTTGAACCCTGCGTTGTGTACAAGGTCAATTTCAGGTGAAAGGGGGGTCATGGAGGGGTCACCGGAGCTCCCAGGCAGGTCAATAACGCCTCCTTGCTCACGAAGACGACAAGATACTCACACCCAATCAATTCGCTGAGGCTGAAGGAGCGACTGTAATGAGCGATGAACAAACGTACACTTTCTGCACAAAAACACACTTTCCCCGGTATCTTTTTCTCCTCCTCATGTAAAATCATACGCTGTCAAGTTCAACATTCATTTGGCCAGCAGCAAACAGCGAGCGCAAGAAATCAAGCTCCTGTTGGGGTTGGCGAAAGGTCACGTTTGACAGGCGTGGAGGTTAAACTGCCGACAAAAAATACTGTTCCTTGCTGACTGGAGTCTTTGACCAAATTCAGTCCTTTGTGTTACAGTCAAGCAGTCCATCAATACACAGCACCTTCCTTTCTGTTATAAAATAATGTCACGGCCCATGGATTCGACTGGTTTCAGAACACATGGTCTCAGTCCTTTATGTGCAATGTTCTGCCCTCTGTAAATGAACTTCTGTGTCATAGAATTATGAGTATTAAATCACAAATAAATGTAAACTGGTGTGAAAAAAAATGATTGTTTCAAAGCATCTGATGTTTAAAATTTTATTTAGATATACAGAGCAGAACAGGGCCTTCTGGCCCAACGAGTCACACCATCCAGCAACCCACCAATTTAACACTGGGACAATTTACAATGACCAATTAACCTAATACCCTGCACATCTTTGGACTGTGGGAGGAAATCGGAGCACCAGCAGGAAACCCATGCACTAACTGGAAGATTGTACTGTTTCCTTACAGACAGCACCAGAAAAGAACTCCGAACTCCAGCACCTCGAGCTGTAATAGCGCTGTGCAAACGGCTATGCTATTGTACAGTGTGGGGTGCTTTGGAGTTCTGAGTTTTAATTTTCTGCATTGTTCTCTCTGCATTAACTTGAAGCTCGTCTTTTATGCAGTTAAGTAGAAAAATCTGTGGCTCATTTGATACTGCATGTCTTGTTAAATTTGTGTCAAATGTCAAATGTGTTGTCTCGTTCATGGCAGAGCAGACTCAATGGGCCAAATGGCCTAATTCTGCTCCCATGTCTTATGGTCTTATGGACAGAGGTTTTATTAAACCTCTGAAGTCACCGTGGTAGTGTAGTGGTTAGTGTGAAGCTATCACTGCTCAGGGTGTTGCAGAGTTTGGGGTTCAATTCCAATGTTGTCTGTGAGCAGTTTGTACGTTCTCCTCATGAACGTGTGGGCTTCATTCGGGTGCTGTGGTTTCCTCCCACAGTCCAATATGTAGCTGTTAGTAGGTTAACAGGCTCGGGTTAAACAGGTGGTTTGCTGGGCACTGCGGCTCAGTGGGCTGCAAGGGTCTGTTCCCGGCAGTATCTCTAAATAAATAATTAATAAAGTAAACACTAAGAAGTTTTATTGTTTGTCTGTCATACTCACACAGTTCGAATGAGGGGACTGGCTCCTGAATGCATATTGACTTTGCTGGGCCGTTCCTGGCCTCCACGTTTCTGATTGCTGCAGATGCTCATTCGAAGTGGCCGGAGGTATACCTTCCCTTTCATAAACCCATATTCCAAATAAGCATGCTTTCACAGTAACAGTCCACAACAACCTCCAAAGTTGTTCAGTCTTCTGGGTGGCGCTTGGCTTCCGTCAGGATAGCACTTCTGGGACAAAGGGAGAGTATTTGAGGCCAAGGCTGCCTGGTCTAAGAGGAGGAATGATACAAGTCACCACACTCCAACAAGTTTTGAGAGATATTTGTCAAGCATGCAGCTGAACATGAACAGGATTGGGCGGATTGGTTATTCCACTGAGAATGGGGTAGCTCGTCCGCCTGCACTGAAAAGGAGGGAACGTTGACTCAGACCATGACTCAGAAGCCTGCGTCGGGCATTTTCATGCCTTACAAGGCGCAGGTTGGAAGTCTGTGTGGGGCGCCACTCCTCGCACAGACACTAGAGCAATGTGTGATTAAGTACCTTGCTCAAGGACACAAACATGCTGCCACAGCTGAGGCTCGAACTAGTGACCTTGAGATAACTAGATAACTAGACGAGCGCCTTAACCACTTGGCCACGTGCCCAACTGAAAAGACTTATGGATAAATACTGGCTTTTCTACTGGCTAAAGCAAGCCTTTCTATCTTGTGGGGCTAAACTGCTAAAGGAGACAAAAAAATAGCAAGAAGAATACTTTGCAAATAATGTCATTAAAAAAATTCGACTTGCTTTTACCCTATGCAATTTGCATCTCTCTCTGGGGTAACAAACACAAAATGCTGGAGGAACTCAGCAGGTCAGGCAGCATCTATGGAGAGGAAGAAAGAGCTGCCATCTTGAGCCAAGACCCTTCATCAGGCTTATGATAAAACATCAGCTCTTTATTCTTTTTCATAGATGCTGCCTGACCTGCTGAGTTTCTCCAGCATTTTGTGTGTGTTTCGCTGGATTTCCAGCATTTGCGGAATCTCCTGTGTGCATCTCTGTCTGGATGCTCCAAAGCATCTTAGAGCCAAACAAATGGGAAGATTGCAGAATTGCCTTACTTTTTTTGAATTTTGGCACTTTAAATTTTAATTTACATTCTTAAATAATATGCTACTCATAATATGTTGGTCAGATGTTCCCAAGATGTATGAATAAATTTGAAATGCTACTTTACGGTTACACGCCACAGCTCATACCTGCACTGATGTGGTCACTGATTTATTCTGTTTCCATCTGCCCAGCTGCTACCTGGAAGAGTTCCTCTTGCCAAGAGTCACTTTATCATTTCCTGTCTGAGTCACTTTTGTACCGATACTCCTGCACCTAGCATCACTTACGTACATACAATCAGTATATGTATATAAGCTAATTGTATCTTGATTGTATGGGGTGTCCAGGGAGGATAGCACTTCTGGTGAAGGGGCTTGTCATGTCCATTGTGGGGCAGCTCACTCACCTTTGGTCCCCATCAGACACTCAGCTCTCACCTGTGGCTCCAAGTAGTTGTTCTCAAGCGACAGCAGCCACATCCAGTACACCGCATCGACAGGCAGGCTAAACCAGGTGACGGTAGCTGGCAGCTTCAAACTCCAGTGAGATAGGGGTCCTAGCACGTGAAGTCAGCTCTGGCAGACTGGACAGATGTGATCTACAGTCAGATCCAATGGCTTGGAAGGCAGTTCTGCAACGCTCCATGCAGAGAGCAGGGTCTCACAAGGCATATACGATGTTGTGGTCATCCACTACAACCAAGGAAGACCCCAATTTGTGAGGCTTTTGTTTGTTCCACTGGATCCGGACTTCTGAGGTTGAGAGAGTGGAACTGCTCAGTGCAACAGCTTTTCCACTTTAAAAACTCTCCTGCACAGGTTGCCTGTCATCGTTGGACATGACGGACAACACCATCATGTATCAATGTGCAGGAGTATCGGTACATAAGAGACTCAAACAGGTAATGTTAAATACACTTAATAGTTTGTTATACATTGTTTTTGAGAGGATTGCTTTTGTATTTATATTTTTTATATATAGGCATCCGTTAGTCTCGTGAGACCGTGGATTTGCGCCTTGGAAGGTTTCCAGGGTGCAGGCCTGGGCAAGGTTGTATGGAAGACCGGCAGTTGCCCATGCTGCAAGTCTTTCTTCTCCACAACACCAATGTTGTCCAAGGGAAGGGCATTAGGACCCATATAGCTTGGCACCGGTGTCGTCGCAGAGCAATGTGTGGTTAAGTGCCTTGCTCAAGGACACAACACGCTGCCTCAGCTGAGGATCGGACTAGTGACCTTCAGATCACTAGACCAACACCCTTAACCACTTGGCCACTTATTGTGCTTCTTATGCTTATTTTGTTTTGTTCTGCTGCATCATATCTGGAGTAACCATCATTTCAATCTCCTTTACACTCGTGTACTGAAGAATGACAATAAGCATTTTGAACTAAAACACTTTCAAACATACAAGAGGCACTAGAAAAGCATTTCTTTTTGAAGCTGGTCTGCAGTTACATAATTGGCTCCAGCTTACTTGGAAGAGAGTTGAGTCCATGATCAAAGGTTCAGCTAGAAATGTATTTTCTTCTCTTTATTCCTCTTCACAGATGCTGCCTGACCTGCTGAGTTCCTCCAGCATTTTGTGTGTATTGCTCTGGATTTCCAGCATCTGCAGACGCTCAGAATCAGAGTCCAGCTGAATATTACTGGCATGTGTTGGGAAACTTATTGTTTTGTGGCACAGTACATTGCAATACATAATAATAATAAAAAAACTATAAATTACAATGAGGAGTATGTATGACAATTAAATGAAATAAGTAGTACAAAAAAAGAGGGAAAAATATCCTGGGTTCATAGGTTCAACAACCACTCAGAAATCTGATGGCCAAGGGGAAGAAGCTGTTCCTGAAATGTTATGTGTGTGCCTTCAGGCTCCTGCACCTCCTCCTTGATGGTAGCAATGAGAGGAGGGAGGTGGGGGCTCTAAATGAATGATGCTGCCTTTTGAAAGTGTCCTGGATGCCGGGGAGGCTCGTGCCCATAATAGAGCTGGCTGAGTGTACAACTTTCTGCAGCTTTTTTCAATCTCAAGCAGAGGCCCCTCCATGCCAGACGGTGATGCAACCAGTCTGAATGCTCTCTGTGATACATCTGTAGAAACTTGCTAGAGTCTTGGTGACATACCAAGTCTCCTCAAACTTCTAACGAAATATAGCTGCCATCGTGCCTTCTTTGTAATTGCATCTTGTCGAGCATGCTACTTTGGATTCATTTTCCTGGCGGGGTCAAACATTTTTTTAAAAGTTTTTTTGAAAAAAATACAGGGTCAAATATCCTGTGATTGTTCCTTCCAAGGAATCTCACTCTGCTTCATTCTTGACCCGGCTCTGGATTTATAATGCTGCTTTAACATCGACGTGAAGCTGAAATCACTTTGCAGTCACACTAAGCTTGCAGTGTAAATGCTCTCTGAAAGATTTCCTGTGCGATAGCATCATATTATACTGTATCAGTGTCTCTGTGGGGTAACATATTTTACTGGAAATGAAATGTTGTGCCATAAACCACAAGAGGCTGTGAACATTTACAGCAAAAAGACGCCACTCGTTTCAAGCCAATGAGTGATTAGGTTTAACTAAAATATCTCCATTCGGTCTGAATAAGGTGCATAAATAATTTACTATAAATCCCCATGGATGGAAACAATAGGAACTGTAAATGTTCAGTGCACTGTCCCCAACCAATATCATTAGAGGCACTGAACCTCTCATAATAGTCCGGAGCATTGCTCCACACAAGGATTGCCAAAAATCCTTTAACTCTTGAAGAACCAGTAACCCATCGTGTCAAAGTTTTGCATTGAATATAATATGCAATATTTGTTCAGTTGCATTAATCAAATCATTTATAACCTTTTCATTTCAGTTTATATGTACTATTGGAAGCCGCTATTAATATTGAAAGATTTTTCAATGATGATGACTTGCTAATTTTTCATCATGTCATACACTCAGTGACCACTGTAGCCCATTCGCTTGAAGGTTTGACATGTTGTGCATTCAGGGATGCTTACTGCACACCACTGTTGTATCCTGAAATCACAACCCTGGAGGTTCTGCCCACTAACCTAAATCCCTGAACTCTCTTTACAGAACCTTGTCACTCTTCCTTCCTATGTCACTGGTACCGACATGGACCACAACCTCTTCATTACACTCAGTGGCCACTTGAGTGTATGTTTGTGGTCTTCTGCCCATCCACCGCAAGGTTCGACATGTTTGGCGTTTGGAGATGCTTTTCTGCACGCAACTGTTGTAATACATGGTCATTTGAGTTACTGTCACCTTCCTGTCAGCTTGAACAAGTCCAGCCATTCTCCTCTGACTTCTCTTAACTAATGATGTGTTTTTGCCCACAGAACTGCTGCTCACTGGATTTCTTTTTTGTTTTTCACTCCGTTCTCTGTAAACTCCAGAGACTGCTGTGCGTGAAAATCTCAGGAGATCAGCAGTTTCCGAGATTCACAAACCACCCTGTCTTGCATCAACAATCAATCTATGGTCAAATTCACATTTCTTCCCCAACCTGATGTTTGATCTGAACAACACTTGAACCTCTTGACCATGTCTGCATGTTTTTATGCACTGAGCTGCTGCCTTAAGATTGATTGATTAGATATTTGCATTAACAAACAGCTGTACAGGTGTACCTAATAATGTGGCTACTGAGTGTAACTTTTCAATTGAATTATGTTTTCAATTTTTCATTACCATAAGTCACTTTATTTCCTCATGTTCACTTTATTGATGTATGGTTGTTGACCAGCAGAGAGTTAAGATTTGTATCATTGCAGCCTTTGACGGTTCTGTAAAAAGAAACCGGCTGAGCAATTCTATTGCCAAACACCGTGTTTCCGGACATTGCTGGGTAAAAGTTTTATTGGAAATTGATAACAATCTGGTACTCACAAGGCCTTTGACCCCATTCTCTGCAATGTATATTATGTTTGAAAAATACTTTTTCCAGTTATGATGAAAGGTTATTAATCTGAAACTACATCACAGCGACTGCCTGGCCTGCTGAACATCTAACACATATAGTAAAGTTATAGAGACACATAGTACAGGTGCTTTGTCCCATCACATCTATTCTGGCCTTCTTACTCACGTGAACAAATACTATTTTCATGCATTAGGATTGGATCTTCTACAATTTACTTATTAAGGAACCAAACTAAATGGCTTTTAAATTGAATTGAATTGACTTTATTTCTCACATCCTTCACATACAGGAGGAGTAAAAATCTTTACGTTACGTCTCCATCTAAATGTGCCATGTGCAATCATAGTAATTTATAATAAATAGAACAGTGAATGTAACATATGTAGCCCCCTGGTAGGCCTCAGGCTCACTCAGCTCGCTTCTGTCTAGGGGGAGAAGCCTTCAGCCCCGCCAAACTGGGTAATCAAGTTTGTGTGGATGCTGTGATTTGTACAAATAATGGACAATACATCATATTCAATTAAACGATTACATTTTATAGATCTTATTGGAACTATGTACTTAATAGAGATAAGTTATAAAAGGAAAGTAAAAGGCGCCAAACTTATCAAAGTTCAACCACTTCGTGCACAACAGTTGGAACTCAAGTAACGGAGTCTCCTTTCCACCATTCGATCCCTTCCGACCTCCTCAACCCGCCACCTGGGACCAACCATGCTGGTCGATCAGACAATCCACATGAGTCTGTCTTCATCTCCTCTCCTCGCCCTGGGCCTCGGACTCCCACTCAGAGTCCGTTCCATCAGCCAGCTTACAGCATCGCGTCTCCTCTCTCTGTCCCCATTGTGCTTTCTTCCCCAAAGCCCGTGAAAAACAATAGCTTGCAGACACACAAGAAAGAATAACATCTATCTCAATTGGTTCGTTCCTTCTCTTATCGATAATATAACCCAAACAAGCAGAGAGAGAGAGAACTTACATCGCAATTATTATTACAGAAAAGCCATTTTTATTATAACATAACAAAGAAGCTATTTTGTTAGCCTTCGCAGTAACATAAAAGAAGAAACCCCTTACACATAGAAATACACTCAAATCACCGTGAGTTCATCAGTCTGATGGCCTGGTGGAAGAAGCTGTCACAGAGCCTGTTGGTCCTGACTTTTATGCTGCGGTACTATATCCCAGATTGTAGCAGCTGGAATAGATTGTGTTGGGGTGACTCAGGTTCCCAGTGATCCTACAGACCCTTTTTACACACCTGTCCTTGTAAATGTCCTGAATCATGGGAAGTTCACATCTACAGATGTACTGGGCTGTCCGCACCACTCTCTGCAGAATCCTGTGATTAAGGGAGGTACAGTTCCCATACCAGGCAGTGATGCAGCCAGTCAGGATGCTCTCAATTGTGCCCCTGTAGAAAGCTCTTAGGATTTGGGGGCCCAAACCAAATTCCTTCAACTGTCTGAAGTGAAAGAGGTGCTGTTGTGCCTTTTTCACCACACAGCTGGTGTGCACAGATCACGTGAGGTCCTCGGTGATGTGGATGCCGAGGAACTTGAAGCTGTTAACCCTCTCAGCCCCAGATCCATTGATGTGATTGAGTGTGATTCCTCTACTTTCTCTGTCTGTGAGTTCCAGACAGCAATGGCTCCCTATGCAAAAAAAAACTTTGTAAACTTTGCTTTGAATCTCCTTCTTCTCACCTTAAACCTACACCATCTTTATTTTATATTCATACAGGTGCAATGGGCGGCGGGGTGGAGATATATTTCTACCAAAGGGGGTGTAAGGCACTCCTTCTCTCCACTAGCCTGCAGGTCACCCTTGGGCAAGGTGTAGCACCTGCTTATCCCACTCCCTACCTCCCGATCAGGGTCATGTGAAGCCATGGGAACAGGTGATGGATGGTCGTATGAGCAGCTGGAGCATATCACAAGTCCTGGTTATGTGACCACTGACTCGAGACAGACAATCTCTGAAGAGTATTTATAATGGCTGGGGTCATCCATCTTGAAAAGACGTTGCCCCGAAGAAGGTAATGTAGCACTTCCGTAGAAAAAATTATCAAGAACAATCATGGTCATGAAGAGACCATGATCGCCCACGTCATACAACACGGCACATAATGAATGAATGAACATGTGGATAAACATTCTGACTATCTACCATATTCATGGATTGCTATCAAGTCACCCTTTGGTCAGGAGAAAACAAGACCAACCTAACCAATCTCTCCCTACACTAAAGCACTCCAATCCAGACAGCATCCGAGTAAGCCTCCTCTACACTCTCTCCAGAGTAAGTACCTCCTTCCTACAGTGTGACAACCACAACTGTAAACAATACTTCGAAGAGCAGTCTAACCAGTGTCTCTGTTTGACTTCCCAAAATGCACCACCTTGCACTTATGCTCACATCCCACCTACCAATGCTGTGCCCAACTTTCCATCTCATCTACATTCTGCTGTAGGCTAGGACAACATTCCTAACCAACAATGCAAATGCTGGAAATCCAGAGCAATGCACACAAAATGCCAGAGGAACTCAGAAGGTCAGGCAGTATCTACGAGAATGAATGAGCAGTCAACATTTCAGGCCAAGACCATTCTTCAGGACTGGAAAGGAAGGGGGAAACTGATGGGGGCGGGGGGAGGTGAAAGAGGACTAGCTAGAAGGTGATAGGTGAAGCCAGGTGGCTGGGAAAGGTAAAGGGCAGGAGAAGAAGGAATCTGATAGGAGAGAGGAAGTGGATCATGGGAGAAAGGAAAGCAGGAGGGGCACCAGGAGAGGTGATAGGCAGGTGAGAAGAGGTAATAGGGTAGAGTGGGAAGAACAGAAGGAGAAGGGGTGAGGGAAAAATACTGGAAGGAGAAATCAATATTCACACTATCTTCTGCACCACCAGTCCTTGCGCCATTCAGAGACTCATTCTTCATATCTCTTATATTTATATCCAAGTCATTTAACAGTAAAAGTCCCACCAAAGATCTCTGAACACATCACTAGTCACAGACTTCCGATCAGAAAAGCATCGTTCTACCACTACGTTCGGCCACCTGTCACAAAGACTATTTTGGATCTAATTAGCGAGCTTGCCTTAGATACCTTCAGGTCTAATCGACCTTGTCAACTCAAATTCAAGTTTATTGTCATTCATCTGTTCTCATGTATGCTGCCAAATGAGACATCATTCCTCTGGACCAAGGTGCACAACACAGTAGATTTAAGTCACACACATAACAGATAAAGTAATATTACCACATATAAGTTAACAGATGGTGTGGTTTGATGGCTTGTGGTGTTTGGGTTACGCTAAACATAGTGTTTAGTCTGATGGCCAAAAAGCTCAATTTTGGTTTCATCAGACCATAGAACCTTCTTCCAGCTGACTTCAGAGTCTCCCACATGCCTTCTGGCAAACTAGCTGAGGTTTCATGTGAGATTTTTTTCACTAGTGGCTTTCTTTTTGTCATTCTCCCATAAAGCTGTGACTGGTATGTGCAGACTCTCCCGTCTCAGCCACTGAAGCTTGTAACTCCTCCAGAGTTGTCATAGATCTCTTGGTGGACTCCCTCGCAAGTCCCTTTCTTTCACAGTCACTCAGTTTTGAGGATGGCCTACTCGAGGCAGATTTACAGCTGTGCCATATTCTTTTTTATTTTTTGATGATTGACTTAACTGTACTCCAAGGGATACTCAGTGACTTGGAAATCTTGTATCCATCTCCTGACTTGTGCTTTTCGATAACTTTTTCACAGAGTTGCTTGGAGTGTTCTTTTGTCTTCATTGGAATGTATGGATCAATTTCTTTTAGAGCATTGGCCCCACCCCTCCCACCTTAGCACTACGTATTGATCTGTTATCTGTGCACGTGCTGTTGTCTACATATGTGCATTGTTCTCTCTCTGTCTCTTTCTCTCTGCAATGTGAATACACCAGTTAAAGCCATCTCCCACATGGGTGCTTTTATTTAATTGATAGGTAGTTGTGCACATATACAATAAATTAGTGATGAGTGTCAGAGAATATCACCAATTGCATTGGCAGTTATGGGACAAAACAGTGAAACTAAATCAGCATGAGAAAGCCATCATGGATGCTATCAAAGAACACTTGAGTAACAGTGAAAGACACACTCAATTTAAAGTGAAAATCATGTGCTGATGGCTATAGTTGGGAAAATTGACAAATTTGATAGTGCTAAGAAACCTGGGAGTCATACATTGAGAGGGTTGAACTGTATTGTAATGCGAACAGTGTGGAGGAACAAAAGAAAGCCCTTACTCTTTTTAGCTTAATGGGTTTAAGAACATACATTCTCCTATGCAACTTAGTAACCACTGCAAAACCAGCAAGCAAGACATTCAATGAAATTGTTACTATTTTACAAAATCACTTGAGCCCTAAACCTCCAGCAGTAGCTGAGAGATTTAGATTTTACAAAAGGAATCAGTCAAAGGATGAAAGCATTTCTGAATACATTGCAGAAGTTACTTAAGTTATCGTGTATTATGTGTCCTATCTGTATTACTGTGCTTTACACCCTGGTTCAAAGAAACATTGTCTCATTTCTATATACATTATATACGTTATATACAGTGCCCATAAAAAGTATTCACCCCCTGGGAACCATTACACCCATGGGAGTGGCGGTCATCACCAAGGCAAAGAGTACATATTGACTTTGCCGGGCCATTCATGGATTCCATGTTTCTGATTGCTGTGGATGTTCATTCGAAATGGCTGGAGGTTATACCAATGAAGACAGCCATGTCAGCAAAGACTTTCTCCACTCTGAAGACTATCTTCACCTGAAATAGCTTACCCGAACAAATTGTGAGTGACGATGGACCACAACACACATCAGAAAAAGAATTCTAACTACTCATGAAGAAAAATAGCATCAGACATTTCAAATCAGCTCCTCACCACCCAGCAACAAATGGGTTTGCTGAAAGTTGGATCTAAATCTTCAAGAAGTGCATTAAAGTGATGGACAAAGAGGACATTTCTCTACAGCACAAGGTGGACAATTTCCTTTTTGTGTATCGGAACTCTGTTCGTGTGATGGCAAATCAAACACCTGCAATGCTGTTCATGAGCAGGAATCTGAGATCTTGCATAGACCTCCTGACACCAGACCTCCAGAGGGAAGTGCAGAATAAACAGTTCAACCAGTTCCCAAATGAAGCAGCGAGGAGCTTGGAGATTGAACAGGAAGTCCTAGCGCATGATTATCGAGAAGACAAGTGGACACCCGGTAGGATAGCTGCAAGGACTGGAGCACTGATGTACACAGTGAAGGTTGGAGATCAGTCACGTAGACTTCCTGTGAACTAATACTGAATTCTCAACCAAAGAACACCCCTGAGTCGACTGCATCCAACAAGACGGACACATTACAGTCACCAGACTTACCTCTCACTGACAGCAACGTGACACTGGAAACCAAGAACATTATCATTGACAAGACACCTGCCAAAATTGACTTTACTCCACAGGTCCAGAGGCACTGTCCTGAAAGAAACAGAGGGCCACCCAAAAGACTGAACCTTTAGAACTGTGAGGTTGCTATGGACTGTTATTGAGAAAGCTTGTTTATTTGGAATATGGGTTTATGGAAGGGAAAATGAATATTTTGTACATATACAGTTTTATGCTGCATCAATCTAAAGGGGGAGGAAGTGTAATGTATTTATCAATTTCTTTCAGAGCAATGACCTCCCTACACCCACACTACATATTGATCTATTGTCTATTTTCCCTCTCTCTTTCTCTCTCCACCCTCTCTGCAATGTGAATACACCAGTTAAAGTCATCTCCCACGTGTGTGCTTTTATTTAATTGATATGTAGCAGTGCACAGACACAACATTCATGGTGTAGTTTTTGCCTGAATACTGACTCACCAGCAGTTCGATCTTCCAGATACAGGTGTATTTTTACTACAACCAATTGAAACACCTTGACTGCACACAGATTATCTCCAGTTAGCTAATTACGTGACTTCTAAAACCAATTGGCTGCACCAGTGATGATTTGGTCTGTCATATTAAAGGGATGTATACTTGTGGAATCAATTATTTTGTGTTTTTTAATTTAGATCACTTTGTAGAGATTTGTTTTCACTTCAACACGAAAGAGTCTTTTTGTCTTGATTGGTGTCAACAAAAGCCAAATTAAATCCACTGTGATTCAATGTTGTAAAACAATAAAACATGAAAACTTCCAAAGGGGTGAATACTTTTTATAGTCACTATATATAACGTATATAATGTATAAAGAAATGAGACAATGTTTCTTTGAATCAGGGTGTAAAGCATAGTAGTACAGATAACACACATAACACAGATAACTTAAGGAACTTCTGAACTTAACTCTCTCTACAGAGGATCCTCATATTCGCAGAGGTGGATGGTTTGTCTGCACCTTCCTTAAGTCCACAATGATTTCTTTAGTCTTCTCCATGCTCAGGCAATCCACCAACTCCCCTACCAGCTCCACTTCCTCTCTATACTCCGTCTCATCATCATTTTTGATAAGGCCAACCACTGTTGTGTCGTTCGCAAACCTGATGACGCAGTTTGAGCTGGATCCTGTAACACTGTTGTGCGTCAGCAGTGTGAACAGCAGCTGGCCGAGTACACAGCCTTGGGGAGTGTCAGTGCTCAGTGTCATGGGACAGGAGGTGCTGCTGCCCACATGGACTGACTGTGGCCTTGCTGTTAACAAGACCAGTATTCAGTTCTAGAGGGAAGTGTTGAGACCCAGTGAGGACAGTTTCTCCGCCGGTTTCTGGGGTATGATGGTGTTGAACGCCGAACTGGTCTATAAACAGCAGGCTGGGCTATGAGACCTCTCTTTCCAGCTGGAACAGGACAGAGTGACAGGCAGATCCATTGCATCATCAGTGGATCAATTTGAGCGATAAGTGAACTGGAATGGGTCCAGTGTATATACACAGCTATAGCCTTGGCTTAATTGCTCTTCTTAGTTACCTTCTCAAGATAGCTCAATCAAATTACTGAGTTAGGATTTTCCCACAGAGATCAGTGATCATTCTCTGCCTTCCCAATTCCTATCCCTTCAGATCTTCTCCAATAATTTCTCTATCACTGACATAAGGCTCACAGGCCCACAATTTTTGTTTTATTTTGCATACATATAATGCACTTGAATATGTTTTTCCCCCAAAATGTGGAGATGGTTCTCAGATCATATAATATCCAGAGACATCTAACAACACTCAAATGGATGCTGGATCCGAGAACTGAATTCTGAGAAGTCCTGATGAAGGGTCTTGGCCTGAAACTTTGACTGTTCATTCCTTTCCACAGATGCTGCCCGACCTGCTGCGTTCCTCCAGCAGTTTCTGTATGATTCTCTGAGAACTCATGGCACTGTCCATATGTTCAAAGGCTTTGCAAGAAATGAAGATGCTTGCTTCATTCAACCATATCACAGACATGACCGCACCTTCCCATACGAACAGTTATGATACATCAGCTCAACACTTCGTCAACTGATCCCACTTCACTTGACACTCCAACCCTGCACCTTCCCTGTAGGCCTCTCTGCAGCACTTTCACCTCCTCTGTAATCCACAGCCCACCTAAGTTCTTCAGTACACATTGGTTTTGAATCTGCTAACTATGAGATGCACATGCAACTTTGAGCCTTGTGGTTAGCAGAATTTTGTAGCAGTGAGCCAATTGCTCACTGATTATTCAAAATAATTTTTAGATGGTTACCAGAAACATCAAACATTTTTTCATAGTGCCCATATGCAGTAATTATTTGCAGTTCCTCTTCTGATTTGCTGCCTCATTTTGGCATCAGGGTAAATCAGGAATGTGAACACTCACTGCAAAGCTTTTTTTAATATACACAGTGCAAAACAGGCCTTTCCAGCCCACTGAGCCGTGCCACACAACAACCCACCGATTTATCCCTAGCTTAATCACAAGACAATTTACAATGACCAATCAACATATGAACCAGTACGTTGAAAACTTTGACAAACTTCTATAGATGTCTGGTGGTGGAGAGCATATTGACCGGATCCATCACAGCCTGATATGATCAGTGCCCTTGAATGGAAAGAAACTACAGAAAGTGGTGGATTCAGCCCAGTCCATCTTGGGTAAAGCCCTCCCCACCATTGAGCACATCTACATGCAGCACTGTCACAGGAAAGCAGCATCCATCATCAGGGATCCCCACCACCCTGGACACGCTCTCTTCTCCCTGCTGCCATCAGGAAGAAGGTACAGGAGCCTCAGGACTCACACCAACAGGTTAAGGAACAGTTATTACCCCTCAACTATCTGGCTCTTGAACCAGAGGGGATAACTTCACTCACCTTCACTTGCCCCATCATTGAAATCTTCCCACAATTCAAGGACTCATTGGCTCACGCTCTCAATATTTATTGATATTTATTCATATTTTCATTTGCACAGTTTGTTTTCTTTTGCACTCTCATTGAATGCCCTAAGTTGCAGTCTTTAATTAATTCTGTTATAGTTATTATTCCACAAATTTGTTGAGCATGCCACAAGAAAATGAACCTCAGGGTTGTACATGGTGACATGTATGATAATAAAATTTACTTTGAACTTTGAACCTTAGACTGCGAGAGGATACTGGAGCACCCGGAGGAAACCCAGGGGCACGCAGGGAGAATGTACAAACTTTCTTCCTGAGGACTTTGGAATTGAACTCCGAACTCCGGTGCCCTGAGCTGTAATAGCGTCACACTAACCGCTAGTTTAGGAATGTGGGTTTGTTCAATCACCCTGAAGAGACTCTTGTCAAACTAATTTATTCTGGCAATCACGATGGATCCATAACAACAGAGGCTGCTTATTGAAACTGTCACAAATATACCCTTTACATCAAGTACAGTGCAAAGGTTCACAATCTGTTCAACGGCTTTAATTTGATTAAAGAAACACCTCAGGTGTTTATGTGTACTGCATGCTGTGGTGCACGCTCTATGAACTGGAAGGTTCTTATCCTCCTGAAGAAATATATCAAGAATGGAATCAAACCTGATGACTAACATAGTTGATTAGGCAATTAATATTCATTATCTAGACTTATTGAGGTTCTACAGTCTGTAAGGCAAACTTCACTGGAGAATGGATTAAAGGGGAAGGTAAGAAAATTAAATGAGATTAATAAAACAAACCCTGAAAGTATGATCAATTATGAAAATAAAACTTACATTTTTGCTTAAGTTTGTTCTATTTATTTATATTTTGTTTAAAAATTATTTTTATTCAGAGATACAGTGTAGAACAGGTCCTTCCAGCCCTTTGAGCCCTGCTGCCCAGTAACCCCCAATTTAACCCTAGCCTCATCATGGAATAGAATCAATTCGAATATCACCAACATATGTCGTGAAATTTGTTGTTCTGTGACAGCAGTGTATTGCAATACATGATAATAAAAAAACTATAAATTACTATAAGAAGTATACACATAAAAAGAAAAATATATATTTATGGCGGCAAAAAGGGAGGGAAAAAAGTAGTGAGGTAGTGTTCATGGGTTCATTGTCAATTCAGGAATCTGAAGGCAGAGGGGAAGAAGCTGTTCCTGAAACATTGCTTGTGTGTCTTCGGTCTCCTGTACCTCCTCCCTGATGATACCGATGAGAAGAGGGCATGTCTTGGGTGAAGGTGGTCTTTAATATTGGATATCGTCTTTTAAAGATGTTCTGGATGCTGGGGAGACTGTATGTCCCAGATGGAGCTGGCTGAGTTTACAACTTTCTGCAGCTTTTTCCCATCCTGTGCAATGAAATCTCCACACCAGATGGTGATGTAACCAGTTAGAATGCTCTCCACAGGATATCTGCAGAAATTTGCGAGATTCTTGTAAAATTGTGAAAATTTACAATGACAAATTAACCTACTAACTGATATGTCTTTGGACTGTAGGAAGAAACCAGAGCACCCAGAGTAAATGTACGCATTCCATGGGACTGGGGTGGAGGGGGGATGTACAGACTCCATACAGAGGATGCTGGGACTGAACTCCCAACAGCAAGGTCCTGAGCTGTAATAGCACTATCCTACCATGGCACACATGTTTAGAATGTGACCTTAAATGATGATTTACTATTTAATAATACATTTTTCACCAGGGAACTCAGTAGCCTAAGTATTGCAATCAATATCAAAGTCAAAATCAGAATCACATTTAATATTAAAGTACCTTGACCCCATAAAACGCCTTTTCCAAAAGCTCCCTTCTTGAAAGCACTATCATACCACTAAAATAAAAGCTTCTTTCCCAAGTCAGTTAATCTGATTAACCATTCTAGTTAGCCTCCACCACCCCCCCCCACCTCTCTGTTACCACAGTCACTGCACTGCACGATAAACGTTTTAAACCACTCTTTATGATGATACACACAAAATGCTGGAGGGAATCAGCAGGCCAGGCAGCAGCTACAGGAAGGAGTAACTGTTGACCGTTCATCAATGGAACTAGGCTAGGCAACTCGTAATTAATCAAAACTTGCACTTTGCTGTCTCCGCATAAACGACAATATAATCTTGTTGACCCCAGTCCAACAACTTAGAATATGAATTGTGCTGTTCCCTCTGTACCAATAGTCACTCAGACCACTTGTCCAGTTGATAAGACTGAAATAGAGATTCTCCATTGGCTCTGTGGTAGGGAAATTGATGAGGAGAAGATGGCGGCGCAACGGCAGCGCGCACGGCCACTTCGGTGGTGATGTCTGTTATCTGTCAAGGAGGGGACCGTGCACAATTCTGACTTGATGGAGACAGATGTGAGAGTACGGAGGAACATCTGGAAAACTTCTGAAATGCACGCCTCACTGCTGCTGTTACTGTGTGGTCTGGAATCTCCGGAACAGAAGGCCCCGAAATCCTCGGCTTTGCTTGTTTCAGCGGCCGGGGCGAGGTCGAAGGCGCTCGGCAGAGGATGGCGCTCAGGAGGCTGTATCGGAGAGGCTGGTCGGAAGCTCGAAGTTTTCGGACGGATGGACTCAGTGTCGGCTGTGGTCGGCTGCTTCCAAGGCATCGGCAAGTTGACGGTGCCTGGAGGTTTATGGCAGGGAGTTTCTCCCTTTTGCCGCCTGCTATCGGGGACTCGAGAGTCAAGCAACTCGGGGACTTTTGAGACTTTATTTACTGTGCCCATGGTTTGCTCCTCATCAAATTATGGTATTGCTTTGCACTGCTGTAACTATATGTTATAATTATGTGGTTCTGTCAATGGTTTGTCTTTGGTTTGTCCTGTTTTCTGTGATATCACTCCGGTGAAACATTGTATCATTTCTTAATGCATGTATGCATTTCTAAATGACAATAAAAGAGGACTGAGTGTTCTCATAATCTAATCTAAATTCTAGGCAGCCTCTAGAGTAGATTGCATGGTCAGCAGAACATTGTGGGCTGAAGGGCCTGTAGTGTGCTGTAGATTTCTATGTTCTATGTTCCAGATGATCAATCCTTTCTTCTCCCAGCCCCTGGCATGGGGGTGGTGGGGTGGCGGGGATGGTTTCTTCCTTGCAATTGTGATTCTCTGGAGTTATCACGGCTAGTGCAATCAAAGTGTCCACTTTTATACTAATTTCTTATCAATTCAAATGTACCATCCCAGTGGCATTGGCTGTAGGTCATGTGTCTGACCTTGAACACCTTTTTATTGGCTCTGCTCCAGGCCAGCATCCATCTATTGCCCTCTTCCCAGCAAGTGGCAATCGGTAATTTATGGCTTTTTGTTCTCATCAGCAACGAGCTTGATTCATGCAAAAGAGATATTGACTCCAACAGTCAAAAACCTGCATATTATATCCAACCAAAGAACATCTGATAAATAACTTCTCTTTTGGAAGTGACCAGTAGTCCTGCAGATTACCTGAAGTATCATTGAGCTTTCTTTAAAACACAGGAAGCGAAGCAACTCCATCTCACAAAATCGAGGACATAAAACAGTTCCACAAAATGGCTGCCTCCATCTCCAAGCACATGGCAGGAACAAAGACAATTGATCTGCTTGCTTCCACTGTCCTTGACCCAATCAATTTCAACGCTTTCTTCCATATTTTAAATCCACTGTGGCCAACAGTAACAGTTGACATTTTGGTCTGAGATCCTTCATCAGGACACTGTCAATACAAGTATTTATGAATTTTTGCACTTTTTATTGTTGTTTTTTCTTGCATGAGATACCCTGACCAACTCACTACAGCAAATTCCTAATATCTGTTAATACATTGAACATGGCAAATAAAGTTGATCTTTGATCGTTGATTTTCTTGCGGGTATTTACAGGAACACAATAGAATCACTGAAAAGCAATACGTAAGCAAAGACTGACAAACAGCCAAAATAGAAATTAAAAAAACACATATTAGATTAGATTATGAGAACACTCAGTCCTCTTTTATTGTCATTTAGAAATGCATACATGCATTAAGAAATGATACAATGTTCCTCCAGAGTGATATCACAGAAAACAGGACAAACCAAAGAGTAACATAACCACATAATTATAACATATAGTTACAGCAGTGCAAAACAATACCATAATTTGATAAAGAACAGACCATGGGCACAGTAAAAAAAGTCTCAAGTCCTGATCGACTCCCGAGTCCCCGATAGCAGGCGGCAAAAGGGAGAAACTCCCTGCCATAAACCTCCAGGCACCGTCAACTTGCCGATGCCTTGGAAGCAGCCGACCACAGCCGACACTGAGTCCATCTGTCCGAAAACTTCGAGCTTCCGACCAGCCCCTCTGATAGAGTTTCCCGAGCGCCATCCTCTGCCGAGCACCTTCGACCTCGCCCCGGCCGCCGAAACAAGCAAAGCTGAGGATTCGGGATCTTCTGCTCCGGTGATTCCGGTTACCACACAGTAGCAGCGTCAGTGAAGCGGGCATTTCAGAAGTTTTCCAGATGTTCCTCCATACTCTCACGTCCGTCTCCATCAAATCAGAATTGTGCACGGTCCCCTACTTGACAGATTACAGATATCATTCACCGGAGAGGCCGCACGCGCTGTGTCGCACCGCCATCATCTCCTCCTCCTTATGAACATGAGTTGCAGGGATCTTGAAAGTATGTCCATAGGTTGTGGAATCAGTTTATTGTTGTGGTGAGTGAAGTTATCCACACTGGTTCAGAAGCCTGATAATTGTAGGCCAACAATTGTTCCTGAACCTGGTGGTGTAGGGACTGAGGTTCCAAGGTAACAATTGTTCCTGAACCTGGTGTTGGTGCAGCAATTCGTAGTTCAATTTACGATCTTCTTGATCAGCTTAATATATGCACTATCTGATAAGACACTGGTAGTTAAACCTGATGAAAGGACTTGGCCTGGGATGTCCACTGTTTTCTCTTTTCATTGATGCTGCCTGGCACGTTGAGTTCCTCTAGCATTTTGCGTGTGTTGTTCTGGATTTCCACGCCCTGCAGATTGTTTGTGTTTGTGGAACCCCTCTTTAAATTGACTTTGCTTATAGATTCAGGGCAGTTCATAAATCCGACAGTCTTATTCCACTTGGGCGCCACAGTAGCATAACGGTTAGTGGGATGCTATTACAGCTTGGGCCGACGGAGTGTGGAGTTCGATTCCTGCATCTTCTGTAAGAAGTTTGTATGTCCTTCCCATGGATTGTGTGGGTTGTCTCCGTGTGCTCCAGCTTCCTCCCACAGTCCAAACACCTACCGGTTAGTAGGCTAATTGGTCAGTGTGTATTACCCCGTGATTAGGCTAAGGTTAAATCGGGGGTTGCTGGGCAGCACAGCTCGAAGGTCCGGAATGGCCTATCCTATGTTGTATTTCTAAATAAAATAAAATAACAGTTTGTGTTCAGCTGGTGAGCGGAAATGCAAGTAATTGTGGACAATCTGAAAACAGACTGGTTAAATCTTTCCGCTCAGCGGGAAACAGTCTGCTTGTCAAAAAATAAAACACGAACGTAATAATTTGATATGAATGAAAAACATACTTTTACAGCAAACTAATTAAATAAGTGAATTATGTTGGAAAAGATGAAAACACAGAGCAGTGCTGCTGTGCTGTAGCCTGTAACTATAGATTAAGGTTAAATAACAAAGACGACAGGAGAGAAAAGCCTGACTTATATTTGATTGATGCACTCTAATATTTGAAGTTCACTTACAGCTTTGTACCATAAGGCCTAAGGTTACTAAAGGCAGCACTCTAATGAGACCATGTGTGAACACTTCAGGTTTATACGACTCACTTTAATCAGATTGCAAAAGCTAGTCCAACTGATAGGCTCAGGATTCAGATCTGAACAGAAAATCGCATGCTCGATTTGGCCAGCAAATCTGGGCTGAGCAAATCTCTGTGATATACTGAGGCATTTGCTGGCTGTAAGTACACATGGTGCGGTTTCCTATTAATGTTGGCAAAGGAGAGTTTTGTGCTCAGCAGGCACAGTCACAGCTAACTTGTAAAAGGCCAAGAAGCAATAATTAAACTTCAGCTGTGCGACCACTCAAATCAGTGCACCGTGGACTGCCAAGTGCAAGATCGGCTCACGTCCTCAAAATGGAAAATAAGAGAGGCAAACAGTAGTTGCAAATAAAATCACAAAAATAAGGGACACCACGGTAGCACAGTGGTTAGTGTGACACGGTTACCGCTCGGGGCAGCGGTGTATGGAGTTCAATTCCAGCACCATTTTAGGGAATTTGTATGTTCTCCCTGTGAGCTTGTGGGTTTTCTCCAGGTACACTGGTTTCTTTCCACAGTCCAAAGGTGTATCGGTTAGTTATTAATTGGTCATTGTAAATAGATCCGTGATTCGGCTAGGGTTAAATAGGTTTGTTTGCTTGGCAGTGCAGCCCATAGGGCCAGAAAGGCCTGGCCCATGCTGTATCTCTAAATAAAAAAAAATTTAAAAAATGGAATCATGCTTTGATGAGTCAACAAATTCTTTAGATCATCCCTAAAAAATTTTTAACACATGTCAACAGTAATTTTCTCAGCTGCAGTTGGCTCAATGGCTTGAATGCTCTTCTCTCTCTCTCTCCCTGACACGAACAGGAAAATCACGATAGTGATTTTGTAACATCTTTTAAAGCTACTGCTATTTATTGGCCATCTGCGTCGGCATTGCACACCAGGAGCAAAGATAAAATACAGTCAGCCGGTAAACAGGGTTTAAAAGCTGCAGTAATCAGACATGGACAGACAAATGGATCTTTACCTCCAGTGTTTCCTCTAAGTTTCTTTCTTTCCTGCAAGAAGTGCACCCAATATCAGCTCCTGACTGACAGGGTCAGGAACTGGAGCGGGAACCGGATGCACTCAGGCCCATCCAGGACTTCATAGATGAGTCTTTTACTGAGGTGGTCACAGCCAGCGTGCAGGCTTCAGGCAGTAGATGGGTAACCATCAGGAGAAGTGAGGGGCGTAAGCAGTCAGTGAAGGGTTCTCCCGTGTCCAATACCCTCAGCGGTATATCTTTTCTCAAGTAAGGAGACCAGAAATGCGCGCGGTATTCCTGCTGCGGCCTCACCAGTACCCTGCACAACTGCCGCATAACCTCCATGCTCTTGAATTCAATCCCTCTAGCAATGAAGACCAACGTTCCATCTGTGATCGTCTGCTGCACCTGTAAACCAGCCTTTTGTAATTCATGCATTGGAGAGGGTCCTCAGGAGGTTCCCGAGAATGGTTCCAGAAATGAAAGGGTTAACATACAAGGAACATTTGGTAGCTCTGGGTCTGGACTTGCTGGAAGAATGAGTCTGGATCTCATTGAAAACTATGGAATATTGAAGGTCCTAGACAGAGTGAATGCGGAGAAGATGTTTCCTATAGTGAGTCTAGGACCTGAGGGCACAGCCTCAGTTTGGAGGGATGTCCATTTAGATCATAGATGAGATGGAATTTCGGCAGCCCAAGGGTCATGAATCTGAGGAACTCACTGCTATCGACAGCTGTTTAAGCCAAGTCTTTAGGTATATTTAAAGTGGAGGTTGAGATTTTCTCGATTAGTAATGGTGTCAAAGGTTACAGGGAGAAGGCAGGAGATTAGGGTTGAGAGGGATACTAAATCAGCCATGATGGTATGACAGAGCAGACTTGATGGGCCGAATCTGCTCCAATGTCTCATGGTCTTATCACCTCCAGATCAGTAAGTTAAAACAATGTGTTTTTGGCACTTTAACCTTCATAAGTCAAAATATTAAGCTCCGGAGTTGTGATGTCATGTTGGATTTGTATAAGATGCTGGTGAAATCTAATTTGGTATACTGTGTGCAGTGCTGGTCACCTACCTGCAGGAAAAATATCAATAAGTTTGGAGGAGTGCAGAGAAAATCTACAAGGATGTTGCCAATACTTGAGGGTGTGAGTTAGAGGGAAAGGTTGAATAGGTCAGGATTTTATTCCCTGGAGCATCGAAGAATGGAAAGAGATTTGATAGAGGTATACAAAATTATGAGGGCCATAGATCAGGGAAATGCAAGGTGGTTTTTTCAACTGAGGTCTGGTGGGACTACAACTAGAGGTTGTGGGTTAAAGGTGAAAGGTGAAATGTTTAAGGGGAACATGAGGGGAAACATTTTTTACTCAGAGGGTGGTGAGAGTATGGAATGAGTTGCCAGCAGAAATCATAGATTCAGGTTCAATTTCAACATTTAAGAGAAAGTTGGATAATTCATGGACCTAAATATTAACATGATTGTTATGAATACTGTAACTTTGCAAATGATTAAGATGCAATTTCATTACAGAGCCCAGATACATCTGATCCAAATCCGAATCAGAATCAGGTTTCATACCACCATCATGTGGAATTTGTTGTTTAGTGGCAGAAGGATATTGAAATACATATTAATAAAAATTATAAATTACAGCAAGAAGTATACTCTATATAACAAAGAAATTAAATTAAGTAATGCAAAAAGAGAGGTAAAATACCAAGGCAGTGCTCATGGGTTCATTGTCCATTCAGAGATCTGATGGCAGAGGGGAAGATGCTGTTCCTGAAACATTGAGTGTGTGTCTTCAGGCTCCTCCTTGATGGTAGCAATGAGAAAAGGGCATGTCCTGTGTGATGGAAGTCCTTAATGATGGATTTTCAAGGTGTCCTGGATGATAGAGAGGCTTGTGTCCGCAATGGAGGCTTTGAATTACTATCCTATTTATTTTACTTTTTCAGAACAATTCAGACCTCTGACCCCACAGACAATCTTTTTTTTGGCAAACAGAATTGCTTGAATTTGAAGTTGATTAGCACGGTTGGGAAATAATTGAATGTACAGTTAATAGCAACCTTATGAGGAACATCTGTACATCTACTTCTTAATGCAAATACCTAATCAGCCAATCATGTGGCTGCAACTCAGTGCATAAAAGCATGCAGACAAGGTCAAGAAGTTCAGTTGTTGTTCAGACCAAACATCAGAACGGGGAAAAATTGTGATTTAATTGTCTTTCACTGTGGAATGACTGTTGGTGTCAGACAGGGAGGTTTGAGTATCTCAGAAACTGCTGATCACCTGGGATTTTTATGCACAATAGTCTCTAGAGTGTACAGAGAATGGTGCAAAAAACAAAAATCATCCAGTGAGCAGCAATTCTGTTGGCAATGTTAAGGAGAAAGGTCAGAGGAGAATACCCAGATTGGTTCAAACTGACAGGAAGGTGACAGTAACTCAAATAACTACTCATTACAACAGTGGTGTACAGAGGAACATCTCTGAACTCACAAAACATCAAATTTTGCGCTACAGCAGCAGAAAACCACAAGCATACACTCATCTAATTTAACAATTATTCTAATTGTTTAGAACAAAATTTCAATTTTGCCAGTGCCTGGACAGAGTTCTCCCAGAGTTCAAAGTTCAAAGTTCAAAGCACATTTACTATATATGTATGTACACCATATACAACCTTGCAGGCAGCCACAAAACAAAAAATACAATAGAACTCATGAAAAAAATCCCACACCACAAAGACCATTAAACATCCAATGTGCATAAAAAAGAACAAATCACGCAAACAATAAAAATGTAAACAAATTACACACAGAGCATGAACTGCAGAGTCCTCAAACATGAGTCCACAGACACAGAGCCAGTTCGGCGCCGCGGCTGATCCAGGAGCCTCATGGTTGCAAGTTCAGTGCTGAGGTGATTAGAGCATCACAGAGTTTCTGAGAAAGGCAAAGTCATATTTTTCACTCATTATGTTTTCGTGAAGAGGGAGCATTATTACATGCCCAGTCTATTTCTCCTGAGGTGCAGAAGGCTGGGGAATAATGTGACAGAGGTTTTTAAAACTTGTGGAGATTAGGGAAATGGTTGGGTCTTTTGGTTGGAGGCATGGGAGTGGCAGAAAGTGACTGAAAGTTAAATTCATGAACATATACCAGCACTAGGAAAGCAAGGGGGGAATTAAGAGGTTTCTTTTCTCGGGCTGAGAAAGCACATGAAGTGGTTGGTGCAGAGATCATTGTACCAACTCGGGAAAACTGGGTAAAACAGAGAAAGATACAAGATTTAAAAAGAAGTTCAGGGTGGTGGAATTGCTTCTGGCTCTGGTTAAGAGTCCACACAGATACAAAGTGCCAAATGGTCTCTTCCAGTTAGGCATCAGGGTAGTGTGATGCTATTACAGCTGGGCGATCAGAGTTCAGAGTTCAATTCTGACATCCTCTGTCAGGAGTTTGCACATCCTCCCCATAGAATGTGTGGGTTTTCTCCGGCTGCTCTGGTTTCCTCCCACAGTCCGAAGGTGTACCAGTTAGTAGGTTAATTGGTGATTGTAAATTGTCCTGTGGTTAGGCTAGGGTTAAATCAGGGATTGCAGGGTGGTGTGGCTCGAAGGGCTGGAAGGGCCTGTTCTGCCCTGTTTCTCTAAATAAATAAATAACATAATGAATATTTACTCTTCGATTATATGCTGTGCTTGGTCCCGAATAGAAGCAGAAGTGTTCTTTGTGGCCTCTTCAGTCAGTGATCTCACCTGTTGCACAGAAATTGTTTGCATTGTAAGTGTTCACATTCCGCGCATAAACCGTGTTTCCAGTTCCTTCTTTCTGGGTCATTTACTGCCATCTCCCACAGCCGCACTTCCTCTTCACCACTGATCGGGTTCAGTGACTTTTCCCCAGCACTCATTAATCACGAGTAAGATGTGATACCGTGCACAGGAGGAGGGGCTCTGATAAATAACGGGACTGTGGCTCATTTGGGAAAACTGAAGGCAGGTTTGGATGTCAGAGAAAGCCAGCATTCCTTGGCTGAAAATCTAATGCCTTGTGTTTCTGCAGGCCCGTTTGATTTCTCACTCATTTTTCAGTTTTCTGACAACTTGGAATGAAGAAACTCTTTATTGTAAGATTGGCAGCATGTTACTTTCATCATGACGGGGGCGAGGGGAGCACCAGAGTGGTGTAGCAGTAGTGTAACATTCTTATAGCTCATGATGTCAAAGTTTGGAGTTTAATCCCAACGTCGTCGCTAAGGAGTTTATACGTCTTTCCCGTGGAATGTATGGGTTTTCTTCTTCTGATCTGGTTTCCTCCCACAGTCCAAAGAATTACCAGTTGGTAGGTTAATTTAATTGATCATTGTAAATTGTCCAGTGATTAGGCTAGGGTTAAATAGGGGATTTCAGCATCTGCAGATTTTCTCTTGTTTTTAAATTGGGGATTGCTGGGTGGTGCAGTTCAAAGGGCCAGAAGGGCCTTTTCCATGCCGTATCTGAATAATCAAATAAATAAACAGAACACGGAAATAAATAATTCAATAACATCTCAGAAAAATGCAGAATTTAATGTATGAAACTTCAGACGTGTAGTGCTGTTCAATTTAAATGCTGTTTTAAGGGAGAGAACGGAGATAAATGATTTAAAGTGAATCACAAACTTAAATCTTTAAAGAGACACACCATTGCTTAATCCTTTTGGCGATAAAATGTAATTGGGTAATATGATTTTGAGCGATGCAGGCAAATATACACATCTTGTGACCTCTTTCATTTTCGCACCATTATTACACCAGTGAACTTAACAATAGGTAAATTTGAAGTATCATTCATTTTAACTAAAATTAAAATTAATGTTAAAATTAAATTTCTTTAAAATATTTCAAATTAAAATTAAAGCCACCCCACCCCCCTCACACACAGCTTCTTACTCTGTCTGGCTTTTCTCTCCCTTCCTTTCCAGTCCTGATGAGGGGTCTTGGCCTAAACATCGACTCTTTATTCTTTTGCAAAGATGCTGCCTGACTGCCCGCTGCAGCATTTTGTGTGTATAACTCTGGATTTCCAGCATCTGCAGAATCTCTTGTGTTTATAATTAAAGTATCAAATTGTACTTCAAAGATCTGAGAATAAATGTTTTTCCCTAATGGCTTTGCGCAGCCTTTACGACAGTTTATCCACTTTTTTTTTCAAATGCTCAAGTAGCACACAGCGGAAACCTGATAATCCAACTCTTCACCTTGAATAACTTCCAAAGGGGCTTGGTAATAATACGCCACATCCCCAATGTAGCAGAGAAAAACTTCTCAATTCCACTCATGATTTCCTAACCCACTCTGAAAAAAAACAGCAATAAATTGGCTCTCAACTCTTCTTGACCTCCTGACTTTTCAACCACTGTTAGTCAACCACTAACTTTTGCTCGTTTAGTCCCGAAGCAATTTGATCACACAGATCCACTCCCAGTGGGGCAGGAGGTTGAGCTGTTGTGAACGGCTTAGCTCCCCCTCTAGTGTTCGTTGTTCTTCACGTTATCCCAATTCTTTTTATATAAGCGTTGGAGATGCCACTTATAAAATCTCAAAGGAGTTTTCAGCACAATGGCTGGAAATTCAAAATATAAAATATATTGCCATACATCCCCATTTTCACAAAATCTTGACTCTATCCTAAAGATTTTCAATGTCCATTTTCCAAGACAGCAGAAATATTTACATTTCCTAACTCACCAGCGTTAACGCTTTCACTATCTTTGGGAGAAAAGCGTGCAATTCAGCTTTATTAGTTTCTGCAGTAGATTCATCTCCATCTGTTAACACCAGAGTGCCGAAAGACTCAAACAATAAACGGCAGCAAAGTACAAAAGCAGGTGTGTTTAACAAATGAGTTCAGAAGGTGTTTTTTGCGAAAATAACTGCAGCCTTCAAATGATCTTCCCTAAGAATCTGCTATTTTTCTTTTACCATCAGAACGCACAGCAGTTTGAGCAATGTTATTATACACAACAGTACAACACAGGAACAGGCCCTTCAGCCCAAAATATTGTGCTGAACCAGATAAAAAAATCAAAAACCTCCAAATATTAATTCTTCCTACTTACACCATGTCCATATCCCTCCCATGTTCCTTACATCCATGTACTTTACTTATCTAAACATCTCTTAAAAGCCTCTGATGTGTTTGCCTCTACCACCATACCAGGCAGCGCATTCCAGGCATCCATGACTATCTGAGTAAAAAACTTACCCTTACATCCCCCTTGAATCTAACCTCTCTCACCTTCAATGCACGTCCTCTGGTATTAGACATTGCAGCCCTGGGAAACAGATACTGCCTGTCTACTTGATCTATGCCTCTCGTAACCTTATCAACCTCAATCAGATCTCTCCTCGGCCTCCGCTGCTCCAAAGAAAACAACCCAAGTTTGTCCAGCCTCTCATTACAGCTCAGGGCGTCAGAGTTCGGAGTTCAACTCCGACATCATCTGTATGGGTTCTGTACGTCCTCCCCCATGGAACATGAGGGTTTTCTCCGAATGCTTAGGTTTTCTCCCGTAATCTAGAGACGTACCAGTTCGTAGCTTAATTAGTGTCCCTCATTATAAATTGTCCCGTGATTAGGCTAGGGTTAAATTGGGGGTTGCTGGCTGGTGTGGCTCAAGGTGAAATAGCCTATTCTGTGCTGTATCTCAATAAATTAATAAATAAATCCTGTAAACCTGCATTTCGAAGCGTGCACAATGTGGTATGTGTTTGTGTGTGTGTGTGTGTGTTTGTGTGGGCGACAGGGAGAGAGAGAAAGTGTGTGAAAGAGTGTTTCTGCACGTGTGTGGGAGGACGGTGGAGAAGTGTGAGAGGAAGAGTGAAAGAGTGTGAGAGCGAGTGCAAGAGAGAGGGAGAGTGAGAGTAAGAGACAGAGTGTGAGAGAGAAAGAGAGAGGGAAAGTGGGAGAGTGTGTGTGTGTGAGAGAGAGAATGAGAGGGAGGGTAAGAGAGACACTTGATATGTCTATGCTCTAAAACTGAGTTCAGAAATCACTTAAATCATTAACTCACTACACTTATGTTGGACAGGTGAATAAATATTGCTAAATAGAGGCTACATCATGAGAAGAAAATTGAAAAAGGTCATCACCCTTTGCTGGTGTATGAGAGACGCCTGGCTGTCTTGCTCCATTTGCGAATGATGAGAATTTTCCACACTGTGAAACTCAATCTGAAACTGTTCTGAACCAAGTTAGTCATTCACGACGAATTGTGTTGTTTTAGCTGTAGGATGGACTCTCTAAATACTGAAGTGAAAAAAAATACAATTAAACTATCACCAGTGATGATGGTTGACATCTGTAGTTAAATCCTTGAGGCAAAAGAAAAAGTCAAGCCACAAGCCAAGCACTGTCCAGGCAGGGATTCTCATAAATAATTTAAGTTGCTGAACAAACTCTATCGACCTTAACCTCAACTGCTTGAGCAATTCCACCAACAACATAATGAAGGTACAGGTCCAGAAATTGAATTGATCAGGCCTGCCATTGATACTGCGAAATAGGCAGCATTATGTGGATTCATTACAGCCAGGAAAGGTGGTTCTTTCCTTATTGGTTAAGGATCTTCTGAAGGAATCCTGGGCATGAGTCAGAAACCACCTGTAGGCCCATTGTATGATCTAATCGGGGGTGAACTAATGCCAATTTCAGCCTTTTTTTCCCAATTAGTGACAGCAGCACAAGTTGTATGTGCTGAGATAACCCAGATTTTTAAAATGATCTTACTGAGAAACTAGAGAGAGATGCGAGGAACTCAGATGGCATCCAAGCTGAGGTGAAGATCCTTCCTCTCCCAGGCACAAGGTCTCTGGAGCTTCTGTTGACGGTTCTGTAGCTCTGGGTTGCTTGCTCCATGCCCAACCCTCCCCCTCGCAACTGGGCTTGGGACGGTCCATGGCAGAATTGAACTAAAGTGTAGTTGCTTTAAAACGCAGCTGAGGATGGTATACATTTCTCAGCTCCAGCTAATCAGTATCCAGAGAACAAACCACATGGAATTTAGTCCTCATGTGGTTTTAACCTCCTAGATCCAGCAAATCTAAACTTATACCAACTTGAAACTGAGGCATTTCTCTTGAACCAGGGGAGAAGAAAGCTCAGAAGAGTAGGGTCTCCACCTGGGTGGGGGACAATGATAACTATGTGGCCTAATCTACAGCAGTTATAAAAGTGTCACTTATTTGACTTTAGAAAAATGAGTCAAGCAGATGGCTTAAAAAGAAACAAATGAAAATACAAGAGAGTTTGAAAGCTCTTGGTCTGTAGTCGCTGGAGTTTGGAAGGGGATCTCATTGAAACCTACCAAATATTGAAAACCCTAGATAGAGTGTGGAGAGGATCTTTTGTATAGTGGGGGAATCTAAGACTAGAGGGTGCAGCCTCAGAATACAAACACATTCCTTTAGAACAGAGATGAGGAGGAATTTTGTGAATCTGTGGAATTCATTACCACAGACATTTGGGTAGACAAAGTCATTGAGTATATTTAAAGCGGAGGTTGATTAGTTCCTGGTTAGTCAGGGTGACAAAGGTTATGGGGAAAAGACAGGAGAATGGGGTTGAGAGGGATAATAAATCAGCAATGATAGAATGATGGAACAGAATCGATGGAGTAAATGGCCTAATTCGCTCTCATCTGTTATGGTCTTAGGAAAACATTTGAAATCATTAGAGATGAAGCAATAGGAAGATTGCATCTGGAAGTTAAATCTGTCCAGATCTTTGAGTGCACTGGGTTCACTTCTGGATGCCATTGTTATTAAGGAATAAGCATTATACTGTAAAATATAAGAATAGAGTCTACTCAGTCATTTCATCATGGAAGATCCATTTCCCGCTCAGCCCTTTTCTTCTACCTTCTCCCTGTATCACTTCATGCCCTAACTAATCAAGAATTTGTACCCAACTTGCTCTCCACTCATCCCTTCACAGCTGTGCTGAGAGTCACATCGATAGAGATTTGGCAGGATGTTTCCCAGCAATCCTGCAAACCACAAAGTTCAAAGTTCATAGTAAATTTATTATCAGACTACATAGATATCATATATAATCAGCATATGCAACCCTGAGATTCATTTTCTTGTGGGCATTCACAGTAAACATAAAGGAACTCAATAGAATCAATGAAAGACTACATCCAACAGGATGGATAATCCATAATAATTGTCCGGATAGGATAATACTTGATAAACAAGAAAGAACAACTTATTTAATAGATATAACCACTCCAAAACACACATAATATACAGAAATCTATACATGAAAAACATCAGAAACATGCTGAATTAAAAGAGTAAATTGAAAGACTATGGAACACAAACAGGATATACATTGTCCCAGTAGTAATATCTACAACTGGTATCATCCCAAAGGCTTGACTCAATAGCATTAAACAATTAGACCTACACAGCAATATTTACGTAGATCTCCAGAAAGCCACAATAGCAATCACTACTAGAATGGTCATAGAGTCATAGAGAAGTACAGCACAGAAAGAGGCCCTGTGACCCATCTAGTCCATGCCAAAACCTTTTAAACTCCCATAGATTTGAACTGGGACCATAGCCCTACTATCCATGTGCCTATCCAAACTTCTCTTAAACCTTGAAATCAAGCTCGCATGCACCACTTGTGCTGGCAGCTCATTCCACACTCTCACATCACTCTGAGTAAAGAAGTTTCCCCTCATGTTCCCCTTTAAACATTTCACCTTTCACCCTTAACCCATGACCTCTGGGTGTAGTCCCACCTAACCTGAATAGAAAAAAACCTGCTTGCAATTACCCTTTCTATGCCCCTTATAACTTTGTATACATCTACAAAATCTCCTCTCGATCATCTACATTCTAAGAATAAAGTCGTAACCAATTCAAACTCTCCTTATAACTCAGGTCCTCCAGACCCAGCAACATCCTTGAAAATTTTCTCTGTAATTTAGTCTGAAAGTTCCTAGCAATTGAGAAATGAGTGTGCTTGGCTATGCCAATACCCCAGGTTTTACCAGCTTCAGCTGAGAAAAATAAAAATATCATGACAATAAGCAAATAAAAAAAGCAGATTATATTGAGAGCATGAGATGACAACTTCTTGAAAATGGGTCCGTAGATTGTGGGAATGCCTGATCATGATGGCAACTTTGCCAGGAGGCAGGGAGAGGAAATAAAACAAAGTATTCACACACCACACTCGACTTTCCCAGAGAAGTGCACAAACACTGTCAGGATTGATTCTCTTGCTTATTTATCCTCAGCTCCCTGGGGAGATTCCAATCGCCGTTCAGTGTGTTTCTCAGACTGAGGGGTTTAAAATCCCCCTGGAGCTATTGGCAACGCAACAGTTAAAGCAGAAAGTGTAGATGGGTCAATAGTATATTTTTATTTTACATTTTGGTTAGCTTGAAGAATTTTCACAACTGTTGTGAAGAATCTCTAAACCATTCATTGAATGGTTTACTAATTGCTTCGGAAAGTAGTTGTTCCCAGGATGCAGTATTTATTCAGCTGTGATCAGCAGCAAGCAGGTAAACAAGCAAGGCCTCTTTTTGGACATAATGATTATCCACAGGCATGTATCATATAAAAGTCAGTCAGAAGCAGTGGTCACTTTGAATAGGGAACATTGACAAACTGCAACAACTGTGACTACAATCAATTCCAGTCAGGTATGTTATTTGGGCACAAACAAAATACATCATGCTGGGACAACGTTGGATTTACCAAAAAGTAAATTTATTATCGAAGTACATATATGTTACCGTACACAACCCTGAGATTCATTTCCTTGTGGGCATACTCAATAAATCTATGAATCAATGAAAGGCCACTCAGCCAGGGTGTGAACCAGCGTGCAGAAGACAGCAAATTGTGCAAATGCAAAAGGAAAAAAAATGATAATATAAATAAATAAGAAATAAATATCAAGAACATGAGATGAAGAGTCCTTGAAAATGAGTCCATTGGTTGTGGGTACACTTCAATGATGGAGCAAGTGAAGTTGAGTGTAGTTACACCTTTTGTTCAAGAGTTTGATGGTTGAGGGGTTGTAACTGTTCCTGATCCTGGTAGAAATTTGTACAACTTTCTAATAATTGGGTTTTGTGAAGAGATGTGAATCAAGGATTAACTTTGTTCATCATCTACGTTTACATGGATTAGGAATTTGCTGTGGTGTGTTGATGCAATAAGCAACAAAAAACAACATTCAACAATTCTAAAGATAAAATTATATAAAAATAAGTTATATGTTAAAGTACAGATACAGAATAAAATCTGAATAAACACACAAATATAGGCATCTTTTTACAATGTAGACAGCATTTTAACAAGTGGTTTAAAGTGTTTACAGGACAGTGCAGTGATGGGGGTCATAGATAGAGGGGGATGGGGGTGCTAACTAGAATGGTTGATCAAATTAACTGTTTTGTGGAAGAAGCTTTAAAAATAGCGTGAATGTGGAGTTACCTGCATAAGAAGGGGAATCGCAGACACTCAAGAGGGAAATCCAGAGCAACACACACAAAATGCCGAAGATGGTCAGTAGGTCAGGCAGCATCGATGGAGAGGAATAAAGAGTCAATGTATCAGGCCGAGACATCAATCCATAGATGCTTCCTGAACTGCTGAGTTCCTCCAGTATTTTGTATATGATACAGAGGAACCACAGGGTTGATTTTGGTAACGCTACCACAGGGGTCGAATTTTGAAATCTATTGAAGGGAGGATATCTTGTACTGGTTTTGCACTTTGACACTTCACGATGTTGCCTAACCTTTGAGGATCATTAAATTGGTGGCAAGCCCAAAGTAACCTTATAGCTGACAACCAACTTGTCTTTAAAGTGAGTCACCTACACTGTTGGGAATCAGAATCAGAATTAGCTTTAAATCACTGGCATATGTCGTGAAATTTGTCATGAACATAAAGACTGCTTAAAAAATGGGACAACGTCCTTTTCTCCTTCTTCTTAAAGTGGGGGAGTCTAGGACCAGAGGGCATAGGCTCAGAATAGAAGGATGTCACTTTAGAATAGAGGTGAGGAGGAAATTTTTTAGCCAGAGGGTGGTGAATTTCACACTCATTGGGTATATATAAAGCAGTGGTTGATGGGTTCTTGATTAGTAGAGATGTCAAATATGGGAAGAAGGCAGGAGAATGGGGTTGAGAGGGATAGTAAATCAGCCATGATGAAATGGTGGAGCAGACTCGATGGGCTGAATAGCCTAATTCTGCTCCTGTGTCTCATCACCTGGTGATCTTCTATCATCTGGTAAACAAAAGTTGAATCATTTATAATTACTGAAAAATAACACCATCTGAATACCTAACTTATTAAAAGTTCAGCACATCCATTTCATTCTAATGCTTTTTCTGACTCGTACTGGATTGTACATTCTTGTGGTCTCACACTTGCCTGCTTTAGTCAATCAGCTGGAACGCAAATAAGGACGTGTCTAATAGTCTCTTAAAGAGAAATTGTAGTACTAACCTTTGAAATAATTCAATACTGTGATGTTTCCTATTTTACAGGCTGAGTAAACATGTAATCTACCGCTCACGCTGATATAATCAATGTTCAGGTCATCAATTGGGATGTGATTGCAATCACTTGGTATTTGGCTCGATGCCCTAACAGCGAGGTAGCTGTACACCCTGGGTCCTCTGCTGTTCAGACCCGAATCTGAACTGAATCCAACTTGAAGGTGTGGCATTTACCGCGAGTGAGGGGAGGAGGGAGTTGTGGATGGGGGAGGGGGCACCTGAAGGGCAATGATAATGGTGTGGCCTAAACTACAGGAGTCACAAAGGTGGTACTTGTTTGACTACAGACACATTTGTCAAACAGATGGCTTCAAAAGAGACAAATAAAAATACAAGAGAAAACATTTTTTAACAGTAGAGATGAAGTAAAGATTTTTTGGTTGAGGGGGTAGAAATACCACTAAACCAGTCACCTGCCTCCACCTTTGGATATCACGATAGCATAAAGGGTTAGCATATCATTGTAACAGCGCCAGCAAACTTAGTTCAACTCCCGCTGCTGACAGTGTGGAGCTTCTGTGTTCTCTCCGTGAGTGCATTAAATCAGAATCAGAATCATGTTTAATATCACTGGCATGTGTCATGAAATTTGATGTTTTGTGGCAGCAGTACATTGCAATAAATAATAATAAAAAGACATAAAATAAGTAAATAGTGCAAAAGAGAGCAAGAAAAAATAGTGAGGTAGTGTCCATGAGTTTAGTTCATTGTTTGTTGGTTAACTACAGATGGTTTCCTCCCACATTCCAAAAGCATACTGGTTAGCAGGTTAATTGGTTACATGAGAGTAACTGGGCTTATTGGGCCAGTTAATATTGGTCAGTTAGGTTGACTAGGAAGGCATGCACTAGATAAATTGTTTATGTGCTGTTATACTCTACAACTCTAACATTGGTCAGTTCTAAAGCGTTGGCCTCCTGAATGATTCTCCCCAAGAGTCCAACCAAATGATAGGATTTTATTTGTTGGCAACTCTCCACTGTCTTGTCGTTTTAATGACAGCACTGGTGAGGTCTCAATGCGACCTGCAGGCTGCCTCAGCATTGATCGAACCGACATTTACTTTAGCAGGATGGGAGCCCAGCTTCTCGATCACAGCATTATACCAGACACACACCATCCTAACACAGCACTGAGTCCCAAAGGACCAACTAAAAACTGCGAACAGGCAGCTTCATCAGTTACTTTCATTCCAGATAGTTGTAGGGCATTGGTGCCTTGCACAAGGCATAAAAATACCATTTGCATCTCACAAAATAAGTTCATTCCCAAAGTGACGATAGAAGGTAAAAATACCAGCACAAATTAATCTGCAGTGTCATCGTGGAGAACAGGACATAGAGAGTGTTTTTAATATCTCATCAGCTTAGTGTGCTTCAGCTGTCTTTCAGTGAAGAGAACATTTTCAGAATCTCTTCTGAACACAGGTGCAAGGCAAAACTTTGCAAATAAAATATAGAAATAGTGACCCATTTAACTGCTTCAGTCCTATCCACAGCCTCTTGTGGCTAATATAGAAACGAGCAGAGAATCAACTTCAATATCACTGACTTATGTTGCAAGATTTGTTAATCAGTGTACCTCGCAATACATAATAACAACGATAAATTCCAACAGGAAATATAAATACTATACATATTTCTCACTTTTGCTGTACTTGTTTAAATTCATATGACATATATATAGCATAAAACTAAATTATACTATATATAAATAACTAAATAATTTTTTATACACACACACACACACACACACAATAATTTATTTATCTATTTATAGAGATACAGCACTGGAATAGGCCCTTCCGGCCCTTTAGGGAGAATGTACATGCAGCAGTGCGATTGAACCCAGGTCACTTGCATTGTAAAGTGTTGTGCTAACCACCACGCTACCCAAAGCTGCCCAATATATAAGTACAAAAGAGAGAAAAAGTTAGTGAGCTAGCGTTCATAGGTTGATTGTCCATTCAGAATTTTGATGGTGGAGGAGAAGATGTGTGTGTCTGCAGTAAATCACTGTTACGTTATTCAGGATGAATCTATGAAGGCAACTGATTGTTCCCTTCACAAGGCCTTGTTTTAGTGACACAAGTGGAAAAGTGTTCCTTTGCCCGGAGTGTAGAGAATTTCAGTGGCCTTGTCTGGTGAAGGTGTGGGAGATGGCATTGAGGATTGAGTAATAGAGCAGGCAAGAGAAGGTGAATGGCTTCATTTTCTTGTTTTAAATATTTTCAAAAAGAAGTTTAACATGTACTTTTGAAGTCAGAATCAGATTTTTATTGTAAGGAGTCTGTATGTTCTCCCTGTGACCATGCGAGTTTCCTCTGGGAGCTCTGGTTTCCTCCCACAGTCCAAAGTTGTATGGGTTAGTAGGTTAATTGGTTACATGAGTGCAATTGGGTGGCGAGGGCTCGTTGGGCCAGAAGGGCCTGTCACTGTTTATCTCTAAATAAATAATCTGACAGCTGCCCAAAACAATATACTCTGAGAGGACTTGCCATAGAAAGGTAAATTACTTATGAGTAAGTTAGTTACAAGATTTCAAAGATATAAAATGCTTTAAGTTATTAAATACAATTGCTAGAAGACTCAAAGGAAAAGGGTGGTAGTGCTTTAAAATAGAAGAGTACTTCTATAACTCCTGTATTTATTTGATGGTTAATGAGGAATCTTTTACTGTATTAGCTCTAAGCCGTGATGATTCAAATGTTGACAGTTGAACATATAGAAGCAGACAATGAGAGCTGAGTGACAATATGATCTGTGACAGTGAGACTTACATTTTGGAAGGCTGTGTTCAACGCCTTCATGCATAAATATAACACACGTTCACTCATATATTTTGCTTGTTAACCTAGTTTTAAATTTCAGAATTAAAATTTAAAGGGGGCTTCTTCCCCCTTCCTTTCCAGTCCTGATGGAGAGTCTCGGCCCAAAACGTCATCTGTTTATTTCTCTCCATAGATGCTACCTGACCTGCTGAGTTCCTCCAGCATTTTGTGCGTGTGTGTGTGTGTGTGATTAAAATTCAAGTGCTGGTTGTTGATATCACAGAAGATTACGAGAAAGTCATCAATGCATTTGATGATACTGGCATGAATGAATGCTGCTTGTAAGTTATAGCTTCTTATATTTAAGATTAACTGTTGCAACAGCGGTTCTTTCGGCATATTATTAGATTGTGCGTGGTAAGACAGTCGAAACGTGAGAACTCCTTTGAGACCTATATCATTTTTTTGGGTAAAGAAAACTCCTCATGGCAATTCAGTGCCGGTTTGAAATGAACACTGGCTAAATACAGAGAAAGAGAGCCGAATGGCAAAGCCTGAAGGAATACAAATTGCTTGTTTTAATTACCCGATAACTTTTACTTGTGTATAATCTCCCTACAGGCTTCTTTTGGGTAGGTGTAGAAAAATGATGTAGAAACAAACCAATAATCTCTTATTTGCTCCTAAATGAGGCCTGTGCTGTGGTTCTAATGTAGACAAGTCATTTTGTACAAGCCGCTAAACCCCCAGGGAACTGGGGCCTGTGTAGTAGGCTGTTCAATTCAAAGATCCTTGGCAATCAGTCACACAATAGAGCCCCTCATTTTATGCTGCTACATCATAAAAGTGCTCCTTTTGTTACATTTCCATCCTTAAAAGGGTCTTAATCCCTTTCTTTTCAGCTCAGTCTATGGTAAATTCCACAGGGACATCCCATTCACCGGGAGGAATGAAATGACCCACTCTGAAAGCAGCATGTGAGGCTTTGAGCCTTTCTTTTTCTGCCACTCTCTTAAGAACATTAAATCGTACTTTTCATTCCCCTCACCGTAGGGGTAACCCCTTTAATGATGCTGGAGAGAGAGAAAAAAAATTCCTGCACTCTTTCCTATGATACCATTCTGTCAAGCAGGCAGCTCCCTGGTTAGAAAATCAAACATGGCTTCCAGCAGGTGGATAGCACAGAAGGTCAGATACTGTAAGGAGTTCCGATACAGATCAGAGAAAAGCCAGGTTCCCACAGCAAATTAAGTCATCTGCAAAGCCTTTATATTTATCTGCTAAATCTCTGCATTATTTACAATCTGTAAGAGCCAGTCTTTTGCTGGGTGCTTCCAGGTTTTTGAAAATGTCTATATAAAATATTGAAAGTAGAATCCGTGCAAATTGGTTAAATTTTTGAAGATACTCACCACTAGCTCTTAAAAATTTAGACCACTGCTCTGGCCCTGAGTATACTTTTATCAGAATAGTATTATATGTAAGAGAGCCTTCTTCCCCCCCCCCCCCCCAACCCCCACTGTTCTGGAATTCATTTCCAGGATTGCTTAATGCTTGCATGCAATTTTATTTAAGATGAAACTGCATTTTGATTCAGCATGATAACTGAGCATGGACTACCGTTTATGGGTTTAATTGGCATCAATCTGATCCACCTAAATACGATTTACGTTTGGGCTGGGCTATCGATAGCAGGACACCAGAGAGAAATAACACTGAGGAATGCATCTTGACACCAGACCAAATGGAATTTCATCACACAGTTTCTAATATCTGGCCAGAATTGTTCTGCTTTAACGTTCAAAGTTCAAAGTTCAAAGTAAAGTTATTATCAAAGAACATATATGTTACCATAAACAACACCGAGATTCATTTTCTTGCAGGCATTCACAGTAGAACAAAGAAATACAATAGAATCAATGAAAAACTACACATAAACCAAGACTGAATCAACGTGCAAATAAAATAATAATATTAATAACAATAAATAAATAATATTAAGAGTTACTGAGCCCTTGGAAGTGAGCCAATAGGTTGTGTTTAGTGATTGGTTAAGAGCCGAGGTAAGTGAAGTTATCCCGTCTGGTTCAGGAACCTGATGTTTAAGGGGTAATTACTGTTCCTGAACTTGGTGCTGTGAGTGCAGAGGCTCTTGTATCTCTGTGGTGGAGAGTGCTCGATAATATACTCTGCGCGCGCGCGCACACACACACACACACACACATACACACACACACATACATACACACAGACATACAGACACACAGACATACACACAGACACATACACACACACACACACATACACACACACAGACATACACACACACAGACATACACACAGACACATACACACACACACACACACACACACACATACACACAGACATACACACACACAGACATACACACAGACACACACACACATACATACACACACATACACACACACAGACATACACACAGACACATACACACACACACACACACACATACACACATACACACACACAGACATAGACATACACACACACACACACACACACACACACACACACACACAGCCTGTCATACTGCTCTACGTTGCGTTGCGTGTACACAGTTCATTGTCTTCCCCGATATATTATCATAATGGGTCCTAAACTGAGCCGAACCCCTCAGGTTGGCTTTTTATTGCCTTTCCCACCATAGTAATGGCAATGTGTAAGTGCATATATGTTGTTTGTATACTGTATTTAAGGTAGTTCTGTTCATTTTGTTCAGAGAGAGTGAGATAGAGAGTGTGAGAGAGAGAGAGCGCAGAAGAGAGTGGGTGTGTGTATGAGAGAGAGAGAGAGAGAGAGATATCAAGTTGTGAGCAGTTGACACTGGCCAAGTATGTATGGAACAAATGTTATGTTATGTTTACTGGTAGATAACTTTTTGTAAATGTTGGCAGTTTTCTTTTCGCTATTTACACTGATCTTTGTCAGTTTGTTGTTTTCATGCACCAAATAACCCCCTTTGCATAAAACTGCTGAGCGATTCCAGCCATCTTCTTCTTCTGATCAAAAACATGTATGTAACAATTTCCTTCAGTAAGTTAATCACAAACACGAGAAAATCTGCAAATACTGGAAATCCAGAGCAACACACACAAAATGCTGGAGGAACTCAGCAGACCAGGCAGCATCTATGGAAAAAAGTACAGTTGATGTTTCTTTTCCATAGATGCCGTCTGGCCTGTTGGGTTCCTCCAGCATTTTATGTGTGTTGCTTAGGTAAATGTAGAGATTCATAAGCCAATAACAATAACAATACAGTCAAGGACACATGCTTTTTTAAAATAAGAAATGTTATCTACCTTACCTAACCATAGGGTCCAATGCAGAGGCATGAAATAGACTGAAGCTAGGACAACTTATTGACAATAGATTGCTGTATGTCTCAGCAGTGACTTGGTGCTGAATTTTCATTTAACGGAGCTTTACAGCTGTTTTCAGCATTTTGCTCATTCCATGTTCAATAACAAAGTGAACAAAGTGGCAGTGATCCTGTGCAGACTAGGGGAGTGTATACAGTGCCTGTGATACAGGGCATCAACCAAACTATTCCCACTGATAAAGAAAGTGTGGTACCGCCTAATATTTCATGGATAATATCTCGAACATCTCACATTTTAAATTTGAATGACTGCAGAAACAAAGCCCACTCACACGGCTGTCTACCAAGCATGTTGCCTACAAACATATGTAAAATCTAGATAGCATCAGCAACCCTCTGATCTCTTCACAAAAAGCTCCAGTTGCATGCTGAACTTTGAGGACTACCCAGCTCCGAGAGTGATATTTCTAATTCTGAATGATGTATTCCCGTCAGACATTTTAAACACCATGGCAGCTGACACCCTCTCACCAAATGTAACACAGGTTCATCAGAGATAAATATTTTCCGGCAGAAACAGTACCCCCTTGTTACTTCCATTGTAACATTTTCTGGCATTCTTTAATAAGCTAGTTTTATTTCTATAACTTAATATCATGTAAGAAATCTGTTGAGCATTCAAATTAATTCAATATAAAAATGTTGTAATATAGCATATAAAAAAGCTTTTATTAATTTCCATAGCTGCTGCCTGACCTACTGAGTTCCCCAGCATTTTGCATGTGTGTTACCCTGAACTTCTAGCATCAGCTGAATCTGTGGTTATTACCTTCTTATTTTGGGGGCACACATATTATATTCACACTTTAGTGAGTATGCACATCTGATGGTCTTTAGAATATCTTTGTTTCCTTAGTGGCCATTTGCAGGCTGATGCTTTCTAACACCCACTGACCTATGACATTTGTGACAGATCAGGCACCAAAGTGCTAGATATGGTTTGTTAAAATGAGACCTAAGGCCTGCCAGTTCTCAGCCTTGCACTCAGAGAAGGTGTGAGGGAAATCAGGGAGAAGCAGCCGGACAGAAAGCAGACATCGCAGTAAAAGAAAGGAAATTAAATACTAATCCTTTAACCTTTAGCTTTTGTGACTTGCTGCGTACCAAACATGCTTTCAACCATGTCACACCTTTAACCTTCGAAGGTGCTAACCCTACCCAGGTTTGACTGAAAATAGTAATATTGATAAAGCTAAAACTTTACTTTTCCTTGCATGGTGAATTGCTTTTCAATCCTGCAACACAGTTTTCAAAGATCAAAGATCAACTTTATTCACCATATACATTTGCATGTGTTAGGAATTTGCTGTGATGTGTTGGTCAGATTTGACATTCAACCAAAAACAACAACACTCAACAATTATAAAGAATTATATCAAAAATAAACATAGCAGTTAAAGTAAGGCCAAGAAACAAAATGTGCTTAAGTATCATTATGTATTTACAATGTGAATGTGTGAGGTCTTTATCAGTCAGGTCAACCATGGATGTTGTGTCCTAGCTGTTTATGCACGCAAGCAAGGACAGTACAATATGGAGAGTAGGCTGTTGCTCATGTAGCAAGTTCCCCCTCTCCATGCATCTGATGAACCCAAAGGAATGGCTGAGACCGATACAGTTTGTTACCAGCAGCGTTGCAGGAGTTGCAGTCACAATGAACTCAATGAACTGCCTTAGCGAATCCAGCTCAGGAAATGAATATATGTACTTTGGTAATAAATTTGCTTTGAACTTTGAACTTCAGCACTTCTCAGAAGGGAGCTTTTGGAAAAGCTGATTGTGCGGCAGTGGTAGTGTCTGCAATGATTTTTCCAGCCTACTCCTTTGTCCTGGATGCAGAAACGTCCTGATGGACACTCCAGCCAATGACTTTTTCTGCTGACTTGACAGTTTGCTGTATTTGTTTGTATATTGTGAGAGGATGCTGCACCAAACCAGACAGTAATGGTTGATGTGAGGATGCTCTCGACGATGGCAGTGTAGAATTGCACAGATATGTTCTGGGGAAGATGGAGTTTTACATCCTCTGCCAGGTAGTTTTTTTTTGAGATACAGTGTGGAATAGACCTTGGTGCCGCATTGCCCAGTAAACTCTGATTTAATGCTAGCCTAATAATGGGACAATTTACAATGACCAATTAACCCACCAACTGATGAGCCTTTGGACTGTGGGAGGAATCTGGAGCACTCAGAGGAAACCCACGTGGACACGGGGAGAACGTACAAACTCCTTACAGGCAGCAGAGGGACTTAAACCCGGGACACCCGAATGGTAAAGCATTGCACTATTTACTATGCTACCATGCTGCCCCTGGTTTCTAGTTTCACTTCAATGTTTCTGTTTTGTTTTGATCTTATATTATAATACATTTGAAATGATTGTTTTTGGAATTAAGAGCGCTTCGTGGAATGCATGTAGGTTTAAAAAAAATCATGACCACTGTGAATTCTTGAGTTACAGTGTGCAATTGAATAATTAAATTGACAGTGACAATGTGATAAAATGTTCAGGCAACCAGAGAGCAAAGTAACCTTAAACTTCATAGCTTTTGAGAAAAAGCCAGGGTGGAAAAAATATTCCTGATGGCATTTTACATCACCAAGTTCAAGTTTATTATGCAAATTGAAAATTCTAAACCATCATCTGCTATTAAATTTTAAAAATCTTTATGACAAAGTCTTGCCTACCCCCATCGACTTGCACCGGGACCATAGCCCTCCCTACCTCTACCATCCACGTATCTATTCAAACTTCTCTCAAACATTAAAATTGAACTCGTATGCATCACTTGTGCTGGCAGCTTGTTCCAATTTTCACTACCCTTTGAGTGAAGAGCTATATCTATAATTTGCCTAGAATTTGTAATTTATTTCAGTTAGTAACAAAGTATATCACTTAAGAAGTAATTCACCAGTAATTTGAGTCAATAAATCTCCAAGTTGGACAGTAAATGGTTAAGGAATAAAGAGCAAAGTGGTTGGTCTTTCAGTTGAACTGGCTTGACATCAGTTGGACTCTAAGAGCTGATGCAGACTAAGTTCTGGCTCAAGATACAGCTTTATATCCCTCACGGTCCAAAGGTCAAAAGCCACATTTATTGTAAGGCCAGGAAGATAAGCACCATATTCAGATTCAAATAGTAACATTCAACAAATATTTAGTTAGTAATGGTGAGACTAAATAGAATCAGATGACATACAGTACTGTGCAAAAGTCTTAGGCAGATGTATATAGCTAGGGTGCCGAAGACCTTTGCACAGCACTGTAGTAATGTTGCGTACTGTTACCGGAAAAAATTCATGGCCTATGTGAGTGATGGTAAACCTGATTCTGATCTGGGTCTCTACTGCGGACTGAGAGTGGGAATGGGACAGGGAGAGTGGAATGATGGCTAGGAAAAGGGGAAGGGAGAGGGAGGGGAGCAGGAAGCACCAGAGGGATATTCTGTAATGATCAATAAACCAGTGTTTGGAATCAAATGACCTTGCCTGGTGTCTCAGGGCTGGGTGTGTCTATATCGGTGCATCTCTGTCCCACCCTGGCTCTCCTTCTCTGCCACCTGTCCCTCACCTCTCCCATAACAGTTCATCTTCGCCATTCCCAACATCCTATACTCCTGCCAGATTCACAATCTTGCTGTACACTCCACATTGACAAATACAGTGAGATCATAAAGCATAGGAGCACAATTAGGCCATTCAGCCCATCGAGTCTGCTCCACCATTCCATAATGGCTGATCCCAGATCCCACTCAACCCCATACACCTGCTTTCTTACTATATCCTTTGATGTCCTGACTGATCAGGAAATAATCAACCTCCGCCTTAAATACATCCACAGTCTTAGCCTCCACTGTAGCCAATAGACAATAGGTGCAGGAGTAGGCCATTCAGCTCTTCGAGCCAGCACCGCCATTCACTGTGATCATGGCTGATCATCCCCATTCCTGCCTTCTCCCTATATCCCTTGACTCCGCTATCTTTAAGAGCTCTATCTAACTCTCTCTTGAGAGAATCTGGAGAATTGGCCTCCACTGCCTTCTGAGGCAGAGCATTCCACAGATCCACAACTCTCTGGGTGAAAAAGTTTTTCCTCAACTCCATTCTGAATGGCCTACCCCTTATTCTTAAACAGTTTGTGGCAGTGCATTCCACAGACTCACTACTCTCTGGCTAAAAAAAATCCTCCTTACCTCTGTTCTAAAAGATCACCCCTCAACTATGAGGCCATGCCCTCTAGTTCTGGATATCCCCACCATAGGAAACATCTGCTCCAAATCTGCCCAATCTAGTCCTTTCAACATTTGGTAGGTTTCAATGAGATCCCCTCTCATTCTTCTAAATTCCAGTGAGTACCGGCACAAAGCTGCCAAGCACTTCTCATATGTTAACTCCTTCGTTCCCAGAATTATCCTTCTGAACCTCCTCTGAACTCTCTCTAATGACAACATATCCTTTCTGAGGATATGGGGCCCAAAACTGTTAACAATACTCTAAGTGCGACCTGACCAGTGTCTTATAAAGGCTCAGCATTAGCTCCCTGCTTTTATATTCTATTTCCCTTGAAATAAATGCCAACATTACATTTGCCTTCTTTACCACAGACTCTGCAAGTTAACCTTCTGGGAGTCTTGCATGAGGACTTCTAAGTCCCTCTGGACCTCCGATGTTTGAACCTTTTCACCATTTAGATAATAGTCCGCACTTTTGTTCCTTTTGCCAAAATGCATTATCATACATTTCCCAACACTGTATTCCATCTGCCACTTTTTGTCCATTCCTTCAATTTGTCTAAGTCCTTCTGCAAGCGCATTGCTTCCTCAGCACTACCTACCCGTCCACCTATCTTCATATCATCTGCAAAGTTTGCCACAAAGCCATCATTCCATTATCCAAATCACTGACAATGTCAAAAGTAGCAGTCCCAATACTGACCCCTGAGGAACACCACCTGCCACTGGCAGCCAACGAGAAAAGGTCCCCTTTGTTTCCACTCACTGCCTCCTGCCTGTCAGCCATTCCTCTATCCATGCCAGTATCTTTCCTGTAACACCATAAGATTTTATTTTGTTAAGCAGCCTCATGTTTGGCACCTTATCAAATGACTTCTAAAAATGCAAGTAAATGACATCCACTCCTCTCCTTTGCCCAGCCTGCTTGCTATTTCCTCGAAGAACTCTAACAGATTTGTCATGCAAGACTTTCCTTTACAGACACCATGCTAGCTCTTACTTGTTTTATTAGTAGTCTCCAAGTACCTCGTAACTTGATCCTTAATATGGACTCCAGCATTTTCCCAACAACAGAGGTTAGGCTAATTTCCTTTCTTTGCCTTTGGCCCTTCTTAAAGAGTGGAGTGACATTTGCAATCTTCCATTCTTCTGAGACCATGCCAGAATCAAGTGATTCTTGAAAGATCAGGAGAAATGCATCTGTTATCTCTTCAGCAACCTTTCTCAGGACTCTGGGATGTAGTCCATGTGGTCCAGGAGACTTATCCACCTTAAGATCTTTCAGTTTGCCTAGTACTTTTTCTTTTGTTATCGCAATGGCATTCACGCCTGCTCCCTGACATTCATGGACCTCTGGGACACTGCTAGGGTCTTCCACAGTGAGGACAGATGCAAAGTACTCATTAAGTTCATCTGCCATTTCTTTATCCCCCATTACTACAACACCAGCATCATTTTCCAGTGGTCCAATATCAGCTCTCACCTCCATTTTACTCTTTATATAACTGAAAAATCTTTTGATATACTGCTTTGTGTTATTGGCTACTCTGCCCTCATATTTCATCTTTTCCCTTCTTATAGCTTTTTTTTGGTTGCCTTTTAAAAGCTTCCGAATCAACCAACTTTCCATTCACTTTTGCTACATTATATATACCTTTTCCTTGGCTTTTATGCAGTCATTAACTTCCTTTGTCAGCCATGGTTGCCTAGCCCTGCCATTTGAAAACTTCTCCTTCTGTGAGATATATCTATCCTGCGCCTTGTGAACTGTTTCCAGAAACTTCAGCCATCTCTACTCTGCCGGCATCCCCTCCAGTATCCTCCTCCAATCCACCTGGGCAAGCTCCTCACTCATGACTCTGCAATTCCCTTTATTCCATTGCTATACTGATAAATGTGACTTATAATTCTCCTCTCAAATTGCAGTATGACTTCAATCATTGTATGATTACTGCCTTCTAAGGGTTCTTTTACATGAAGCTCCCTAATAAGATTTGGGTTATTACTTAACATCCAATCTAAGATAGCCATTTCCTGAGTAGGCTCAAGCACAAGCTGCTCTAAAAAGCTATCTCGTAAGCATTCAATAAACTCCCTCCCTAGCAATCCGACACCCCTTGCATATTGAAGTCCCTCATTACAATTGTGTTATTACCCTTATTACATGCCTTTTCCAGTTCCCTTTACAATCTCAGCCCCATATCTTGGCAACTATTTGGAGGCCTATATATGATTCCCATAATGGTATTTTTACCCTTGCAGTTTCTTCACCCACAAAGATTCAACATTCTCTGTCCGTATATAATCTCTTTCAAAAATTGTAATTCAATCTGTTACCAACAGAGCCACACAACCACTTAAACCTTCCTGCCCGTCCTTTTAATACAAAGTATATCCATTGATGTTATACTCCCAACTATGGTTTTCAGCCACAATGTCAAACCAACCAATCTTTAATTGCACCATGAGTTTGCCACCTTATTCTGAATGCTACACGCATTTAAATACAGCACCTTCGGTCCTGTGTTCTTTGCTATTTTGAATTTTGCCTCTGTGGTGCGATTTAACTCTTTGCTCTGTCTGCAGTTGTACCTTATCATTCTCTTGTATTAAATTCATGGTACACCCATCATCTACTTGTAAACCTACTGGCTCATCTTCAGCTCTGTCATACTGGTTCCCATCCTCCTGCCACATTAGGTTAGGCCACTCCCAAAAGCTCTAGTAAACCTGCACGCAAGAATATTTGTCCCCCTCGGATTCAAGTGCAACCCATCCTTTTTGTAGAGGTCCCACCTGTCCCAGAAGAGGTCCCAATTATCCAGAAATCTGAATCCCTGCCCCCCCATTCCAATTACTATGCAAAAATCTTAGGCACCCGAGCTATATACTGTGTACCTGCCTAAGACATTGTCACAGAATTGTAACCATTATTTGTTATAACGGATGACATAGTCTTGCAGTGAGAATGGTTCAGCTAATATTGATCCAAACCAGTCCATCACAGGAAATGCCCCCCCCCATCACTGAGCACACTCACCTGGAGTGATGCCGCAAGAAAGTAGCGTCCATCATCAGCAAACATCACCCTAACCCTAACTCTAATGCTCTCTACTCAACGTTGCCATGAAGGAGGTACAGGAGCCTTGGATCTCAAACCACCAGGTTCAGGAACAGTTATTACCTTCAACCATCTGGGCATTGAACAAGCACAGCTTCAACTACCACACCACTGAACTGTCCCACAATCTATGGACTCACTTTCAAAGGGACAGTATTGTAGTGTAGAGATTAGCATGCCACTTTACAGTACAGGTGACCTAAGTTCAATTCCCGTCCCTGCCTGTAAGGAGTTTGTATCTTCTCCCTGTGACCCGGTAGGTTTCTCCAGGAGCTCCTGTTTCCTCCTGCAGTCCAAAGATGTACCAGCTGGTAGGTTAATTAGTTATCCCATGTATAGGCAAGGGTTAAATTGGGGATTGCTGAACGGCATGGCTTGAAGGGGCGGAAAAGCTTACTCCACGCTTTATCTCAATAGATAAAAAAAACTCTACAACTCATGTTCTCAGTATTACTTATTTACTAATTTATTCATCTATTATTTGTATTCTTTTTGTGTTTATAGTTTGTCTTGTGAATGTCAATTGCTTGTGTGTAGTTTTTCATTAATTCTGTTGTATTTCTTTGTTCTACTGTGAATGCCTGCAAGAAAATGAATCTCAGGGTGACATGTGCATACCTTGATAATAACCTTACTCTGAACTTTGATGGTGACAGCCTATGTCTAATGTCGATGTTTCATGTTGTCAGTAGCATTCTGAGCTACAGAATAACTCTGGAAATTGCTGTATTGGTGATAGTGCAGCCATGACAGAGCCAGCACCTGCATTCCCCCACATAGTTACACCCCATTCACGACGCCTTAATGTGTCACTGTGAGACTCCTGTTTCAGACACTTCTCAAGCCGTGCCATCAAGGACATTCTATATATACTGTACAAATAAATACTGTGTATACACTGTCCTGTGCAAATAGCTTAGGCACATATAAATAGTCCAGGACTTTTGTAGTAATTCTATGCATTGCACTGTACTGCTACAGCAAAAAAAATAATGACACATGTGAGTGATGATAAACCTGATTCTGAAATGGGTCTCTGTGTGGACTGAGAGCGGGAAGTTCAAAGTTCAAAGTAAAATTTATTATCAGAGTACATACATGTCACCACATACAACCCTGAGATTCTTTTTCCTGCGGGCATTCTTATCAAATCTACAGAACAGTAACTATAAACTGTTAACATCAGGAACTGTTAACTGTAAACCAACTGTTCAAATTCAAATATAAATAAATCGCAATAAATAACGAGCAAGAAATAACAAGAAATAAGTAAGTGTAGCTATCCCCTTTTGTTCAAGAGTCTGATGGTTGAGGGGTGGTAACTGTTCTTGAACCTGGTGATGTGAGTCCTGAAGCACCTGGACCTTCTACCTAATGGCAGCCGTGTACAAAGAGCATGGCCTGGGAAGTGAGGTTCTTTGATGATGGATGCTGTTTTTCTATGACAACATTTCATGTAGGTGTGCTCAATGGTTGGGAATGTTTTACCAGTGATGTACTAGACTGAATCTACTACCTTTTGTAGGATTTTCCACTCACAGGCATTGGTGTTCCCATACCAGATCATAACATAGACAGTTAGCACACTTTCCGCCACAGGGAGGCAGGGAAAGGGGAATCATGGTTGAGAAAACAGAAGGGGAGAGGGGAGGGAGCGGGAAGCACCAGAGAGACATTCTGTACTGATCAATAAACCAATTGTCTGGAATCAAATGCCCTTGCCTCGTGTCTTAAGCATCCTAGCTATAAGTATGTGCCTATGAATTTTGCTAAGACTGGCTACGTGATATGTCCCCTCATGTGTCTCTACAATTTGTTACCTGGTGCAATCCAGTTTTGTGTCATCAGCACATTTGTATATCTCACATTTGGTTCTCTCATTTAGGCATTCAGCTACCAGCAATGCCCAGCTAACTAGTCTATAGTTCCCTATTTTCTCACCCACTCTTTTATTTTAATTTATAGGGTTACATTCGCCATTTTTTTTCCTGTGAGAACCAACTTGAGAGAGATGACAACATCCCCTCCATAACAACTGTGCTCCAAGCCTTGGCATATACAGTCGATCATCAGGTCCTGAGGGCTTATCAGCTTTCAGATTACAATTTATTCTAGCTCCTTATTTGGTTCAGAATACTTGTTATTTACTATTTCTATAAAGTCTTCTCTGTCTTGTTCCAAGAAGAAAGACAAAAATATTTGTTTAATTTCTCTGCCACTTTCTTCTAAAATTCCCTAGGATAGTTTCTTTTTTTCAATGATGTCAACTTTTCTCAGAAGGTTTGGCACATTACTAACTCTAGTTTAATTGTAAATGTAATCTGTTTTTCTTTTAGTTTATGTCCCCCCCACCCCTCCTGTTTCAGAATTTGAATCATAAATCTCTAATCTGAAATAAATCAAATTAAGGCCCTTCAGCCATTTTGTTTGACTTTGGGACTTTGATTTGCACAGTAATTTAACCATGAAACTGAAATTGATACCTCTGGTCCTGATGAAGGGTCTTGGCCTGAAACGTCGACTGCGCCTCTTCCTATAGATGCTGCTTGGCCTGCTGCGTTCACCAGCAACTTTGACGTATGTTGCTTGAATTTCCAGCATCTGCAGAATTCCTGTTGTTCGTGATACCTCTGGTCCAGTTTTGCTTTTGTCCAGCATTTTTAAATGTCCAAAGTTCACTGCTAAGTATCAGGATGAAAAAGCATTGCAAGTATGCAAACTCACTTGTTTTTGCAGACCACTTTAACATTCTGAAACCAGTGTCACATGTGTATCATTAACAGGATGATAATTTGGCGAATTGGATCAGCAAATTTGCGGATGACACCAAGATTGAATCAGAACCAGAATCAGGTTGACGATCACTGATATATATCATGAAATTTGTTTTTGTTTTGCTGCACCAGTACCATGCAAAATATTAAAAAATGTAAAAGATTTAAATGAATACGTAGTGCAAAAATAGTGAGGTAGTGTTAATGGGTTGGTTCATTGTCTGCTTAGATTAGGGTGCATTGAATAGTGCGGAAGACTATCATAAAGTTTACCACTTTGGCTAACCTACAACTCACCAGAGATCTGTGAAATGTGTATGGAAACTATGGGGTAAAAAAAGCACTAAATTTTTCAGGTTAAAGAACCATTAAGAAACTTAGTGTGCAGTTTCCAGTTGCTCTTCACTGCACTTGATGCTGTAACTGGTACCACTTTCACTTCCTTTCAGACGTTGACCTGCTGACTGTTTCGAACACTTTCTGTTCTCATTACACATCTACAACATCGGCACTTTTTTGATTTATGTTCCCAGTTGGGATATACATTTCAGTACCTGCAGAGAGTGTGAAAGCATCTTTGATATCAGTATGGCATCAGGTGCATGTAATTGCAACCTACTTATTGGATCATATGTCCAGGTTGTGACTTCTTTCTGTTAATCAACATGTTTTCTATCAATTTGTAAATGAATCCAATGAACATTACCTTGGCATTTTTGCTCTCTCTTCACACTACTGACTGTGTTATAGAGTCATAGAGTATTACAGCGCTGACACAGGCCCTTCAGCCCATCTAGTCCATGTCAAACTATTAATTAAACTATTCACCTATCTATTTATCTGTCTATGGGGTGTCCAGGGAGGGGTAGCACCTCTGGTGGTGGGCTTGTCATGCTCCACCCAGGAGCAGCTCCTCCACCTTTGGTTCCCACCTGCCACCGGCTCTCACCTGTGGCTCCAAGGAACTCTTTGCATGTGACAGTGGCCTCACCCCGGTACACCGCTTTGACAGACCGGCCAAACCAGGTGAGTGTGGCCGGGACCCTCCAACCCTGGCGAGGTAGGGATGCGCCTACCCCGGCAAGCAAAGCCATTCCCGGTAAACTGGTCAGATGAGATCAACTACAAGATCCTACGGCTAGGAAGGTGGAGCTGCACTGCTTCGTGGAGAGTGAAGGGCATGACAAGGCACAGAAGGATTCATGGCTATGCACCGCAGTGGAGGAAGTCTCCAGTCTTTTTCTGTTCCATTGGATGAAAATTTTTGAGGCCAAGAGAGTGGAACTGCCCCAGTGCAATGGCTTTTTATAACTATGAAACAACTTCCGCACAGGGTAAGTCACTGTCCGAAATGATGGACAACCAGCATCTATCTATCTATCTACCTATCTATCCATTTATTGATTAATTGGTTGATTGATTGAGATACAGCGTGGAATAGGCTCTTTCGGCCCTTTAAGGCTCACCACTCAGCAACCCCTGATTTATTCCTAGCCCAATCATGAGACACTTTAGAATGACAAATTACCTACAAACCTGTACATCTTTGGAATGTGGAAGGAAACCAGGCAACCCGGAGGAAACCCACACAGTCACAGTGAGAACATACAAACTTCTTACAGATAGTGGTGGGAATTGAAAATGGGTTGCAGGCGCTATAAATCGATGTGCTAACCATTATGCTTAAATGCCACCCCTCTGCCTAGTCCCATCAACCTGCATCTGGACCATAGCTCTCCATACCCCTGCTGTCTATGAACCTGTCCAAGTTACTCCGAAATGTTGAAATCATACCCACACCCACTTGGCTTTCTCCAAGAAGGTTCCGGAAGGCTTCGAGCAAAGTGTGCAGCCTTGAGGCCAAGAAGCCTGGAGACAGTGTGTGAGCATAAGATTGACTCTATTTCTTGCCGATCTCACTGATTAATGCTTTGAGGAAGATTGAAATCATCAAGGACGAGAGCGGAAGATGAGCAGGCATTCAGCATTGTCTGCCAGCCTCTCACTCACTGTTGCCAAAGAAAGGTGTCTGTGTGTGACGCTCTCTCTCTCTCTGTCTGTCTGTCTTTCTGTCTCTCTCTCTCCCCCCACACTGCTCCCAGAGGAAGGTGTCTGTGTTTGAACGATGTCTCCCTCCCTCACTGCCGTCAGAGGATGGTGCCAGAATTTAGGTTTTTGGCAACAACGTTTAATTGATGTGGTTTGTGGATGGGACTTGGTAGTCTATGTTATGATGGGTTTTTGGTGGCTTCTTTTTTTGTTGCTGTTTTGGGTGATTTTGAAGCTGTCAGATAATGAACACTGACTGAAATGAATATACCTGGCCTCTTTCTCTTTCAGTTTGTGTTTACTATGTTGCGTGTTATTCACTCTTTTTTTGTTGTCATTTGCACAGTGTGTGTGCTTTGTTTAGCTCGTGGGAGTGTTGGTGATCTTCTTTGAACAGATTCCACGGCTTTCGTTCTTTCCATGGCTGTCTGTGGGGACGGTGAATCTCAGGGTTGCATACTGCATACAATCTTTCCGTCTTTGAATCCACTACCTCCACTCGAAGCACGAGTTCCCCCTCTTGTTCCCCTTTAATATTTCACCTTTCACACTTAACCTATGATCTCTAGCTCCAGCTTCACTCAAATTACTTAATTTAATTTTATACATATATTTATAGTATTTTTATGTATCGCACTGTACTGTTGCTGCAAACCTTAAAATTTCACAACATATGCCAGTGATACTCAGCCTATTCATATTCTGATTCTGAGAAAACTCTCTCTTTCTGGCTGTGACCAAAAGTCTGAAAGTCTGTCTGCTTGTCCTCTGAGTATAAACATGCTGAAAAGAGGTTCAGTGACCACAGGGGAAAACTGTATAACCTTTGTGAACCAGATGATAAGAGGCACAGATTAAACGGATAGGCAGAAACTTTTCTCCCAGAGTGGAAACAGCTAATACAAGGGTCATCGTTTTAAGCTGATTGGAGGGAAGTATGGGGGAATGGCAAATCTTAGATAGGCACACGGATGATAGAAAATTGCAGGGCTATGTGAACTCTAGATTGATCTTAGAGTTGGTTAAAAGTTTGGCACAACACTGAGGGCCGAAGGGCTTGTAGTGTGCTGTAATTTTTTATGTTCTGATTGCAAAAGGAACTGATGAATGCAAAGCTAGGCATAAAGATACTTGTCATTACAGGTGTGCATTCACACACACACACACATCTCTTCAGGATGCATGAATGTTCTTACAAATTTAAATGCCTGCTCTCTAATGCTGAAATCAGACAACTGGAGATGGCCAATTTCATTTTGAATCCAGTCTCTGTTTCTTCACTGATTTATTTGCTAAGAAACTGAAAGCATTTCTATTTAATTTTTCTCCACTCCTACATCTCTCTCTTCAATTCCCCATTTTTTCCTCTTCTCACCCTTTCTCTTCACCTTACCAGCCCATCGCCTCCTCCTGGTGCCATTCCTTCTTCCCTTTCTCCCATGGTCCGCTCTCCTCTTCTATCAGATTCCTTCTTCAGCACCTTACCTCTTCCACCTCTCACTTCCCAGCTTCTTACTTCATTCCCCATCCCTCACCTGGTTTCACTTAACACCTTCTAGGTTGTACTTCTTCCCTTTCCCACCGTCTTATTCTGGCTTCTGCCTCCTTGCTTTCCAGTCCTAATGAAAGGTTTTGGATCAAAAAGTTGACAGTTTATTCATTTCCATAGATGCTACCTGAACCGCTGAATTCCTCCAGAAACCCATGAGCACTACCTCATTACTTTTTTATTTCTATTTTTGCACTATTTAGTTAAATTAACTATTTAATATGAACATACTGATTGTAACACAGTTTTTTCTACTGTTATGTATTGCACTGTACTGCCGTTGCAAAGACATCAAATCTCATGACACATCCCAGTGATATTAAACCTGATTCTGATTCTGATTCTAACTTTGTGTGTGTTCTTTTAACAATCAATTTGCATTACTTCAGAACATAAGACCAGAAGATATAGGAGCAGAATTCGGCCATTTAGCCCATCAAGTCTGCTTTGCCATTCAGTCATGGCTGATCCATTTCCCTTTCAGTCCCAGTCTCCTGCCTTCTCTACATATCCCTTCATGCCCTGACTAATCAAGAGTCTATCAACCTCTGCCTTAAGTATACCCAATGACTTGGCCTCTACAGCTGTCTGTGGCAATGAATTCCACAGATGCACCTCTCTCTGGCTAAAGGAATTCCTCATCTCCATTCTAAATGGATGTGCCTCTACTTTGAGGCTGTGACCTCTGGTCTTAGACTTCCCCACCATAGGAAACATCATCTCGACATTCATCCTATCATGGCCTTTCACCATTCAATAGGTTCCAATGAGATCCCCCCTTGTTCTTCTGAATTCCACTGAGCCCAGAGCTATCAAACGCTCCTCATAAGATAAGTCTTTCAAACCTGGAATCATTTTCTGAACCTGTTTTGAACTTCTCCAATGTCAGCACATATTTTCTTAGATAAGGGGCACAAAACTGCTCACAATATTTCAAGTGCCATAATACTTCGGAGTACAGAAGTTGACGTGTTATGTTGAAGTTGTACAAGACGTTAGTGAGGCCTAATTTGGAGTACCATGTGCAGTATCGGTCACCTAGACACAGGAAAAATATCAATAAAATTAAAAGAGGGCACAGAAAAATTACAAGGCTGTTGCTGGGAATTGGGGAGCTGAGTTCTAGGGAAAGGTTGAATAGGTTAGGACTTTATTTCTGGAGCATCCAGGTATGAGTTGCTGGGACCAGGCAGAATAATAGTCTGGCATGGACTAGAAGGGCTGAAGGGCCTGTTTCTGTGCTGTAGAGCTCTATGACTCTAAGAATCTGTAACCGATGCAATGCTTTGAGGAAGAGATTTACAAGTTAAAGCTAGTCCTGATGAAGCATCTCAGTCTAAAACGTTGAAGATTGAACGTCTTGGCAATGAGAGTTCTGTGGAACGCTCTGGGATATTTTCCGAGATTAAAAATTCCAAACAAGGAGACGAGTAAACTGCTTTATCTGCTTGAGCATGTTTCACAATTTAGTGAGGTCATGACCGATTTGTCATCGAACTCTACTTTCTGCATCGCTTCATAACATCATTTAACAAAAATCTCCCAATCTCACATTCAAAATTAAGAATAAATCAGGCATCAATTGCCATTTATGGGACAGAATTTTTAAAAATCTCACCCTCCACACTGCCTTCTAATTTCACTAAAGAAATGTCTGGCTTGATTTCTTTTTGATATATCCCAGCCAAAAATTAATCAAACATTTAAAATTGTTTCTCCCCAGTTGAGTTATTAGTCATCTTCACCATAGTGAAAACTTCAGTTAAATTCCCTGTAGAAACTTTGGCAAATTCGACCTTGGTTTGTGTAATCTTTCATCGTAATGATGGTAGCATGGAGAAGAGGGATGTTATGAGTTCCTAATGCTGGATGTCGCCTTCCTGAGATTTCAACTCTTGTAGATGTCCCATGACAGTGCGGAGATCTGTACCCATAATGGAAATGGTTGACTCCCCCCACTCTCTGTTCCCTTTCTACTGATGTAGACAGCTATGGGGGCCAACTCATTAGATATATTTAAAGCAGAGACTGATAGGTTTTTGATAGTCAGGGTGTCAAAGGTCGCAGGAGAATGGGGTTGAGAGGGACAATAAATCAGCCATGGTGATAAGGCATAGTAGAATCAATGGACCAAATGGCCCAATTCAGCTCCCATGTCTTAAGATGGTCAGATGATCATTTAATACTAATATGCTCCCTCAAAGCATAATATTTCCATATGGCTCTGTGGAGCCCAGAGTTCCCTACAGTAACCCAATGGTTGTCCAGCCAGTGGTTTATGGTTATAAACACAAGAAATTCTGCAGATTTCCTTTCTCCCATGGTTCACTCTACTCTCCAATCAGATTCCCTCATTTCCAGCCCTTTACCTTATCCATCTTTATCCTCTGACCTATCACCTTCTCGTTAGTCCTTCTCCTTCTCCCACCTTTTTATTCTGGCATGTTACCCCTTCCTTTCAAGTCCTGATGAAGGGTCTCGCCCCGAAGCATCAAATGTTTGTTCATTTCCATAGATAATGCCCGACTTGCTGAGTTCCTTCAGCATTTTGTGTGTGTTGCTCTGGATTTAGGGTGGCAGGGTGGAGATACATCTCTACCAAAGGAGGTGAAATGTGCTCCTTCCCTCCACTAGCCTACAGCTCACCAGTGGGCAAGGTGTTTAGCCCCCCTGTCAGGGTCATGTGAAGCCATGGGAGCAGGTGGTGGGTGGTCGTATGAGCAGCTGGTGCAGATCACAAGTCCTGGTTTTGTGACCACTGATGCCAGGCAGCCAATCTCTGAGGAGTATTGATAATGGCTGCGGTCTGTAACTCAAATTAGCACGTTAGCTTCAAATTACCTTTTCTGAACGTACAACTCGTCGAACCTTGAAATGGATGGGTTACTGCAGCAGAAAACGAGGATACCCTTGTGCCTACTTTATCAGGTCCAGGAGGTGTCGAATAAAGTGGCCATTGAGTGTTTAGATAAACAGTGGCCATGCTGGAATAATAAAGAAGTTTGGCACCTTTACCTGATTCTTTTTCTCGGCCAGGTACAAGTGAATTTCAGTCAGATCATAACAATAGAAGCACTGAAGCTTCAAGTATGTAACAATTAAATTGGTTTTTACCAGAGGATGAAATGGAAAAGGTAACAAGATTTTTCCGGATATAAATCATCTCTAAGCACCTTGTCCCATAGGGTCAGAAACAATGATTGCAACATTCGTCAGGTGATGCCCTTTGGACCAATGTGAGGAAAGGACACCCAAAAACAGCACAGAAATACTCAGATGCAAGATTGCAGAAATGAAAAGAAATCTCTTGCACAATTGTAAAGTGCAGGATACGCCATTTAAAGACAGGTCTCTCATCAGTCAGTTAATGTGAAGAATAGACAAAGTATTATTTGGGCTTTGTATAAACAGTTGATACCCTGTGCAGCTATCTAACGTTCAGACTCAGACGATTACATTACACATTCATCTTGAATCAGTAAACTGTATGAATTCAGAAATACAAGACATAAACTGTTATACATCGTAGAGCAGAAAGTGAGTGAGAATTCAGATTAGACTCTTTAGTCCATGAATAAGACAGCAGAGTGTTTCCTCTAATTTAAACTGATGCTGTATGGTGTACAGTTATTTCTTAAAAGGGTGCATTTAAAATCAGAGTGCCTGTAAATCTGATTTAAATGTGTTTAGATACAAATCTGTATTGTAAATGAGGGCTGACACTACCAATAAGTCTTGTAATGGAGCTTTTGGCAACAGAAAAATACTGTGTCAAGTGCACCAAGAAAAATTCTGTAAAATGTTCACCTGCTTTTGAATCCAAAACACTTCTTACAGTCAAAGTCTCATAGAATACAGTGGATTCTGGTTAATTGGGACACACTGGGACCAGTACATTTTGGTCTTATTAAGTGGCTGTCCCAATTAGGAAATAGTTAAAAAGGTATAAAAAACAAAATGAGTAATAAATTACGTATTTAAGTGAAATACAGAACAATCTAGAACACTATCAATAGTACAGCAGTACTATAAAACTGTATATTAGTTCCTAATAGTTATTCATCCTGTAATGCACACAAAATGCTGGAGGAACTCAACAGGCTGGGCAGCATCTATAGAAAAGAGTAAACAGTCGAGGTTTTGGGCCGATACCCTGGCCCACTGAGTTCCTCTAGCATTTTGTGTGTATTACTTCGACTTCCAGCATCTGCAGATTTTCTCTTGTTTAGGATTCATCCAGTATACACTGACGTGCTCTTCTGATTAGTGGTAAATGAACAAAATCAGTGCAGACACCTACAGCAGATAATGGACTTCTTTCAGATAATCCTTTCAATGATTGCGTCTTCCAAATCTTCACTTTCATTCAACAACAACAACATTCAAGATTATCGTTGATACCTTCAAATTCTTTATCGTTCCTAACTTGTTGAAGTAGTGAAAGGGTTTCATTTTCTTTCCCAACTGTCTCTGACATCTCCAAGCCTGAATGCTTGAAACCACGGTGAGCAAAACAGTTCTGAATTGTCTTACTGCTTATTTCTCATCAACTATCAGTGACAGAAGTCACTACTTTTTTGAATACAAACACACACAACTGACATTACTGAAGAACTATTTACTCAAAGCACAGTGTAGCATCTAACAGCTGCACAAGTGCGTGCAACTGACGCTAGTTAGAAATTGTTTGGCAACAGTCTCCTGCCTGAATGAATGTCCTAAACAAATTACAGGAATCCTGGTTATTTTCTTGATTAGTTTTTGTTCTTAAAGATCTGTCCCAATGGCCCAATTAACTGGAAACACTGTATTTGTGAAAAATAACACTGAAAAATATTGCAACTATCAGAATAATTTTTGATCTAATATTGCCATCATAAAATATAGAAATATTACAAAATCTGCACTTTGTATCCATTATATAATTCTATTGAATTAAGTCTTTGCACTTAAGATGTCAATCAGGAAACATAGTCTGTATGCACTCAGTGACCACTTCAGTAGATACATCTGAACATCTGCTCATTAATGCAAATATCCAATCAGCCAAGCATGTGGCTGCAACTCAGTGCATAAGAGCATGCAGACATGGTCAAGAGGTTCAGTTGTTGTTCAAACCAAGCATCACAATGGAGTAGAAAATGTGATCTAAGTGATTTTGACTGTGGAATGATTGTTGGTGCCTGAAGGGATGGTTCGGCCACCTTAGAAACTGCGGGTCCCCCGGGTTATTCATGCACAGGTCTCTAGAGTTTACAGAGAATGGTGTAAACAACAGAATAAAAAAACATCCAGTAAGTAGCAGCTCTGTGGGTGAAAACACATTGTTAATGAGAGAGGACAGAGGAGAATGGCCAGACTGGTTCAAGCTGACAGGAAGATGACCGTAATTTAAGGAACTACACATCACAACAGTGATGTGCAGAAGGGCATCTCTGGAGGCACAGCACGTTGAACCTTGAAGTAGATGGGCTACAGCAGCAGATGACCACGAACATACACTCAGTGACCACTGTATTTGGTATGTGATGTGTCTAATACCTCCCTGTGTGTATGTGATAGATTTTTATGAACCTGTTGTTAAAACAAGCAAGTTATTTGACCCATGGAAACCAGTCTTTTACTTCGGCAGTTTAACCTCACTAAACTGATACTATTTATTTATTTTTTAATTTACAGGATGCGTGCATGTGTTCCCAAGAGGATTCCTATGATACAATATACCTCTGATGAAGGACAGTATATGGGTGCCACAGCAGCATAGCGGTAAGCGTGATGCTTTCACAGCTCAGGGCATCGGAGATCGGAGTTCAATTCTGGCATTCTCTGTAAGTGAGCTTGTACATGCTCCCTGTGTCCACGTGGACTTCCTCTGGGTGCTCCGGTTTCCTCCCACATTCAAAAGACATACTAGTTATCAGGTTAATTGGTCACTGTAAATTGTCCCGCGATTAGACCAGGGTTAAATCCAGGGATTGCTGGGTTGTATGGCTCGAAGGGCCAAAAGGGCACATTCCACGCTGTATCTCCTACTAAAATAAAGTTATTAGTATGAAATATTTCAGTCCAGGAAAATAGATGATAAGCCAGATTGAGTTGAAAGCATTCTCAGTGTTTTAACCTGGAGATGTTGCATCATCTGTATTCCTAATGTAAACTTTGTATTCTGTGGTGACATTAGTGCGTACAAAATTGTGCTAAACTACAGAACATTATTTATTCTTGTATTGAAAATAGCAAATGTGATGACAGCAGAAGGATGCATCATTAATGATGATGAAGTAATAGAAGGGCCTGTGTGAGATAACTTACCAAGTATTAAAATGCATCACAATGTGCACGAGCAATTGACAAAACACGACAGTGTATCAAAGTGAAAGAAACTGATACTGATACTTCACATTAATAACTAAAATTATAAAAATGCTTAAGCACATGAGATTTGACTATTTATTCAATATGACAGATTGATAAGGAGTGAAGACTATACGTTTCAGCCATGTAAATACAGCAATCGGTTGTACATTAGGCAATTTTTATTCATTGCCGAGAGAATTCCGAGCCTGGGGAATACACAGAGTTATCCAGATATTTGCTTCCCACTAGTGTCTGTTATGGTTTCCTATCATGGTTGTGTGGCATTGGAGTTGGTGAGGGGTTAGGCAAACACTGATTCCAGGGACAAGTTAGTTCTACTGTTCTCACCAAATCCACTGAGGTCGAGTGGAACTACCAGAGGTCATGGGCTAAGGGTGAAAGATAAAATGTTTAAGGGGAATGAGAGGTGGAGCTTCTTCATTCAGAGGGTAGTGAGAGTGTGGAATGAGCTGCCAGTGCCAGTGGTGCATGCAAAGTTGATTTCAACATCGAAGAGAATTTCGGGTAGGTACATGGATGGGAGGGGCTGGAAGGCTATGGTCTTAGTGCAGGTCCACAAAGAAGATTAACTGGTTCAGCACACTAGATCGGCTGTGGGGTGGCACCTGTGTAGTACTTGTCTTATCTCATGTGACTGCTCATCACACTCTACGAGAAAATCTAATTATACAGTACTACACTAGGTGCTAGTGGGCCATCAGAAGCTGTAGATATCGAATGAGGCAGTGAACAGAAAACACACACTTCTAGAAGTAAGTTTGCTCATAAAAAACTAGCAATATATACAAAATATTTACATGAGCGAGAACAATTCAAAATTCCAACATTCTGTCTTCAGTTCCAAATCTCATATATCAAACGAAAACCAAATTTCTTTTTAGTTAGAATAAGTGAGATTCATTATAATAACATTTATTACTCCAGTTTCTCAATACTAATTAGATCTAATGTTATTCTCTTTTTAAAGGCCTGTAAACTAATATTTGCCATTTTTATTTATCTCTAGTTATTTAGGAAACTAATTGAATTCCTATTTTTAAGTTTTAGAGTTGACCTCAGTTTCAGTTCAGGTCAGTATGTCTACAAATTCAAATTCAACTCCCAAAAAATATATACAGTTTAACTCTTTTCACGACAAATTCTCCAACATCGTAACTTTTAAACAAAATAAATTTCATCCAGTAACTTATCAAAGTCTTTACAAAAGTAATCAGTTCTTCCAGAAAACCAAATTCAAATCCTTTGAATGAGAAATAAACTTATACATCCAACTATATTAAATCCTCTGCGCCTTGAAACATTTCATCCCTGCGCTGGTTCTTCAATCTTGAGCGGCTCGCCACCTTGTTTCTTGGTTCGATGGATGAAATGGTGGGTCAGCCACAGAAAGTCAATTCACAAAACTTACACAACAAAACTACCTGACCAAATCCCTTGGTAATGATTTAACAGGACTAATTCCCAGTTACATGGTAAAAATCTTGGTCACTCTCTGCCAGTATTGTCTCGCTATAGTTGGTGCTCATTTTAGCTGTAGCTTCGATAAATCTTTTATTGATATTGTCTCTTCTCTAGGGGTTTCACCCTGACGATTTCTAGTAAGTAGGGTAGAGATGCTAACTTCCAATTCCAATTTTAACAGTTTTTATCTTTAGTTAGTTCTTATAGTTTGCTGCATTTCTGTCGCTTGTCCATCCCTCATTCTTGCACAGCTTTTTTTTCCCCCAAGTTCCTTTTTTTGAAAAATTTTCAGTAATCCTTATTTTCGCCCCTCCACAGGCGGATCTTTCTAACATTACATCTCTGAGTTTAGTTTACCTGGGTTACACCCTCCCCCTTTGTTGTGTCTTTTCTCATCAACCCTTCATCACGTCTTTTTTTCTTGATTAATCTCAGACTCATCTGGGATCGACAAACTTTCCAGACTTCTTTCATCAGGTAGGATACACTGATTACGCATCTCCTTATTTTTGTTTCTTCCGCAGGGTTTTTTTTTTCAGGACTGACAGGTAAGTTACTTTCTATAGTAGATTTCTCTATATCAGGTAAGTAACTTGCCTTTCTTTGGGAACCCAGCACTGAGTCTGCAACTGGACTGCTTGTAGGTGGCTTAACTTTTCGAGAAAAATCCTTGCTAAATCGGTGATAATATTCAATAAATCCCAGGAAGGACTTCAATTCCTTCATATTTCTGAGAATATGTCCGAGGTATTTGACTGAGGTCTGTGCAAAAACACACTTTCCTGTAGCTAGTTTAAGACCATACTCTCTGAGTTGATGCAGGACTCTCATAAATCTTTCTTCATGCTCCACCAAGTCTTTAAAGAACACAATAATGAATACAAGGACTTCCCTCAGGTTCATATCAGCCATGCATTTCTCCATGAGTCACCGAAATGTACTTGGTCTGTGGAATCCTATCGAATTCATAAAATCCAAGAGGACACACAAAGGCTGCCGGTGTTTGAACGGTGTTCGTCAATAAGATTGATTTGACATTTCACTTTGTTGGTACATCCAAAGTCTACTGATGATGTGAGAAAACATCAGGGATGCTTCATAATTTTAGGGTAAGTCTTGTCTTCCACTCAGTGGGGATAGGAGAATCACCAAAATTAAGCTCTGGGCTTGATGCTTGAGGGGATTCCAACTCACTGGGAGTTTTAAATGGTGGTTCTTGCAGAAGTACAGGTTGTACTGAATTTAGTTCAGCTATAACGCACCTCGGAGGAATCGTGACAGCATGTGCTGTAATATTGGTGATCACTACAGATAAGTGACAATGTTGTTTGTTTACCAAAGTAACCAGACAAGTCTTTACTATAAGTCCTCCAGGCAAGGGAGAAGAAAATGGATGCTCTATGATAGCTCATCTGTCAGGATGCGGCATTCTGACTGTGACTGACTCACACAAGACTAGAGACTGCCCAGCTGGAATTTTTCTAGGGTCCTTGCTGGGTACTTTCACCAGCCCAACATTTCCCTCTGTAGTCTGTTTTTGTCACATTTGTTAAAATTCCAGGGTTTGCTTGTAGCCAAACTTGAGGGAGAATTTCTGTCTACTTTGCAGTTTGGAGTAGTCGATATACAACTCATCAAGTGTAATCATGCCAACAAACATCACAGGCTGTGAACGTAGAGACATCTGAAACAATCAATGCCAGGGTGGGAACTTCTACATCCATTCCTATAAAGTTTTTGGGAATGTAATATTGGCTTCTACATATCCCAGGTATGGGACAGTTTGGCTGTTAGCACCCTCCACTTCCAACAAGTTGGTGAGAGAATGAACTGGTAGGTCTGACACATTGTGATCATAGAAGGATTTAGAGATGATAGTTACCTGCAATCCAGTATCTAGTAAACAGTTGCATTTTATTCCTGCTAAGCGTATCTGAGCAGTGCACTTTGCGCTGACTAAACCCTTGGGTAGGTTAACAGTCTGTCTTCTGGACTTTTTTCACTGAATCAAGATCTTGGAGCATTTGGGACATGCTTTCTCAACATCAGCCCCTGTTTGCTTTCAGTTTAAATGAGGGTTAGGAGAACCATAACATGACTCCCGCTCACCTCGTCTCTCTTCAAGCTGTTTTTTTCTGTTACTAATGCCGGATAGGGTTCATAGCAGCAAGAGCTGGCTATGTGCCCATCTTTTCCACATTTAAAATAGTACTGAAGTTTTGGTTTGTCAATGGTTGTTGACTCTTGTTTATCTTTTGTGTCAGCCTTTCCTTTTGGTGGCTTATCACTTGCTGTCTGAGAACTCACTTTTACCTTCTGTTGCTTTGTAGATTGCAGAGTAGCGAGATGACTTTGAGGCTCAGTGATTTGTTTAGTCAGCTGAGAAGTAACTGAAGTTAGCTATACAACATCATCTTCTTTACAGGCACCTGCGGTCTGAGACTATTCCTAAATGCTGTTTCATGCATGTGGTTCTGGAAGCATGCTTGTCTTCTTCGGTGTGTGGAAATGTCAATAGTTCAGTAAACGATAGCAGGTTTTGTTTTCTCTACACTCCTGCCGAAGGGTCTCGGCCCAATACGTTAACTGCACTTTTTGTACAGATGCCTGCTGAGTTCCTCCAGCATTTTGTGTGTGTTGCTTGGACTTCCAGCATCTGCAGATTTTCTCTCTTGTGTTTGTTTTTTCTGTTCCAGTTACAGCTCTAAGATCAGGGAGCAGTTCCATCATCCCCTATAAAACTGCTTTAAAAAATGCTTGTTAGCCTCAGTTTTGGCAACTCCGCTTCACTTTACAGTCAGTGTCAATGTTACCTGTAGCCACTGTAAGTAGGCAGACAGTTCTTCACCCATGCTCTGTATCATGTTCATGAATTTGGTGAATAATTCATCACCGTCTTCCATTGTTGCAAATGTTGAATCTAAGAGTTGTATGTAAATAGTGGGTGAAACTCCAGGGCTTATTGACTTGATGTATCAGAAGCTGGTGCAGGAATACTTTCACGTACTTTCTGTGTTCTGTGAAGATCAGACACACTTGGGTTTTGCAAGAGCAGTTCAACACTAGCACGCCAAGTCTCATAATCCACCTCATTAGGTGGACAAGAGATTCTACCAGAAAGAGTTTGGAGCCTTACTGGTGGATTGCCATGACCCATCAAGTCATTACTGCACACAATGTGCTCCAGTACTCTTTTGAATATCTGGAAGGCTTAGATCATTTTAGGGAGAGGGATGCGTTCACTACAACTCCATTAGTTTGCATTTACAGGGACTGAGTTATTCTGCACAGCAGCTAGCTGTTTCTGGCTGGTTAGTATCAGAGGAGACTGCTCTGATTTGAGGAGTTGTGATCTTGTTACATAGAGTACATCTTCAGCAGTTTGAACAGTTACTGTTTCCCTCCTCTCAGTAGGAAGGTTTTCATTGATCTGTGTTAACATCTCTCTCAGAATTTCTTCATAACCTTTCCCAGTGCACTTTGTTAAGGTTTTCAACTCACCAAAGTAAGCTTGAGTGGTGTCTTTTCCAACTTTCTGAGTGTAAGCACTGGCTAAAGTAATTACATGGTAAGAAACTTTTTGATCACTGCTTGCCTGTGAGAGTACGAGAGAAAGGGCTGCAGATCTTGCACTGCAGAGCCAAAATTGCATTCTGCTATGAGGGATTTAGGAGACTCTACACCGGGGACAGTTAGAGGAATAAGTCTGGCAACTGAACCACATCCTCTTAGAGAGTCTAGTATTTCCTCATCTTTTTCTGTTCCTGACTGAAACAACATTTGGAGATTTTGACACCATTTCCTTTAAGACATCCAGTTTCTTTCTCTGTAGGTTTTAATTGAACAAGTGAGTTTGAACAGCAAGGTTCTTTTAGTGCTTTGAATACTATTCAGTGTATCACTGGTTATCTAATACACTGCCTCCTGGCTGAGTGGTCAATGCAACTCCTGTGTAGTGCTTGTCTTATCTCGTGTGACTGGTCACTGCACTCTTTATGAGAAAATCAAATTACATAGGTGTTAGTGGACCATCAGAAGCTCCAGATATCGGAAGGAGGCAGTGAATAGAAATCACACACTTCTAGAAGTAAGTTTGTTTATAAAATTAGCAATATTTACCTGAGCAAGAACAATTCAAAATTCCAACGTTCTGTTTAGATTCCAAATCTCAGATATCAAACGAAAACCAAATTCTTTTTTAGTTAGAATCAGTGAGATTCATTATAATAACTCTTGTTACTTCAATTTCTGTAACTAATTAAGGAAGGAGGAGAAGACGGCGGCGCGAGACAGTGCACGTGGCCGTTCCAAATTATATCGATATGTGTAACTAGGGGGGCCGTGCATTATCCGGATTTGATGGAGACAGCCGTGAGAAGTGCAGAGGAACGTCTGAAGTAACTTCTGAAATGCCTGCTTCGCTGCCACTGCTACTGTGCGATCGAGAATCTCCGGAGACTAAGGCCCCAAATCCTCGGCTTTGCGTATCAACTGCTGCCGGGTCCGGGGTCAAAGCGCTCGGCAGAGATGGCGCTCAGTGCTCAGAGGTGGTCGGAGGCTCGGAGTTTTCGGACAGACTCGGAGTCGGACTGTGATCGGATGCTGCCGGAATGCTACATCGGCAAGTTGGCGGTGCTGGAGGTTTACCGTCTGCATGAGATGATGGGACTTTCGAGAGACTTTGAGACTTTTACTGTGCCATGGTCTGTTCTTATCAAATTACGGTATTGCTTTGCACTGTTGTAACTATATGTTATAATTATGTGGTTTTTGTTAGTTTTTAAGTCGGTTTGTCATGTGTTAACTATATGTTATAATTATGTGGTTTTTGTTGGTTTTTAAGTCGGTTTGTCATGTGTTAACTATATGTTATAATTATGTGGTTTTTGTTAGTTTTTAAGTCGGTTTGTCATGTGTTTTCGTGATATCATTCTGGAAAAACATTTTATAATTTCTTAATGCATGCATTACTAAATGACAAGAAAAGGGGACTGTGTGTCCTCATAATCATAATAATAATGATCATCATTAGGTCTAGTGTTATTCCATATTTAAAGGTTTATTTATCTCTTTATTTATCCCTAGTTTGTTAGAAAACTAACTGAATTTCTATTCTTAAGTTTTATGGTTAACTTCAGTTTCAGTTCAGGTCAGTAAGTCTACAAATTCAAATTCAACCCCCCCAAAAATTTATACAGCTTAACTTTTATCACAGCACTTTCTCCAACATCACAATTTTTAAACAAAGTAAATCTCATTCAGAAACTGATTATCAAAGTCTTTACAAAAACAATCAGTTCTTCCAGAAAATCAAATTCAGATCATTCGAATGTCAAATAAACTTATACATCCAACCGTATTAAATCCTCTATGTCTTGAAACATTTCATCCCTGCGCTGGTTCTTCAATCTTGAGTGGCTCGCCGTCTTGTTTCTTGGTTTGATGGATGAAATGGTGGGTCATCCATAGAAAGTCAATTCACAAAACTTATGCAACAAAAAAGCCTGACCAAATCCTTTGGTAATGATTTTACAGAACTAATTCCCGGTTTCATGGTACAGATCTTTTTCACTCTCTCTGCCGGTACCGTCTCACTATAGCTGGTGCTTGTTATAGCCATAGCTTCAATAGATCTTTTATTAATATCATTTCTCCTCCAGGAGTTTCACTCAGAGGATTTCCAGTAAGTAGGGTAGAGATGCTAACTTCTAATTCCACTTTTAACAGTTTTTATCTTTAGTTAGTTTCTGGAGTTTGCTGTGTTTCTGTCGCTTGTCCATGCCTCATTTCTTTTCCAAGTTCTCTTTTTTCTAAAAAAATTTCTGTAAACCTCTTTTTATCCCTCCACAGCTGGACGTTTCTAACATTACATCTTTGAGTTTAGTTAACCTGGGTTACACCCTCCCCCTTTGAATTTATGCAAGTCCCTTTGTATACGGCTACAGGTTGCACTGTAATTGGTTTTAGGGTGTTCAACGTATGTGAAATGTGGAATAGCCTCTTACAATAGCTGATCTCAGACCTTGGAAAATGGAGCTGGGTTACTGTAGGGCCTGTTTCTGTGATGTATTTTTCTATGTATTATCCAATGACATATATGTCACCATACACGGCCCTGAGATTAATTTTCGAGTGGGTATTCACACTCTGTAGATACAAGAAACACAACAAAATCAATGAAAGACCGCACCCAACAGGATGGACAAACAACCAATGTGCAGAAGACAACAAACTGCGCAAATACCAAAAGAAAAATAAGGATGTAGTAATAATAATAATAAATAAGCAAAAATATTGAGAAATGATGACAAACTAGTCATTATAAACCTGTCATTTGTTAATAGAGCAAGTAAATATAGCTGCAGAGATATTTCAGATGCAGGAAATTCAGAGAAATATACACAAAATACTCAGCAGGTCAGGCAGCATCTAAGGAGAGGGAAAAACAGTAAATGTTTTCAGCCAAGATTCTACATCAGGATGGGAAAGAAAGAAGCCAGAATGAAAAAGAGGGGGGAGGGGAAGAAGTTCTAGCTAGTAGGTGGAAGATGAGATTGGGAGAGGGGGAAGGTGGGTGGCTGAAGAAAGGGGGATGAAGTAAGAAACTGGGAGGTGAAAAGGTGGAAGAGGTAAAGGAATGAAGAAGAAAGAACCTGATAGATGAGGAGAGTGGACAACGGAGAAAAGGGAATGATGAGGGGTACCACGGGGGGTATGGGCAAGAGAGGAGAAAGGTAGGAGTAAAAAGGAAGCCAAAATGGGGGATGGAAAAAGAGAGAAGGTTGAGGGGAGGTGGGTAGAAATTACCAGAGGTTAGAGAAATTTCTTTCTGTGCCACAGATTGAAGGCTACTCAAATGGAATACAAAACCAGAAGAACATAAGATATAGGAGCAGAATTAGGCCATTTAGCCATTGAGTCTGCTGTGTCATTTCATCATGGCTGATTCAATTTTCCGCTCAGCCCCAATTTCTTGCCTTCTCTTCGTGTCCCTTCATGCCCCGACCAAGCAAGAATCTCTCAATCTCTGCCTTAAACACACATAAAGACTTGGCTTCCACAGCTGCCTGTGGCAAAGAATTCCACAGATTCACCACTCTCTGCCTAAAGAAATTCTTCCTCAACTCTGCTCTAAAAGGATGTCCTTCAATTCTGGAGTTTTGTCCTCTGGTCTTAGGCATTCCCACCTCAGGAAACATCCTCTCCACACTCACTGTATCAAAGCCTTTCACCATTCAATAGGTTTCAATGAGGTCACCCCTTATTCTTCTGAACTCTAGTGAATACACACCCAGAACCATCAGATGCTCTTCATATGACAAGCCAATCAACCCTGGAATCATTTTCACAAACCTCCTTTGAACCCTCTCCAGTTTCAGCACATCCTTTCTACGATCAAGGGACCAAAACTACTGACAATACTCCAAGAGAGGCCTCATCAATGCTTTATAAAGTTTCAACCTTATATTCTTGCTTTTATATTCTAGTCCTCTTGAAATGAATACTAACATTGTTTTTGCCTTCCTCACCACAGACCCAGCCTGCAAATTAACCTTTGGGGAAATCCTGCACAAGGACTCCCAAGTCCCTTTGCACCTCAGTTTTTTTTGTATTTTCTCTCTATTTAGAAAATAGTCAACCCTTTCATTCCTTCTACCAAAGTGCATGACCATACACTTTCTGAAAGTGTATTCCATCTGCCATTTCCTTGTCCATTCTTCTAATCTGTCTAAGTCATTCTTTAGCCTCTCTACTTCCTCATAACTACCCGCCCCGCCAGCTATCTTCATATTGTCTGCAAACTTTGCAATAAAGCCATCAATTCCATCATTGACATATAAGGCAATAAGAATTGGTCCCAACACAGACCCCTGTGGAACACCACTCATGACCAGCAGCCAACCAGAAAAGGCTCACATTATTCCCACTCTTTGCCTCCTGCCATCAGTCACTGATTAATCCATGATAGAATCTTCCCTGTAATTCCTTGGGTTCGTAGCTTGTTAGGCAGCCTCAACATTGTCAAAGGCCTTCTGAAAATTCAAGTATGTAACATCAACGAGCACAAAATAATCTGCAGTTGCTGGGGTCAAACCAACACTCACAACACGCTGGAGGAACTCAGCAGGTCGGGCAGTATCCGTGGAAAAGATCGGTCGACATTTCGGGCCGGAATCCTTCGTCAGGACCCTGATGAAGGGTTCCGGCCCGAAACGTTGACCGATCTTTTCCACGGATGCTGCCCGACCTGCTGAGTTCCTCCAGCGTGTTGTAGAGTGTAACATCAATGAGCTCTCCTTTGTCTATCCTGCTTGCTACTTCTTCAAAGAATTCCAACAGATCTGTCAGGCAAGATTTTCTCTTGAGAAAAACCATGCTGACTAATGCCTATTTATCATGAGCCTCCAAGTACCCTGAAATCTCATCCTTAATAATGGACTTCAACATCTTCCCAACCACTGAGGTCAAACTAACTGGACTATAGATTCCTTTCTTCTGTCTCTCTCCCTTCTTGAAGACTGGAGTGACATTTGCAGTTTTCCAAGTCTTCCAGATCCATTCCAGAATCTAATGATTTTTGGGAGATCAATACTAATGCCTCCATGATCTCTTCAGCCACCTCATTCAGAACTCTGGGGTGTACACCATCCAGTCCAGGTGACTTATCTACCTTCAGACCTTTCAGTTTCCCAAGAACCTTCTGTCTAGTTATGGTAACTTCACACACTTCATTCCACTGACACCTGGAACTTCCACCATACTGTTAGAGTTTTCAACAGTGAAGAATGATGCAAAATACTTATCAGTTTGTCCTCTATTTCATTGTCCCCATTAATAACTTTCCAGCATTGTTTTCCAGTGGTCTGATATCCACTCTCGCCTCTCTATTATATTTGTGTATCTGAAGAAACTTTTGGTATCCTCTTTAATATTAATGGCTAGCTTACTTTCATATTCTGTCTTTACCTTCTTAATGACTTTTTTAGTTCTCTTCTGCTGGTTTTTAAAAGCTTCCCAATCCTCTAACTCCCCACTAAACTTTCCTCTATTAAATGCCCTCCCTTTGGCTTTTATGTTGGCTTGGACTCCTCTTGTTAGCCATGTCATATTTCCTTTAGAATACTCCTTCCTCTTTGGGATGTATATGTCCTGTGCCTTCCAAATTGCTTCCAGAAATTCCAGCCATTGCTGCTCTGCCATCATCCACGCCAGTGTTCTTTTCCAGTCATTTCTGGCCAACTCCTCTCTCATGTCTCTGTAATTTCCCTTACTCCACTGTAATACTGATACATCTGACTTCTGCTTCTCCTTCTCAAACTTCAGGGTGAATTCAATTATATTATGATCACTTACCCCTAAGGTTTCTTTTACCTTCAGCTCTCTAATCAATTCTGGTTCATTGCACAATACCCAATCCAGAATAGCTGATCTCTTAGTGGACTCAACCACAAATTGCTCTAAAAAGGTATTTCATAGAAACATAGTAAACCTACAGCACAATACAGGGCCCTCGGCCCACAAAGTTGTGCCGAACATGTCCTACCTTAGAAATTACTTGGGTTACCCATAGCCCTCTATTTTTTAAGCTCCAGGTACCTATCCAAAAGTCTCTTAAAAGACCCTGTTGTATCCGCCTCCACCACAGCTGCCGGCAGCCCATTCCACGCACTCACCACTCTCTGTGTAAAAAACTTACCCCTGACATCTCCTCTGTACTTACTCCCCAGCACCTTAAACCTGTGCCCTCTTGTGGCAGCCATTTCAGCCCTGGGAAAAAACCTCTGACTATCCACACGATCAATGCCTCTCATCATCTTATACACCCCTATCAGGTCACCTCTCATCCTCCGTTGCTCCAAGAAAAAAAGGCCGAGTTCACTCAACCTGTTTTCATAAGGCATGCTCCCCAATCCAGGCAACATCCTTGTAAATCTCTTCCGCACTCTTTCTATGGTTTCCACATCCTTCCTGTAGTGAGGCGACCAGAACTTAGCACAGTACTCCAAGTGGGGTCTGACCAGGGACCTATATAGCTGCAATATTACCTCTCGGCTCCTAAATTCAATTCCATAATTGATGTATGCCTTCTTAGCCACAGAGACAACCTGCGCAGCTGCTTTGAGCATCCTATGGACTCGGACCCCAAGATCCCTCTGATCCTCCACACTGCCAAGAGTCTTACCATTTATACTATATTCTACCATCATATTTGACCTACCAAAATGAACCACTTCACACTTTTCTGGGTTGAACTCCATCTGCCACTTCTCAGCCCAGTTATGCATCCTATCTGTGTCCCGCTGTAACCTCTGACAGCCCTCCACACTATCCACAACACCTCCAACCTTTGTGTCATCAGCAAACTTACTAACCCATCCCTCCACTTCTTCATTCAGGTCATTTATAAAAATCACGAAGAGTAAGGGTCCCAGAACAGATCCCTGAGGCATACCCCTGTTCACCGACCTCCATGCAGAATATGACTCATCTACAACTACCCTTTGCCTTCTGTGGGCAAGCCAGTTCTGGATCCATGAAACAATGTCCCCTTGGATCCTGTGCCTCCTTACTTTCTCAATAAGCCTTGCATGGGGTACCTTATCCATATATACTACATCTACTACTCTTCCTTCATCAATGTGTTTAGTCACATCCTCAAAAAATTCAATCAGGCTCGTAAAGCACGACCTGCCCTTGACAAAGCCATGCTGACTATTCCTAATCATATTATACCTCTCCATATGTCCTGTCTCTCAGGATCTTCTTCATCAACTTACCAACCACTGAAGTAAGACTCACTGGTCTATAATTTCATAGGCATTCTAGAAATTTCACCATCTTGTAATACAGCACCATTCTTATTTTCCCAATCTACCTGCATATTGAAATCCCCTTAACTATTGTAACATTGCCCTTTTGGTACCCATGTTCTCTCTCTCATTGGAATTTGCAGAGCAACATCTTCACTATTGTATAGAGGTCCGTATACAACTCCCATCAGGGTACTTCTACCCTTGCTGATCTTTCACTCTATCCACAACTATCAACAACTTCTGATCCTATTTCAACTCATTCTAATGATTTGATTTCATCTTTTACCAACAGAGCAATGCCACTCCCTTTGCCTTCCTGCCTCTCCTTTCAATGCAATGTGTATCCGTGGACATTAAGTTCTCAGCTATAATCTTCTTTCGGCCATGATTCAGTGATCCCTGCCTAATGTTAGAAAGCACAACCTGCAACTGTGCTGCCATTTCATCTACCTTATTCCGTATATTGCATGCATTCAGAAACAACACCTTCAGTCCTGTATTCACCCTTTTTTACTTTGTCACATCGTGCTCAATCTTTTGATTCCTAACTTTGTCTGAGGTCTTACTAATATCTGCTTCCACAACCCCTCCACTTAACTGTTCTGGCAATCTGGTTCCCTTCCCCCTGCAACTCTAGTTTAAAACCCACCATGCAGTGTTAACAAACCTTCCCACTAGGATATTAGACCCTGCCAGTTCAGGAGCGAACCATCCCTTCTGTACAGGTCCCACTTTCCCTGGAAGAGACACCAATGATCCAAAAATTCTATGTCCTCCCTCCCTCCAGATTAAACGTTTCAAACTGTTTAATCTTCCTAGTTCTGGCCTCACTAGTACATGGCATGGGTAACAATCCTGAGATCACAACCCTGAAAGTCCTTCCCTTTAATTTAGCAGCTAACTCCCTGAAGTCCCTATGCAGAACCTCATCATTGGTCAGTGGTACCTCCATGGACCATGACTTCTGACTGTTCTTCCTCCCACTTAAGAATGCTGAAGTCTCGATCCAAGATATCCCAGACCCTGGCACATTCCATCTGGTAATCTCATTCTTGCCCATAGAAACTCCTATCTGTTCCCCAAACTAACGAATCCCCGATCACCACAGTGAGTCTCTTCTTCCCCCCTTCCCTTCTGAGTGACAGAGGCAGACCAGAGACCCGACCACTCTGACGTTCCTCTGTTTGGTCTTCCCCCCTCCCCGACAGTATCCAAAGTGATATCCCTGTTGTTGAGGGAGTTGGCCACAGGGATATTCTACACTGGCTCCTTACCCCTTTCCCCCTTCCTGACTGTCACCCAGTTTCCTGTGTCCTGCACCTTGGGTGTAACTACCTCTCGATATGTCCTATCTATCATCTTCTCAGCCTCCTGAATGATCTGGAGTTCATCCAGGTCCGGCTCCAACTCCTTCATGTGGTTTGTTAGAAGGTGCAACTAGATGCACTTCCCCTAACTGTAGTCATCAGGGACACTAAAGGTCTCCCAGCCTTCCCACATCCCACAAGAGGAGCATTGCACTATCCTGCCTGATATCTCTACCTAGCTGAGCAGATATAAAGAAGAGAAGGAAAAAACTTGACTTGAGCTTTTTTTCCCTGAGTGAAGCCTCTCTTCACTGAAGCCTCGAAGAGCTAAAGCCTTAAGATTACCAATCTATGTCCACTCCAATGACAGTGGCTGCGACGACGGCCACTGCGTTTGCCACTGCCTTCCCTTAATTTGCTTTTACTATTTAATCCCAATCACCAATTAAGCACTGGTCAAAACTTTATTCTGCAGCAGTGAACCGCTCCTGCCTTTTATCCCCAGCTGATGGACCTGATTGAATTTCCCTCCTCTACAAACTTCCAATATCTGGATTGGCTGCTGGTCAAAGCTCTATGATTCCCCACTCTCGGGCTGAAGTAATTCCTCCTCTCCTCTGTTCTAAAAGGACGCCCCTCTATTCTGAGACTCTGTCCTCTGGCTTAGACTCCCCCACCATCAGAAGCATCCTCTCCACATCCACTCTATCAAGGCCTTTCAGCATTCGATAGATTTCAAGGAGGTCACCCCTCATTTTTTGAATTCTAGTGAACACAGGCCCAGAGCCATCAAGCACTCTTGAAGTGACAAGCCATTCAATCCTGGAATAATTTTCATGAACCTCTTTTGAACCTGCTCCAGTTTCAACACATCCTTTCTAAGATAAGGGCCCAAATCTGCTCACAATCCCCCAAGTGAGACCTCACCAACACTTTATAAAGTCTCAACATTACATCCTTGCTCTTACTTTCTAGCTCTCTTGAAATGAATGTTAACATCATATTTGTCTTCCTCACCACATATTAAATCCACCCGCATATTAACCTCTAAGGAATCCTGCACAAGGGCTCCCAAATCCCTTTGTACCTCAGTTTTTATATTTTCTCTCCATTTAGAAAATAGTTAACTCTTTCATTTCTTCTACCACAGTGCGTGGCCATACACTTCCTGGCACTGTATTTCATTTGCTATTTCTTTGCCCATGCTTCTAATCTCTCCTAGGTCCTTCTTTAGCCTCTCTACTTCCTCAAGACAACCTGCTCCTCCACCTATCTTCATACCGTCTGCAACTTTTGCAACAAAGCCATCAGTTCCATTATCCAAATCAGTGACCTATAATGTAAGTAGAATTGGTCCCAACCCAGACCCCTGTAGAACACCACTCATCACCAGCAGCCAGCCAGACTCCCCTTATTCCTACCTTTTGCCTCCTGCCAATCAGCCACTGATTTGTCCATGCTAGAATCTTTCCTGTAATACTTTGGGTTTGTAAATGGTTAAGCAGCCTTATGTGAAGCACCTTGTCAAAGGCCTTCTGAACTTTTGGACTATATTGTGGACTCTGCGGTTGCTGGGGATGGCTAATCTCTCCAGTGAGGGCACTAGGGTGCTCCGGCAGTCATAGTGCCTGGTCTGATTTTGTGCTTGTAGCGGTTGAAAAAGGAACTTCTCTCATCTGTCATTATGGACCGAATGCTCCCCACAATGTATACTTCTTTTGCAAATTATAGTTTTTTATTACTAAGGATTGCAATGTACTGCCGCCACAAAACTTCACAACATATGCCAGTGTTCTGATCTTCTGTGCACATCACTTCTGTACTGAGCTTTCTGTCGAGGGTACCGAGCTCTGATTACACACTTCAACAACTTGAACTTTGCAGAGGAGCTTGCTCTTTGTCATCCTGCAAAATATGCCCTAAAGGCCAATTTAATACTGATTCAACAAATATTAAATGCCATTTCAAGGGAAATATGCACAATTTATACTGAACTAATTTTCATCACTTATTAAGAAAAGGGTTCCAGACACAAAATGCCGGAGGAACACAATAAGTCAGCCAGCGTCTACAGAACTGAATAAACAGTCAATATTTCAGGCTTAGGCCCTTCATCAGAAGTGGAAAAGAATAGCGAAGAAGCCAGATAGGAGGGTGGGGGGTGGTATCTTGTTGTTCAGCCTTTTATCTCTTCCACCAACATTGGTGCGGTCTTTCATTGATTCTGTTATGATTATTATTCGTCCATGGATTCATTGAGTATGCCTGCAAGAAAATGAATCTCAGGGTTGTATAGGGTGACATATATGTACTTTGATAATAAATTTACTTTGAACCTCCCCACTTGGTTCTTCATCTGTTCTCCCCACCCTCCCACCTTCCCCCTCGTCCGGCTGAACTCCTTTCCCACGGCCCCCGCCAACTTCTTCTGGCTTCTGCGTCTTCCTTTCCAGTAACCGCGTCCACACTCCACTCATGAAGAGTGTTGTGTTTCTACTTTGTCACATTCTGCCCAATATCACAATTAATGTCTTACAGAGCATTATTAATTGTTTTTCTCAGAACCTCAGCTGCTGTAGCATTAAACCCATAACCTCCTGCAGGAAGAATCAATTTCCGGAATCTCCAAAGAATGCATCTATTTCCCAAATGAATTTGTTTATATTTATTGATTTATTGAGACACAATGCAGAACAGGTCATTCCATCCTTCGAGCCACGCCGCCCAGCAACCCCCGAAGTAACTCCAGCATAATCACGGGACAAGTATAATGACCAATTAACCTACTAAGCAGTACACCTTCGGAATGTGGGAGGAAACCGGAGCACCTGCAGGAAACCCATGTGCTTACAAGCAGGAACATACCAATTTACTTACAGTGGATGCTGGAATTGAACTCCAAACAGCGATGCCCTGAGCTATAATAGTGTCATGCTAACTGTGGCAACCAATGCACGATGTGATGTTAAGAGTTAAAAACTCAGATTACTACTGAAGGTGAATAAATGATCTGCCTTTCCCACTAACCATTCCTGCCCAAACTTCACCACACCTGACAATCAAGTTCAATGTAGGTTAGCAATTTAAATAGTTAAGTAATTACTGGAAAGATATTCAATAATTTTCTACAAAGTTTGCTTGCATAAGGATAATGCAATTCAGGAAATCTAATCAATGAAGATCTATTAAGATTATACTTTGTATTTTCCTTCCTGGCACAAAACTGGTGGTGTGCCCCTTCAGGCTGAGTTTGATGTTCTCCCAATGGGTTGTCTACTGGTGGGTTCTCAAGAAGCTGTAGAGATCAATTCGGAACATTAAGGATTAGTGGAGAATGCATATCTGTGAGTTTGTGTAACGTAGGGAAGCTGATGTACGGGTAGCCACCACACAGTGTTTGAAAGATCAGGGAGAGGGTCCGGTGGCATGGAGTGCAAGATGACTGGTGACCCTCGACTACCATTGTGATGTGTTTTCATTTTCACCATCTCCACTGTTAAGGTCTTGGTTGGGTCGCTCTTTGTCTGGAACCTCTCCTTTGACCTTACTGCCATGGACGATCCTAACAGGAGCTGACCGTCTGATGGCTAAACTCCAGACGGCATCACTCACTGGATCTCAGGGGCTCATGGGCCGCTCCACCATGACAAGCTGACGATCGGTGGAGAAGGCAATGAAACAGTACTACAGATGACCGGTACATTTCATTACGGGCACCTTCTCAGAATGGGAAACCTTGGTGTCTTTACCTTTGAAGACAAATCATTGAGGAAATGTGGAAGCTTTTCATTTCAGAGAAGGCTCAAGCCGACTTTAGATGAATGGCAAATTATAACACTTCTCCATTATGGAGTCAAATATTAAAAAATTCTATTCTAAAGACAATTAATTACACCACAAATGGCAAACGTGCATCCTTGTCAGTAGAGTGTGTTCAGATGGCCTTTCCTCACACAGTGAATGGAGAGATTTGATCTGCTCTAATGGCAGTGCAGAGAAAGGGTAATTACACCATGGTCAAAGCTAATTTGCTTTCTGCCAGATGAACTGTTGTATTTTATTGTACTTTGACATTTTAAAATAATTACAGCACTGTTGACCTCAGCCAATTCTACTTGTATCACCGTCTACGGCAGCAGATTTGAAACTCTTGGCTCCCAGTCACAGACAGACATGGCTATAACAAGATAATGACATAGACACGGAGTACCATATGTGTCTCTTTGGAGCGATACAAAGTAGAGTGAAGGAAAGCATGAAAAATCACCATAACATAATCACAGGCATGATATATCACCAAAAACGCTGGCATATTTCTATACATGTGTAGTGGGGAGCATTCTAACTGGCTGCATCATCAGCTGCTATGGTGGGGTGAGGGTGAAACTGCACAGTATCAAAATAAGCTGCAAAGAGTTGTTAATTTTGTCAGCTCCCTCATGGTCTCGAGCCCCTGTGGTACCCACAGAATCTTCAAGGAGTGATGCCTCAAAAAGGTAGCATCTATCTTTAAGGGCCCCCATCAACCTTCTCTTTGCAACCAACAAGACGGAGGTACAGGAGCCTGAAAGCACTCACTGAACAATTCAGGAACAACTTCTTCCTCTCTGCCATCTAATCTCTGAATGGACATTGAACCTATGAGCACCACCTTACCACTCTTCTATTTCTATTTTAGCACTACTTTTTTAGTTTAGCTATTTAACATATATATAAATTTCACAATATATGCTGGTGATATTTTGATCCTGACAGGCATTAAACCAACACCTTACAAGATTATAAAAACTAGGTTATATCAAGAATTCCCAGATGTAACTGGTAGCCTCCTCCTCAGAAGAGAAATGTAGATCGTGGCAACAACTCCATGATTTCAGTTCAGTCAGTTCAATGATCCATTGCAATGAAAATTTGGACCTGCCTCTAATGCTTAGGCATTCTGAATCTGTAAAATATGAGCATCATTTCATGAATCTATGGAATTCATTGCCACACACAGATGTAGAGGCCAAGTCTTTGAGTATAATTAAAGTGGAGGTTGATAGATTCTTGATTAGTCAGGGTGTCAATGGTTATGGAGAGAAGTAAGTTTAGTGGTTTCAACATGGACTGGATGAGCTGAAGGGCCTGTTTCTGAGCTGCTCTTTTCTATGACTCTGTGTACCTAAGGCAGGAGAATGAGGTAGAGGGAGATAATAAACCAGCCGTGATGGAATGGTGAAGCAAACTCGATGGACTAAGTGGTCTAATTCTGCTCTTATGTATTGTGATCTTATGGTTTTATCAATAAAATAAATTGAAAAATAAGGCTATCTACTAACCCTGATGTAACTGTCCCTGGTAATATTAACACACAAAATTTTTAACAGCGTCTGCTCTCTTTCGTTTTGCAGAAGAATGTTCTCGTTTCGGAGCACTAGTTAGCATACTTTGCATGATAGGAATATTGCTTGCAGTAACTAACATATCAGCTGGTCCCTGCTACCTTCCTCACATAACATCTACTGTGTCAAATATCAACAAATCATGTAAGATCAAAGTGCTTGAGACAAAGGCAAAGATAGTTCAACAGTTCAAACTTATATTATTATTATTCAGCCATGATCATACGGAATGGCGGTGCAGGCTCGAAGGGCCGAATGGCCTGCTCCTGTTCCTATTTTCTATGTTTTCTATGTTTCCCCAAGTAAGCATTTGCAGGTCATTTGGATATAAGTATATATCTATACACCAGAGTAGCATCATGGTTAACACAACACTATTACAGCTCAGAACGTCAGAGTTTGGAGTTCAATTCCAACATCCACTGTAAGGAGTTTGTGCGTTCTCCCTGTGAGCATATGGGTTTCCTTCAGCTGCTCCAGTTTCCTCCCACAGTTTTAAGATGCACTTGTTAGCAAGTTAATTGGTCGTTGCAAATTGTCTTGTGATTCATTATCATCATTATGTGTCATGTTGTATGACATAGATGTTCATGGTGACCATGAATGTTACTGGTGAATCTTTCTACAGAAGTGGCTTGCCATTGCCTTCTTCTGGGCAGTGTCTTTACAATACGGGTGAACCCAGCCATTGTCAAAGCTCCTCAGAGATTGTCTATCTGGTGTCAGTGATCGCATATCCAGGATGTGATCTGCACCGGCTGCTCATACGACCATCCACCACCTGCTCCCATGGATTCATGTGACCCTGATCAGGGGGGTAAAGCAGGTGCTAAACCTTGCCCAAGGGTGACCCGTATGCTAGCAGAGGGAAGGAGTGCCTTACACCTCCTTTGGCAGAGGCATACAGTATCTCCACCCTATCACCCATGTCCTGTGATTAGGCTAGGGTTAAATTGGTGGTTTGCTGGGTGATGCAGTTCGTTCAGCTGGAAGGGCCTAATCTGTGCTGTGTCTCCAAATAAAAAGAAATAGAAAAATAAAAAAATCTATATTTTAAAAATAGGGTTTCTTTGTAAAACTTAACCTCACCCCTCTGTGTCATGGGAATTGTTCTTATTAAACAAAAGATGAATTATGCATCATTGAGACAGTTAGCAGGTGAAGAGATCATGCAGAGGAATGTAAAATTACCTATTGGGATACTTCAACCAGATGCACTTTCTACACACATCCTCAAAGTACTGTTTTTAGTCGGATAAGGCCTTTTCTTCTTTCCTGCTCAGACTTACCTACCCTTGTTCATTAACATGGTGTACCCACTTTAAATTGTCCAATTGTGGAAATACAAGTATTTTAAGAATATTATTTGTATAAATGGATAGATTTGATACTTAACGAATAATAATTACACTCTGATCAAATTTGTTTCAGGACTGTGTAATCACAGAATCAGAATGATGTTAAGGCCATAAGATATAGGAGCAGAATTAGGCCATTAGGTCCATAAGGTCTGCCCCACCATTTCATCATGACTGATTCATTTCCTTCTCAGCCCAATCTCTTGATTCTCCCCATAACCCTTAACTACATTGAGGAGCACTAGAGTGAAGATACACTGCTGAGGGGGCATAGATTTAAAGTGCTTGGAAGTAGGTGCTGAGGGGATGTCAGGGGTAAGATTTTCACACAGATAGTGGAATGCACTGCCGGCTACAGTGGTGGAGGCAGATACAATAGGGTCTTTCAACCCTGACCAATATGGGTGATAGCAAGCTGCAGATGTAGTCTTTGACCAGCCTCTCAAAGCATTTGCTTATTGTTGAGGTGAGTGTGACAGGACGCCAGTCGTTCAGACATGTCACCTTGGTCTTTTTAGGTGCAGGAACAATGATGGATGTTTTGAAGCAGGAGGACACTCTACACTGGGAGAGGAAAAGGTTAAAAATGTCCATAAACACACCTGCCAGTTGTGCCGCGCACATCCTGAGTACCCACCCTGCGTTGCCGTCCGGTTTCGCAGCCTTGCGACTGTCCACTTGTTGGAAACACCTGCGTACTTCGGCCTCAGGGATGACCAAGCTGCAGGTCCTATCAGCTGTACGTCTCCTCAGGGGCTCAGTGTTAGCCACATCGCATTGAGCGTAAAAAAGATTTAGCCCGTCTGGGAAAGAGGCAGTGATGTTGGAGACTCCACAGCATTTAGCTTTGAAATCTGCGATGGTGAGCAGACCTTGCCATAAGTTGCGTGCGTTGTACGTTTAAGAGCCCGATGATTTCGGGTAATAGTAGCAGTGAGAAAAGAGCATGTTCTGGGCTGTGAGGACCTCTGATGATGGATGTCTTTTTCCTGCAACAGCGTTTCACGTACATAGGCTCAATGGTAGGGAGGGCTTTATCGATGATAGACTGGGCCCTATCCACCACTTTCTGTAGGAGTTTGAATCTTGAAACAAACTAGAATCTTGAAATATTGACAGAATGTACAGATGCAAGGAGCAGAGAGGCCCAACAGGTTAAATATCTTAATTGCCGAAGATATTTCATGGATGATAAAAGCTGAGCACAGTTTCCTTGTCAACAATCACCATGAAGTTCAGAAGATATGCAGGTTGGAGGAAATATACACAATAACAGGTTATTTTAACAAATTTGGAGGATGCATTTTCTATTGTGTTGCTGTATAGATTTACCATTTATTTCTCAGATTGAGAGAAAATGTCTTGTCAGGAGAGATGATGAAAGAATGTCGTTTATTCTCTGAAGTATGTAGAACAAGAGATAATTGCTGATACATGGAAAACCTGTATTCCTGAATGAGCTGTGTTGCAAGCTAAGCTGTTCCAATATGATTCCAATACTGGCATTTATCTGACAATGTGGAAAATTGCCCAGGTATGCCCTATTCACTGAAAAAGGATGAATCTGATACCACTGGTTACCGAGCAACACATGTAAAATGTTGAAGGGACTCAGGAGGCATTTCTGAAAATGAATGAACAGTCATCCTTTCGGGCAAGACCCTTCATCAGGACTAGAAAGGAAGGGGGGAAATGCCAGAATAAGAAAGTGGGGGAAGGAGGAGGAGAACAAGCTAGAAGGTGATAGGGAAGCCAGGTGGGTGGGGAAGGGGGGATGAAGTAAAAAGCTAGGAGGTGATAGGTGGAAAAGGTGAAGGGCTGCAGAAGAAGGCATCTGTTAGAAGAGGAGAGTGGACCATGGAAAAAAGGGAAGGAGGAGGTGCACCAGGGGTTGGTGATTGGTAAGTGAGGCAAAGAGAGGAAGTAAGGGGAGAGCCAGAGTAGGGAATGGAAGATGAGGGAAGGGGAGGGGAAAAATTACTGGAAGTTAGAGAAAGCAATGCTCATGTCAACAGGTTGGAGGAAACCCAGACAGAGTATGAAGTGTTGCTCTTCCAACCTGAGGGTGGCCTGATTGTGGCCATAGAGGACTTTATGGACAGACATGTCAAAGTGGGAATGGGGACAGGAATTGAAATGGCTGGCCTTTGGGAAATCCTGCTTTCTGTGGATAGAGGGAAGGTGCTTGATGATGCCCCCAGTTTACGCCAGGTCTCACCAATGCAAATGAGGCTGCATCAGGAGCTTCAGATACAGTGGACAACCCAAACAGATTCACCCTGGTGTTGCCTCACCTGCAAGAAATATTTGGGGGAGTGAATGGAGGTGAAGGCAGAGGTGAATAGGCAGATGTAGCACTTCTTCCACTTGTAGGGATAAGTGGCCGGTGGGAGATTAGTGCGAGGGACAAATGAACAAGGGTTAGTTATAGAGTCTACAACTGATCATGAACAAAGTGGTGAAAGTTAATTGTGGTATAAATTCAAAATCAGAATCTGCATCAGGTTTGTAATCACTGATATGTTGTAGAATTTGTTGTCTTGTGGTAGTAGTACAATAGAGTATAAATTACAATAAGAAAATGTTTTAAAAAATGAAATAAGTAGCAGAAAAAGCGAGTAAAGCAGAGTCAGGTAACCATCATGGGTTCATGGATGGTTGAGAAATCTGATGGTGGAAGGGAAGAAGCTGTTCCTAAAGTGGTGAGTGTGCATCTTCAGGCTCCTGTACCTCCTTCCTGATGGTGGCAATGAGAAGAGGGCATGTCATGTGTTAATGGGGGTCCTTAATGATGATGACCGCCTTTCTGAGGCAAGGCCATTTGAAAGGGGGTCCTTGATACTGGAGAATAGATAATAATAATACAAATAACATTTAAAAAATAAATCATGATAATAATAAATAAGAAATAAATATGGAGAATATAGAACCATAAGACACCGGAGCAGAATTAGACCATTTGGCCCATCGAGCTTGGTCCACTATTCCATCATGGCTGATCCATTTCCCTCTCAACCCTATTCTCCTGCCTTCTCTCCATTACCTTTCACACCCTGACTAATTGACAACCTGTCAATCTCTTCAACTAGATGAGATGAAGAGTCCTTGAAAGTGTGGAGAGAGTTCAGTAATGAGGCAAGTAAAGTTGAGTGAAATTATCTCCTCTGATTCAAGAGCCTGATGGTTGAGAGGTAGTAAACGTTCCTGAGCCTGGTGTTGTGGGCCCTGATGCTCGTGCACCACCTTCCTGTCATCATTTCTCACAGAAGGTTAGTGCAGGTATGGAGGTGATGTTCGGGTTCAGGCTAGATTGAGGCCAATGCATCATGTTCCAAAATAAAGAACAAAATCTCACTCTAGATTACACCCAATTCTGTCAGTTGTTGAGATCACCTGATTATATTTAGTGTTCCAGCAGTGTGAACCACGTGCCCTGTGCGGGCGATGAAGCACTGACGTGCCTAATTACAAATGCTGACTAATCCATCATGTGCCCTTTAAACAGATAAACTGCAATTCCAGGAGGAAGCCAGCTACTCCTGAAACAAAAATCTCAAAATAGCATCCTGTACCATTATCACATAGACAACAGAGAGAAAAGAGATTATCTTGGATAATTCCTGAAAGTGAGCACGGGAGTTGTTTGTTTGTTTATTTATTTGTTATTTAGAGATACAGCTTGGAAACAGACCCTTGCAGCCCAGTGAGCCCACAGCACCCCATTTCATTCATGTGACCAATTCTCCTACTAACCCATTCATCTTTGGAATGTGGGAGGAAACTGGAGCCCCCAGAGGAAACCTCCTCATTTATGGGGAGAACATAGCAACTCCTTGTGGACAGTGGTGGGAATTGAACCTGGACCAGTGATGCAGTAATGGTGGCACACTGCAGTGCCACTAGTGGGTAAGGCTTAGAATCAGAATCAATTTTAAAATCATTGTTGTATGTTGCAAAATCTGTTCTTTGCAGCAGCAGTACATTGTAATGCAAAATATTAGAAGGGCTACAAATTACAATAATAAGTGTGTGTATATATATTTATAAAATTTTCATTGTCCATTCAGAAATCTGATGGCAAGGGGAAAAAATAGTTCCTGAATCACTGAGTGAGTGTGTGTCTTCAGACTTCAGTACCTTCTTCTTAGTGGTAGAAATGAGAAGAGAACATGTCCTGGGTGTTGACGGTCCTTAATGATGGAAGCCGCCTTTTTGAGGCACCACCTTTTGCAGATGTCCTCAACCCTGGGGAGGCTGGTGCCCATGATGAGCTTACAACCTCTCGCATCTTTTTCTGATCTGGTGCAGTGACCCCTCCATACCAGACAGTGATGCAACCAGTCAGAATGATGGGGGTTAATACTTAGGAGGAAGCAGTGTTGATTTAACTGGATGATGCACCATCACAGGGTTATGTAGCCAGAAATAAATTACTCAAGCAAGAAACATAAAATCATAAAAAATTACAACAGATTACAGGCCCTTTGGCACATAGTGATGTACTGATCTTTAAACCGACTCGAAGATCAATCTAACCCTTCTCTCCTACATAGCCCTCCACTTTTCTATCATTAATGTGCCTATCTAAGAGTTCCTCATGTTTCTACCTCTACCACCACCCCTGGCAGGGTACTCCACACACCCACCACTCTCTGTGTTAAATAAGTCTTCTTTGACAACCACCCGATACTTTCCTCCAATCAGCTTAAAATGATGCTCCCTTGGCTTTGGCATTAAGCTGTAACTAGTAAAGTATTTCTGACCTGAGACCGCACTGAGACTCCAGATATACCCTTTCGGCTGTTTTCTGCAGTCTGTTCAGGGACCACTCGGGCGAAGACCTTCCCAACGATGCTTCTCCCTTTGATAGCTACAAGAGAAATGCAGAGAGCAAAGACAACAATTCTATGTCACTTTCATTGACCTCATGAAGGCCTTCGACCTCACGAGCAGAGACAGCCTGTTCAAAATCCTCGCCAGGATTGTTTGTCCCCCGAGGCTCCTCAGGATAGTTCAGTCATTCCACACAGACATGAAGGGCGTCGTTCAGTTTGACGGCTCTTCTTTGGAGGCCTTCAACATCCACAGCAGTGTGAAGCAGGGCTGTGTGCTTGCCCCCACCCTGTTTGGCATCTTCTTTGCAGTCATGCTGAAGCACGCCTTTGGAACATTAACTGATGGTGTCTTCCTCCACACCAGATCGGACGGGAGGCTGTCCAGTCTGTCCCAGCTGAGGGCAAAAACCAAGGTTCGTGAAGTACTCATCAGGGACATGTTGTTTACAGACGATGTGGCACTGGCAACACACTCTGAAGAGCAACTGCAACGCCTCATGGACAGCTTCTCAAGAGCCTGCCAGGACTTCAGCTTGACCATCAGTCTGAAGAAAACCAACGTGTTGGGCCAAGGCGTTGAGCACCCCCCTACCATTACCATCAATAGCTACGAGCTGGAGATAGTTCATGAGTTTACATACCTTGGCTCCACCATCACGGACAGCCTCTCCCTAGAGCCCGAGATCAACAGACGGATCGGACGAGCAGCCTCAACATTCGCCAGGCTGACAAAGAAAGTCTGGGAGAACAGAAAGCTGATGCCGCACACCAAAGTTGCAGACTACAGGGCCTGAGTCCTCAGCACACTGCTTTACGGCAGCGAGACCTGGAGCCTCTACTACAGACAAGAGCGGCATCTCACCACCTTCCACCTTCGCAGCCTGAGACGCATCCTGGACACCACGTGGACTGACCGAGTCACTAATAATGAGGTCCTGGCCCGCGCCCAGATACCCAGCCTCTTCACCCTGTTCCAACAACACCGTCTCCGTTGGCTGGGCCACGTACACCGCATGTCAGACGGGAGGATCCCGAAAGACCTGCTGTACGGGGAACAGGCCTCCGGCAAGCGAGCACAAGGGTGGGCCCATCTTCGTTTCAAAGATGTCTGCAAGAGAGACATGAAGTCACTGAACATCATGAACATCAAGAGGTGGGAGGACATCGCAAGCGATCGCTCTCGCTGGAGGCTGGATCTATGCAGAGGTCTGAAAAAAGGAGAAGAGAAGCTGAGGCTTGCTGCTGAAGAAAAGCACACTCGCCGAAAATATAGCACTACGACAACACTGGAGGACAGCGCCTTCAAGTGCATTTGTTGCTGCCAAGATTGTCACTCCCGTGTGGGCCTCTACAGCCACAACAGACGCTGCTCTACCAACACAGACTGAAGCAAGACTTTCCAGGCGCAGATCCAGGTCTCGTGAGACTAACGAATGCCACCAATGAGTAAAGTATTTCATGTGATTTGATCAAAGTTTCATAATATACAGTGCTTGATCATTTCAATCCTATTTATGTATGGGAGTTTTAGACTAGTTCAAGTTTATTGTCATTCACCCATACACATGTATACAGCTAAACAAAACATCGTTCCTCTGGGACCAAGGTGAAAAAGCACATGATGCAGCACATACAATCACTAAATAATATCACTAAACCATAACACTAAGTTCCTGAGTGACAAGAAGATTGATAGAAGGAATATTCGAAAATTCTGTATAATTGGGAGTAAAGTTTAGAAACACTTCCACACATAAAGGTCAGTAACAATTTTGTTTGCAATTTTATAAAGCAGACATTAATGTTAGTTCTGTTGGTAATTTAAAAAATGAGATATTAATGCAGAAAAATTTAGGGAAAATGTAGGCAAATGAGGTTCATGGAAATGATTCTGTGATTGAAAGACTAATGAGGAGCATTTGATGGGTCTGGACCTGTACTCACTGGAATTCAGAAGAATGAGGGGGAGATTTCATTGAAACCAATCAAATATTGAAAGGTCTTGATACAGTAGATGTGCAGAGGACATTTTCGAGAGTGGGAGAGTCTAGTTTCAGAGGGCACTGCCTCAGAATAGAGCAGTGTCCATTTAGATTAGCGATGAGGTGGAATTTCTTTAGCGACAGGGTGGTGAATCTGTGGAATTCATTGTCATATTTGTCTTTGGAAGTCAGGTCATTGAGTATATTTAAAGCAGAGGTTGATAGATTTTTGATTATCCTTCATACCTTCATACAATGTTGTCAATGATTGTATCCTCCAAATCTTCACCTTCACTGTAACATTCAAGATGATTTTTGACACCTTCAAACTATTTGTAGTCCCTAACTTGTTGAGGTAGTAAAATCATTTTATTTTCACTCCTAGCCATTTCTGACATCTGTAAGCGTAAATGTTTGAACCCGCAGTGAGCAAAACCATTCTGAATTGTCCTTCTGCTTATTTCTCACCAACTATCAGTGATAAAAATCAACACGACATGCTTTAGGCAAAGATACAATTGCCTTAAGTTTACAGTCCATCTCAAAGGTGATGGGGTGGCGTCTGCACATAAGGATTTGTAGAGACAATAGCACCCCACACCGATACAAGTCATGCAATCCTTGAAAAGTTGTGTTCACCAGTGTACTATTATTTTTTATTTAGAGATACAGCATGGAACAGGCCCTTCCAGACTTTGAGCTGTGCTACCCAGCATCCTCCTGATTTAGCCCTAGCCTAATCACAGGACAATTCACAGTAACCAATTAACCTACTAATCGGTACATCTTTAGACTGTGGGAGGAAACTGGAGCACCTGGAGGAAACCCACACATTCCACAGGGAGTACATACAAACTCCTTACAGAGGACGCTGGGATTGAACTCCTAACTTTGGTACTCTGAGCTGTGATAGTGTAGCGCTAACCACTATGCTACCATAGCATCATTTTCTTGCCAGTCATAATAACGTACTGAGGGGCTGGTCCCCAAATAACTATTGAAAAAAAAACAGGTTAATCTATGTATTAGATGTCCTGACGAAGGGTCTCGGCCTGAAACGTCGACTGCGCCTCTTCCTATAGATGCTGCTTGGCCTGCTGCGTTCACCAGCAACTTTAATCTATGTATTAAACACCTTCAGCTTAGACAATTGGTAGAAGCACATGTACTCTATCTGGACATCTGATTAACTCCCAGGTTTTGATCGTCGGCATTGACCTGCGTCTCACCAATGACAATGATGGCAACAATTTTCATTCTTGCCATGCGGTTTAGATCCAAGAATGAAGGTGAACTGGTGCCACTAATGCCATCAAATTGTGCATTAAAGAGGTGAGTTTTGCAGAGACCCTGCTATCTTTTCAGAGAGAGAAAAAGAATTGCACAATAATTCCTGTGTATAGGTTCAGCAATCAGGGGTGAAGATGAAGGAAGAACCCATAAAAGTAGCAATCAGAAGATGTAGAAGAGCTGTTGATTTCTTACAGTATCGATTCATTTGTCATGGTCTGGTCCGTGAAGTCCGCATTCCGGTACACGGTCCGGTCCATAGTTCCTTATTCCAGGTTTTCCAGTTTTCCCTTGTCCTGTTGTGTGCCTTAATTGAGGCACACGATTACCATTTTGGGCTGGCTACATGAACAGCTCCTGGGTTTAGCTTCAGTTGTTGGACTGTTCCCTTCCCTTCCTCTTCCTTCTGTGGCCTCGCCTGCTACCTTTGCCTGAAGCCTCGCCTGCTACCTCATTTGTGTCTAGTTCTCTACTAGGTAGATCTGGCCGTTTGCTGCTACCTTGTGTTGGGAATCGTCTCTTTGTGCCCTCGCCTCCGCTGGGTAGGTCTGGCCGTTTGCCGCTATCTTGAGTGGAGATCCGTCTCTCAGTGTTCTGTGTATGAGTTCCGGCCCTACGTCCTGAACCCTAGGAGGAGTCCTGACTCTGTGTAGAGCCCCGTCCCCAAGTCCCGTTCCCAAGGAGGGGACCCAGCTCTGTGTTCCATGTCCCCGTGCTCCCTCGACCAGGGCTCCGCGTCCCTGTTCTCCCTCGACCAAGTCAAGGCTTCGTGTTCTCGTCCTGTGCATGTGCATCGCCCAGCCCAGTGCTGGGGTTCCCTCGTCCTGTCCAGGAGTCTCACGTCCAGTCCTGTTGCCACTCCTCGTCCTTTAGGCACGTCTTGTCCTCACCTAGATCGGGGTCTGAGCCCGAGTCAAGACCCAGGTTCCGGGTCCCTGTCCAGTCTCTGGCTCGGAGTCCTTGTCCAGGTTCCACGTTTCTAATTCCTCATCCAGGTCCCGCATCCCTGGTCTAGTCCTAGCCTGGGCCCTGTATCCTAGTCTTGTCCAGGGCCTGTGTCTTGTCCAGCGTCGTTTCTTCTCCACTTCCCCTGCTTGCTTGACTCACCTAGTCCTGTTCCTAGTACTTCAGTGTCTGTGTCTTGCATTTGAGTCCGCTCCCACGCCCCCCTCTATGATAAAGCTACCTTTAAATGTGCACTCTCCCGTGCAGAAGAACAGCATTACTTCACTCCTGCTTGTTAGAGTTATGGAGCTAAGCCTATTAGTTCATACAAATTCGCCAGTGTTTCCTCATGATTTTCTTTACTAAGTGGCAAGCTGCTTGTCTGATGGTCATCAGAAAAGCTTTGAAATTATGTTCCTTCCCCTCAAATCAAATATATACTACAGAAAGAGGGAAGGTCCCAATATTTGCTACTGGGTTACACTACATTCAAATCTGCACTGCTCTGAGCTCTATGCAATTATCCCAGTTGTTTATTTCCCACTAAAAAAAAATCTATCCGTGAAACTATCTTTTAATACTATTAGACATAGGAACAGAAGTAGGCTATTTGGCCCATCAAGTCTGCTCCACCATTCAATCATGGGCTGATCCAATTCTTCTGGTCATCCTCACTCCCCTGCCTTCACCTCATACACTTTGATGCCCTGGCTAATTAAGAACATATCTATTTCTGCCTTAAATACACCCCAAGGCTTGGCCTCCACAGCCACTCGTGGCAATAAATTCCATAGATTTACCACCCTCTGACTAAAGTAATTTCTCTGCATCTCAGTTGTAAATGGAAGTCCCTCAATTCTGAAGTCGTGCCCTCTTGTCCTAGGATCCCCTACCACGGGAAATAACTTTGCCATATCTAATCTGTTCAGCCCTTTTAACATTCGGAATGTTTCTATGAGATCCCCCTTCATTCTCCTGAACTCCAGGGAATACAGCCCAAGAGCTGTCAGATGTTCCTCATATGGTAACCCTTTCATTCTTGGAATCATTCTTGTGAATCTTCTCTGAACCCTCTCCAATGTCAGTTAATCCTTTCTAAAATAAGGAGCCCAAAACTGCTCACAATACTCCAAGTGTGGTCTCACGAGTACCTTATAGAGCCTCAACATCACATCCCTGCTCTTATATTCTATACATCTAGAGATGAATGCCAACATTGCATTCGCCTTCTTCACAACCGACTCAACCTGGAGGTTAACCTTCAGGGTATCCTGCACAAGGACTCCCAAGTCCTTTTGCATCTCTGCATTTTGAATTCTCTCCCCATATAAATAATAGTCTGCCTGCTCATTTCTTCCACCAAAGTGCATGACCATACACTTTCCAACACTGTATTTCATTTGCCACTTCATTGCCCATTCCCCTAAACTATCTAAGTCTCTCTGCAGGCTCTCTGTTTCCTCAACACTACCCACTCCTCCACATATCTTTGTATCATTGGTAACTTTAGTAAATTAATACTGTAGTCCAAGTCGTTGACATACATCGCAAAAAGCAGCGACCCCTGTGGAACTCCACTGGTAACTGGAGGCCAGCCAAAATAGGATCCCTTTATTTCCACTCTCTGTTTTCTGCCGACCAGCCAATGCTCCACCCATGCTAGTAACTTTCCTGTAATTCCATGGGCTCTTATCTTGCTAAGCAGCCTCATGTGCGGCACCTTGTCAAAGGCCTTCTGAAAATCCAAGTACACCACGAATACTGCATCTCCTTTGTCTACCCTGCTTGTAATTTCCTCAAAGAGTTGCAGCAGGTTTGTCAGGCAGGATTTTCCTTTCAGGAAACCATGCTGGTTTTGGCCATCTTGTCATGTGCCTCCAGGTACTCCGTAATCTCATCCCTAACTATCGATTCCAACAACTTTCCAATCACTGATGTCAGGCTCACAGGTCTATAGTTTCCTTTCTGCTGCCTCCCACCCTTCTTAAATAGCGGAGTAACATTTGGAATTTTCTAGTCATCCAGTACAATGCCAGAATCTATCGATTCTTGAAAGATCATTGTTAATGCCTCTACGATCTCTCCAGCTACTTCCTTCAGAACCTGCTACCTGCTTCCATCAGGTCCAGGAGATTTATCCACCCTCAGGCCATTAAGCTTCCTAAGCACCTTCTCAGTCATAGTTTTCACTGCACAAACTTTACTTCCCTGATACTCTTGAATATCCTGTACGCCGAAGATATCTTCCACTGTGAAGACTGATGTGAAATGCGCATTCAGCTCCTCTGCCATCTCTGCATCTGTTATTACAATATCTCCAGCGTCATTTTGTATTGGTCCTATATCTACCTTTAACCCTCTTTTACCCTTTATATACGTTAAAATACTTTCAGTATCTTTTGATATTAATCGCCAGCTTCCTTTCATAATTCATCTTTTCCTTCCTAATGACCTTCTTAGTTTCCTTCTGCAAGTTTTTAAAAGCTTCCCAATCCTCCATCTTCCCACTAGCTCGGGCTTCCTTGTATGCCCTCTCTTTTGCCTTTACTTTGACTCTGACTTCACTTGTCAGCCACAGTAGTGTCCTTCTTCCCTTTGAAAATTTCTTTCCTCTTACATCATACAAATAAATACCATGGGCACCTCAGTAACGCTGCTGTTAACACGACATTATTACAGATTGGGGTGTTGGAGTTCAGTGTTCAACTCGGAAGTCCTCTATAAAGAGTTTTTACATCCTCCCTATTGCATGCATAGGTTAACCCCGGGCATTCCACTTTCCTCCCACAGGTTAATTTCTCACTGCACATTGTCCCGTAATTAGGTTAGTTTTAAATCAGGGTTGTCAGGGGTTGCCGTGGCAGCTTAGCTCGAAGGGCCAATAGGGCCTACTCTGTGCTATATCACTAAATAAATAAATCAATCTTGTAAGCAGTCAGACCTGAAGCCCCATCACTCTGTGCCCAACGTTTCTAATAATGATCTTGTAAATGAGCATTACCATAATGATAAAGAATAATATTAGTGAGTGTGAATCTGACAGTTTCTGTGAGGGATGTACAATCCCACCCACTCCGGAATTCCTTCTCAGTGACTCACCAGGATAACAGCTTCACCCCCACCGCCATCAGATTTCTGAATGGACAATGAGCCAATAGACACTACCCCACTATTTCTTTCTTGTTTTGGTCTCTATATACACATGACTGTGTGGCTAAGCATAGCTCAAACACCATCTTTAAATTTGCTGATGATACAACCATTGTTGTTAGGATCTCAGGTGGTGACGAGAGGGCATACAGGAGTGAGATATGCCAACTAGAGGAGTGGTGCCACAGCAACAACCTGGCACTTAACATCAGTAAGACAAAAGAGCTGATTGTGGATTTCAGGAAGGGTAAGACGAAGGAACACATACCAATCCTCATAGAGGGATCAGAAGTGGAGAGAGTGAGCAGCTTCAAGTTCCCGGGCATCAAGATCTCTGAGGATCTAACCTGGTCCCAACATATCGATGTGGTTATAAAGAATGCAAGACAGCGGCTATGCTTTATTTGGAGTTTGAAGAGATTTGGTGTGTCAACAAATACACTCAAGAACTTCTATAGATGTACTGTGGAGAGCATTCTGACAGGCTGCATCACTGTCTGGTATGGAGGGGCTACTGCACAGGACTGAAAGAAGCTGCAGAAGGTTGTAAATCTAGTCGGCTCCATCTTGGGCACTAGCCTACAAAGTACCCAGGACATCTTCAACGAGCAGTGTTTCAGAAAGGCAGCGTCCATTATTAAGGACCTTCAGCACCCAGGACATGCCCTTTTCTCACTGTTACCATCAGGTAGGAGATACAGAAGCCTGAAGGCACACACTCAGTGATTCAGGAACAGCGTTTTCCCTCTGTCATCTGATTCCTAAATGGACTTTGCATCTTTGGACACCACCTCACTTTTTAATATACAGTATTTCTGTTCAATATATGTAATTTATTTATTTATTTATTATTTATTTTTCTCTCTGCTAGATTTTCTATTGCATTGAACAGCTGCTGCTAAGTTAACAAATTTCATGTCACATGTCGGTGATAATAAACCTGATTCTGATTCTTCTTGCACAACTTATTCAACATAATTTTAATATATATTTCTGTTTGTAATTTATATTTTTTCTTATTATTCTGTAATACAATGTACTGCTGCCACAAAACAACAAATTTCATGCCACATCGACGACTGCATTGGTGCTGCTTCCTGCATCCATGTAGAACTTGTCAACTTCATCCACTTTTCCCCCAGCTTCTACCCTGTCCTCAAATTTCCCTGGTCCATTTCTGACATCTCTCTCCACTTTCTCAATCTCTCTGCCTCTGACTCTGGAACAGCTTATCTAATGATGTTTATTATAAACCCACAGACTCTCACAGCTACTTGGACTATATCTCTTCCTACCCTTTTATTTGTAATAACGCTATTCCCCCTTCTCTCAATTCCCCCAACTCTGCTGCATCTGCTCTCAAGATGAGGTTTTTCATTTCAGAACGAAGGAGATGTTCTTCTTCAAAAGCAGGAGATTCCCTTCCTCCACCATCAACGCTGCCCTCAACCACATCTCTTCCCATTTCACAAATGTCTGCTCTCACCCCATCTTCCCCCCGCCCCAACCTACCAGGGATAGTATTCTCTTATCCTCACCTACCGCCCAACCAGCCTCCACGACCGCGTCTGTTGGGGTCATATATTGTGTCCAGTGCTCCTGGTGTGGTCTCCTGTATATTGGTGAGACTGGATGTAGATGGGGAGATCGCTTCAATGAGCACCTACGCTCCATATGCCAGAAAAAGTGGGATCTCCCAGTGGCCACCTATTTTAATTCCACTTCCCATTCCCATTCCAATATGTCTATCCATGTCCTCCTCTAATGTCACAATGAGGCGACACTCAGGTTGGAGAAGCAACACCTCATATTACGTCTGGGTAGCCTCCAACCTGATGGCATGAACATTAATTTTTCGAACTTCTCCCTATCCTTCACCATTCCCCATCCTCTCTTCCCTCTCTCACCTCACCTCCTTGCCCGCCCATCACCTCCCTCTGGTGCTCTTCCTCCCTTTTCTTTCTTCCATGGCCTTCTGTCCTCTCCTGTCAGACTCCCCCTTCTCCAGCCCTGTATCTCATTTGACAATCAACTTCTCAGCTCTTTACTTCACCCCTCCCTCTCATGGTTTCACCTTGTGTTTCTCCAAACCCTCCCCCCACCTTCTAACTCTACTTCTTATCATTTTTTTTCTCCAGTCCTGCTGAAGGGTCTTGGCCGAAAACTTTGACTGTATTCCTTTTGATAGATGCTGCCTGGCCTGCTGTGTTCCTCCAACGTTTTGTGTGTGGCTTGGATTTCCAGCATCTGCAGATCTTCCCTTGTTTGAAATTTCACGCCACGGTAGCCTAGGGGTTAGTGCATCTCTATTACAGCCTGAGGCGTCAGAGTTCAGAGTTCAATCCTGAAGTCCTCTGTAAAGTGTTTGTACGCCCTCACTATGGAACACGTGGGTTATCCTCAGCTGCTCCAGTTTCCTCCCACGGTCCAAAAATGTACCAGCTAGTAGGTTCATTAGTCATTGTAAATTGTCCTGTGATTAGGATAAGGTTAAATCGAGGTTGTTCAGGGTTGCTGGAGTGGTGTGGCTCAAACAGCTGGTAGTGCCTATTCCGTGTTGCATCTCTAAGTAAATATAAAAATAAAGCTTTTTAACAATCCTCTTGTGAAATACTTGATTCCAACTAGAGGAAATCTTCCAAATGTGAGTAAATGTACATTAGCTTTTAGTTAATGCTAATACACCTTTGGGAGATTGGAGAATGTGCCATACACAATAAAGTAAAACAAAACACCACAGGTTTATAATTGCTTTCAGAATTTTACTATGTGTATCCCACAGGGATGACGCATGCCCGAAATTACTGCACATTAATGCAAGCTCTGTGTGGATACTGTCTTGAATGCAAAATAATTTTATCCACCAAAGGACATGTTGTTTCCTGAAGTAAATGTAATTCTTCAGTCTCCATTTTCCCTCCTTTTGTTAGCTTTGACCATGCTCACTTTCAGCAGTGGTTTTGTTTACACATTTGTGCCAAATTGGCAACAGGGCCATACGAAATAAAAACAGTCTAAAAAGTGTGAGTAGCCAGCATTTATGGAGATACAGTGTGGAATAGGCCCTTCCAGCCTTTTGAGCCGTGCTGCCCAGCAACCGACAATTTAATCCCGGCCTATTCACGGGAAAATTTACAACCACCAATTTAACTACTTGGTCCATCTTCGGACTGTGGGAGGAAACCCGGAGAAAATCCATGCATTCCACAAGGAGGATGTGTAAACTCCTTACAGCTGAAGTTGGAATGCCCCGAGTTGTAATAATGTCACACTGACAACTATGCCACCATGCTGCCCAATGTGTAGTGGCTACCATGGAGTTTTGGCTGATCCAGTCATAAGATCTGTAAGGAGAGGAAAAGGAAGGGATATGCTAGTGTAGCAGTTAGCATAATACAGTAGCAGTGCAGGTGAACCAGGTCCAATTTCTCTTCTCCCTGTGACCATGTGAGTTTCCTCCAGGTGCTCCGGTTTCCTTCCACAGTCCAAAGGTGTATGAGTTACTGAATTAATTGTTCACATGAGTACAAGTGGGAGGCACAGGTTTGTTGCCCAGAAGAGCCTGTTACCATGCTGAATCTTGAGATACAAAAAGTAAATAAAAGCTTAGCAAACACAGAAAGAATGCTTTAAGATGAAAGTAGATATTTTTCTTTGAGGGGTGTTCCTTCCCACTCATTTTACAGTGTTGGTGTCGCTATTCCCTATCGATGACTGACTTCAGAGGATTGACAATCAGTCATTTCCAGACAGACACTTGCCTCCCCACCATCGAGGACATCTTCAAAAGACAGTGCTTCAAAAAGGCGGCATCCATCATTACGGACCCCCATCACCCAGGATGTGCCCTCTTCTCATTGCTACCATCAGGAAGGAGGTACAGAAGCCTGAAGACACACACTCAGCTTTTCTTCCCCTCTGTCATCAGATTTTTGAATGAACAATGAGTCTATGAACACTACCTCACTATTCCTCTCTGCACGATTTGTTTCTTTTTTATTGTAACTTAGAGCCGTTTGTTCTGCCTGCACTGTTCTCTTTGGAGGGAGGGAAGCTGAGAATTGGCTTGATAGAGGTAGAGATGATGATAAGAGGCATAGATAAAATGGCCAGAGAACTTTTTCCAGGACAGAGATGGCCTAAAATGAAGGGGGTATAACTTTGGAGAAAAGTTTAGGGGATGTCAGCTGTAGGTTTATTTTACACAGAGTGGTGGGTTCATGGAAAACACCGGCAGAGGCAGTGGTACAGACAAAAACATCAGGGACAGTTAAAAGACGGTTAGATAAGCACATGGATGAAAGGCAAATGGAGGACTATATGGGAGGGAAGGGTCAGACTGATATTACAGCAGGCTAAGGTGCGTGGTGGTTAGCTCAATCCTATTAGAGCTTGGGGTGTCGGAGATCGGAGTTTATTTCCTGTGTCCTCTGTAAGGAGTCTGCATGTCCTCCCCATGGAATGTGTGGGTTTTGTCTGGGTCCTCTGGTTTCCTCCCATCGTCCAAAGACACATTGGTTGGTAAGTTAATTGGTCATTGTAAATTGGTCCTATCATTAGGCTAGAGCTAAGTCAAGGGTTGCTAGTCAGCACCGCTTGAAGTGCTGGAAGAGTCTGTTCCACATTGTATCTCTAAATAAATAAAATAAATTAAAGGGCCTGCATAACATTGTGGGCTGAAGGGCCTCTATAACGTGGAACTGATCTATGTTCTATATTCTACGCAGTGCCATACAAAACAACGTTTCACAACTTTTAAACAGACTACATACCTGATTCTGATGCTAAGAGAGTCATAGGACACTATAGCACAGAAACAGGGCTTTTGGTCCATCTAACGTGAACCAGACTATTAATCTGCCAAGTTCCACTGACCCGCACCAGGACCATGGCCCTCCATACTCCTCCTATCTAAACTTATCTTCAATGTTCAAATCAAACCGGCATTAACCACTTGCACTGGAAACTCCTTCCTCATTCTCACTACCCTCTGAGTGAAGAAGTTGCCTCTGAAGTCCCACTTAGACTTTTCACTTTTCACCCTTAACCCATGACCTTTGATTGTTGTCTTTCCTAACCCCAGTGGGAAAAAAAAACACTGATGCTACATAGCACACTGCAAGAGCAGCTAAACAAGAGCAGAGAAATAAACATGAAAATAGCCATCCAGAATATCATCAAGAGAAACTGTGATGTACAAGTCATAATTCTATAATGTATATTCATTCAACATGTGTCATGCCATAGATCTTTCCATGACTATGGTTCTCCTTGGCAAAATTTTCAACAGAAGAGTGTTGCCATTGCCTTCTTCTGGGCAGTGTCTCCACAAGACAGGTAACCTCAGCCATTATCAATACTCTTCAGAGATTGTCTGCCTGGCATCAATGGTTGTATAACCAGGACCAGCTGGATATGGAAACACCAATACCCTTGAACAGAAAATCCTACAAAAAGTAATGGCTACAACCCAGTCCGTCACAGATAAAGCCCTTCCAACCATTGAGCATATCTATATGAAATGCTGTCGCAGGAAAGCAGCATCCATTATCCGGGTCCCCATCACCTAGAACATGCTCTCTTCCTCTCTTCTCACTTCTGCCATCCGGAAGAAGGTACAGGAGCCTCAGGACTCATATCACCAGGTTCAGTAACAGTTATTACTTCTCAGCCATCAGGCTGTTAAACCAAAAGGGATCAATCAAGTTCATTTGCTCCGCTATTGGAATGTTCCTACAACCAATGGGCTCACTTCAATGACTCTTCATCTCATGTCCTCAATATTTATTGCTCATTCATTTGTTATTATTATTATTTCTTCTTTTTGTATTTGCACAGTTTGTTGCCTCCTGCACTCTGGTTGAATGCCCCAGTTGTGCCATATTTTATTGATTTCGTTATGCTTATCATTCTATAAATTTATTGAATGGGCACACAAGTAAGTGAATCTCAGGGTTGTATATAGTGACATATATGTAGTTTAATAATGAAATTTACTTTGAATTTTGAATATGTGATTAGCCCCTGCTACTCATACGACCATCCACCACCTGCTCCCATGGCTCCACGTGGCCCTGATCGACGGGGAGAGCGGGGAGGGGGGATAAGTAGGTGTTCCACCTTGCCTAGGGGTGACCTGCAGGTGTGGTGGAAGGACCTCCTTTGGTAGAGACGTATCTCCTCCCCGCCACCCACTGCAATGTATGGCTAGGACTGAATGCAAACTAATAGTTATCACCGTAAACAAACAGAGCAACTTATCATTAGCAGCCCACCACTGTGTGGCTTTCCACCACAATCCTTGTCCCCCAGTGACCCTTGCCTCATGCATTATATTCTAACTGATTGTGGAATCTTATCTTACAATGTTGCTTACCTCCTGTCTGCTTTATATTCCCTCTCAGAACTCCATGTCATGCAAATCTCATCTAAACCCCTGGCCAATATCATATTCTGATATGCATGTGAATTAAATTGTGAAGCCGTGCAACATACTTATACATGGCAGTCAATCATTTAGCATGAAATTTTTTGTCACAGACACTTAAGTTCCTCTTATTATAAACCCTAATCTTCCTTGCTGCATATGCAGTGTGTACAAACACAAGGGCAGGAAGATTTAAAAAAATTAAAATTCCAAAACCATAAGGTGTAGAAGGGTTAACCATAATTTCTCTTTAATTTTGAATTATTTATCTGAGCGCATTCAAGAACAGCTTCATCTTTGAGAGTTAGCTCATTTACATATATCAATTCAAGTTAAAACTTGTTTTGGGGATAAGGGAAGTGCTGGAGAACACAGATAAAGAAAAGAGAAGATTTGAAGATCTAACCCAAGATACAAAAGAAATTCAGTTTATTGCATTTAAATCCCATTACTTAGAGCACTGTTGATTCAAGAATGTACAAATAAGATTATGCAGAGTCGTCCAGCTCTAAAGTAAATTGTAAATATTTTTAAATTAAGCACATTTTAAATTATGTTTAAGGAAATTATTGAATTTAAATATGTTCTGAATATTTCAACTATTTCTGAAACCATTTCATGTAAATTTTTCCTCCACATGGAAAAAAAGAGCTTCAGTCAGACCAGTACAGATTACTATGCTTATTTCTTCCAAGTGAATGCTGTATTTCACAGGGTCTATGTCACCAGCAGCCTGCGATCACCCAGTATTTTATTATTTTTACTCAGAGGTACAGCGTGAAACCAGCTCTAATGTTCTGTCCAGCTGTGCCATCCAGCAATCGGCTTATTTAACCCTAGCCCCAGGACAACTTACCATGACCAATTAACCTACTAACCGGTACGTCTTTGGAATGTGGGAGGAAACCTAAGCACCTGGAGAAAACCATGTGGTCACCGAGAGAAAGTACAAGCTCCAGAAAATGTTATTTATGGAAAAGCCAGTAACATTGCGCTGTCAACACACATCGAAGTTGCTGGCGAACACAGCAGGCCAGGCAGCATCTCTAAGAAGAGGTACAGTCAACGTTTCAGGCCGAGACCCTTCGACAGGACTAACGGAAGGAAGAGCTAGTAAGAGATGGTAAAATCTACTCTCACTAGCTCTTCCTTCAGTTAGTCCTGACGAAAGGTCTCGGCCTGAAACGTGGACTGTACCTCTTCCTAGAGATGCTGCCTGGCCTGCTGCGTTCACCAGCAACTTTGATGTGTGTTGCTTGAATTTCCAGCATCTGCAGAATTCCTCGTGTTAACATTGTACTGTGGTGTATTTAACTGTATGTTATATATACACTTTATGTCATCTTGTACACCTACAGAACTTTTTTATTAGGGATAATATTATTTTATCTTCTGTATGTGATATATATATATACTGAGTTTTGCACCGACCCTAGAGGAACGGGTTTCATTTACGAGTATACATGTGCATGGTTGAATGACAATAAACTTGAATTTAAACATGTATTGCTATCAGAGACATAGCAACAACAGGACGTCATGCCATTGCTTACACAATAATATCTGCAGATGCTGGAAATCCACAGCAACACACTCCAAATGCTGGAGGAACTCAGCAGGCCAGGCAACATCTATGGAAAGGAGTAAACAGTCAATGTTTCGGGCTGAGACCTGATCAAATGCCGAATTCCTCCAGCATTTTGTGTGTGTCACACCATTGCATATTGTTCTCTAATTACGTAAATATCTGCACCCAATTAAATATCTGCACGTCTAAACTGGAATAAAATGAAACACTTGGTACACATCTGTGAATCTCATAAACTGATTGTTTTTTGAAATATATGCTGCACGAGCACGTACTCTTGCTTCCTGCGAGATGGTCCAGTCTTTCTCTATCAGGCCTTTCACTGACAGGCTCTTAAGACTCTTATAATACATTGGCTCTAGGCTTGTTACTGACAGATGGCCCAGATTCCTAGCTTTTCATCAATGGATGATCAAAATTCTTCCCCAAGAAATGCTTCGGGCTTCTGGCTTTCAACAACCAGTACTCCTAGCTCCTGCCTGGTGAGGACTCTATACGCAAACAAAAACTGTGTTCTGTATTCCCACATTGGCTGTGAATGCTTCTGCCAAAAAGTACCTCTCCTGCAAGATCACATCAGCTTCTGCAGTTAAACAGTGCAGTTATGATGATAAACTGCGACAGAGCTGATTACACTCTTAATAAGTCACGCAGACCGTCAGATACACTCAACTTCAGAGAAAAGAAAAAAATGAAAGCCTATATTATTCTGCTCCATCATGGGCTCAACACTCACCAGTATCGACACCACCTTCAAAAGGTGGTGCGTCAAATAGGTGACATCATCAATAAGGATCCCCGTCACCCAGGACGTGCCCTCTTCTCATTGCCACCATCAAGGAGGAGCTACAGGAGCCTGAAGACACACATTCAATGTTTCAGGAACAGCTTCTTCCCCTTGCCATCAGATTTTTCAATGGACAACGAATCCATGAATCCTGCCTCAATATTTATTTTTCCTCTCTTTTCACATAATATATTTAATTTATTTTTATATATACAGTTCTGTGCAAAAGTCATAATTAACTAGGGTGCCTACGACTTTTACACAGTACTGTATTTGTCAACATGGAGCAGAGAGTAAGTATGTAAATCCAGCGAGATCAAAGGATGTTGGGAATGGCGCGTGTGGAGCGCCGTGGGAGGGGTGTGGGACAGGTGGCAGAGAAGGAGTACTAGGGTATGGGTTGGTGTGGGTACATACAGACCTAAAGCTGAGACACCAGGCAAGGTCATTTGATTCCAAACAATAGATTTATCAATCATTACAGAATATCTGTCTGGTGCTTCTCACTCCCTCCCATTTCCCTTCATCTTTTCTGCACCATGACTCCCATCTCTCTGCCCCCTTCCCACCCTCAGTCCTCAGGCCTGGGTAAGGTTGTATGGAAGAACAGCAGTTGCCTATGCTGCAAGTCTCCGCTCTCCATGACACCAATGTTGTCCAAGGGAAGGGTATTAGGACCCATACAGCTTGGCACCAGTGTCGTTGCAGAACAATGTGTGATTAAGTGCCTTGCTCAAGGACATAACACGTTGCCTCGGCTGGGACTCGAACTCACGACCTTCAGGTCGCTAGTCCAGTGCCTTAACCACTTGGCCACGTGCCCACACTCCCACCCACCAGGCTTCACCTATTCTTCCTTCCACTCCTCCCACCTTTTTATTCTGCTTTCTTCATCATTCCTTTCTACTCCCAGTGAAGGGTCTCGGCCAAAATATCACCTGCTTATTCGTCTCCATAGATGCTGCCTGATCTGCTGAGTTCTTTCAGCATTTTGTGCGTGCTGCTCTGATTTTCCAGCAATGACAGAGTCTCTTGTGAATAAGAATCATGTTGCCAGGATCCTTGGCCAATATTGTTTCAATGAGTCCTGTCACCGTATGAAAATGTTTCTGGTGCTATCCTCGTATTTGTAAAATGTCGTGACAGAGTTGTTAATGCTCCTTTTTCTCCAGGATATTTTCCAATATGTAGCCTTTCATGTTTCTAATTAGGCCAGTAATGGTCCCCAAGTTAAACCAATTAAAATAAAGTATTTACTGTCACACTTTCTCTTGTCCAGTAGAGAGATAATTATCAGATATTTGAAGTCTTCTGAAGATGCACAATAACTATATTACAAGGAATAAGAAAAAGCATTAGTGTATCAGCTGCTTCAGTCTCCTAAATAGCTTGCCTACGGCTGAGGTGGCAAAACAACACATTACACCCTCTCTACAGATAATCAGAGAATATTTACATTTATGCACTCTGTGTTCTTATGGAACATTTTAAGAAGGCTCAACACAATTTATCAAAGGAATATGCATATATTTTTTTTCTTTTTTTTGGCAAAATTCAGCAATCTCATTTTGTAATACCCATAAATCACTGGAACAGAATTAGGCCATTCAGCCCATCAAGTCTACTCTGCCTTTCCATCATGGCTGATTTATTATGCTTCTCGATTTCATTCTCCTGCATTCACCCCATAACCTTTGGCGTCCTGACTAATCAAGAACCTATCAACCTCCACTTTAAATATACTCAATGACTTGGCCTCCACAGGTGCCTCTGGCAATGAATTCTACAGATTCACTACCCTCTGGCTAAAGAGGTTCTCCTCATCTTGATTGTAAAGGGATATCCTTGTATTCTGAAGCTGTGCCCTCTGGTCCTAGACTCCTCTGCAAGAGGAAACATCCTCTCCACATCCACTGTATTTAGGTCAGGGGCTCCCAGTCTTTTTTGTGCCATGGACCCCTACCGTTAAATGTGAGGTCTGTGGAAATGAGGTTGGTAACCCCTGATCTAGGCCTTTCAGCATTCGATAGACTTCAATGTCCAGCATTACCAAGATCATTCTAACTAAATAATATGTCTATCAACACAGGACACATTGGGAGCATAGTTAGAATGTTAGCTGAGTCTCTCCTTGCCCAAATATTGAGAGTTTGGGAGATTAAAGATTAAAATGGAAGAAGACCTTAGGAGTCACCACAGAGTGTAGCACTTAGTGCAATACTATTTAGATAGATAGATAGACATACTTTATTGATCCCGAGGGAAATTGGGTTTTGTTACAGTTGCACCAACCAAGAATAGAGTATAAATATAGCAATATAAAACCATAAATAATTAAATAGTAATATGTAAATTATGCCAGGAAATAAGACCAGGGCCAGCCTATTGGCCCAGGGTGTCTGACCCGCCAAGGGAGGAGTTGTAAAGTTTGATGGCCACAGGCAGGAATGACTTCCTATGATGCTCAGTGTTGCATCTCAGTGGAATGAGTCTCTAGCTGAATGTACTCCTGTGCCCAACCAGTCCATTATGTAGTGGATGGGAGACATTGTCCAAGATGGCATGCAACTTGGACAGCATCCTCTTTTCAGACACCACTGTTATAGACGCAAACAACAGGAATTCTGCAGATGCTGGAAATTCAAGCAACATACATCAAAGTTGCTGGTGAACGCAGCAGGCCAGGCAGCATCTATAGGAAGAAGCGCAGTCGACGTTTCAGGCCGAGACCCTTCGTCAGGACTATAGAGTCCAGTTCCATCCCCACAACATCACTGGCCTTATGAATGAGTTTGTTGATTCTGTTGGTGTCTGCTACCCTCAGCCTACTGCCCCAGCACACAACAGCAAACATGATCGCACTGGCCACCACAGACTTGTAGAACATCCTCAGCATTGTCCAACAGATGTTAAAGGACCTCAGTCTCAGCTCAGGAATCCGAGGTTGGGAAATTAAGGATTAAGATGGAGGAGAACCCTGGGATAGTGCAACACTATTATAGCTCAGGAATTAGAATCTGGAGTTCAATCCCAGTGTCCTTCATAAGAAGTTTGTACATCTTCCCTGTGGAATGCATAGGTTTTCCTCGGGTGCCCTGGTTTCCTCCCACAGTCCAAAAGAAAAAAAGTCCAGAGAAAGCAGGATCTCCCAGTGGCCACACATTTTAATTCCACATCCCATTCCCATTCTGACATGCCTCTCCACGGCCTCCTCTACTGTAAAGATGAAGCCACACTCAGGTTGGAGGAACAACACCTTGTATTCCGTCTGGGTAGCCTCCAACCTGATGGCATGAACATCGACTTCTCTAACTTCCGCTAAGGCCCCACCTCCCCCTCGTACCCCATCTGTTACTTACTTTTATACACACATTCTTTCTCTCACTCTCCTTTTTCTCCCTCTGTCCCTCTGAATGTACCTCTTGCCCATCCTCTGGGTTCCCCCCCCCCGCTCCTTGTCTTTCTTCCCGGACCTCCTGTCCCATGATCCTCTCGTATCCCCTTTTGCCTATCACCTGTCCAGCTCTTGGCTCCATCCCTCCCCCTCCTGTCTTCTCCTGTCATTTTGCATCTCCCCCTCCCCCTCCAACTTTCAAATCTCTTTCTCACTCTTCCTTCAGTTAGTCCTGACGAAGGGACTCGGCTTGAAACGTCGACTGTACCTCTTCCTAGAGATGCTGCTTGGCCTGCTGCGTTCACCAGCAACTTTGATGTGTGTTGCTTGAATTTCCAGCATCTGCAGAATTCCTGTTGTTCACCTTCCTTGGATTTATCTTCAGGAAGGCCCTTCTAACGTCCTCCTCGGTGATGATGAATCTCAATGCCATCAGGTCCGGTTCATCCAGAGGGAGTGGGATGCTCCTCTTCTGTTCGAATCTTGTGTAGAATACGTTAAGTTCATCAGGAAGAGAAGCGCCACAGTTATTGATATTCCCAGCCTTTTCTTTGGGCCCAGTGATCTCATTTAGACCCTGCCATAGTCTACCGGCATCCCCTGGTTAGTCTGGGCTTCCAACTTGGCTCGATATTGCCTCTTGTTGTCCTTAATGGCTTTCCGGAGTTCACGTCTAGATTCCGTGTTGCAGTTTAAAATTTTTTAAAATATATTTACACTTTATTTCATTTCAAGATCAAGTTCAAGATCAAGTTCAATTGTCATTCCACCGTACTTGACCCATTTATACATCCAAATGAAACAGTATTTCTCCAGACCCAAGATACAAAACACAGTACCAACAGTCATACACAGCACAAGGCACATATAGAACATATAAGATAGCAGTAAATGTACAGTCACACATAATAATATTGTTGTACAATTCCCTGAGTCCATGAATGTTGCAGCAGTCTGCAGATGAACACAATATAGCTTGTCTTCAGCTGACCAAACACTGCAGAGCAGCACCAACACCACGGGTGTGGATACTGTGCCACATCTCCTTCAACAGCAACTCTGATGCCTCTCTACTGAGTGGCTGCAAACAAGTACACTGTGGCTTGAGACCTAGTCCTTGCTACGACCAAGAGTTCGCAGCTCCCCTTCCATCTGTCCCCTCTATTCACCAATAAACCAGTGCGCTGTACTTGCAGCATTCCAGGTCACCATTGTCCATCAGGGTCTTGCACCAGGTCCAGATCCTTCAGTTTCTCCACCAATGAGCAACTCACTGATGTTGAAAGAGGGCCAGCATACCGATAAATAAATTTTCCAGAGAATATTTCCCTGTCAAACCATAAGGCCACAAAAAAGACCATATGACATAGAATCAGACTTCGTTCACTCAGCCCATCGCGTCTACTCCGCCATTCCATCATGGCTGATTTTGAGGTTTGAGGTTTAATATTCACTCATTTAACATTTGCATGAATTGCTTTTTCTTTGTCCATTGGGTGCTTGATGTTTTTCTTTGAATGGTTCCATGGTGTTTCTTTGTTTTATGACTATGTGAAGTCTAATCTCAGGGCTGTATACTGCATACACACCTTGATAATAAATGTACTTTGAATCTTTATTATCCCTCTCAACCCCATTCTCCTGCCATCACACCATCAATAAGGCCATAGGACATAGAGGCAGAACTAGACGTTTCAGCCCACCGTGTCTATTCTGCGATTCCATTGAGACTGCTCTACCATTCCAAACAAACTGTATCCCTTTTGCCAATCTACTTTCCAGCTCTTGGCTCCATCCCTCCCCTCCCGCCTCTACAGAGGCATGGTTGAGAGTGTGCTGACCTTTTGCATCACAACCTGGTACTCCAGCTGCAGTGCTGTCGACAAAAAAGCCTTGCAGAGGTTGGTTAGGGGAGCAGAGAAGGTTATTGGGGTCTCCCTACCTTCAGAGTCGATGTCTCCAGAAGACACGGTACGTCATTGAAGACCCCTCACACCCTCTCCATGAACTGTTTGTTCTTCTGCCATCAGGCAAACATTACAGGAGCATCAAAACTAAAACCACAAAGCTACTAAACAGCTTCCTCCCACAGACAGTCAGACTGCTAAATAGCTGCTCCACCTGACTCTGCTCTGGACACTTTTAACTTGCACTGGACACTTATAACTTGATTTTAACTGACATGTGGCTGTTGTGTTTTACTAGTTGTTGTTATGTTTATTATTTAGTGTTGCTCTTGTTATGTTATGATTGCACTGCCCCTGAGAATCGCTGTCTCATTCTGCCCTGCAGAGCTGATGTACGGTTAGAATGACAATAAAATTGTTTGAATCTTGAATCTTCTCCTATCATTTCGGATCTCCCCCTCCCCTCCCACTTTCAAATCTCTTACTCACTCTTCTTTCAGTTAGTCCTGACAAAGGGTCTCGGCCCGAAATGTCGACTGTACCTCTTCCTACAGATGCTGCCTGGCCTGCTGTGTTCACCAGCAACTTTGATGTGTGTTGCTTGAATTTCCAGCATCTGCAGAATTCCTGTTGTTTGTGTGATCATATGACTTATGCTGGTTTGGCTTCTGGAACAGCTCCTGGCAAAGGTAAGAATAAAATCCCGAAAGAGTTCAGTGAGATATTAAATAATGGAAATCACAGCAGACATGACACCTGCTCTAGAGAGGGAATTCTCCAGATTATCCACGACCAGGTAAATTTTTTTGAATCTAGACTTCCATGGATTTTGGACAGTAGTAGGTGTAGTGCATTCAATATTTCAGTAATGTTGTAAATACATTGTTTGATTAAACATTCTTTGTTAGTTTACATAATTCATTAAGGGGTTATATATAAGAAGTACGTGACATAGGTCATTGCACCATTACATCATACGTGAACGCCTCACTAAGAAAAGAAACTAAGTAGGCAAGTTTCCTGACTCAGGTGCTTTTCTTTCGATTAGTTTCTGGAGTTGGACAATCCATATTAGGAGTGCGTGAAAAGAGTTATTTTTTAATCAGGTCGGCGATTGAGATTCCAAAACCAGAATTTCATGGCAGTTTTTCTGATTTGAGGAGTGACCAATCAGCAGGAGAGATTCATTAGGAAGGGCCAATAAGAATAATTCAAGTTCAAGTGGAGCGGCCATTCACTTGGACTGTGCCAGTCTTTAGAGTGGCTTTGTCTCATCAGGCTTGGGCGAAATCAAATTTGGTAAGGTAGATTGTCTTGTAAGTTGCTCTCTCTTTGTTCATTCCTCATCTATTAGGGCATTGTAGATGAGTGAGAATGGCTGTGGGGACAGTGTTTAGTACTGTGGGAAGTCTGTGAGACCTCCAGGAGACATGTAACTGGGTGACTGTCAGTAGAAGGACGGGAAATACACAGCCAGTACAGAGTACACCTGTAGGTATCCCCCTCAATAATAAGCTTATAACAGGGGGATGACCTACCAGTGGGGAGCCACAGTGTCCGGAACTCTAGCACCGAGTCTGATGCTGAGTCTCAGAAGAGCAGAGAGGTGAAGAGGTCTGTAGTGCTGATAACAGATTATTTAGTCAGCAGAACAGGGCCAATAGGGACACCCGGATGGTATATTGCCTCTCTGCTGCCAGGATCAGGGATGTCTCGGATCGGGTCCATGGCATTCTCAGGGGCGAGGGTGAGCAGCCAGAAGCCTTGGTACATATTGGCACCAATGACATAGGTAGATGAAGTGAAGAGAGCCTTTAGGGAGCTACGTAGCTAGCAGAGAAACAGGATCTCCAGAGCAGAAATCTCCAGGTTGTTGCCTATGCCATGTGCTAGTGAGAGTAAGAAAAGGATAATTTGACAGGTGAATGTGTGACTGAGGAACTGGAGTAGGGGCAGGGGTTCAGGTTTATGGATCATTGGGATCTCTTCTGGAAAGGTATGACCTATACAAAAGGGATGGGTACTCCTGAAACCGAGGGTGTCCAATATACTTGCAGGCTAGAGTTGTTTGGGTGGATTTTAACTAATTTGGCAGGGGGATGGGAACCAGAGTGATAGTACTGAAGATGAGGTAGTTGGTTTACAAACAGAGGCAATGTGTAATGAGACTCCTAGCAAGGAGAGGCTGATGATAGGTCAAAATTACAGTCAACACGATGAGCTGCAACGTAAAAGGCAGACAAAATCGAAAAGGGTAAATATAGGATTGAAGGTGTTATACTTGAATGCGCACAGTATATGGAATAAGGTAGATGAACTTGCAGCACAGTTACAGATTGGCAAGTATGACGTTGTGGGCATCACTGAATCATAACTGAAAGGAGGTTATAGCTGGGAGCTCAGCATTCAAGGATACAGATTGTAGTGAAAGCATAAGCAGGAAGGCAGAAGGGGTGGACTGGCACTTTTGGTAAAAATGGAAATTAAATCATTACGAAGAGGTGACATGGGTTCGGAAGTTGTTGGATCATTGTGGATAGAGCTAAGGAACTGCAAGGATAAAACAATCCTGATGGGAGTAATATACAGACCCTTAAACAGTAGGAAGGATGTGGTCTACAAGTTACAATGGGAGATAGGAAATAGATGCCAAAGGGGCAATGTTACAATAGTCAAAGGTGATTTCAATAAGCAGGTAGATTGAGAAAATCAGGTTAGTGTGGGATTCCAAGACAGGAAATTTCTAGAATGCCTATGAGGTGGCTTTTTAGAGCAGCTCGCGGTTGAACCCATGAGGGGATCAACTATTCTGGATTGTGTGTTGTGCAATGAACCAGAATTGATTAGAGATCTAAGGTAAAAGAACCTTTTGGGGACAGTGATCATAATATGATTGCATTCACCCTGAAATATGAGAAGGAGAAACAGTCTCCCCCCTCCCCCCACCTTTTAAATCTACTCGTCAGCTTTTTCTCCAGTCCTGCCGAAGGGTTTCAGCCCGAAACAGCGACGGTACTTTTTTTCCATAGATGCTGCCTAGTCTGCTGAGTTCCTCCAGCATTTTCTGTGTTTTGTTTGGATTTCCAGCATCTGAAGATTTTCTCTTGTCTGTAGGAGAAGCTAAGGTCAGATGCATTAATATTACAGTGAAGTAGAGGAAATTAAAGAGGCATGAGAGAGGAGTTGGCCAGAATTGATGGAAAAGAACACTGCCAGCAATGACAGTGGAGCTGCAATGGCTGAAATTTCTGGAAGCCAATTTAGAAGGCACAGGATATATACATTCCAAAGAGGAAGGAATATTCTGAAAGCATGATGACACAACCATGGATAACAAGGGAAGTCAAAGTCAAAGCCAACTCAAAAGCTGAAGAGAGAGCATATAATAGAGCAAAGATTAGTGGGAAGTTGAAGGATTGGGAAGCTTTTAAATGCCAACAGAAGGTAACTAAAAAGTCATAAAGAAGGTGTAGATGGAATATGAAAGTAAGCTAGCCAATTGTATCAGAGAGGATACCAATCATTTCTTCAGATATGTAAGTGTAACAGAGGGGCGAGAGTGGATATCGGTCAGCTAGAAAAAGATGCTGGAGAGGTAGTGATGGGGGACAAGGAAATGGTAGACAAACTGAATAAGCGTTTTACATCAGTCTTCACTGTGGAAGAAACCAGCAGTGTGTTGGAAGATCCAGGTGTCATGGGTCATAAAGTGTGTGAAGTTACCATAGGTAGAGAGAATGTTCTTGGGAAAATGAAAGGTCTGCAGTTAGGTAAGTCACCTGGACCAGATGATGAACACACCAGGGTTCGGAAAGAGGTGGCTGAAGAGATCATGAAGGCATTAGTAATGATCTTTCAAGAATCACTTGATTCTGCAGTGGTGGTGTTCCACAGGTACCTGTGTTGGGACCTATTCTTTTTACGTTATATGTCATAGATTTGGATGATGGAATTGATGACTTTGTTGCAAAGTTTGAAGACAATACAAAGATAAGTGGAGGGGCAGATAGTTCTGAGCAAGTAGAGAGGCTACAGAAGGACTTAGACAGATTAGAAATGACAGATGGAATACAGTGTTGGGATGGTCATGCACTTTGAGAGAAGAAATAAAAGGATTGACTCTTTTCTAAATGGAGAGAGAATACAAAAATCTGAGGCTAAAAGGGATTTGGGAGTCATTGCAACACACATCAAAGTTGCTGGTGAACACAGCAGGTCAGGCAGCATCTCTAGGAAGAGGTACAGTCGACGTTTCAGGCTGAGACCCTTTGTCAGGCGTCCTGACGAAGGGTCTCGGCTTGAAACATCGACTGTACCTCTTCCTAGATATGCTGCCTGACCTGCTGCGTTCACCAGCAACTTTGATGTGTGTTGCTTGAATTTCCAGCATCTGCAGAATTCCTCGTGTTTGGGGGAGTCAGTGTTCAGGATGACCTGCAGGTTAATTTGCAGGTTGAATCTGTGGTGAAGAACGCAAGTGCAACGTTAGCGTTTATTTCAAGAGGACTAGAATATAAAATCAGGGATGCAACGTTGAGATTTTATAAAGCACTGGTGAGGCCTCACTTGGAGTATTGTGAGCAGTTTTGGACCCCTTATTTTGGAAAGGATGTGCTGAAATTGGAGAGGGTTCAAAGGAGTTTCACAAAAATGACCCCAGGATTAAACGGCTTGTCGTATGAAAACCACTTGATAGCTCTGGGCCTGTATTCGCTGCAATTCAGGTGAATGAGAGATGACCTCATTGAAACCTGTCGAATAGTGAAAGGCCTTGATAGAGTGGATGTGGAGAGAATGTTTCCTATGGTGGGAGTGTCTAAGATCCGAGGACACAGCAGCAGAATAGAGGGGCATCCTTTTAGAACGGTGATGAGGAGGTTTTTTTTTATCTAGAGTGTAGTGAATCTGTGGAATTCATTGCCACAGGCAGTTGTGGAGGCCAAGTCTTTATGTATATTTAAGGTAGAAATTGATAGATTCTTGCTAGGTCAGGGCACGAAGGGATATGAGGAGAAGTCAGGAGACTGGGGCTGAGAGGAAAAATGGATCAACTATGTTGAAAAACCAGAACAGACTTAATAGGCCTAAAGGCCCAATTCTGATCCTATATCTTATGGTCTTATGATCATGTAATGGTAGGTGCTCTAATTCATGGAGGTGATTCTTATTATGATTGATGGTCTTACTTATTGTCTTGGTTGCTTTTCTTATGATCGCAAAACCTTGTTGGGCATTGTAGTGTGGAATGCTGCAAGTCCTGACAAAGGCTTCCGGCCGGAAACGTCAACTCATCGTTTCCACGGATGCTGCCCGACCTGCTGAGTTCCTTCAGCGTGTTGTGAGTGTTGCTTTGACCCCAGCATCTGCAGAGTATTTTGTGTTTACGATGCTGCAAGTCTAGTTCACTGGTTTACTGGTGGACGGCGGGGGGAGCTGTCTGGTCTCAGTCACAGCAAGGACTAGGCCTCAGGCCACAGTGGCACCTGTTTGCAGCTCCCTGGGAGAGAGTCGGTGCCAGAGGCAGGGTGGTGTGGCATCCGTGCTTGCAGTGTTGGCGCTATTCACTCAGCAGCAGACAAGCTGTATTGTCTTCTTCGACTGTAGACTGCTGCAACATTCATGGACGCAGGGAATAGGACTGTATATTTTTTTATGCAACTGTATTTTACTTCATGATGGATGCCACATTCTTCATGATGGAACTGGCTGAAATTACAACTTTCTGCAGCCTTTTCCGATCCTGCACAGTGGCCCCTCCGTCCCAAACAGTTAGAATGCTCTCCACAGTACATATATAGAAATCTGCGAGAGCTTTCGGTGACTCGTCAAGTCTCCCCAAAAACTCCTCACATACTGGATCACTGTAAAAACTACAGCTAGCAAAAAGAGATTGGATTTAAGACTACACACTTGAATGAGATTAGAAGCTCTGCGTTCAGTGAGTGAATAGTGGACTCACTGGGTCATTTGATCCTTTAAGTGTGTGTCAGTGATTCTTTTTACATTTAAGAATGCTTATTTGATTTTATTTCACTTAAATTTAACCAATGAAATGATACTTCATTAAAAGATAATTCCATTTTAATTTAGCGCTCTATCATTAAATTGACTTAATGGACAATGACAAGAAGCAGTATGTCAGAGCGGCTAATAGGAAATTCATCAAGGATCATCGTTTATACTGACACTACATTTTTTGTAGAAACTTAAACCTCTTCTATTGCATTTAGGAAAAAATGTGATCATTTCAGTTGCCAAATTAATATCCACAAAAGCTTGAATTGGCAGCAATTACTTTTTATCCATGTGGTGTGTCATCTAAAAGAACTTGCACTCAGTGTCCACGTTATTATGTACCTGTACCACTGAGTGTATGTCCATGGATTCTGCCACTGCAGCCCAATCAATGCAAGTTTAATATGCTGTACATTCAGAGAGTCTCTTCTGCACACCACTGTTGTAACGTGTGGTTATTTGAGTGACTGTCACCTTCCCATTAGCTTGAACCAGTTTGGCCATTCTCCTCCAACCATCTCATTAACAGGGCATTTTTCCCACAGAACTGGCACTCACTGGATTTTTTTTTTTGCTTTTTACACTATTCTCTTGAATTCTACAGAGTGCTGTGAGTGAAAACTTCAGGAGATCAGTGGTTTCTGAGATGCTCAAACCAACCCATCTGGCACCACAATAAGTTATTTCATGGTTTAGGTCACGTAGGCACGTAGGTCAGATTTCTTCCCCATTCTGCTCTTTGATCTGAACACTGAACCTCTTGACCATGTCTGCATGCTTTTATGCATCGAGCTGCTGCTACATGATTTGCTGATTAGATATTTGCAATAACCAACAGATATACAGGTGTACTTAATAAGTGATCACTGAGTGTGTAAGTGGTGATATAGAAAGTGAATTGTGATGTGTGTTGTAGTGTTTCCTTGACCTCTTGATTGTTAAACTTAAGATTAGGTTTGACAAATGGGACAAACTTGTCAAAAAATATATTGACTGTGAATCCAAATAAGCTTCTTCCCAAGCTCTCTGTCATCACAAGAAGCCTTTCTTCTGCCAATTAAATATATTTCACATTTTTTCATATATTGGCCATGAGCACTGGATGAAGCACAGCTGACTCTGCCGCTGAGAACTTGCTGTTCTGAATTAACTACCTCCTCTTGCAGCCGGTAAGATTGCTTCTGCAACACCAGAATAACATTTTTCCATGCAAACAGAACAAAGCAATTTTGGTTCATTACAGAAAACGATGCAGTCCGAATCATCAGAAAGCAATTATAAACACAAGAGATTCCGTCCACAACAACACACACAAAATGCTGCAGGAACTCAGCAAGCCAGGCAACATCTATGGAAAGGAATAAACAGTTGATGTTTCAGGCTGTGACTCTTCTTCAGAACTGGAAAGGAAGAGAGAAGCTGCCAGAATAAAAAGGTGAGGAGAAAGAAAGAAGAACAAATTGGCAGGTCATATACATCGATTGTTTATGCGTACAGCTGTTTCCTTTGGTAGTATATAGGTGTACGGTTGTTTCATTTGGTGGTATACCTGTGTACGGTTGTTCCATTTGGTGGTATACCTGTGTATGGTTGTTCCATTTGGTGGTATACATGTGTACGGTTGTTCCATTTGGTGGTATACTTGTGTATGGTTGTTTCATTTGGTGGTATACTTATGTACGGTTGTTCCATTTGGTGGTATACCTGTGTACAGTTGTTCCATTTGGTGGTATACATGTGTATGGTTGTTCCATTTGGTGGTATACCTGTGTACGGTTGTTCCATTTGGTGGTATACCTGTGTACGGTAGTTTCACTTGGTGGTATACCTGTGTACGGTTGTTCCATTTGGTGGTATACCTGTGTACGGTAGTTTCACTTGGTGGTATACCTGTGTACGGTTGTTCCATTTGGTGGTATACCTGTGTACGGTTGTTCCATTTGGTGGTATACCTGTGTACGGTAGTTTCACTTGGTGGTATACCTGTGTACGGTTGTTCCATTTGGTGGTATACCTGTGTACGGTAGTTTCACTTGGTGGTATACCTGTGTACGGTTGTTCCATTTGGTGGTATACCTGTGTACGGTAGTTTCACTTGGTGGTATACCTGTGTACGGTTGTTCCATTTGGTGGTATACCTGTGTACGGTTGTTCCATTTGGTGGTATACCTGTGTACGGTAGTTTCACTTGGTGGTATACCTGTGTACGGTTGTTCCATTTGGTGGTATACCTGTGTACGGTAGTTTCACTTGGTGGTATACCTGTGTACGGTTGTTCCATTTGGTGGTATACCTGTGTACATTTGTTTCATTTGGTTGTATATTGTATATGGTTGTTTCATTTAGTGATATACATGTGGATGGTTGTTTCATTTGGTGTTATACCTGTGCACGGTTGTTTCATTTGGTGGTATTCCCATGTACAGTTGATTCATTTGGTAGTATACACATGTACGATTGTTTCCTTTGGTGTTATACCTGTGTACAGTTGTTTCATTTGGTGGTATTCCCATGTACGGTTGTTTCCTTTGGTGGTATAATATGTGTACGGTTGTTTCCTTTGGTGTAGTACATGTGTGTGTTTGAATAAAAATAAACTAAATTTGAACTTGAAAACAACATATAAATAAGCTCTTCATTCCCTCGTTCCTGGTCATCTTGAAGGCATGAACTGTGGCACAGAATTTAACACATTCTATCCTCCCTCTCACTGAACTTATTTTTAAATTACTATAATCTAATTGTAGGTACTGTGAGGAACTGATGGTGCAATTTGAACAAGAATTTAATAATTACTGGAGAGTGGATTCAGTGGCAAGCAATTTGGATTTATTTTGAATCTCACTTTACACCTTTCACACAAATTACAGGAAATTTCATTCAATCACAGCAGAGTGTTGGCTAAAGTGTATCTGGGATCTCTTGAACGATGGGGACAATTATTTTTCTCTTGAAGAAATTTCATTTGTGATAGAGAGGCAAAAAACCTGACCTGAATATTTAGGGTAGCACAGTAGTGTAGAGATTAGTACAGAACTTTACAGTACAGGTGACTGGAGTCCAATTCCTCCTGCCGGGAAGGAGTTTGTAGAATCTTCCCTTGAAAATGTGGATTTTGTCCAGGTGCTGCAGTCTCTTCCCACGTTCCAAAGACTGAGCGGTTAGTAGGATATTTGGTCATTGTTATTTGTCCCAAGATTCAACTGGGATTAAATTGAGGGTTTGCCTGGTCAGAAGGCTCAGAAGGGTTTACCCTGCACTGTATCTCAATAAATAAAGAAATAAGAATGGATCACACATAAAAAATGCTGGAGGAACTCAGCAGACCAGACAGTATCTATGGAGAAGAGCACAGTTGATGTTTTGGCCCAAAGCCCTTCGGCAGAACTGGAGAAAAAAAAGCTGAGGAGTAGATTTAAAAGGTGGGGGTGGGGAGGGATGAAGTAAAGAGCTGGGAAGTTGATTGGTGAAAGAGACAGAAGGCCATGGAAGAAGAAAAAGTGGGGGGAGGAGCACCAGAGAGGGCAATGGGTGACCAAGGAAATAAGGTGAGAAAAGGCAAAGAGGATGGGAAATGGTGAAGGGGGGGGGGGGCGTATGGGGTATTACCAGAAGTTTGAGAATAATAGAGGGTTATGTGGTAGCGAAATTCTAGGCAGTCTCTGGAGTAGGTTACATGATCGGCACCACATAATGGGCTGAAAGGCCTGTAATATGCGGTAATTCACTATGTTCTATGTTCTATGTTTTAAATCGATGTTCATGCCATCAGGTTGGAGGCTTCTCAAATGGAATATAAGGTGTTGTTCCTCCAAACTAAGTCATCACGACAGTGGACAAGGCCATGATCGAATATTGGAATGTGAATGGGAAGGGGAATTAAAATGTGTGGCCACTGGGAGATCCCACTTGTTCTGGCATACAGAGTGTAGATGCTCAGCAAAATGGTCTCCCAATCCACACTGGGTGCATCAAGCACAGTAAATGACCCCAAGAGACTCACAGGTGAAGTGTTGCCTCGTCTGGAAGGACTGTTTGGGGCCCTGAATGGTAGTGAGGGAGGAGCTGTAGGGGCAGGTGCAGCAAGGGTAAGCTCCAAGAGGGAGATCAGTGGGGAGGGACGAATGGACAAGGAAATCAAGTAGAGAGTGATCCCTGCGGAAAGCAGAAAGTCAGGGGGAGGGAAAGATGTGATTGGTTGTGGGATCCTGTTGGAGATGGCGGAAGTTTCGGAGAATTATGTGCCGGACGCAGAGGCTGGTGGGGTGGTAGATGAGGACAAGAGGAACCCTATTCTTGGTGGGGTAGTGGGAGGAGGGGGTAAGAGCAGATGTGCGTGAAATAGTTGAGGGCAGGTCTATGGTGGAGGTAGGGAAGCCCCTTTCCTTGAAAATGGAGGACATCTCCTTCATGCTAGAATGAAAAACTTCATCCTGAGAGCAGATGTGGCAGAGATGGAAGAATTGAGAGAAGGAATAGGCGACGTAGATTGGGAGGCCCAAAACATCGACCGTATACTCTTTTCCATCGATGCTGCCTGGCCTGCTGAGATTCTCCAGTATTCTGTGTGTGTTGCTCAGATTTCCAGCATATGCTGATTTTCTTTTGTTTGAAATAAAAATGGATGATTGTACCATTGTGTGCATGGACATGGAGTGCTGCCACAAGAAAGAAGTATCTATCATCAAGGATCCGCACCATTAGGCCTTGCTCTTTTCCTGTGACTATCATCGAGGTAAGAGGTACCACACCACCAGGTTCAGGAACAGTTATTACCCGTCAGCTATCAGCCTCCTGAACTTTACTCACCCCGACACTGAACTAATTCCACAGCCAACCGACTCACTTTCAAGCACACTATAAGATATATATTTTTATTTGTACAATCTGTACATTGGTTGTTTGTCAGTCTTTGTTTATGTATTATTTTCATAAATGCTCTTGTATTTCATATTTTTTCCCTGTAAATGCCTGCAAGAAGATCAGTCTCAAGGTGACACACAGATATTTTGATAATAAATTTACTTTGACTTTGACTTTGAGAAAATGGGATTAATTGGAATTGATTTGATCTAGAAAGAGAAATAGAGTCTGTCAGAAGATGTGAGTGGATTTAGAGGGGATAAAAGTGCCCACAAAGCAAGAGAAAGAAGAAAACAAGCTGAACATTCTAACCAGGCTACATTGGGGATTTGTGGCACTAATTCCTCAAAAGTTCTTAATGAATGAATGGCAGAGTAGGAGTGAGAAATGTTCAAACATTTTTACCTGCAAAACGTATCCCAAAATTAATTTCAGAATGAAATCTAATATGCATGCTGAAATGTCAAAATAGTTTAGCAACTTGAAAATTATTGCCTTCTGACATTAAACATGATATATATTATAAGATTGCAGGAAAGCAGGCAGCAAGTGTTTAAAATCTTCTGGGCCATTCACTACCTGATAGAGCAAACCTCGAGGCTCTTTATTTCCATCTTTGGATCTTCAAGATGCATTTCACATCCAAAGCAAATAAAGAAGAGAGAACATAGAACAGCACAGCACAGTACAGGCCCATCAATCCTCAATGTTTTGCTGAAATTATAACTTACTCTATGGTCAATCTAACCTTTGTCTCTTACATAACTCTCGATTTTGCTATCATCCATGTGCCGATCTAGGAGTTTCTTAAATATCCCCAATACCTGCCTCTAGCACCATTTCTGCCAAGGCATTCCGAACACCCACCACGCTGTGTAACACACTTGCCCCTGGCATCCAGCCTGTACTTTCCTCCAATCACTATCAAATTATGCCTCTTTATATTAGCTGTTTCCACACTAGGAAAAAGTCTCTGACTGTCTATTTGAACTGTGTCTCTTATTATCTTGTACAACTCTATCAAGTCTAATCTCATCCCCCTTTGACCATAAGATCATAAGACATAGGAGCAGAATTAAGCCATTTGGTCCATTAAGCCTATTCTATCATTTGATCATAGTTGAATTTTCATCACTCTCAACCCCAGTCTTTTGCCTTCTCCCCATAATCTATCAACCTCCGTTTTAAATTTACTCAATGACTTGGCTTCCACAGCAGTCTGTAGCAACAAATTCCACAGATTCACTACCCTCTGGCTAAAGAAATTCCTCCTCATCTCTGTTCTAAATGAATGCCCCTCTATTATGAGGCTGTGTACTCTGGTCTAAGGCTCCCCCAGTACAGGAAACATTCTCTTCCTGTGTGCTCTATCTAGGGCTTTCAATATTCAATAGATTTCAATGAGATCCCCCATCATTCTTCTAAATTCCAGTGAGCACAGGCCCTGTACAATCAAATGCCCCTTATACATTAACACTTCCATTTGCAGAATCATTCTTGTGAACCTCCTCTGGACCCTCTCCAGTGCATATCCTTTCTTAGATAAGGGGGGCAAAACTGCTCACAATACTCCATGCAGTCTGGCTAATGTCTTATAAAGCCTCAGCAATTTTGATCTTTTTTTCTTTTTGATCCAAAAGGTAAGGTCATAATATCATGTCATTCACGGGTTCTCTATGGCATAAAATAACTTGATATAAATGACACCAATTGGATGATGGGATGGTAAATTGGATTAGTAAGTATGCAGATGATACTAAGATAGGTGGCGTTGTGGATAATGAAGTGGGTTTTCAAAGCTTGCAGAGAGACTTAGGCCAGTTAGAAGAGTGGGCTGAAAGATGGCAAGTGGAGTTCAATGCTGAAAAATGTGAGGTGCTACATTTTGGTAGGACTAATCAAAATAGGACATACATAGTAAATGGTAAGGCATTGAAGAATGCAGTAGAACAGAGGGATCAAGGAATAATGGTGCATAGTTCCCTGAAGGTGGAATCTCATGTGGATAGGGTGGTGAAGAAAGCTTTTGGTATGCTGGCCTTTATAAATCAGAGCATTGAGTATAGGAGTTGGGATGTAATGTTGAAATTGTATAAGGCATTGGTGAGGCCAAATTTGGAGTATTGTGTACAGTTCTGGTCACCGAATTATAGGAAAGATGTCAATAAAACTGAGAGAGTACAGAGGAGATTTACTAAAATATTGCCTGGGTTTCATCTCCTAAGTTACAGAGAAAGATTGAACAAGTTAGGTCTTTATTCTTTGGAGCGTAGAAGGTTGAGAGGGGACTTGATAGAGATGTTTAAAATTATGAGGGGGATTGATAGAGTTGACATGGATAGGTTTTTTCCATTGAGAGTGGGGGAGATTCAAACAAGAGCACATGAGTTGAGAGTTAAAGAGCAAAAGTTTAGGGGTAACATGAGGAGGAACTTCTTTACTCAGAGAGCGGTGGCTGTGTGGAACGAGCTTCCGGCAGAAGTGATTGAGGCAGGTTCGATGTTGTCATTTAAAGTTAAATTGGATAGATATATGGACAGGAAAGGAATGGAGGGTTATGGGCTGAGTGCAGGTCAGCTGGACTAGGTGAGAGTAAGAGTTCGGCACGGACTAGAAGGGCCGAGATGGCCTGTTTCCATGCTGTAATTGTTATATGGTTATATGGTTATAAATTGAAGGACACTCCGCAGACTAATACACATAAAATGTTGGAGGAACTCAACAGATCAGGCAGCATCTATGGACAAGAGTAATCAATTGACGGTTCAGGCCAAGACCCTTCACCAGAACTGGTCTCAACCTGAAACATGGACTGGTTACTCTTTTCCATAGATTCTGTTTGGTCTGCTGAGTTCCTCCAGCTTTTTGTGTGTGTTGCTCAGATTTCCAGTGTCTGCTGGTTTTCTCTGCCGACTAAACCTGGCAGGTGATATGCTGCATCACTACGCTTTCAAACCATTCTGGAGAATTATATTTGAATTCTGGTTCTTCAGTACAGTTAGCAAGTTAATGATGACGACTGCAATGGTGTTTGTTTTTCAGTTATTGATTGGTTCTCCTTGTGTTGTTCTGCTGAACATTGTGGGCTTGCTGTGACGGTGCTCGTAAGGTGGCATCACAGTTAGGCTGTGTCAGGCCTGCACGGGCAGACACTTCCCAGTCTCCACCCAGCTAACAGGAGTCACCTTCCACTCATTTCCAACTCATCACCGGCAGCCTACTTAAACCAAACTCTCTCATCCACAATCCTTGTTCACCCATCAAACCAACCATCCCCAACCGGATGCACCTAGCCTTCAGTTACCTAGCTGCCTTCCTTCATGGTTGTGGTCCCTCATAGCTTGCTATTTTCCAATTTATTTAAGTTCAAATTTCCAAGTAAGTTTATTATCAAAGTACATATATGTCACCGTATACAACCCTGAGATTCATTTTTTTTTTGCAGACTACTGAATAAGTCCATGATAGGGTGACATCTATAACAGAAACAATGAAAGACCACACCAGATTGGGCATTCAACCAGTGTGTAAAAGACGGCAAATAGTGCAAATACGCAAAGGAAGAAATAATAAGTAAATAAACAAACAAACAAACAATAATTATCAAGAAGGTGAGATGAAGAGTCCATGAAAGTGAGTCCGTAGGTTATGGGGACATTTCAGTGATGGGGCAAGTGAGGTTGAGTGAATTTAAACCCTTTGGTTCAAGAGCCTGATAGTTGAGAGTTTATCTCTGTTCCTGAACCTGGTGGTGTGAATCCTAAGGCTCCTGTATCTTCTTCCTGATGGCAGCAGTGAAAAGAGAGCAGGACCTGGGTGGTGGGGGCCCTGATGATGGATACTACTTTTATGTGACAGCGCTCCATGTTGATGTGCTGAATGGTGGGAGGGCATTACCTGTGATGGACTGGATGATTTTTTGAAGGATTTTCAAGGACATTGGTGTTTCCATAGCAGGCTGTGATGTAGCCAGTCAACCTACTCTCCACCACACATCTGTGGAAGTTTGTCAACGTGATTCCTCCCCTTTAATTCATCTCCACAGCACTGCGTTTGGGTCAAACCTCCTCTACATTTCCTGACTGGCTGCCCCCGGCACATTCTTCAGTTATGCTGGCTGGTAATACATGTGTTCAATGTGCATGTGATAATGCAAAGCCAGGAATGTTACTGGAAATATTTCTACTTTGCTATTTCAGTGGTCCTCAGTTAAAAATTTAATACAACTTATGTTTATCATTTAAGTTTGGAGGATCTCCACTTAGGACACTGCTCTCAGCTCTCAAGCATCCAGGAAATATGTAAAATAACTGAGCAGTGCTGTGAGATGTGTGACACCTTGCTGGTGTAAAGAGGCTTAAAATCCTCGTCATTAACTTTATCACTGCTATAAATGTTTAATATGCATATGATCAGTACATGGGATATCCAGAGCAGTCTAAAATCACTATCCTGTAATTACTGTTCCAGCACCTGATAATAATAATCAGATTGCAATTATTCAGTGATTTTAATAGATGCCTAGAGCTACAACACAATAATTCAAGTGCAGTGATTGGGAACATGTTTCTGTTTGGCTACAGAATGATGTTTTAATCCGCCTAGATTGAAGGAACAGACTTCTGCCTGACTTGTGTAATTAAGCTACGTTTAAGCAGCCAAGTGGAATGATTTGTTTGATGTGAATTAAATTGAAGTGGAGTTATTTCAGAAGTCATTTATATGGGCATTCGGATACTTCTGAGCTGACACCAAGAGCCCATTGAGATCACAGACCTTGTGTCTCAAAAATGAGATGCATAGTCACCAACACAACGAGAGCACATACAACTCAGTGGCCACTTTATTAGGTACACCTGCTCATTAATGCACATACATATATATTTTATTTTTATTGAGAAACAGTACAGAATAAGACCTTCCTGCCCTTTGGGCCATACTGCCCCGTAATCCTCTTGATTTAACCCCATCCTAATCACAGGAACATTTACAATGACCAGTTAATCTACCAATAGTAAGTCTTTAGACAGTGGGAGGAAACTGGAGCACCTGGAGGAAACCCACATGGTCACCGAGAAAACATACAAGCCCCTTACAGACAGTGGTGGTAATTGAACCCAGGTCACCTCTACTGTACGAATGTAGAATAAAGTGCATATGCTATAGAGAAAGTGCAGTGTACTGTAGATAAATGATAAAGTGCAAGATTGTGAGATTAAAGATCCAAATTCTCATACCAGTGAACCAGAAGGCATATGAGCAGAATTAGGCTATTTGGCCCATCGAGTCTGCCCACCATGTGATTCTGGCTGATTTAATTTCCTGCTTAATCTCTTTCTCCTGCCTTCTCCCCGTAACCTTTGATGCCATGACTATTAGCCACATAGGTGCAATTATAAAGAAAGCATGGCACTCCCTCAGCTTACATGAGTAATGATTCCCCCCCCCCCCCCCACAATTGTACACATTTACAAGGAGTATTGTCACAGGAGAGCAGTGTCCATCACCAGGGAGTCCCGGGGCATGCACCACGAGGTCCTCTTCTCACTGCTGCCATCAGGAACAAGGTGCAGGTACCTCAGGACCCACACCACTAAGTTCAGGAACAGTCATTATCACTCAACTATTAGACTCTTGTATCAGAGAGGATAACTTCAGTCAACTTCACTTGTCCGATCACCAAACTGTTCCCACAAACTATGGACTCATTTTCAAGGAATCTTCATCTCATGTTCCTGATATTTATTGCTTGCTTATTTATTTTTTTATTTGTTTATTTATTTATTATTATGTTGTTTTAAAATTTATTTTTTCAGCTCAAGCTGGTAAAACCTGAGGTACAGGCACAGCCAAACACTTTCACTTCTCAATTGCTAGGAACTTTCAGACAATTCCAGTGGTGTTTAGTCATCTGGGCAGATTCGATCATTCTGTAGCCTTCTCAAGATTTACATATACGTTACTGTGTAACCCTAATCGTTTAATGCTTTTGTGTAGTGCCTTTGGGATGATACCAGTTGTAGATATTATTATTGGGACAATGTATACCCTGTTCATGTTCCATAGTCTTTCAATTTCCTTTTTTAATTCAGCATATTTCTGGTGTTTTTCACTTACTGATTTCTGTATGTCATGTGTGTTTGGAATGGCTATATCTATTAAGAAAGTTGTTCTTGCTGCTTATCCTGTATTATTATATTAGGATAGGTATTATGGACTGTCCTATCTGTAATAATGGATCAGTGGTAATACCAGTTGTAGGACTCTGGCTGTATCAGGTTTGAATTTATGGTAAGGTATGGTGCCTTTTATGAGTTTCTATTTTGGTGCAAGATTTCATTGTTATGATTACTATTACTATTTCTTTATTCTTTCATTTTGTATTTGAACAGCTTGTTTTCTTTTTTACACTGATTATCTGTCCTGTTGGTGTGGTCTTTCATTGATTCTATTATGGTTATTGGATTTATTGAGTACTGCCCACAAGAAAATGAATCTCAGGGGTGTATATGGTGACACCTATATATATATATATAGATAATGAATTAGCATTAATCTTTGAACTTGGAACATCAAAATTCTATAGGGACGTCCTTCTGCTCGGGGGCTGTGCCCTCTGCTCCTAGATTCCCCACTCTAGACAACATCCTCTCCACATCCACCTTACTGAGGCTTTTCAACATCTGATTGGTTTCAATGAGATTTCCCCCCACCCCGCCCCCCACTCTTCTAAATTCCAATGAGTACAGGCCCAGAGCTATCAAATGCTCCTCATTCCATACAGGACCAAACACAACCCTTCTCAAAGAAAAATCACAGTGTTCTCTGCTACCTTACTGTGTACACATCTGGTCCACAGCAGACAAGGCCCTTGAATTAAGTTGTGGTAATTTAATGTTAAGCTCCTATTTGAAATGTTCACTTTGAGTGACAACTTCCCCAGACTCTGAATCCATTGTCAGGCAGATCGATCTACCACTACACTCCCGATCCAAGTATCCTGATCCACAGCCAATGTACTAAACTAGCACATAATTGTAACCAGACCGTGCAGCTTTCCTCAAAGCTATTTCAGATTATATAATAGGAGACCAGAAGCACAAGCTGACAGGAAGGTATTTAAAAGTATTATAAGGTCATCTTTAAAGAAATATAGCACAATATTGAAAATAAAAACGTGCTACGTCTCGCTTCTGGATAACCATTTTTACTCAACGTCCTTTAATCTACAGATCGCATTTAAGAATGCAAATGTCTAGCACCAACCAGTCACGATAATATTAAGTTCAAGTTTGAGTTCAGTTTATTGCCATTTAACTGTACACAGGTATACCACCGAATGAAACAAAGTCCCTTTGAATCAAGGTGCACAACTCACACACAATCCATAAAGTAATATTACTACAAATAAATTAACAAATAAGGTGCAAATACAATACAAGTTAAAAAGTAAACAGTATAATGCTATTGGTGCTTCATACGTGATGAGACCTGGGTGGTGTCAGGGAGTTCAGTAGTCTTACAGCCTGGAGGAGGAAGCTGTTTCCCATCCTAACAGTTCTTGTCCTAATGCTACGGTACCTCCTGCCTCATGGTAGGGGGTCAAAGAGACTGCTGGATAGATGGGAGGGATCACTGACAATGCGTACAGAGCACTCTTGATAAATATGTATATTGGGGGAAGCGAGACTCCAATTATTCTCTGATCAGTCCTCACAATTCTTTAGGGATTTGACTTGAAATTTCCAAACCAGAGAGTGATGCAGAGGGTGAGGGTGGAGCTCCCTTTCAATGCCTTGAACATGTAATCAGTTAGGTGCAGCAGGGTAGTGTAGTGGTTAGATTTACACCAATTTCCGCTGCTGTGGTAAGGAGTTTGTGTGCTCTCCTCATGACTGTGGTTTTGCTCTGGTTTCTTCTACATTCCAAAGACATTCACAGTGTGAGTGAGTTGAGAGCAGGCTGTGTTAGTGCTGGAAGTGTGGTGTCACTTGAAGGCTGCCCAGCACAATCCTTGCTGATTTGATTTGATGTAAAATAAAGAATTTCACTTAATCTTTCAATGTCCATCTGACAGATAAAGATAATGTGATGGAAAGATTTACATCAAGTTTAATAAATGTAATTATTTGATTATTACCATACGATTGCCATACAATTCGAAATGGACATTGAATCTATGAACACTATCTCACCTTCTTTACTTTTTAAATATATATTACTTCTGCTTTCACACTATTTTTAATCTATTCAATATCCATATACGAGGGGTGATTGATAAGTTCGTGACCTAAGCTAGAAGGAGTCAATTTCAGAAAACCTAGCACATGTATTTTTCCTAGATGTACACACTTAGTCCAGCGGTCGTGGAGCATACGGATCCCTTCTTTGTAAAAGTCGGTGTCTTGGACCTCCACAAAGTGGTCCACAGCAGGGGTGATTGATAAGTTTGTGGCCTACGGTAGAAGGAGATGAGTTATTAACTTCAAACTTTCTGCATTTTCACTCAAAGAGTTGAACTACACATGCATGTACTGAAAGCTGTATAACTGTCCAAGACGCACAGTTCAACTCTTTGAGTGATAATGCAGAAAGTTTGAAGTTAATAACTCATCTCCTTCCACCTTAGGCCACAAACTTATCAATCACCCCTGCTGTGGACCACCTCTACAAAGAAGGGATCCGTATGCTCCATGACTGCTGGACTAAGTGTGTACTTGTAGGAGGGGACTATGTTGAAAAATAAATGTGCTAGGTTTTCTAAAATTGACTCCTATCTTAGGCCACGAACTTATCAATATGTATTTACTGTAATTGATTTACTTATTTATTTATTTTTATATACAGTATCATGCATTTGCATTCTACTGCTGCTGCTAAATTAACAAATTTCATGACACATGCTGGTGATAATAAACCTGATTCTGATTCGGAGTATTTTATGTTGGATTAAACTGCATTCTCTTTTTATTCTCTACATATAATATATTCTTTGTCATGTCTGAATTCTCCAGTCCAGTTGCATTTGATGGATCCCAAACTTCAACTAAAATTCCCTATAACTGATTGTCAGATGAAATGCAAGTGTGTCTTGGGCACAAACGCCATTCCAGCGCAGTGGTTAGCATGACGCTGTTACAAATTGGGCTTTAGAGCTTGGAGTTCAATCCCAGCATCCTCAATAAGGAGTCTGTACGTTCTCCCCATGGGATGCTCTGGTTTCATCCCACATTCCAAAGATGTACAAGTTAGTAGGTTAATTGTAAGTTGTCCAGTGATTAGTTAGGGCTATTTCGGGGTTGCTGGGTTGGCATGGCTCACAGGATCAGAAGGCCCTACTCTGCACAGTATCGTTAAGTAAATAAATAAAACTTGTAAGCAGTCAGACCTGAAACTCCTTCTGTCTGTGCTCAACGTTTCTAATGATCATCTTGTAAATGAGCACTACCATAATGATAAAGAATATTAGTGAGTGTGAATCTGGCAGTTTCTGTGAGGGACGTACAATCCCACCCACTCCGGAATTCTTTCTCAGTGACTCACCAGGATAACAGCTTCACCCCCACCGCCATCAGATTTCTGAATGAACAATGAGCCCATGAAAACCACCTTACTATTTCTCTCTTGTTTTAGTCTTTTTTGCACAACTTATTTAATATAATTTAATTTTTATATATACATCTGATTGTAATTTATGTATTTTTTCTTATTATTTCAATGTACTGCTGCCACAAAACAACAAATTTCATGATACAGTAGCATAGCGGTTAACATGACGCTATTACAGCTCGGAGTTTCGGAGTTCCAAGTTCAGCTCTGGCATCTTCTGTAAGGAGTTTGTATGTCCTCCGTGAAAAACATGGGTTTCTCCGGGTGCTCCGGTTTCCTCCCACATACTGGTTGGTAGGTTAATTGGTCATTGTATATTGTCCCGTTTGTTACTTACTAACTGCTCATTACGCTGCTGACATTTAGGATAGCAATGAAGGTCCTCAATCTCTTATGGTTTTCAGGGCTTCCTTCATCATGCCAAGAGCTTCCTCTAGATTTTCACTGCTGATCGTCATGCAAGTCCTGTGACTGTCGCTGCACTGAGATGCAGAGGATTCTTCATTGCTGTTTCTGTAACAATTTTGTTTTACCAGTCAGGGTTGTTAGCCCTGAGCTAAACTGCCAAACCTGGAGGACCATAACACCATAAGACCATAAGACGTAGGAGCAGAATTAGGCCATTCAGCCCATCGAGTCTGCTCTGCCATTCCATCATGGCAGATCCCGGATACCACTCAACTCCATACACCTGCCTTCTCGCCATATCCTTTGATGCCCTGACCAATCAACTTCCACCTTAGATATACCCATGGACTTGGCCTCCACCGTAGTCTGTAGCAGAGCATTCCACAGATTCACTACTTTCTGGCAAAAAAATTCCTCCTTACCTCTGTTCTGAAAGGTTGCCCCTCAATTTTGAGTCTATGCCCTCTACTTCTGGATACCCCACCATAGGAAACATCCTCTCCACATCCACCTTATCTAGTCCTTACAACATTCGGTAGGTTTCAATGAGATCACCAAGCATTCTTCTAAATTCCAGTGAGTACAGGCCCAAAGCTGCCAAACGCTCCCCATATGTTAACCCTTTCACTTCCAGAATCATCCTTGTGAACCTCCCCTGGACTCTCTCCAATGAAAACACATCCTTTCTGAAAATACAAACTCCTTACAGGTCGTTGTGGGAATTGAACCCGGGCCTCTAGTATTGTACAGCACTGTGCTAACCACTACACTACAGTGCCACCCCATTAGAGTGGTGGACCACTCTTAATCTGTCTTCTACTTTTTGACCTGCTTGGAATGGGCAACCTACCAAAATGAAGCATAAAGCCTTGACTCCAACCAGCATCGCTCTCTGCGTCATTGAGACATCCAAGCCACAAAAGCACGACAAGGTTGTGGTTCTCTCTGAGGGTCCCGTGATTAGACTAGGGTTAAATCGGGGGAATTCTGGGTGGTCTGGATCATAGGGCTGGAAGGGTCTATTCTGTGCTAAATGTCTAAAATAAATAAAATGAATATTCTAGGGATTTGGATTCTAGTTCTGACTTTGACATTTATGCAATAACGATGTAGGCAATAACCCTGTCACAAGAGAGAAGATATTAGAAGGCAGAGGAATCTATGGTTGGAGAGAATCAATTTGCTATCATACATTTACTCATACTGACAAAACAATTATAATATAATGCAAGGTTATTGCGCTGATCCACTTAATCATGGACAATTAATATTTCAAAGGAAATGAATCACAACATACGTTTGGCCATTCAGACAACATCTATATTTATGTTAAGTTTGACCTGTTATGTTTCACGTAATTTCTCAACAGCCGTGATCTGGTGTCTGCGTGTTACACAGCATTCCAATTACTATCTTCAGCAAGTCACACAAGTATTTGACCTCTGACAGATTTAAAAAAAGGAAAACAACCTACACAGAACCTAATCACATTAACTAAAGCAAGAAAACATGTATTGCTGCCCTTCCTCAGTTATTAACTTCTATTATTTGAAACCTATCTGCATAATCCTGACAAAGGAAGAATGCAAAGAATTAAATTGAAAAGATCTACAATTGAATTATCCTTCGTCTGTTTGCCAATTAAAGCTGGTATAATATTGGAACACACAGTTATAACCTTGAATTCTGCAATTGGTAAGGTCTTTCAAATGGAATAGGATGTGAACAGGAAGTCCAGGCACATTTTTCACATTTCTAGATGACATCTTCAAAGAATGGTGCCTCAAAAAGACGGCATCCATCATTAAGGACCCCCATCTCCCAGGACATGCCCTCTTCTCATTGCTACTATCAGAAAGTAGGTACAGGAGCCTGAAGGCACGCACTCAATGATTCAGGAACAGCTTCTTCCCCTCTGACATCCAATTTCTGAATGGACATTGAGCCCATATCCATTCATTACTTTTTTATTTCTATTTCTTTACACTACTGATTTAATTTATCTATTTTATATATATACTTACTGTAATTCACAGTTTTTTCTCTATTATTATGTACTGCATTGCATTGCTGCTGCAAAGTTCAAGGCATATGCTGGTGATATTAAACCTGATTCTGAAAGTCTGGAGAGTTCGCATTGACAATAGTTGATTTCTGCTACTGTCTGTAAAGACTATATATTTTCTCCCCATAACCACATGTGTTTCTTTTGGGTGCTCCCATTTCCTCCTGCATTCCAAAGACATACAGGCGGGAGGTACCGTAGCATTAGGACAAAAACTGTTAGGATGGGAAACATTTTCTTCCCCCAGGCCGTAGGACTACTGAACTCCCCGACACCACCCAGGTCTCATCATGTATAAAGCACCTGTAGTGATATACTGTTTACTTTTTAACTTGATTTGCATATAGAAACATAGAAAATAGGTGCAGGAGTAGGCCATTCGGCCCTTCGAGCCTGCACCGCCATTTATTATGATCATGGCTGATCATCCAACTCAGAACCCTGCCCCAGCCTTCCCTCCATACCCCCTGACCCCTGTAGCCACGAGGGCCATATCTAACTCCCTCTTAAACATAGCCAATGAACTGGCCTCAACAGTTTGCTGTGGCAGAGAATTCCACAGATTCACCACTCTCTGTGTGAAGAAGTTTTTCCTAATCTCAGTCCTAAAAGGCTTCCCCTCTATCCTCAAACTGTGACCCCTCGTTCTGGACTTCCCCAACATCAGGAACAATCTTCCTGCATCTAGCCTGTCCAATCCCTTTAGGATCTTATACGTTTCAATCAGATCCCCCCTCAATCTTCTAAATTCCAACGAGTACAAGCCCAGTTCATCCAGTCTTTCTTCATATGAAAATCCTGCCATCCCAGGAATCAATCTGGTGAACCTTCTTTGTACTCCCTCTATGGCAAAGATGTCTTTCCTCAGATTAGGGGACCAAAACTGCACACAATACTCCAGGTGTGGTCTCACCAAGGCCTTGTACAACTGCAGTAGTACCTCCCTGCTCCTGTACTCGAATCCTCTCGCTATAAATGCCAGCATACCATTCGCCTTTTTCACCGCCTGCTGTACCTGCATGCCCACTTTCAATGACTGGTGTATAATGACACCCAGATCTCGTTGCACCTCCCCTTTTCCTAATCGGCCACCATTCAGATAATAATCTGTTTTCCTATTTTTGCCACCAAAGTGGATAACTTCACATTTATCCACATTAAATTGCATCTGCCATGAGTTTGCCCACTCACCCAACCTATCCAAGTCACCCTGCATCCTCTTAGCATCCTCCTCACTGCTAACACTGCCACCCAGCTTCGTGTCATCCGCAAACTTGGAGATGCTGCATTTAATTCCCTCATCCAAGTCATTAATATATATTGTAAACAACTGGGGTCCCACCACTGAGCCTTGCGGTACCCCACTAGTCACCGCCTGCCATTCTGAAAAGGTCCCGTTTATTCCCACTCTTTGCTTCCTGTCTGCTAACCAATTCTCCACCCACACCAATACCTTACCCCCAGTACCGTGTGCTTTAAGTTTGCACACTAATCTCCTGTGTGGGACCTTGTCAAAAGCCTTTTGAAAATCCAAATATACCACATCCACTGGTTCTCCCCTATCCACTCTACTAGTTACATCCTCAAAAAATTCTATGAGATTCGTCAGACATGATTTTCCTTTCACAAATCCATGCTGACTTTGTCCGATCATTTCACCGCTTTCCAAATGTGCTGTTATCACATCCTTGATAACTGACTCCAGCAGTTTCCCCACCACCGACGTTAGGCTAACCGGTCTATAATTCCCCGGTTTCTCTCTCCCTCCTTTTTTAAAAAGTGGGGTTACATTAGCCACCCTCCAATCCTCAGGAACTAGTCCAGAATCTAACGAGTTTTGAAAAATTATCACTAATGCATCCACTATTTCTTGGGCTACTTCCTTAAGCACTCTAGGATGCAGACCATCTGGCCCTGGGGATTTATCTGCCTTCAATCCCTTCAATTTACCTAACACCACTTCCCTACTAACATGTATTTCACTCAGTTCCTCCATCTCACTGGACCCTCTGTCCCTTAATATTTCTGGAAGATTATTTATGTCCTCCTTAGTGAAGACAGAACCAAAGTAATTATTCAATTGGTCTGCCATGTCCTTGCTCCCCATAATCAATTCACCTGTTTCTGTCTGCAGGGGACCTACATTTGTCTTTACCAGTCTTTTCCTTTTTACATATCTATAAAAGCTTTTACAGTCCGCTTTTTATGTTCCCCACCAGTTTTCTCTCATAATCTTTTTTCCCCTTCCTAATTAAGCCCTTTGTCCTCCTCTGCTGAACTCTGAATTTCTCCCAGTCCTCAGGTGAGCCACTTTCTCTGGCTAATTTGTATGCTACTTCTTTGGAATTGATACTATCCCTAATTTCTCTTGTCAGCCACGGGTGCACTACCTTCCCTGATTTATTCTTTTTGCCAAACTGGGATGAACAATTGTTATGCATCGTATTGTTTGTTAATTTACTAATGGTAATATTACTTTGGTGTCAAAATGGTTGTAGCGATGCATCTAGTGTGGTGGTGCGGTGGGTAGTGTTTGTCACTCTGACTTTCTGCCCCCACCGCTGGCTGGCAGTCTTGCGAAGATGAGAGGTTAATGTGTAATTCTGTCCCTGCCAGCACATAGCCTCTCCAACAGCCTCCTCGCTGGCGACAAATGGAAACTGAACTCCTATTCAGATCAGGCTGAACTACAGAGGACGGGGAGGAGGTCTGGCCCCTGCACACAGAGCACGCAGGCCCTCTGGTGCGCAGATGAGCCCTGGTGCTCATGAACCAGATCCCCAGCTATGGGTAAATAACTCCATTGCCTTGTGAGCAGCCTCGGGAGAGACGAAGCTACGGGAGTAAACCCAGACAGAAAATCTGGAGTGGAGCCCCTAAGGCAGTTGGACGTCACGGAACATCCTTCTGGCAGATCCTACAGCCAAGCTGGTGCCAAACGTATTACTTCATAAGCTTTTCTTTGGACTGTACTGGTGAGGCCGAGAGTGGGATCTTGACTGGGATCTAGACTGGGATCCATACCTTCCATCTAGGCTTGTGATGATGATCATCATCACCCATTGTCCTTCGAGACAGACAGATGCCAACCAATCAATATTACTTTATGACTTATATTTGTGAGTTATATTTGTGCCTGACAGACTCAGATCAGGCTGTATCTGTGGAAAAAAACCTGAAATCTTATCTATTTCTCTTCCAACAGATGCTGCCTGAAGTGACACACATCAAAGTTGCTGGTGAATGCAGCAGGCCAGGCAGCATCTCTAGGAAGAGGTACAGTTGACGTTTCGGGCGGAGACCCTTCATCAGGGCTAACTGAAGGAAGAGCTAGTAAGAAATTTGAAAGTGGGAGAGGGAGGGGGACATCCAAAATGATAGGAGAAGACAGGAGGGGGAGGGATAGAGCCAAGAGCTGGACAGGTGATTGGCAAAAGGGATATGAGAGGATCATGGGACAGGAGGCCCAGGGAGAAGGAAAAGGGGGAGGGGTGCAAAAACCCAGAGGATGGGCAAGGGGTATAGTCATCATTTTCTGTTTTTAAAATAGGATGAAAACTCCACCATGGACAATTCCAAGCCTGGCTGTGAAAGGAGGAGGGTTGGGCATGGGACAACTCCATTCCATAAAAGGATAGTGCTGCAGAAGCACCAAGAGAAGATTCAAAGACATCCCTGGGAAAGGAAGGATCTTCATTGGGCTACACCTGAAAGAGTGGCCCAAGACAGAGCACTCTGGTGAGCTGCTGTCGGTAGCCTATGCCCCAATAGGTGTGATTGGGCTTAAGAGGAAGAAAATTGTTTGAAAGTTCTGAGGAACAATTCTCATGAATAACATTAACTTTTCTTTCATCATTGAAAGATTAGGGAAACTGAAGTCTATTTCCTGCAATTTGTGTTTTAATATAAAGTACTTGAACTTCCTTCTTTCATTTAATAATAATATAAATTATAATAATAATAGTTAACACAAAAATTATCAAAATATATAATAAAAGACCAACAAGTTCAAGATGATAAATGCAGAAAATGCTAAGGAAATCCAGAAACAATCCAACACATTACAGAATCCTGTAGCAGTTTAACTCAATCTGATTACTTACACAGGCACAATCAAGTGGCAAATATCATTTGCCAAAACACAAACACAAGGAAATCTGCAGATGCTGGAAATTCAAGCAACACACACAAAATGCTGGTGAATGCAGCAGGCCAGGCAGCATCTATAGGAAGAAGTACAGTCGACGTTTCGGGTCGAGACCCTTCATCAGGACTAACTGAAAGAGCTAGTACGAGATTTGAAAGGGGAAGGGGGTGGGGGAGACCCAAAATGATAGGAGAAGACAGGAGGGGGAGGGATGGAGCCAAGAACTGGGAATTTGATTGGCAAAAGGGATACAAGGCTGGAGAAGGGGGAGTATCATGGGACGGAAGGCCTTGGAAGAAAGAAAGGGGGAGGAGAGCACCAGAGGAAGATGGAGAACAGGCAAGGAGTTAATGTGAGAGGGAAAGAGAGAGAATAAATAAATAAATAAATATTAGGGATGGGGTAAGAAGGGGAGGAAGGGCATTAACAGAAGTTAGAGAAATCAATGTTAATGCCATCATGCTACCCAAACGGAATATAAGGTGCTGTTCCTCCAAGCTCAGTGTGGCTTCATCTTTACAGTCAAGGAGGCCGTGGATAGACATATCGGAATGGGAATGGGATGTGGAATTAAAATGTGTGGCTACTGGGAGATCCTGCTTCCTCTGGCAGACAGAGCGTAGGTGTTCAGTGAAACGATCTCCCAGTCTGCGTCGGGTCTCGCCAATATATAGAAGGCCACATCGGGAGCACTGGACACAGTATATCACACCAGCCGACTCACCGGTGAAGTGTCGCCTCACCTGGAAGGACTGTTTGGGGCTCTGAATGGTGGTAAGGGAGGAAGTGTAAGGGCAGGTGTAGCACTTGTTCCGCTTACACGGATAAGTGTCAGGAGGGAGATCAGTGGGAAGGGATGGGGGGGGACGAATGGACAAGGGAGTCGCGTAGGGAGCGATCCCTGTGGAAAGCAGAAAGTTGGGGGGGAGGGAAAGATGTGCTTGGTGGTGGGATCCTGTTGGAGGTGGCTGAAGTTACGGGGAATTATATGTTGGACCCGGAGGCTGGTGGGGTGGTAGATGAGGACGAGAGGAACCCAATCCCTAGTGGGGTGGTGGGAGGATGGGGTGAGTGCAGATGTGCGTGAAATGGGAAAGATGCGTTTGTGGGCCAAAATCTTGTTTTAACATACAAACTCAGAAAATAAATCATACCTTGCTATAAATACAAGCCTGATCCAGTTTTAGAGTCAGAATACCACAAATTATATTATGGACCGATCCATTGCAGTATTACAGATAGGACAGTCCATAATAACTGTCCGGATATAATATTACAGGACAAACAGGCAAGAACAACTTACTTAATAGATATAGCCATTCCAAACACACATAACTTACAGAAATCACAAGTGAAAAAGAACTGCAACTATTCCCTTCTTCATTTTCCAATGTCATCAGTTTGGTATCAAACGAAGGTATTCCCAAGGATTGCACACAGCTCCCTCCAAACCCCCTCCCCACCCCTAGGAAAGGAAGGCATCATTTGCATTCCTTTGCCCTGTTACATTATGTCACATCATGACATTTATTTATAATGACTACACAATATCAGATGTTTCAGAGACGTGGTTGTACTGTTTACAAGAAAGAAAAAGAGCAAATTAATGCTAAAAGGCCCAAGTTCATGCATGCGTCCTCTCTGTAGGTCTGTAACTATTAAATGTCAGTACAAGCTGTAGAAAAAAATAATTTTACACAAGCACAATGAATCATTCATGTGGGTTAATGCTTCCAACAGGCAAATTCATTATTAATCTCTTTTTCTTCCTAAAGTGTTGTATCAAGTTCTTACTTGTGTTATTATTGATTGATTGATTGACTGAGATACGTCATGGAATAGGCCCTTCCCACCCTTCCAGAAACCCCAATTTAATCCTAGTCTAATCACAGGGCAATTTACAATGACCAGTTAACCTACCAACCGGTATGTGGGAGGAAACCAGAGCACCCGGAGAAAACCCATGCATTCCACAGGGAGGAAATACAGACTCCCCTTTTGAAGGACATCGGGATTGAACTCTGAACTTTTTTCTTAAATACTCCTGTTTTTGCTTGTCATTTCTATGGTCTATTATGTTTCCTGTTCAGATATTTAATAAATTAAGTTTTCTTAGTACAATTAAATGCAAGGACACTGAATTCTGTGGTGTTAATAGAAGTGTTGGTCCTCATAAACTATGCTGTACGATCCGTGACAGAAACAGAAATGAATATATGATTCATGGTGGGAGACTTTTATCACGGAAGCTTGCTGTCTGGCAACAACTCCATTTTGCAAAAATTAACATAATGGATTTGCCAATAAAAGATGATACAGGAAACAGATATTTCTAATTTTCCTTTGCAATAATTTACTTTTCAGTTCACTCAGACACTTTACCATACAGAATAAGTATGCTCTGGAACTGAACGATAAAGGAACGGTTATGTATGGAAGCAGAAATGGAATCAATTCAGCATTAAATTAGGACAGAATAAAAAATCAATGAAGCTGACATTAAAATGGAAGACATCTTCACACAGGATATGGTAACTGAAGTCATTTCTAATCTTGCCCTGGGAAATTTATGAAGGGCATTTCTCTTTGTGGCTAATGAACAAGTTTGAGAATTTGTCAGGTTATCCCAGACTCTCACAATCCACATTCTCTGGTCAATAGCAAACTGTGGCCTTCACCTCTCAACTTGATGAAAGTATCCACACGAGAGTCAGCAGATGTTGAAAATCCAGGGCAACACATGCAAAATGCTGGAGGAACTCAGCAGGTCAGGCAGCATCTATGGAGGGAAATGGACAGTTATGTTTTGGGCTGAGACCTTTCATTGGGAAAGGAAGAAGGGCGAGAACCAGTATAAAGAGATGGAGCAAGAGCCAACAAGTGATAGGTGGATCCAGGTACAGGGGGAGTGATAGGCAGGTGAGGGATGGGGAGAATAGAAATAATGAAAGAGACTGGGAGGTAATAGGTGGAAGTGACAAAGGGTTGAAGAAGGTTGAATCTGATAGGAGAGGATAGTGTCCAGCAATGTTTTTTATTGTATCTGGTGAAGTCTCCTCTACATCAATGAGATCTGATGCAGATCGGTGGTGGGGGGGGGGGGGGAGGAAATTATTTCGTTGAGCGCCTTTCCTTCACCTGCCATAACAGCAGAGATCTCCTTGTGTTCAGTCATTATAATTCCACTTCCCATCCCTACACTGATATGTCTGTCCACAGCCTCCTCTACACTCAAGCTGAGGTGAGACGCAAATTAGAGGACCATCACCTTCTGTTTCGCCTTGACATTCTCCATACTAACAGCATAAAAACCAATTTCTGATAACCACTCCCCTCTGTCCCCCTTCGTTCTTTGGCCCTATCACCCCTTCTCTTTGCCCTCCCCATCCTCTCGATCTGCCCAGATTCCTCCCTGTGTTTCTGCTTCCTACCTCTTTCCCTTCATTCCATTTTCCACTGTCCACTGCGATGCCCCTCACATGCATGTACCTGTCACTCAGCAACTCTTTCTCCAATCCTCCCCCACCACCACCTTTTCTATATTGACTGTCTCCTTTCTTTAAGGCCTAGTGAAGGGCTTTAACCTGAAATGTCAAAGGCCCATTTCCATCCGTTAGATCTTGGCTGGCTGATCAGCTTCCTCAGCACTTTGATTCCCTGAAGGTTAACTTGCGGGTTGAGTCTGTGGTGAGGGAGGCAAAAGCAGTATTAGCAATCATTTCCAGAGCACTAGAATACAAGAGCAAGGATGTGACGCTGAGGCACTGGCGAGGCCTGGTTGGAGTAGCTGAGCAGTGCTGGGCTGTTTAGCTAAGGAAAGATGTTCTCTTATTGGAGGCTGTCCAGAGGAGGTTCATGAGAATGATTCAGGAATGAAAGGGTTAACGTATGGGTAACAATTGAAAGCTGTGGCCTTGTACTTGCTGGAATTTAAAACAATGTTGGCATGCAAGATCTCAATGAAACCTATCGAATATTGAAAGTCCAAGATAAAGTGAATGTGCAGAGGACGTTTCTTATAGTGGAGAGTCTAAGACCAGAGAGCAACGCCTCAGAAAAGAGGGACTTCAATTTAGAACAAAGATGAGGAGAAATTTTGTTATCCAGAGCGTCATGAATATCTGGAATTCATTGTCATAGACAGCTGTGGAGGTCAAGTCCTTGAGTATAGTTAAAGCGGAGATTGCTAGGTTCTATATGAGTCAGGGTGTCAAAGGTTACGGGGACAAGGCAGGAGAATTGGGTTGAGAAGGATAATAAATCATCCATAGTGGAATGGCAGAGCAGACTTGATGGGCCAAATGGCCTAATACTTTTCCTATGTCTTATGGTCTTGTGGGTTATTCCCAGTTACTCAGTAACCTCTGCTGTGTGAATCTCCTCAATTCCCAATGACAAGGTTCAAACTTATGCTAGTGAATCATAAGACGTATGAGAGAAGAATTAGGGCATTCAGCCCATCTAGTCTGCTCTGCTATTTGATCATGTCCAATTTGTTTTCCCTCTCAACCCCATTTTCCTGTCTTCTCACTGTAACCTTTGACACACTGACTAATTAACAACAAATCAACCTCTGCTTTAAATATACCCAGTCACTTGGCCTTCACAGCCATCTGTGACAATGAATTCCATAGATTCGCTACCCTTTGGGTAAAGAAATTCCTTCTCATGTCTGTTCTAAATAGAGGCATGTGTTTCATAATAAACTATTGGTGGTGTTCCAATGTGGCTACTTTGTTGAACTTGTGTTCCCCCAATCTTGAACATGTGACAATCAAAAGCTGTCCATTGTACTTACATAGGGATTTCTCATCTGTGATTCTCACTGGAGTTTACATACCACCACTGGTCGACTATAATCAAGCGTTTGAGATACTGCATGATGCTGTCTCCAAACAAAAAACATTCATTCTGATGCATTTCAAATCAAAGTTAAGGACCAAGTTGGCTTGTTTGAAGAAAACTCTGCCCAATTACCATCAGCATATACCCTGTAGCACCAGAGGTCTCAGCATACAAGGCCACTGTCATACTAAGATAAGGAATGCCTACCATTCCATGCCTGGTCTTTATTTTGGGACATCTCATTATTTAACTGTCCTTAAACTAACTGCATACAGGCAGAGGCTAAAGAGCAAAGTTCCAGAGGTTAGGAGAACAAAAAGGTGGTCACGGAAGACAGGGAAGCAGCTATAAGATTGCCTTGAGTTGGTGGACTGGGTTGTGTTTCAGGATTTATCTGTGGACCTGAATGAATACATCATAGTTGCCATAGACATTATAAAAACAAATGTACCCCACAAAATCATTCAGAGTCTTCTCCAGCTGGAAGCCCTGGATGAAACATGAGATCCACAATCTGCTGAGGGCCAGATCAGAAGCATTCAGGTCTGGTATCAAAGTTTCAAAGTACATTTATTATCAAGGAATGTAGAAATTATACAACCTTGAGATTTGCTTGTACATAGGTAGCCACAAAGCAAGAAACCCAAAAGAACTCAATTAAAGTAAAAATAAAAATAAGAGACCAACACCCAAAATGCAAGAGAAAAGAGAAAAAAGCACAATCAGGCAAACAATTGAAGAGAACTATACAATGACCAAAAAAGTTACACGAGGTCCAGAAAGCCACCTCACAGGCAAACTGGCAATTCCAAACTCAACTTGAATCAATGAAAGATACTCGATTGCTGTGGCAGGCCTAGAATGCCAACACCTCTTATAAAGTAAAGTCAAGTGACACAGTTGACAACAGGGATTTGCTTCCTGATGAGGTCAATGCCTTCAATGCTCACTTTGACCATTAAAAGATGATGGAACCTTGATGAATTCCCGCAGGCCCCAATGATCCTGTGATTTCAGTTTCTGAGGCTCATGTGTGAGCTGCCTTCAGCAGAGTGAACCCACGAAAATCATCTGGCACAGACAGGGTACCTGGCCAATTACAAAAAGCCTGCGCTGATCAACTGGCAGGGGTGTTCACTGAAATCTTTAACCGCTCGCTTTGGCAGTCCGAGGTGACCACCCGCCCCAAACAGGCTTCAATTATACTGGTGCCTAAGAAGAACGTGGTAACCTGCCTCCAAAACATATGCACTTACATTCTCAGCAGTGAAGTGTTTTGAGAGATTGGTGATAAAATGCCTTAACTTCTGCTTGAGAAATGACTTGGATCAGCTCCAATGTGCCACAGATGCAACAGGTCCACAGCAGATTCTTCACTCAACTTTGCCTCCAACTTTCACCCTGCCCTCAAGTTTACCTGGTCCATTTCCGACACCTCCCTCCCCTTTCTAGATCTTTCTGTCTCTGTCTCTGGAGACAGCTTATCCACTGATGTCTACTATAAGCCTACTGACTCTCACAGCTATCTGGACTATTCCTCTTCTCACCCTGTCTCTTGCAAAAATGCCATCCCCTTCTCGCAATTCCTCCGTCTCCGCCGCATCTGCTCTCAGGATGAGGCTTTTCATTCTAGGACGAGGGAGATGGCTTCCTTTTCTAAAGAAAGGGGCTTCCCTTCCTCCACTATCAACTCTGCTCTTAAACGCATCTCCCCCATTTCACGTACATCTGCTCTCACTCCATCCTCCCGCCACCCCACTAGGAATAGGGTCCCCCTGGTCCTCACCTACCACCCCACCAGCCTCCGGGTCCAACATATTATTCTCCGTAACTTCCGCCACCTCCAACGGGATCCCACCACTAAGCACATCTTTCCCTCCCCCCCCCTCTGCATTCCGCAGGGATCACTCCCTACACAACTCCCTTGTCCATTCATCGCCCCCATCCCTCCCTACTGATCTCCCTCCTGACACTTATCCGTGTAAGCGGAACAAGTGCTACACATGCCCTTAAACTTCCTCCCTTACCACCATTCAGGGCCCAAAACAGTCCTTCCAGGTGAGGCATCACTTCACCTGTGAGTCGACTGGGGTGATATACTGCGTCCGGTGCTCCCGATGTGGCCTTTTATATATTGGCGAGACCCGACGCAGACTGGGAGACCGCTTTGCTGAACATCTACGCTCTGTCCGCCAGAAAAAGCAGGATGTCTCCCAGTGGCCACACATTTTAATTCCACATCCCATTCCCATTCTGACATGTCTGTCCACGGCCTCCTCTACTGTAAAGATGAAGACACACTCAGGTTGGAGGAACAACACCTTATATTCCGTCTGGGTCGCCTCCAACCTGATGGCATGAACATCGACTTCTCTAACTTCCGCTAAGGCCCCACCTCCCCCTCGTACCCCATCTGTTACTCATTTTTATGCACACATTCTTTCTCTCACTCTCCTTTTTCTCCCTCTGTCCCTCTGAATATACCGCTTGCCCATCCTCTGGGTCAACCCCCCACCCTTGTCTTTCTTCCCGGACCTCCTGTCCCATGATCCTCTCGTATCCCCTTTTGCCTATCACCTGTCCAGCTCTTGGCTCCATCCCTCCCCCTCCTGTCTTCTCCTATCATTTTGGATCTCCCCCTCCCCCTCCAACCTTCAAATCCCTTACTCACTCTTCCTTCAGTTAGTCCTGACGAAGGGTCTCGGACTGAAACGTCGACTGCACCTCTTCCTACAGATGCTGCTTGGCCTGCTGCGTTCACCAGCAACTTTGACGTATGTTGCTTGAATTTCCAGCATCTGCAGAATTCCTGTTGTTATGGTCATGGAAAGACCATGATTGCCAACGTTATATGAGATGCACATACTGAACAAAATGAATGACTTAAACAAATATGTAATATGGAATTAATTTACCCACTTTAACTATATCCCTATTAAATGCTCAATACAAAATAAACTTCAAGATGAAAGAAAATGCAGGTGCTGGAATTCAGAACAGATACTTCAACATCACTCTATCCTGAACATATTTTATTTATATACTACGTTTATATGTTTCTTTAGTCAGAAGGTGGTGAATCTGTGGAGTGCACTGCCACTGGTGGCTGTGGTGGCCAAGTCATTGGGTATGTTTAAAACAGAGGGTGATGAATCCATAATTAATCAGGGCATGAAAGCTTACGGGGAGAACGCAGGAGAATGAGATTGAGGGGGAAAGTAAGTCACCCATGATGGAAGGGTGGAGCAAACTAAGTAGGCTGAATAGCCTATTTCTCTATGGTCTAGTGGTGTTTATCAGTGAAGTTGCAGAAAGAACACAAAAAATGTTCTTTAATCAAAATAGGCACATTAGTGCAATCAGAAATGTCTTACTGGATGATCTATTTAACGGATTTTAATTAAAGAAGGCAGCATCCATCATTAAAGACCCTCACCATGCAGGATATGTGTTTTTCTCATACGACCGTGAAGGAGGAGAGACAGGAGCCCAAAGACACACACTCAGTATTTTAGAAACAGCTTCATTCCCTCCAAATAAGAATTCTTAATGATCCATAAACACATCAACACCTACCTCGCTGTTTCGCACCAAACTGATTCCACGACCTATGGACTCACTTTCGAGGATACCACAACTCATGTTCTCAATATTATTTATTCCTTTTTTTTATTATTGTTTGTTTTCTTTTTGTATTTGCTCAGTTTGTCATCTTTTGCACATTGGTTGTTGTCCATCTTTCTGTGTAGATTTTCATTGAATCTGTTGTATTTCTACTGTGAATGCCTGCAAGAAAATTAATCTCAGGGTAGTATATGGTGACATACATGTACTTTGATAATGTTTATTTTGAATTTTGAACTACTTTTGTTTTATATTTCTTATTGTAACTTCTGGAAATATGTTTTATGTATTGTAATGTATTGAAGCTACAAAACAACATTTCACAACATACAGTACTGTGCAAAAGTCTTAGGCATATGTAAAAAAAAATTGTAAAACCAAGATACATTCCAAAATAATGAAATGAAACGTTTCTAAATATCAAAAGAAAAATATTATAAAGAGCAGTAAACAGTAAAAAACTAAATAAAATCAATACTTGGTGTGTCCATCCTTTGCCTCTAAAACTGCATCAGTTCTCTTTGGTACACTGTGTGCAGTTTTATTAAAAAGTCAGCTGGTGGGTTGTTTCAAGCATCTTGGAGAACTTGCCACAGTTCTTCTGCAGACTTTTGTTTTCTCACTTGCTTCTGACTCTCCAGGTAATCCCAGACAGCCCCAATAATGTTGAGATCAGGATTCTGTGGAGTCCATACTACCTGATACCATATAAAACACCTGGGGTGCCTAAGACTTTTACATAGTACTGTATGCCAGTGATAATAAACCTGATTCTGATTAATATAATTCCGATAGTCTATTGGTGCACTTGGGTGTCGGGGTGGGGATATGTCTCTACTGAAGGAGGTGTAAAGTAATTCTTCTCTCCTCTAGCCTTTAGGTCACCCATGGCAAGGTATAGCACCTGTTTAGCCCCCTGATCAGGGTTACGTGAAGCTGTGGGAGCAGGTGATGGATGGTCATATGAGCAGCTGGTACACATCACGAGTCCTGGCTATGCCACCACTGATACCAGGCAGAAAATCTCTGAAGAGTATTGATAATGGCTGGAGTCACCTGTTTTGTAAAGACACTGCCCAGCAGAAGGTAAAGGTAAACCACTTCTGTTGAAAACTTTGCCAAGAATAGTCATGGTCATGGAAAGACAACGATTGTCCACGTTATACAGTACAGCACATAATGAATGAACTGCTATAATCGTGCACTGCTAAAATCTTATGGATTATATTGAATCCTTTCTTTAAAAGGAAATATAATAATTTGGCCAACTGAGAATTTAATACCTGGTAATTGTAAATTCTACTTGAAGTGTTAGGCTTCAGACGTCGTGGTTGTTTTTTTTATTTGGAGGAGTAAAAAGCCTCCATACAAAATCAGCATGCATTCAACTCTTGTACTTTTAATGTATGATGGGACTAGGACAGCAGCAGGGCCTTTTTCATCAAGAGGAGGAGGCTTCATCTCTGACGTTGAATTGACCTGTTTTCAAATAATCTACAAAAAAAAAATGAAGATTAAGTCCTCTAACAAGGGCAGTTTTCAGTCTGTAACACAAAGAGAAGGATTCGGTAAAAAGATGAGAGGACAGCCGCATTGTGCCGACCCACTTAAATCTTATTTCAAATTCACTAAATGTGCTATTTGACTTGGCAAGTGAGCTGGTATGTGTATTAGATCAGCAGGGAGCCTCATCAAGGAGATGCCAAGACTGCCGCAGTCTCTCTGTGCTCGATTGGCCCCAGTTAGTGACCTTAAGCAATGTGGGTGGTTCAACCCAAAGGAGAATAGCATTAACCTCGGCTTGAAGTTCAGGCAGATTTGAAGTCGCCTTTTGTACCTGATTCCTGAAATACGAACAGCATTCATCAAAACAGAATCTCGTCGGTTCAGCAATGCCTTTCCACTCGGTACTTTATAAAAGGCTGGTTCCATTAATGCTGACACATGTGAAAGAACTGAAAAGCATTAGCTTGGTTTAGGCACTTGATTTTACATCTGTAACACATTTATCTAGCACTTAAAAACTCAATTTAAGAAAATTACAACTTTCAAATTATGAAAATCTTTATTTCAAATGAACCACACAGCATTTGCAATTATGACTAGCAGTTCCAAAGGCACTGCAAAACTGAAATTAGAATAAAGAGGGTGGTTCACTATGAAAATTTCTAAATATTATTTGTTATTGAAATATGAAATTGAAGAAAAAGAATATCTGGACAGTCTATATCACTTACATAGCAGAATATCACATAATTTTATATGATGACTGGGGCATATATTAATGTGATATTTCCTTTATATTTCAATATATATTTAATACTTGTCATTGTGACTATATTCAACAAGTTTTGATGTATTATGCTTTGATGTGACGGAAACATAGAAAATTTTCTTTGATCCCCTGGGCTTTTCTGATGAGACATTTCAGAAACAAGTGAGCAGCAGGCTTCCATGGGATTGAACAAATAAATATACGACTTTACAAAGTAAATAGAGCAAAGAACATTGACAAGGATAAAACCTACATAGGGAAATGAGGGGTTGAAGACAGATGATGTGCATCACTGAACACCTCTACATGGAGCTCTGTCACAAGAAAGCAGCATCCATCATTAAGGACCCCTATCATCCAGATCATAAGATCATAACACCATAGGACATAGGAGCAGAATTAGGCCATTCGGACTATCAAATCTGCTCCACCATTCCACCATGGCTAATTTATTATTCCTCACAATATCCCATCAAGTCTCCTCCCTTCTTCCCATAACCTTTGACACCCTGATTAACCACAAACCTATTAACCTCCATTTTAAAAATACCCAATGATTTGGCCTCCAGAGCCATCTGTGGCAAGGAATTCCACATATTCGCTACCCTCTGGCTAAAGAAATGACTCCTCATCTCTCTACGTCCCTTTATTCTGAGGCTGTGCCCTCTGATCCAAGACTCCCTTACTAAAGGAAGCATCTTCTCCACATCCACTCCATCTAGACCTTTCAATATTCAATATGCTTCAATGAGATCCTCCCTCATTCTATTGAACTCCAGTTAGTACAGCTCAGCACCATCAAACGTTCTTCATTTGTTAACGCGTTCATTCCCAGAATCATTCTCATGAGCCTCCTCTGGACCCTTTCCGATGGCAACACATTTTTTCTTAGATAATGAATCAATACTGCTCACAATGCCTCAAGTGAAGTTTGACCAATGCTTTATAAATCTTCAGCATTAGTAATAGCCTTGCTTTTACATTTTAGTCCTCTCAAAATGAATGCTAAAGTTGTATTTGCCTTACGTACAACCAATTCAATCTTAAAACTTTAAAATTAAACTTCAGGGAATCCTGTACAAGGACTCCCGAGTCCCTTTGTCCTTCTGATTTTTGAACTTTCTTCCATTTAGAAAATAGTCTATGTTTTTATTCCTTCTGCCAAAGTACATGACTAAATACTTCTCTACATTGTATTTCATCTGCTACATCTTTACCTCTTCTCCCAATCTGTCTAAGTCCTTCTGCAGACTCCCTGCCTCCTAAACACTACCTGCCCTTCCAACTATCTTCATATTGTCCACAAACTTGGCTCCAAAACTATTAATTCGGTCTTCCACATCATTGACAATATAACATGAAAATAAGTCTTAATACTGAACCCTGTGGAACAACACTAGTCACCAGCAGCCAACCAGAACAGACCCCTTTATTCCCACTTTTTGCCTCCTGCCAGTCAGCTAATCTTTTGTCAGTGCTGGTAATTTTCCTGTAATACTATGGGCCCTTATCTTGTGAAACAGTCTCACGTGCAGCAACTTGTCAAAGGCCTTCTGGAAATCCAGGGAAACAATATCCACTGGCTCCCCTTTGTCTATCTTGCCTGCTGCTTCCTCAAAGACTTCTAACAGATCTGTGAGGCAAGATCTCCCCTTAAAGAAACCATGCTGACTTTGCCTATTTTATCATGTACCTCCAAATACGGCAAAACTACATCCTTAAAATGGACTCAAGCATCCTCCCAGCCACTGATGTCAGGCAAACTGGCCGATAATTTCCTTTCTTTTGTCTCCTTCCCTTCTTAGGAATGGAGTGTCATTTGTCATTTTCTAGTCCTCTGGAACCATTTCAGAATCTAGAGATTCTTGAAAGATCATTACTAATGCCTCCACAATCACTTCAGCTAATTCTTTCATAACCCTGGTGTATAACCCATCTGGTCCAGGTAACTTACCTACCTTCAGATGTTTCAGCATCCCAAGCACCTCTCCTTAGTAATAGCAGAAGGAAGGACATACTCTCTTCTCACTGCTGCCTTTGGGAAAGAGGTACAAGAGCTTTAGGTCTCACATCACCAGGTTCAGAAACAACTATTACCCCTCAACCATCAGGCTCCTGGATAACTTCACTCACATCAACACTGAATTGATCACTGAACACAATGTATGGAGTCACTTTCAAGGGCTCTACAACTCATGTTCTCAGCATAATTTATTCTTTGATTTTTTTTCTATTTGCACAGTTTGTCTCCTTTGTGCATTGTTTACTTGTCTGTGTTTTCCATTGATTCTATTGTATTTATTTGTTCTTCTACTGTGAATGCCTGCAAGAAAATGAATCTCATGGTGACATATACCGTACCTTGACAATAAATTTACTTTGATCTTTCCCTGTAAAGAAAATCTACCTTCAATCTATTTTCTCTGAAATGAACATTGACAAAACTGTCTGAGAATGCAGAAGCTGTCTTTAATTTGTTTTTTTCTCTCCTGCGCACCCTTTAAATACGTTGGTTATGATTTTATATTTGAGTTTAGTCCCAGCTTGTGTATCACGTAGACTGCTAGGACATAATATCCATGTTCGACCCTAACCAACAGAAGGCTTCTTAGTAACACATATCAAAGTTGATGGTGAACGCAGCAGGCCAGGCAGCATCTCTAGGAAGAGGTACAGTCGACGTTTCGGGCCGAGACCCTTCGTCAGGACTAACTGAAGGAAGAATTAGTAAGAGATTTGAAAGTGGGAGAGGAAGGGGGAGATCCAAAATGATAGGGGAAGACAGGAGGGGGAGGGATGGAGCCAAGAGCTGGACAGGTGATTGGCAAAGAGGATATGAGAGGATCTTAGGTCTTCTTAGTTTCTTTCAACTAAACTGCAACCTTAACACAATCTGGCCTTTTGTGTTTTTATTGACGCAGCTCACACAATGGATAAACATTCATACCTCATGGAACAGCAAAAGGCCAATTCACTTGGACAACCACTTGTGTGCTTTTGGCAAAAAATGGAAAAAAACAAGAAGTTATAAATATGGTCACTCATTCCAGCAGATGTGTTGTGTGAGTGGGCAGCCTAAACTAAACCTCAACATTATCGAATAGTGAGGATGGCATTTCTACCCATCTGTTTCCAATGATCTAGGCCTATGAGCAGATCTAATGATAACAATTAAAAACCTAAAGATCAGCTTTGTTTGTCACATGTACTTCGAAACTTACAGTGAAATGTATTGTTTGCTTTGAGAACCAACATAGTGCAAGGGTTGTGCCGGGAGGGGGTTGGGAGGCAGCTCACAAGTATTGGCATGCGTACAACTCCAACGTAGCATGCCCGCAACTTACAAACCCCAAACTCTAACCCATATGTCTTTAGAATTTGGCTGGAAAGCAGAGCACCCAGAAGAAACCCATGTCATCATGGGGAGAACTTCTAAACTGCTTACAGATAAAATGGGAATTGAACCCTGATCACTTATCACCAGTGTGAGCTGCTAACAACCTTGCTACCCATAGCCACAGAACTCCAGAGGAAGAGGAGATTACAATCAGAAAGACATCCCAATGGAAACTCTTAACAGGCAGGACTGTGCTCATCTACCAGCTGAATGAACCTTCCACAAGCTTGATGACTAGGTGAGTGAACTCAAGCCTTTTCTCCTTGGAGCAACAGAAGACGAGAGGTGACCTGATAGAGGTGTATAAGATGATGAGAGGCATTGATCGTGTGGATAGTCGGAGGCTTTTTCCCAGGGCTGAAATTGCTAGCATAAGAGTGCACAGTTTTAAGGTGCTTGGAAGTAGGTACAGAGGAGATGTCAGGGGTAAGTTTTTTTTTACGCAGAGTGGTGAGTGCACGGAATGGGCTGCTGGTGATGGTGGTGGAGGCAGATACGAAAGGGTCTTTTAAGAGACTCCTGGACAAGTACATGGAGCTCAGAAAAATAAAGGGCTATAGGTAACCCTAGGTAATTTCTAAGGTAAGGACATGTTCGGCACTGCATTGTGGACCGAAGGGCTTGTATTGTGCTGTAGGTTTTCTGTGTTTCTGACTAAAATAATTCTAAAAGTGTTGCATTTCTCCACATATAGTTCATTAAAAACAATTAAAAAACACTATTTCTGTAGACTGTGATTAAAGAACATGTTTTTTATATACAGTGGATTCCAGTTCATTGGGACACATTGGGACCAGTACATTTCGGCCCAATTAAACAGCTGCCCCATTAGCTGAAGTTTCATGGAAATAATTAAAAAGGTGTAAAAAAGACAAATGACCATTTTACTGAGTAACAAATTGAAATACAGAACAAATTGGAATACTATCAGTACTACTGGTGGTTGTCTGTTGAATCTGACATTGACAGGAAACTTGTGCAGGTAAGTTTTTAAAGTGGAAAAGGCATTGCTCTGGGGTATTTTCATTCTTTCGACCTCAAGTGTCTGGGTCCATAATACGACTATTCATCACAACTGGAGTCTTCCTTGGTTGCATTGGATGACCATGACTTCTCTTGTGCCTCAAGATGCCCCTCACTCTTCAGTGTTGCAGAACTGCCTTCCTGACCATTGGACCTCACCATGAATCTCATCTGCCCAGTCCACCAGAGCTGGCTTCACACCCGAGGACAGGGATGTCCCTATCTCACCAGGGCATGAAGTCTGTCAGCTAGCATCACCTGGTTTATCCCACCTGTTGGAACAGTGTACCGGGGTTATTGCTGTTGCATACAAAATGCTACTTGAGCTACAGGTGAGAGCTGAGTGTCTGGTGGGGACCAAAGGTGAGTGAGCTGTCTCAGCACAAATACTTAGTGTAGGTAATGGCCTGCCTTCATACAATGCTATGGACTATTACATCTTCCACATCTTCATTTACATTGTAACATACAAGATGATTGTCAATACCTTCAAATTCTTCATAGTTGCTGAAGTACTGAAATTGTTTAATTTTTACTCCTAGCCTTCTCTGGTATCTTCAAACCTGATTGTTTGAAACCATAGTGAATAAAACAGTTCTGAATTGTCTCACTGCTTGTTCTTGCCAACTATCAGTGACCAAAATCACTGCATTTTGAACAAAAGCACATGCAACTGATGCTATTTAAGAACTATTCTCTCTGAGCACAATGTAGCATCTAATCGCCACGCAAATGCATGCGGCTGACCCTAAGTTAGAAACTGTTTGGCAGTGTCCCAAATAAATGAAGGGAGTCTCAGTAATTTTCTTGATTAGGTTTTGTTCTTTCTGAGTTGTCCCAAATAAGCTCTTGATTAATTAATAGCACAATTAACTGGAATCAACTGTATTTTTATGGATTACAAAGGGACCACAACATAACTGATCACGTGTGTGTATATCTATACACACACACACATATATACATATATATATATACATATATACATATATATATATATATATATATATATATATATATATATGATGGAATTTTGTGGAAATTCTCAAAGATATGAAAATACAGGTACTATATATATATATAGTACCTGTATTTTCATATCTTTGAGAATTTCCACAAAATTCCATCATTTTGCATCAGTATATGGTGAAGAGATGAGGGTAAAATAGAAGAATTGAGGCCACTGGAGAAGTAAGTTATTTTTTCTGGCTTATGATGAAAAGTAAAATCTGAAAATTGAAGGCTTGTATGATAGAGTAGGTAATGCAGAGATACTGAGTAATTCACAATTAGAAATAGAAATCGATCAGCAAGTTAGCCATTGCCAATTGCAAGTGTGGGGCCTTTTGGTTACTGTGGTCCAGCACTCCCGAGCAGTTGTGAATACTTATTCAGACTTCAAAAAAAAATCATGGAAGAAGGTGATGCAAGATCTCCAAACTGAAATGCTAACTCTGTTTCTCCTTCCACAGGTTTCTAGACCCACAGAGCATTTCCAGCCTTTTTATTTTGAGTCACAGTGTGGTAACAGGCCTTTCCAGTACAATAAGTTTTCGCCACCCAATTACACCGATTTAAGCAATTCACTCGGTTCGTGTTTGGACTTTGGGAGGAAACCCTGAAGAAACCCATGGGGTCATGGGGAGAACGTACAGGAATTGAACCTGGGTCATTGACACCGTAATAGCCTTATGCTAACCACTAAACTACTGTGCCTCCCATCAATGCTACCACCCGAGATTTTATTATAGATTTCCAGCATCAGAAATTTAACTTTGATTTTCGTAACAACTATCACCTTCCCATTCTCCTCCTCTCACAGCTCCATTCAGGGCCCCAAACAGTCCTTCCAGGTGAGGCAAATATTCATCTGTGAATCTGCTGGGGTTGTCGTTTGTGTCCTGTGCTCCTGACGCAGCCCTCTTTGCATTGGTAAGACCATTGTAAATTGAGAGACCACTCTGTCGAGCACGTCCCCTCCATCTACCGCAAGCAGAGCTTACTGGTGGCCAAATGTTTTAATTCCAATTCCCATTCCCATTCTGACATGTTGGTCCATGGCATCCTCTTGTGCCATCATGAGGCTATCTTCAGGGTGGAGGACCAACACCTTATAGTCTGTTTGGGTAGCCTCCAGCCTGATGGCATGAATATCGGTTTCTCCTTCCAGTTAAAAAATATCCCTATGCCTTCCCCTCTTCTATTCCCCACTCTGGCCTCTTACCTCTTCTCACCTGCCTATTACCACCTCTTAGCCCCCTCCTCCTCCCTTTCTCCTGTGGTCCACTTTCCGCTCCAATCAGATTCCTTCCTCTCCAGTTCTTGACCTTTCCCACCCAACTGGCTTCACCTCTCACCTTTCAGCTGGCCTCCTCTCCCTACCCCCGCCTTTTCATTTTGGTGGCTTCCCACTTCGTTTCCAGTCCTGAAGAAGGGTCTTGGCCTGAAATATCGACTGTCTATTCATTTCCGTAGATGCTGTCTGCACTTCTGGGTTCATCCAGCATTATGTGCATGTTGCTCTGGATTTCCAGCATCCGCAGAATCTCTCACATTTATTATAGTTTGCTTGCCATTCTTATTGCCCTTGTGTTATTTATGCACAAGGAGAGTTTATAAGAAATGTCTTACATCAATTTTAAAGTCTTGAACCCGTGACCCACACTCACTCCTAAATGATGTGAGCTTCAGTAATCTGTTAATACTATACATTTCTTTGAAGAGCTGTCAAATCAAAATATGGTACGCCAAAACACAACCTGACCTCCTGGCTCTGAACTGCCCAAACTTTGAAGACTGCTTCAAGCAGACAGTCCAAAGCAGTTGAAGACTGATCACATAAATCATCTAAAACCAGGTTCTGAATAGAACTGTGCTGCAATCGCCAGCCAGTTTAATAGCCCTTTTATCAAACTCTGCCAGAAAAACATTATCCCAACTATTGCAATGAAGTATCAGACTAGATTATGTTCTCAAATTTAATAAAGAGAGAGTGATGCTTCAGCACGTAACCTTCCAGGTTAGAAGATAAACAATTTGCAACTAAGGTATGCTGACAATCACCATTGTTGCTAATAGAAAGGCATCTTCACAAATTAGGAAGAAAAGGGAAAGGCATGTCCAGAAATCAGAACCATTTATACAAAATATGGCCTTACTTGGAGAAAGAACATATATTTACCAAAACTTGGCTTTAAAAATGTATGTTATTTTTATTATTTGCTTGTAGCTCTGAGAATTGAATGATTTCCCCTTTGACCCAGTGACAGCCAATGGAGGCTTGTTTTGGCTCCATTTAGAATACTGAGAATCATGACTCTGGCCAGACGGAGAACAAGAGGATCCCAGGAAACCAATTAATAGCTCGGATAGCGGTGCTGCCACTTGACAGCATTGTTTCCTGAAGTCCCACAGTCCTCATTCAATTTGTACAACACCGGTCACATTTCTTTTTAAAAAATACAGTCATTTTTGTCTCATGGAAATGGCCTTTACTCATGGTCTTACAAAGACAGGATGCACCTTGGGAATATCTAAGTAGGTTAAAATACAGAAAATTAAAATTAAAAACATCAAGATCAATATTTATTTACAGATACCGCACGTAATCTCTTTGAAAACTATTGAATGCTGAAAGGCGTCAATAGAGTGGATGTGGAGAGGATGGTTCCTCTGGTAATGGATCTAAGACCAGAGGACACAGACTCATAATAGAGGAATGTCCCTTTAAAATGGGAATTAGGAGGAATTTCTTTTGCTAGGGAGTGGTGAACCTGTGATATTCGTTGCCACGGGCGGCAGTGGAGCTCAAGTCATTGGCTATGTTTAAGGCAGAGTTTGATAGGTTCTTGATTGCTCAGGGTATAAATGGAATATGGAAGATTAGGGTTGAGAGGGAAATAGATCAGCCATGATGAAATGGCGCAGCAGACTCAAAGATCCAAATGGCCTAATTCTGCTCCTATAACTTACAGTCTTTCTTATAGAAAGAAACCATAGAAACCATAGAAAAACTATAACACAGAAACAGGCCTTTTGGCCCTTCTTGGCTGTGCCAAACCATTTTCTGCCTAGTCCCACTGAATAGAAACGTATCTTATGGAATAGGCCACCTTGGCCCTTTGAGCCCAGCAACCCCAGATTTAACTCTCATCTGATCATGGGACAACTTACAATGATTAATTAACCTACTAAATGGTGCATCTTCAGATTGAAGATTTAAGATTTATTAAAATTTTATAAAATTAAAGATGTATTAGAAATTTGAATGAGTTTCTTGGGTTTATCTTCAGGATTGCATTCCTGACAGCAGAGCATCTATTTACAGAGAGTCTGCTTCCATGATTCCATCTTGAAGGTCACTCTTGATTCTGGAGAAGGAAAGATTTCCCGACCTCACTTGCTGTTTACAAGTTAAACACATACGATGGATTCCGGTTAATTGGACACGATGTCGCTTAATTGGCAGGAGACTGTTCTTGAACAATTTTCAACCAGCGTCAGTGGTATGTACTTGCGTGGCCATTAGACACAATAGTGTACTTAGAGTGAACAGTTTTACAATAGCATCAGTTGTGTGTATTTATGCTCAAAAAGAGTGATTTTTTTTTGTCACTGACAGTTGGGGATAAATAAACAGTAAGACAATTCAGAATGCTTTTGCTCACTGCAGTTTCAAGCTTTCAGTCTTGGAGATGCCAGAAATAGCCGGGAGTGAAAATAGAAGAACTTTATTACTTCAACAAGTTAGGAACTATGAAAAATTTGAAAGTTTCAACAGTCATTTTGAACATTACAATGAAAATGATGGATTGGAGGAAGAATTGGCCTATCCAGTCCATGCTGAACTATTAATATGCCGAGTCCTATCAACCTGCAATCAGATCATAGCCCTTCATACCCCTCCCATCCATGTACCTATCCAAATTTTTCTTAATCAAACCCACATCCATCATATTTGCTGGCAGTTCATTCCACACTCTCACCACCCTCTGAGTGAAGTTGTTCCTCCTCATGTTCCTCTTAAACATTTCACCTTTCACCCTTAACCTATGACCTCTAATTCTAGTCTCGATAGAAAAAGCTGCTTCTATTTACCCTATCAATACCCTCATAATTTTGCATACCTCTATCATATCTCCCCTCAATCTCCTGGGCTTCAGGCAATAAAGTCCTAACCTATTCAACCTTTCCTTATAACTCAGGTCCTCAAGTTCTGGCAAAATACTCAATTATTTTCTGCACTCTTTCAATCTTATTTACAGTTTTCCTGTACATAGGTGAGCAAATCTGCACACAATACTCCAGCTCAGACCTCACCGATGTCTTATAAAACTTATGATACTCTGTAACATCCCAACTCCTTGCTCAATACTTTGGTTTATAAAAGCCTATGCGACAGCTTTCTTTATCACCCTATCTACCTGTGACACACTTTCAATGAATTATGAATCTGTATTTCCAGATCCCTCTGTGCTACAGCACTCTTCAGTGCCGTACAATTGACAGTGCAAGTCTTACCCTGGTTTGTCCTCCCAAAGTGCAACGTCTCACACTTGTCTGCATTAAATTCTATCTGACATTTTTCAGCACATTTTTCCAGCTGGTCCAGATCTGTAATCTGTATAGGGTCCATGAAATTGATGCTGCTTTGCCTCATTTCTATAGACTCTGTGTCCATCTCCTGAGTAAATACAGATGCAAAAAATCCATTTAAAATCTTCCCCATCTCTTTTTGACAACAGGTGTAGGGAAAATTTTGGTGCATAAATGGCCACTTTAATCCATTAAGTGAGCACCTAACTCCTTGAACTCACTTTGCTGGACCTTATTACTCTTCCTGACTGTGTCATTGGTACCAACGTGGATCATGACCTCAGCAATCTGACTGGTTACATTACAGCCTGGAATAGAGTCTCCAATGCACAGGGTTGTAAGAAGCGGAGGTTGTAGACTCGGTCATCTCCACAACTCACCCAACCATCAAGAACATCATGAGGCAGTACCTCAAGAAGCTGGCATACATCTTTAAAGACTCTTACCATTTGTGACATGCCCTCTTCTCAGTACAACCATCAGGGTGGAGAAAGAAGCACCTGTAGAAGCACACTGAGTGATTGAGGAGAAGATTCCTCCCCTCCAGCTGGCCAGTCAATGAATCTGCAAACACTACTTTCTGAGGAAGCTGAACAGAGCTGGACTTTACACATCCATACTCACATCATTCTACAGAGAGCATCCTAACAAGCTGCATCAGTGTATGGTATGAAAACTGCACTGCAGCAGACCAGAAGCCTCTACAAGGAGAAGTCAAAACTGCCCACCCACCATCAAGGTGTCAGTACCTCCAGTTGAACTTTGTCTTTTTGTGCATTTCCCCCAGCTATCAGTCTGTCATTTTGTATTGCCATGTGCCCGTCTCCACTCCTGCTCTACTCCGGCCCCTGTATTACTGAGTACTCTGTCTCTCACCTGTTTCCCATTATTACCTGTATTGCTGCCACTTGTATCTCATTGTGCTCCACCTATCATCTGCCTCTCTGTTTATTGCTCAGTGTATTTCAGTCCTGTGTTTTCTCAAGGTTGTTGCCAGATTGTGCCAGTGAATTTTCCTTAGCCTTTCCTGCATTCGTATCTGTACTCTAAGTCTGAGTGAATATCGACTCTGCCTGTTTCCCAATTCCAAGGACAGAAAAGGGCCAGTAAGATCATAAAGGATCCCACCCACCCTGCTCATGGGCTGTTTGTCCCACTCCCATCAGGGAGGAGGTGACGTAGCATCCGTAACAGGACCACCAGACTCAAAAACAGTTATTGTCCCCGAGCAGTAAGGCTGATCAACAACTCCATGTACTAACCCACTACCCACCTCCCCAATCCCCTAACCACCACTATCAGTCACCTTATGTACAGACACTCCTGTGCCTAGCATCGCTTTATGGATATGCTGTACAATCAACCTATGTATTGAAGCTATCTTATGTACAAACTTTCTATTTATATTTATTGTGTTTTTTTATTACTGTGTTCTTATTGTGTTTTTTTTTTGTGCTGCATTGGATCTGGAGTAACAATTATTTTGTTCTCCTTTACACTTGTGTACTGGAAATGACATTAAACAATCTTGAATCGAATCTGAAAAAGGTTTAGTAGCTTCCCACTGGCCCTGTTGAATATCTGCAATCCAATGAAAAGCTTGTTGGAGATGAGAAGCTAAATGGAAAAGCAATGTTTCCCAGCAACATGTTTCTGGTCATGGTAGCAGTGTGAGAGCCTACTCCTACACAAGGAAAAATCCATCCTCGCTGGTCCCAACTGCTCAGCCAGAGCACAGGGAAACCACATGTACACAAACAGTATTCAGCAAGCAGCTGTAGCTCCTCCAGCTGCCACATTCCAGCCAAATCACTGGTACTTTTTTGATTCAATCTATAACCACTCTGTCTCCTCAGAGCTCTTCTCGTTAACTAATTTGATGTTATCTGCAAATAAAATCAATTCTCATTGGAAATCGGCCCCCAGATAGCCCGTGTAAATGCAGAACAAGTGGTGATCACAAGCCCCAGAGGAAACCTACACAGTAATTCCTGGTATCCAATCCAAACTAACTCTGTAAAAATAGCCTTTTTATTTCCTATTAATTACCACGAAATTTCTCTACTTTGAGCTTTACTAATTATTACTTCATCAGATCAACATCTAATGTAAGCAGTTTTTCTGTTACGTTGCCTTTCTCAGTCTCTGTGCCTCTACTGTCCTCACAGTGCGTATGTACAAAAGTATGCACTAAGCTAAACACCTTCTCAAAAATCACCCCAGACAGAAAATTCTTCAGCGCTTTTAATACATGTAAAACCACAAACAGTAAAATACATATTAAATTCAATACTGAATTGCCGTGCGCCAAAATATACTAATAATGTCTATTACTTTTGGAATTGTAGGAAATGATATAAAAAGTGAGCTTAAATAGGGGAAATCATGTTCATTAAAAATGAACTACACCTCTAGAGGCTAGAAGAGTGCATGAAACTGAATGTGTGACTGTGAGAATCTTAATCACTATGTGCTTACCACTCCCATCTTTGGATTTTCAAATTTATATTAATTAAAGGAAGTTTGCGATCAAAATGACTTCCCTATCTTCACCTTCCTTCATCTTTTCACAAATATTTTTCTCTGTATGTACATACATGGAGGGTAGCATACTCCAACTCTCTTCATCTCGTATGCATTCAGTGACCACTTTATTGCAAAGATCTTCATTGGCCACCCATTTCAATTCTACTTCCTATTCTGATATGTCAGTCCATGACCTCCTCTACTGCCACGATGAGGCCACGCAAGTTGGAGAAGCAACACTTTAAAAAAGAATAAATATGCAATACATATGAAGAACATGAGATGTAGAATCCTTACAAGCGAGTCCACATAAGGTGGAATCAGTTCCGTGATGGAATGAGTGAAGTTGAGTGATGTTATCCCCTCTGGTTCAAGAGCCTGATTGCTGAGGGGTAAAAGCTGCTCCTGAACCTGGTGCAATGGGACTTGAGACTCCTAATGTCATTTAATCATAAGACATCAACAGAACATATTGGTTGTAATGTGTGATGTCATATTAATTTGAAGAATAACCGAGGTGACCATTCACTTCTAGGCATCAATAATTCTATGCACAATTTGTAGAAAGTGGAAGTACCGAAAGATCTGTTAAGGAATCATCAAGCTGAAATGTCAATTCAAATTTCAAAGCTCAGACTAATTTAGTATCAAGTACATATATGTCACCATATACTACCCTGAGATTCAGTTTACATCATACAATCAAGACAAAAACCAGTGCTAAAGACAACAAACTGTGCAAATACAAGAAGAACAGACTCAAAATCTAGTTTAAAATCACTGGCATATGTCATGAAATTTGTTAATTTATGGCAGCAGTACAGTGAAATGCATGATAAATAAATATAGTTACATTAAGTACAAATAGTTAAATTAATATAAGTATTGAGGTGGTGTTCATGTGTTCAATGTCCATTCAGAAATCTGATGGCAGAGGGGAAGAAGCTGTTCCTGAATCACTGAATGTGTGCCTTCAGGTTCTGTACCTCCTTCCTGGCAGTAGCAGTGAGAAGAGGGCACGTCCTGGGTGGTGGGGGTCCTTAGTGATAGATACACACCTTCCTGAGGCACCGCTTGTCGACGATGTCTTGGATACTACAGAGTCTGCTGCCCATGACGGAGCTGACTAATTTTAAAAGTTTCTGCAACTTACTTCAATCTTGTGCAGTAACCCCCACTCCCTACGAGACGGTGATGCAGCCAATCAGAATGCTCTCCATAACACATTTGTAAAACACAGAAACATAGAAAACCTACAGCACAATACAGGCCCTCTGGCCCACAAAGTTGTGCCGAACATGTCCCTACCTTAGAAATTACTAGGCCTACCCATAGCCCTCTATTTTCCTAAGCTCCATGTACCTATCCAAAAGTCTCTTAAAAGACCCTATCGTATCCACCCCCACCACTGTTGCCGGCAGCCCATTCCACACACTCACCACTCTCTAAGTAAAAAACTTACCCCTGACATCTCCCCTGTACCTACTCCCCAGCACCTTAAACCTGTGTCCTCTTGTGGCAGCCATTTCAGCCTTGGGAAAAAGCCTCTGACTATCCACACGATCAATGCCTCTCATCATCTTATACACCTCTATCAGGTCACCTCTCATCCTCCGTCACTCCAAGGAGAAAAAACCGAGTTCACTCAACCTATTTCCATAAGGCATGCTCCCCAATCCAGGCAATAAAAGTTTTGGTGAGTTTCAGTTGACAAACCAAATCTTCGTAAACACTGAATGAAATATTGCGAGTCTTCCCTTCTTTATAACCACATGTCGGTGAGGTGGAGATGTTATTTCTCATCCAGACAGACTGTGGTCTTCTGTTTAGGAAGTCGAGGATCTTGTTGCAGAGGGAGGTATAGAGGCCTAGGTTCCCTAGCTCTCTGATCAGGATGGTAGGAATGATGATGTTAAATACTGAGCTATAGTCAATAAACAGCATCCTGACACGCGTATTTGCGTTGAACTGTTGATCCAAGGCTGCGTGGAGAGCCATTGAGATCATGTCTGCTGTAGACCTATTTTGGCCTTCATGAGTCTGTTTGTATACACAGCCATTGGCCAAGCAGCATTTATGTTGAAAGAAATACCTCAACTATCAGGAAGAAGGTACAGAAGCATCAGGACTCACACCAAATAGTAGTTGTAGTAGTAGTAGTAATAATAATAATAAAATAAATAAATAATAGTGAGAACATGAGATGAAGAGTCCTTCAAAGTGAGTCTATAGGTTGTTGGGTGAATGAAGTTATCCCCTCTGGTGCAAGGGTCTGATGGATGAAAGGTAATAAATGTTCTTGAACCTGGTAGTGTGAGTCCTGATGCTCCTGTACCTTCTTCCTGATGGTTGAGGTGTTTCTTTCAACACGATTGCTGCCTGGCCAAGTAGCCTCATGATTTATTATGCTCCTACACATGTCCTTGTTCCTCCCACTGAGACCACCCTACCTAGCAAACCCATCTCTTTAACCCTAGCCTCACACAAGGCAATCTATAATGTCCAATTAACCTACTAACCAGTACGTCTTTGGGCTGTGGGAGGAAACCAGAGCACTTGGAGGAAACTCACACACTCACAGGAAGAACATTCAGACTTCTTACAGAGGACACCAAAACTGAGCTCCAAACTTTGACACTCCAAACTGCTATCATATCGAGCTACCCACAACACTACTGTTATCCAACAAAAATACTAGCTTAAGTAATACACACAAAATTCTGGAGGAACTCGGCAGGCCAGGCGGCATCTATGGGAAAAAGTAAGCAGTCAACATTTCGGGCTGAAAGCCTTCATCTGAACTAAAAAAAAGATGAGAAGTTAGAGTATGAAGTTGGGGGAAGGGGAGGAAGAAGTATAATATAGTAGGTGATAGGTGAACCGGGGGGGGGGGGGAGGTGGTAATGATGTAAAGAGCTGGGAAGTCAATTGTTAAAAGAACTAAAGGGCTGAAGAAGAGGAATTTTGCTAAGAAAGGACGGGACATGGAGAACTGGAGGAGCACCAGAGGGAGGTGATGGGCAGGTAAGGAGGTAAGGTGAGAGTAGAGAAAGGGGAATGGTGAAGTAGGAGAATTATTCCCAGAACCTATGGACTCATTTTCAAAGACTTATCATCTCATGTTTTTGATATTTATTACATATCTGTTAATTTTTAAAATTTCTTTTTTGTATTTGCACAGTTGTTGTCTTTTACACATTTGTTGTTTGTCCATCCTGTTGGCTGCAGTCTTTCATTGATCCTGTTGTGTCTCTCGGACTTACTGTGGATAAGCACAAGAAATCTAATCTCAGCATTGTATATGGTGACATATATGGACATTGACAATAAATTTACTTTGAACTCTGAACGTTGCCTTTTGCATATTGGTTGTTTGTCTGTCTAATCGATTTATTTATTGAGATAAAGCGGGGAACAGGCCCATCCCAACATTTGAGCCACGGCACCCAGCAATCCCCCAATTTAACTCTAGTCTAATGGAGGGACAACTTACAATGACAAGATTAATATACCAACTGGTATGTCTTTGGACTGTGGAAGGAAACCGGAGAACCTGTAGAAAACCTACAAGATCACGGGGAGGATGTGTATACTCCTTACAGGCAGAGGTGGGAATTGAACCCGGTTTTCTATTCCATAAAGCGTTGTGCTACCCACTACGCTACCATGCCTCCCTTTGTGTTTGTATCCACTGTGAATATCTGCCAGAAAGTAAATCACAGTGCAGTTGTATATGTGGTTTGATAATAAACTTCCTTTGAACTTTGAGCATTCTTTGCCATTATCTACTATAACATGTTTGCTTTTGTAGCAGTAAGGGTAACACTTTACAGTGGCAACAATCAGTGACTGAGGTGCAATTCCTACTGCTCTCTGTAAAGAATTTGTGTAGTCTCCCCATGACCCTGTGGGTTTCCTCCAGGTGCTCCAGTTTCCTCTCACATTCTAAAGACATACGGGTAAGAGATAGTAAGTCGTTGACATGCTATGCTGGCACAGTGACCAAGAAAATATTGGGATATCTTTACTGCAAAAATTCATTTCATTCAAATCAGGAAGAATAAGGGCTTATTTTGAATTTGTAAGCACAGGAATTAATTAGTAGGCAGCCGTCGATCCCAGGGGATCATGGGTTTGTGCCTGTGGTGGACGGTATCCTCTCTGGGGCACAAGCCTGGCTGGGAAGATTTGAAGAACTGGCTGTTGCCCATGCAGTGGGATCCTCCTCTCCACGTCACTGATGTAATCCAAGGGAAGGGCAAGCGCCAATACAACTTGGCACCAGTGTTGTCACAGAGGTTGCCAGAGTGAAGTTGTAAACAATATCAAACTGCCTTAGGGAGCCCGGCTCCAGATTTCTCTCTTGGGGTTTATTCCTGAAGCCTTTCCCATGGGTAGGTATGGCCGCAAGGCAGCGGAGTTTTGAAATCAGAGTTTTCCTTCTCCACAGGAATTAATAATCTGGTGTCATTAACAATAGCATTATTGATTAGAATTTTAATAGAGATGTTAATCATAAGAATAAGAATGTGTTTTAAAGGAACATAATAGTCTATGGCACAGATACTAATGAAAATATTTTGCCTTTTTATCCTTCAGGGTTTTCTTTTGCCATTCAGAAACTTAGTCCACCTTCTTTCTATAACATATCACTGAAAACCTTTAATTTCTGGATCATTCAAGGGCCACTGTGTTAAAAAGCTAGACCAAGTGTTTGATGTTCTGACAAACCACAAGACATTTCGATGATACAATTACACATTACAAAACTCATTTCTGACTCAAAATAGAACACCAGTGACATGAAGGCTGACATGATACGAAAGTGGATGATATGTGCTTTTTCTGGGATTAGACTCATATTGTGAGCACATTAGCATTTTCAGCAGGGAATTTATCCATGTGAGGACTCAAAGAACTGAATGGAATTTTACCCAGTCTAATACCTTGATTAATTGTCGCTTTTCCTTCCTTTTAATTGCTGACATCTGTAAGTAACATTTTGTACAGAATGCTCAGCTTTGCAAGAGAGTGGGGGGAAACCAAGGTGCTAGGAACAACAATCATGCTTGTCATTGGTGACATAACGTTGGAAACTGTAAAGAAAGTGATTTGAGTATCTGGACTATAATGCATTGCACATTTGTAGGGCATGGAGCACTCTCCTCTAGCTCAAATAAACACAGCTGGGATTAAAGAAGGAAACACATTTGAAGGACAACATACTAAAATATGTTGAGAAGATAATCCTGATAATTAAATTATGTCTGTACTTTAATGTTTCTGAATATTTTTAATATCAATGTCAATATTCTTCTCATGACAACTAATGCTCTCCTTCTTGCAGGAAGAAAAAATAAGAGTTTAATTTTCAAGATTTTCCAGTGTGATGTCTAAATGTAGCCTCAAAAGCACTTAGAGAAATGTTTCTGCTCTTTCCTTCTCTTCACTTTCAGAGCAAAAATATTGGTTAATATTTATGAAGCAGACACCATCAACTCTGGCAAAGATTCAACATCAAAACATTAATGTAATTTTCTCTTCTGCTCACCTGCCTATCACCTCCCCCTGGGTCCTCTCCTCCTTCCCTTTCTCCCATGATCAACTCTCCTCTCCTATCAGTTTCCTTCTTCTTCAGCCCCTTACCTCTTCCACCTAATCACCTCCCAGCTTCTCACTTCATCCATCCTACTCCAACCACCTACCATAGATGTTATATGACCCACTGAGTTCCTCAGTATTCTACATTTGTTGCAGAGGATATGGCTTTAAGGTGAGAGGAAGGAGTTCTAAAGAACTGGGATTTAAGCTTGTTTTACAGAGAGTGATTAATATCGGAAAAATGACCGAGGAAGTGGTGCAACCAAATTTAATTACTACACTTAAGAGGCATTTAGACCATAAGACATAGTAACAGAATTAGGCCATTCAGCCCATCAAGTTTGCTCTGCCATTCCATCATGGCTGATTTATTATCCCTCTTAACCTCATTCTCCTGTCTTCTGTCCGTAACCTTTAACATCCTTACCAATCAAGAACATTTCAATTTCCACTTTAAATATACACAATGACCTGACCTTCACAGCTGTCTGTAGCAATTTACTTCACAGATTCACCATCCTCTGGCTAAAGAAATTCCTCCTCATCTCTCTTCTAAATGGATGTCGGTCTACTCATTCTGAAGCAGTGCCCTTTGGTCTATTCGCCCCCCCCCCACCCACTATAGGAAACATCCTTTCCACATCCACTACATCTAGGCCTTTCAATATTTGATAGGTTTCAATGAGTCCCCCCACCCACCCTTCAACATTCTGGTGAGTACAGGCCCAGAGCCGTCAAATACGCCTCATATGTTAACACTTTCATTTCTGAGATCATTCTCGTAAACCTCCTCTGGACCTTCTCCAATACCAGCACATCTTTTCTGAGATTAGAGGCCCAAAACTACTCGCAGTTCTCCAAGTGCAGTCTGACCAATACCTTTTAAGGCTCCGTTTGCTTTTTTCCCCTTCTACCAATGTGCATGACCATGACCATGTACGTCCCTACACTAAATTCCATCTGCCGCTTCTTTGCCCATTCTCCCAATGTGTCTCGGTCCTTCTGTAGACTCTGATTCCTCAACACTACCTGTCTCTCCATCTATCTTCATATTGTCCACAGACTTGGTCACAAAGTAATCAATTCCATCATCCAAATCGTTGACAAATATATATAGAAACATAGAAACAAAGAAAATAGGTGCAGGAGTAGGCCATTCGGCCCTTCGAGCCTGCACCGCCACTCAGTATGATCATGGCTGATCATCCAACTCAGATCAACATAAAGAGGCTGTTGCTACGCAGATCCCAAAGGAACACCACTGGTCAGCAGCATCCATCCAGAAAGATCCCCTTTATTTCCACTCTTTACCTCCTGTCAGTCAGCCAATCTTCTGTCCATTTTAGCACTTTTCCTGTAATGCCATGGGCTCTTATCTTATTACGTAGCTTCATGCAGCATCTTGTCAAAGGCCTTCTGAAAATCCAAGTAAACAGATACCTAAATAGGCCAGGTAAAGAAGGCTACAGTTCTAATGTGGACACTCATCACCTCCCAGCTTCTCAATTCAACCCCTACCCACCTACCCATCTTCCCACTCACATGGTCTCCCCCGCTACTTGCCAGCTTGTACTCCTTCCCCTCCCCTACCTTCTTATTCTGGCTTCTTCCCCCTTCCTTTCCAGTCTTTCTGAAGGGTCATAGTCATATAAATTCACTTCTCATTCTTCTGTAATCCCAGAAAGACAGAACCTACCTGCCCAACCTCTCTTGATATGACAACTTTCTCATCCCAGGAATTAGCATGACAGTCCTTTGGACAGTCTCCAAAGCAAGAATAAGCCTTTTTTTTTCCAGGTAAGGCGATCAATACTTTCCTCCAATCACCCTTTCATCAAGCAGGTAAAAATGCATGTCACAGGAATATCCGATTCACAATCATCACTGTCTTACATGACATGAAGTCTGCTGTTTGGAGCAGCACAGCAGCTCATAGCAAAAACATAAAAATTACTATGAGTAATAAAGTAAATTGTGCAAACGATAATAGACAGTGGTTAATGAAGTGTTTAGAAATCTGATGGCAGAAGGAAAGAAGCTTCCTGTAATGTTGAGTGTGTGTCTTCAGGATTCTGTATCTGCTCATTGCTGGTAGCATTGAGAAGAGGGCATGTGCTGGATGGGTGGGGGGAATCCTTACTAATGGATGCCACCTTCTTGAGGTATCTCCTTTGGAAGCTGCCTTCGATGGTGGGGAGGGTTCTGCCTGTAATTGAGGGTTGAGTCTAGGCTTTGAAGCCCCTCAGCCTTTCTTCGCCATTCAGTCAGGTCGGAGCTGATCAGACTGTTGGTTTGATGGCCATTTCCTCCCTGATTCCCCTTCCCCTTGAATTCCCCTCTGGATTAAAAATCTATCTGAGCCTTGATTACACCTTATAACTCAGTATTCACAGCATTTGCAGCATAAAACATTCACACCTGCCGTGAGAAGAAATTTCTTTTTGCTTTGGTCTTGGAACAAGTGCTTCATTTCCCAATTATTTATTTAACGATAGAGCATGGAATAGGCCCTCCAGCCCTTTGAGCTGCACTGTCCAAAACCTCCGACAATTCTGATTTAGCTCTAACCTAATCACAGAACAATTTACAATGACTAATTAACCTACGAACTGGTAGGTCTTTGGACTGTGGGAGGAAACCGGAGCGCCCGGAGAAGCTCTAAGCATTCCATTGGAAGGCCGTGCAGGCTCCTTAAAGATGATGTCAGAATTGAACTCTGAACTTCAGCATTCTGCGCTGTAATAGCATCTGACCACCAGGCTACCACGGCATCCCTTTCTGTGGCAGTTTCCCAAACTCCTTCATCTGGTGCACTTGCATTTGTGTGGATGAGCATCAGGAAGGAAAACAGGCTACTGGGAACAAAAGTCACAGGAAAAGACCTTGACAGTGCAGCATTGTAAGCCAGCTGACAGCTTATTGGCAGCCAGGTTTACATCTCCCCTGAGTTTTCCATTGATCAGTCAGCAGAGACACAAGACAAGCTGCCGGTTAGTTATGATCCATATTATACATCTCAAGTCGTCAAAACCTACCCCACCGCTGTGCTGTTGTGGCTTCTGTTCCAAATGAGGGAGGCTTTACTAATCAAAGAATTAATACAGGAGAGCATGCACAAGCCGGGAATCATTAAACAGACTTTAAGAATCTCAATTGAGGATTCCACAGCCTGGATTAGTTAGTGCACACGTTACAACAAGCCTGTCTGTGTCAGCAAAACGGTGATGGCTTGCTGTGGATGTCATAACTTGGCAGAGGACAAAAGCATTTCATTTGGTAATGCACCACAGTTGAAAATTGTGGGACGGGACAAAAGAGACACATTGTCAAACATTGATCAATGAATTTTTTCTCTCTCTACTCATTCAATTAAACAGATGCAGCTGCCAATAACAATATCAAAGTCTAAATTTAAAATTGCAGTGCTGATTTTATAAGGCTACATCAGACTGATTTAACATTGCAGAGACCTACAATACTTTATTAATCTTCATGAACGTTCGGAGCACTACTGAATTGGGTAGAGCATTTTTATTAATTTGACTTGACTCCCACCAGAATTGACTGAATGTAACTTTCTTCTCAAGGTTAAAAGAATTTTATATCCAGTGTCTTCAATTTGTTTGTCCTATACTAAGGTTACATCATGAGAGTGGTAACTGGCATTTTGAAGTCTTAAAGAGTCTAACCAGTTTCAACTTTAAGACCCAAAAACTTGGACTTATAATCAGTGGAAGTAGAGGTGTTTCACTCACTTAAATAAAACGACCACTGTCTTGTAAACACTGTCAGATTCACACCACAAACTGCTGGAGGAACACAGCAGATCAGGCAGCGTCTAAGGAGAGGAATTAAGAGCTGGGGTTTCAAGCTGAGACCCTTCAACTGGGCTGGAAAGGAAGAAGAAAGAAGCCAGAATAACAAGGTGGGGGAGAAGGGGAGCAAAATATTTACATTTATAGTACTGTGCAGAAGTCTTAGACTCATATTTATAGCTTGGGCACCTAGGGCTTTTGCACAGTACTGTATTTGTCAACGTGAAGCAGAAAGCGAGTTTGTTAATCTGCTGGGATCAAGGGATGATGGGAATGGTGAGGGTGGGTGCTGCAGAAGAGATGAGGGGCAGGTGGCAGAGAAGGAGTGCCAGGGAAGAGGGAACAGGGGATGGGGTGAAGGTGGCAGGGGGTGCAGACACACCCAGCCATGAGACACCAGGCAAGGTCATTTGATTCCAAAACAATTAGTTTATTGATTATTACAGAATGTCTCTCTGGTGCTTTCGGCTCACTCTCCTCTCCCTTTCTCTTTTCCCAACCGTGATTCTTCTCTCCTGCGCCCTTCCCACTCTCAGTCCGCAATAGAGACCCATATGGTAAGACTCTTGGCAGTGTGGAGGATCAGAGGGATCTTGAGGTGTGAGTCCATAGGACACTCAAAGCTAGGTTAATTCTGTGGTTAAGAAAGGATACGGTGCATTGGCCTTCATCAATCGTGGGATTGAGTCTAGGAGCCGAGAGGTAATGTTGCAGCTATATAGGACCCTGGTCAGACCCCATTTGGAATACTGCGCTCAGTTCTGGTTGCCTCACTATAGGAAGGATGTGGAAACCATAGAAAACGTGCAAAAGAGATTTACAAGGATGTTGCCTAGATTGGGGAGCATGCCTTATGAGAATAGGTTGAGTGAACTCGGCCTTTTCTCCTTGGAGCGGCGGAGGATGAGAGGTGACCTGACAGGGATATACAACTTGATGAGAGGCATTGATCGTGTGGGTAGTCAGAGGCCTTTTTCCTAGGGCTGAAATGGCTAGCATGAGAGGGCACAGTTTTATGGTGCTTGGAAGTAGGTACAGAGGAGATGTCAGGGTCAATTTTTTTACGCAGAGAGTGATGACTGCGTGGAATGGGCTGCGAGCGATGGTGGTGGAGGCGGATACGATAGGGCCTTTTAAGAGACTCCTGAATAGATACATGGAGCTCATAAAAATAGAGGGTTGCGGGTAACCCTAGGTAATTTCTCAGGTAAGCACAGGTTCAGCACAGCTTTGTGGGCTGAAGGGCCTGTATTGTGCTGTAGGTTTTCTATGTTTCTATATCAGAATCAGGTTTATCATCACTCACGTATGTCATGATTTTTTTTTGTGGCAGCAGTCAGCACAATACCAAAAATCATTGTACATTATTATACATTTCTTTTTAATAAGATCATTCAGGATTAAAGATTGTTTGATTTAATTTCCAGTACAGAGGTAGGTGTAAAGCAGAATGAAATAATCGTTATTCTGGATATGATGAACATAAGAAAAAGTACACAATAATTACAAAAAGCCACAATAAATATAAATACATTAGATAGTGTGCGTGTGTGTGTATATATATACATAGATTGAGCGTCCATAAGGTGACACTAGGCACAGGAAGGACTGGACATAAGGTGACTGACAGGAACAAACTCATTCATAAGGCCAGTGATGTTGTGGGGATGGAACTGGACTCTGACGGTGGTGTCTGAAAAGAGGATGATGTCCAAGTTGCATGCCATCTTGGACAATGTCTCCCATCCACTACATAATGTACTGGGTGGGCACAGGAGTATATTCAGCCGGAGACTCATTCCACCGAGATGCAACACAGAGCGTCATAGGAAGTCATTCCTGTCTGTGGCCATCAAACTTTACAACTCCTCCCTTGGAGGGTCAGAAAACACTGAGCCGATAGGCTGGTCCTGGACTTATTTCCTGGCGTAATTTACATATTACTATTTAATTATTTATGGTGCAACTGTAACGAAAACCAATTTCCCCTGGGATCAATAAAGTATGAGTATGACTATGATAAAGTAGTGGTGGTTGGGGTATGGAGGGGTGTGTTAGTGGGTGGATGTTTCGATCAGCCTCGCTACTTGGGGAAAGTAACTGCTTTTAAGTCTGGTGGTCCTGGCATGGATGCTACATAGCTCACGACTTTCAATATTCTGAAATCTCTATCCTATTATTAATCTTGACCATGCATCGCCACCTGGCTTCACCTACCAACTTGTCCTCCTTCCCTGCTCTCAATGGTCTGGAACTGGTGAACATCACAGAATCATTTTGTTTTATAATCCTGCTCGAGCTCTTAGGTCTTCTTCTGTCGGTCTCTTAAATTTAAACAATCTCCCTCAAAAGATAACTGACAGATCAGATATTTTGAACTACGCTTCCAAACTGTGGAATTCAATACCTAAAACTATAAGGGATGCAGACTCAGTTGGTACTTTTAAACACCAGTTTAAAACCTATTTATTTAACCGTGCTTTGAACTAACATTGTTTTGTCTTTCATTTTCATGTTTGCACTTTATCCCATTGTAAAGCATTTTGAACTACATCATTTGTATGTAAAGTGCTCTATAAATCAAGTCAATAAGTTTATTGTCATTTAATCATATGCATCTATACTGACAAAGGAGACAATGTTTCTCTAGACCAGGGTGTAAAGCACAGTAATACACATATAACACGCTCTAATTTAGAAAGTAAGAATTATATTTACAAAAGAATTATGCATAAATAATCAAAGTAAAGTGAATAAATTAGATATTGTAGGTACAGAACAAATGAACTGGTGAAATTATTATCATTACATATATTAATTGTGCAGCATTGTTTGGGCGATTGCTTTACAGCACAGTCTGTAAACCATTTGTATGTTCTCTCCAGGTGCCCTGGTTTCCTCCTACTTTCCAGTTAGGGTTAGGGTTAGTACATTGTGGGTACGTTACGTTGGGGCTGGAAACATGGTGACACTTGCAGGCACAAATCCTTGCTGATTTGATTTGACGCAATCGACATATTTCACTATATGTTTTGATATACAAGTGACAAATACGAGGGGTGATTGATCAGTTCATGGCCTAAGGTAGAAGGAGTCAATTTTAGAAAACCTAGCACATTTATTTTTCCTACACTTAGTCCAGCGGTCGTGGAGCATATGGATCCCTTCTTTGTAGAAGTCGACGTCTTGGACCTCCAGAAGGTGGTCCACAGCACAGATGATTGATAAGTTCGTGGCCTAAGGTAGAAGGAGATGAGTTATTAACTTCAAACTTTCCGCATTTTCACTCAAAGAGTTGAGCTGCACGTGCATGTAACAAGAGCTGTATGACTCATCGCCTTCTACCCAAGGCCACAAACTTATCAATCACCCCTGCTGTGGACCACCTGACGGTCCAAGACGCTCTCGTTACATGCACGTGCAGTTCAACTCTTTGAGTGATTATGCAGAAAGTTTGAAGTTAATAACTCATCTCCTTCTACCTTAGGCCACGAACTTATCAATCACCCCTGCTGTGGACCACTTCTACAAAGAAGGGATCCGTATGCTCCACGACCACTGGACTAAGTGTGTACATGTAGGAGGGGACTATGTTGAAAAATAAACATGCTAGGTTTTCTAAAATTGACTTCTTCTACCTTAGGCTACAAACTTATCAATCACCCCCTTGTAAAGTTCATCTTTAATCTTACTCTTTAATCTTTCCTGATGTAAATTCACTGTTGTATGTTACCTTCTCACTCAGTCAAGTCTTGGAAACATTGAGAATTTCAGCCACGTTCAAGTTTATTGTCACTCAACCTTATGCCTGTATACCGCCAAACCGAACAACGTTCCTCCAGATCAAGGTTCACAATACAGTACATATAACTCACACACAACACAAAAAGTAATATTACCATTAGTAACTTAACAAACAATAAGGTGCATATACAACACAGTTAAAAACAGTGCAAACGAATGTCCAATTAATCTGATTCTTTGTAACGTTAGAACATTCAACGTTGTCAAGTTATCCTCAATCCAAAGTTTTACATAATCTGTTTAATCATAATTTTATCGATTTAATCTTTGTGTAACTTTACAAAAGATGACAACACATTTTCTATTGTCCTGCCTATTGACAGGGGTTCTGCCCTCATCAATCCAGACAATTTGCACTGTGCACCATTAGCATTCCGACAACGGCTAATCTTTCAAAACAGGCAGACAAGCACCACCTTGACTTACATTGGCACACTTCGCAAAATGTAATAGGAAGATCCAATTGAGTTATTGTGCAAATAAGTAGGTAGACTCAATTAGCACAATCTCTGAATTGGTTCTTACTATTACATTTATTTAAGGAGACGATTGTATGTACTTATTTTGTATTCCAGAAGTTCTATAATCAGTGGATGGCATAGAATTGAATTTGATTTCTGTTTACTTGCTGTGACTGAAAACTATCACAGCAAATTAATGGTATCAAGTAGTAATTAGTTTGAACATCTCCATCAAATCTGCTTCTGAACTTTCTCTGTTCCAAGACAAACAACCCCGGCTATTTATTCTTTTCACATTACAACATTTATGCATTCCTAAATAATCTCTGCAATTTTTCTAGGGTCTTGACATATTCCTCAGAGTATATTGTCTAAAAATGGCCTCAATACTCTTATGAGGCATGTGAAATTGAAGGCTCAATTTATTGTCACATTTGTGTAAAATCAGATCCTTTGGCCATTACATTTAATATTTAAAATTACTTTCAAAACCTTGGGAAAATTATAATAACCAGCTTTCGCTGCGGATCATGGACTCTTAGGAATAATAGAACTAGAGGTTATAGGTTAAGGGTGAAAGGTGAAATAGTTAAGGGCAACCTGAGGAGGATCTTCTTCACTCAGAAGGTGGTGAGAGTGTGGAATGGACTGTTAGTGGCAATGGTGGATGAGGATGGCAACATTTAAGAGACATTTAGGTGAGTACGTGGATGGGAGGCGTATAAAGGTCTATGGTCCAGGTGTGAGTCGATGGGACAAGGCAGAATAATATTTCAGTAAGGACTAGAAGGGCTGAAGGGCCTACTTCAGTGCTGTAGTACTCTATGACTCTCTGTATAACTGTATCATGACAGTGGTGGGAATCATTACCAACAATGAAGAGTGCGAGGCCCGGTGCCAGGCAACTAACCTCTTCCTCAAGTACATACATACCACGAAATACAACCCTGGGATTCATTTTCTTTCAGGCAATCACAGTAAATACAAAAACACAATAGAACAATGAAAGGCCGTACCCAGCAGAATGGATAAACAGCCAATTTACAAAAAGAAGCAAACCCATACAAAAAGAAAGAGAAGAAATAATAATAATAATAATAATAAATATGTGATGAATATCAAGAACATGAGATGAAGAGTCCTTGAAAATACGTCAATGTCAACAAGACAAAGGAGATGGCTATCTACTACAGGAGAACTCAAACCATTCCCACCCCTCTTTACATCAGCGACACAACAGTTTCAAACTCCTGGGAGTGCACATCTCAAACATCTTCTCACCATCCCAGAACACATCCTACACAATCAAGAAAGTGTATAAAAATGATTAGGGACATTGATCGTGTGGATAGCAAGAGGCTTTTTCCCAGGGCTGAAATGGCCTACACGAGGGGGCATAGTTTTAAGGTGATTGGAAATAGGTACCGAGGGGTTGTCAGGGGTAAGTTTTTCATACAGGGAGTGGTGGGTGCGTGGAGTGCACTGCCGGTGGCAGTAGTGAAAGCAGATAGAATAGGATCTTTTAAGAGCCTCTTAGATAGGTACATGGAGCTTAGAAACACAGAGGGCTATGCAGTAGGGAAATTCTAGGTCGTTTCTAGAGTAGATTACATGGTCAGCACTAAATTGTGGGTTGAAGGGCCTATAATGTGTTGTAAATTCCTACGTTTATGTTCTGACCAATGCCTCTCCTTAATGAGGAGTATAAATAGAGCTGGACTTTGCACATCCATACTTACATCATTCTACAGATGCACAGTAGAGAGCATCTTAACAAGACACATTACCTCATGGCATGGAAACTGTACTGTGGCAGGCAGGAAGGCTCGACAACTGGTAGTCAAAACTGCCCAATGCTTCACTGGCACCAGCCTACCTGCCATCAAGGACATAGATACAGAAAGGTTCTGGAAAAGGGCCAGTAACATCATGAAGGATCCCACCCACCCTGCTCATGGACTGTTTGTCCCACTCCCATCAGGGGAAAGGCTATGTATTAGCCACACCAGGACCGCCAGACTCAAAAACTGTTACTTTCCCAAGCAGTGAGGCTGATCAACACCACCACACCCTCAACCACCACCACTTTATCATTTCCTATAACGACTCGTGTGACTAGCTCACTTTATGGACATACAATCAATCTATGTATATAAGGTGTCTGATTCATTGATATTTGTGGTGTTTGTTATTATTGTGTTCTTTATCTTTTGTATATCTGGAGTAACAATTATTTTGTACTCCTTTACACTGGTGCACAGGAAATTACCTGAAACAATCTTGAATCTTGAATCAAATCTGGTCCACTAATTACTGTTGGGGGTTCAAACCAACTCTAGTTCAGTGGGGCTTTATCAACTTTCCAGAATATTTTGAATTTTACTGTGAAACTCAGTAGAGAGATTCCAAAAAATTTTAGAGAACGCAGTGTGGGAAACGAAACAGCGCGAGTTCCTTTCATGCGATGACCGTTGATACAAATAGCCAGCAGCGTGCTGGAAAGACTATGATATGACCCGTGACCTTTTTACACCATCATAGGGTACAAAATGAAAAAAAAACATTCTCTTCCCATCCAAATGCACTAATGAGAAAAAGATTATTCCCCAATTTTAAGTAATTATTAAAACATTTGATACGATTGCTATGTCCTCGTTTATAGTTCATTAGAAGGGCATAGACTGGAGTTTTTTTTGCATTAATTAAGATTATAATCTTAAGTTATATTTTTCTTCCATGTGTGTTTTATAGAATCTCTGAGGACTGCATGAACATTATTGAGGTGACCGATGTGTTGTAGCCCTACTCAGATATGGATTGCTTGGCAACCATTCAAGAATATCATCCTGTTAGTCAGTTTTTTGCTCAGTATTTTGGCATTCAATCCCCTCTATGTGGTTTCCTAACAGATTGTTTTACGAAAGAGAATCAGCCTGGAGGGAATATTAATTTCCCTTTTCCCACTACAAGACAAATGTGACTTATTAAAATTGTTCATCAGACAATAAAAGTATATATTTTGGAATATTAACCAAATAACAAATTAATTAGTTGGTAAGTGTTGTGCATCCTGTGTCTAGTACACAGATATTTCTTTGCATTAGCCATAAAAGGTCTGAAAATTTGATTTATTTTTTTCCACAATGATGCAGGCAAAAAAACATTTTGAAACACGAGCTGTTCTCATTCAACACATCGCTCCAACTGCCATCCCTGCCAGGAATTACAACAAAATTTCTCCTCTGATGACCATGGGAACTTAAACAGCAACTATAACCCACAGCATGGATTAAAAAAAAAGACAGAAAGAACTCGTATATTAAAAAAAGGTTTCTGCAGTTATTTTGAAGAAAGGCAATTTCAAGCCTCACAGACCTTTTCTGTGTGGGCTTTTCAAATGTGACATGGTTCATATTTCCCTATTTGGTTTGAGAAAAAAAAATACACACCAAATTTGTGAAGGGAACACGGACCTGCACTCAGAGGATTCAAAGATGAATGCGATTTGGAAAGCAAAGTGGCTTTCACAAAAGCATACCAGTCATGAATTGTATCTTTGCCCCCTTAAAAACCATCCACAATATAACAACACTAAGGCTGAAGAGTCAAGTATTGTCATATTCCTAATTCCTGTGGATACATGCCGAAATGCACATTTAAGACCATATGATATGGGAGCAGAATTAGGCCATTTGGCCCATCAAGTCAGTTCCAATGTTCCGTCATGGTTGATTTATGATAACCCTTTCTCGTGAATCTCCTCTGGACCTTCTCCAATGCCAGCCCATCTTTTCTTAGATAAGGAGCCCAAAACTGCTCCTAATTTTCCAAGTGCAGCCTAACCAATGCCTTATACAGCCTCAGCATTACATCCTTGCTGTTGTATTCTAGACCCTCAAAATGAATGCTAACATTGCATTTGCCTTCCTTACCACTGACTCAACCTGCAAGTTAACTTTTACAGAATCCTGCGCGAGAACTCCCAAGTCACATGGCACCTCTTGATTTTTGAATTTTCTCCCCGTATAGAAATGGTACATGCCTTTATTCCTTCTGCCAACGTGCATGGCCATACACTATATTCCATTTGCCAATTCTTTGCCCAGCCTCCTACTTTGTTCAAGTCCTTCTGCAGACACCCTGTTTCAACAACTCTACCTGTCCTTCCAACTATCTTCATATCGTACACAAACTTGGCCTCAAAACTATTAATTCTGTCTTCTGGATCATTGACATTTAAAGTAAAATAAATTGAGACAGACCCCTGTGGAACATCAATCGTCACCAGTATCCAAACAGAAAAGGTTCCCCTTATTTCCACCCTTTTGCCTCCGGCCAGTCAACCAATCTTCTATCGATGCTACTACCTTCCCTATAATATCATGGGCTCTTATCTTGTAAAGCAAACTTATGTGCAGCATCTGTCAAAGGTTTTCTGAAAATCAAAATAAACGACATCCACTGACTTTCCTTCATCTATCCTACCTGTTATTTTCTCAAAGAATTCCAGCAAATCTGTCAAGCCAGATTTCCCCTTTATAAAACAATTCAGACTTTGGTCTATATTATCATGCGCTTCTAAGTACCCTGAAATATCATCCTTAATAATAAACTCCAACACCTTCCCAACCATTGAAGTCAGGCAAACTGGCCTATCATTTCTTTTCTTCTGCCTCCCTCCCTTCTTAAAGAGTGGAGTGACATTTTCAATTCTCCGGACCTCCAGAACAATGCCAGAATCTAATGATTCTTGAAAGCTCATTACTAAATCCTCCCCAATCTCTTCAACCATCTCATTCAGAATCCTATGCTGTAGTCCATCTGGTCCAGGTGACTTATCTACCTTCAGATTTTTCAGCTTCACAAGCACCTTCTCCTTAATAACAGCAATGACACTTACTTCTGGCCCCTGACACTCTGGCATTCTGCCACAGTAAAGACTGACAAAAAAAAACTTATTTATTTTGTCTGCCATTTCTTTGACCTCCATTGCTACCTCTTTAGTATCAATTCCCAGTAGTCCGATCTCCACTCTCATCTCTCTATTACTTTTTACAGTATATCTGAAAGACATTTGGTACCCTCTTATATATTATTGGCTAGCATACCTTCATAGTTAATGTTTTCTCTCTTTATGTTTTTTGTTTAGTTGCCTTCTGTTGGTTTTTTAAAGCTTCCTAATCCTCTAACTTCCCTGTAATATTTATCATATTATATGACCACCCTTTTGCTTTTATTCTGTCTTTGACTTTCCTTGTCAGCCACAGTTGCCTCATGCTTCCTTTAGAATAGTTCTTCATCTTTGGGATATATCTTTCCTGTGCTTTCCAAATTTCCCCCAGAGACACCAGCCTTTGCTGTTCTGTTGTCATCCCTGCTCGTATCCCCTTCCAATCAACCTTGGCCAGCTCCTCTGTCATGCCTCTGCAATTGCTTTTATTCTGCTATAATACTGATAATCAGACTTTAGCTTCTCCTTTTTAAACTGCAGGGTGAATTCAATCATGTGATCATTGTCTCCTAGGGGTTCCTTTACCTTAAGCTCACTAATCAAATATGGGTCATTACACAATACCCAATGCAGAATTACTATTCCCAAAGTGGGCTCAACCTCAAGCTACTCCAAAAAGCCATTTTGTAGGCATTCTACAAATATACTCTCTTGGGATCTGCACCAATCTAATTTTCCCAAGTTACCTGCATTTTGAAATCCCTCATGATTATCTGAGCATTACCCTATACTTTTTGTACAGGTTATGCCTTCCCCAACAGAGTATCCAAAGCAGTATACTTATTTTTGAGGGGAAGGGCCACAGGGGTACTTTGCACTGGCTGCCTATTCCTGACAGTCATGCAGGTATTTACGTCCTGCAACTTAGGGGTGAATACCTCCCTGTAGCTCCTACATATCACCTCCTAATTCTCCTGTAAGAGCCAAAAGTCAGCGAGCTGTAACTCTAGTTATTTAACATGGTCTCTAAGGAGCTGCAGCTTGGTAGACTTCATGCAGATGTAGTTATCAGGGATAACAGAGGTCTCGCAGAGTTCCTACATCTTACAAAAAGTACATACCACTACAACTGGACCCATTCTCAGCACACTAGCTATGTAATAACAGAAAAAAAACTAGAAACTTACTTAGAACCTCTACCCATGTTTGCCCAAAGCCTGCTGAGCCAACGCCTGACCACTCGAACACTGGCCCACCCACACAATGGCTGTTCTGTTACACCTCGCTCCGCTTTATTGGCCTTGCACTGACTGCAGCCTGGCAAAAAGAGCCAAAAGCACCAGAGCTTCTTTTAAGCTTCATCATATAACATAACGGAAGCTCCATTCACATTTTCAGATACCATTTATACAAACTTCAAAGTTCAAAATTAATTTATTTTTGGAGTATATAAAAGTCACCACACACAACCCTGAGATTCAATTTCTTGTGGATATTCACAGTAAATACAAGAAACACAAGAGAATCAATGAAAGGCCACACCTAAGAGACAGACAGACAGACAACTAATGTGCAAAAGTCAAAAAACTGTTCAAATACAAAATGAGAAAATAAAAAATAAATAGATAAATAAATATATAAATTTGTGATAACTATTGAGAACATGAAATGAAGAGTCCTTGAAAGGGAATCCATAGCTTGTGGGAACAGTTCAGTGATGGAAATAACAAAGTTGAGGAAGATATCCCCTTTGATTCGTAGCCTGATGGTTGATGGTTACAAACTGTTCCTGAATCTGGTCGACAGATGCACAGTGGAGAGTATCCAAATTTATTGCAACACAGCATGGTACGCAAACACCAGTACTCAAGATCAGAAAAGTATACAGAAAATGGCGGATATATCCTAGTCCATCAACAACAAAGCCCTTAGACCATAAAACCTTAGGAGCAGAATTAGGCCATTCAGCCCATCAAGTCTACTCCACCATTTCATCAAGGCTCATCCTGGATCCCACTCAACCCCGTACACCTGCTTTCTCCCCATATTCTTTGCTGCCCTGACCGATCAGGAATCTATCAACCTTCACTTTAAATATACCCACAGACTTGGCCTCCACCTCAGTCTGCCGCACAACATTCCACAGATTCGCTACTCTCTGGTTAAAAAAAAATCCTCCTTACCTCTCCTCTAAAAGGTCGCCTCTCAATTTTGAGGCTGTACCCTCTAGTTCTGGGTATCCCCACCACAGGAAACATCCTCTCCACATCCACCCTATATAGTTCTTTGAACATTCAGTAGGTTTCAATGAGATCTCCCCGCAGTCTTCTATGTTAATCATAGTCATAGTCATACTTTATTAATCCCAAGGGAAACTGGCTTTCGTTACAGTTGCACCATAAATAATTAAATAGTAATAAAACCATAAATAATTAAATAATAATATGTAAATTATACCAGGAAATAAATCCAGGACCAGCCTATTGGCTCAGGGTGTCTGACCCTCCAAGGGAGGAGTTGTAAAGTTTGATGGCCACAGGCAGGAATGACTTCCTATGACGCTCTGTGCTGCATCTTGGTGGAATGAGTCTCTGGCTGAATGTACTCCTGTGCCCACCCAGTACATTATGTAGTGGATGGGAGACAATATCCAAGATGGCATGCAACTTGGACAGCATCCTCTTTTCAGACACCACCGTCAGAGAGTCCAGTTCCATCCCCACAACATCACTGGGCTTATGAATGAGTTTGTTGATTCTGTTGGTGTCTGCTACCCTCAGTCTGATTCCCCAGCACACAACAGCAAATATGATTGCACTGGCCACCACGGACTCGTAGAACATTCCCAGCATCCAGTGAGTACAGGTCAAAAACTGCCAAACTCTCCTCATATATTAACACTTTCATTCCTGGAATCATCCTCATGAACCTGCTCTGGAATCTCGCCAATGACAACACATCCTTTCTGAGATATGGGGCCCAAAACTGTCACAATACACCAAGTGCAGCCTGACTTGTGTCTTATAAAGGCTTAACATTATCTCCTTGCTTTTATATTCTATTCCCCTTGAAATAAATGCATTTACCTTCTTTACCACAGACTCAACCTGTAAATTAACCTTCTGGGAGTCTTGCATGAGGACTCCTAAATTCCTTTGCACCTCTGATTTTTGAATTTTCTCTCCATTTAGATAAAAGTTTGCACTATTATTTTTTTTAAAAAGGCATTATCATACATTTCCTAACACTGCATTCCATCTGCCACTTTTTGCCCATTCTTCAAACTCGTCTAAGTCCTGCTGCAATCGCATTGCTTCCTCAGTACTACCACCTATCTTTGTATCATTGTCAGACTTTGCCACAAAGTCATCAAATCCATTCTCTAAATCATTGACGAACAATGTGAAAAGTAGTGGTCCCAATACTGACCCCTGAGGAAAACCACCAGTCACTGGCAGCCAATCAGAAAAGGCCCCCTTTATTCCCAGTCGCTGCCTCCTGCTGGTCAGCCATTCCTCTATCCATGCCAGTATCTTTCATGTAATGACATAGGGTTTTATCTTGTTAAGCAGCCTCATGTGTGGCACCTTATCAAATAGCTTCTGAAAATCCAAGTGACAACCACTGTCTCTCCTTTGTCCACCCTGCTTGTTACTTCCTGGAAGAACTCTAATAGATTTGTCAGGCAAAATTCCCCTTCACAGAAACCACACTGACTATGACTTATTTTATCATTAGTCTTCATGCACCCCGAAACCTCACCCTTAATAATGGACTCCAACACTTTCCTAAACACCGAGGTTACACTATCCGGCCTATAATTTCCTTTATTTTGCCTTCCTCCCTTCTTAAAGAGTGGAGTGACATTTGCAATTTTCGAGTCCTCATGCCAGAATCAAGTGGTTCTTGAAAGATCATGACCAATGCATCTGTTATCCCTTCAGCAACCTCTCTCAGGACTCTGGGATGTAGTCCATCTGGTCCAGGTGATTTATCCATCTTAAGACCTTTCAGTTTGCCTTGCACTTTTTTCTTTGTAATAGCAATGGCACTCACTCCTGCTCCCTGACACTCACAGACTGCTGGCACACTGCTAGCATATTCCACAGTGAAGAATGATGCAAAGTACCCATTAAGTTCCTCTGCCATTTCTTTGTCCCCCATTACTAACTCAGCCATATCATTTTCCAGTGGTCAAATATCAACTCTCACTTCCCCTTTACTCTTTATATAACAGAAACTTTTGGTATCATATTTGCCATCATATTTCATCTTGTCCCTTCTTATAGCTTTTTTAGTTGCATTTTGTTGGATTTTAAAAGCTTACCAATCATCCAACTTCCCACTCACTTTTGCTACCTTATATGCTCTTTCCTTGGTTTTTATGCTATCCTTAACTTCCCTTGTCAACCACGCTTGCCCAACCCTGCCATTTGAGAACAACTTCTTCCGTGGGGCATATCTATCCTGCACCTTGTGAACTATTCCTAAAAACTTCAGTCATCTCTGTTCTGCCGTCATCCCTGTCAGTACCACACTCCAGTCCACCTGGGCAAGCTCCTCTCTCTTTTTCTTTTTAAATCTTTTTATTGAGTAAGTATACAAAAAAGGTAAGCCATATAAACATTAATACAATGTTAAAGTATAATAAAATTCCAAAAGATAACAATACCAAAAAGAAAATACTACAAACAATGTAATTTAAGCATAAGAAAGCAAGATAACATAATAGTATACTAGATTTTATATATATCAATGGAAAAAAAAAGAAAAAAAAACCCCAAAAAAAAAAACCCACCGTGCAACTAACTAAAAGCAAAGCAAAGCAATGGGCTAACTTGAAACCAAACAGAGTTAAACTTAAAATCACGTCCTCAATCCCGACCTCCATTAAAACAGTGAAAAAAAAACAAGAAGGGTAAATATTACATTAAATGAAAATATCGAATAAAAGGTCCCCAAATCTGTTCAAATTTAAATGAAGAATCATAAAGATTACTTCTAATTTTCTCCAGATTCAAACATAAAATCGTCTGAGAAAACCAAAAAAAGGTAGTTGGAGCATTAAGCTCTTTCCAATGTTGTAAAATACATCTTTTCGCCATTAAAGTAAGAAATGCAATCATTCTACGGGCTGAAGGGGAAAGATTACTAGAAATTTTAGGTAGTCCAAAGATAGCAGTAATAGGGTGAGGAGAGATATCTATATTTAATACCTTAGAAATAATATTGAAAATATCTCTCCAAAAAGTTTCCAAAGTAGGGCAAGACCAAAACATATGAGTTAAAGAGGCTATCTGCCCCGAACATCTATCACAGAAAGGATTAATATGCGAGTAAAAACGCGCTAACTTATCTTTGGACATATGTGCTCTATGAACCACTTTAAATTGAATTAGGGAATGTTTAGCACAAATAGAGGAAGTATTAACTAATTGTAAAATCTGCCCCCAATCATCCACAGAAATGGTAAGCCCCAATTCCTGTTCCCAATCTACCCTAATCTTATCAAATGGAGCTTTCCTAAGTTTCATAATAATATTATAAATCATAGCCGATGCACCTTTCTGACATGGATTAAGGTTAATTATCGAATCTAAAATATATATAGGAGGAAGCATTGGAAAGGAAGAAAGTATAGTACTTAGGAAATTTCTAACTTGTAAATATCTAAAAAAATGTATTCTTGATAAGTTATATTTATTAGATAATTGTTCAAAAGACATAAGGGAACCATCTAAAAATAAATCCAAAAACCGTAAAATACCCTTAGTCTTCCAAGTTTGAAAAGCGCGATCCGTAAAAGAGGGAGGAAAAAATATGTTACCTAAAATAGGAATCGCTAACCCGAATTGATTAAGATCAAAAAATTTTCTGAATTGAAACCAAATGCGCAAAGCATATTTAACTATCGGGTTAGAGACCTGCTTAAGGCGTTTCGAATCAAAAGGAAGAGAGGAACCTAAAATAGAACCAAGTGTATAACCCTGAACAGATTGTAATTCCAATGCTACCCATTTAGGAATAGATAGTATGTCCCGGTCAAGTAACCAAAATTTCATATGTCGAATATTAATAGCCCAATAATAAAATCTAAAGTTAGGTAATGCTAAACCTCCATCTCTCTTAGCTTTCTGTAAATGTATTTTACCCAGTCTCGGATTCTTATTCTGCCAAATAAATGAAGAAATTTTAGAGTCAACTTTATCAAAAAAAGATTTAGGAACGAAAATTGGTAATGCCTGAAACACATATAAAAATTTTGGCAAAAAAAACATCTTAACTGCATTAATACGACCAATCAAAGTTAAATATAAGGGAAACCATTTAGATGAAAGTTGAGTAATATGGTCTATTAATGGTAAAAAGTTAGTCTTAAATAAATCTTTATGTTTACAAGTAATTTTAATCCCAAGATATGAAAAGTAATTATTAATCAATTTAAATGGAAATTTATAATATAAGGGAAGATGTTTATTAATCGGAAAAAGTTCACTCTTACTAAGATTTAATTTATAATCTGAGAAAAGACCAAATTGTGCTAATAACTCTAAAACAGCAGGAATGGATCTCTCAGGATTAGAAATATATAAAAGTAAATCATCAGCATAGAGTGATAATTTATGGGACTTTAATCCCCGAGTTATCCCAGTAATATTTGAAGATTCTCGAATAGCAATTGCAAGAGGTTCTAATGCAATATCAAATAATAGGGGACTAAGAGGACAGCCTTGTCGAGTACCACGAAAGAGAGGAAAAAAAGGTGAGTTTAAGGAGTTAGTACGAACCGAGGCTACAGGGGAGTGATATAACAGTTTAATCCAGGATATAAATTTCAAGCTAAAATTAAACATTTCAAGCACCTTAAATAAATAAGGCCATTCTACTCTATCAAAAGCTTTCTCGGCATCTAAAGAAATAACACACTCAGGAACATTTTGTGAGGGAGTATAAACGATATTTAACAATGTACGAATATTATAAAAAGAGTAACGACCTTTAATAAAACCCGTTTGGTCTTCTGAAATAATAGAAGGAAGTACTTTTTCTAGTCTATTTGCTAATAACTTAGAAAAAACTTTAGAATCAACATTTAATAAAGATATTGGTCTATAAGATGCACATTGAGCAGGGTCTTTATCCTTCTTTAGTATTAAAGAAATTGATGCTCTATTAAAAGATTCCGGAAGTTTACCAAGTTTCAAAGAAGCCTCAAAAACCTTATAGAGCCAAGGAATCAATAAAGAAGCAAAACATTTATAAAATTCAACGGTAAACCCATCAGGGCCAGGAGCTTTCCCCAGATTCATAGAAAAAATAACATTCTTAATCTCATCCATTGTAATGGAAGTATCTAATAAAGAAGACATATCCTGTGAAATCTGAGGGAAGTCTAACTTATCTAAAAAATCATTCATATATTTAGAATCTCGAGGAGACTCTGATTGATATAAAGAAGAATAAAAATCACAAAAGGTTTGATTAATCCCCACATGATCCAATATCAATCGATCATTTTGGTTATAAATCTGATTGATTTGAGATTTAACATAATTAGATTTCAATTGATTAGCCAGCAGCTTGCCAATTTTATCACTGTGAACATAAAAATCACTTCTTGTTTTCTTTAATTGGTTTACAATCGAGGACGAGAGTAGTAAACTGTGTTCCATTTGAAGTTCAGTTCTTTGTTTGTATAGCTCCTCAGAAGGAGCCATAACATATTTCTTATCAATTTCTTTAATCTTGTCCACAATTGCCATCTCCTCCTGCTTCTGTTTCTTCCTCAAAGCAACGGAATACGAAATAATCTGACCCCGAATATAGGCTTTAAAAGTGTCCCAAAGAGTGTTAACCGAAATATCTTCTGTATGGTTAATTGTAAAAAAAAGCTCAATCTGTTCATTCATAAAATTAACAAAGTCCGAGTCCTGAAGCAACAGCGAATTAAAACGCCATTGTCTATTGCTTGGTATATTGGCCATAATTTTAATAGAAAGCTTAAGTGGAGCATGATCCGAAATGGTTATAGAATCATAATCACATTTAATCACTGAAGGAATGAGACGAGAATCAATGAAAAAATAATCAATTCTTGAATAGGAATGATGAACATGTGAAAAAAAGGAAAAATCTTTTTCCTGAGGATGCAGAAAACGCCAAATGTCCGTCGACCCAGAATCAGAAAGGAAAAAATTAATCAAATTTGCAGATTTATTAGGTAAAGTCCGTAAAGGAGCCGAACGGTCCAAAGCTGGAGATAAACAGGTATTAAGATCTCCGCCCCAAATCAATGAAAACTCGTTCAAATTCGGAAACTGATCAAACAATGATTTATAAAATTCCGGACAATCCATATTAGGAGCATAAACATTAACCAAAACTACTTTTTTATTAAATAGTAAACCACTAACCAATAAAAATCTACCATTCGGATCAGAGATAATATCCTGTTGTATAAAAGTAACTGAGGAGTCTATAAAAATAGAGACGCCTCGAATCTTAGCATTGGAGTTCGAATGAAATTGTTGTCCCTTCCAGAATTTGAAAAAACGTAGTCTGTCCCCCCTCCGTACATGGGTCTCTTGTAAAAATAAAATTTGTGCTTTAAGTCTCCGGAACACTTTAAAAACTTTTTTTCTTTTAATAGGATGATTAAGACCATTAGTATTCCAGGAGACAAAATTAATAATAGACTCCATAAATCCTAAAGTCAACCCACAATAGGGAGGATTGACAATAGGCGCGACCCACAAACCCGGAGAGGGAACAGAACATACAAAAGATACCGGGGAAAAGGACGCAACCAGTACTTCAATAATGTATATAGCCCAAAGAAAAACAAACTAAAACGTGAAGCCCCTCCCGCCACCCCCCAGCCCAAGACCCCAAGGCAAAATCTAAAGCAGACCCGCCAGAAAGAAGCAAGCGCTAAAACTACCCCCATGACTTCCGGTATACGCTCCCTAAAAAAAAGGTATAAATATGAAAAGGATCAGCTAATTGTAAAACAGTAAAAAAATAAGTAAAAAAAAGTTAGCTCAATTAGAATACACACAGAACAGAACAAAAGCCGGAAAGTATATATTAAAAAAAAACCACAATAAACCTCAAACTCATGAATAGACACAGCAACAAAAAAAATAGGATTATTAACATAAAATGATTATAAAAAGCAAAACAGAATAAAATTTAAAAAAAAACTACAAAATTTAAGGCCGCACAGGAAATACGTAAGATGACAAAAGGGAAGTAACCACCCAGAATCCCCTGGGAAAAGAAAGAAATGACGCAGTTAAAAAGAAAGTTTAGCAGCCATATTAAGAAATCGAAAGTAAACTTTTCTGCCCAAATAGGGCACAGAAAAGTTAAAACCAACCAATTCACAGCCTCCGATCAACGGAGAAAATTAAAAAAAGGCAATTAAGATGTTGAAGATGAAAGTTGATCCAGATAACTCTGGGCATCCGATAGAGAATCAAAAAAACGAAGGGCTCCATCTGACATGCGAATCCTTAGACGTGCAGGGTACAGCAGCGCTGGTCTTAAATCCATCTTATAGAATTCCGACATCACGGATCTGTAACGGACCCGTTGGTCCCAGATTGGTTTACTGAAATCTTCCACGAATCGGAACTTAAGATCCGAAAAATCAATGAAACCTTTAGATCGAGCGAATCGAAACAGTCTCTCCTTGTCTTGAAAGTAATGAAAACGTAAGATAACATGCCTAGGTCTATCTGACCTAGACGAGTATGATGGGATTCTGTGAACACGATCCAGTAGCGGTGGTTGGTCAGGAAATACAGTAGGGAATGCATCTTTTAAAAGTTGGGAGAAATATTTCATAGGGTTATTAGCTTCCACGGCTTCCCTGACGCCAATCATTCGTAAATTCTGCCGTCGCATTCTAGATTCCAAGTCAGAGTTTTTAAAAGTCAAAAAGTCAAGTTTCTTCTTCATTACATTAATTGTTTCTTCGACTTTCCCCATCTTAAGCTCACTTTGTTGCGCGGATTTTTGAAGATCAGATATAGCCGACTGATGTTCCGCAATACATGTTTGCATCTTATCAATTAAATCGGCAATTTTCTGGAACTTAGTTGAGATTTCCGTATGAATCAGGTCTTTAACAAAGCCCATAATTTCTGTACGAATCATCTCCCTAACAGAGGTTGAAATTTCCCTCTGAATTAACTCCGATATCGCTTTCAAAGTCACCGGTGATTCAGTCGGAGGGAGATCCGTAGCTTTCGGTTTAACCGGAGGTTTACCATCCTTGCCGTCTTTCCCGTTCTTAGACATAGCCGATCTCAGTATCATCCAATTGTCAGAGAATTCAGTTTAATTCAAAGTATTGTAAAAATTGATGCCTTAATAGTTAATTAAAGTATAGCTGACCATAGAGAGAAAAAACTCAGAGGTAATGGAGCGAGTCAAGAACGCGACTTCACTCCATGAGCGCTACCGGAAGTCTCCGCAAGCTCCTCTCTCACGCCTCTGTAATTCCCTTTATTCCATGATACATGTGACTTATGCTTCTCCCTCTCAAATTGCAGTACAAATTCAATCATATGATGATCACTGCCTCCTAAAGGTTCCTTTATGTTAAGCTCCCTAATAAGATCTGGGTCATTACACAAAACCCAATCTAAGATAGTCTTTCCCCAAGTAGGGTCAAGCACAAGCTGCTCTAAAAAGCCATCCTGTAGGCACACAACAAATTCCCTCTCTTCCCAACGCTGAGCATACTGTATCTACTGTATAAGGAGCACTGTCACAAGAAAGCAGCATCCATTATCAAAGACACTCATCATCCAGGCCATGCCCCCTTCTTACTGCTGTTACAGGAGCCTCGGCAGCCACAGCACCATGTTCAAGAACAGTTATTACTCCCCAACCATCAGGCTCTTGAACCAACTTGGACACCTTCCCTCACATCAATGTTGAACTGATTCCACAACCTACAAACTCCCTTTCCTGATAATAAACTCACGCTCTCAGCGTTATTTATTGATTGATTTTTTTTGCACAGCTTGTCTTCTTTTACACAGAGGCTGCTGATCCGTCTTGGTGTTTAGTTTTTAGTTGATTTTATCGTATTTCTTTATTTTTCTGTAAATGCCTGCAAGAAAATGAATCTCAGGCTAGAATATTGTGGCATATACGTACCTTGATAATAAACGTACTTCTGATTTTTTGGGCTGGAACGCACCACAATAAAGCACAAACTTTCAGAAGGAGAGAATAAAAGTGTAAAGCTTGCCTCTTTGTAAAGCCGCTTTCCTGCTGATCTAGAGGAATCATATAATGGAAGACCATGAACTCTTAGTGGTGTGCAGTTTGGTATTTGGTCCATAGTCAGGTCCAGTGCCAAAAAGCTTCATCCTAAACAGCTGTATGGGCTCGATCCAACTATAGACACACTGGATTTAATATTAAATCCTGAAGAAAGGTCTCGGCGTGAAATACCAACTTCCTATTTTCATATTTATTTTATTTTATTGAGACACAGTGCTGAATAGGCCCTTCTGGCCCTGTGTACCAAGCATTTTAGCAATCGCCCCCAATTAACCCGAGCCTAATCACCGGACCATTTACAATGGCCAATTAACCTACCAGTGGACCGTGGGAGGAAACTGAAGCACCCGGAGAAAACCCACACGGTCACAGGGAGAACATGCAAGCTCCTTACAGGGAGTAGTGGGAATTGAACACGGCCCTCCTGTACTGTAAAGTTTGTGCTAACCACGATGCTACAATGCCGCCCATTGATGCTGCCTGACTTGATGAGTTCCTCCAGCATTTGTGTTTGTTCCTCTGGATTTGCAGCTTCTGCAGATTCTCGTATGTTTTGAGTTTAATCTTAACTGCAACAACTGAGAAATACAGTGTAGTCCTTCCTACTGCATAGGCCTTTTCCGTTCTCACTGAAGTCTTTATCACTATTAATTGGACGCACTGTGAAAAGTCTTCAATTTCAGCTGAAGAATTTCACCTTCATTCCACATTCACTCCACCATGACAGGCAGAATTCCCATGTCATCTACCCAGAATTCCCTCCACATTATGTTCAGTACGTAACACACAACAAAGCTCGACAGCACCCCACAGGGGTCAAAATATGCATGAATAGACAACATCTGTGGAAAATGTTGCCATAGGCAACATTGAGGCCAAGTCATTGGGCATATTTAAGGCAGAAGTTGATAGATTCTTGATTGGTCAGGGCATGAAGGGATAAAGGGTAAGACAAGAGATTGGGGCTGAGAGGGAAATGGATAGACCATGATGAAATGGTGGATCAGATTCAATGGGACAAATTGTCTACTTCTGCTCCTATATCTTATGGCCTTATCAAATCAAATCAAGCTTTTAATTGGCATTCAAACTATACATAGATACAGCTGAATGAGATAGCATTCCTCTGGGGCCAGGGTGAAAAGCATTCAAAATAGCAAGTAACTTAATTCAAAATAGTGAGCAAAGAAGCACATTCACTCAAAAGAAATGCTCAGCTCGAGTGAAGAAATACCCCCTCAGGCTCTTATTAAATAGTTCACCTTTCACTCTTAACCTATGACCTCTAGTTTGAATCTCAGCTAACCTCAGTGGAAAATGCTTGCAAACATTAACCCTACCTACAGCATAGCCTTCATAATTTTGTACACCTCCATCAAATTTCCCCAGTTTCTCCAAGACTCCAGGGAAAAGCTGAAGGCAGCATGAAGGACAGATCACCTGGATGTCCAGCACTTGATCATTAACCCAGAACCTGTGGATGTTATACGAGACCTTTCACAGTGAACCGTGAGGCACCACTAGTAAAATACCTGAAACACCCTGGTTTCCTTGGCTGCATAAGTGTAGGGAAGACACTTCCATGTCCCGCCAAACTTGTGAGATTGAGAAACTCGTCCCACCCCAAACCCCGGTTTGTGTGGATGCTACCCTGTTACAGCTTAATGGCAAGAAATAACAGACAGCACATTGCATATGATTAAAGGAATTATATTTATGAATCTTAACTTAACTAAAGGGTTAGTAAAGAATAGCAAAAAGAAAAGGGTCTATTCTAATTAAACGTGCACAGGTTGGAGCTGATCTTGAACTTCTCTGTCACTCACGCGCTGGGTCCTCGGTCAACGTGAAGGCACACACCACCTTCCAAACGTCACTCGCAATCCATCTCGAACAAACGGGTCTCCCACTGGATCGTACGCTACGACCAGTTCTCCCCAACGTCTTCTCTCTTCATCTCCCGCTGAACAAAAGCCCAAAACCAACTTTATTGTCCCTCATCAAGAAAACCTCCTGCTAATTGGATGGCACACATTCCACATCATCCCGTATCTTCAACAATAACCCAGACAGGCTGAAAGCAGAACAGACTGCTCAATCAATGAAATATCTACGGCATAACAGTAACGATGTGAACCAGGGCATTACATACCATTGCTATCGGTTCTTATATGAATGAATCATTAGGTTCACGCGTGAATGGATCCACAACTTGGCATGTAAAAACACATTCACTGAGAAAATAAAAGATGCAAGAACATTTTATTTTTGTATTTACATTTATCTTTGTCACTGGCTGTGAAAATCCACATTGGTTTTACTGGGAATCGTCAAACAAAATCACCAATAACACTCAATCTCAAATTCAAGTTCCGATTTAGTGTCATTTAACCCTGCATTGGGGTTAGGTTAAGGTTAGGGTTACCCTAAGCTGAATGCTTATATACTGCCAAATGAGACAATGTTCCTCCAGATCAAGGTGCATAACACAATACACAACACATAAAGTAATATTACCTCAAATAAGTTAACAAATAATAAGGTGCATTTATGACACAAGTTTAAAAAGTAAACAGTATTGTGCTACTGATGCTTCAAGCTTGATGAGACCTGGGTGGTGGCAAGAAGTTCAATAGAATAATGGCCTGAGGTAAGAAGCTGTCTCCCAGCCTAACAGTCCTTGTCCTTTTACTATGGTACCTTCTGCCTGAGGGGGATCAAGGAGATTGTTGGACTGACGGAAGGGATCATTGACAATGCTAAGGACCCTGCGTACACAGTGCTCCTGATAATTATCTCGATTGGGTGGGAGCGAATAAAATGCCTAATTTATGTCTGTTCATTACACACACAGTAAGTAATCTGCTTAATTTACCAAATAACCATCTTGTGTTCCTACGACATGCACAATAAAGCAGAGATTGAGCAGGAAGTTAATCTGGAAGATCAGATATGGGAACATGTAGTGGGCATTACGGATCATTAGCAAGCAACTTCTATGACACACAAACTTCCTCACCAACTTCCTGTTTGTCCAACAGTCGGAAATAAAACATCCTAAAGGGTAGTTGGGCAGCGTGAGATTTGCTAGCCTGGGAACCACTCTTCTGAATCTGGTTGTGTTCACATCTCATGTAAATGTTTTAAACAGATGATAAAACACAGCTTTTCTCTAAATCCCACAGGCTGTCGCTGAATACATTTGGAATTCAGATTATTCACTTTGACCCAGCTTACTTCTATACACATAAAATATATACACTGGAAATCATACATGCTAACATCTTACAAAGAATTTCAGCACCTGGGTGTAATCAATAACAAAACAAACTTTCTATAACACACACACAAAATGCCGAAGGAACTCAGCAGACCAGGCAGCATCTATGGGAAAAATTACAGTCGATGTTACGGGCTGAGACCCCTCGGCAGAACTCAGTTCTTCCAGCATTTTGTGTGTGTTGTTTGGACTTCCAGCAACTGCAGAATCTCTTGTGTTTTTGAACATGCTTTCTCTTGTTTGGGGATATGAATTGACAATAAACTGGACTGGTCAAAGAACACTGAGGCTATCTACAAGAAGGGTCAGAGCCGTCTCTATTTCCTGAGGAGACTGAGGTCCTTTAACATCTGCCGGATGATGCTGAGGATGTTCTACGAGTCTGTGGTGGCCAGTGCGATCATGTTTGCTGTTGTGTGCTGGGGCAGCAGGCTGAGGGTAGCAGACACCAACAGAATCAACAAACTCATTCGTAAGGCCAGTGATGTTGTGGGAATGGAACTGGACTCTCTCACGGTGGTGTCTGAAAAGAGGATGCTGTCTAAGTTGCATGCCATCTTGGACAATGTCTCCCAACCACTACATAATGTACTGGGTGGGCACAGGAGTACATTCAGCCAGAGACTCATTCCTCCGAGATGCAACACAGAACGTCATAGGAAGTCATTCCTGCCTGTGGCCATCAAACTTTACAGCTCCTCCCTTGGAAGGTCAGACACCCTGAGCCAATAGGCTGGTCCTGGACTTATTTCATAATTTACTGGCATAATTTACATATTACTATTTAATTATTTATGGTGCAACTGTAACGGAAACCAATTTCCCCCGGGATCAATAAAGTATGACTATGACTATGACTTGTTTGTGGCACTTTCTATATCTGCAGGGAAGTTGATATACTTCACCATTATTAATCTGTGGATGGATATGGAGACAAAGATGAGGAAGGTGACAACGTGAGAAAATGGGAGGCAGGATGCTGTTGTGTCCCATTAGCAGGTTGTGCTGACAATGGGGAGGTTTATAACATGAAGAAGGTCACTAGATATTTGTATAATGTGGGGAAGGTAACCGGGTATTTCGATAACATGGGGATGGTAAAATAGAGGGTTCCTGGGAATGTTTAGAATGTGGGGAGGGTCACCGGGTATTTTTATCACATGGGGAGGACCAGTGGGTATCTTTATAACGTGAAGAGGGTTCCTGGGAATGTTTATAATGTGGGTCGGTAACCAGGTAATTTTATAACATGGGGAGGGTCACTGGGTATTTTTATCACATGGGGAGAGTTATCGGGAATTTTTATAACATGGAGATTGTTTCCAGGTATTTATAATCAAGAAGGGAGGGTTACTGGATATTTTTATACACTGGGGACAGTAGCACAGCAGTGTTACCGGATAGTTTTATAATATGGGGAGGGTTACTGAGAATTTTTATAACATGGGGACTGTTTCCAGGTACTTATAATCAAGTGGGGAGGGTTACTGGATATTTTTATACACTGGGGAGAGTAACACAGTGGTGTTACCGGGTAGTTTTATAATATGGGGAGGGTTACCAGGTATTTTTATAACACGAGGAGGGTTACCAGGTACTTTTATAACGTGGTGGGGGTGGTGTTACTGGTTAAACAGAGCAGCCTTACGACTCAGCTTTGGACAGGTTAGCATGTTAGTGAGCCACCAGCTTCTGACACACCTGTTTCACGACAGCCAGAAGGAGCTCCGAAACAGATTTTAAGGATTCTATCTCTTGCCAAAGGAGAGAGAAAAAAGAATGTTACACCACATATCAACATTAGAAGATACACTAAAATTACTCTTGGATTAAATTAATCTTGGATTGGAGTAACCCTGAATTACTCTGAACTATTCCCATAACGTATGGACACACTTTCAAGGACTCTTAATCTCATGTCTTCAATACTTATTGCTTATTTATTTATTATTATTGCTTTCTCTCTCTTTTTGTATTTGTACAGTTTATTGTCTTTTGCACATTGTTTGTTTGTTTGTCCTGTTGTGCTGGTATTTTATTAATTCTATTGTGTTTCTTGTATTTACTGTGAATGCCCACAATAAAATGAAGCTCGGGGTTGATATGGTGACATATATGTACTTTGAACTTTGAACATGGACTGTGTACGTCTTAGAGGTCGAGAGGGGGCACCATTGCATAAGCCTATTCTACTTCAGTTGACCCCTTGGATCAAAGGTGAGTTTATTCCACAAAATGCTGGAGGAACTCAGCAGGTCAGGCACAATCCATGGAGAGGAATAAACAGTCGACATCTTGGGCAGAAGCTCTTCATTCGGACTAATGAAAGGTCTCAGCCTTAAACAACAACTGTTTATTCCCCTCCATAGACGCTGCTTTACTCTTGAGTTCCTCCAGCACTTCATTTGTATGCGTTGTTTTGGATTTCCAGTATCCAGAGAGTCTCTTTTGTTTAGGAGTTACTTTCTCTCTGGATTGTAGCTTCTGGGGATGCTGTTGAGACCATTGTAGGAAACCACAGACTGTCTCACTGGTGAGTGTGAAAATGGATGATGGAGAGGCAGATGATGATGGTCTTCCTATTTCTATGTACTCCAGAGACATAGCGTTGAAGTTACCTCATTCATTCATTCTGGATCGTGTCCTATGATGTGGGGGATGATGGTCTTTCCATGACCATGATTGTTCTTGGCAATTTTTTCAACAGAAGTGGTTTGTCATAGTCTTCTTCTGGGCGGTGTCTTTACAAGATAGATGACCCCAGCCATTATCAGTACCCTTCAGAGATTGTCTACCTGGTGTCAGTGGTCGCATAACCAGGACTTGTGATATGCACTGCCTGCTCATACGACCGTCAATCACCTGTTCCCATAGCTTCACATGACCCTGATCAGTGCGGAGGGGGGGCAAAGCAGGTGCTTCACATATTGCCCTAGAGTGACTTGCAGGCTGGCAGAGGGAAGGAGTGCATTAGACCTCGTTTGGTCGAGACGTATCTCCACTCTGCCACCGTTTGAAGTTGCTACTATGCAAAACTCCCCGACCTGACATTAAGCAGCTAAGGAACAATGGCTTCCAAGTGTCAATGGGCATATGTCGCTTCAACATGAAGGATTTGGTCAGAACTATAAATCTTAATGTGGGAGAGTCTAGGATCCGAGAGTACAGCCTCAGAAAAATAGGACTCAACAGAAATGCGGAGGAATTTCTATAGCCAGAGGGTGGCGAGTCTGTGGAATTCATTGCCATACAGGTTTGTGGAGGTCAAGTCATTGGTGATATTTAAATCAAATTGAAATGAGCGCCAATTTTGAAAATTGTAAGACCTTACATCAGGAAGACAGAGGACCTATGTAAACAGCAGGAGGAGTACACTAAAACCTTCCTGCCCCATCCCTGTCAAGCTCATCTCTAGAGTGATTTCAGAGCCATTAGAACTAGGGTGGAAACAATTCAAGATTCAAGACCTTCAAGAAAGAAAATTGTTTCATGTCATTTGCTGTACATCTTAACATAGGAGAGTGAAATAATTGTTACTCTGGATGCAATACAGCACAAAAAACCATAGAGAACATAATTAGTAACAAAAACAACAATAAGAAAATAATAAAAACACATTAAATATAAATACATAAGGTAGTCTAAACATATAGATTGATTGTGTGTCCCTAAAGTGATGCTAGGCTGTTCATAAGCTGACTGATGGGAAATAATAAAGTCATGGTGGAGTTAGTGGGTGGAGGTGTTGATCAGCCTTACTGCTTGGGGAAAGTAACTGTTTTTGAGTCTGGTGGTCCTGGTGTGGATGCTACGTAGCCTCCTCCCTGACAGCCGTGGGACAAGCAGTCCATGAGTAGGGTGGGTGAGATCCTTCATGATTTAATGGCCCTGAGGAATTGTTGATTGGTCTTCTGAATGTGATGGATAGAATAAGTCAGACAGAGACACAGCTAAAACAATAAGGCGTCTAATATTTATACATTGGATTGTCCCCAGCACTCTACTGATACAGACAATGATTTTATAAAGGTTTAAAATTCCCAATTCCAGTTTCCAAAATAAACACTATCCCAAGCTCTGCATAAGAGGGAATTACCAGATAAGAGAAATTAAATGATGAGACATAGGAGCAGAATTTGGCTACTTGGTTCATCGAATCTGCTTTGCTATTCCATCATGGCAGAATCATTTTCCTTCTCACCCCCATTCTCCTGCTTTTTTCCCTGTAACCACTGATAGACTGACTAATCAAGAAATGAACAACCTTTGCTTTAAATCAAAATTCAAAGCAAAATTATTATTGGAGTACTGTATATACAGTGCTTTTAAAAAGCATTCATCCCCCTTGGAAGTTTTTATGTTTTATTGTTTCACGTCATTAAATAACAGTAGATTTAATTTGGCTTTTTTTTTGACACTGATCAACAGAAAAAGTTTGCAGTGCCAAAGTGAAAACAGATCTCTACAACAAAGTGATCTAAATTAATTTTGAAAATAAACCACAAAATAATTGATGGCATAAGTATTCCCCTGCCCCTTTAATATGACACACCAAGTCATCTCCAGCGCAGCCAACTGTTTTCAGGGTCACATAACTAGTTAAGTGAAGATCACCTGTGTGCAGTCAAGCTGTTTCAATTGTTTGTAATAAAAATACACTTCTATCTAGAAGGTCCGACTACTGGTGAGTCAATACCCTGGCAAAAACTACATCAGGAAAACAATAGAACACTCCAAGCAACTTCGCAAAAAGGTTATTGAAAAGTTAAAGTCAGGAGATGGATGCAGGAATATTTCCAAGTCACTGAATATCTCTTAGAGTACAGTCAATTTAATCATCAAGAAATGGAAAGAATATAGCACAGTTGTAAATCTGCCTAAAGCAGGCCATCCACAAAAGCTGAGCGACCGTGCAAGAAGGGGACTAGTGAGGGAGACCAACAAGACCCCTATGACAGCTCTGGAGGAGTAACAAGCTTCAGTGGCTGAGATGGGAGAGACTGTGCATACAACAACTGTTGCCCAGGTGCTTCGCCAGTCACAGCTTTATGGAAGAGTGGCAAAGAGAAAGACACTGTTGAAAAGCACTCCCATTAAATCTTGGCTAGAGTTTGCTAGAAGGCATGCGAGAGACTAGGAGGTCAGCTGGAAGAACGTTGTATAGTCTGATGAAGCCAAAATTGAGCTTTTAGGCTATCAGACTAAACGCTATGTTTGGCATAACCGAACACTGTGCTTCGTCAAAAACACACCATCTCTGCTGTGAAGCATGGTGGTGGCTGCATCATGCTGTGGGGATGCTTCACTGCAGCAGGATCTGGAAGGCTTGTGAAGGTAGAGGGTAAAATGAATGCAGCAAAATACAGGGAATTCCTGGAGGAAAACCTGATGCAGTCTGCAAGAGAACTGTGACTTGGGAGAAGATCACATATACTACCCCGAGATTCATTTTCTTTCAGGTATTTACAGTAGAAAAGAGAAATAGAATTGAATCACTGAAAGACTACACACAAAGACTGACAAACAACCAATGTGCAAATGAAGACAAACTTTACAGATGCAAAAAGCAATTAATAATGAATGTATAAATAAATAAATACTGAGAACATGACTTGTAAAGCCCTTGGTCATCTGCTGCTCCTGTAGCCCATCCACCTCACGGTTTAATGTGCCGTGCATTCAGAGATGCTCTTCTGCATACCACTGTTGTAACGTGTGGTTACTCGAGTTACCATCACCTTCCTGTCACCGTGAACAAGTCTGGCTATTCTGCTGTGACCTCTCTCATTATCAAGACATTGTCACCCACAGAAAAGCCGCTTGCTGGATGCTTCGTTTTCTTGCACCATTCTCTGCAAACTCCAGACAATGTTGTGTGTGAAAACCCATAAAATCAGCAGTTTCTGAGATACTCAAGCTACCCTGTCCAGCACCAACAATCTTTCCATGGTCAAAACTCAGTTCGATCACATACCTTTATGTTTTGTCTGAACAACAGCTGAACCTCCAGACCATGTCTACATGCTCTTTGCACTGAGTTGCTGCCACATGATTGGCTGATTAGATATTTGCAGTAATGACAGGGTGTAGGGGTATAGCTAATAAAGTGACTATTGGGCATATATATCTGCTGTCAAATAGGGAACAAGTGAAAGAAACAAGTTAGGTATGATTGAAATGAAAATCAAATTTAATAATACATCTTTGTGAATGTATAATAAGTTTTTTTTTGCTTTAGCTTACATTACCTATCGAACATTCTGCTTTAAAGATCACATTAAATATTGAAACACCAGTGAGGCAGACCAAGCTAAATTTTCACCTTTGTACTTCAGAAACTAATTATATAAACCGTGTTACTTGATTGCAAATACAGTGATAAGACACATCTGCTGAGTTACGAGGGCAGGTTTACCATTAATACCTGCAGTGTTAAACGGTAGTTCACACTCGAGGAACAGCCCGAGGATTGGCTTTCCTGGCTATGAATATAACAACAGTGCAGAGACCATTGCAGCATAGTACAGGCCCTTCAACTCACAATTTAAACTACTGTAAGATCAATCTTAACCCTTTCCTCCCATGTAGCCTTCCATTTTTCTATCATTTATAGAGTCCCTAATGCAACTCCCATGTGGGATGGCACGGTAGTGTAGTGGTTAGCACAATGCTTTATAGTACAGGCAACCCGGGATCAATTCTCGCCGCTGCCTGTAAGAGTTTGCACCTTCTCCCCGTGACCATGAGTGTTTCTTCCGGCTGCTCCGGTTTCCTCCCGCGATGCACAGGTGAACCAGTTGGTAGGTTAATTGGTCATTGTAAATTGTCCTGTGATTAGGCCAGGGTTAAACTGGGCGATTGCAGGGCGGTGCATATTGAAGGGCCAATTCTGCGCTGTATTGCAAAAAATAAATAAAAATGAAGTCTCTCCATCACCACCCCTGGTATGAAGGGCTGGAAGACCTCATTCCCTGCTGTATCAAAAAAAATAAGTAAATATAGAAACATAGAAAACCTACAGCATAATACAGGCCCTTCAGCCCCCAGATTTGTGCCGAATATGTCCCTACCATAAACTCTCCCCAGTAGCCTTAGCAAACCTCCCCGCCAGGATATTGGTACCCCTGGGATTCAAGTGCAACCCATCCTTTTTATACAGGTCACACCTGCCCCAAAAAAGGTCCTAATGATCCAGAAATCTGTATCCCTGCCCCCTGCTCCAATCACTCAGCCACGCATTTATCCTCCACCTCATTCTATTCTGAGACTCACTGTCACGTGGCACAGACAGCAATCCTGAGATGACTACCTTTACGGTGCTGCTTCTCAAGTTCCTTCCTAACTCCCTGTAGTATGTTTTCAGGACCTCTATGTTGCTTCTTAGACTGATCTTGAATTTCCAGTTGCCTGTCACTTTAATTAATCATCGTAAAACTTCAATGAATTAGCCGATTTTGGTTCTTGTCTTTTTATACTGTTCCATGATGTACACTTGTGGAACTTCAGCAAAACAAACAAAGACAGCAAAGTTCAAAAAATCCAATGTCAAAGAACATTTAGTACGTATACCATATACAACCCTGAGATTCATCTTCTTGCAGGCAGCCACTAAAAAAAGAAACACAATAGAATTTGTGAAAAATCCCCACTCAACAAAGGCTGTCAAACCTTTAATGTATGGAAAAGAAAGAACAAATTGTGCAAACAATAAAAGGAAACAAACAAACGATCCACAGAAGCAGAACCACTGAGTTTCTGGAAGTGAGTTTATAGCCATAGTGCTGGTTCAGTGCTGCAGCCAGTCCAGGAGCCCGGCTAACATTTCCAAAGAAAATGCTTTCGCCTTTTGAGTACTGAGTGGTTTCGGAAATACTTTGACACTTATATAACAGTGTTTTTGTCCTTATTTAAGGTATTTTACACCTCCAATTTCTTCAAATTATCAGCAATCTCCAGCCTGTCAGTCATTTGAGCAATCATGGATTTTACAGGGACCACCAGGCAGCTTATTGACAAAGCAATCCTGAATGATGTAGCGTTTGCAGGAAAATGGGAAACACTTCCAACCTTCACTGCTAAGCTTGCAGTAGATTAATCCTTCTGAGAGAAAATAAACTTTGCAGTGATAATCATTGAGTATTTGTTGTTAAGCGTGTTAATGCCTATCTGCTCTTCTCGACAGGTGGATTGGCAAAGAGCTTGTGAGGTGACTGTCTTCATTTCGAACTGTAAAGAACCTAATATCCTTGTGAGAAGAAGAAGTGGCTTAGCATTTTCTTTACACAAATGAATTGGACAGATTATCTTTTTGCAATGAATTTAATTATTTAGCAACATATTCAGTAACCCGAATCGTCACCAACATGAAAGAAGCAAATAAAGAAAATATTTGCATTTATATAGAACCTTTCACAATTTCAAATTTGATTCCTGATGAAGGGTGTCAGCCAGAAAGGTTGACTGTTTATTCCCTTCCATAGATGCTGCCTGACCTGCTGAGTTCCTCCAGCATTTTGTGTGTATTACAAATTCATTTTTATTTTATTTTAGAGATGCAGCGTAGCATGTTAACGGGCCCTTCCAGTCCAACGAGCTGAGCTGCCCAATTTCACCCCTTTAACTACTAACTGATACATTCTTGGAATGTGAGGGGAAACCCCATGTAGTTACGAGGAGAAATCGCAGACTTCTACAGATAGCGGCGGAATTGTACCGTGTTGCTGGCACTACAATAGCGTTACGCGAATCACTATGCTGCCCTGCCACCTCTGATAACCTCATCATCATTATCAGTATGTGCTCTGTCATATGACATAGGCTCCATGACCATTTTCTACAGAAGAGGTTTGCTTTTGCCTTCTTCTGGGCAGGGTCTTTACAAGACTGGTGACCCCAGCCATTATCAATACCCTTCAGAGATTGTCTGCCTGGCGTCAGCGGTCGCATAACCAGGACTAGTGGTATGCACCAGCTACTCATACGACCATCCACCTCCTGCTTCCGTGGTTTCACGTGACCCTGATTGTGCGACGGGAAGCCGGGGGGGCTGGGGATGATAAGCAGGTGTTACACCTTGCTCAAGGGTGACTTCCAGGCTAGCAGAGGGAAAAAGTGCCTCACACCTCCTTTGGTACAGATGTATCTCCACCCTACCACCCAAGGGAAGGTTACCTCATTAAATATATTGTGGTATTCCAAAGGCATCGTTCACAGCTTGCCCCAGCATTCCAAGTGGCCAGTACTATTTATTGTTCTTGTTTTAAAATATGTTTGTGGGATTATGATGGGATGTTCCAGCTCATTATTGTTACACTTTAGCTCAGGTTACATGGTTATTCGCTTGTGAGTTTGTGGGTCACCCTGACTGTAACCGGGGTGTGTAATAATCACCTCCCCTGTCTGTATGTGACTGAGTGGGCTCTCTCCCCTGTCTGTATGTGACTGAGTGGGCTCTCTCCCCGGGACACAGTGCCTGGTCTGTTTTTGTGCTTGTCGCATTAAAGCGTCAGCTGAGCTAAAGAAACTTCTCTCGTCTGTCATCATAGATCGAATGCTCCCCACATTGGTGTCAGGAGCGGGATCATAAACTGACGTTGAAATAGAAGAGCTACAGCATCGGATGGAATGCCTTAAAATCTAGGGAATAAGTCGAGGGACCAAGCAGTATGCCTCCCCTGCACCCCTGGGCTGGGCTCCCGAAGATAGGATGCTGGACCGGAGGGAGAATCTGGAAACTGAGCATTGTGCATCCTAGGGAACCCTGATGGGGGTGAGCGTACACAAGCTCCTTAACCCGGGGTACACAGCGAAGCATACCACCCACCTCTCTTGCAGCCCATGCCGGGGAGCCCAAGGTGCCCCAGACATGGGAATTTGGGGAACGCGGCGGGCACCACTGACATCACCAGAGAAAGAGCAGCACCAAAGAGGCCCAGGAATTCACACCACTGGGTCGATTTAATTCAACTCAAGTTGAATGATACATGAACACTCATGAATACAGCTAAACGAAACAGTGTAACTCTGGGGTCAAGGTGCAAAGACGTTGAGGCCCAGTCCTTGCCCCGAAGCCCGACTCCCTCAAGGTGAACCTATAGCTTTGAGGCGTAGTCCTTCCATATACAAACACAGAGAGATTAATAGTAAAAACACAATCAGATAAATATATAGGTACATAGTCCTGACCCCTCAGTCTACAATTGTGCTATGCCATCCCCAACAGAGCGTGATAGTTTGGAACCTCTCCTCCAGCAGCTGAAAAGCAAACGACCCTGCAGCCTGAGGCCTGGGTTCATTGAGTGCTGCTAAAATAATCTGCAGTTGGCCACAGTAGAGCTCGTCTGCTGCCGAGCGAAACTCTGGGAGGGCAGCACTGGCTCCGTTCTGGACACTGAGCCACGCTGCCCCGGTGAAGTGCAACAGCTTGGTATCCTCACTCTGGACGACTGCAAACAGGCGACACCGTGGCTTCAGGCCTAGTCCTATGACCAAGGACTATGCCCCCTCCGTCTGTCCCTGCTTGTATCCAATAAGTCAGTGAGTGAAACTTACGGAGTACCAGATGAGTTAATGTCCAAAGGGGTCTTGCAATCACAAGAAAAGCGACTATGACGGCCACTCGCTGTTTGACTGTGAACCTCCATCGACTCAGGCAGCAGCACCTTGGACAGCTCCTTCGTTATCTCCGCAACTTGCTGACGGTGTAGACCTGCAGTCCTTTCAGTTCTTAATGCACAGTAGGATCTTGCAATCATTAGACATATGTTTAAGTGGAGGAGTATGCCCATCCTGAAGCTCCCCGATACAATGGTACCAGCCGCCTGGAGCCTTGAGCAAGTCAAATTTGGTGTTCATGAGTCAACCATCACCATCATCCATATAGATTTCCATCCCAGCTTGGTGTAGCCATCCCTGCCTAGGTTGACAATGATGGCAGTCCAGCTGGCTATGGTCACCAGCGACCATGAGAGGCAAGAGGTGGCTGCGCATCGCAGCGGGGAGAAACAAAGCGGAGCATGAGGTGTGGCAGGCCGACATCCGGGACTCCTGCATGATTGGCCTGGACTTAATGTCCCACTGGGGGCCCATGTGGATGTGTAGGGGCAAAACTCTACCTCGGCTCTGAAGCCATTCGGCCCTTTGAGCCAGCACCACCATTCACTGTGATCATGGCTGATCATCCACAATCAGTACCCTTTTCCTGCCTTCTCCCCATATCCCTTCACTTCACTATCTTTAAGAGCTCTATCTAACTATTTCTTGAAAGAATCCAGAGAATTGGCCTCCACTGCCTTGTGAGGCAGAGCATTCCACAGATCCACAACTCTGTGTGAAAAAGTTTTTCCTCAACTCCGTTCTAAATTGTCTACCCCTTATTCTTAAACTGTGGCCTTTGGTTCTGGACTCCCCCAACATCAGGAACATGTTTCCTGCCTGTAGCGTGTCCAATCTCTTAATAATCTTATATGTTTCAATCGGATCCCTTCTCATCCTTCTAAATTCCAGTGTATACAAGCCCAGTCGCTCCAATCTTTCAACATATGACAGTCCCGCCATCCCGGGAATTAACCTCGTGAACCTATGCTGCACTCCCTTAATAGCAAGAATGTCGTTCCTCAAATTTGGAGACCAAACCTGTACACAATACTCCAGGAGTGGTCTCACCAGGGCCCTGTACAACTGCAGAAGGACCTCTTTGCTCCTATACTCCCCTCCCCTTGTTATGAAGGCCAACATGCCATTAGCTTTTTTCACTGCCTGCTGTACCTGCATGCTTACTTTCAGTGACTGATGAACAAGGACACCTAAATCTTGTTGTACTTCCCCTTTTCCTAACTTGACACCATTCAGATAGTAATCTGCCTTCCTGTTCTTGCTACCAAAGTGGATAACCTCACATTTATCCACATTAAACTGCATCTGCCATGCATCTGCCCACTCACCCAACCTGTCCAAGTTACCCTGCATTCTCATAAAATCCTCCTCACATTTCACACTACCACCCAGCTTTGTGTCATCTGCAAATTTGTTAACGTTACTTTTAATCCCTTCATCCAAATCATTAATGTACACTGAAAATAGCCGCGGTCCCAGCACCGAGCCTTGCAGTACCCCACTAGTCACTGGCTGCCATTCTGAAAAGGACCCACTAACCCCACTCCCTGTTTCCTGTCTGCCAACCAATCCTCTATCCATGTCAGTACCCTACCCCCAATACCAATTGCTCTAATTTTGCACACTAACCTCCTATGTGGGACCCTATTAAAGGTTCTTTGAAAGTCCAGGTACACTACATCCACTGGCTTTCCCATGTTCACCCTCATAGTTACATTCTCAAAAAAACTCCAGAAGATTAGTCAAGCATGATTTCCCCTCCATAAGTCATTGCTGACTCGCACCTATCCTGCCACTGCTATCCAAATATGCTGCTGTTTCATCCTTCACAATTGATTCCAGCATCCTCCCCACCACTGATGTCAGACTAACTGGTCTGCAATTGCCTGTTTTCTCTCTTCCTCCTTTCTTAAAAAGTGGGACAACATTAGCTACCCTCCAATCCGTAGTGCCAGTGTTCACTGTGAAAGGCAATAACAGTATGCAGCAAATTCAAGAGTGTCAGGGAGCAGTAGTGAACATTGTTGCTATCGACTTGGAGAAGGTGCTAGGGGGCGCTGAAAGGGGCGGAGATAACTAAGTCATTACCATGAAAGTTACTGGCATGATTAGATAACTGGCTGACTGGCAGGAGACAAAGCGCTGGAACAAGGGAGGCCTTTTCTGGTTGGCTGCTAGCGTCTGGTGTTGTTTCACAGGGGCTGGTTTTGGAACAACTTCTTTTCAGATTATATGTGAATGATTTGGATGAAGAAATTGATGGTTTTAGGGCCAAATTTGTGGATGATACTAAGATAGGTGGAAAGGCAGGTAGTGTTGAGGAAGCAGGGAGTCTGCAGAAGGACTTAGACCACCAACTGGGGGAATGAGCAAAGAAGTGGCAGACGGAATATAATGTGCATGGTCATAGATGGAATAAATGTGTTTTCTAAAAGAGGAGAAATTTCAGAAATCAGTGGTGCAGCGGAACTTGGGTGTCTTTGTGCAGGATTAAATAAAGATTAACTTGCAGGTTGAGTCAGTGGTAAGGAAGGCAAATGCAATGTTAACCTTCAAGGACTGGAATACAACTAAGGATGTAATGCTAAGGCTGTATAAGGCATTGATCAGACCACACAGCTGAAATACTGGAGGAACTCAGCAGGTCAGGCAGGATCTATGGAAAGGAGTAAATAGTCAATGGTTCAGGCCAAGACCCTTCTTCAGAACCCAAGAGAAGAGAGCCTAGCCTGGATGGTGGGGGTCCTCAATGATGGAGCCTGGTTTCCGGTGACAGTGTTCCATGTATACGTGCTCACTAATGGGGAGGTCCTTGCTAATGATGGACTGGACCGTATCCACTACTATTTGTAGGATTTTACAAGGGTATTGGTGTTTCCATACCAGGCTGTTAAAAATAACATATTATTTTTGGCCAGAGTTCCAGTACTGATCTCTGTGGCATTTGTTAACTGATTGCCCTTGGAGATGTCCTATTTAATGCAACTCCCTGACAATTAGCCATCCCACTACCCATTTTAGTGCAAAAACTTCGTGCTCTTATCCTATGCAGTAAAATTATGTGACATCTTATCGATTACTTTCTGGAAATCCAAATATACTACACCTTCTTCAACCCTGTAACATCCTGTGAGAACCCCAGGAAATTCATGAAACATTCATTTCCATTTCATAAAACCACATTGTTTCTGCTTGATTGTCTTTTGATTTTCTTAATGACCTGCTATTGACCTCGTTAATAACGGATTTCTACGCTCTGTGCGGCCCCAAGCCACTGGAAGCTGAGCAACAAAAAAAATTATCACTGCAGGCAGGTCACAATTAAATGTTCTACAATAAAGGCTACGATCAGTGAGAGGAGCTCAGGGGAATTATGAAACTTTATAGTGGCCAATGACAATTCAGCCTGGGAGATAGTGTTTGCAGGACACACAAATGGCAGCAATACAATCATTTAACCATTTTTTCCAGACTTTACACGAGATTTTTAGTGATAACTGATTTTCTTTTCCCTGTGAGATATAAAGATTAGCTTTTCTTCATTGCAGGAAAGCAGCATCCATCATCAAGGAACACTACCATCCAAGTCACGCTCTCTTCTCGCGGCTGCCATCTGGAAGGAGGTACAGGAACCTCAGGACTCACACCAGCAGGTTCAGGAAGAGTCATTACCCCTCAGACATCAGGCTCTTCACTCGCTGAACTGTTTCCACAAATTATGGGCTCTCCTTCAAAGTCTCATGCTTTCAAAATTTACTGCTTATATATTTATTATTGTTTTTATTTCTTTTTGTATTTGTACAATTTACTATTGTTTCCACATTAGCTGATTGTCCATCCTGTTGGGTGTGGTTTTTTGTTGATTCCATTCTGTTTTCTGTATTTACAGTGATTGCCCGCAAGAAAATGAATCTCAGGGCTGTCTGTATATGGTGACATATATGCACTTTGATAATAAATTTACTTTGAACTTGTCATCAAAGCATACAGTGAAATGCATGGTTTGCATCAATAACTGACACAGACCTAGGATGTGCTGGGAGCAGCCCGCAAGAGTCATTACACATTCCACTGCTAATGTAGCATGGTCACACTTTAGTAACCCTAACCTGTACATCCTGGGAATATGAAAGGAAACCAGAGCATGCAGAAAAAACCCATGCAGTCATGGAGAGAATGTACAAACTCTTTACAGACAGCAGCAGAAATTGAGCCCTGATCGCTGGAATTATAAAGCATTATGCTAACTGCTACAATATCATAATATTTCCTCCAGTACAAATGCTCCAGTTTTCACCAGCTAAACATTCCAAACACACACAATGTATAGAGGTCAATCAGTGGAAAAACACCAGAAATATGCAGAGTTAAAAGAAGAAATTGATGGACTATGGAACATGAACAGGATATAATCACGTACAAGAAAAGTTTCCCAACACCTTCTTACTCTGACCTCTCATCTTTTTCCTCTAGTACCGATCAAGGGTCTCGGCCCAAAATATCCACCATTTACTCTTTTTTATGGATGCCGCCTGGCCTGCTAAGCTCCTCCAACATTTTGTGTGTGTTGTCTGATGAACAGGGTATACATTGCCCCAGTAGAAATATCTACAACTGGTATGATCCCAAAGTCACCTCATGGCATTAAACAATTAGACCTACACAGCAATATTTATGTAAATCTCCAGAAAGCCACAAAACTAAATACCACTAGAATAGTCAAAAAATTCCTAGGAATTGAGAAATGAGTGAGATTGGCTATGTCAGTACCTTGGATGTTACCAACTGGAGCTAAGAAAAAATAAAAATACAACAGTAAAAATAGAGAACATGAGAAGAAGAGTCCTTGAAATGGAGTCCATAAGTTGCGGGAACAGTTCAGTGATGGAGTAAGTGAAGCTGGGTGAAGTTATCCCCACTGTTTCAAGAGCCTGATGGTTGAGAGGTAATAATTGTTCCTGAACTTGGTGATGTGGGTCCAAGACTCCTGTACCTTCTCCCTAACGGCAACGAGAAGACAGCATGGCCTGGATGGTAGGAAGTCCTGATGATGGATACTGCTTTCCTTTGACAACGCTCCATATAGATGTGCTCAGTGGTGGGGAGAGTTTCACCCGTGAGGGACTGAGCCGTATCCACTACCTGTATGGGTAATAGCTAAATTATTAAGGAATGTTTATATTTACAGATTTTCCTGATAGTTAACTGATGGCCTTATGATTTCCAATTTTAAAGAAGGATGAAGGTTCATTTTATTTGTCAAATCTGCATTGAAAAATAATGAAATACATAATTTGCCCCAAGTCAAATCAGCGAGGATGGTGCTGCACAGCTGGTAAGTGTTGCCATGCTTCCAGCACCAACATAGCATGCCAACGAATTTCTAACCCTAAACTATACATCTTTGAAATGTGGGAGGAAACCAGGACACCAGGAAGGAAACCCACTCAGTCACAGAGATTACATACAAACTCCTTACAGATGGAGGTAGGAACTGAAATCTGATCAGTGATCATTGACACTGTAAAACAATTCAGAATTTGGGATGATTACTAAATTTTGATTGGAGCACTGCATAGATGCAACAGAAGCGTTCCTGCTCAGGTCCGGTGAAGAGCTTTAAAAACCCAGTCTCTATAAAAGAGGGTAGCAGAGCCTAGCAGAGCAGGCATCATTGGAGTGGTCATCCTCAGAGTAGTCTGAGTCATAGCAGTTACGCTTTGGCTCAACAAGACTTTGGTGTGAACAGGCAGAGACAAGGCAAGTAGGCAAGTTTGTTCCTTATTTCTTATTTCCTGAATTAATAAAGGGAGGTAAGAATTGATATTGGACGACTGGAAAATGATGCTGGTGAGATAGTAATTGGGACAAAGAAATGGCAAATGAACTTAATAAGTACTTTGCTTTAGTCTTTACTGTAGAATACACCAGCTGTATGTCCATGAGTGTCAGGGAGCAGGAGTGAGTGCCATTGCTATCACAGAGGAAAAAGTACGAGGCAAACTCAAAGATCTTAAGGTGGAGAAGTCACCTGGACCAGATGGAACATATCCCAGAGTCCTGATAGAGGTTGCTCAATAGATAATGGATGCATTGGTCATGATCTTTCAAAAATCATTTGATTCTGGCATGGTCCCAGAGTACTGGAAGATTGCAAATGTCAGTCCACTCTTTAAGAAGGGAGGAAGACAAAAGAGAGGAAATTATAGGCCAGTTAGCCTAACCTTAGTGGCTGGCAAAGTGTTGGAGTTCTATTATTAGGGATGAGGATTTGGGGTACATGGAGACTAATGATAAAATAAGTCAAAGTCAGCATAGTTTCTGTAAAGGGAAATCTTGCCTGACAAATCTGTTAGGGTTCTTTAAGGAAGTAAAAAGCAGGGTGGACAAAGGAGAGGCAGTGGATGACATTAACTTGGATTTCCAGAAAGAATTTGATAAGGTGCCACACATGAGGCTGCTTAATGAGATAAAGTCCTACAGCATTACATGAAAGATACTGGCATGGATAGAGGAATGGCTGACAGGCAGGAGGCAGTGAATGGGAATAAAAGGGGCCTATTCTGGTTGGCTGCCAGTGACTAGTGGTGTTCCTCAAGGGTCAGTATTGGGACCACTACTTTCCTCATTGTTTGTCAAAGATTTAGATAATGGAATTGATGGTTTAGTGGCAAAGTTTGCAGAAGATTCAAGATAGGTGGAGCAGTAGTTACTGCTGAGGAAGCAATGAGATTACAGCAGGACTTAACAAATTGGAAGAATGGGCAAAGTGGCAGATGGAATACAGAGTTGGGAAATGTATAATAATGTATTTTGGTAAAAGGAACAATAGTGCAGAGTATTATCTAAATGGGGAGAAAATTAAAATATCAAAAGTACAGAAGGACTTAGGTGTCCTTGTGCAAGACTCCCATAAGGGTGACTCTGGTAAAGAAGGCAAATGCAATATTCGCATTTATTTCAAGGAGAATAGAATATAAAAGCAAGGAGATAACGCTGAGCCTTTATGAGACACTAGTCAGGCCACACTTGGAGTATTGACAACAGTTTTGGGCCCCATATCTCAGAAAGGATGCGTTGTCACTGGAGTGAGACCAGAGGAGGTTCACTAGAATGATTCCAGGAATGAAGGGGTTAACATGAGGAGCATTTGGCAGTTTTGGGCTATCCCTCAAGGTCGAGGATGATGGTCTTCATTCCATTGATCTATTTATGGGCTCTCAAGTGGCTTATGAGTCCAATCTTGGCTTTGAACGTTCTTCCACATTCAGGACAAGTAGTTCCAGATGGCAGATCAGTCTTTGGTTGTTGCTGCCTCTCTTTCCATTTTGTTCTCTTTTCTTCTAATTCTGCACATCTGTTGGCCTCGAAAGTTGCTGTTCCTTCTCGGATGATGGCTTGCCAGAGTTTCCTGTCCTTGTCATTGGTTTCCCAATTGTTGATGTCGATGTTACATTTCTTCATGTTGGCTTTTAAGATGTCTTGAATCTCTTCTGTTGTCCGCCTCTTTTACGTTTGTCTTCTTTAAGCTGGGAATAGAAGATTTGTTTTGGCAGACATTCATCTTTCATCCGAACAACATGACCGCTCCATCTTAGTTGGTTCTTGATGACGTAGGTTTCAATGCTTGTTGTTTTTGCTTCATTTAGCACACTGACGTTGGTTCTTCCATCTTCCCAGCTGACATTTAAGATGTTTTGAGGACAGCGCTGATGGAATTTTTCAAGTGCCTTCAGATGCCATTGGTATGTTGTCTAGGTTTCTGATGCAAACAGGAGCACTGGGATCACCACTGCTTTGTACACTAACATTTTGGTGTCTGTTCCGATGTCACAGTCATGAAAGACTCTTGTTCGGAGATATCCAAAAGCTGTTCCAGCGCATTTAAGATGATGTTGGATCTCGTCATTAAGGCCGACATTGGAGGAGAGGTGATTTCCAAGATACGGAAAGTGGTCCACGTTGTCCAGGGTTGTTTCACCAAGTTGAATTGATGGTTCTATCCGATTTGTCTCAGTTGGTGACGGTTGGTAGATGATCTGAGTCTTCTTGGAATTGATGGTAAGTACAAGTTTCGTGTATGCACGGTTGAAGGCAGTCAGAATCTGTTGTAGGTGGTTTTCTGAGAGAGTTGCAACATTGTTGTCATCTGCGTATTGGAACTCGATGAGGGAACTCGTGGACGTCTTGTTTTTGGACTTGAGACAGGCAAAATTGAAAAGTCTGCCATCTGTTCTGTAGATAATTTTGATTCCTGGGAGTAGGTTGTCCTTGATAATGTGGATGATCGTCGCAATGAAGATAGTGAACAACGTTGGGGCAATCACTCATCCCTGTTTTACTCCTGATCTAACTTGAAAAGGCTTACAGTTACTGTTGCTGACCATGACTGTGGCAAGCATGCCATCGTGGAGGAATCTCAGGATTCAAATGTACTTTTCAGGGCATCCATAGGTGGATAGGACATCCCATAGGAGTTCCCTTGATACCAAGTCAAAGGCTTTGGTGAGGTCGATGAATGCCATATACAAAGATTGAAGTTGTTCATGACATTTTTCTTGTAGTTATCACATTGTGAAGATCATGTCCATTGCTCCACGTGATGGTCTAAACCCGGCTTGTGTCTCCGGAAGGATCTTCTCAGCTAAAGGCCTGAGCCAGTTGTTCATGATGTGGGTGAGGATCTTTCCTGCTGTTGCTAACAGGGAAATTCTACGATAGTTTCTGCATTCTGATCCATTGCCTTTCTTTTTGTAGATGGTAACGATTGCTGAGCCTCTAAATTCTGCTGGTACATCTTCATTTATCCAGATCTTGATGAGAAGTTGATGCAGTTGGTAATGAAGCGGGTTACCTCCAATTTTGTAGACCTCTGCTAGTATTCCATTGAGTCCAGTGGCCTTGTTGTTTTTCAAGGTTTTGATGGCTTCCTTGACTTCTTCAAGTGTTGGTATTTTGCTTAGGGAGTTGTCAACAGGCTATCTTGGAATGTGTGTTAATCACATTCCTGTCAAATGAAACAGTTTGATTTAGAGGACGTTCAAAGTTCTCCCTCCATCTAGAATTGATGTCAGCATTGCTCTTTGGGATGGTTTAACAATCTTTGCTTTTGAGAGGGGCTTGACCGTGAATGAATGGGCCAAAAATAGCTTTAGTTGTGTTGAAAAAGCCTTGAGTGTCATTTGCTTCTGCTAATCGTTGGATTTCCTGAGCTTTCTTCCTCCACCATTGGTTTTTCAGGTTTCAGGTGCTCTTCTGGACTGCAGCCTTGCATTCCTGATAGTGTTTCCTCTTGGTAGCTGATTGTTGGACAATTTCGTAAGGTGATGAAAGCTTTTCTTTTTTCGTCGATGAGTTGTTGGAGTAGTTTGTCATTATCATCGAACCAATCCTGATGTTTTTTCGTCCTGAACCCAACTGTTTCTTTGCAGGAGGTGATGGTAGCGTTCTTCAATTGATTCCAGTGTTCTTCTACAGACGGTGGGATTTGTTGAGGCAGTTGTTCTTGAAGATTTTGTTGGAACTTCTGTACATGGTTGATGTCTTGAAGGATGTCAACATTGAATTTCGTAATAGTGTTCTGATTTTGGTGATTCTCTTTGGGCTGAATCTTCATTCTCATGGTGGACGAGATGAGTCGATGGTCTGTCCAGCACTCGTCGACACCAGTAACAGCTCTTATTATCAATACGCCTTGTTGGTCCCGAAATCATATGATGATGTAGTCAATGAGGTGCCAGTGTTTCGAGTGTGGATGCTGCCAGGAGACTTTGTGCCTGTTTTTCTGGTGAAATAGGGTGTTTGTAATCACCAGGTTGTGTTCAGCACATTTGGTGAGGAGGAATGTTCCATTGGTGTTGACCTCGCCAACTCCTTCCTTGCTTATTATTCCAGTCCAGAGCCTATGATCTTTCCCGACTCTGGCATTGAAGTCTCCCAAGAGAATGATCTTGTCATTGTTGGGAACAGAGGAAAGGACGTGGTCTAGTTGAGTGTAGAAGTTCATCTTTACTTCATCTTCAGCATAGGCACTGATGATGGTGGCATGTTGGTTCTTGACAAGTTGAATTCGTTGATTCCCAGTGGTTGCTCTGTCAGCTTCTGAAGTAGGCTGTTTCGGATGGCAAAACCTACTCCATGGATCCTCGGTTGTTCAGGATCAAGTCCTTTCCAGAAAAAGGTGTATTGACCTTGTTCTTCCTTTAGTTGCCCTTCTCCAGCTCTGTGGGTCTCACTCAGAGCAACAATGTCAAAGTTGAATTTTTGGCAAAGGCAGTTCTCCTCTCTGGTCGGTCTGAGTTTGGGTTATCCATCAGAGTTTGTGTATTCCAGGTTCCAAATTTCATAGTTTCACTTCTCGATATTTTTCGACCACATGATGGTGATCCCTCTGGATGCGGTTTTCCAGACAGGATGGGGTGAAGCAGACTATTTTTAGGGCACCTTTTCTAGCCCCTTCCCAGTTCAAGGTGAGCAGAATGGATCCTAAATAGGGCTGCTCAGATGTGAATACTGCTGCCGAACAACTTTCCTGCTTCTGTCCGAAAGCTGAGCGACTGAATCAAGTATTCACCGCTTTCGTGCCAGTTCTTGACTAGGAGCTTCCAGCCATCACATTGCCTGCTCCCGTCGCCCTCCCACGATTGCCAAAAGACTTGAAGAAGTGGCCCACAGAGCGAAGATGCCTGTGTGTGTATTTGTTTAATGTGTACTTGATGTTGCACTCCAAGCAGCACACAATACTTCGCAAATCAACCAACTGATTCCAAAGTCATGGAAACCACTACGATTGGAGCTGATGGATTTGTTGCAGCCTTCATCCGCCTTCACAGCCGTTGAGTTCGAAGTAACTTCATCCGCCTGTTCCACCGTTGAGGTCTTGGTTGGATTGTTCTTTGTCAGGGACCTTACCCTCGACCTTACCACCATGGGTGACACTACCAGGAGCATAGCTCCAGACGGCATTGCTCTTGGGATCACAGGACGACACAAGCTTCTCCATCACGACAAGGTGACAATCCGTGGAGAAGGGCAAGGGTAAAAGGACACTATTAGCATATTGTATACAATCCTCCAAACTGCAGCCAGGATATGGATTACAAATTACAGCAGGAGATAGAAAAGGTGTGTCAGAAAGACAATGTCATGATAATCGTTGGGGATGTTAACATGAAAGTGGATTGGGAAAACCAGGCCAGTACTGACCTCAAGAGAGACAATTTGTAGAACGTCTAAGGGATGGCTTTTTTGAACAGCTTGTTGTTGAGCCCACTAGGGGATCAGCTGTGCTGGATTGGGTGTTGTGCAATGATCCGGTGATAAGAGAGTTTAAGGTTAAGGAACCCTTAGAGAGCAGTGATCACAATATGATCAAGTTCACTTTGAAACTTGAGAAGGAGAAACTAAATTCCAATGTGTCAGTACCTCAGTTGGATAAAGGAAATTACAATGCATGAGAGGGGAACTGGCCAAGGTTGACTGGAAAGGGACGCTAGCAGGAAGGACAGCAGAACAGAAATGGCTGAAGTTCTGTGAAAGTGAGAGAAGTGCAAGACAGATATATTCCAAATAAGAAATTTTCGAATGGAAGAAGGACATTACCGTAGAGGACAAGTGAAATCTGGGCCAAAGTAAAGCAAAACAGAGGGCATACAAGGAAGCCAGAGCTAGTGGGAAGATAGAGGATTGGGAAGCTTTTAAAAACTTGCAGAAGGGAACTAAGAAAGTCATTTGGAAGGAAAGGATGAATTATGAGAGGAAGCTGGTGACTAATATCAAAGAAGATACTAAAAGTTTTTTAAAGTATATAAAGGGTAAAAGAGAGTCGAAGGTAGATATAGGACCAATACAAAATAATGCTGCAGATATTGTAATAAGAGATGCAGAAATAGCAGAGGAACTGCTATTTGCCCATCCTCTGGGCTTTCCCCCCCTCCCCCTTTTCCTTCTCCCTAGGCCTCCTGTCCCATGATCCTCTCATACCCCTTTTGCCAATCAACTGTCCAGCTCTTGGCTCCATCCCTCCCCCTCCTGTCTTCTCCTATCATTTTGGATCTCCCCCTCCCCCTCTCAAATCTCTTACTAGCTCTTTCTTCAGTTAGTCCTGACGAAGGATCCAGACCTGAAATGTCGAGTGTACCTCTTCCTAGAGATGCTGCCTGGCCTGCTGTGTTCACCAGCAACTTTGATGTGTGTTGCTTGAATTTCCAGCATCTGCAGAATTCCTCGTGTTTGCAAGAGGAACTGAATGCATATTTTGCATCAGCCTTCACAGTGGAAGACGTCTGCAGTATACTGGAAATTCAAGAGTGTCAGGGAAGTGAAGTTTGTGCAGTGAAAATTACAACTGAGAACATGTTCAGGAAGATTAATGGTCTGAGGGTGGATAAGTCTCCTAGATCTGATAGAATGCACCATTAGGTTCTGAAGGAAGTAGCTGGAGAGATTGCAGAGGCAGTGACGATGATCTTTCAAGAATCGATAGATTCTGACATTGTACTGGACGACGGGAAAATTGCAAATTTTACTCCGGAATTTGTTGGAATTGATTGTTAGGGATGAGATTACAGTGAACCTGGAGGCACAGGACAAGATAGGCCAAAGCCAGCATGGTTTCCTCAAAGGAAAATCCTACCTGACAAACCTACTGCAATTCTTTGAGGAAATTACAAGCAGGGTAGACAAAGGAGATGCAGTAGACATGGTGTACCTGGATTTTCAGAAGGCCTTTGACAAGGTGCTGCACATGAGGCTGCTTAGCAAGATAAGAGCTCATGGAATTACAGGGAAGTTACTAGCATGGGTGGGGCATTGACTGGTCAGCAAAAAACAGAGAGTGGGAATAAAAGGATCCTATTTTGGCTGGCTGCCAGTTACCAATGGAGTTCCACAGGGTCGCTGCTTTTTACGATGTCTGTCAATGATTTGGACTATGGTATTAATGGATTTGTGGCTAAGTTTGCCAATGATACAAGACATGTGGAGGAGTGGGTAGTGTTGAGGACAGAGAGCCTGCAGAGAGACTTAGATAGTTTAGGGGAATGGGCAAAGAAGTAGCGAATGAAATACAATGTTGGAAAGTGTATGGTCATGCACTTTGGTGGAAGAAATAAATGGACAGACTATTATTTAGATGGGGAGAGAATTCAAAATGCAGAGATGCAAAGGGACTTGGGAGTCCTTGTACAAGATATCCTAAAGGTTAACCTCCAGGTTGAGTCGGTTGTGAAGAAGGTGAATACAATGTTGGCATTCTTTTCTGGAGGTATAGAATGTGAGAGCAGGGATGTGACGTTGAGGCTCTGTAAGGCACTTGTGAGACCACACTTGGAGCATTGTGTGCAGTTTTGGGCTCCTTATTTTAGAAAGGATATACTGACATTGGAGAGGAGATGGCCGCATGCCGCACTGCGCGCGCCCACTTCAGTGGTGATGTCTGTAATTTGTCAAGTAGGGGACCGTGCACAATTCTGATTTGATGGAGATAGACGTGAGAGTACGGAGGAACATCTGGAGAAACTTCTGAAATGCCTGCTTTGCTGCGCTGTTACTGTGTGGTCTGGATTCTCCGGAGGAGAAGGCCCCGAAGCCTCGGCTTTGCTTGTTTCGGAGGCCGGGACGAGGTCAAAGGCGCTTGGCAGAGGATGGCGCTCGGGAGGCTGTATCGGAGGGGCTGGTCGGAGGCTTAAAGTTTTCAGATGGACGGACTCAGTGTCGGCTGTGGTCGGCTGCTTCCAATGCATCGGCAGTTGTCAGTGCCTGGAGGTTTATGGCAGGGAGTTTCTCCCTTTGCCACCTGCTATCGGGGACTCGGGAGTCGATCGACTCGGGACTTTGAGACTTTTTTTTACCATGCCCATGTTCTGTTCTTTATCAAATTATGGTATTGCTTTACACTGCTGTAACTATATGTTATAATTATGTGGTTCTGTCGGTGTTAGTCTTTGGCTTGTCCTGTTTTTCTGTGATATCACTCTGGAGGAACATTGTATCGTTTCTTAATGCATGTATGCATTTCTAAATGACAATAAACAAGGACCGAGTGCTCTCATAATCTAATTCAGAGAAGGTTCACGAGAATGATTCCAGGAATGAAAGGGTTACTTTATGAGGAACGTCTGGCAGCTCTTGGGCTGTATTCCCTGGAGTTCAGGAGAATGAGGGGGGACCTCATAAAGACGTCTGAATGTTAAAAGGCCTAAACAGATTAGATATGGCAAATATTTTCCACGGTAAGGAATTCTAGGACAAGAGGACATGACTTCAGGATTAAAGGACGTCCTTTTAGAACTGAGATGCAGAAAAATTACTTTAGTCAGAGGGTGGTAAATCTGTGGAATTTGTTGCCACGAGTGGCTGTGGAGGCCAGTCATTGGGTGTATTTAAGGCATAGATACGTTCTTGATTCGCCAGGGCATCAAAGGGTATGAGGTGAAAGCAGGGGAGTGGGGATGACTGGAAGAATTGAATCAGCCTGATTGAAAGGTAGAGCAGACTCGATGGGCCGAATGACCTACTTCTGCTCCTATATCTTATAGTCTTATAATATCCAAATTAGGCCTCACCAACATCTTATACAACTTCAACATAACATCAACTCCTGTATTCAATACATTGATTTATGAAGGTCAATGTGCCAAAAGCTTTCTTTATGACGTATCTACCTGTGTCGCCACTTCCAAGGAATTATGGATCAATCTGTCCATCTCCCTTTGTTCCACTGTATTCCCTAGTGCCCTATCATTCACTCTATAGGATCCATCCTGGTTGATCCTACCAAAGTGCAACACCTCGCAATTGTCTGCATTAATTTCCATCTGCCAGTTTTAGAGACAGAGAGAAATACAGTACAGAAACAGGCCCATCTAGTCCATGCCAAACCCATTTAAACAGCCTGCTCCCATCAACCTGCACAGGGTCCATAGCTCTCCATATCCCTGCTATCCATGTACCTATCCAAACTTCTCTTAAATGTTGACATTGAGCTCGCATGCACCACTTGCACTGGCAACTCACTCTGCACTCTCACAAACCTCTGAGGGAAGAAGTTTCCCTCATGTTCCCCTTAACTTTCTCACCTTTCACCCTTAAACCATGACGTCTGGTTTATATCCTACGCAACCTCAGCGGAAAAAGCCTGCTTGAATTTACCCTGTCTATACCCCTCATAATTTTGCATACATCTATCAAATCTCCTCTCAATATTCTATGTTCTAAAGAATACAGTCCAAACCTATTCAATCTTTCCTTATAACTCAGGTTGTCCAGACCTGGCAACATCCTTGTAAAATTTCCCTGTACTCTTTCAACCTTGTTTACATCTTTACTGTAGAGAGGTGACCAAAACTGGACACAATACTCCAAATTAGGCCTCACCAATGTCTGATACAACTTCAACATAACATCCCTTCTCCTGTACTCAAATACATTGATTATGAAGGCCAATTTGCCAAAAGCTTTCTTTACAACCCTATCTACCTATGACACCACTTTCAATGAATTATGGACCTATATTCCCAGATCCCTTTGTTCTACAGCACTACGCAGTGCCCTTCCGTTCATTGTGTAAGGCCTACCCTGGTTGGTCCTACTGAAGTGCCACACCTCACAATTGTCTGCATTAAATTCCATCTGCCATTTTTCAGCCCATTTTTCTAGCTGATACGGATCCCTCTGATGGCATTTTTCACTGTCCACCACACCGCCAATCTTGGTGTCATCTGCAAATTTGCTGATCCAGTAAATCATGTTATCATCTAGATCATTGATATAGATGACCAACAGCAATAGACCCAGCATCAATTCCTGCAACACACGGTTGGTCACAGGCCTCTAGTCAGAGAAGCAACCAGCTACTACCACTCTCTGGCTTTTCTCACAAAGCCAATGTCTAATCCAATTTACTACCTCATCCTGAATGGCGAGCAACTGAACCTTCTTGATCGGCCTTCCATGTGGGACCTTGTTATAGGCTTTTTAAAGTCCATAGAGATTACATCCACTGCCTTGCCTTCATCAACTTTAGAAACAGGTTTATTATCACCGGCATGAGTCATGAGATTTGCCAATTTAGCAGCAGCAATATAATGCAATATATGAAAATATAGAAAGAAAAAAATTGATTAAAATGTGCAGAACAGGAACAATATATGAAGAAGAAGTGAGGTTGTGTTTATGGATTCAATGTTTATTTAGGAATCGTATGGCAGATGAGAAGAAGCTGTTCTTGAATCACTGAATGTGTGCCTTCAGGTTTCTGTACCTCCTTCCTGGCAGTAACAATGAGAAGAGGGCACATCCTCTTCTCCTAGTTTTCTCAAAAAAAATCTCCATAAGGTTGGTCAGACATGACATACCACACACAAAGACATGTTCACAATGCCTAATCAATCCCTGTCTATCCAAATACGTATATATCCAGTCCTTCAGAATACCTTCCAATAGCTTTCCCACCACTGATCTCAGGCTCGCCAGCCTATAATTTCCTGGTTTATTCTTAAGAGCCTTTCTTAAACAACAGAACAACATTAGCTATCCTACAATCCTCCAGCACCTCACTTATGGCAAAGGCCCCTGCAATTTCTGCACCAGCCTCTCACATGGTCCAAGGGAACATTTTGTCAGAGTGGAGACTGGGAAGAGCTTGCATGTACAGGCCTAACAATAAATCTCAACATAAACCGTTGGACAATTAACAGCATTACAAGTCTGATGCATTTGTTAAGTCAAAATGCTATTCAGCTTTTTATCAGATTCATTTAATGTTGTTGACTAATTGGTTGGATGTCAAAATCTGGTATTAACTATGTACAATTGATTTTGCTTGATTGGGGCAGCCTCTAACTTGGAACAATTCTTAAAGAACAAAAACTAATTAAGAAAATAGCCTGGATTATCTTCATTTATTTGGGACACTATGCCACTTAATTGGACTAGAGACTGTTGCCAGACAGTTTCTAACTAGCGCCAGTCGTGCGCACTTGCATAGCCATTAGACACAACACTGGGCTTAAAGTTTTTAAAATAGTGTCATGAGCGCGTGCTTGTGTATATAAAGCAGTGATTTTTGTCACTGATAGTTGGTGAGAAATAAGCAGTAAGTCAATTCAGAATTATTTGCACACCGTGGTTTCAAGCATTCAGGCTTGGAGATAAAAGAAGCAGCTCAAAGTCATTTTGCTACTTCAACAAGTTAGAAACTATGAAGAATTTGAAGGCATCAACAATAATCTTAAATGTTATAATGATAATGAGGGTTTACAGGATGCAATCACTAACAGCATTGTATGAGTAGTCAGCACACAATGTGACACAAATGAATTCCTCCATCAATAAGTATTAAGACCTTATGCACAGTTTTACAGTACTGTAGTAGTATCGGTAGTGTTCTAATATATGTTGTACTTTATTTAAATTCATAACTTGTTACTCAGTTAAATGGTAGTTTTTCTTTTTTATACTTTTAAAACTTTGCATGAAACTGGAGCCATTGGAGCAGCAGATTAAATGTGCCCCATGTGTCCCAATTAACTGGAATCCACTTAACTTGAGGATCTCTGTATTACCTTTCCCTCACAAATCATACTTCAGTAAACCAGGGTCTGGAAGCCTCGGTCTGGCAAAAGTACTGTCATTACGATGTTGGATAACAGAATGGTGGTGAGGGCAGAAGGAAGGCATTGATGGAGGGATAGAAGAGAAACAACAGGGAAATTTAAGGATTGTTGAAGAAATTTGGAGAGGAGCTGACCCCAGACAAATGGATTCAAGACAGGAATTTCAGATTACTGTGATGATAAATTTGCTCCGGGTAGAAGGGTAGCAAATAAAAGGTTCCCATTAAGCTGGAAAATCTTTTCCAATAAAGTAGATTTTTTTATTCATAATGTCCATAAGAGCAGAATTAGGCCATTCAGCCCATTGAGTCTGCTCCGCCATTCAATCACGGCATTTTTAAGACAACACACACAAAATGCTGGAGAAACTCAGTAGGTCAGGCACATCTATTGAACTAAATTAACTGCCGACTTTTCGGACTAACTGTCTTCTTCAGGACTGGAGCGGAGGGGAAGTTGCCAGAGTAAAACGGGGGGCGGATGGGAAGGAGGATGAGTTAGAAGTTGATGGGAGGGTAGGAAAAGTAAAGGGCTGGAGACGCAAGAATCTTATAGGAGAGGACAGTGGACAATAAGAGACAGGGAAGGAGGATGGGACCTAGGTGAAAGTGATAGGTAGGTGAGAAGTAGTAAGAGGCCAGAGGGGGAATAGAAGAGGAAGAGTGAGGGAAACACTTTTAACCATATGTTGGAGAAAAAAAATCGGCGGGAGGAGAAGATGGCAGCGTGCCGCACATACGCAGCTCTCCGGTGAAAAATGATGTTGTATCTGTTAAATAGGGGCCATGGACAATTCTGATTTGATGAAGAATGGACGTGAAAGCACAGAGGAACATCTGGAGAAATTTCTGAAACACCTGTCCGCTGCTGTTTTTACTGTGTGGTCGGGAATCTTTCGGAGGCTAGGCCTCAAAATCCCCAGCCTTGCCTGCTTTTGGCGACCGAGAAGGAGTTCTAATCGTTCGGCAGAGATGCCGCTCAGTACTTGGTGTCGGAGAGCTGATCAGAGCTCGAAGTTTTCAGATGACTCAGAGTCAGATTGTGGTCGGCATGGCAGGGAGAGTTTTTCTTCCTTCTCCCATCTGTGTGAGATGTGGGACATTTGAGAAACTTTGAACTTTACTGTGCTCACGGACTTTCTTCATCAAGTTATGGTATTGTTACACTGTTTGTAACTATATGTATAATTATGTGGTTTTGTCAGTTTCTTTCACTCTTGGTTTGTCCTGTGTTTTGTGATATCACACTGGAGGAAATAATGTATCATTTTTTAATGCATGCATTACTAAATGACAATAAAAGGGGACTACGTGTCTTCATAATCTGATCTAAAATCGATATTCATTCTTCAGGTTGGAGGCTACCCAGATGGAATATATGGTGTTGCTCCTCTACCCTAATAGTGGCCTCATCATGGCAAAAGAGGAGGGCACATAGGCTGACACACCAGTACAGGAATGGGAATGCGAATTTGGCCACTGAGATGTTCTGCTTTTGGCTGATGGAGCAGAGGTGGTTGACATAGTGGTCCCCCAATTTACAATGGGTTTCCTCGACCGCATCCTCTTGCTTTCTCCCCAGAACCTTAACCGCCTTTATAGTTAAAAACCTATCAAACTCTGCCTTAAATACACCCAGCAACTTGGCCTCCACAACCCTGTGGCAACAAATTCCACAGATTCACCACCCACGGGCTGAGGAAATTCCTCATCTCAGCTTTAAATGAACATCTTTTTATCTGAAACAGTACCCTTGGATCCTAGACTCCCACACAAATGGAAACATCCTCTTTGTGTCCACAGGCTTTTCAGCAGTTTCATTTCCCCTTCCTTTTTCTCTTGTTGTGGAAATCTTGTTGTGGAATCACCAAGCCTGAACAGCCTCAGTTTGGCTGAGACTAAACCCATTGAACCTTTCCCTCTATACGCGGGTCCTCAATTCCTGGGAACGTCATTCTAGCTAATCCTTTAACCAGAAGCTTTAAATGGGATTTCCAGTCAGCTTTCTGAACTCCACCAAGTATAGGCCCAGAGACATCAAATGTCCTCATATATTAAGCCTTTCATTCTTGGGGTTAATTGTTTTGAATTTTCTCTGGACTTTCTCCAGGGCCAACACATCTTTCCTGAGATGTTAGGCCCAAAATGGCTCACAATATTCTAAATATAGTCTAACCAAGGCCTTATAAAGCCTCAGAAGTACTTCACAAACAAAAAAAAAATCTGCAGATGCTGGAAATCCAAACAACACACAAAAAATGCTAGAGGAATTCAGCAGGCCAGGCAGCATCCCTGGAAAAGAGTGAACAGTTGATGTTTTGGGCCATGACCCATTTTGTTCGTGATGCACAGCAGTAGTACATCATTGCTTTTATATTCTAGTCCTTTCAAAAGGAATGCTGATTTAGCAGTTGCTTCTGGATTATATATATGCCAGCAGCATCGAGAAGTAAGAGTGAAAGAAATCAAACTACTGGAGGAAATCGGCAGGTCAGGCAGCAACCATAGAGGAAAATCAACAGACAACATTTCGGAAGCTCACATCAGAAGAAAGGGAATAAATTTTCCATAACCCCCTTGTGCCCAGTACGCCAGTCAATACAGTATGAATCAGTATCAAGTTCTAGATAAGCAAGCCAGGGAAGTACAATATGGAGAGCAAGCTGTTGCCCATGTAGCAAGATCCCCATCTCTAAGCAGCTGATGAATCCAAAGGAACAGGTGAGACCGATACAATTTGGTACCAGTGGTGTCACAGGAGTTGCTAGTCAGCATTGAACTCAGTGGAAGACTGCCTTAGGGACTGCGACTCCTAATTTTCCCTCAGGATTTACTCCCAAAATCTTCCCTGTGAGTGGGTATAGCCACAAGGCAGCAGAGGTTTGAGATCAGAGTTTTCCTTCTCTTAGATAGGCTGCCAACCACAGCCAAAGAGGACCATGGGCCCAAGCATATACATAGTCCATTCAGGAATTTGCTGGTGGAGGGGAAGAAGTTGTTCCTGAAGCTGATCCTTTGCCTCAAGCCTGTTTTCCTGCTCTGTCACCAGAGGGCTGCACATCGTTGAAGATAATTCCTCCTTATATTGGTACTAAATAGCTAACCCCTCAACCAGAGTTCCCAGACAGGGGAAAAACTTCTTGATACTTATCTATAAAGATCCCACTCAGAAGCCTAGGCCGTAAGACGAAAAGATGGGAGCAGAATTAGGTCATTCAACCTACTGTTGAAGTCTGCTCCAACAATAAACCTTTCATTCTCAGAATCATTCTCATGAACCTCCTCTAGGCACTCTTTTGTATGTCACAATGCGCTCAGCTCTATCTTCCCAATTCCAATGAGTTGAGACCAATTTTTGTCCATCTCTCTGCAGAGAAGAGCCCTCTGTTCAAAGAAAACTAACATACAAATCCTTACTGCACTGATTCAAAGTCAGATATATCCAATGTCAGACCTGCACATGCAGTCTGTTCCCAGTCTCCATTCAGCTAATAGGAATCATCTGTCATTCATTTCTAACTCATCACCTGCAGCCTATTTAAACCCAACTTTCAGCCACAGCCCTTGTTCACTCATCGAACCAGCCAGCCTCAACCAGTTGATCCTAGACTTCAGTTACCTTGTTGCCTTTACCATCTGTTTTCTCTTTTTTTGTGATCCTTATACCACTGCCCCCCACTCTGTATCCCGCTGCCTTGTTATTTGCAGTTTATCATTGAAGTTATCGCTCATTGCTAAATCATATGCTTTCTTGTTATTTCCTGGTATTTTATTTTTACACACTACATGCTATTTCATCACCCTGTTATGTTCAGGGCTGACAACCGACTGAACCAACACTATCAATGAAATCATTCTAGAAACACAAGGAACCCTGTGATAAAGGCTAATCAGAAATCCACTTTAAAAAAATCAGTGTGTGGAAAACCCGTGCCAAAAACCCGTGCCAGTTAAAATAAACTTGACAAGATTAAACAGGAAGCCCAAAGCTTAACAAGTCTAGATAAGACAACAGTTAACAAACACAGGTGTACAGGCACTCAGGGGCCATGACATTACAGTTTCAGCAAGACTAGGTTCCATTTCTATTCCAATCACTCTGCAGTAAAGGGCAGCATTCCAAATAGTTCTGTCTTTGTTCACTGTGACTCTTTGCCTATTTCCTGTGTCTTTTGAACCAAATACCAAAGTCACTCAAATTCCATGAGTTTGTTTGTTAAAGATTCAGGATCAGATTTATTAGTTACATATACACTGAAACACATTGTGAAATGTGTTGTTTTAGTTAACAAGCAACACTGCCTGAGGATTGTGCTGGGGCAGGCTGCAAGTGTTGCCGTGCTTCAAGTGCCAACAAAGCATGTGCATAGTGTTCAGCAGATCAGCACCATGCCAACATACAAGACAAACACAACAATTTCAAAACAAACTCCTTTGTACAAACCCCAACCTCCATCAGGTCAGGAATCCCCAACCTCTAGACCCATTGACCTCGGCACTCCAATGCCATGACAGGCCACCTTCAAGCCTCTGATTGCCTGGACTCACTAACCCTCTGACCTCTAACCTCTAACATCTGGTCCTGCCTACTGACTTCCACCCTTAGGACCTGGTGACCAACCTTTGTCCCAGGATGCCACTTTATATTCCACCTCTGCATCTTTGCTTCTTCTTGTTGAACTGATCTTATGAACTGAATTTATGGACTTATTCTCTTCACTCTCACTTTCTACTGAGTGATTCAGAAAGGGGAATTTGAGGGAACACACACCAGTCCTCAAAGAATCTGAAGTGGATGGGGGAAGTAATATGCACGTGAGAGGAAGTGAATGTTCAGGGTGACGGAATATAAGGTGTTGCTTCTCCACCCTGAGGATCCATCTTGTGCCAAATGAGGCCTCACATAGAGTGGACAAACTTCTGAGGGTAAGGTACTTTTTCTCACCTGCCTATCACTTCCTCTGGGTCTCCCGTCACATGATGATGATTCAATATTGATCAGTGGTGAGCGTCTGATAATTTTCACATCAACACTTTCAGATCAGCTACCTGCTTTTCCAATTGAGCTGTTCACTTCCAGTCTCCAGATTCAGATTTATTTATCATGTGTACATGGAAACATACAGTGAAATGCGTCATTTGCATCAACAACCAACACAACGCGAGGATGTGCTGGGGGCAGCCTGCATGTGCCACTGCACATTCTGGCACTAACACTGCATGCCCACAATGCTCGGTGGAACAACACGGAACACAGCAAGCAGCAAAACAACAACAGTGAACCCCACTCATTGTGCAACAAATCCAGTGGTAATCATGATACAAGCTAGAGCTTTGTTTCAAGAAGAACACCTGGAGCACAGAAAGAGGCCCTTCAGCCCATCTAGTCCATGTAGAACCATTTAAACTGCCTAGTCCCATTGACCTGCACCTGGACCATAGCGCCCCCCCCCCCCCCCACATACCCTCCCATCCATCTACCTGTATAAACTTCTCTTAAATGTTGAAATTGAAATCACGTCCAACACTGGAGCTGGCAGCTTCTTCCACGCTATCACTACCCTCCAAGTGAAGAAGTTTTCTCTCATGTTCCCCTTAAAAACATTTCTTCCAAATGATGGAAGAAATACTTGATTGTTGCATCAAGATAAATCTTGAAGTTCAGATTCCTTAAAACTTTACATTCATCCACATGGTCCCTCTCTCACTGGTCCCATTGTCTTGGCTCCTTACAAATAGCAGTGTTATTAGAATAAGCAACACTCATTCCTAACTCCGACATGGACGGTCCAAAGCCTGGCCGTGAAAGGAGGAGGGTTGGGCATGGGGTTAGCAACCCCATCCTGTAAAACCCCACAGCTGGAGAAACGTCAACGGAAGCTCCAATGACCTCATCCTTGAGAGAGGAAGGATCATCAAAGATGGGCTACATCCAAGGATGACTTGAAGAACTGGCCCAGGAAAGAGAACTCTGGCGAGCTGCAGTCAGCAGCCTATAGCCCAGTCGGGGTGCTGGGCTTGAGAAGAAGAACTTTCCTTTCTGAACTGTATCGGACCAATTGTGAGAATGTGCAGAGTGTGCATGTGGCCAACGGATAGTGCAGTGAACTGATTGAGCCTCTGATGCACAGAAGGCCCCTCACTTTTTGCTCAGACTTTAGAGTGCAAATGTTTTTTTGTCTTGGTGGGCCCGGTTCATTGCTTCCACACCGTAAATTGCTCAGTGTATCATATCTAAAATGATTCAAAGAAATGTTTCATCCTACTGCTCCATTGCTGTTCTTGCTCGATGCAAACATACTGTCAGTGTTCAAAAGCTCTCCCTCATTCTGCCATCCCACACCCTAACTGAGGAAACTGCATCAATTTCCTTCTCAGCATCACTCTTTGCTGCTTTCTCAGTTAGTACATCAGAGATTCACAGCCCTCAGCAGAAAGTATGATAAAGTGTGTAGGACAAAGAGCCAGTGGGTTTTCTTTCAGCCACTTGAGATGGAGATGGTTAGAAGGTTATACTCTATGACTCCATGGACTAGCTGGACAATTTCTGTGCTGTCCCTTTGATTCCTTGACTCTATATCAGGAGTTCCCTACCTTCTTGATGCCATAGACCAATACCATTAACCAAGAGGTCTGTGGACCCCGGGTTGGGAACCCCATTCTACATCAATATGGATTAGAGAAAGGAAGTATGAAGGAATCCTGGACAACAATACATCCTCAGCTTTCCTACTTCATCACATCATGCAAAACCTATCCAATCACACTATTCCTTGACTCTCATGAAACCAAGCTCCTTCTGACTTCTTCCCCCTTCTTTTACATTCTTGATGAAGGGTTCTGGCCAAAATGTCTGCTCTTTATTGCTTTCCATAGCTGCTGCCTGACCTGCTGAGTTCCTCCAGTGTTTTGTGTGTGTTGCTCTGGATTTTCTGCATCTGCAGAATCTCTTATGTTCTCATGTGACCTTAGACCATCATTTACTTGTAATTAGAATTCACAGTCTTAAGAACAAACCACTTTAGGATAACTAATGCTTAGCTCTTCGGTTTAGAAACATAGAAACCCTACAGCACAATGCAGACCTTCAGCCCGCAATGCAGTGCCAAACATATACTTACTTTAGAACTTACCTAGGGATACCCATAGCCCTCTATTTTCTAAGCTCCAGGTACCTATCCAAGAGTCCCTTAAAAGTCCCTTCTTTTTACATTGTACATCAACGATTTGGATTATGGAATAGGTGGCTTTGTGGCTAAGTTTGCTGATTATAAAAAAGATAGGTGGAGGGGCCAGTAGTGCTGAGGAAATGGAGAGTCTGCGCAGAGACTTGGATAGATTGGAAGAATGGGCAGAGAAGTGGCAAATGAAGTACAATGTTGGAAAGTGTATGGTTATGCACTTTGGTCGAAAAAATAAACGGGCAGACTATTATTTAAATGGGGAAAGAATTCAAAGTTCGGAGATGCAACGGGACTTGGGAGTCCTCGTACAGGATACCCTTAAGGTTAACCTCCAGGTTGAGTCAGTAGTGAAGAAGGCAAATGCAATGTTGGCATTCATTTCTAGAGGAATAGAGTATAGGAGCAGGAATGTGATGTTGAGGCTCTATAAGGCGCTGGTGAGACCTCACTTGGAGTACTGTGGGCAGTTTTGGTCTCCTTATTTAAGAAAGGATGTGCTGACGTTGGAGAGGGTACAGAGAAGATTCACTAGAATGATTCCGGGAATGAGAGGGTTAACATATGAGGAATGTTTGTCCACTCTTGGACTGTATTCCTTGGAGTTTAGAAGAATGAGGGGAAATCTCATAGAAACATTTCGAATGTTGAAAGGCATGGAAAGAGTGGGTGTGGCAAAGTTGTTTTCCATGGTGGGGGAGTCTAGTACGAGAGGGCATGATTTAAGGATTGAAAGGCACCCATTCAGAACAGAAATGCAAAGAAATTTTTTTAGTCAGAGGGTGGTGAATCTATGGAATTTGTTGCCACGGGCAGCAGTAGAGGCCAAGTCATTGGGTGTATTTAAGGCAGAGATTAATAGGTATCTGAGTAGCCAGGGCATCAAAGGTTATGGTGCAAAGCCGGGCGAGTGGGACTAAATGGGAGAATTGATCAGCTCATGATAAAATGGCGGAGCAGACTCGATGGGCCGAATGGCCGATTTCTGCTCATTTGTCTTATGGTATCCATCTCCACCACTGTTGTCAGCAGCTCATTCCATGCATTCACCACTCTCTGCGTAAAAAAAAACTTACTCCTGACATCTGCTCTGTACCTACTTCCAAGCACCTGTGCCCTCTCGTGATAGCCATTTCAGCCCTGGAGAAAAGCCTCTGACTATCCACACGATCAGTGCCTCTCATCATCTTATACACCTAAATCCTTCCTAGAGGTTTACTGTCCTAAAACCTTCACTATCGGTATCAGACTTCTTTGAGCGTGCAATAAAATTTCATAAATCCTTATCTACGCAGCAACACGAGGATATGCAGCTAAAATTATTTCATCTGTCATTTTTATAATGGAATTTGAGGATCTCTGGTATTCCCCATTCTTCGTCTGAATGTCCTGACTAACTGCAACAAATAGCTGACAGCCGTTCGGCTGAAACGAATTTAAAAATGATTCTTAGGTCAAACTGCCACAGAAGTACAAAGCCTATTGGCACTGTTGAAAGTTCACAGTAAATTTAACATTGAAATACATGTATGTCACCATATACAACCCTTAGATTCATGTTCTTACAGACATTAAGAGTAATTACAAAGAAACACAACGGAATCAATGAAAGATCGCACTGAAAAGGACAGACAACCAATGTGCAAAAGACAATGAACTGTGCAAATTCAAAAAAGTAAAATAAATAATTATAGTAATAGTAAAAAATGCAATAAATATCAAGATCAAGAGATGAATAACCCTTGAAACTGAGTCCATAGTCTGTGAAACAGTTCAATGTTGGTACAAGTGAAGTTATCTTCTCTGCTTCATGAGCTAGATGGTTGGGGGGTAATAACTGTGTCTGAACATGGTGGTGTGGGTTCTGAGGCTCCTGTACCTTCTTCCTGAAGGCAGCAGTGAGAAGAGAACATGGACTGGATGGAGGGGCGTCCTTGATGATTGATGCTGCTTTCCGGCAACAGTGCTTCATGCAGATGTGCTCAATGGTGGGGAGGGCTTTGTCCTGTAACGACTGAATCTGAGTTTGTTGGGAGTTTAAAGTGAACCAGCACCGGCATTACCTTTAGCTTCAAAGTCATTTCTGAATCAGGATCCAGAGTGACTCATTTCTTCTGAGTAATCTGACCCAAGACTCTTCATCTCATGTTCTCAATATTTATTGTTTATTTCTTTATTATTATTTCTTTCATAGTCATACTTTATTGATCCTGGGGGAAATTGGTTTTCGTTACAGTTGCACCATAAATAATAAATAGTAATAGAACCATAAATAGTTAAATAGTAATATGTAAATTATGCCAGTAAATTATGAAATAAGTCCAGGACCAGCCTATTGGCTCAGGGTGTCTGACTCTCCAAGGGAGGAGTTGTAAAGTTTGATGGCCACAGGCAGGAATGACTTCCTATGACGCTCTGTGTTGCATCTCGGTGGAATGAGTCTGCGGCTGAATGTACTCCTGTGCCCACCCAGTACATTATGCAGTGGATGGGAGACATTGTCCAAGATGGCATGCTTGGTTGTCCAACTTGGACAGCATCCTCTTTTCAGACACCACCGTCAGAGAGTCCAGTTCCATCCCCACAACATCACTGGCCTTACGAATGAGTTTGTTGATTCTGTTGGTGTCTGCTACCCTCAGCCTGCTGCCCCAGCACACAATAGCAAACATGATCGCACTGGCCACCACAGACTTGTAGAACATCCTCAGCATTGTCCGGCAGATGTAAAAGGACCTCAGTCTCCTCAGGAAATAGAGACTGCTCGGTCCCTTCTTGTAGACAGCCTCAGTTTTCTTTGACCAGTCCAGTTTATTGTCAATTCGTATCCCCAGGTATTTGTAATCCTCCACCATGTCCACACTGACCCCCTGGATGGAAACAGGGGTCACCAGTACCTTAGCTCTCCTCAGGTCTACCACCAGCTTCTTATTGTATTTACACAGTTTGTTGAATTTTGCACATTATTTGAATGCCCATGTTGGTGCAGTCTTTTAATGATTCTGTTATGGTCAAAGTCAAAATGCATTTATTACCAAAATATATATGCAGTATACAACTCTGAGATTCATCTTCCCACAGACAGCCCCGAGAAAAAGAAAATCATGGAACCCATTCAAAGAAGATCATCAAACACCCATTGAACAAAAACAAAACAAATCACACCACCGGGCAAAATAAAAAACAAGCGAAAAACATAGAACATAAAGCACAAATCCACCAAGTTAATGAAATAGTCCAGGAATATTCAGTTTCAGCTCAGCTCAGTTCAGTTCAATTGAACACTGTGCCATTTGTTATCTGCAGGCCGCAGAACCAGCGCTCACCGATCAAAATCTCACAAAATAACAACAAAAAAGGAGCAGCCAGAAACCAGAAACACATCGTATCATCAACTACAGAGTGCAATCCACAAACCACATCAATTAAACCTTATGTAAGACCAAAGACCTTATGCACCATCCTCCAGCAGGAAAAAGCAAGAGAGAGAGAGAAACTGATCAAATACAGGCACCTTCCTCTGGGAGCAGCAAGTGAGGATGAGAGAGAGACCGGTCATTCGCAAGCAGACGGCACTGAACACCTGCTTGCCTTCTGCTCTCATCCTCACCGATTTCAATCTTCCTCGATGCCTTAATCGGCGAGTCTGGCGAGAATCAAGTCAATCATGGGCCCGCACCCTGTCTCCAGGGTTCTTGTCCTACAGGCCTCACACTTAGCTCAAAACCACACCAGACACCCTCAGAGACAGCAAAGTACCAGCTCACTCAATCAACCTGAAAACATGCCATTAAGCTGTCGGTCACAGGCTCCAATAGTAGCTGAATCATATTTGAAAGAAAAAGAAGACATAAAAGATGTAATTTCATGAGCTGTCTGAAGGACGTTGCCTTTGATCGCATTGTTTGCTGGTGCTATCTTCTTCTATTATGGAATTATTGAGTATGCCCACAAGAAAATGAATCTCAGAGTTGTGTATGGTGACATATGAACTTTGGTAATAAATTTATTTGAACTTTGATCTTTGGATTTCCATTTCAGGTCTGTTACACTTCAGATGCTGGCTGTGCCTGCTCTCGATAAATTCAACAATTAAAAACAAACGGACAAGGAACAATTTACAACATCAGAAGGTCAAATAGATGCTGAAAATTCTAACAAAAACAGTTTTGTAGATCCAAATCTAATCCAGTTTCAATGTTCCAAGAGACATAACAAGAAGATTTACTTTGCTAATGGAACCTTTAAGCGAGAGGAGACTCAATTACTCTTACCTCATCTACGCATCGCAAAGCACAATAGTGACTAGCATTTAATGGTTAATAAGCGCAGCAGTTCTGCAAGGTTAGAAGGATAATGCTGGAGGGATGTGACAGTTGCTTGGTGAAATTTTTAAAACTGGCAGTAGGTCACCTCTCCCTTGCCTTTGAGTAACCATGCATTGCTGAAACTTATTCCCTCTCAGCCCTCAGACGCTGGGATAAATGCATTGCACTTCTTCGGTGTTTAAGTATTATATTCGCCAATGAATTATAACTGAATGTTTCAAAAAAAAAGTCATCATCATCATCGGATCAACTTGCTTCGCTGTGTCAGTCTAAGAAGGATTATACTGCAGTCACATTTTGTCACATGTTCAGAGAAATTAGTTTCTACATTGGAAATAGTCTGCATTAAAAATTCTGCACACGTTCTGTACCAGTTGACCCTGAAAATCTCTCCTCCCACTTGTCTATTTTATCTTTCTGTAAAGCAGTAGTTGAACATTAATCAATTTCATATGGAACCGTAAGATAATGTTAAAAGTAGCAAATTAGTAATTGCTCTTGGTAATGAAGATTAAAATGAATGAACTATAATTGTCTTTACTTTTAAAGAAATGTGAAAGTTCAATATTTAAATTTATGGGCTGATTGTCATAAATTTATTATGTAAGATATACATGTGTGGTTCAGTAACCATGACCATCTTGAACTTGTCATTAGAGCTAAGGAGTCTCCCCCTAAGCATAACAATTTTTAGTGAGGGAGTACTTAGCAGACACCATCCCCAGCTTTTTTTTTAAAAAAACAGTACTGATAAATACAACAGTATTGATACATTTACCAAAGAGTAATTTTCTATTCAGCTTGTTTTTAGAACACAATTCCACAACAAATTAAAATAGCTGTAAATAACAAGAATTCAATCATTAGCTGCTTGGACACTGAAGCAGGGCACCAGACTGAATTTAAATCTTCAAGAATATTTTAACAATAGGTCCATTGGTCCTTATAATATAGAGAAAACCCGTTTTCCTTAACCCTTTGATAGCATTGTCATTTGATAAATATTAGCATTTAATTTTCTATCACTGCTTTCAGTTAATTACCAAGTTTTGTTATGCTGCAATCTCATATATTTCACAAGGTTAAGAAAAAGGATTGTTTAAGTCTGCTTATCCTCCAGAACTGAGGATAGTCATATAACAGAGTGGAGATGATTCACCAGATATGCCGTTTGTAAGTCTTGCAGATTTCTCCCGGGCATGTAATCATTATAGCAAGACATATGAAATTGGAGTAGAATTCGGCCATTCAGCCCGTTGAGTCTGCTCCATCATTCAATCATGGCTGATTTATTGTCCCTCTGAACCCCATTCTCCTGCCTTTGCCCCATAACCTTTAACTTCCTGACTAATCAAGAACCTATCAATCTCTGCTTTAAATATACCCAATGAATTGGCCTCCACAGCCATCTGTAGCAATTCATTCCACAGATTCACCACCTTCTGACTCAAGAAATTTCTCCTCATCACTGTTTTAAATGGATGTCTCTCTATTCTGAGGCTGTGCTCCCAGGCCTAGACTCCCCCACTATAGGAAATATCCCCTCTACATCCACTCTATCTAGACCTTTCAATATTCGATAGGTTTCAATGAGAATCCAGCCCTTCCCCATTTTCCCAGGATCATTCTCGTGAATCTCATCTTGATCCTCTCCAAGGCAGGCTCATCACTTTCTTAGATAAGGGGCCCAAATCTCCTCACAATACTCCAAGTGCAGTCTGACCAATGGCTTATAAAACCTCATTATTACATCTTTTTTTAGATTCTAGTCCTCTTGGAATGCATTCTAACGTCCAATTGGTGTTGTTCCCTGCACACATGCTGAGCTCGTTAATTTCAGAAAATTTGCCTCCAGCTTCTGCCCTGCCCTTGTATTTGTCTTCATTACTACTGACTGACTCACCCTGCAAGTTGAGCTTGAGGGATGAGAAAGTGGATAGCCCAAAAAATAGAGTAAGTTTATTAGTTTTCCGTACATCTAGATCAAGATTTAAAACATGTTATGAATTTCCTCTAGAGAGCCAATAAATTAGATGTAAAGACTTCTTAAGCACAAAACTTAAACAAAGAACATTACAGCACAGTACAGGCCCTTCGGCCCAAGGTGTTGTGCCGACTTTTTAATCTACTCTTAGACTAATCTAACCTTTCCCCCTACACAGCCTTTCTAAGAGTGTCTGAAATATTCCTAGTGTATCTGCCTCGACCAACACCAGTGGCAGCACATTCCACACGCTCAGCATCCTGTGTAAAAAAACCTACCTCTAACATTCCCCCTATACTTTCCTCCATTAACCTTAAAATTATGCCCCTCGTATTATCCATTTCCACCCTGGGAAATGTCTCTGGCTGCTTCTTATCATCTTTTACATCCCTATCAAGTCACCTTTCATCCTCTTTCACTCCAGATCTAAAACTCACTTAATATGTTTAGTAAACACTTGAAAATGGAAAATATACCATTTAACCAAGGAAAATTGTAATTGATGAGAAGGGAAAGCAAGCCATATGATGATGCTCATAGGATTGTGGAGAAAAAAGTATTTTGGTAATTGAAAACAATTTAAGTTTAATAATGTTAAAAAGTTAAACTTACTTGGCCAAATGTCAGTACCATTCTACAAAACAAATGAACGGGAACAGAAGAAAAGCACATCACAAAACAGATCACGTCTACATTGAGCTGCGGCAATAAGATTAACTGATTAGATATCTGTATTAATGAGCAGATGTACAGGTGTACCTAATAAATTGGCCTGTGTATACTGTAAAATCCTATCATGAAGAGTGCCATATCGATCATTATTGATGTTTTTGCTCAAATGGCCTTTCTTCAGTATGATCAGACTGTTAACCTTGTTAAATGCTTCACATTACCGTTCTGAATTCACCTATATTTGTCACAACGTTTGAAATTCTCTGCCAATATTGCTTTAATGATACATTGCAGTGATAACCTTACCCCATAGAACAAAAGAGATCCCTTTATTGGGAGAGGAAAAGCTAATTGATTATAGATAAAGGTGCTTTGGAGTGATAATTAATCAATTTGTTCCCATTATTGTTCTGTGACAACTGGCATAGCCCAGGCTTCCCTCTGAAGTTTAGTTATTACATGAAAAGAGTTGGTTGTGCAAAGAATGAAGATCAGAACTTCAAAGGTTATTCTTCTGATGAGTGGAAAACAAAACCTGAAAGTAAAATAGAATTGTTCTCTTCAATCTTAAACATGCTTGGCATATAATATCCAAGATGGTGCATCTGTACAAAACTTCTTCAGTTGACATCGTGCAAGTAGATCATGAAACCATGTATTTCACTTCTTTTATGCCTTTTACATTTGTTTTTCTTTTGTCTTGGATGTGATTCTGGAATTGTTGGAGCCTGTGATTTGTAGTTTGGAGATAATTTGGGTGTTTTAGTGTTCTGTGGTCTCGAAGGACTCTAGGAGGCAGGGGCAGCATGCACAAGCCTCATAGCAGGAGGGCTGCGGGATGGGGTGTGAGCTGATGTTCGACCCCATTTTGCCAATTAAAGTTTCCATTGTTCACCAGTTAAAGCAATGAGGAAGATTGAAATGTTAAGACAATTGCAGAAGGGGAGCACAGCTGCCTGCCTTTTTATTGCTGAGATATCACTCCACTGCCAGAGAGGGGAGACTGCCTTTTGATCACCGGTGAGTCCACTTTGCTGCTGGAGATGGGATTCTGCCTCTTGATCGCTGGGGGATCACTCTGTTACAGCAAAGGGAAGGCAGCCTTTTGGCCGCTGGTGACATCGCTCTACTGCTGGAGAGGAAAAAGTCTGCACTGTGCTTGGAGAATGTTACCCAGGTCGTCTGCATTTCGGATATGGTTGTAGGTTATAGTTTTTTTAAATTCTGTGTTTTACACCAAATCCTTTTTTGTGTGCGGGGGAGGGGGATTTGGGGGTCGATGTGTCTGTTCCATTTTTGTTTGTTTTTTTGTGTGGTGAGGAGGGGAGATGATCATTCTACCTTTCATTTCTTTCTTGGTTTCATGGCTATCTGGAGAAGAAGAATTTCAGAGTTGTATACCTTGATAATAAATGAACCTTTGAATCATTGACCTTTTACATATATACAGAACTGTGACACTATAAGATACAGGAACAGAATTATGCGATTTGGCCCATCAAGTCTGCTCTGCCATTTCATCATGGCTGATCCAATTTTCCTTTCAACTCCAGTCTCATGCCTTCTCCCTGTATCCCTTCATGCCCTAACCAATCAATAAACTATCAACCTCTGCCTTAAATATACAAAAAGACTTGCCTTCCACAGCTACCTGTGGCAAAGAATTCCAATAATTCATCACTGTCTGGCTAAAGAAATTCCTCCTAATCTCCGTTTTAAATCTGAAACTGTGTCCTCCGGTCTTAGACTTTCCCACCAAGGAAATGTCCTCTCCACATCTACTCAATCAAGGCCTTTCACCATTCAACAGGTTTCAATAAAGTCATCGCCTCATTCTTCTAAATTCTAGTGAATATAGATCGAGAGCCATCAAACGCTCTTCATATGAAAAGCCATTCAATCCCGGAATCATTTTCTTGAACCACCTTTGAACACTCTCCAGTTTCAGCGCATCATTTTCAAGATATGGTGCCCAAATCTACTCAGAATACTCCGAGATGCCTCATCAGTGTTTTATAAAGTCTCAACATTGCATCCTTGCTTTTATATTCTAGTCCTCTTGAAATGAATGCTAACATTGCATTTGCTTTCCACACCATAGACTGAACCTACAAATTAACCTTTAGGAAATCCTGCACAAGGACTCCCAAGTCCCTTTACATCTTGTTTTTTTTGTACTTCCTCTCCATTCAGAAAATAGTTAACTCTTTCATTTCTTCTAAGTGCGTGCCTATGCACTCCCCTGCACTGTATTCCATCTGCCATTCCTTTGCCCATATTCCTGATCTGCCTAAGTTCTTCTAGCCTCTCTACTTCCTCAAAACTATCTGCCCACCATCTATCTTCATATTGTCAGCAAACCTTGCAACAAAGCTATCAGTTCTATCATCCAAATTATTGACATAAAACATAAAAGGAATCAGTCACAACACAGACTCCTGTGGAACATCACTAATCACTGACAGCCAGTCAGAAAAGGCTCGCTTTATTCACATTCTGTGCCTCCTGCCAATCAGCCACTGCCTTATCCACGCTAGAATCATTCCTGTAATACCTTGGGCTCGTAGCTTATTAAGCTGCCTCATGTTTCGCCTTCTGAAAATCCAAGTACACAACATCAGCTGATTCTCCTTTGTCTATCCTGCTAGTTATATCTTCAAAGAATTGCAACAGATTTGTCAGGCAAATTTCCCATGAGGAAACCATGCTGAGTATGCCGTATTTTATCATATGCTTCCAAGTACCCTGAGACCTCATCCTTAATAATTGAGTCCAACATCTTCCCATGGAGCTTAGAAAAATAAAGGGCTATGGGTAACCCTAGGTAGTTCTAAAGTAAGGACATGTTCGGCACAGCATTGTGGGTCGAAGGGCCTGTATTGTGCTGTAGCTTTTCTATGTTTTTAACTACTGAGGTCAGATTGACTGGCCCTCAGTTTCCTTTCTTCTGCCTCTCTCCCTTTTTGAAGAGTGGAGTGACATTTGCAATTTTCCAGTCTTCCAGAACCATTCCAGAATCTAGATATTCTTGAAAGATCATTATTAATGTCTCCATGATCTCTTCAACCACCTTTTTCAGAACTCTGGGATGTATACCAACTGATTCATGTGGCTTATCTACCTTCAAAGCATTCAGCCTCTCAAGATCCTTCTCTCTAGTTAAGGGAACTTCACACTCTTCATGACCCCTGACACCTGGAACTTCCACCATATTGCCAGTGTCTTCCACAGTGAAGAATGATGCAAAATACTTATTCAGTTCATTTGCTATTTCACTGTCCTCCATTACAGCCTCTCCAGCATCATTTTACAGTGGTCTGATATCCATTCTTGCCTCTCTTTTACACTTTACATAACTGAAGAAACTTTTGGTGTCCTCTTTAATATTATTGGCTAGCTTCCTTTTGTACTCCATCTTTATGACTTTTTTAATTCCCTTCCATTGGTTTTCAAAAGCTTCCCAATCCTCTAATTTCCCACTAATTTTTGTTATTATATCTCTTCTCTTTGCCTTTTTTGTTTGCTTTGACTTCTCTTGTTAACCATGGTTGTGTCATCTTTTCTTTAGAATACTTTTTCCTCTTTGGGAGTTATATGTCCTTCTGAATTGCTTCCAGAAATTCCAACCATTGCTGCTCTGCCGTCATCCCTGCCAGTGTTCTTTTCCAATCAATTCTGGCCAGTTCCTCTCTCATGCCTCTGTAATTCCCTTTACTCCACTGTAATACTGATACATTTGACTTTAGCTTCTCTTTCTCAAATTTCAGGATGAATTTGTCATATTATGATCACTTTCTCCAAGGTTTCTTTTACCTTAAGCTCTCCAATTAATTCTGCTTAATTGCACAACACCCAATCCTGAATAGCTGATACTCTAGTGGGCTCAAGTACAAGTTGCTCTAAAAAGCCATCTTGTAGGTACTCCAGAAATTCTCTCTCCTGGAATCCAGCACCAACCTGATTATCCCAATCTACCTCCAAATTGAAATCTTCCATGATTATTGTAACATTGCCCTTTTGGCATGCATTTTCTATCTCCTGTTGTAATTTTAGGCCACATTCTTACTACTGTTTGGGGGTCTGTATAGAACTCCAATCAGAGCATTTTTACCCTTGCAATTCTTTAGCTCTACCACAATGATTCAACATCTTGCAACCCTATGTCACGTCTTTCTAAAGGTTCGATTTCATTTTTTCCCAACAGAGCAACACCGCCCCACTGCCTTCCTGCCTGTCCTTTCAATACAATATGTATCCTTGGACATTGAGCTCCCAACTATAATCTTTCTGCCGTGATTCAGTGATGCCTACATCATCATACCTGCCAATGTGCAACTGTGCTGCAAGTTCATCTACCTTATTCCATGTACTGCATGCATTCAAATTTAACTCCTCCAGTCCTGCATTCACCCTTTTCAATTTTGTTCGCCTTTTACATTGCTGCTCCTCCTATTCGCGGCAAAGTATCTCCTCACTACACATTGCCTCTGTGTGTAAACTAGCTATCTTATCTTTAGCACTATTATCTGTCTTTCCTACGATACTTCTTGCATAGAAATTATCATTGAACCAATCCAATGTAATGAATACCAATGATGTAAAAATACTTGTTAATGAATGCCCCAATTCAATATGTTTTTTCTTATGATGTACAATACTGTGCAAGAGCCTTGGGCACATATATATAGCAAATATATACAGAACTGTGTTTGACTATGTGGAGTGGAGAGTGAGTTTGTAAATCTGGCAGAAGCAAAGGACGTTGGGAATGGTGAGGGTACAGCATCACAGGAGGGGTGTGGGATAGGTGGCAGAGAAGGGTTTCCAGGGGCAAGGGGTAGGGGTGGTGCGGGTGCAGGCACACCCAGCCCTGAGACACCAGGCAAGGTGATTTAGTTCCAAACAATCGGTTTCTTGATCATTACAGAACGTCTCTCTGATACTTCCTGCTCCCTCCCCTCTCACTTCCCCTTTTCCCAACCATGATTCCCCTCTCCCTGCCCCCTTCCCACTCTCAGTCCACAATGGAGACCCATATCAGAATCAGGTTTATCATCACTCACATACGCGTCATGAAATTTGTTTCTGTTTTCGGCAGCAATACAGTGCAATACATAGGACTACGGCAATTTTGTGCAAAGGTGTCGGGCACCCTTGCTATATATATATGCTGAAGACCTTTGCACGGTACTGCACATACCACAACATGCCTCATTTGTACTGTACAAAGCATAATGCATACTTGATAGAGTTGTGGTTAGTGCAATGCCACTGTCTGTAAGGAGTTTGTACGTTCGCTCTGTGACCACAAGAGTTTCTTTCCAGTTCTTCAGTTTCTTCCCACAATCCAAAGAGGTATGAGATAATAGGTTAATTGGTCACATGGGTGTAACCCAGCAGCAAGGCCTTGTTGGGCTGGAAGAGCCTGCTACCATGTTGTATCTCTAAATAATAATTTAAAATAATATATGAATGCATGAATGTATTAAAATAGGAGGCTGAGGATTGATTTTGCCAACTCATGAAGGGCACAGGTAAAGTGGATGATCACCATGTATTCCCCAGGGTAGGAGAGCCTATAACTGGAGGGTGGAGGTTCAAGGTGAGAAGGGAATGATTTAAAAGGGCCCTGAAGGATAAGTTTTTTCCCCCACACAGTGAGTGTGGTGAGGATGTGGAGCAGGGTACCTGAGAAAGTGGCAGAGGCAGGTACAATGACAGAAAGATGAGCTTTTTTTTTTGTCACATCAAAGCAGGCAGCGAAATGCGTTGTTCACATCAACATTCAACACAGTCTGAAGACTGCATGCTGGTGTTGCCATGTACCTGGTGGCAACAGAGCATGCCCACAATTTACTCATCCTGAGCTGTACAGCTCTGGAATGTACGAGGAAAGTAGAGCAGTCAGGGGAAATCCACTCTGTCATGGAGGAACATACAAACTCCTTTCTGACAGAGGTGGGAACTGAACCCTGATCTGTGATTGCTGACACTGCCTGCAATAGTGTTACACTAACCACTTCATAATTATAAAAGACATTTAGACAGATACATGGATTCAAAAGGTTTAGCGGGGTTTGCAACAAAGGCAGGCAAGGAATAAAATGTGTCCAGGAGCATACCCCAAGAATATGCAATCCGTAGATTTCCACACACTAAATCTGAGCAAAACAACAAACACAGGAAGAAACACTAAAACACCACGGCCGCCATCTTGGGCACCACACTGTCCATCACAAATGCAACAGACTGAAATCCATGAGATCCACCTCTTCTGTATTCCCACTTCTCACAACTCCAACACCTCAAATAGTGTATTTCAATCTCTTTGACCTGCTCAGATCCCTAATTTGGTTCAGTTTGGCAGCAACGCTGTTGCAAACACACACAAAATGCTGGAGGAACTCAGCATGCCAAGCAGCATCTATGGAAAAGAGTGCAGTCAACGTTTCAGGCTGAGACCCTTCCATACTCTTTCCCATAGATGCTGACAGGCCTGCTGAGTTCCTCCAGCATTTTGTGTTTGTTACTCGGAATCCAGTATCTGCAGATTTTCCCTTGTTTGAGGATAGACAGTGTCCCCTGACTAACAGAGACTTTTCAACTTGATAGAGAAACCCTTTAGAAGTTGGTTTATTTCCTTTGTAGATTTGTAATATTACACATGACTTCTGTGATACAATGTTCGAATCAGGATCAGGTTTGATATCATTGGCATTTGTCATGAAATTTGTTGTTTTGTGGCAGCAGTACATTACAATGAAAACTGCAAATTACAGTAAGTATATATTAAAGTTAAATTAAATAAGAGAAAAAAATTATAATATGTTTGTCATAATCACAAGAGATTCTGCAGATGCTGGAAAGACAGGGCAACACAAAACGCTGGCGGAACTCAGCAGGCCAGGCAGCATCCAGGGAAATAAATAAACATCGACATTTTGGGCAAAGACCCTTCATCAGGACTGGAGAGGAAGGGGGAAGAGACCAGAATAAGAAGGTGCTGGGAGGGGCAGGAGTACAAGCTAGAAGGTCATAGATGAAGCCAGGTGAGGGGGAAGGTGGGTGGGAGGGGGATGAGGGATGAAGCAAGATGCTGGGCGGTGACAGGTGGAAGATATAAAGGGCCGGAGAGGAAGGAATCTGATAAGAGTGGTCAGTGAACCTCTGACATCCCTCCAATCACCTTTGTAATAGAAGCTTCTGCCCTGGGATAAACGTCTCTGACTGTCCAGTTGATCAATGTCTTTTATTATCCTGTACACCTCTATTCCTCCAACATTTGTGTGTGTTGTGAGAGCCCTACAAATGACTGAATTGTGAGCTTCTGCGCTGTAGCAAGCCTCCTTAAAGAGATATAAGCACATCCTTGACGTTTAAAATCTTGAAGTAACAATAGCACAAAATGACTTAACAGAGAGCAGAAACCCTCAAGCCTGTTAGCGTGCAAGATGTACCCTTTTGAAAAGGTTGTGCTTAAAAATGTTAAAAGGCTCCAATTCCATTCTTGACAGCAGCAGACAACTTTGCAATCCCATCCCAGACTGTGCTGTACTTTCTCAGCCTGACAACTTTTGTCCTTGTTGTGGTATTACTCTCAAGATAAATTATGAAGGCAATGTAAAAGCTGTAAAATTTGTTGTATCTTCTATTATCTCCATGTTAAAGGCCACAAAAGCTCTTCAGTGAAGTCAGCCATTAAGAAATGACAGGTATTGCTATCAGCCTTCTTTATAGCCTATTACCTACAATGACAACCGCTCCAGCAGTAACACTGTACAGCCTATCACATTATTTGCAGTTAAAGCTGGCTACTGTGTCATTTTCCCTCATTTTCTTGACAGTGGTATCATAAATCCATTCAGCTGCAGGGGTAACTGCCTGCTGCCTCGATTACCTTCATAGCACGAATGAATCTTGAAATGTATGTAACAGACAATGACTGTTATGGATCAGACACAAGAGTCATTCTCAATCCAGCCCATCAGCTCTACCAAGCAATGCTGTCTCCAACTGGGGTTTCCTGCACTCTCGTCACGTAGCACTGTAATACAGTACCAGTAACTGCACTTAAAGAGATGTGTGGTTCTTAAATAACATGTTCCAAGATATTTACACTGAAACTGTATTGATTAACTGTCCTAAAAGAAGTATTTCTGCATCTTGTTGAAAAAGCCCAGATGTTTCCAACACTACTGAGAACGCTATAAATTTTTGTGAGTACTGACTTTTGTTTTTGGCTAATGGCAAAGCAATACATTTCTAACACTGTACAGCTAATATTTCATTTTGTCAAGTACTAGTATAAATTTTTCAAAAGAAGCTCTACAGCAAACAATAGAAAACATAACTGTGTTTTTATATAGTGTGATGACATATTGTTTGAAATTTCATTTTCCATGCAGATTCTATATCATCCATATATTTCCAATAACTATTATTGCCACCCACTGTGATATTAAGTATTTGTAAGTCAACAACAGGCTGAATTTTGGTCTGACTGTCTACATTATGTTACATTAGTATTTGCTGATATATTGTTCCCTGGTTCATTAAGATTTGGAACAAATTTGGCTTCACTGCAAGGTCAAAGATGTTTTCAATAGCAGTGGTTATAGCAGCCACATCTTGTGATGAAACACAACTGGATCTTTTTCTTTCCCCTTCATCAAGGTCTTTAACTAACTGGAGTACTCAAAGTTTTCATGTCTAACAAGGAAACAATCCCATTTCTAAAGTTACTTCCTTGATGTTATCAATGTATTTCTGATGATTAATCGTCTGGGGGTCTTGCACGAGCACCAGCAACAGAAACACGAAGACCGGATTAATGTCAAGTGGGGGGACCTAATCACTATTCCTTTGAACTCTACTGACACACAGAATTTTTCATGGCTGCACTAGATGCGTTTAAAAACTTTTTAAAATTAGCTTTGTTCATCACATGTACATCATTTGCATCAGTGACCAACACAGTCCGAGATGTGATGGGGGGGGTGGGGGGGAGGGAGACCAAAGCACAGCTCACTCCAAACCTGTACGTTTTTGGAATATGGGAGGAAACAGGAACACCTGGAGGAAATCCGTCCACAGCCATAGAGAGAACATACAAACTCTTTACCAACAGCAGTGAGAACTGAACCCCAGTTGCTGGTGCTGTAATAGGATCAGAAAAAGCTGCAGAAATTTGTAAACTCAGCCAGATCCATCAAGGATACTAGCCTTATCAGTATTGAGGACACTTCAAAAGGTGAGATGTCAAGAATGTGGCAGAAGACCACGGGCATACGCTCAGTGCTCACTTATTAGGTACAAAAGGTACTGAATAAACTTAACCTGATGAAAAACGCTAGACTTTTCATGAAGTTAATATTCAGGTTCTGTCCAGAAAGCATATACAGATTGGATATAGACAGAGTTGATATGGAATTGAGTCTTTCCATTGGTGAGGAAGAGCATAACTACAAGTTTCTTCAAAAACAAGATCATCATTCAGAAATCGAATCAGGAATTCTGAAACATTTTATCCAAAGAGCAATAAGCATGTGGAATTCACAATTGCATAGAATGGTTGAAGCAAATATTTGGCATACACTACATTTAATAAGAAGGTAGAAAACTGCATGAATGAGAATAAATAAAGAATTATGCCAAAGGCGCCACTGTAGCGTAGTGGTTAGTACAACACTATTACAGCTCAGAGTGCCAAAGATAGGAGTTCAATTCCAGCGTCCTCTGGAAGGAGTTTCTACGTCCTCCCTGTGGTATGCTTGTGTTTTCTCAGGTGCTCTGGTTTCCTCCCACAGTGCAAAGGCAGACTGGATAGATTAATCAGTCGTTGTAAGTTGTCCCATGATTAGGTTAGGGTTAATTGGGGGATGCTGGGCTTTGTCATGATGAAGGGTCGCGGTCCAAAATGTCATCTGTTTATTCCTTTCCGTAGATGCTGCCTGACCCGCTAAGTTCCTCCAGCAATTTCTGTGTGTTTCTCTGGTTAATGAACGATTAGGATTTTGGCATTCATAAACAGGTTCAGAGGAAGCAAACAACAGGAAGTTACAGAAAACCACTGGTTATGTGAAAAAGGAAATGCCTATTTTGTTACAGTTTAGGAAGGTTAAGAAGGTCTGGAAAAAGTACTGGGAAGTTGTTGGAATCTATTGTTGGGGATGAGATTACAGAGTACCTGGAGGCACATGACAAGATAGGCCAAAGCTGGCGTGGATTCCTGAAAGGAAAATCCTGCCTGACAAACCTACTGCAATTCTTTAAGGAAATTACAGGCAGGGTAGACAATGGAGATGCAGTAGACATGGTTTGCTTGGATTTTCAGAAGGCCTTTGACAAGGTGCCGCACATGAGGCTGCTTAGCAAGATCAGAGCCCATGGAATTACATGAAGTTACCAGCATGGGTGGCGCATTGACTGCACTTTGGTGCAAGAAATAAACAGGATGACTATTGTTTAGATGGGGGAAGAATTCAAAATGCAGAGATGCAAAGGGACTTGGGAGTCCTTGTGCAGGATAACCTAAAGGTTAACCTCCAAGTTGAGTCGGTGGTACAGAAGGCGAATGCAATTTTGGCATTTATTTCTAGACGTATAGAATACAAGAGCAGGGATGTGACGTTGAGGCTCTGTAAGGCACTCGTGAAACCACATTTTAGAAAGGATATACTGACATTGGAGAGGGTTCAGAGAAAGTTCACGAGAATGATTTCTGGAATGAAAGGGTTACCGTATGAGGAATATCTGGCAGTTCTTGGGCCGTATTCGCTGGAGTTCAGGAGATTGAAGGAGGATCTTATAGAAATATTCTGAATGTTAAAAGGTTTGAACAGATTAGATATGGCAAAGTTATTTCCCATGGTAGGGGAGTCTAGGACAAGAGGCATGACTTCAGGGTTGAAGTACATCCATTTAGAACAGAGACGCAGAGAAATTACTTCATTTAGAGGGTGGTAACTCTGTGGAATTTGTTGCCACAAGTGACTGCGGAGGCCAAGTCATTGAAGGCAGAGATAGATAGTTTCTTGATTAGCCATGGCATCAAAGGGTTGGAGAGAAGGCAGGGGAGTGGGGATGACTGGAGGAATTGGATCAGCCCATGATTGAATGGTGGAGCAGACTCAATGGGCTGAATGGCCTACTTCTACTCCTATATCTTATGGTCTTACCTGATCTGGAGTAATAATTATTTCATTCTCCTTTACACTTGTGTACAGAAAATGACACTAAACAATCTTGAATCTAGTGGTCATTTATGTAAAATGTTAGATATAGTGTAACAATTAATAGTTGCATAAACATTTATTCTGGGACTAAATGATTTTGCTCTGTCTGCCATGGGACTGCAACTTCATGATGAGTTCTGCACACAGTGTAGGCAGGAATGGTATGTAGATTTCTATTCAGTATATCATATGTATAAACTCTCTTCACCCTTCATTCAAAGAGAGGTAGCTATAGGGCAAAAGGTTATGAACAAAGTGCATGCAAAAACTCTGTACTCCTCTAAAGATAATACTCGTGTGGAAGCACTACACCACCAAGCATTTTAATTGACAAACTATATCACCGTCAATTCATAGGCTGCAAACTCAAAGTACAGCATCTGAAATATTTAGTCAAGTCTTCTTTCAGACCATTTACCTGTCACAGACAGATCGTGGGCTGCTCCATATGCTATCTTGTGGACATTATGTTCTTCTCGCACACTCGGAACGAAGATCTCCTCTGTGGCCTATGCCTGTCTGACCATGACTGTTGGCTCTGAACAGAGCGACATTTCCAAGTGAGTATTATTTTGTAACCCACATGCTTGTGCACAAGTTCAGTTGTACACAACAATGAAAAGAGATCCATTGACTGTGGCAGTCAGTGTTGAAACTCCCAGCAACAAATTTGGAATTGCTAAGGTAAAAGGAAAGCCTCAGAATGAAAACAAGAGAGTAGTTACTCAACCATAAACAGCTGTGGCAATGAAATAAGTAGATCTAGTTAATGGGTTGTAATTAAACCATCAGATAATTGTAATGTAAACTGCTGCATTTATAAATAAATAATAGTCTTTGTTATCAATTAATCATTTTATTTATTTGCTTAAAATGTTTGAGGAGACGACTGCATATAATTTACCAAACAAATAGAAATATAAATTTGGAAAGGTACTCAACTCATGGCATTAGGTGTGATGTTTTCAAGCCTAACTAAGTCCTGATTTACTTCTTGTTCAAAGTGAAACATTTACTTTGGATTCTATAGAAGATGGATTCTATACAACTTCATCCCATAACCCAGATTTTGATCAATAGCTGACAATATATCAAGATGAGATTTTTAAGATTCATGTTATTTGCCCCATGTGCATTGAAACGTACAGTGAAATGTGGCATTTGGATCGAAACAAATCAGTGATGATTGTGCTGGACAAGTTCAAAGTTCAAAGTGAAGTTTTATCAAGGTGTGTAAATGTCACCCATATGCAACCCTGGGATTCATTTTCTTGCAGGCATTCACAGTAAATACAAGAAACACAATAGAATCAATGAAAGACTGCACACAACAGGACAGACAAAACAACCAAGATTCAAAAGACAACAAATTGTGTGTATACAAGAAGAAAGAGAAATAATAGATAAATAAATATTTGTTTGTTTATTGATTGATTGATTGAGAGCATGAGTTGCAGTGTTGCCATGTTTCCGGTGCAGACAGCACAACTACAACTCGACTCTTCCTATCGCTAGCTAGACAATACGTCTTTGGACTGTGGAAGGAAACCGGAGCACCCGGAAGAAACACGTGGTCACAGGGAGAGTGGACGAGCTCAGTACAGACAGCAGTGGTAGTTGAACTCCAATCTTACAGCTGGTATTGTAAAGCGATCCGCTATCCACTACACTACTGAGTCTCCACACCAAAACACTTTAGAAATATCATGAGGATTTATTTGTCTACCCTTTCAAGTAATAAGCTTACAGAGAGCTCTAGAACCTCACCATTCATTGGATGGAAAGATTTCTATTCAACTCACCTCCTTCTTTTTCTAATTTCTTCTTGCTAAAGATGGTGCCGGGAGCTGACTTCTCCCAGCTCATCAGTGGAACAGTTTAAATTCTTCTTTCTAATGTCTCCATTTTTCCTTTTCAAGATGACTGGGGTCCTGGCAATGTCTGTCATCTAAACCAGCGCTCGAACTGTGGTTCTTCATTTAGGCACGTTCCTGTTTCTCAGAGCTCGCCGGAAGCTTGGGAGATGTTTGTCTTGGGGGTGCGGCCTGGCGCAGCACTCTGGACCCAATTTCTCACCGTAGTCGCTAGGTGAAGCATTACGGGGAACTGGAACATGGAGACACCGAGTGCACCTGTTGGATGCCTCTGCACTCGGTGATCTCTCTCTCTCTCTTTCAGGATGGTGAGTGAGAGTTTGCTGCCAATTCTTGAGCTGGGGGTAATTGAAATAAAAACGAAGCTACAGGCTGCAACATTGAAACAGCAAACAGTTTGTCTCCCCTCTCGCTGTGGAAGGAGTAATATCTCTCTCTGCCTTGTTGGTGAGAGAAATAGAGCCTGTGAATTGTCAAACTGTTGGGATGAACAGTAGTTTTTGATGGACTGTAGACCATGGTCTCTCTATGGAGCTTTGCTGCTGCTTGCACGTTGGGTGGTTGGGAATGCTGATGCCTTATGCTGGAATAAGTGGGGGGAGGGGGAGGCTTTGGGAATCTTACATTTTTTTCTGTCATTCATTCTTTGTGGTTTTTATTCCGTTTTGTGGATGTCTGTGAGGAGTAAGAATTTCATGTTGTATACTATCTACATTCTCTGATATCGAACTATTGAACATGTTAAACCCGGATATTGTGCTTCAATTAAATCTCCCTACTGAAAAAAATTATTTCAAAAAGCACATCAATTCTACAGATGCTGGAAATCTAGAGTAACACATACAAAATTCTGGAAGAACTCAGCGGGTCAGGCAGTGTCTATAGAAATGAATAAACAATTGACTTTTCGGGTTGAGACCCTTCTTCAGGACTGAACTACTTTCTTGTATATGTCCTCTGTATCCTTCTAGACTTTCCCCAATAATTTGCTGATCAAGATTGTACACAATCTAGTCATATTGCATCCTGCATGATGCCATCCTTCATACTGCATCAAGGGTCGTCACATGGGTGATCATTACCGAGGGGAAGAAGACATTGTAAGCGCTTTCAGCATGTTGCTGAATGGTTAGATGAGGCAAGGTGAAAGGCTGAAACATTTTAAAGGATGGCTGAACAATTAGAAAACAATAAACACAAGGGATTCTGCAGATGCTGGAAACTTGAGCAAAACATATAAAATGCTGGAGGAATTCAGCAGGCCAGGCAGCACTTATGGAGAGGAATAAAGAGTTGATGTTTTGGGCCGAGACCCTTTATCAGGATTGGCAAAAAGAATAAAACGATAACCTCATTAAAGGTTATTGGCATTCCTTTTTACATTTCTAAGGGTGAAAAGTTGGTCTACAACATAAATTTGCCAGTTTTATTGCTGGAATTAAATATCATAAGGCAATTAATTCTCCCAGTGAAAGTGGGAAGTTTAAGTCCTGGAACCACATCTATTGTGTTTCTTTTATTTACAGCAAATTCTTCTTCAGCTCATCATCCCCATTGGGGCATAGGCCACCAAAAGCAACTCACCAGAGTCCTCTGTCCTCGGCCAGTCTTTCAAATTGTCCCTAGGTGTAGCCCATCTTCGAATATCCTACCTCTCCCATGGATGAAGTTTTTTGAGATTCTGTAACACTGGGATGCCTGCCCTATGCCTAATCCACCTCCTTTCACAGCTGGGCTTGGGACTGTCCATGGTGATGACAGCTACACAAAAAAAAGGATCTCGAGGTTGTATATGATTACATTTGACACTTTGATAATAAATTTAATTTGAACTTTGAACACTTCAGTTAGAACTTATTTGATCTTATTTTAGTGATACAGCCTGGAGAAGGCTTTTCCGGCTTTTAGAGCTGCACCACCCCAACAAGCACCCACAAACCCAATTTAACCCTAAACTAATAATGGGATAATTTACACTGACCAGTTAACCTACCGGGTAGGTCTGTGGACCGTGCAGGGAAACTGTAGCACCCAGGGAAAACCCACACATTCCACGGGGATGACATACAGAGAGGCACCAGAGTTGAACTCTGAACTCCAGAATGGCCCCAGCTTTAATAATGTTACATTACTGTAAATTAGTTCAGATACTCAACAATATGTGCACAACTACAAAACAGATTTACAGATTCTTTGAAAAATACGATAAAAGGGAGACTATTTAATATGACTTAATTTAACAAGAAAATGTGTTGGATTTATTGGCTGAATTCAATTACTTTTTAATCTACCTGGTTTACTAATATTACCATAGTTCCTAAAGACACTGGAGTTCAATTATTGCCTTTAATCGAAGTTCAAAGTAAACTTATTATCAAGGATCATATATATCACCATATACATCCCTGAGATTCATTTTCTCGTGGGAATACTCAATAAATCCATAGAATAATTACCAAAACCCAATGAATGAAATACTGCACCATGGTAAAAATTGGTCAAATAACAGATTAAGGAACTCTGTTGGCCGGGGCTGACTATGGATATGGAGTCGTAGCTCTCTATGTGATCTGCAAGCCAGGACAGTACGATATGGAGAGCAAGTTGTTGCCCACGCAGCAGGTTCCGCCTCTTCACGCAGCTGGTGAATCCAAAGGAACAGCAGAGACTGATACGCATTAATAACAGAATACGCAGAAAGGAAAACAGGGAATTTTCAATACACACAGCAAAATCCTAAAGAGGAGAAGTAAAGACTTGTAAGCAAGGACTCCTGAAATTCAACTTCAAGTTCAAGTTCAGTTTATTGTCATTCAACTGTACACATGTATACCACCAAAGGGAACAATGTTCCTCCAGACCAAGGTGCACAGTGCAGTACATGTAACTCACATACATAACACAAAAAATAATGTTACAAATAAATTAACAAATAATAAGGTGCATATTAAAAAAAATTTAACAAGAAATAAAGGCATCCATTAGTCTTACGAGACCATGGATCTGTGCCTGGAAAGTCTTCACTCTCCAGGGCGCAGGCCTGGGCAAGGTTGTATGGAAGACAGGCAGTTGCCCATGCTGCAAGTCTCCCCTCTCCACGCCACCGATGTTGTCCAAGGGAAGGGCATTAGGGCCCATACAGCTTGGCACCAGTGTCGTCGCAGAGCAATGTGTGATTAAGTGCCTTGCTCAAGGACACAACACGTTGCCTCGGCTGGGGCTCGAACTCACGACCTTCAGGTAGCTAGTCCAATGCCTTAACCACTTGGCCACATGCCCACACTAAGTAACACAAGTTAAAAGCAAACAGTATCACTGGCACTTCATACATGATGAAACCTGGCTGGTGGCAGGGAGTTCAGTAGTCTTACAGCCTGGGGAGAAAGCTACAGCACCTCCTGCCTGATCGTAGGGGGAGTCAAAGAGATTGTTGGATCGGTGGGAGGGATCACTGACAATGTTAACGGCCCTACATATGCAGCACTCCTGATACTGTAAATATGTCTGATGGGTACAAGTGAGAGCCCTCTCCCAATGATTCTCTCAGCAGTCTTCGCAATCCTTTGTGGAGAGTTGCAGTCAGATACCTTTTCTTTTGCACATTTTAACCTAATTGCCGTGTATTTATTGTTCCTTATCGTGTCTACAATTTATATTGCAATTTCCCCACTGATTTGTGAGCTGGTTCTGTGGGTACATTTACATTTAACCAGGATAATCTAATTAGGAACAAGTTCTAGACACAAGAGATTCTGCAGATGTTAGAAATCCAGAGCAACTCACACATAAAATGGTGGAGGAACTCAGCAGGTCAGGTAGCATCAATGGGGAGGAATAAACAATTGACGTTTTGGGCTGAGATCCAGAATTCCTGATTGACAAAAAGACTGATGTTGCAAATTTCAATTAAAATTCAAAAATGTTAGAAACGTTTGTAAAAGTGAAACAGCAGAAATTGGAGTAGAGCAGGGGTTTCCAACCTTTCCTATGCCATGGACCAATACCATTAAGCTAGGGTCCTTGGAACCCAGGTTGGAAAGCCCTGAGGAACAGAAAAAATCTGCATAATTCAATGTGTTTAATTTCAATTATGAACCAGATCTTTTTTATTTCCGATAATGATCACTCTGTGTATTGAAAATTTTTCTTGGAATTTCAGAGATTTATTAGTGTAAATCATAATGTTTAGGATTTCCCAATAAAGGTCAGAACATTTTTGAGCAAATCAAATTTTGCAATGCAATTTATTCCCAGATTGTGCAATAGGAAATTAACATTTCTAAGGGAACAATGTGATATTGTTTCCAAGTTACTTGGCCTCCAGCGGAATTTTTGGTGGTATTTCCCATCTTTCTGTCTCCAATGCAATCAGGAAAGAATGGGTTGTCCTCCTAACCTGGGCTAAGTTCCTTTGCTGTCCATGGCTGGTTGCCCATTCTGGCATATTCTGGGAATAATATGGTCTTAAACCTACCCACTTGGAAGATCAAAGTTCAAAATTCAAAGAAACTGTATTATTATTAAAGTACATATGTCACAATATACCACCCCGAGACTGATTTTCTTGTGGGCATACTCAGCCAAAGGTAGTGTGTAGTGGCTCCATATGTCACTACCACAGGGCCTGATGACCCTGCTTTACACGAGTCCCGGGCTCAGCTGGCTCCGGGTGACAGTACCCGGCATGGGCCCCTATCCAGGGTTACGGATCCCACGGCCTTGTGGGTATCTTCGGGAGAAGGGAAGGCTAAGGAGTAAACCCGACACAAATCCGGAGTGGAGCCCATAAGGCGGTTGGATGACGTATCACATCACCTCCCGGCAGCTCCTGCAGCCAAGCTGATGCCAAATGTACTGCTTCGCATTCCTTTGGACCACGTGCACGAGACCGAGAGGGGGATCTTGATGTCTGGGCAGCCCAGAATCTCCACGTTTATCGCCCAGGTCTGAACCTCGGACCGGGTGCGTCCATTGTCTGCTTAGACAGATGGAGCCAGGAATGACTCAATAAATCCAATAACCATAATGGAATCAACGAAGGACTGCACCAACAGAGCGGACAACCAGTGCGTAAGAGACAAAAAGAAATAAATAATAATAATAATTATACCATCCCAAAGTCACTACAGAATAGCATTAAACAATTAGGCCTATACAGTAATATTTATTTATACTAAACATCACTAGAATAGTCTGAAAGGTCCTAGCAATTGAAAAATTGAGTGTTCTTGGCTCTGCCCGTACCTCAGGTTTTACCAGCTGGAGCTGAGAAAAATTTTTAAATGTATGAAAATAATAAATAAATAATTAAACAAACAAACAAACAAACAAACAAACAAGCAAGTCAAAGGGGAATGGGAAACATCTTACAGTTTTATAGAGTAGAATGAGGTGGCAGATAATGCCTGGCTGAAGAATTGGAGCAGGGGGCAGGGATTCAGATTTCTGGAAAATAGTCACCTCCTCTGCGACATGTGTGACCTGTGCCAAAGGTGTTGGGTTGACTTGAACCTGAGGGAGACCAATATTCTAACAGATAGGTTTACTAGAGCTGTTGGGAGTGATTGAAACTAATATGGCAGGGGAATGGAAACCAATATGATAGAGCTGAGGATGAGCCTGCAAGTTTACAAGTGGATAATGGATGTAACAGGAATGTAAAGAAGGACAAGCCAATGATTGAGTACAAGTACAGACAGAGCACAGAGTTAAATTGTACCACAGTGGCAAAGTTCAAAAAGGGAGAAGAATGCAGGACTGAAGGTGCTGTATTGAAAAGCGCATAGCATTCGGAATAAGGTGGACAAACTTGTGGCGCACTTGGAGATTGGTCAGTATAACATTGTGGGTATCACTGAGTCATGGCTGAAAGAAGGCCATAGTTGGGAGTTTAACATCAAAGGATATACTTTGTTTTGAAAGGACAGGCAGGAAGGCACAGTCGTTGGCGTAGCTCTGTTGGTAAGAAATGGAATTACATCTTTAGAAAAAGGTGATACAGGGTCAGGGAATGTTGAATCTTTGTGGGCAGAGTTAAGAAACTGCAAGGGTTAAAAGACCATTATGGAAATCATTTATAGGCCTCCAAATAGTAGCCAAGATGTGGGGTTGAGATTGCAAAAGGAGTTGGAAAAGGCATGTAATTAGGATAATGACACAATTGTAACGGGGAACTTCAATATGCAAGCGGATTGGGAAGGTCAGGTTGGTGTCGGATCGCAAGAGAGTGAATTTGTTGAATGCCTACGAGATGGCTTTTATAACAGCTTGTGCTTGAGCCTACTCAGGGAAAGCCTATCTTAGAATGGGTGTTGTGTAAAAACCTAAATCTTATTCTTCTTCTTCTAATGTAGAGGAACCCTTAGGAGTCAGTGATCATAATATGATTGAATTCATACTGAGAGGGAGAAACTTAAGTCACATGTATCAGTATCACAATGGAATAAAGGGAATTACAGAGGCATGAGAGAGGAGCTTGTCCAGGTGGATTGGAGGAGGACACTGGTGGGGATGATGGCAGAGCAGAGATGGCTGAAGTTTCTGGGAATAGTTCACAAGGTGCAGGATAGATATGTCCCACAGAAGAAGAAGTTCTCAAATGGCAAGGGTAGGCAATCGTGGCTGACAAGACAAGTTACAGATGGCTTAGAAGATAAGGAAAGGGCATATAAGGCAGCAAAAGTGAATGGGAAGTTGGATGTTTGGGAAGATTTTAAAACCCCACAAAAGGCAGCTAAAAAGCCATAAGAAGAGAAAAGATGAAATATGACAGCAAACTGCCCAATAACATAAAGCAGGATACTAAAAGTCTTTTTTTCTCTTATATAAAGAGTAAAAGGGATGTGAGAGTTGATATTGGACTTCTGGAAAATTATCCTCATGAGGTAGTAATGAGGGACAAAGAAATGGCAGATGAACTTAATGTGTACTTTACATAACTTTTCACTGTGCCAGAGGTCCATGAGTGTCAAGGAGCAGGCGGGAATGCCAATGCTATTACAAAGGAAAAAGTGCTCGGCAAACTCAAAGGTCTTAAGGTGGATAAGACACTAGACCAGTTAGATTACATCCCAGAGTCCTGAGAGAGATTGGTGAAGAGATTAAGGATGCATCAGTCATGATCTTTCAAGAATCACTTGATTCTGGCATGGTACCAGAGGATTGGAGGATAGCAGCTGTCATTCTTCTCTTTAAGAATGGAAGAAGGCAAAAGAAAGGAAATTCTAGGCCAGTTAGCCTAACCTCAGTGGTTGGGAAAACGTTGAGGTTTTGGGATACATGGAGACTAATGATAAAATAAGTCAAAGTCAGCATGGTTTCTGTCAAGGGAAATCTTGCCTGACAAATTTGTTAGGGTTCCTTAAGGAAATAACAAGCAGGGTGGACAAAAGAGAGGCAGTAGATGTCATTTACTTGGATTTCCAGAAGGTATTTGATAAGGTGCCACACATGAGGCTGCTTAATAAGATAAAATCCTGTGGCATTAGAGGAAAGATACTGGCGTGGACAGAGGAATGGCTGACAGGCAGAAGGCAGCAAGTGGGAATAAAAGGTGCCTTTTCTGGTTGGATGCTGGTGACTAGTGGAATTACTCAGGGGTCAGTATTGGAACCGCTACTTTTCACATTGTTTGTCAATGATTTGGGTAATGGAATTGATGGTCTTGTGGTAAGTTTGCGGATGGTACGAAAATACATGGTGGGGTAGGTATTGCTGAGGAAGTAATAAGATTGCAGCAGGACTTTGACAAATTGGAACAATGGGCAAAAAAGTGCCAGATGGAATACAGTGTTGGGAAATGTATGATAATCCATTTTGGTAAAAGGAACAATTGTGCAGATAGTAATCTAAATGGGGAGAAGGTTCAAAAAAAGAGAGATGCAGGAGGATTTAGGAGTCCCCATGCAAAACTCCCAGAAGGTTAATTTTCAGATTGAGTCTGTGGTAAAGAAGGCAAATGCAATGTTGGCATTTATTTTGGGGGAATTGAATATAACAACAAGGAGATGATGCTGAGTCTTTATAAGACACTTGTCAGGCTGCACGGCGTATGGTCAACAGTTTTGGCCCCATGTCTCAGAAATAATGTCTTGTCATTGGTGAGGGTTCAGACGAGGTTCACGAGGATGATTCTGTGAATCAAGGGGTTAACATATGAGGAGCGTTTGGCAGCTTTGGGTCTGTACTCATTGGAATTTAGAAGAATGCGGGAGGTTCTCATTGAGTCCTACCGAATGTTGAAAGGACTAGATAAGGTGGATGTGGAAAGGATGTTTCCTATGGTGGGGCTATCCAGAACTAGAGGGCACAGCCTCAAAATTGAGGGGCAACCTTTTAGAACAGAGTACGGATTTTTTCTTGCCAAAGAGTAGTAAATCTGTGGAATGCTCTGCCACAGACTGCAATGAAGGCCAAGTCCATGGGTATATTTAAGGTGGAAGTTTATTATTTCCTGATCAGTCAGGGCATCAAAGGATATGGTGAGAAGGCAGGTGTATTGGGTTGAGTGGGATCTGCGATCAGCTGTGATGGAATGGCAGAGCAGACTTGGTAGGATGAGTGACCTAATTCTGCTCCTGTGTCTTATGGTCTTATGGTTTTATGGTCTATGATCAACAATCTTCCTCCATGCAGACAATTTATTACCCACGAACCTACATATGTTTCTCCCCACGTTAAACACTCTGATACACAGCTGGCTCTTTTTAGCAATCACAAGAGATTCTGCAGATGCAGGAAATCTAAAGCAACACACACAAAATTCTGGAGAACATCAGGTCAGGCAGCGTTTATGGAAAGTAATAAACTGCCAAAATTCCAGGCTAATTTCTCTAACTTTCAGTAAATTTTCCCCATCTCCCTTCCCATTTCCCACTCTGGCACCTTTCTCACCTCTCCTCTTCTCTTCACCTGCCTATCGCCTCCCCCAGGTGCCCCACCTCCTTCCCTTTCTCCCATGGTCCACTCTCCTCTCCTATCAGAATCCTTCTTCTTCAGCCCATTACTTTTTCCACCTATCACCTCCTAGCTTCCCACTTCATTCCTTCCCCCACTCAATCTTGTACTCTTCCTCTTCCCCCCCCCCAACCTTCTTATTCAGGATTTTTCCCCCTTCATTTCCAGTCCTGATGAAGGATCTCAGTCCAAACTATCGACTGTTTATTCGTTTCCATAGATGCTACCTGACCTGCTGATTTCCTCCAGCATTTTGTGTGTGTGGCTCTTCATCGTTCCCATTTTGTAACAACGCATGAATTTCCAAGGCTTTCATTGCTCCTGTACAGCTCTCCAATCTATCTTCTAGCACAATATGGAGATCCTGCATTTGCCATTTCTGTTCGAACAAAATAAGACAGCTGATGTAATGATTAACCTAATGTTAATCAAATCCTCATCAGCCTTCACCCCACAGAATAAATACCGGGGTCCAGATCCCCAATTTCCAGAGAAGCAATGTATTAACTCTCTGATTTCTCACACCTGAAGAGGGCAGGAGAATTTCTAAGCCATTGCGTGCCTAGGTAAAGGTATATGAACTATGGCTTCAACCCTGTAATTGTCATAGAATATGAAACCAGCTGCCTACTTTTATTCTTTGTCATTTTCACCAATAGTAGCTCATCAGTCACACTGCTGAAAGGAGTGATGCTTGTGAGAAATTAGTCACAGGCCTGGATTTGAGACCTGATGTCATTGAGTCTGAGTGTCATAGAACACTAGGGGACAGAAGAAGGCTCCTTGGTCCATCTAGTCTGTGCTGAATGCTTAATATGCCAAGTCACATCAACTTGCTCCTGACCCATAGTCCTCCGTACCCCTCCCATCCATGTACCTATCCAAAGTTATCTTAAATGTTGAAATTGACCCCGCATCCACCATTCACACTGGCAGCTCATTCCGGGCCAGGCACTGGAGATGTGAAGCTCACTGGTCAAGGCAGATCTGGGCCACAGACTGGAGGTCAGAGGCCTGATGTCTGCAAGTTTCCATCAGGGCCAGTGAATGGAGGTCAGAGACCCAGTGGTTAAGTCCCAATGTCTGCGATCATGTGAGTCCGCAAGTCCGATCCGGGGACTAGAAGTCAAAGCCCGATATCAGTGAGTTTGCAAGTCCAAGCCAAGGCTTGAAGTCAGAATTCTAGTGGTCAAGGCCCAATGTTTGCAAGTTCAGGCCAGGGATTGAAGGTCAGATGCCCAGTGGCCAAGGCTCTATGTCTGTGACTCCACAAATCTGGGCAAGGGACCGGAGCTAAGAGGTCTAGTAGTCAAGGCCTGATGTCTGTGAGCCTGTGAGTCTGGGCCAGTCATTAGAGGCCCAGAGAGAGCCTCTCCTGGCATTGGAGGTCTGTCTGTGTGTGTGGGAGAGTGTGGGTGGGTGGGTGGGCCAGTGGGATACGGGATGCTAGTGTCCCCTTCCAATCAGCTCTGGCCAGCTCTTCTCTCATGCCTCTGTAATTCCCTTTACTTCACCATAATACTGATATCTGACCTTAGTTTCTCCCTCTCGAATTGCAGGGCAAAGTCTATAATATTATGATCACTTTAAACACTTTTTATAATGCTGATTACTTTGTAAATATATGCTGGTATTTATGTATTTATGCAGATTTTACTCCATATCTATACTTTAAAACTGTAACTTTATTTTTTTTATCTAATTCTTTATTCTTGTAACCTTTCAATGCTGTTTTTCTTCTGCGCGTCACACCAACATAACACAGTGAATTCCTAATATATGTTAATATATATTGCAAATAAGTCTGGTTGTTCTGCTGAACATTGTGGGCTTTGGCACTGGAATATGTGGTGACACTTGCAGACTACCTCCCAGGACATCTTGGGCGTGTTGGTTGTTAATGCAAACAACACATTTCACTGTATGTTTCGATGCACATATCTCATCACGTATGAAGTACCACTTGTATCATTTATGAACCTTATTATTTGCTAATTTATTTATGGCCATTTTACTTTACCCATTTCATGTGCGTAAGTTATATGTACCACGTTCAGCAACTTGATCTGGAGAAATGCTGGTCTCTTCCGGCGATACAGTTGAATAACAAAGGGGTAGCACAGTAGACAATAGACAATAGACAAGAGACAATAGGTGCAGGAGTAGGCCATTCAGCCCTTCGAGCCAGCACCACCAGCAGCATAGCGATTATCCCAATGCTTTACAGTAGAGACAACCTGGGTTTAGTTCCCACCGCTGCCTGTGAGGAGTTTGTACATTCTCCCCGTGACTGTGTGGATTTCTTCCGGGTGCTCCGGTTAACTCACACAGTCCAAAGACGTACCAGTTGATTGGTCATTAGGCCAGGATCATAGGGCCGGAAGGGCCTACTCCGTGCTGTACGTCAATAAATAAAAATAAATAAACAAATTGAACTTAAGCTTAATAAATCAACCTGAATCTGAAGTATAATTACTGAAACACCCACAACTGTAAATTCTGCCAGCAGGAAATATTGTAGCACTCCTGCACTGTAAACAAATGTATCTCAGCATTTTAGCTCTTTATGGTGACATTCCACAAATTCCTTCAAACAATGCATTGTTAACAATTAAGAAAAGTGCCATCACTTTCATGACACCTTTGTCCTCAGGAGCTATGTACTTTACAGATGATAACGAGTTCCTGTATTCAGCATCCCATCACATAATACAGCATCTCGCTCATAAAGGCCATGAGCCAAGGTCCAGTCGCTTTATAACTGCAATGGCTTCATAAATGAGAGCCTGGTAATGAGGGTGGATTCTAATAGCATATTTCTTCATTCTGGAATTTTTTATCCCCGGGTCACAAGGAGTTCAAGAACTATTGCTGTGTTGACAAAAACATTCACAAAAATACAGAGTTATTATTCTCTACGAAAAGGTTGTTCGCGGACTACTGTGTACACCATGTCTACAATTAGACTGTTTTACATCTCATACACTGATTCATCTTTTACACTGTCTATTTATTTCTGGAACTTAAAGCAATTTTCATGTCTTGCACTGCGCTATGGCCACAACTACCCTCCTTTACCGAATGAAGTGGGCATTAAGCACATGTTGGTGATAATAATCCTGATTCTGATGCAAATGTGATTTGATAGACTTTAGTAGACTGTTGATTTGGATTCTGTTTTAAGTTAACAAAATGTTGATTTGATATATCAGGAAAAAGGATCAAATGTTAACTTCCATTGATCTTCATGTAAATAGAAAATTATACATGAAAATTCAAATTTTTCACAAAGTATCCACTGTAATACAACCAGTGCCATGAACAGTCTTTGTATTAATATCACACCCTATTAAAGCTTATTCTTCTCAAATTACCTTATTTTAATCAAAGAGCTGCACTTAATTTATTGTGGAATTCCGCGTGCTTTAAATTGCTGGTGCCAAATCATAGTAGTAGACAGCTGTCGATCCCAGCGGATCATGGGTTTGTGCCTCTGGCGGACTGTCTCCTCTCCAGGGTGCAAGCCTGGGCAGGAAGATTTGAAGAACCGGCTGTTGCCCATGCAGTGGGTTCCCCCTCTCCATGTCACTGATGTAGTCCAAGGGAAGGGCAAGCACCCATACAGCTTGGCACCAGTGTCGTCACAGCGGCTGCCAGAGTGAAGTTGTAAACAACATCAAACTGCCTTAGGGGCCCTGGCTCAGGATTTCTTTCTCAGGGTTTACTCCTGAAGCCTTTCCCATGGGTGGGTATGGCCACAAGGCAGCAGAGGTTTAAAATCAGAATTTTCCTTCTCCTAGGAGGGCTGCCGTGCAAGGCTGATGAGCCACACCTGCCTGAGGCAACTGGTCTTGAGGCGCCAGTGTTCTGCCTTTGCCCCTTCTCTTGTCAGTAGAAACAATTCTGATAGGCCTAGTAGCTAGGCCACACATGAGGGCTAGGAGCTGGCGTTGGTTGTCAGAGGCTGTTAGGGTCACACACCATTCGGAGCACTTTATAGGTAGTGGGAGCTTATCCCCATTACCACGCCTGGCTATGACAACCTTAGGAACAAAGGTTTATATAACTTTAATTCCACAATCTGTGGAATTGTCACAACAAAGATGAGGACCTTTTACCCCAGCAAGTTTCTTTCTGTCCTTGGTAGTGAAATCCAGCCAGGCACGTTGCCAGTAAAAAGGTTCATGGGAGTGAGGCCCTTGGCTCCTGCCAGTTAGGGACTCATGTGAATAGAGCCAAATGCCTAGCTGTGTACGTGGCATTACAGATGAGAACAGGGTTGTCAACAGTTTGATAAAGCGCAGAATGTCGGGGAAGCAGAGTTTGAAAGAGCAGGGTAGGAAATCCCCAATTCATCCCCAGTTCTGGCTGGTGATGTCACTGTGTGTGTGAGCACTGTGGAAGCAAAGGAACGACACCACAGATGTCTACCATCCCACCCACTGACGACCTGCTCCTCATGGGGTCACCTCAGGTTGGCCTAAATCCAAACCTTGGAACGAGCCAATAGCATCTTGGACCATTGACCACAACAGGATGAAGCTGGGCCGAGCCTAGGTCCACACTCAGCTCTGGAGGTACCATATTTGTAATCACAGCATTGCCTTTGCAACATTCGTGATGTGCAAACGGCAGTTGCAGTTTCAGAATCCTTACAATTGAGTAGCATTTGAACATCTACTCTGCATATCCTTCTGAACAGCTTTTCAAAAATAGTGATGAGTCTATCTGAATTATTAGGAGCAAGTTATACAGAATTAGTCTAATCCCAGTTATTTGATGAATAAAGGCGAGAAGTTTAAGGGGAACATGAAGGAGAGCTTCTTCACTCAGAGGGTGGTGAGAGTGTGGAACGAGCTGCCAGCACAAGTGGTGAAAACGCGGTCGATTTCAATGTTTAATGGAAGTTTGGATAGGTACATGGATGGTAGGGGTATAGAGGGCTATAGTCCAAATGCAGGACAATGGGACTAGGCAGTTTAAATGGCTCAGCACATGTTAGTTGGGCCAAAGGCCCTGTTTCTGTGCTGTACTTTTCCATGACTTAATGACAACCCAAATGATTGAAAGAATCCACTGAGCCGATTAATTCTTTATTTGTTAATAACATATAGAACATAGAATATTACAGCACAGTACAGGCCCTTCAGCCCATGTTGTGTCAACATTTTAACCTACCCTAAGATCAATCTAACCCTTCTTGCCCACATAGCCCTCCATTTCTCCATCATCCATGTGCCTATCTAAGTGTTTCTAGAATGTTCCTAATTTACCTGCCTCTACCACCACTCCTAGCAGACCTACCACTCTGCATAAAAACCTTACCTCTGACATCCCCCTAAAACTTTAATCCAATCACCATAAAATTCTTACCGGCTGGTGGCGTAGTTACATCAGCACTGGACTTCGGGGCGAGAGGTCCGAGTTCGAATCCGGCCGGCTCCCTTGCACGCTCTCCATCCATGCCCGGGTTGAGTGTCGAGCTAACAACTTGACCTCGTAAAAAAAAACCCGTAGGGGGATGGGCTCCGCCGGGTTTCAGATGCCCAAGACATGCCATACGATGAGAATACCAAAAAAGCTTTTCGTGACAGTGTCCCGACCACTCCACCAGGAGTTAAGGGCGCGCACACACACACATAAAATTCTGCTCCCTTGTATTAGCCATTTCCCCTCTAGGAAAAAGTTGCTGGCTGTCCACTTGATTTATGTCTCCTATCCTCCTGTACACCTCTGTCAAGCAGCTGCCCAGGTGCACGGCCACACTGTAGCTGAAATGCTCCCGGAACTGGATGCAGCTAGAAAAAGTTTATGAAGTGTGAAAGATTTCTTTGTTGTATTATATTTCATTTTAACCTTCAATTAATAAACAGAAGTATGTGATTCTTCAATTTTCATTCTAAACATTCATTAACATGCATATTAAAAAAAAGATAAATGCCACACAGTCTTTCCATGACCATGATTGTTCTTAGCAAATGTTTTTTCAGAAGTGATTTGCCATTGCCTTCTTCTAGGCAGTGCCTTTACCAGTTGGGTGACCCCAGCCATTATCAATTTCTTCAACTATTGTATGCTTGGCATCAGTGGTCATATAACCAGGACTTGTGATATGCATCACCCGCTCATACAACTTTACACCACCTGCTCCTATAGCTTCACATGGCCCTGACTGGGGCTCTGAGCAGGTCCCATACCTTGCCCAGGGCTGACCTGTAGACTAGTGGAGGGAAGGAGCAACTTACACCTTCTTTGGTAGAGGTGTATCTATCTCTCATCCCAACACCCATGTGAAGAGTTAACTTTTTTAATTAAGTAGATAAGCAAATGTGTGAAAACAGTGTAAAAAAAATTCCAGGTAAAGTTCAAAGTTCAAATTAATTTAATATCGAAGTACATATCTGTCACCATACTCTACCCTGAGATTCATTTTCTGGTGGGCATTCACAGTTGAACACAGAAAGGCAATAGAATAAAAACTACACACAAGCAGGCAACCAATATTGTAAACAAATTGTATAAATAAAAACAAATAAATAATATTGAGAACATCAGTTGTAGAGACCTTGAAAGTGAGCCCATAACTTGTGGAATTGGTTCAGAGTTGCAGTGAGTGGAATTATCCACATCAGTTCAGGAGCCTGATGGTTGTAGGACAATAACTCTTCCCGAATCTATGGTGTGGGACCTGAGGTTAAGGATCCACTTGAACCATCATATACTGTTCTGTTATATGAATTAGGAATTTGCTGAGGTGTGATGATGTGACATGCAACAAAGAGCAACAACATTCAATAATTATGAAGAATAACATAAAAGTAGATTTAGAAGTGTGGATATGGAATAAAATGTGCATAAATAATAAATAAATTCATACAGCAGCAACTTTAAGTCCAGCGTTTTAAAATTAATTACATTTCATTGATACCTTGAAACGTAAGAAGTAACCCCAGAGATATTAAATCATTTAGTGCTGGCACATCATAACTTAAATGCTCAAGATTCAGCCTTAGCTGTTGCAGTATTAAATTTAGATATGTTGCTCTGATCACGGACTGCAAGCGAACACATTTCACTTTAAAAACTAGTGTTGTTTAACAGAATGTAAGGCAGGGCCTTGTAGACTGGAGTCCACAGACGCCTCAATTAATCATAGCGGTCCATGGCATAAAAAAACGGTTGGGAACCCCTGATGTAAGGATAATTCCAGACTACTATATTATCATAAGTTTCGGCACCATGGTAGTGTAGCGCTTAGCACGACGCTATTACAGCTCCGGGCGTCAGAGTTCGGAGATCATTCTGGGAATCCTCCGTAAGGAGTTTGTATGTCCTCCCCATGGAATGCATGGGTTTCTCTGGGTGCTCCAGTTTCCTCCAATGGTCCAAATATTTACCGGTTAGTAGGCTAATTGGTCATTGAAAATTGTCTCATGATTAAATCAGGGACTGTTGGGCAGCACAGCTCTAAGTGCTAAAAGGAACGATTCCTTGCTGTATCTCTAAATATATTCTTCATTCCACTTCCTGCCCTGAAGAACCCAGCGAGGTGGATGCTTCAGAATTTTCTCTTTGCAGTGACACTGTGTGGTGTTTCACTACAAGTGTGTTCACTGAACAATGCAGAGAATCAAGCTTTTGTTGTAATACTCAGAGACCACTGTGAAGTTTAACTGGTACAGGTGCAAGAATAATCTTACTTTGCCTCCGTATTTACAAGAGGTCTCACCTTTGCTATGTATGTTTTAAAAGAAATGGCTTTATCAAAGGCAGCTTCCTGACAGACCCCAGGGACAGCTCCTTAGACAGTTACATGCCTGAGACATTCTGATGTGCATATATAGCCAGGGACAAGTTAAGATGAGAGCTGCAGTTGCTCTTTGAAGTACTCTACACGGACAAAACTGTCAGACATATTTTAAACTCAAGTAGTTCTGCTGGTCTGCATTGATAACATAACATAACAATGTCACATTCATATAAAACATGCTCCCACCCATTGAAACAAATTCCATAGCTGGTTCTGACACAAAACTTAACTCGTCCACATCATCCCACACAGGGAAAATGAAGAAGCAGTAAATGATTGGTGAACCAGTACACATTTTTTGCATGGGTGCAAAAGACAACAAGTTATAAAATTATAGATATTTTGAGCACCATAGACTATTGTTTCTGTGCTAACTGGAAAAGACAGATTCAAACTAATCCTCTCAGGGTGGAGGAGCAACATCTCATATTCTGTCTGGGTAGTCCCCAGCCTGATAGCATGAGCATCGATTTTCCAACTTCCGGTAATTTCTTCTCTTACTTCCCCCTTCCCTCTTCTTCTATTCCTCACTCTGGTCTCTTCTCACCTGCCCTCCTCCTTCCCTTTCTCCCATGGTCCTCTCTCCTCTCCTATCAGATCCAGTCCTCTCCAGACCTTTGATTTTTCTACCTTTCACCTCCCAGCTTCTTTTCATTCCCCCTCCACCACCTACCTGACTTCACCTATCACCTTCTAGCTTGTCTTCCTTCTCCTCCCCAACCTTTTTATTCTGGCATCTCCCCACTTCATTTCCTCTCCTGGCAAAGGGTCTTGGCCTGACATGTCAACTGCTTATTCATTTCCATAGATGCTGCATGCAGCATCTGCAGAATCCAATGTGTTCACACTAATCCCATTTCCCAGCTGCATGTCTACGTCAGTGCAGGATATCAGGTGCACATCTGGTTGGAGCAGACTCGATGGGCCGAGTGGCCTACTCCTGCTCCTATGCCGTATAGTCTAAATATGAGGTGTATTTAATAGTTTCTTTATGTGAAGCATTCTACTTATCCTGTTTGAGTGAAGAGAAATGATCTTCACTTCAGATCTATGCATCACACACCCTAGCCATGCCCACATATTTATTAGATAGCTCTCTGCTTGGATATTCACCTCTTCCAAACGTCTTACTTTCAGTCACCTCAATGAAACTTCCCATCTCTTTTCCAAAGAAAAATATCCCCAGTTAGGGAATCTTTCTCCTTAACTAAACCCTTTTCAGCCTGGCAGCAGATATTTCTGAATGGACAACCTCACTAATTTTTTCTCTCTTTTCCACCATTTCTTTAGTTTAATTTGTTATATGTTTTGTATTGTAGTTTTTTTTATACATATGCACGTAACGTGCTGCGGCCACAAAACGACACAGTTGATGACGTAGTCCAGTGATATTAAACCTGACTCTGATTCTCCTCTGTACCTTTGTACTGCTATTGTATTTTCCTTCTGGGGCGATGATCACTCGATTGTCTGAGTGAACGGGCCTTCAAAAATGAAACTCAGCAAACCACTCCAGCGCAGCAGAAGGATTTGTCACGACTGACGGTTCAGGATCTGCTTCCCATCAAAGTAAGAGAGCTGACTGCTAAACTAGGACAGTGATAGTTGGTCTGACTCTGACACTTGGTCATCAGAGACCCCCACCAGGTTATGAGCAGCCTTCCTCACGTGAGAAACTACATTACGATTAATCTAACAGCAGTTTTTGCATGGCTGGTGAATGCCAGAGCACTGATTTCACAAGGTGGAACATGCAAACACTGTGAAAATGGGACCAGAGGTTAGTACTGAACTTGAGCAGTATGAACTATGAGCGTGTGATCCAATGGACAGTTTGGGATTTCTTGTTATGATCACAAGTCCCTGTTGTCATTAGTAATGTAGAATACTCTAATGTAGTAATGTAGATTTAGTAATGTAGGATCTCACCTGGACTGTAAATACTGGATATGTGGTGAAAAAAGCACAACAGCGCCTCTTTCCCCTCAGACGGCTGAAGAAGTTCGGCATGAGTCCCCAATTCCTCAGGAATTTCTACAGGGGCACCATCAAGAGCATACTAACTGGCTGTGTCACAGCCTCGTACGGGAACTGTACTTCCCTCAATCGCAGGGCACTGCAGAGAGTGGTGCGGACAGCCCAGCGCATCTGTAGATGTGAACGTTCCTCTATTCAGGACATTTACAGCAGCAGGTGCATAAAAAGAGCTCGGAGGATCATCAGGTATTCCAGACACCCCAACCACAAACTGTTTCAGCTGCTACCATCTGGCAAATGGTACCGTAGCATTAAGGCCAGGACCAACAGGCTGCGGGACAGCTTTTTCACCAGGCCAGCAGATTCATCAATACACATTGATCTGATTGCAAATCCAACCGTACATACATGTATGCAAAGCAATTATGTATACAATCTGAGTGTCTGGACAATATCCTCGGACAGTTCCTTCCTTATTGCTTGTACATAGCGACAGAGACGCAACATAATGATTTTTACTCCCTTGGATGTAAGTAAAATAAATACAAACACAAACATAAATACTGCAAGTCTGAATCACTGGTTCTTTGGAAACACCGACACAGGGGGAGCTGTGTTGCCTTGGCTGTGGTACATCCTGGCCCACATGCCTCAGGGTCACCAGTGAAGGAGACCCCGGAGTTCGCTGTGTCCCGCTAGTTTCCATACCGGGTTCACTGTGTGCTGCTGGTTTCAGTACTGGGTTCGCTGTGTGTCGCTGGTTTCAGTACTGGGGTTGGCTGTGTGCCGCTGGTTTCCGTACTGGGTTCGCTGTGTGCTGCTCGGTTCTGTACTGGGGTTGGCTGTGTGCTGCTGGTTTCAGTACTGGGGTTGGCTGTGTGCTGCTGGTTTCAGTACTGGGTTCGCTGTGTGCCGCTGGTTTCAGTACTGGGGTTGGCTGTGTGTCGCTGGGTTCTGTACTGGGGTTGGCTGTGTGCCACTGGTTTCCGTACTGGGTTGGCTGTGTGCTGCTAGTTTCCATACTGGGTTGGCTGTGTGCGGCTGGTTCCCGTACTGGGTTGGCTGTGTGCCGCTGGGTTCTATACTGGGTTGGCTGTGTGCCGCTAGTTTCTGTACTGGGGTTGGCTGTGTGCCACTGGTTCCCGTACTGGGTTGGCTGTGTGCTGCTGGTTTCTATACTGGGTTGGCTGTGTGCTGCTGGTTTCTATACTGGGTTGGCTGTGTGCTGCTGGGTTCTGTACTGGGTTGGCTGTGTGCTGCTGGTTTCTGTACTGGGTTGGCTGTGTGCTGCTGGGTTCTATACTGGGTTGGCTGTGTGCCGCTAGTTTCTATACTGGGTTGGCTGTGTGCTGCTGGGTTCTGTACTGGGTTCACTGTGTGCCGCTGGGTTCCATACTGGGTTGGGGGCTGACCCATTCTGTTTGTGCTGCTCTCTAGTATTCGCTTGGTGGGAATCAAGCTGGATTGCGTTCATCTGCATAAGGAACTGCTACGAGTTGTTCTTGCAGGAGCATGGCTCCAGCACAGCATCCCATGCACCATCAATCTACAGACCATGACACTCGGAAACTTGGGGTATATTACACATATGAGAAAGTCTGCAGATGCTGGAAATCCAGAGTAACACACACAAAATTTTGGAGGAATTCAGCAGGGCAGGCAGCATCTACTGAAAAGAGTAAACAGTCAATGTTTCAAGCCGAGACCTACTCCAAGGTCAATCTAATCCTCCCCTCTCACATACACCAAGAAGATTCCAATGAATTCCAATCTCACCATCCTCCCAGTCATGAAAACACCAACCAGGCATTTATGCATGACTGAAGTGCTGGAGGAACTCAGCAGGTCAGGCACCATCAGGAAGAAGGTACAGGAGCCTCAGGACACACACCATTAGGTTCTGGAACAGTTATTACCCCACAACCATCAGGCTCTTGAACCAGAGGGGATAACTTCATTTAACTTTGCTAGCCCCATCACTGAACCCCCTCCTGAATTAGACTCACTTTCAAGGGCTCTTCAGCTCGTGTTCTCAATATCTATTAAATATTTATTATTGTTATTTCTCTTTTCTTTTTATACTTGCACAGTTTGTTGTCTTTTGCGCATTAGTTGCTTGTCCGTCCTGTTGAATGTGGTCTCTTATTGTGTTACTTTGCATTTCTTGCATTTACTGTAAATGGCTGCAAAAAATAATGTCAGGATACTCTATATATACTTCGATAATAAATTTACTTTGCACTTTTGAACTTTGGACTTTGCATCTATGGAGAGAAATTAAACATGTCCCGATGAAATGAAACAAAATGAAATGAAGTAACTTTATTGTCATTGCATAGTACAATTTGTCATGCACCAATACAGTGAAAATGAGTTTGCAACTCTCGTACTCAATGCTATAAAACAACAAATAAAATAAATAAACAATAAATAAAATCAAGTAACCAGCCAGTACAAACAATGTCCAGCAGTACAAAAGGGTCTCAACCTGAAATATTGGCTCTTTATTCCTCTCCATAGATGCTGTTTGACCTGCTAAATTCTGCCAGAAATTTGTGTGTGTTGCACTAGATTTGTAGCATCTGCAGAAATTCTCCACGCCTTCCATTGTTGAGCCAATTAGGACCCAATTTGCCTCTCTTCCTTGCATTGTATGGGTTTTTATTATCATGATCTGACTGCCATTTAGAACTCTGCCTTGATCAAATTCACAGAGAACAGATCAAATACTCTGGTGTCACTGATTTTTTATTGAAAAGGTAATGAGGAAGATCAAACTGCTTACCGATGACCTTCCCTTAGATCTAATATGACTCTCCTTGATTAAATGTGCCTTTCTTAAAAGTGTCTCTCAGATTTTTTTTCAATATCTGCCTTCCACCTTAATTCAAGTTCAAGTTCAAGTTTAATTGTCATTCAACCATACATGAATACCCACGAGCACATCCAAATAAAGTATTGTTTCTCCAGGGACAAAGTGCAAAACACAGTAGTAACAGTTATCAACAGCACACGGCACATATAGCACATAGAAGATACAGTAAACATACAGTCACACAAAAAAAAATCAATATAGTCCTAGTGCTTGAGTCCATGAATGTTGTCGGCAAGGGCAAGCTCGCAGCAGTCAATAGATGAACGCCACCCAGCTGGTCTTCCTCCAGGCGAACACTGGAAGGCAGCACCGACACCTCACCACACCACCTACCGGCACCAACTCCACAAGGCCATAAGATATAGGAGCAGAATTAGGCCCTTTGACCTCTCGAGTCTGCTCTGTCATTTCAACATGACTGACTATTGACTCTAACTCCTCTGAATGGGAAGGACGTGATGTTATAAATCAGAATTAGAATCTGAATCAGGTTTAGTATCACTGGCATATGTCGTGAAATTTGTTTTTATGCAGAAGTACATTTCAATACATGATAATAAAAAAACCTGTAACTTACAGTAAGTATATATATATATATATATATATATATTCTTTTAAAGAGTTAAATTAAATAGTGCAAAAAAAAGCAAAACAAAATTAGTAAGGAAGTAACATACATCAAAGTTGCTGGTGAACGCAGCAGGCCAAGCAGCATCTATAGGAAGAGGCGCAGTCGACATTTCAGGGCGAGACCCTTCGTCAGGACTAACTGAAGGAAGAGTGAGTAATGGATTTGAAAGTTGGAGGGGGAGGGGGAGATGCAAAATGATAGGAGAAGACAGGAGGGGGAGGGATAGAGCCGAGAGCTGGACAGGTGATAGGCAAAAGGGGATACGAGAGGATCATGGGACAGGAGGTCCGGGAAGAAAGACGGGGGGGGGGTGACCCAGAGGATGGGCAAGAGGTATATTCAGAGGGACAGAGGGAGAAAAAGGAGAGTGAGAGAAAGAATGTGTGCATAAAAATGAGTAACAGATGGGGTACGAGGGGGAGGTGGGGCCTTAGCGGAAGTTAGAGAAGTCGATGTTCATGCCATCAGGTTGGAGGCTACCCAGACGGAATATAAGGTGTTGTTCCTCCAACCTGAGTGTGGCTTCATCTTTACAGTAGAGGAGGCCGTGGATAGACATGTCAGAATGGGAATGGGATGTGGAATTAAAATGTGTGGCCACTGGGAGATCCTGCTTTCTCTGGCGGACAGAGTGTAGATGTTCAGCAAAGCGGTCTCCCAGTCTGCGTCGGGTCTCACCAATATATAAAAGGCCACATCGGGAGCACCGGACGCAGTATATCACCCCAGTCGACTCACAGGTGAAGTGATGCCTCACCTGGAAGGACTGTTTGGGGCCCTGAATGGTGGTAAGGGAGGAAGTGTAAGGGCATGTGTAGCACTTGTTCCGCTTACACGGATAAGTGCCAGGAGGGAGATCAGTGGGGAGGGATGGGGGGGACGAATGGACAAGGGAGTTGTGTAGGGAGCGATCCCTGCGGAATGCAGAGAGAGAGGGGGAGGGAAAGATGTGCTTAGTGGTGGGATCCCGTTGGAGGTGGCGGAAGTTACGGAGAATAATATGTTGGACCCGGAGGCTGGTGGGGTGGTAGGTGAGGACCAGGGGAACCCTATTCCTAGTGGGGTGGTGGGAGGATGGAGTGAGAGCAGATGTACGTGAAATGGGGGAGATGCGTTTAAGAGCAGAGTTGATAGTGGAGGAAGGGAAGCCCCTTTCTTTAAAAAATGAAGACATCTCCCTCGTCCTAGAATGAAAAGCCTCATCCTGAGAGCAGATGCGGCGGAGACGGAGGAATTCCGAGAAGGGGATGGCGTTTTTGCAAGAGACAGGGTGAGAAGAGGTATAGTCCAGATAGCTGTGAGAGTCAGTAGGCTTATAGTAGACATCAGTGGATAAGCTGTCTCCAGAGACAGAGACAGAAAGATCTAGAAAGGGGAGGGAGGTGTCGGAAATGGACCAGGTAAACTTGAGGGCAGGGTGAAAGTTGGAGGCAAAGTTAATAAAGTCAACGAGTTCTGCATGCGTGCAGGAAGCAGCGCCAATGCAGTCGTCGATGTAGCGAAGGAAAAGTGGGGGACAGATACCAGAATAGGCACGGAACATAGATTGTTCCACAAACCCAACAAAAAGGCAGGCATAGCTAGGACCCATACGGGTGCCCATAGCTACACCTTTAGTTTGGAGGAAATGGGAGGAGCAAAAGGAGAAATTATTAAGAGTAAGGACTAATTCCGCTAGACGGAGCAAAGTGGTGGTAGAGGGGAACTGATTAGGTCTGGAATCCGAAAAGAAGCGTAGAGCTTTGAGACCTTCCTGATGGGGGATGGAAGTATATAAGGACTGGACATCCATGGTGAAAATAAAGCGGTGGGGGCCAGGGAACTTAAAATCATTGAAAAGTTTAAGAGCGTGAGAAGTGTCACGAACATAGGTCGGAAGGGATTGAACAAGGGGTGATAAAACAGTGTCGAGGTATGCAGAAACGAGTTCGGTGAGGCAGGAGCAAGCTGAGACAATAGGTCGGCCAGGACAGGCAGGTTTGTGGATCTTGGGTAGGAGGTAGAAACGGGAAGCGCGGGGTGTGGGAACTATAAGGTTGGTAGCAGTGGATGGGAGATCCCCTGAGCGGATAAAGTCGGTGATAGTGTGGGAGACAATGGCCTGGTGCTCCTTAGTGGGGTCACGATCGAGGGGTAAATAAGAGGAGGTATCCGCGAGTTGTCGCTGCGCCTCGGCAAGGTAGAGGTCAGTACGCCAGACTACAACAGCACCCCCCCTTATCAGCGGGTTTAATAATAAGGTTAGGATTAGTGCGGAGGGAGTGGAGAGCAGAGCGTTCCGAAGGAGTGAGGTTGGAATGGGGACAAGGTGCGGTGAAGTCGAGACAGTTGATGTCCCGTCGGCAGTTAGCAATAAAGAGATCCAGAGCAGGCAGAAGACCAGAGCGGGGTGTCCATGAAGAAGAGGAGAGTTGAAGACGGGAGAAGGGGTCATCGGTGGGGGTGGAAGAGTCCTTGCCGAAGAAGTAGGCTTGAAGACGGAGACAGCGGAAGAAAAGTTCCGCATCATGGCGAACACGGAACTCGCTGAGGTGTGGGCGAAGGGGGACAAACGTGAGGCCCTTACTGAGAACAGAGCGTTCTGCCTCTGACAGTTGAAGGTCGGAGGGGATGGTAAAGACCCGGCACGGATGAGAGCTGGGATCGGAGTGGGGAGGCTGGGGGTGTCAATGGAGAGGGGAGGGTTGGGGTGAGAGGAAGATGGAGCCTCTGAGGGCCCAGGAGCTGACGGTGGGATCTGAGGGAGACGGGGCTGCGGAGTGGTGGTGGGGGAAGGGGAGACGGGAGTCACAACAGCAGCACATAAAGACCCGGCCTGGAGTTCAAGGCTGGAGTCGCAGTTGGTGGTTGCGCAATCACTGTGAATGTGTCCATGGTCGTTACTGGAGTCCGGGTTTTGAATATGTCCTGAGGTGTTGGAGCCGCCGAGGTCAATGGCAAGGGCCGCAATTGAAAGTTCATGCCTGCTAGCGTCGGGGCCGGCAGGCTCTGCAGTCCTGTAAGGAAGTGTTCATTGATTCAATGTCCGTTCCGAAATCTGAGGGCAGACTAATGAATCATTGAGTGTGTACCTTCAGACTGCTAAACCCATGGAACAACGGGAAGAGAGCATGTCCTGGGTGATGGAGTTTCTTAATGATAGATGCCACCATTTTGTGACATTGCTCCTTGAAGATGTCCTGGATGCTGGGACAATTAGTCCAATGATGGAGCTGATTGAATTTACAAGCTTCTACAGACTATTTCAATCCTGTGCGGTGCTCCCCCCCCCCCCCGCCCCCACCCCTTATCAGACGGTGATGCAGCCAGTTAGAACGTTCTCCGTGGCACATCTGCAGAAATCTGTGATTGTCTTTGGTGACATACCAAATCTCCTCAAACTCCTCATGAAATATAGCTGCTGTTGCGCCTTCTTTGTAACTGCATCAACATGCTAGTGCCAGAATAGATCCTCAGAGATGTTGGCATCCAGGAGCTTGAAATTGCTCACCTTTTCCACTTCTGATCTCTCAATGAGGACAGGTATGTGTTCCCTCATCTTACCCATTCTGAAGTTGTCACAATCAACTCTTACTGATGGCAAGGAAATCCTTTTCAAATCTGGCTGCATTCAGGTCTGGCACAAAATGACACCCATTCTACATCTATCATGGGTCCATCATAGTTCATGCAGTCAGCCAAGGCACAAAGGATCCCTAATAATGCTGTCACCACCAATTCCCCCAAATCTACAGGTAGGACCAACAAGTCTAATCAGCATCCTCTTGCAGGAGAATATGCCTAGTGCTCAGACTCTAATCACACTCAACTAGCTCTAATGGGCAAATAACTCCAATTACATAGCGTGGAATAGGCCCTTCTGCCCAGCAACCCCTGAAACCCTCCATTTAACCCTAATCTAATCATAGAACTATTTACAGTGACTTGTTAACCTACCTGGTAGGCCTTTGGACTATGGTAGGAAACTGGAGCATCCAGAGGAAACTCACACATTCCACAGGGAGGACATGCAGAGATTCCTTACAAAGGACACCGGGAATGATCTTCAAACTCCAATCACTCGAATGGTGTAGCATCACACTAACCACTGCGACTCCATGGCACCCGCTCTGTTACCCTCAGTCAATGTTTCACATAGAGCCAGTCCTGATAAAGGATCTTAACCTGAGAAGTTAACTTTCCATTTCCCTCCATAGATACTGCCTGGCCCACTGAGTTTCTCTGGCATTTCGTGTATTGTAGTGGAAAAATAATCATCTTCTCTGAGTGAATAACAAAAATGAAGCAAAAAAAATTGTACTAAACTATATTCCTTCCAAACTCAGGGACCGTGTTATGGAGAAAAGCTGAAAAGTAGGAGACTAACGGGTGACCTTATAAGAGGTGTAAATTATGAGGGGCATAGTTAGACAGTTACCCCCAGTCTGAGAAATCTACAACTAGAATATGTAGCTTTAAGATGAGAGGAGGAGGACTTAATGGGAGCATTGGAGCAACTTTAACTTCTCCATGGGTAGTCCCAAGCCCAGCTGCAAAAGAAGGAGGGTCGGGCAGCTAGAAACTCCATCCCATAAAAACTTAGAGCTTTAGAAATGGCACCAGAAGCTCTAAAAACCTCATCTCTGGGAGAGGAAAGACCTTCACCTCGAAAACATAATATGGGCTATAGCTGAGAATAATTTGAAAGACTGGCCAGTACAGAGATCCCTGGTGAACTGCTATTGGCAGCTTATGCCCCAGTAAGGGTGATAGCCTGCAGAAGAACAAGAATTGGAGTAACTTTGTCACCTTGAAGTTGGTCTATTGAATGAGCTTCCAGGAGAAGTGGTTGGGACAGATACATTGTTAACAAATAAAATACATAGGTATTTGGAGGGTTCAGAGAGAGATGGGCCAAATGTAAGGAAATGAGACTAGCTTAGATTGACATCTTGGTCAGCCCAGTCTGGTTAGGCTGAAGGCTCATTTGTGTGCTGTTTGACTGGAAGTCTTAAGCTTACTCTGGCTTCAGTTTCCAGTCTGCCAGCAGTCTTCCTCCTTCTCAAGAACAGATACAGGAAATCAACAGGAAACCTCTCAGAAATATTGAGAGATTGTCGGAATCAATATAGAGTGTTCCATTTGGCTTGGTGGAAGCAAAGCTGCATACTCCTCATCTATCAGGCCCTGATACTGGCCTCTTTCCCCTGTAGGCCAAAGTGAGAGTTAATACAAGGTGAATTCTTTGCTTAGAATCTGGAAATGACTTGAAAAGTATCACAGGGTTTAAAAAGAAAATATGTTTAGGGAAACAGAGGAATTGGCCTTTGGAAACAAGCTAAATATGGACAGTTTATGAATAAGATTTCATTCAATCATGGAGATATATCATTGCCTCGAAGGAGTTAGACCACTTCCAGATTTATTACAGTTGATATGCTTGCCAAGAATTCATATTTACTTCCAAAATCTTTAGCTACCCTGACTTTGACAATCTGAATGATATCAATTGTGTCATATCAAAGGGAGGTACTTTGACCTTCAGCTTTGATGAAACATTCTTTTTCAAGTGTATTAGAACAGAGAGACTCAAGTCATAAAACAAATCATTGCTTCTGGTAGGTGAGTTTTCATTAGGCAATATCTTTATTCCACTAAAGTTTTCCATCAAAGTTCTACCTGTTCGGTCAACAAAACATCTAGGTATCAGCACTATTATGCCTGTCAAAGTTATAAAAATTCTGACAAAACTGATTAAAACAATTTTATTTAAAAGCTCCTATATTCCACAATAATAAAATGAAGCGTTTTCATCAGATTTGGATGATCTAAAATTGACTCTGTACTCTCACCACTTGGGCGGCAGAGTGGAAATTTGTCTCTACCAAAGAGGAGTCAGACACTCCTTCCTCCACAAGCCTGCAGGTCACACTTGGGCAAGGTGTAGTACTTGCTTAGCCTCCTAATCAGGGATCAGGGTCATGTGAATCCATGGGAGAAGGTGGTAGATGGTTGTATGAGCAGCTGGTGTATATCACAAGTCCTGGTTATATGACCATTGACTCCAGGTAGACATTCTCTGAAGAATATTGATAATGGCTGGGGTCACTCTTTTTATAAAGACACTACTCAAAAGAAGACAGTGGCAAACCACTTCAGTAGAAAAATTTGCAAAGACCAATCATGGTCATGGGGAGACCATGATCACCCATGTCATAAGACACAGCATGTAAAAATGATGACTCTCACCACTGTTCCATTCCCTCCTTGGACACCTGTCTGATGAGGAAAGGCTGAGGGAAATAGAGCTTTTCTCTTTGGAGCAGAGGAGAATGAGAGGTGACTTGACCGAAGTATTTTAGATTATCAGAGGCATCGATAGAGTAGACATCCAACACCTTCTTCCCAGGATAGCAGTAGCCAATACCAGAGGACATCCATTTATGGTGCGTGGAGGAGAGTTTATTATGGATGTAAGAATTAGACTTTTTTTTAACAGGGAGGGCTGGGAGCCTGGAACATACGGCCAAGGATAGCAGCAGAGGATGATAAAATAGGGACATTTAAGAAATTCTTTAATTGGTTTGACACAACATTATGGACTGAAGGGCCAGTTCCTGCACTGTACTATTCCAAGTTCGATGTTCTATATAGTTGCACAGGAAAATGGATGCATGAATATTGCAAGGTTATTGACCGTGAAGGACCCTACTATGCTGTACTGTTGTGTGACTCAGCCTCAGAAATATTTATTTAGACCTTAAGACCATAAAACATGGGAGCAGAATTAGGCCATCTGGACCATCGAGTCTGCTCCGCCATTCAATCATGGCTGATCCTTTTTTCCCTCCTCTTCAACCCCAGTTCCCAGCCTTCTCCCCATAATCTTTGATGCTACGTCCAGTCAAGAACCTATCAATCTCTGTCTTAAGTAAACCCAACAACTTGGCCTTCACAGCTGCATGTGGCAACAAATTCCACAAATTCACTACCCTTCGGCTAAAGAAATTTCTCTGCATCTCTGTTTTGAAAGGCACCCCTCTATCCTGAGGCAGTGTCCTCTTGTCCTAGACTCTCTCACCATGGGAAACATCCTTTCCACATCTACTCTGTCTAGGCCTTTCAACATTCAAAAGGTTTCAATGAAATCCTCCCTCATCTTTCTGAATTCCAGTGAGTACAGACCCAGAACCATCAAACATTCCTCATTTGATAACCCTTTCATTCCTGGAATCGTCCTTGTGAACCTCCTCTGGACCCTCTCCAATGCCAGCACATCTTTTCTAAGATGAAGGGCCCAAAACTGTTCACAATACTCAAGGTGAGGCCTCACCAGTGCCTTATAAAGCCTCAGCATCACATCCTTGCTCTTGTATTTTAGACCTCTTGAAATGAATGCTAACATGGCATTTGCCTTCCTCAAAACCTGTAAGCTAACCTTCAGGGTGTTCTGCACAAGGACTCCCAAGTCCCTCTGCATCTCAGATTCCTGGATTTTCTCCCCGTTTAGAAAATAGTCCGCACATTTATTTCTCCTACCAAAATGCATGACCATGTATTTTCCAACACTGTATTTCATTTGCCACTTTCTTGCCCATTCTCCTAATCTGTCTAAGTCCTTCAGCATCCTACCTGTTTCCTCAACACTACCTGCCCAATCACCAATCTTCATATCAACAAACTTGGCAACAATGCCACCTATTCTATCATCTATATCATTTATATAAAACACAAAAAGAAGTGGTCCCAACACCGACCCCTGCAGAACACCGCTAGTCACTGGCAACCAACCAGAAAAGGATCCTTTTATTCCCACTCACTGCCTCCTACCAATCAGCCAATGCCCTAACCATGTTAGTAAGTTTCCTGCAATAGCATGGGCTCTTAATTTGATAAGCAGTCTCATGTGTGGCATCTTGTCAAAGGCCTTCTGAAAGTCCAAATATACAACATCCATTGCATCCCCCTTATCTATCCTACTTGTAATCTCTTCAAAGAATTCCAACAGGTTCGTCAGGCAGGATTTTCCCTGAAAGAAACCATGCTGACTTTGTCCTATCTTGTCCTGTGTCACCAAGTACTCCATCACCTCATCCTTAACAATTGACTCCAACATCCTCCCAACCACTGAGGTCAGGCTAACTGGTCTATAATTTCCTTTCTGCTGCCTTCCTCCTTTCTTAAAGAGTGGAGTGACATTTGCAATTTTCCAGTCCCCTGGCACCATTTCTAATGCCACCACAATCTCTAACGCTACCTCTTTCAGAACCCTAGGGTGCAGTTCATCTGCTCCCAGTGACTTTTAGAGAAACATCACGGAATAGGCCCTTCTGGCCCTTTGAGCAGCACTGTACTGTCCAGAAACCTCTGATAAAACTGATTTAACCCTAACTTGAGACATGGGACAATTTATGATGACCAATTAACCTACCGATATGCCTTTAGACTGTGAGAGGAAATTGGAGCACCTGGAGATAACCTATGCGTTCCACAGGGAGTATGTGCAGAAACTTCATACAGTGGACACTGGGTTTGAACTCTAAACTCGGACAGCCCAAGCCGTAACAGCTAACCTCTACACTAACGTGGAATAAAGTAGATTGCACACTTGGCGCAGCACAGTCGTTTAGCAGTTAATTAATTGCCTTACGGTGCCAGCTGTAAGACCGGGTTTAATCTTCACTGCTAACTGAAACATTTTTTATGTTCTCCCTGTTACAACGTGGGTTTCCTCTGGGTGCTCCAGCTTCTTCCTACAGTCCAAAGATAGGTTTAGTGAGTTGTGGGAATGCTATGGTGGCGCTGAAAGTGTGGTGACACTTGCCAGCTGCCCAGTACAATCTTTGATGATTTGATTTGACACAAAATGACTCGTTTCACTATATGTTTTGATATACATATATGTAACAAATAAAGGTGATCTTTAATTTTTGATGGATGATATGTTCCTTCCATCCACTTTTCCTGCTTATCTGTTTCACACAAGGTCATTTTTATTTATTTCGGGAATAGGCACTTATATTTTGATTTAGATTAAGAGAACACTCAGTCCTCTTTTATTGTCACTTAGAAATGCGTACATGCATTAAGAAATGATAAAATGTTTCTCCAGAGTGACATCACAGAAAACAGGATAAACCAAAGACTAACACTGACAGAAGCACATAATTATAATGTATCGTTACAGCAGTGCAAAGCAATACCATAATTTGATAAAGAACAAACCATGGGCACGGTGAAAATAGTTTCAAAGTCCCTGAGTTGATTGACTCCCGAGTCCCTGATAGCAGGCGGCAAAAGGGAGAAACTCCCCGCCATAAACCTCCAGGCACCGTCAACTTGATGATGCCTTGGAAGCAGCTGACCACAGCCGACGCTGAGTCCGTCCGTCCGAAAACTTCGAGCTTCCGACCAGCCGCTCCGATACAGCCTCCCGAGCGCCATCCTCTGCCGAGCGCCTTCGACCCAGCCCCGGCCGCTGAAACACACAAAGCCGAGGATTTCGGGGCCTTCTGCTCTGGAGATTCCGGTTACCACACAGTAGCAGCGGCAGCGAAGCGGGCATTTCAGAAGTTTTCCAGATGTTCCTCCGTACTCTCACATCCGTCTCCATCAAATCAGAATTGTGCAAGGTCCCCTACTTGACAGATAACAGACATCATTCATTCACCAGAGAGGCCGCGCGCGCTGCCGTCGCGCCGCCATCTTCTCCTCCTCTTGATTTATTTATCAAGATAACGTGCAGCACAGGCCATTCTGACCCTTTGAGCCACGCCTAATCACGGGGCAATTTACCATGCCAATTAACCATACACCCTTTGACTACGGGAGGCAATTTGAGCATCCAGAGGAAACCCAAGAGTTCCGTGCGGAGGACGTACAATCTCTCTACACTGGATGATGGGATGGGATTCTGAACTCCGATGTCCCGAGCTGGAATAGTGTTGTGCTAACCACTATGTTACCATGGCACCGGACCATTTGATGCAAATCAGTGTATTTCACTGTATGTTTAGATGTACACACATGTAAAAAACAAAGCTGGCCTTTAATCTTTTGATGGTGATATGTGCCTTCCATCAACCTTTCCTGCTTATCTGTCCCTCACAAGGTTACCTTGTGACCGGGGAACATAGCAGATGGCAAACTGCAGGTGACTTTCCTCGAATTTCACTGGGAAAATCACATTTAGATAAAATTCCTCTATCTGACGCTGCAGACAGAGAAATGCCTCGAGGCCTTTGATATCATTAGCATCATCTACGCTGGCCATGAAGTTGCATGAGATATTGTCTGAGACCATTCCTGTGAATATCACTGGAGGGGCTTGAATTATCACAGGCAACCATTAATATAAAGGAAAGATGTTGCTCACCAGAATCATGGAGAGAGGCTGCAAATTACCTTTGCATAGTAACCGCATGGACATATGGGTCACAGATTAATTCAATAGCTTCAATTGTTTTTTTGAATAAACTCTGAACAGAAAATCATAAAATGCAAGAGACAGAAATGACCTTGAATGACACATAGTCCTGAGAGGTAGAGTTAAAAGATGAAGGTTAAAAAAAAGCATAAAGATGTCACTATTCCAGTCAAAAAATGCACGTTTCATCTGTAATATCAATTCTAAATGAAAATGGTGATGAACTTAGAGCATGGAACTAAAATGTTGTGGCCATTGCAGAAACTTGGTTGCGAAAGGGACAAGAATGGATGATTAATGTATCAGGTTTCCAAAGTTTTAGAACAGAGAGGGGCTAAAAGAGGTGTCGGAGATGCATTGCTAATCTCGGGCAATATCACAGCTGCACTTAGAAGAGACTCAGTGGAGAGGTCAGAAGATGATTCCATTTGGGTAGAACTCAGGAATAGAAAGGGTGCAATCGCACTGATGGGATTGTACTGTAAACCCCCTAATAGCCACTGGGACATTGAGGAACAGGTACGTAATCAGATTAAGGAAATGTGTAAACATAATAGGGTTGTTGTCGTGGGAGATTTCCACTTCCATAACATAAACTGGGACCTTCTTAGTGCAAGGGGTTTGGATGGGGCTGAATTTGTTAAGCATACCCCGAAGGATTTCTTAAATCAGTATGTGGATGGTCCAATGAGAGGAGGGGCCGTACTGGACCTGGTGTTGGGTAATGAGCCTGGCCAAGTGATTGACCTTTCAGTGGGTGAGAAGTTAGGGGTCAGTGAACACAACTCCTTAACTTTCAGGATAGCTATAGGTAAGGATAGGTATGGCCCTTGTGGAAGAGTTTTAAATTTGCGTGGGGCAAATTATGAAAGCATTAGGTAGGAACTAAGTAAAGTTAATCGGGAACACTTTATTTCCTTGCAAGTCTGCATAAAGATCAATTGCACAGAGCTCAGGAAAGGTATGTTCCTGTTAGAAGGAAGGACGGGGATGGAAAAATAAGAGAACTTTGGATGTCCAGAGAAGTGATGAATTTAGTCAAGGAGGAAAAGGAAAAGTATATAAATCTTCAGAAGTTAGGCTCAAACAAAGCACATGAGGAGTATAAAAAAGGCTGAAAAGAACTCAAGAAGGAATGAGGGAGACCAAGAGGAGCCATGAAATTCCCTTAGTTTTAGTAAGTAGGATCAAGGTGAATCCCAAGGCATTATATACATACTTCAAGAGCAAGAGGATAAGACTACTCAAGGATAAAGGGGGGAACATTTGCTTGGATGCAGAGAATGCGAGTGAGGTACTTAATGAGTACTTTGCCTCAGTATTTACAAGGAAAAGGATATGGAGGATCAGGAGATCAGTGCTGAGTGTATTAATATGTTAGGCCATTTAGAGGTCAAGGAGGAGGAAGTTTTGGGCCTCCTAATGAATATTAAGCTGGGTAAATCCCTAGGGCTTGATGGGATTTAGCCCAGGTTATTGAAGGATACAGATGAGATTGCTGGGGCCTTGACCAGTTTCTTTGTGTCCTCCCTAGCCACAGGCAAAGTTCCGGAGGACGGGCGAGGGGCTAATGTTGTACTTCTATTTAAGAAGGGAACAAGAAAAGTCCTGGGAACTATAGACTGGTGAGTCTCATGTCAAGTTGTAGGGAACTTGCTGGAGAAAATTCTTAGGAATAGGATATATGAGCATTAGGAAACCTATGGCCTAATTAGGGAGAGTCAGCATGGCTTTGTGATGGGCAGGTTGTCTCTTACCAAATTGACTGAGTTTTTTCACAAGGTGATGAGAGAGATTGATGGTGGTAGGGCAGTGGATGTTGTCTACATGGTTTTAGGAAGGCATTGGAGCTGGAGGTCTGATATTAGTGGTATTCCACAGGGATCTGTGCTGGGACCTCTGCTGTTCGCGATATATATAAATGACGCAGATTAAAATGTAGATGGGTGGGTTAGCAAGTTTGTGGATGATACCAAGATTGGTGGAGTTATAGAAGACTAGCAAAGAATACAGTGCAATATAGATCAGTTACAGATATGGACATAAAAATAGCAGATGGAGTTTAGCACAGATAATTGTGAGGTGTGGCACCTTGGTCGGGCAAATGCAAGGAGACAGAACACTAAGGGTAAGATGCTTTCCAGTGTTGCTGAGCAGAGAGATCTTGGGACCCAAGTTCATAGCTACACAGAGCATTAAGGTGGCTCAGAAGGCCTGTGGAATGCTTGTTTTTATTAATTGAGGCAATGAGTTCAGAAGTCAAGAGGTTATGTTGTTAACTCTGATTAGGCCACATCTAGAGTATTGCATATATTCTGGTTGCCCGTCTATAGGAAGGATGTCAAGGCTTTGGAGAAGGTGCAGATGAGGTTTGTCAGATTGCTGCCTGGTTTAGAGGGCATGTGCTATCAAGAGAACCTGGATAAACTTGGGTTGTTTTCTCTGGAGTGACAGAAACTAATTGGAGATCTGATAGAGATTTATAAGATTCTGAGAAGCGTAGATGGAGTAGAGAGGAAGTATATGTTTCCTAGGGTTGAATTGTCTAATACCAGAGGACATGCATGGAGAATGAGAGGGGGTGGGTTCAAAGGGGATGTCAGGGGTAAGTTTGTTATCAGAGAGTGGTGGATGCACTGCCTGGTATGGTGGTAAAGGTAAATACATCCGAGGCTTTTTAGAGAATTTTAGATAGGCACATGGATGTAGGGAGGGATATGGACATTGTGTAAGTAAGAGGGATTAGTGTTCGGGTGTTTCTGATTTGCCTTTTAACTGGTCTGGCACTACGTTGTGGGCTGAATGGCCTTTTCAGTTAGGGCAGGGAGGGCTTGGCAGCTCATCTATAAGAAAGATTCTGTTCTCCAACATCCACTGCCTTGCGGCTACACCCACTACACCCACAAGGGAAGGCTTTGGGAGTAAACCCTGAGATAAAAATCTGGAGCTGGAGTCCCTACGGCAGTCCTACATTGAGTTCAATGTTGACTGGCAGCTCCTGCGACACTGCTGCTACCAAACTGTATCGGTCTCTACCATTCCTTTGGGTTCATCAGATGGCTGGAGAGGGGGAGCTTCCCACATGGGCAACAGCTTGCTCTCCATATCGTACTGCCCTGGCTTGCATATCTCGACAGCCAGGTTGCAATATCCATAGTCAACTCTTAAGACACTTTTAGATAGGCACCTGGAGCTTAGTAAAATAGAGGGCTATAGGTAAGCCTAGTAATTTCTAAGGTAGGGACATGTTCGGTGCAACTCTGTGGGCCGAAGGGCCTGTATTGTGCTGTAGGTTGTCTGTGTTTCTATGTATGTCAATATCTCTTCATCACATTTACTACATAACATGGTTTCCACTGGTAAAAATTTAATGGATAAAAATTCCGTTATAAGAATCTCACTGAAACCTAACAAATATTGAAAGGCCTACACAGAGTGGATGTGGAGAGGATATTTCTTATAGGGGGGAAGTCTAAGGCCAGAGGGCACAGACTCAAAATACAAGGATGTCTCTTCAGAACAAAGATGAGGAGGAATTTCATTAGCCAGAAGGTGGTGAATCTGTGGAATCCATTGTCACGGCTGGTTGTGGGGGCAAAATTATTGTGTAATTTTAAAACGGAGGTTGATAGGTTCTTGTCTAGTTTGTATGTTCATTCTGTGCCGTGTTGTATGACATGAGCGATCATGGTCTTTCCATGACCATGATTGTTCATGGCAAATTTTTCTGCAGAACTGGTTTGCTATTGCCTTCTTCTGGGTAGTGTCTTTACAATACAGGTGACCCCAGTCAGTATCAATACTCTTCAGTTGTTGGCATCAGTTGCTGCATCACCAGGACTTGTGATGTGCACCAGCTGCTCATATGACCATCCATCACCTGCTCCCATGGCTTCACGTGACCCTGATTGGGGTGGGCGAGCGCTAAGCAGGTGCTGCACCTTGTCCGAGGGTGATCTGTAGGCTAGCAGAGGGCAGGAATGCCTTACACCTCCTTTGGTAGAGATGTACCTCCACCCTGCCACACAGTAATGGTGTCAGAAGCTTCAGGGAGATGGCAGAAGGCTGAGGTTGAGAGCAATAATAAATCATTCATGATGAAATGGCAGAGCAGACTCAATGAGCTGAATGGCCTAATTCTGCTCCTATGTCTTATGGTTTATGGTCTAAGAACACATGTAGCCTGGAGATGGTGGGAGAAGATGTGGGTGAAATATACAGAAAGAAAAATGAGCCTTTAGCCTGCAGTCAATTTGAACTCATAATTCTTTTTAGAACAAAGATGATTGTATAGGAAATGCAAATGGTAAATTTGAAGGAAGGCATTACTGAAAGAGTTGGGACATGCAATTAAAATAGCTTAACTTGAGTACTTTATCTTCAGCATTGCCATGATAGACCAGAGGAGTTCTTTGCATGCTGAAAATCCTGTTGTGTAAACTGTCCACCCATTTTCATCAGATGCAATTTCAATCTATTTATTTTATAGGCTCTAAAGAAGTTAAGTTTATAGCTCAAGGATTCTCAGAGTCATACTCTACACTTCAGATCTATTTACACATCACTAAGAGAGTCTGAACGAACAGAGAGCGGAACAGTTCCATATACAAATACCAGGGGAAACCAGTCACAAATGATTACTGTCAGCATGGAAAAAAAAAGGAATCTTCATCTGTGTCTAATAAGAATTAAGTATTTGGTTTGCAATGCCATTTTGAATCAAAAGACAAGTACATTACCACACCTGAAGGCACGGAAGCTTAAGGCCGAGGAGAATCGGTCCGAGTACAAACTCGGAAGAGTGAAAAATGGCATTGGAATGAAAAAATTTGCACATATGACCTGCAAAGCAATGTTTCTCAATCGTTGGGATTGAATCATAGTGTCACAGAGTATGGAAATGGATCCTTTGGCATATCTCCACCTGCTCCTTTGAAAAGGAACTACAGGAGCCTGAGGTCCCACCCCACCAGGTTCAGGAACAGCTATTACCCTTCAACCATCAGGCTCCTGAACCAGTGTGGAGAACTTCACTCACCTCAACACTGAACTGAATCTACAACCTCTGCACTCACTTTCAAGGACTCCACAGCTCATGTTCTCAGTATTATTGATTTATTTGTTTGTTTGTTTGTTTGTTTACTATTGTTTGTGATTTTTTTGTATTTGCACAGTTTCTCCTCTTTTGCACATTGGTTGTTTGTCCATCTTTGTGTGTAGTTTTTCATTGATTCTGTTGTATTTTTTGTTCAACTGTGCATCCTCACAAGGAAATGAATCTCAGGGTGGAATATGGTGATGTATATGTACTTTGATAATAAATTTACTTTGAACTTTGAAATGGTCCATACTGACGTGTATTTCCATCCAAACTAGTCCCACTTGCCTGTCGTTGGCCCATATCCCTCTAAGCATTTCCTACCCATGGTTGGGATATTTAAAAGTATCTTTGAATTAAATATGATTTCAACTGTGATTACTGGTTGGGCCAGCATCTGCTTTCCTAATTATTCCCAAGAAGTGTTGCTGGTTCAGCCATTTTGGAGGAATGAAGGGCCCGGAGTTTGCACGTTCTCTGACCGCGTGCACTCCAGCATCCTGAGCTGCAATAGCATTGCACTAACCACTAGCTACTGTGGCATCCAATGGATTGTTTTCCATCAAAAAATGTTAAAAGTAAATATATGTCACCATATACTCCCCTGAGATTCATTTTCTTGCAGGCATTCACAACAGAACAAAGAAATACAATGGAATCAATGAAAATCTACATCGAATGGCTCAGAAACAACTAAAGTGCAAAAGAGGACAAATTGTGCAAAGAAAAAAGCAATAATAATAATAACTAACAAAATAAATAACACTGAGAACACAAGTTGTAGAGTACTTGAAAGTGAGTCTGTAGGTTGTGCATTCAGTTCTGAGTTGAGATGAGTGAAGTTATTCCTGCTGGTTTCATAGTTTGATGACTGTAGGGAATAATTCTTCGTGAACCCGGTGGTGTGAGACCTGAGGCTCCTGTACTTCCTTCTCATTGCGGCAGTGAGAAGGGAGCGTGCCCTGCCTTGTGGCAGTACTCGATGATGTTTGCCGCTTTCGTGTGTTAGTGTGCTGTGTAAATGTGATCAATGTGGGTGCACTGGGGGGTGGGCATTTCCTGTGATGGACTGGGCCGTACCTATCACTTTTGGTAGGCTTTTCTGTTCTTGTATCACATACACAACCAACACACACCATTAATTGTACATTTGAATGCACAAGATTTTGTGATGCAAGATATAATAAAATTTCTAAACGTCAATGAGGAGTTAATGCATAAATCGTTAAGTTTTATTCCTGGACAGCAATATGCATGTCAGCATAACGTCTCATCAGTGCATTATTTTCTGCCTCTGAAATTCATTTCACTAACTTCAATGTATTGAATTGAAGAGCGTAGTACAATACTCTGCTGACATTACAACAGGTCATACTAATGACCAGGGTGAATTTTTAAATAGGAAGATCTCATAATAATACGTGAAGTAACAAAGTGACAGAGAAAATATTACAGGAAGCAAAGTGTGAACACTGTAATGTCACGGCTCCCACAGGGAATGTTGAAGCCATTTGAAGTGAAGTTTGCAGCCAATAAGAATTTTAATGTATCATAGGTTACCAGCAGGTCTTCCTGGATTTCACTCACAGGAAGTCAGAGGCTCTCATTTGTATGCATTAGATGAGGTTATGGTGTAATGGGTGAATTTGTTGTTTGTTCCCTAGATATGTTTAAGGTGGTGAAGTGAATGTGGGTTGAAAAAATGAATGGTAACAAATACTGGAGAGCAGTTACACTATGAACACTAATTGAAATAAATTAAAAATATGTGATATTTAACATTTGAGTTATTTGATAATTTTATCATACAGCATTATAATGATACAACTTTATACTACTTTATAATTTATCATACAAGTTTATTGTGACCTCTTGTTCTTTAATGACCTCTATAACTGCTCAGACAAGAGGTTTACATTCGAAGCTGGACTGTGAAATCTGCAGTTTGGTATAAACTGCTGCTCCACTGAGTGAGAGGTCGTGTGGATAGGGTCTTACAATAGTCCAAGTTGTGAAATACTAAGCACAAGGCTTACTTATGGTTGAAAGAGAAAATGGTTCTAAGACAATGTGATAATGATAACACCTTCTTAAAAATACTAGCAATTGCTATGGTAAATAATGAGATTCTAACTGAACAGCCGTTATTAGTTAATTTTCAAGTCATTTACACTTAAAATGTCAATGAAGCAGAGAAAAGGAGGACAGTAAATGTTAAATGCACTCTTCAGTGCTGCTTAGCATTAATTCAAACATCCACAACACCAAAAGAAACAAGCAAATTCATTTTACCACCTTAGACTTGTGCAGGCAGAAGTGGGGTGACCTTGACACTTCACCTCTTAATGTTCTTATTGCAAGTAGTTGCAATTTCGAACTGTGAAGAGGTGCAATTGCCACCTCAGTGACACAAGTGCATTGTGCAGAGTCTACTGGGATAGCCCACGGGCATGCACTGTCTGAGCGATGTGTAGACTGTGCTTTTAATCGCAGTTGGTACGCTTGTCTGGCCATTAACAAGCCCAGCACAGTGACCCAGTCGCAAAGCTTTCTTTACACACTCTTGCTCCCTGCACCAGGCTCTGAGTGCAAAACTGTTAATGCCTGACCAGGATATATCAGAACACACTTACAAAGTGTTTGTAGATGAGTTCTCCTGATATTGGGGAAGATATACCACACAGGTAGGGTTTGTAATAAATAAGAAATGTACATTATTTTAAAAAATCAGAAAAATGGTTCTTCCTGCAAAGCAGCCAGAATACAGTAATCAAAGGCCCTACCCACCTTGAACATTCTCTCTTCTCCCTTTTTCCATCAGGCAGAACATACAAAAGCACGTGGCAGCAGGTTCAAGGACAGCTTCGACCCTTCTGTTATAAGGCTATTAAATGGTTCCCTATTACGATAAAATGGACTCTTAATCTCACAATCCACCTTGTTAAGACTTCAGAATCAGGTTTAATATCACCGGCATATGTTGTGAAATTTGTTAACTTAACAGCAGCAATACAAGTGCAATAGTGATCAGTAAATACCCCAGCATCTGCAGATTATTTTGTGTTTAAAATAAACTGAGTTATCATAAGTATACACATGTCTATTAAATAGTTAAGTTAAAGTAAGTATTGAAACTTCTTTTTGAACGGAAATAAAAAAAATAGTGAGGTAGTGCTCATATGTTCAATGTCCATTTAAAAATTGAGTGGCAGAGGGGAAACTGTTCCTGAATCACTGAGTGTGTGTTTTCAGGCTTCTGTACCTCCTTCCCAATAGTAGCAGTGTGAAGAGGGCACGTCCTGGGTGGTGAGGATCCTTAATAATAATGGATGCAGCCTTCCTAAGGCACTGCTCCTTGAAGATGTCTTGGACACTATGGAAGCTGGTACCCATGATGGAGCTGACTAATCTTACAAGTTTCTGCAACTTACTTCGATCCTGTGCGATAGCACCCGTCCCCACCACACCCCACCCATACCAGACGGTGATGCAGCCGGTCAGAATGCATTCCACAGCACATTTTAGAACACAGTAGAAGTTTTTGAGTGTTTTAGTTGACAAACCAAATCTCCTCAAAATCCCAATGAAATCTAGTTGCGGTCTTGCCTTCTTTATAGTTACAAGAAGAAATTTTCGAATGGTAAAAGGATGCAACCGTGGCTGACAAGAGAAGTCAAAGCCAAAGTTAAAGTAAAGGTGAGGGCATACAAGGAAGCAAACATTAGTAGGAAGACAGAGGGTTGGGAAATTTTTAAAAGCTTACAAAAGGAAATTAAGAAGGTCATTAAGAGGGAAAAGATGAACTATGAAAGGAAGCTAGCAAATAATATCAAAGAGGATACTAAAAGCTTTTTCAAGTATATAAAGAGTAAAACACAGGTGAGAGTAGATATAGGACCGATAAAAAATGATGCTGGATAAATTATAATGGGAGATAAGGAGATGGCGGAGGAACTGAATGAGTATTTTGCATCAGTCTTCACTGAGGAAGTCATCAGCAGTATACCGGACACTCAAGGGTGACAGGGAAGAGAAGTGTGCGCAGTCACAATTATGACAGAGAAGGTACTCAGGAAGCTGAATAGTCTAAGGGTAGATAAATCTCCCGGACCAGATGGAATGCACCCTCGTGTTCTGAAGGAAGTAGCTGTGGAGATTGTGGAGGCATTAGCAATGATCTTTCAAAAGTCGATAGATTCTGGCATGGTTCCGGAGGACTGGAAGATTGCAAATGTCACTCCGCTGTTTAAGAAGGGGGCAAGGAAGCAAAAAGGAAATTATAGACCTGTTAACTTGACATCGGAAGTTGGGAAGTTGTTGGAGTCAATTGTCAAGGATGAGGTTACGGAGTACCTGGAGGGATATGGCAAGATAGGCAGAACTCAGCATGGTTTCCTTAAAGGAAAATCTTGCCTGGCAAACCTATTGAAATTTTTTGAGGAAATTACAAGTAGGCTAGACAAGGGAGATGCAGTGGATGTTGTATATTTGGATTTTCAGAAGGCCTTTGACAAGGTGCCACGCATGAGGTTGTTAAACAAGATAAGAGCCCATGAAATAACAGGAAAGTTACATACGTTGATTTGGCGTTGGCTGATTGGCAGGAAACAGAGAGTGGGAATAAAGGGATACCATTCTGGTTGGCTGCCGGTTACCAGTGGTGTTCCACAGGGGTCTGTGTTGGGGCCGCTTCTTTTTACGTTGTACATCAACAATTTGGATTATGGAGTAGATGGCTTTGTGGCTAAGTTTGTTGATGATACAAAGATAGGTGGAGGGGCTGGTAGTGCTGAGGAAACAGAGAGTCTGCAGAGAGACTTGGATAGATTGGGAGAATGGGCAAAGAAGTGGCAAATGAAATATAATGTTGGGAAGTGTATGGTTATGCACCTTGGTAGAAGAAATGAATGGGCAGACTATTATTTAAATGGGGAGAGAATTCAAAGTTCTGAGATGCAACGGGACTTGGGAGTCCTCATGCAGGATACCCTTAAGGTTAACCTCCAGGTTGAGTCGGTGGTGAAGAAGGCGAATGGAATGTTGGCATTCATTTCTAGAGGAATAAAGTATAGGAGCAGGGATGTGATGTTGAGGCTCTATAAGGCGCTGGTGAGACCTCACTTGGAGTACTGTGGGCAGTTTTGGTCCCCTTATTTAAGAAAGGATATGCTGACGTTGGAGAGGGTTCAGAGAAGATTCACCAGAATGATTCTGAGAATGAGAGGGTTAACATATGAGGAACGTTTGTCTACTCTTGGACTGTACTCCTTGGAGTTTAGAAGAATGAGGGGGGACCTCATAGAAACATTTCGAATGTTGAAAGACATGGACAGAGTGGATGTGGCAAAGTTGTTTCCCATGGTAGGGGAGTCTAGTACCAGAAGGCATGACTTAAGGATTGAAGGGTGCCCATACAGAACAGGGATGTGAAGAAATTTTTTTTAGCCGGGGGGTGGTGAATCTGTGGAATTTGTTGCCATGGGCGGCAGTGAAGGTCAAGTCATTGGGTATATTTAAAGCAGAGATTGATAGGTATCTGAGTCGCCAGGGCATCAAAGGTTCTGGTGAGAAGGCAGGGTAGTGGGACTAAATGGGAGAATGGATCAGCTCATGATAAAATGGCAGAGCAGACTCGATGGGCCGAATGGCCGACTTCTGCTCCTTTGTCTTATGGTCTTATGGTATTATGGTCAATATATGGGTCCAGGTTAGTTCCACAGAGATATTGACACCCAAGAACTTGAAATTGCTCACTCTGTTCTGATCCCTCTATGATGATTGGTTTGTGTTCCCTTGTCTTACCCTTCCTGAAGTTCTGAATGAGCCCTTTAGATTTTGGTCTTACTGACATTGAGTGCAAGGTTGTTGCTGCGATACCCCTTTATAATTTAAATACACCGGTCTTGCTGATGTTGCTGACAACTGTGGCATATTCACATGTCATATCCAAAGACCAATCCCCAAATGTTGTCCAGTCTACCAACTCAAGGCAATCCTGGAAGTGCTCCTCCATCTCCATTGACCATACCTTCTTGGTCCTCACCACTGATGCTCTGTTCTTTATTTTCTGCCTATACTCTGGGAGTAGAAGTATAGCCAGGTGAATGGACTTTTCAAAATATGGGAATGGCACGGTAAGCATCCTTGATGGTGGTATAACAGTGGTCAAGTGTTTGCCTCCTCTGTTTCCACAGCTGGTATGGTGGAAGTCGTGGTTCAGAGGCTTCTTCAAGCTGGCTTGGTTGAAATCCCCCGCAATGGTAGGGAAGGCATCCAGTTGCAGAGCTTCGTGCTTGCTCATTGCGCTGCTCTGCTCCTCCAGTGCCTGTCTGATGTTAGCCTGAGGTGAACGTACACTGATACCTGAATGGTGGCAGAAAACTCCCTCATAAGATAAATGGACACCATTTGACTGCTGGATGTTTTAGGTTGGATGAGCAGGACTGAGACAGAACTCACATCTGTGTACCACAATGAGTTAATCATAAAGCATACTCCACTTCCTCTACCTTTAAAAGACTCAATCTTGAATAGCGAAGCCGCTGGAGTGCATCTCGACATTGGAAATTATGCTGGTGAGCCTAATACATCAGAGTCCCTGATGTCTCTCTTGTATTGCTGTCTTGCTCTGAGTTCTTGAGGTATTGCACGAACAGTATGCAAGAAAACGGCTTTCTCTCTGACAGTAATAAACCGTAACAACGTAAGATGCAGGAGACAAATTAGGCCATTCCTCCCACTGAGTCTGCTCCGCCATTCTATCATGGCTGATTTATTATTCCGTTCCACCCCATTCTCCTGCCTTCTCTCCATGACGGTAGATGCATTGTCTAACCAAGAACCTATCAACCTACATTTTAAATATGCTCATTGACTTGGTCTCCACAGCCATCTGTGGCAAAGAATTCCACTGATTCACAACTCTCTGGTTAAAGAAATTGCTCCTCACCTCTATTAACTGGGTGTCTGTCTATTCTGAGGCTGTGTCTTCTGGTCCTGGACTCCCTTGTCATAGGAAACATTCTTTTCACATCAACTGTATCTAAGCCTTTGAATATCTGATAAGATTCAATGAGATCCCCCATCATTCTTCTAAACTCCAGCGAGTACAGGCCCAAAGTTATCAAATGCTCCTCATATACAACTCCTTTTGTTCCTGGGATCATTCTTGTGAACTTCGTCCAGACCCTCTCTAGTGCCAGTATAAAGTCTATTACGTAGCATTCTACCCATCCCCTTGTCACATCAGAATCGGAATCAGGCTCGATATCACTGCCATATCTCTGGAAGTTTGTTGTTTTGCGGCAGTACATTGACATGCATAATAATAAATACTCTGCAAACCGCTCTCGGGGCTCATATGGAAACCTGGCTCAGTAGCCGGCTCTGCTAACTGCCATGGATTCAGCGATGAGAAGGCCTCCTTTCATAGACAATATACGTCTGGAGTCAGTATGATTTGGGGTTCAACCAAACAGGAACATAGTGATGCTATGATTAAAGAAACCTCGATTTGAGTGAATGCTGCATAAATACTGCCCATACACAATTGTCAGTCAGCAAGAAATACAGGTTGTACACAGCAAAAAATTATAAAGAGAGTATATTTACAAATTTCAGCTTTATTGAATAGTTAGTAGTACAAAATAAGGAAAAGATAAATAAAAGGGTCCCATTTCAGTTAACCGAGCACATAAAGTTGAAGTTCATTTTGAAGTTGTCTTTTTACTCACGCGCTGGACCCACGGTCTGCGTGTAAGCACACACCACATTCCAAACACCACTCGAAATCGTTGTCGAAACAACAGTCACGCTCATCAGGAGTACTGGCCCTTCTTCCTTGCAGCCATTCATCTGTCCAAAACACTTTGTGTACAGGGAGACTGCTTCCAGGGCTCCTCAGCCATCTTCCCTCCTGTCCTCTTTGCAGCCCCCACTAAATAAAAGCCAGTGAGCCACACTGTCCATCACAAATCTTTCTCCACCCGTTCTCCCGAATCTTCTCCTAATTAGGCCAATGCCGACTGGCTGACACAACATCATAGCCCCTTATCATCTAGCCAAAACTAAAGCATCCTGAAAGCAAAACAAACTACTTTTACAGAACAGCTAAAATGAAATACCTGCAACAGAGCAGTAAAAATCTTAACCAGGGTATTACGGCAATAAATTACAATCAGAAGTATACACATCAAAAATAAGTTAAATAAGTAGTTCTAAATAGGAGGAAAAATAGAAGGAAAAAAACTGAGCTAGTGTACATTGTCACTTCAGAAATCTGATGAGAAGGGAAGAAGCTCTTCCTAAAGCATTGGGTGTCTGCCATCAGGCATCTGCAGGTTCTCCTTGAAAGGAATTATGTGTTTAACTTTAAGTGTTTCCTTCACCTGTATCTCTCCTACGTTTTATTTGTTTGGACTCAGCCATCCATCGGATATTTTTGTTTTTCCTTGTGTGGTGATTTCATGAACTTTTATTACATGGTTGATCTTGTCAGCATTTAAATGTGTTCCTAATCACAAGGTTTTCAAGCAGTAGAGCATCATGTGTGCCTTTCAATGCATCACAAGCTGAAGGAGACAGTGATTTCCACAGAGCTGCAGGTGACAGTGATTTCCACACTGTGACACCAGCTGAAGGTGACAATGATTTACACAGAGCTGAAGGTGACAGTGATTTCCACACTGTCACAGAAGCTGAAGAAGTCAGTGATTTTCACACTGCGACACAAGCTGAAGGTGACAGTGATTTACACACTGTCACACAAGCTGCAGGTGAAAGTGATTTCCACACTGTGACACAAGCTGCAGGTGAAAGTGATTTCCACACTGTGACACAAGCTGAAAAGGTGACAGTGATTTCCACACTGTGACACTTGCTGAATGTGACAGTGATTTACACAGAGCTGAAGGTGACAGTGATTTCACACTGTGACACAAGCAGAAGGTGACACTGATTTCTACACTGTGACGCCACCTGAAGGTGACAGTGATTTACACAGAGCTAAAGGTAACAGTGAATTCCATACTGTGGCACAGGCTGAAGATGACAGTGATTTTAACAATGTGACACTAGCTGAAGGTGACAATGATTTCCACACTGTGACACATGCTGCAGGTGACAGTGATTACTACAATGTGACACAAGCTGAAGGAGACAGTGATTTCCACACTGTGACACAAGCTGGAGGAGACAGTGGTTTCCATACTGTGACACTGGCTGAAGGTGACAGTGATTTCCACACTGTGATACAAGCTGAAGGTGACAGTGATTTCCACTGACACAAGCTGAAGGAGACAGTGATTTACACACATTGACACTAGCTGAAGGAGACAGCAATTTCCACAATGTGACACGTGCTGAAGATGACAGTGATTTACACACTTTGACACCAGCTGAAGATGACAGTGATTTACACACTTTGACACCAGCTGAAGATGACAGTGATTTACACACTTTGACACCAGCTGAAGGAGACAGTGATTTCCACACAGTGACACAAGCTGGAGGAGACAGTGGTTTCCATACTGTGACACTGGCTGGAGGAGACAGTGATTTCTACACTGTGACACCAGCTGAAGATGACAGTGATTTCCACACTGTGATACAAGCTGAAGAGGACAATGATTTCCACACTGTGACACAAGCTGAAAGTGACAGTGATTTCCACTGACACAAGCTGAAGGAGACAGTGATTTACACACATTGACACTAGCTGAAGGAGACAGCAATTTCCACACTGTGACACATGCTGAAGATGACAGTGATTTACACACTTGGACACCAGCTGAAGATGACAGTGATTTACACACTGTTACAGCAGCTGAAGGTGGCAGTGATTTACACAGAGCTGAAGGTGACAGTGATTCCCACATAGCTGAAGGTAACAGTGATTTCCACATTGTGGTACAGGCTGGAGATGATAGTGATTTTAACACTGTGACACTAGCTGAAGATAACAGTAATTTCCACACAGCTGAAGATAACATTGATTTCCACACTGTGACACAAGCTGAAGGAGAAAGGGATTACACACTGTGATACAAGCTGAAGGAGACAGTGATTTACACACTGTGACACCAGCTGAAGGTGACAGTGATTTACACACTGTGACACCAGCTGAAGATGACAGTGATTTCCACATTGCTGAAGGTAACAGTGATTTCCACACTGTGGCAGAGGGCAGAGATGACAATAAATTTAACACTGTGACACTAGCTGAAGGTGACAGTGATTTAACACTGTGACACTAGCTGAAGGTGACAGTGATTTCCACACTGTGACACAAGCTGAAGGAGACAGTGATTTCCACACCATGATACTAGCTAAAAGTGACAGTGATTTCAAAAGAGCTGAAGGTGACAGTGATTTCCACACTGTGACACTAGCTGAAGGTGACAGTGATTTCCACACTGTGACACAAGCTGAAGGAGACAGTGATTTCCACACCATGATACTAGCTAAAAGTGACAGTGATTTCAAAAGAGCTGAAGGTGACAGTGATTTCCACACTGTGACACTAGCTGAAGGTGACAGTGATTTCCACACAGTGGCACAAGCTGAAAGAGACAGTGATTTCCAAATAGCTGAAGATAACAGTGATTTCCACACTGTGACACAAGCTGAAGGAGACCGTGAATTCACACTGTGACACAAGCTGAAGGAATCAGTGATTTCCACACTGTGACACTAGCTGAAGGTGACAGTGATTTCCACACTGTGACACAAGCTGAAGGTGACAGTGATTTCCACACTGTGACACAAGCTGAAGGAGACAGTGATTTCCACACTGTGACACAAGCTGAAGGAGACAGTGATTTCCAAATAGCTGAAGATAACAGTGATTTCCACACTGTGACACAAGCTGAAGGAGACCGTGAATTCACACTGTGACACAAGCTGAAGGAATCAGTGATTTCCACACTGTGACACTAGCTGAAGGTGACAGTGATTTCCACACTGTGACACAAGCTGAAGGTGACAGTGATTTCCACACTGTGACACAAGCTGAAGGAGACAGTGATTTCCACACTGTGACACAAGCTGAAGGAGACAGTGATTTCCAAATAGCTGAAGATAACAGTGATTTCCACACTGTGACACAAGCTGAAGGAGACCGTGAATTCACACTGTGACACAAGCTGAAGGAATCAGTGATTTCCACACTGTGACACTAGCTGAAGGTGACAGTGATTTCCACACTGTGACACAAGCTGAAGGAGACAGTAATTTCCACACCATGATACTAGCTAAAAGTGACAGTGATTTCAAAAGAGCTGATGGAGACAGTGATTTAACACTGTGACACTAGCGGAAGGTGACAGTGATTTCCACACAGTGGCACAAGCTGAAGGTAACAGTGATTTCCATAGAGCTGAAGGTGACAGTTATTTCCACATAGCTGAAGATAACAGTGATTTCCACACTGTGACACAAGCTGAGTTAGACAGTGATTTCCACACTGTGACACAAGCTGAAGGAGACAATGATTTACACACTGTGACACAAGCTGGAGGAGACAGTGATTTCATACTGCGGCACAAGATGAAGGAGACAGTGATTTACACACTGTGACACTCGCTGAAGAAGACAGTGATTTCCACAGTGACACAAGCTGAAGGTGACAGAGATTTTCACGGAACTGAAGGTGAAAGTCATTTCCACAGAGCTGAAGATTTCCACACTCTGGCACAAGCTGAAGGTGACAGTGATTTCCACAGGCCTGAAGGTGATAGTGATTTCTACAGAGCTGAAGGAGACAGTGATTTTACAATGTGGCACAAGCTGAAGACGGCAGTGGTTTCCACACTGTGGCACAAGCTGCATTTTATTTTAGTTATTACATCAGCGGTAATAAGTCATGACTTTTTTTTTAAGTTGCTGACTTCTTTAGAGCACAAGTTCTGCTTGGCTGCCAATGTGGGATTTATTTGATAGTTAGCCTTAAGCATGTCCTGAAATTTAATTTCCCCTGTCCTATAACTCATGTGCATAGAGGAATGATTTCTTACATGTACTTACTTTCAGCGTATGCTGTTTAGGTTAGCTTTACAGGCTTTTATATAAAGAAATTATGGCCATAATATGGAATAAGAGCTCCGGAATGTCCTCAGGGTCTAGTGCATTAAAATATATGTCCCATCATAAAGACAGTTTTACATTTACATGCATTGTATGTGGTAACAAGTGACCTGCTGTAGATTAGATGATCATTCCGGTCAGATACAAATAAACCAAAATCCACAAAATAAACTGATCGATTGACGCACAAATCATAATAAATTTGTTAAAATTTGTCATATAAATTTCCATAGTAAACCTGCGCATTACCACTATAACATATGTTCTTTGTAACTGCCCTGTGTTCAACTGATGAGTGTATACAGCTTCATGTTGTCATTTTATTTGTCCCCAAGGTGCGAAGAACAAGAATGGATTTGCCATCAGCGATCTTAAGAGGAAACCCCGAACATTTGCAGCCCCCATTACTATGCCAATGATTCTGTGTCGTATCACCATCTGCGATAGAAAGTCTCAATCCAACACTTCACACTTTAAACTTATCATCACTCTTTCAAGGGAAAATAACATTTCTGACCACCAGCTTCTCCAATCACTCCTATCAAGAATATGTAATAATACTGCTCACTGTACAAGGCATTCAATTGGCAGAATGATCTTAATCTCTATTATAGAGGTAACTGATTGCCAAAGACTCAAGTGCTTCTGTACATACAAATAATGCAAAGTCAAGCCTTCGTATATGAAGTAGGAACTTACTTCTCAAAGGTTTAGACAAAATCTACAGATGTGTAGTGGAGGCTATATTAACTGGTTGGATCACAGCCTGGTATGGTAACAGCTTGGTGTGGCACGTGGCCAAGTGGTTAAGGCTTCGGTCTAGTGATCTGAATCTAAGGCATCGCTAGTTCGAGCCTCAGCTGAGGCAGCGTGTTGTGTCCTTGAGCAAGGCACTTAACCACACATTGCTCTGCGACGACACCGGTACCAAGCTGTATGGGTCCTAGTGCCCTTCCCTTGGACAACATTGGTGGCATGGAGAGGGGAGACTCGCTGCATAGACAACTGCCTGTCTTCCATACAACCTTGCTCAGGCCCCAGTCAACATCGAAAATCGATGGACAGCCAAAGAAGATGGAAACATCAATGCCCTTGAACAGAAAAGTCTACAAATGTAGTGGTTATGGCCCAGTCCATCACGGGTAAAGCCCTCCCCACCACTAAGTCCATGTATACCAAGTGTTGTCACAGGAAAGCAACATCCACACTGGGGACCCCCATCATCCAGCTCATGTTCTCTTCTCACTGCCGCCATAGGGAAGGAGGTACAGGAGCCATAAGACCCACACCACCAGGTTCAGGAACAGTTATTACCTCTCAACCATCGGACCCTTCACAAGAGCAGGTAACTTCACTTGCCCTATCACTAAACTGTTCCCACAACCTATGTTCCCACATCTCACATTGTCAATATTTATTACTTATTTATTTTCTTTCTTTCTTTTTGTATTTGCACAGTTCATTGTCTTTTGCAATCTGGTAGTATGTCTGTCCTGTTGGGTGTGGTCTTTCATTGATTCTATTGTTTTTCCTGCATTTACTGTGAATGCCCACAAGAAAATGAATCTCAGGGTTGTATATGGTGACATAGATGTATTTTGACAATAAATCTACTTTGAACTTTGAACATCTTTAGCGATTCTTTCACTGGTTTCAATTAATCCAATCCTCTGTAAATATTTGACTTTCTATGGATAATATCTGCACTCAGTGGCCATTTTATTAGGTACTTCCTTTTCTTAATCTAACACTCTCATCATAGGCTTGTAATGAGTTAGCTCATTACTGTGAATCCAACCTAACAGCAACATAACTCTGCAATGCCTGGGGAATAACGATGAGAAGGCTATTTTAATAAATGAAAATATCTAGAGTATATGATTCAGGTGAACACAACACACAAAAGTTTGAATGTTTATTTAAGGGAAAATAAGACCATAAGACATAGAACCATAGAACCATAGAAACTACAGCACAGAAACAGGCCTTTTGGCCCTTCTTGGCTGTGCCGAACCATTTTCTGCCTAGTCCCACTGACCTGCACACGGAACATATCCCTCCATACACCTCCCATCCATGTATCTGTCCGATTTATTCTTAAATGTTAAAAAAGAACCCGCATTTACCACCTCGTCTGGCAGCTCATTCCATACTCCCACCACTCTCTGTGTGAAGAAGCCCCCCACTAATGTTCCCTTTAAACTTTTCCCCCCTCACCCTTAACCCATGTCCTCTGGTTTTTTTCTCCCCTTGCCTCAGTGGAAAAAGCCTGCTTGCATTCACTCTATATATACCCATCATAATTTTATATACCTCTATCAAATCTCCCCTGATTCTTCTACGCTCCAGGGAATAAAGTCCTAACCTATTCAACCTTTCTCTGTAACTGAGTTTCTCAAGTCCTGGCAACATCCTTGTAAACCTTCTCTGCACTCTTTCAACCTTATTTATATCCTTCCTGTAATTTGGTGACCAAAACTGAACACAATATTCCAGATTCGGCCTCACCAATGCCTTATACAACCTCATCACAACATTCCAGCTCTTATACTCAATACTTTGATTAATAAAGGCCAATGTACCAAAAGCTCTCTTTACGACCCTATCTACCTGTGACGCCACTTTTAAGGAATTTTATATCTGTATTCCCAGATCCCTCTGTTCCACTGCACTCCTCAGTGCCTTACCATTAACCCTGTATATTCTACTTTGGTTTGTCCTTCCAACGTGCAATACCTCACACTTGTCTGTATTAAACTCCATCTGCCATTTTTCAGCCCATTTTTCCAGCTGGTCCAAGTCCCTCTGCAGGCTCTGAAAACCTTCCTCACTGTCTACTACACCTCTAATCTTTGTATCATCAGCAAATTTGCTGATCCAATTTACCACATTATCATCCAGACCATTGATATAGATGACAAATAACAATGGACCCAGCACTGATCCCTGTGGCACACCATTAGTCATAGGCCTCCACTCGGAGAAGCAATTCTCTACTACCACTCTTTGGCTTCTTCCATTGAGCCAATGTCTAATCCAATTTACCACCTCTCCATGTATACCTAGCGACTGAATTTTCCTAACTAACCTCCCATGCGGGACCTTGTCAAAGGCCTTACTGAAGTCCATGTAGACAATATCCACTGCCTTCCCTTCATCCACTTTCCTGGTAACCTCCTCGAAAAACTCCAATAGATTGGTCAAACATGACCTACCACGCACAAAGCTATGTTGACTCTCCCTAATAAGTCCCTGTCTATCCAAATGCTTGTAGATTCTGTCTCTTAGTACTCCCTCCAATAACTTACCTACTACCGACGTTAAACTTACTGGTCTATAATTTCCCAGATTACTTTTCGATCCTTTTTTAAACAATGGAACAACATGAGCCACTCTCCAATCCTCCGGCATCCCACCTGTAGACAACAACATTTTAAATATTTCTGCCAGAGCCCCTGCAATTTCAACACTAGTGTCCTTCAAGGTCCGAGGGAACACCCTGTCAGGTCTCGGGGATTTATCCACTTTAATTTTCCTCAAGACAGCAAGGACCTCCTCCTTTTCGATCTGTACAGTTTCCATGATCTCACTACTTGTTTCCCCCTAACTCCATAGACTTCATGCCAGTTTCCTTAGTAAATACAGACGTAAAAAAACCTATTTAAGATCTCCCCCATTTCCTTTGGCTCCGCACATAGCCGACCACTCTGATCTTCAAGAGGACCAATTTTATCCCTTACAATCCTTTTGCTCTTAATATACCTGCAAAAGCTCTTCAGATTATCCTTCACTTTGACTGCCAAGGCAACCTCATGTCTTCTTTCAGCCCTCCTGATTTCTTTCTTAAGTATTTTCTTGCACTTCTTATACTCCTCAAGCACCTTATTTACTCCCTGCTTCCTATACATGTCATACAACTCCCTCTTCTTCTTTATCAGAGTTGCAATATCCCTTGAGAACCAAGGTTCCTCATTCCTATTCACATAGGAGCAGATTTAGGCCATTTGGCCCATTGAGTCTGCTCCACCATTCAATCATGGCTGATCCTTTTTTTTAACTCCTCATCAACCCCATTTCCCGGCCTTCTCCCCGTAACCATTGATGCCATGTCCAATCAAGAACCTGTCAACCTCTGCCTTAAGCACACCCAAGGCTATCACTTGTATAAACACTGACACACCTATGCAAATTTACTGTTTTCTAGGAAGCGGTAATTTAACTCACACCTGCATAAACTTAAATTGAAATTGTATTGACAAACTATTTTAAACTAATACAAAAAAAGGAAAAGTGTCTATTACACATATCTATACCTATTGTGTCCACAGAGTTGTTAAAACTCTATTGTTGTGTAATCAAGCAAAACACACAAAGTGCTGATGGAATGCAGCAGGCCAGGCATTTTGTGTGTGTTGCTAGAATTTCCAGCATCTGCAGATTTCCTCGTGTTTGTGTTGTGTAATCAATCTAGTTTGCTTCACTTCGCTTACTCATGGTTTTGATCAATTCTGCCTGAAAACACGGTGCAAGTAAAACATCAATAAATATCCACACCACGTGCAAGGACAATGCATCTAATTTTCTCCAAGGTTATGTGATGTCTAGCCAATGAAAGGTTTTCTGTACATTCTCCGTGCGACCTTTGTCTGCATGAGGATTTTCCAACAGCAGTATCTGTCCTTCCAAATGACTTAATGTTCTTCTGCTATGTTTATTGTCCATTTCCATAGAAACATAGAAAATCTACAGCACAATACAGGCCCTTTGGCCCACAAAGCTATGCCAAACACGTCCCTACCATAGAAATTACCAGGGTTACCCATAGCCCTCTATTTTTCTAAGCTCCATGTACCTCTCCAAAAGTCTCTTAAAAGACCCTATCGTATCTGTCTCCACTACTGTTGCCGGCAGCCCATTCCATGTACTCACCACTCTCTGCGTAAAAAACTTACCCCTGACATCTCCTCTGTACCTACTCCCCAGCACCTTAAACCTGTATCCTCTTGTGGCAGCCATTTAAGCCCTGGGAAAAAGCCTCTGACTATCCACACGATCAATGCCTCTCATCATCTTATACACCTCTATCAGGTCACCTCTCACCCCCCGTCACTCCAAGGAGAAAAGGCCGAGTTCACTCAACCTATTCTCATAAGGCATGCTCCCCAATCCAGGCAACATCCTTGTAAATCTCCTCTGCACCCTTTCTATGGTTTCCACATCCTTCCTTTAGTGAGGCGACCAGAAATGAGCACAGTACTCCAAGTGGGGTCTGACCAGGGTACAATAAATTCAATTGAAAGATTGATGGAGGCCAATACACCGTATGCCTTCTTAACCACAGAGTCAACCTGCGCAGCTGCTTTGAGCGTCCTATGGACTCGGACCCCAAGATCCCTCTGATCCTCCACACAGCCGAGGGGTCTTACCATTAATACTATATTCTGCCATCATTTTTGAACTACCAAACTGAACTACTTCACACTCATCTGGGTTGAACTCCATCTGCCACTTCTCAGCCCAGTCTTGCATCCTATCAATGTCCCGCTGTAACCTCTGACAGCCCTCCACACTATCCACAGCACCCCCAACTTTTGTGTCATCAGCAAACTTACTAACCCATCCCGTCACTTTCTCATCCAGGTCATTTATAAAAATCATGAAGATTAAGTGTCCCAGAGCAGATCCCTGAGGAACACTACTAGTCATGCAGAATATGACCCATCTACAACCACACTTTGCCTTCTGTGGGCAAGCCAGTTCTGGAAACAAAAAGCAATGTCCCCTCGGATCCCATGCCACCTAACTATCACAATAAGCCTTGCAATGGGGTACCTTACCAAATGCCTTGCTGAAATCTATATACACTACATCTATGACTCTACCTTCATCAATGTGTTTAGTCGCATCCTCAAAAAATTCAATCAGGGTCATAAGGCGCGACCTGCCTTTGACAAAGCCATGCAGACTGTTCCTAAACATATTATACCTCTCCAAATGTTCATAAATCCTGCCTCTCAGGATCTTCTCCATCAACTTACCAACCACTGAGGTAGTACTCACTGGCCTATAATTTCCTGGGCTATCTCTACTCCTTTTCTTGAATAAGGGAACAACATCCACCACCCTCCAATCCTCCAGAACCTCTCCCATCCTCATTGATGGTGTGAAGATCATTGCCAGAGGCTCAGCAATCTCCTCCCTCACCTCCCACAGTAGCCTGGGATACATCTCATCCAGTCCCGGTGACTTATCCAACTTGATGCTTTCCAAAAGCTCCAGTACATCCTCTTTCTTAATATCTACATGCTCAAGCTTTTCAGTCCACTGCAAGTCATCATGACATTCACCAAGATCCTTTTCCATAGTGAATACTGAAGTAAAGTATTCATTAAGTACCTCTATTATTTCCTCTGGTTCCACACACACTTTCCCACTGTCACACTTGATAGGTCCTATTCTTTCATGTCTTATCCTCTTGCTCTTCACATACTTGTAGAACACCTTAGGGGTTTCCTTAATCCTGCCCGCCAAGGCCTTCTCATGGCCCCTTCTGGCTCTCCTAATTTCATTCTTAAACTCCTTCCTGCTAGCCTTATAATCTCTAACATTACTTAGCTCTCTGAACCTTTTGTGAACTTTTCTTTTCTTCTTTACTACAGACTTTGTACACCATGGTTCCTCTACCCTACCATCTTTTCCCTGTCTCATTGGAATGTACCTATGCAGAACTCCACACAAATATTCCCTGAACATTTGTCACATTTCTTCCATTCCTTTCCCTGAGAACATCTGCTCCCAATTTAAGTTTCCAAGTTCCTGTCTGATAGCCTCATAATTCCCCTTACTCCAATTAAACTCTTTTCTAATTTATCTGTTTCTATCTCTCTCCAATGCTATGGTAAAGGAGATAGAATTATGATCACTATCTCTAAAGTGCTCTCCCACTGAGAGTTCTGACTCCTGACCAGGTTCATTTCCCAATACCAAATCAAGTACAGTCTCTCCTCTCGTAGGCTTATCTACATATAGTGTCAAGGAATCTTCCTGAACATACCTAACAAACTTCACCCCATCTAAACCTAGGGAGATATTTGGGAAATTTAAATCTCCCATCACGACAACTCTGTTGTTATTACACCTTTCCAGGGTCTGTTTCCCTGTCTGCTCCTTGATATCCCTGTTTCTATTGGGTGGCCTATAAAAAACACCCAGTAGAGTTATTGACCCCTTCCTGTTCCTAACCTCCACCCACAGAGACTCCATTTTCTGTCTTTCTCCTTCTTCCCCCAAATCTCTTGTATTCTCTCCAGAAAATGGCTACCTACCCTACCCTACCATACCCTAACATACCCTACCCTACCCTGGCCTGCCCTGCCCTACACCCTGCCCTACACCCCACCCTGCCCCACCCCTGCCCCGAATCCTTCTAGAATGTTCTGGGGTATCTTACTGGACAAAATGTTAACGCATCAAATCCTATTGGCTATTGCAACAAGCCTAACTTAGTCAACTGAATTATTATCTAAAACAGCAAAAGAAAAACAACAAAATACCTAATTGTATAATGTAATTAAAGGAACAGATTGCATTTTGAGAAAATCTGCAGAAAATGAAGTACCCAACAGCATAGCTGTATTAATACATCAAAATAAGATCTTCAACCAGGATATAGCTCTGATAAAGTGGCCACTGAGTGTATGTCTGTGATCTTCTGCTGCTGTAGCCCATCCACTTCAAGATTTGATGTGTTGTGCATTCAGTGATGCTCTTCTGCACACCACTGTTGTAACCCATGATTATTTAAGTTACTGTCACCTTCCTGTCAGCTTGAAACGGTCTGACCATTTGTTTTTCATATCATTCTCTGTAAACTCTAGAAACTGGTGTACATGAAAATCCCAGGTGATTAGCAGGTTCTGAGATACTCAAACCACCCCATCAGGCACCAACAAACATTCCACGGTTAAAGTCACTTAGATCACATTTCTTCCCCATTCTGATGTTTGGTCTGAACAACAACTGAACTCCTTGACCATGTCTGCATACTTTTATGCTTTGAGTTGCTGCCACACGATTGACTGAAGAGAAATTTACACTAACGAGCAGGTGTACAGGTGTACCTAATAAACTGGCACTGGTTGTAGGTCATGATGGTACAGTTCATGGCTAATGTGAAGCTTAAATTTGATTTGGCTAATTTTGGAGAATGCAACAAATAACTTCTGACTTTTCCAAAGTAACACATATCTCTTGTTACAATTTCAAAAAACCTGACAAGATTTAACAAATAATACATCAGATTTTGCACGTTATGATTGGATCTGTCCAAGATTGAAATAGGCAAAATTTACATTCAAGTTTAAATTATAAAATGTATTTCAACAGCTTCGGATAGCTATTTTCTAATTCAATACTGATAGCCAAGAATTTCTTGTCAGCTTCTGTTATTTTTATCAGTGACAAATGCTTCTGAAGTAAGGCTCAATATGTAAGAAAGTGTTGTTAGATTACTGAATGCATCTCGAACCAATTATTTTCAAATTTTCTCAGATCACGTGTAAGTAAAGTTAAATTCAGCATTAAGCTTCCACTACATTCTCTGAACACTGCAACTTAGGAGCCTCATTTGAAATACCAGATTCAAGAACAGCTACTTCCTTTCAATCATTTGATTGTTGAGGCCTTCTGTTGGTCAGGGTCGACCATGGATATTGCATCCTGGTTGTCTATGTGTCTATATGCAAGCCAGGGCAGTATGATATGGAGAGAATGTTGTCTCGTATGCAGTGGGCTCTTCCTCTCCATGCAGCTGATGAACTCAAAGGAATGGCAGAGACCGATACAGTTTGGCATTGGTGCCATTGCAGGAGTTGCCAGTCAGCATTAAATCAACACAGCACTTAGTGACTCTGGCTCCGGATTTTCCCTTGGGATTTACTCCCAAAGCCTTCCCCGTGAGTGGGTATAGTTGCATGGCAGTGGAGGTTTGAGATCAGAGTTTTCCTTCTCCTAGATGAGCTGCCAACCACGGCTGACAAACCACATCTGCCCGAAGCAACTGGTTTTTAGGTGCCAGTAACCTGCTTTTGACCCTTCTCCTGTCAGTAGAAACAGTTCTTCTGGTCTTTGTAGCTGAGCGACATGTGAAGGTCAGGAGCTGAACTTGGCTGTCGGGGCTATTTGAGACACTCATCATTGGAAGCATTTAATAGGTAATAGGTGATGGGAGTGTATCCCACTATCAGTCCCAGCTATGACATCCTTTAGAAATCAGCTGGAGAAACCCTAATCATTACATTTAAGCAACACTATGACCACTTAGCACTAAAATACTCTTCTGTATTTCTTTTTCTTATTGCGTTTTCTTAGATGGAGAAGTGAGTCAGTTTACGAAAATCAAGAGAGGCGTTAGACAAGGGTGTGTTTCCTCCCCTGATTTATTTAATGTGCACAGTGAAACAATATTACAAAAAATAAGAGACATTATGGGAATCAAAGTTGGCGGTGAAAACATCAATAATTTCAGATATGCAGATGACACTGTGTTAATTGCAAGTACTACAAAACTTAATTGATATAATTATTGAAGAAAGTGCAAAAATAGGTCTATCTATCAATTGCAAAAAGACAGAATGTATGGTGATATCCAAAAAGAAGGAGAATCCTATCTGCAGGCTGAGACTAAACGGGCAAGACATAAAACAACTACAGAACTTTTGCTACTTAGGAAGCTGGGAGACATCAGATGGCAGGTTTGACTTGGACATCAAAAGGAGAATAGGGATGGCAAAAGACACCTGTACGAGAATGAAGAGTATACTGACAAATGCTAAACTAGGCATGACAACCCGCCTCAGAGTACTGAAATGTTAACGTTTATCCAGTTATGTTATATGGCTCAGAATGCTGGACAATATCTAGTAACATGAGGAAACCAATTGTAGCAGCAGAGACGTGGTTTTTGAGGAGGATGCAAGGAATATCATGGACGAAACGAATACCTAACGAGGACGTCATGAACAGAGCAAACACAAAAAGAGAAATAACGTATGAGATCATGAAAAGGCAACGTAGCTTCATTGGACATGTGATTAGGAAAGAGGAGTTAGAAAGCACTGTCGTTATGGGAAAGATTGAAGGGAAGAAAGCAAGAGGAAGACAAAGACAAATGATGATGGAGACAGCAGCCAGAGAACTGGAAATGAATACCAATGAATTGATCCACTCGACCCAAAACAGGAGTATGTGGGCCATGGCAGCCAAAGCTCAAACTGGGCATGGCACCTGATGATGATGATGATGATGATTTTCTTGTTAAGATTGTGTACAATTAATATTTTCTGTCTGTAATCTCACCAGCATAATCAACACCCACACCCACCCAAACATTTTCTTTTGTCCCCATTCCTATCAGATACAAGATATAAATACCAGAAAGCACATACCACCAGGCTCGGGGACAGCTTCTGTCCAGCTGTTATAAGACTATTAAATCATTCTATTCTCGTTATGATCCTGCACCTTATTTTTTACCTGCACTGCACTTTCTGTGTAGCAGATACACTTTATTGTTGTTTTACCTTGTTCTATCTCAATGCGGTGTGTGGACATGTGACCTTTTTGGCAGAATGCAAGACACTGTATCTTGAAACAACTGACAATAATAAGCCAGTCCCATTTCCAGTGTTTAAAATTATATTCTTATGGTGAATGATCTGTACCTGAAAAGCTACCAAAGTTCAAAGTAAATTTCTTTTCAAACTACAGATATGTCATCACATACAATCCTGAGGTTGATTTCCCTGCAGGTATACTCAATAAATCTATTGAATGGTAACCTTAACACATCAACCAAAGTGCAGAAGACAACAAACTTGCAAATGCAAATATAAATAAATAGCAATGCATAATGAGAGTATGAAATAACAGGATAAAGAATGCTTAAAGTGGGATCATTGGATGTGGGGACATCTCAGTGTATGGGTAAGTGAGAGTAGTTATCCCCTTTTGTTCAAGAGCCTGTTGGTTGAGGGGTAGTAACTGTTCTTGAACTTGGTGGTGTGAATCCTGAGGCTTTTGTACCTTCGAACTGATGACAGCAGCAAGAAAAGAGCATGGTGGTGAGGATCTTTGATGATAGATGCTGTTTTTTATGGCAATATTTCATGTAGATGTGCTCCATGTTGTGAGGATTTTACCCATGAAGTACTGGGCTGAATCCTACCTTTTGTAGGGTTTTCCATTCAAAGGGAACGGCCATGATGGAGTTTCTCATTGCTCCTGTGCACACATGCATGACAATAAACTCAACACTGACTTTGAATCCTGGATGATATTTCTGACATTAATATTTTTGTTGCCCATCAGAGCTAGTGTTAAAGAAAGATCTGGAAGATTCTGTGTCTCAAAGGTACTCATAAACTTTTCTGTTTGCGAGTAGTTGCTACTGTAAGTATATAGTATGCAGACTGGATAACAAGCTCGCCACGTTTTTTTTAAATTCAAAGTTGAAAGTATATTTATTATCAAACTACATATACTCAACTCTGAGATTTGTTTTCTTGTGGGCATGCACAGCAAGTCCAAGAAACACAATAGAATCAATGAAAGATCACACCCGCCAGGACAGAGAGAAAACCAAAACAAACTTTATAATGAAGAAATAGAGATAGAAGCTTAACTTATAAAATGTACTTTACTTCAGCACCTCGGGATAGATATTTTTAATTCAATGCTTATAGCTAAGAATCTTTGCTCTTGTTACTTGATTTAAAAAAAACCCAAGACACAGAGCTTTATTCTTTCCTTTCTGTTAATATCACAGGCTTCTTCATATCACATTCAGAACAGCTATCCTTCAGTTCTGCATCAGAGACTCTGAAGATGCTGAGAATCCAGGAAAACACACACAAAATGCTAGAGAAACTCAGCAGGCCAGGCAGCATCTATGAAAGGGAATAAACAGTCAACATTTTAGGCTAAGACCCTTCATCAGGATTTGGTAAAGGAGAGAACTTCCTGAATTGTTTTCTCTGCCTGGTAATGTCTTGGAGAAGCATCAAATCTAGATGGTGGCTGTGACAATGGAAGACATTTTAAACACAAGAGTTTCTGCAGATGCTGGAAATCCAGAGCAACACGTACAAAATTCTGGAGGAACTCAGCAGGTCAGGCAGCATCAATGGAGAGGAAAAAATAGTTGATGTTTTGGGTTGAGACCCTTAGTCAGGATTGGGAAGGAAGGGGCCAGAAGCTAGAATAAGGATATGAGGAGTGGGGACGGAATACAGGCTGGCTAGTGATAGGTGAGACCAGGTGAGGGGGAAGGTGAATGGGTGGGGGTGTGGAAGATGAAGAAAGAAGCTGGGAGATGACAGCTGGAAAAGTTAAGGTCTTAAGAAGAAGGTATCTGATAGGAGAGGAGAGTGGACCATGGAACAAAGAAAGGGGAGCAAGGGGGCACCAGAGGGAGGTGAAGGGCAGGTGAGGAGAAGAGAAGGTGTAAGAGGGGATTCAGAAGCAAACATGTGTAATCACATCAGACATGCAACATTATTTTTGTCATTTGCTGACTAGTATAGATATTTACCATTAGCAAAATGGAATGTGAAACTCAAAGGAATATCTCTGGCAGATGAATCATGGTTTCAGTATCAATAGATTAACACATTAGTTCACCATTAATCAGCCTGCCAGAGTGATTGTTGACAATTTAAGTTAGTGGCTTGCATCGATATTTTGTCATCTACTTATCCAACTCACATTTCTGGCAAGAGTTAATGTTGATAGTGGCATTATAAGAACCAAGGAATTCTTCTTCGGTTGTCCATCGAAATCCGATGACGATATCTACTCCTTTAACGGTGAGATCTCTGATGGCTATACAGTCCTATCCTGGACCCACAAGCTCTGTTGCAGGTGGGACATGTCTATGTGGTAGTGGTGGCAACCATGGCTGCATTTCTCCTGGTTCTCTTCAGCTGTCTTCTGGTTGTTCTTTCCATCTCCAGAATACGAACCCCGTCCCTACACAGCTGTCGCCAAGTGGTACGGTCAGCAGCAACCTCCTCCAGGTCCTCGGGTCTGATCTTGCACTTCCTTAAAGCATTCTTCATCTGATCCTCATAGCACTTCCTCAGCCCTCCAGCTGAGCGTCGACCATGATGTAGCTGGCCGTATAACACTCTGCAGGGTAGCCGACATGGGGCATCCTTATCACGTGCCCCAGCCACTGCAGCTGCCGCTGGGTGATCATGGCCTCAATACTCCTGCAGTTGGTCTTTACAAGTATTTCAGTGTGAGGCACCTGCTCACAACGGGTAATTCCCAAAATGCGCTGGAGGCAGCTTATGTGGAAACGCTCCAAGGACTTGATGTGACAGCTGTAGGTTACCCAAGCTTCACAGCTATAAAGGAGGGTGGTGACACAGACTGCTTGGTATACGGCGACCTTTGTGGAGGGTAAAGGCTCCTGTTCTGAAAGACTCTACGCCGAAGTCTCCCAAAGGCAGCTGATGCCTGTTTAATGCGGCTCTGGATGTCGTTGTCAATGCCGCTATCCTCAGAGAGAATGCTCCCCAGATATTTGAAAGATGGCACTACTGACAGATTTTCATCACCAACAATGAAGGCAGGTAGAGTGGGTGGGACACTGGTACTCCATTGGCAAACCATTTCTGTCTTGGTGGTAATGACAGTCAGCCCCATCCTGCTGTACACTCTCACTGCCACGGCAAGGACAGTCTGAAGATACTCCGGAGGATGGGCCACAAGAGCACAGTCGTCTGCATACTGCCGAATATGTACATGAAAAAGACAGACTTCAGTAACAAAAGCAGAAACAAATATCTTTACTGAACTCAAGGTTGTAAATCAGGTAATGCAAATCAAATTCTTTTCATTTTGATTTGGCACCATGACTTACATTTCAGCAGAAATACCCTTGTTCTTTGTTTTAGAAGATTATCGAGCTTGTTAAAAGAGATTAGCTTTATTTGTCGCAAGTACATCAAAACACAACAAAATGCATCTTTTGTGTCAACAACAGACACTGTCTGAGGATTGTGCAGCCCACAAGTGCTGCCATGCTTCTGGTGCCAATATATTATGCGCACAATTTACAACCGTAACCTGTACAGAATGGAGGGCGTCCTTTTAGATTGCGGATGAAGAGGAATTTCTTTAGCCAGAGAGTGGTGAATCTGTGGAATTCATTGCCACAGGCGGCTGTGGGGGCCACATCTTAATGTATATTTAGGGCAGAGGCTGATAGATTCTTGATTAGTGAGGACATAAAGCGATACAGGGAGAAGGCAGAAGATTTGGGGCTGAGAGAGAAAATAGATCAGTCAAGTAGAGCAAACTCGACGGGCCCAATGGCCTAAAACTGTTCCTATATCTTATGGTCTTACGGTCTTATTTTTGGGATATGGAAGGAAACCGGAGCACAGGTAGGAAATCCAAACATGAGAAAATCTGCAGATGCTGGAAATCTAAGGGAACACACAAAAAATGCAGGAGGAACTCAGCAGGCCAGGTAGTATCTATGGAAAAGATCCCTTTCCATAGATGCTGGCTGGCCTGTTGAGTTCCTCTCGCATTTTGAGTGCACAGGAAACCATACAGTCATTGGGAGGATTGAACGATGGCAGGAATTAAACCCTGATCTGTTGGCACTGGCAAGTGTTACACTAACTGTGCAGCCTGATTATTGGCAACCAAAACACTGGAGGCCAACAGAAGTGGATAACAGATACTTGTATAAACAAATGTAAAAGACTAAAATAATTCACCTATAAGTACCACAAACTCTTTTTACACTGCAATATGATTGTCTACATGTTAATCCAACAATCAGCATCCTTTCTGTCAAAGATCAGTGACAAAAGTACCCTCTGACTTGGCCTCCACAGCTATCTGTGATAATGAATTCCAGATTCATCAAGTTCAAGTTTTAAGTTCATTGTCATTGAACCGTAGGCATGTATACCGCCAAACAAAACAATGCTCCTCCAGACCAAAGTGCACGACGCAGTACGTATAACTCACACACATAACACAAAGTGATATTACCACAAATAAATTAGAAATAATAAGGTGCATTTATGACACAACTCAAAAAGTAAACAGTATAACACTACTGGCACTTCATACCTGGGTGGTGGCAGGGAGTTCAGTATTCTCACGGTCTGGGGGAAGAAGCTGTTTCCCATCTGAATAATTCTTGTCCTAATGCTACGGTACCTCCCGCCTGATGATAGGGGGTTGTTTTATGAATGGGAGGGATCATTGACAATGCTAAGGGTCCTGCATACACAGCACTGCTGATAAATATCTGGATGGAAGAGAGACCCTAATGATTCTCTCAGCAGTCCTCGCAATCCTTTATAGGAATTTGTGGTCTGATGCCTTGCAATTCCCGTATTAGATAGTGATATGGCTGTTCAGGACACTCTCTAGTTAAAGAAATCCCTCCTCACCTTTGTTCTAAAAAATGTGTCAGCCTTAATGAAATTAAGCTAATAATATGCCAGAGGATTCTTTAGATCTACAGCATTCCAGACATTGCAGTAATTACAACATTTATTGCTGGATATGGCTGTGGCAAGATTTCACAGTTTTCAAGTACTTACAGTACATGGCAATGAATCCGTGGGGCCCCCACCATCCAAGGCATGCTGTCTGCTCACTGCTGTAATCAGGAAGAAGCTACAGGAGCCTCAGGACTCACACCACCAGGTTTATGAACAGTTACTGACCCTCAGCCATTTGACTCTTTTACCAAAGGGGATAACTTCACTCAACTTTTCTTGGCTCGTCATTGAAATGGCACCACAACCAATGGACTCACTATCAAGGACTCTTAGATTAGATTAGATTAGGTTAGGTTCAACTTTCCGAGTACAGATACAAAGCCAATGAATTGCAATTATCATCCAACCAGAAAAGCAAAGAATAGTGTTATTTACAAAATAACTGCAATAAAAAGTAGTGCTACAGCACACAAATATAAAAGTACTGAGACAGTACAATATGGGTGCAATACTGCTTAGCGCTGTGATGTGAGGTTCAGCAGGGTCACAGCCTCAGGGAAGCCTTCACAGCCTTCATCTAATTTTCTCAATATTTATTGCTTGCTTGCTTGCTTATTTATTTATTTATTTATTTATTTACTTCTCGTACTTGCACAGTTTATTGTCTTCTGCCAACATGTTCAACACCATAGTTGAATGGTCTTTGATTGATTCTGTTATGGTTATTATTCTATAGATTTTTTATGCCGATAAGAAAATGAATCTCAGGATTGTATATGGTGGCATATATGTACTTTGATAATAAAACTTATTTGAACTTTGAGTTTAATTAAAATGCAAATTAAATACCATCTTTATGTTCATTCTCCCTTCCCTTCTATCCTTCCCCAACCACACACACAACTGACGGCATCCCCTGTTCTTTTAGTTTTCTAAGGTTTATCTTTGTAGTTTGTATCCTTGTATTTATAACCTCGGGAGAACACAAGATGCTCTATCATGCAAAAACTGGGCTTGGCTATTGTCTTTTCACTGTCCCTGGGGTTGCAAGCTACAGTTTTGGAATTAATGTGGTATATTTTCACTTTGTTTCTGAACATTATTTGATCATTTTCTTCTATTTCTATACATGCAACATAACGGGTGCCCAGCAGAAGTCTGTGTTTTACATTCTCCTGACTAAGGTTCATAATGCTGAAAAGTTCACTGTCTTCTCTGCAACACTACTCGTTCCAATGTAACACCACTTCGAACATCTGATATTCCACAGCTTATGTTTTCACCTCTAATTAGTTTCAAAATTATTATTATATATTTTAGTGAACTCTTCAATTTGAAGTTATTCGGCTCAATGGTGTGAATAATAGGTAGCGGGATGAAGATACGTCTCTAGCAATGGAGGTGTAAGACATTCCTTCCCTCTGCTAGCCTGCAGTTCACCCTTGGTCAAGGGGTAGCACCTGCTTAGCCTTCCCCCACCCCCGATCAGCGTCACATGAAGCCATGGGAGCAGGTGGTGGATGGCCGCATGAACAGCTGGTACATATCACAAGTCCTGGTTATGCAACCACTGAAGAGTATTGATAATGGTTGAAGTCATGTATCTTGTAAAGACACTGCCCAGAAGAAGGCAATGGAAAACCACTCTTGTAGAAAAATTTGCCAAGAACAATCATGGTCATGAGACCATGATCATCTACATCACGCGACACAGCACATAATGGTGATGATAGTGTGGATAAATTGGATAACACAGAAGGACAAAACATTGAAGACCTTTAATGTAATTAGTTGTTGTTCATCCATCGTCAACGTCGATGAGGACCTCGACACCAAATGGTGTTGAGACTAGCGCGTGATTTGGATTTAAGTGAGGGGGCGTTGCGCAGTGTCAGCCTCGCTCTCCCTTCCCAAATCCCATCTGGATCCAGTGGAAAGACAGAGTCGAAACGGCTGAAGATGGGACTAGGCGCAGTGGATGACCAGGACGTCTTCTGTGTCTTGTCCTGCTCTACATGTTCCACAATGCTTGCAGAGACCGTCTTCTTGACCATTGGACCTTCCATTGGTCTCGTCCGCTCAATCCGTCTTCACCTGCTGGGATAGACAACTCCCTATCTCACCGAGGGTTTGAGACCCGTCGGCTACCCTCACCTGGTTTAGCCGGCTTGTCAAAGCCGTTGCCCGGGGTGTGGCCGCTGTCGCATGCAAACAGCTACGGGGAGCCACATGTGAGAGTTGAGTGCCAGGTGGGGACCAAAGGTGGACTAACCACCTTGAAAAGGACGCAACATGTTCCCCCACCAGAGGTTCTACCCCTCCCTGACACCCCATACACCCCAATGTAATTAGTAGGTTTGCTGTGTACCCTGAGCTCAATGATGGATTCCTGACAGAGTCATAGAATCATAGAACACTACAGCACAGAAACTGGCCCTTCAGCCCATCTATTTCATGCCAAACCATTTAAACTGCCTAGTTACTGAACATTACATGCAGAGGGACTATTAACTATAATGGTTTTAGTAAAAAAACTTTGATTTTTTTTTCTAAATAATTATTAAAAATACATCCACAATATCTTCAGGCAGGTTTGGTTTATTAAGAATTCTTAAATCAAGGATTCCACCATTTTGTATGCCATGGACCCCTACCATTAACCAAGGGGTCTGTAGACCCTATGTTGGGAATCCGTGCTCTAAATGCAGTTATTAAGAGGATCATATATAATACAGAAAAAATTTCTACTCCATGTATAAGATGACACAACACTTAATCGAGTTGAAGCAGCACTGGAATGAGTGGTCTGCCAGGGAAAACACAGAACTTTTAAGCATTGTGATCATTAATTATAGGATAAAGTTACCTACCAACCCACCAACGTCCACGTCCAGCACATAATTCTCCGCAACTTCTGCCACCTCCAACTGGTTCCCACCACCAAACATGTCTTTCCCTTCCCCTCTTTCTGCTTTCCTCAGGAATCGCTCCTTTATCCATTCATCCCTACCCACTCACTCCCCCTCCTGGCACTTATCCTTGCAAGTGGAACAAGTGTTACACCTCTTCCCTCACTACCATTCAGGCCCCCAAAGAGTCCTTCCAGGTGAGGCGATACTTCTCCTGTGAGTCTGTTGTGGTCATATACCGTGTTTGGTGTTCCCAGTGTGGCCCCCTGTATATCAGCGAAACCCGACATAGATTGGGAGACCACTTCACTGAGCACCTAAACTCCGTTTGCTAGAAAAAACGGGATCTTCCGGCGGCCACCCATTTTAATTTCACTTCCCATTTCCATATGTCAGTTCATGGTCTTCCTTTGTTCTACTGTCCTGATGAGACCACACTCAGGTTGCAGGAGCAATACCTTATAGTCCGTCTGGGTAGCCTCCATCCCGATGACATGGACATCGATTTCTCAGACTTCCAGGAATGCCCCCCCTCAGTTCCTTCACGATTCCCCATCCCCTTTCACCTGTCTCACCTTATCTCCTTGCCTGGCTATCACCTCCCTCTAGTGCTCCTCCCCTTTTTCTTCCCTCCATGGCCTTCTGTCCACTCCTATCAGATTCTCCCTTCTCCAGCCCTGTATCTCTTTCACCAATCAACTTCTCAGAGCTTTCCTTCACCCTTTCCCCTGTCAGTTTCTCCTATCACCTTGTGTCTCTCCCTCCCTTGCTCCACCTTCTAACTCTGACTTCTCATCTTTTTTTCTCCTGTCCTGATGAAGGGTCTTGGTCTGAAACGTCGATTGCTTACTCTTCTCCATAGATGCTGCCTGGCCTGCTGAGTTCCTCCTGCATTTTGTGTGTGTTGCAACAAATCCAAAAGAACAAATTTCATGACAGATGCCAGTGATATTAAACCTAGTTCTGATTCTGATTCAAAGCAGCATGAAAACAGTGAAAAATATCTGGTCTCAAACACCAAGCTGGAATGAAATGTAACAGAAGCAGATCTGAAATTAGTTACACCACTCACAATAAGAACATTAAGAACTTAGAAACTCCAAAATGCAGCTGATGGTTTCAAGCCTTTTTCACAACTATCTCTCAGCATTCACACGTCAAAGGTACAGCTTTTAAAAACATCCTAAAAAGTATTAAAGATGGCTTATTGGCTCAGAGAGGAGCATGTAAAGAAAATGGAATTTACCAATAAAATAGATTTTTCTCCTCAAGAAAGTATCATTTCCCCAAAGGAAATTATGGAAAGAAGCAAACATAGATAAAGTGGAAAAGTTTAGGCCCTCTATGAAAGCAGTGGAATCTTTCTATCAAGGTTCAACAGTTCCTGTAGCTGAAAAGAAATTAATGTAAGCTGTAACTGACTATTTTACAGTTTGTTAAACAACTGTCAAACAGAAAAATATTCACAAAAAACATCTGGACAGAGAGTTGGTGAACACACAGGAAATTCTCAAAGGTTCTTGTTAGTTTTCAGTAACTGCGATTTGTAAACTGCAGAAACGGTCCTCCTGCTTCCTTTGTAAGGAGATGTAAAAAAATGTTGACCGGACAATAGAACGAATAGTCCCTGTCTCATACAATCACATGTTTTTCTAATACTGGTAACATAACATGCAGCCACAATTTGAGCCATACCGGGAAGTCGCAGTAGTATAGCAGCTAGCACGATACAATTACAGCTCGGGCCATCAGAGTTCGGAGTTAAATTCTGGCACCGCCTGTAAGAACTTTGTACATTGTATCCATGAATGCGTGGGTTTCCTCTGGGTGTTTCAGTTTCCTGGTACAGTCCAAAGATGTGCCGGTTAGCAGGTTAGTTGATCATTGTAAATTGTCCTGGGATTAGCCCAGGGTTAAATAGGTGGGTAGCTGAGCAGTGAGTTGGAAGGTCCTGTTATGCACTGTAACTATAAATACATTTTGCCCACAGCTGCACGGTGGAAGGATCCATAATGGCAAAATCAGATATCCCTGGAAAGAGGATGCTGAGATTGTAATTCACCAGCTCCTCTCTGACCCAGAACTGGGCATACATCATCATCATTATACGACCATACACCATAAGACCCCAAGATGTAGGAGCAGAATTAGGCCATTTGGCCCATCGAGTCTGCTCCACCATTCAATCATGGCTGATCTATTTTCTTCCCCTCAGCCCCACTCTCCTGCCTTTTCCCCGTAAACTTTGATGCCATGTCTGATCCAAGGACCTATCAAGCTCTGCCTTAAATACACCTAATGACCTGCCTGTGGTAATAAATTCCATGAACTCACCACGCTCTGACTAAAGAAATTTCTCTGCATCTCTGTTTTAATTGGACACCCCTCTATCCTGAACCTGTGCCCTCCAGTCCTAGGCATCCCACCGTGGGAAGTATCTTTTCCACATCTGCTCTCTCTAGGCCTTTCAACATTTGAAAGGTTTCAATGTGTTTGCCCTCATCCTTCTGAATTCCAGAGAGTACAGACCCAGAGCCATCAAACGTTCCTCGTATGATAACCCTTTCATTCCCGGAATCATCCTTGTAAACCTCCTCTGGACCCTCTCCAATTCCAGCTCATCTCTTTTAAGATGAGGAGCCTAAAACTCTTCACAATACTCAAGGTGAGGCCTCACCAGAGCCTTATAAAGCCTCAGCATCACATCCCTGCTCTTGTATTCTAGACTCTTAAAATGAATGCTAACATTGCGTTTGTCTTCCCCACCACTAACTCTACCTGCAAGTTAACCTTTACGGAGTCCTGCACCAGAACTTCCAAGTCCCTTTTCGTCTCAGACATTTGGATTTTTTCCCCATTTAGAAAATAGTCTGCACATTTATTTCTACTGCCAAAGTGCATGGCCATGCATTTTCCAACATTGTATTTCATTTGCAACTTTCTTGCCCATTCTCCTAATCTGTCTAAGGCCTTTTGCAGCCTACCTGTTTCCTCAACATCACCCGCCTTTCCACCAATCTTTGTATCATCTGCAAACTTTACAACAAAGCCATCTATTTCATCATCTAAATCATTGATATACAGCATAAAAAGCAGTCCTAACACTGACGCCTGTGGAACACCACTAGTCACTGGCAGCCAACCAGAAAATGATCCTTTTATTCCCATTCACTGCCCCCTACCAATCAGTCAAAGCTCTAACCATGCCAATTACTTTCCTGTGATGCCATGGGCTCTTAACTTAGTAAGCAGCCTCATGTGTGGCATCTAGTCATAGGCCTTCTGAAAATCCAAATATACAACATCCACTACATCTCCTTTATCTATCCTACTTCTAATCTCCTCAAAGCATTCCAACAGGCTCATCAGGCCAGATTTTCCCTCAAGGAAACCCGTCTTGTCCTGTGTCACCACAGACTCCATAACCTTATCTTTAACAATTGACTCCAACATCTTCCCAACCACTGAGGTCAGAGTAACTGACATTATCATCATTATGTGCCATGTAATTTGATGTAGGTGATCATGGTCTCCATGACTATGATTGTTCTTGGTAAGTTTTTCTACCGAAGTGGTTTGCCATTACCTTCTTCTGGGCAGTGTCTTTACAAGACTGGTAACCGTCATTGGCTTTGTATCTGTACTCGGCACAAAGACAATAAAGTTGAATCTAATCTAATCTAATCTAATCTAACCCAGCCATTACCAATACTCCTCAGAAACTGTCTGCCTGGCATCAGTGGTGGCATAACCAGGACTTGTGATATGCTCCAGCTGCTCATACGGCCATTTGCCACCTGCTCCATGACTTCATGTGACCAATGGTTGATGGGGGTTACAGCACGGGTCATTGGATTTTAAAGTTCTGTGCCAGCATCCTTTGTAAGCAGTTAGTTCATCCTGCCCATGGAATGTGTGGGTTTTCTCTGCATGCTCCAGCATAACATCTAAACCTTTGAAGAACTTCTGTAGATGTGTGGTGTGAGTATATTGACTGGTTGCATAGCAACCTAGTATGGAAGCACCAATGCCCTTGAAGGGAGAACCTACAGAACATAGTGGATATGGCCTAGTCCATCACAGGTAAAGTCCTCTCCCCTGTTGAGCACGTTTACACGGGGAGTTGATAAATGGAGTCAGCCCTCCCCTCCATTGAGAATGTGTACACAGAATGTTGATATATGGAGATAGCCCACCCCTCCATTGAGAATGTGTACACAGAGTGTTGATATATGGGGACATCCCTCCCCTCCATTGATCACGTGTACACAGAGTGTTGATGTATGGATCAGCCCTCACCCTTATTGAGCACATCTGCATGGATCATTGATTCATGGAGTCCAAGTGAATGGTCTCAGCCCAAAACGTCAACAGCTTACTCTTTTCCATGGATGACGCCTGGCCTGCTGCATTCCTCCAGCATTTTTTGTGTGTTGCTTTGATTTCCAGCATCTGCAGATTTTCTCTTCCTGTGATTCTTCTGTGCAGAGCATTGTGACAGGAAAGCAACTTCCTGCCTGAGGGACCCCCACCACCCAGGCCAACTTCTCTTCTCATTGTTGTCATCAGGAAGATGGAACAAGAGCCTAAGGGCACAAACCACAGTTCAGGAAGTTATTAACCCTTGGCCAGCTGGCTATTGTACCAGTGGTATAACTTCACTCAACTTCACTTGCTCCATCATTGAACTGTTCACCAACCTGTGGACTCACTTTCAAAGACTCTTCATCTCATGTTTTCAATAGTTGTTGCTTGTTTATTATTATTATTTACTTATTTTCTTTCTTTTTGTACTTGCACAGTTTGTTGTTGTCTGCACATTGGCTGTCCGCCCTGTTCAATGCAGTCTTTCATTGATTCTATTATGGTTCTTGGATTTACTGAGTATGCCTGCAAAAATGAATCTCAGGGAAGTATTTGGTGACATATTCGTACTTTGATAATAAATTTACTTTGAACTTTGAGTATTTATAAATGGGCACAATCTAATTGAAAATTCAGGAATTGCGAGTTCTGCTGAAAATCATGCTGAAGCTGGGTGAGTCTACAATCCTTTGCAGCCTCTTGCTATCCTGAGCATTGGATGCCTCATACCAGACTGTGATGGAACTAATTCGAATGCTCTCCTCTAAGAGATTTGCAAGAGTTGTTGGTCTCAAACCAAACGATCCCCCCAAATCATTTCTGCAGCATTACCTTAAAATTTTTGATACCTTCAAACAAAGATTCACGCACTATAAACAATTAACTTCTCTAAACAAATAAAAGTAAAGGCATCCGTTAGTCTTGCGAGACCGTGGATCTGTGCCTGGAAAGTCTTCACTCTCCAGGGCGCAGGCTTGGGCAGGGTTGTATGGAAGACCAGCAGTTGCCCATGCTGCAAGTCTCCCCTCTCCACAACACCAGTGTTGTCCAGGGGAAGGGCATTAGGACCCGTACAGCTTGGCACTGGTGTTGTCGCAGAGCAATGTGTGATTAAGAGCCTTGCTCAAGGACACAACACGTTGCCTCGGCTGGGGCTCGAACTTTCGACCTTCAGGTTGCTAGTCCAATGTCTTAACCACTTGGCCACGTGCCCACACCTAAAGAAATAATGGCCTGGAAATTCATTTTGATCTCTCAAAAACAAAAATGGTTTTGCATACTTCAGCTAATTTTTTGGAGTGAGACTTTTGATTTTCCTGGCACAATTTCCCTCTGATTTTCTACCCCCTTGTGTAATATTAACACTCATGTACTTCACAAATATCACCTGCAGTAAGATTTCCAACTTCTCCAATCTGAATAACAATTTGTTTAACTTCTCCACAGGACACCCAACTTCTTCTCATCCAATTTCCCCTGAAGTTGTGCTATTTAAACAGTTAATATTCAAACTGCATTTGTTCTCACAGGTGACTAGGCTTCTACAAACTAAAAACTAACCTCACATATAGTACTCCTCCATTATACCTGCCTCTGTGTGCCCACCTCTGTGGGTCAGATAGAAGCAGAAGGGAGGGATCTCAGATAAGCCCATAATATTACAGGAAAGTTTCTAACAAGGACAAAGCAGTGGCTGATTGGCAGAAGGCCAAGTGTGGGAATAAAGGGAGCCTTTTCTGGTTGGCTGCCGATGACCAGTGGTGATCCACAGGGGTCTGTGTTCAGACTGATTATTGTTACATTATATGTCAATGTTTGGATGATGGAATTGATTGATTTGTTGCAAAGTTTTCAGATAATAAGATAGGTGGAGGGGCAGGTAGTTTTGAGGAAATAAGGAAGCTGAAGAAGCACTGAGACAGATTAGAGAATGAGCAAAGAATTGGCAGATGGAATACAGTGTTGGGAAATGTATGATAATGTACTTTGGTAGAAGAAATGAAGGTGTTGTCTGTTTTCTAAATGGAGAGAAAATAGAAAAATCTAAGGCACAAAAGGATTTGGGAGTCCCTGTGCAGGATTCCCTGAATGTTAATTTGCAGGTTGAGTCTGTGATGAGGAAGGCAAATGCAATGTTAACATTCATTTCAAGATTAGAATATAAGAGCAAGGATGTAATGTTGAGACTTTATAAAGCACTGGTGAGGCCTCACTTTGAGTATTGTGAGCAGTTTTGGACCCCTTGTCTTAGAAAGGATGTGCTGAAACTGAAGAGGTTTCAAAGGAGGGTCACAAAAATGATTCCAGGATTAAACGGCTTGTCATATGAGGGGTGAGCTCATTGAAAACTATTGAATGGTGAAAGGCCATGATAGAGTGGATATAGAGAGGATGTTTCCTATGGTGGGAGAGTCAAAGACCAAAGATCACAGTGTAAAATAGAGGAAATGAAGAAGGATTTCTTTAGCCAGGGAGTGGTGAATCTCTGGAATTCGTTGCTTCAGGCTGGTGTGGAGACCAAGTCTTTATGTATATTTAAGGCAGAGGTTGATAGACTCTTGTTTGGTCAGGACATAGAGCGATAGAGGGGGTAGGCAGGAGGTTGGGGCTGTGAAGAAAAATGGATCAGCCATGTTGAAATGGTAGAACAGACTTGATGGTCCAAATGGCTTATTTCTGCTCTTATATCCCATGGTCTTATGGTCTAAGACTTTCCTAGCTTTCTCCAGCCAGAAATACCTGGCTGTGGCACTGAATTACTCTTTGGACCGCTGCACAAACAGCATGCCTCTGTTCTTCAGTAGTCCAAACAGATTCCTCTAATCTTCTGGAACCATCCTTCTGTCACATCGTCTATTGTAACAATTCCAGGAGTCTGTGGTGTTCAAAGTCCAAGGTACATTTATTAACAAAATACATATATGTCGCCATATATTACTCTGAGATTGAGCTTCCTGTGGGCAGTCACAGCAAATACAAGAAACAGGATAGAGTCAGTGAAGACTGCACCCACTTGGCTCAGCGTTGGAGACCTCTTCCCAGAAACAGAAGTGTTCCTTGTGACAATGGAGGACTGCGTTCTTATCGCTAAGAAGTTATCAAAACACATAAAAACAGAGCAACAAACTCAAGATGATAAATGCAAAAAAAAAGGCAAGAGAAACCAGAAACAATCCAACACATTATAGGATCCTGCAGCAGTTTAACTCAATAGAACCATAGAACCATAGAAAACTACAGCACAGAAAACAGGCCATTTGGCCCTTTTAGTCTGTGCCGAAGCTTTATTCCGTTAGTCCCATTGACCTGCATCCAGTCCATAACCCTCCAGACCTCTCCCATCCATGTATCTATCCAATTTATTGTTAAAAGAGTGAGCCCACATTTACCACATCAGATGGCAGCTCGTTCCACACTCCCACCACTATCTGAGTGAAGTTCCCCCTAATGTTCCCCCTAAACCTTTTCCCTTTCACCCTAAAGCCATGTCCTCTCATATTTATCTCTCCTAATCAAAGTGGAAAGAGCCTACTCGCATTTACTCTGTCTATACCCCTCATAATTTTGTAAACCTCTATCAAGTCCCCCCTCATTCTTCTACGCTCCAAGGAATAAAGTCCTAACCTGTTCAATCTTTCCCTGTAACTCAACTTCTGAAGACCCGGCAATATCTTAGTAAATCTTCTCTGCACTCTTTCAATCTTATTGATATCCTTCCTGTAGTTAGGTGACCAGAACTGCACACAATATTCCAAATTTGGCCTCACCAATGTCTTATACAACCTCACCATAACATCCGAGCTCCTATACTCAATACTTTGATTCATGAATACCAGGATGCCAAAAGCCTTCTTTACAACCCTGTCTACCTATAACGTCACTTTCAGGGAATTATGTATCTGAACTCCCAGATCCCTTTGTTTCTCTGCACTCAGTGCCCTACCATTTACTGTGTATGTCCTACCTTGATTTGTCCTTCCAAAATGCAACACCTCACACTTGTCTGCATTAAATTCCATCTGCCATTTTCTGGCCCATTTTTCCAGTTAGTCCAGATCCCTCTACAAGCTTTGAAAGCCTTCCTCGCTGTCCACAACACCTCCAATCTTAGTGTCATCAGCAAACCTGCTGATCCAATTTACCACATTATCATCTAGATCATTGATATAGACAACAAACAACAATGGTCCCAGCACAAATCCCTGAGGCACAGCACTAGTCACAGACCTCCAGTCTGAGAAGCAATCATCCACTACCACTCTCTGTCTTTCCCCACACAGCCAATTTGGAATCCAGTTTACAACCTCTCCATGGATACCTAGTGTCTGAACCTTCTGAACTAACCTCCCATGAGGCAATCTGATTACTTACACAGGCTCAATCAAGTAGTAAACATTATTCACCAAAATCTTGCTTTAAAATACAAACTCATAAAATACATCACACCTTACTGTAAGTACAAGCCTGATCCAGTTTTAGATTCAGAGTTCCACAAATTATATTATGACTGATGCATTATCACAGATAGGCCAAACCATAATAACCATCAGGATATAATATTACAGGATAAACAAACAAGAACAATGCTAAGGCCCCACCTCCCCCTCGTACCCCATCTGTTACTCATTTTTATGCACACATTCTTTCTCTCACTCTCCTTTTTCTCCCTCTGTCCCTCTGAATATACCTCTTGCCCATCCTCTGGGTCAACCCCCCCCCTTGTCTTTCTTCCCGGACCTCCTGTCCCATGATCCTCTCATATCCCCTTTTGCCTATCACCTGTCCAGCTCTCGGCTCTATCCCTCCCCCTCCTGTCTTCTCCTATCATTTTGGATCTCCCCCTCCCCCTCCAACTTTCAAATCCCTTACTCACTCTTCCTTCAGTTAGTCCTGACGAAGGGTCTCGGCCTGAAACGTCGACTGCACCTCTTCCTATAGATGCTGCTTGGCCTGCTGCGTTCACCAGCAACTTTGATGTATGTTGCTTGAATTTCCAGCATCTGCAGAATTCCTGTTGTTTACTTAATAGATACATTCATTCCAAACACACATAATTTACAGAAATCAATATGTGAGAAACATCAAAAATATGCTGAAATAAAAGAGGAAATTGAAAGACTATGGAACATGAATAGGGCATACACTGTCCCAATAGTAATATCTACAACTAGTATCATCCCAGATTCACTATACAGTAGCATTAAACAATTAGGCCTACACCATGATATCTATTTAAATCTCCAGAAAGCCACAATACTAAACACCACTAGAATAGTCAAAAAATTCCTAGCAATTGAGAAATGAGGGTGCTTGGCCATGCTTGAACCGAGAAAAATTTAAAAAAATAAATAAGCAATTAATATTGAGAACATGAGATGAAAAGTCCTTGTGAGTGAGTCCATGGGTTGTGGGAAGAGTTTAGTGATGGGGCAGGTGATACTGAGTGAAGTTATCCATGCCAGTTCAGGAGTCTGATAGTTAAGGATTAATAACTTTTTCTGAACCTGGTGATGTGAAGGAACCTGTACCTCTTTCCCGATGGCGGCAGCAAGAAGAAATCATGGCCTGGGCGGTGGGGGTCCCTGATGATGGATGCTGCTTTCCTGTGACAGCCCTCTGTGTAGACGTGCTCAATGATTGGGCGGGCTTTACCTGTGGTGGACTGGGCCTTATCCACTACTTTTTGTAGGCTTTCCCATTCAAGGCTATTGGAGTTCCCATTGCTTGTTTGTAGCCTGTCTTCTTAGGAGCTGAGTGCAAGCCTTACACTGCTCAGTAACGTTGATAGACCAGTAGAGAACTGACAAATCCAGCTTCAGTGGACATTTGACAGCGTTCAGTAAACTTGGCATTCTGTGTTCTGTAAACTTCTCTGACTTTCATATGCAATGATAGAGTGGCCAACTCTGTTGCTTTAACACCCAAAAAAAAAGACACAGATGAATTATTAGGCACTATTAGTTCACAGATGAGCCTAGTTGTGCACAATAGAACAGACAGATGATGGAATATCAAATTATCTCTCAACCTTGCCAGTGAACAAATTCACTTCATTAATATTGTGTGATTTTTATCTTGTGCAAAAAAAGGAGCAGAGGTTGTTCTGGAATGTTTGATTGATGTACGAGTGACCTTCATTGTCATATATTTTGTTCAAGGACCAAGGATCAACTTTATTCACCACATGCATTTACAATACTGCGCGAAAGTCTTAGGCACAGATATAGGCTCAAGACTTTTGCACAGTACTGCAATAATTTTATGTATTACACAGTACTGCTGCCCAAAAAAAAGTCTAATTTCCTGACAAATTTGAGTGATGATAATAAACCTGATTCTGATATGGATCTCTGTTACGGAGTGAGAATGGGAAGGGGCAGGGAGATGGGAATCCTGGTTGGGAAAGAGGAGAAGGGAAAGAGGAGGGAGTGTGAAGAACCAGAGAGACATTCTGTAATGATCAATAAAGCAATTGTTAGTAATCAAATGACCTTGCTGGGTGTCTCAGGGCTGGGTGTGTCTGCACCCATGCCACACCCTGCCCCTGTCACTCCTTCTCTGCCACTTATCCCACAGTACTCCCACTCACCATTCCCACCTTCCTTTGCTCCCACCAGATCCAAAAACTGACTTGCCATTCCTTGTTGACATATACAGTACTTTGCAAAAATATGAGGCACCTTAACAATATATATGTGCCTAAGATTTTTGCACAGTACTGTGCATTTATTCCTCCAAGAGGAGCATGTTGTCATAGGGTTTTGGAGCCTTGCATGCCTCAGTGACCTGGAGAGCTATGTCGGTTGGAGTCAGGGTCTTGTGCTATGAATGGTCACCCATGGCAAACAGGTCAGAGGGTAGAGACCTGAGTAAGAGTGGTCCACCAGTCCTTCATGTTCAGGGTTCAGCTCAGGACTAAAAACCCTGACTGGTCAAAAAATTGTTAAGGAAATGGCAATGAAGAATCTTTTTAATGTCTGAGTGTGATGGTGTTCCTGAATCTCCACCCAGGATCTGCAGGACTGACAGTAGTGAAAACCGAGAAGAAGCAGGTGGCGTGATGAAGGAAGCCCGGAACATGGCCAAGACCAAGACCAAAATTGGATTTTGGAATGTATGATGAGAAGGGAGGCCAACTCCATCATTGAGACAGCAGTTTATTGGACCCCTGAAGGGCAGAAGAAACACGGGAAACCAAAGGCAACTTGGCACTGTACCACAGAGGCAGAAATGAGGATCCTAAACCACACCGATGGCACTTTGGAGAAGATGGCCAAAGACAGACAGAGTTGGAGGACATTCATTGCTGCCCTAAAGGCCAGTGGCATAACAGGCATTAATGGTGATGAGGATGATGATGTACTTTTATTGGGAATTATTATTGTTGTGTTTTTTGTGCAATATGAAACATAAAACAACATTCAACAATTATAAAGAATAAAGAATTATGTAAAAATAATTTAGATGATAAAGTACAGATATACTATAAAATGTAGAGTGTTTGTAGAGTAAAATAGTTATAGATCCACACTGACACAGTGAGGGATCATGAAGGATGCATGTATACTTCATTAGGAGTTTGAGGAGATTTGGTATGTCACCAAAAATTCTAACAGGTTTCTTCTCAGTTGCAGTGAAGAGCATTCTGACTGGTTGTGTCACAGCCTGGTATGGAGATTCCAAGGCACAGGATAGTCAGAGGCTGCAGAGGGTTGTAGTCTCGGCCACCTCCACCACAAGCACCAGCATTCTCACATTGAGAAAGTCTTCAAAATGTGGTGTCTCAAGAAGACCGCATCCATCGCTAAGGACCCTCGCCATCTGGGATATGCTCTCTTCTCATTACTAACATCAGGGAAGAGGCATAGGTGCCTGAAGACACACCCAGTTCTTTAGGAACAGCTTCTTTCCCTCCACCATCAGATTTCTGAGCAGTCCATGAACACTATCTCACTATTCCTCATTCTTCTTCTTCTTAGCCCATCACCCTACTGGGACATTGGCCGCCGACAGCAGCTCGCCTGAGTCCTCTGTCCTGGGCCAGTCTTTCGAGTTGTTCCGTGGTATAGCCCATCCTGTTGCTGTATCCTGCCTCTCCCAGCAATGAGGTCCCCGGAGTTTTCTTTGGTGATTCTGTAGCCTTGGATTTTACAGGATGGGGTTGCTAGCTCCAAGCCCAACCCTCTTCCTTTCACAGCCGGGTTTGGGACCGTCCATGGCGGAGTTCCACTATTTCTCTTTGGCTCTTCTTTTTTTAACTTATCGTGTTATGCCTTGCACTATGCTGCTGTGGCAAAACCACAAATTTCTCTACAGACGATCCTGATCCTGATTCTGTGGTTAAAATTTCAAGGCTGAGTAACTCATAGCATGTGGCCACAGGACTGCACAAGAAACCTTGGCGAAACCAGAATAAAATAAACGAGACCCCTTCCCTTGCCTCTTCTTCAATTCCCCTCTCTGGCCTCTTACCTCCTTATCTCATTGCTTATCACTCCCCCCGGTTCCCCTCCCATGGTTCATTCTTCTCTCCTATCAGATTCCTTCTTCTCAAGGACTTTGCCTTTTCAACCTATCACCTCCCAGCTTCTTACTTCATACCCCTTCCCCACCCACCTGGCTTTACCAATCACCTTCTAGCTTGCCCTCCTCCCCTCCCCCCACCTTTTTATTCTGGCATCTTCCCCCCTTCTGTTCCAGCCCCAAAGAAGGGTCTCGGCTTGAGATATCAGCTGTTGATTCATTTCCATAGATACTGCATCTCCTGCTGAGTTCCCCCAGCATTTTGTGTGTGTGGGTTCTAAATAAATTCCTTCTTTGTTATATGTTGCACCTTCTTAGATTCATTTTTAGTTTTTCAAAGTGGCAAGAAAGAATTGCCACCAGTATGTTTCCATAAACATTGCAGTAGCTGGTGGTATTTTTAATGTTAACAAGCATTGATAAGCCAATTTTATAAGAGTAACAATAATGCATTGCTATCAATAATATTCAACAGCAGTCCAGTTCAGCCAAAGTTTACCCAGTGTTGATTCAGAGTTGAAGGCCCAATAAATACAAGACATAATATTACATTAAAAACATTACCACGCTCCAAATGGAAGCACAAGAGATTCTGCAGATGCTGGAAATCCAGAGAAATATGCACAAAATGCTGGGGCAATTCAGTAGGTCAGGTAGTGTCTGGTGGGTGGGACATTAACAGTCGATGTTTCGAGCTGAGACTCATCATCGGGACGGCTAAGGAAGAGGGCAGTGGTTAGGATAAAAAGGGGAAAAGAGCTGAATGGTGAATCCAGGTGAGCAGTGGATAAGTGGTTGGGGAAGGAAATGGAAGGGAATTGGAATTACAGTCAGGTTTATTATAGAGTCATAGAGAAGTATAGCAAAGGAACAGGCCCTTCAGCCCATCTAGTTTGCGTCAAACTATTTAAACTGCTTATTCTCATCAAGCTGCTCCAGGACCAGAGCTCGCCATACCCCTGCCATCCATGTACCTATCCAAACTTCTGAAATGCCTGCTTCGCTGCCGCTGCTACTGTGCGATCGAGAATCTCCGGAGGGGAAGGCCCCAAATCCTCAGCTTTGCCTATTGCCTGTTGCCGGGGCGGGGTCGAAGCGCTCGGCAGAGATGGTACTCGGTGCTCAGTGTCGGAGGGCTGGTCGGAGGCTCGAAGTTTTCAGACGGACTCAAGAGTCAGCTGTGGTCGGGTGCTTCCAGGATGCTGCAGCGGCAAGTTTGCGGCGCTGGAGGTTCATGGCAGGGAGAGTTTCTCCCTTCTACCATCTGCGTGAGATGATGGGACTTTCGAGAGACTTTGAGACTTTTTTTTACTGTGCCCATGGCCTGTTCTTTATCAAATTACGGTATTGCTTTGCACTGTTGTAACTATATGTTATAATTATGTGGTTTTTGTCAGTTATTTTAGTCTTGGTTTGTCTTGTGTTTCTGTGATATCATTCTGGAGGAACATTGTATCATTTCTTAATGCGTGCATTACTAAATGACAATAAAAGAGGACTGCATGTCCTCATAATCTAATCTAATCTAAACGTTGAAATCAAGTGCACATACTCCACTTGTGCTGGTAGCTCATTCTGCACTCTCACAACCTGCTGAGTGAAGAAGTTTCCTCTCCCATTACTATTAAACTTTTCATGACCTCTAGTTGTAGTCTCACCCAATCTCAGTGAAAAAGCCTGCTTGCATTTACCCTATCTAAACCCCTCATAATTTTGTATACCTCTATCAAATCTCCCCTCAATCTTCTACATTCAAGGACGTAGAAGATTTTCAGTGACATATGTTGTGAAATTTGTTGTTTTGCAGCAACAGTACATTGTAAGACACAAAATACTATAAGTTACAATAAAGAATAAAATATGTAACTAGTGCAAAGGAGGAATAGTGAGGTGGTGTTCATGAACTATTCAGTAATCTAATTCTGGAGGGGATGGTGCTGTTCCTACAACACTGACTGTGCATGTTCAAACTCCTGTACCTCCTCGCTGATTGTAGTAATGAGAAGAGGTCAAGTCTTACTGAGGATCCTTCATGATCCTACCTTCTTGAGGGACTGCCTTTTGAAGATGTCTTCACTGGTGGGAAGCTGTGCCCATGATGGAACTGGCTGAGTCAACAATCCCTCTGCCGCCTCTAACGACCCTGTACATCTGTAGAAATTTGCTAGAGCCTTTGGCGAACTCAAAGAGTTTGGTGAACTTTTTCCTCAAACTCTTAATGTAATATAGCTGTTACCATGCCTTCTTTGCAATTGCATCAATATGTTGGGTCCAGGATAGATTCTTTGAGAACCTGAAGTTTTTAGATTAGATTAGATTAGATAATGACGACACTCAGTCCTCGTTTATTGTCATTTAGAAATGCATACATGCATTAAGAAATAATACAATGTTCCTCTGGAGTGATATCACAAAAAAAACAGGACAAACCAAAGACTAACACTGACAAGACCACATAATTATAACATATCGTTACAGCAGTGCAAAGCAATACTGTAATTTGATAAAGAGCAGACCATGGGCACGGTAAAAAAAAGTCTCAAAGTTCTGATCGACTCCTGATAGTCCCCGATAGCAGGCGGCAGAAGGGAGAAACTCTGTCTGCCATAAACCTCCAGGCACCAACAACTGTTGATGCAGTGGAAGCACCCGACCCCAGCTGACTCTGAGTCCGTTTGAAAACTTTAAGACTCCAACCAGCCCTTCGACACTGAGCACCGAGCACCCTCTTTGCCGAGCACTTTGACCCCGTCCTGGCTGCCAAGCAACAAGCAAACCAAGGACTCAGGGCCTTCTCCTCCGGAGATTCAGGATCACACAGTAACAGCGGCAGCGAAAAAGGGATTTCAGAAGTTTCTCCAGATGTTTCTCCATTCTCTCAAGTCTGTTTCCATCAAATCAGAATTGTGCACTGCGCCCTACTTGACAGATTACAGATATTATTCACCGGAGTGGCCACTGCAAGCTGTGTTGCGCCACCATCTTCTCCTCCTCCATAAGTTGCTCACCCTTTCTACTGTTGACCTCTCAGTGAAGATTGGTGTGTGTTCTCCTGACTTCCCGAATGATGAGAGAAGTTAGAACATGGTAAGTGGAGGTCAGATTAGAGGAAATAGGAGGAGCCAAAAGAGAAATTGTTCAGGGTGAGTACCATTCCAGTCAGACGGAGAAGGGTGGTGGTGAATAGGAACGGGTTAGGTTGGGGGTTAAGAAAGAAGCCACTCACCAGATAAGTAAAGAACTGTGCAATAGTCTTAGGTATCATATGTATGGCCAAGGTGCCTGAGACTTTTGCACAGTACCATGGTAGTTATTTGTATTGCACTGTACTGATGCCACAAAAAATCAAATTTCATGACATGAAATTTTTCATGTAAGTCATGCCATCATTTCATATGAGTGCTGATAATCCTGATTCTGATCTGTGTCTCTATTGTGGACAGAGAGTGGGAAGGGGGCAGGGAGATGGGAATCATGGTTGGGAAAAGGGGAAAGGAGAGGGAAGGGAGTGCGAAGAACCAGAGAGACTTTCTGTAATGACTAATAAACCAATTGTTTGGAATCAACTGACCCTGCCTTGTGTCACAGGGCTGGGTGCATCTGCACCTCTGCCACCTCCCCCCGCCTGCCCTGGCACTCTTTTTCCACCACCTGTCCTACGTCCCTTCCATGTCGCTCCACCCTCACCATTCCCAACATCCTTCCAATTTACAAACTCACTCTCCACTCCACTTTGACAAATACAGTACTGTGTAAAAGTCTCAGGCACCTTAGCTATATACATGTGGCTGAGACTTTTGCAGGTGCTATAGCTTTTGCTAATGATTCATGAAATAGTGGAAATATTTCTGCTTGCTCATATATGAGGTGTTAATGTGCGAGGAACTAAGAACTCAACTGGACAGAAAACTGGACCAACGACGGACCCGACACATGCAGCTAAATTATCATTGAATAGGAAGGACACTTGACTTATCAACTGATAATTCACATTGTGAGGGATGTAGGCAGGCAAATACGGTATCCCTGATGTTATTTAAAGGAGCCAGCATCTCAGTGCTGAACTTCTCATAAAATGCCAGGCAGCAAGGGGAATGGAACTGATTCGCCCGCAGTCCCATTGGTATTCTGGAGAACAGGATCAACAGAGAGACAGAGCTTTGCTTCAAAAGTTAACAGTGAATTATTAATGATGTGGGCCCGACTTTTGCTTAAAAATGTTTGATCTAATCAACATACACAAGAAGCTAGAGGAGCTCAGCAGATCAGGCAGCATCTATGTAGAGAGATGAACTGTTGATGCTTTGGGCTGAAATGGTTCATCAGCACTGTAAAGGAAGGGAGAAACAAGCCAGAAGAAGAAGGTGGGGCAACAGGAAGGAGTACAGGCTGGCAGACAGTAGCTGAAGCCAGGTAGCCGGAAGTAGATGGTTGGGTAACTTCTCCACCTTCTTATTCTGGCATCTTCCACCTTCCTTTCCAGTCCTGATAAAGGGTCTCGACTTGAAACGTTGACTATTTATTCCTCTCCATAGATGTTGCCTGATCTCCTGAGCTCCCCTACTGTTATGTGTGTATGTTGCTCTGGATTTCCAGCATCTGCAGAACATCTTGTGCTTCTATCTCTCTGCGACCTACTTCAAAATCTCTTTCTAAGAGACACAGTTGGGTGTTAGCATTCAACAACCATACTTGAATCCAATTTCTAGGCATAAGTAACTTATTTTAATTTTTAGTTGAAATGTTCCTACCTGAGACATTTAGTAAATGTTTTAAATGCCCTTGATAGCAGAGACTTGTCAAATGGTCTGAGGCAGGATCCTCCAATGGCCAAGGCCTTGTTATCACTCACAGTTGATGCCACTTTACAGATTTCCAATGCTGTCTGTAAGAAGTTTGTACGTTCTCCCCATGACAGTGTGGGTTTGCTCCGGGTGCTCTGGTTTCCTCCCACATTCCAAAGATGTACCGGTTAGGTTAATTGGTCACATGAGTGTAACTGAGTGGCATGGACATGTTGAGCCAGCTGGGCCTGTTACCATACTGTATTTCAAAATAAAATTTAATAATTGCAAACTTCCCAACTCAGTCAAGCATGAGCTGGCCCTTCACAAACCAAATTTAAAGTTACCAGTTCCTATTTATTCCAAAACCACAAAATTTAATAATTAAATGTGGATATGTACAGTATATGGAATAGTTGCATATCTAGACTATCTAGAATTGACAGCAGCACCTCCTGTGGCATTAAGTTATAGTCCTGTGCACATTTTAACTATCAGCCTCACCTCATCGCAGAAGGATCCAGCTCAGAATATCTTTCACTGTTTGTCTTATCAGCCATTGATTGTCTCTTATTTTTAGATACCCGGTTCGCTGTTTACAGGCTCAGTCATTACAATTAAAAGCACAGCACATTCTACAGACAGTCAAAATTGCACATCGAAATGTGCAATGCTGGAAAAGTGTTGAAATACAAGCTACAAAAGAAGACTGAGCTGACAGCTCGATGCCTTTGCTTGAAGAATCTCAGAATAGACACTAATTTTCAGTCAGCTAAAGAGGGAGGGCAGGCACTAATCCCCAATCAACCAAGGAGGGAAGGGTACTACCATTTCCCAATCAGCCAAGGAGGGAGGGCAGGCACTAATTCCCAGTCAACCAAGGAGGGAACACAGACATTCTGGAGGAAGCCAGAAGCAACCACAGTATCAGACAACTCAAGGACAGAAGCATCAGCTTAAACCAAACCCTCGGCAATAATATGAAGAACAAGAGAAAAAAAATACAAGAACAGGCAGCATAAATATCTTAAAAACATGCACCAACTTGCTGTTACTGGAATTCTTAATATCCCAAGGTACTTCATTAGACCCCCGCCACATAAAGTCCGACCCCGAGCAATGAAAAGTGATGGAGACCTGGTCAGAGAAGTAGGATTCAAGACACACCTCAAAGAGATGCTAGAGAGCAAAGAGAGATTCAGGGAGGAACATCGCAGCTTGATGCCTCGGCTGCTGAAGATGCACCTCATTTTGGGGCAATCAGAAACGGAGATATACAATTAGTTTGATGTGGAATGACTCCTTCCCTTCCCCCCATCTTTTTATTCTGGCATCTTCCTTTCCAGTCTGGATGAAGGGCCTCAGCCTGAAATGTTGACTGTTTATTCATTTCCATAGATGCGGCCTGACCTGCTGAGTTCCTCCGGCATTTTGTGTGTGTTGCATATGGATTTCGAACATGTGCAGAATCTCTGGTATATATAACTGGTGAGTGTTTGGGAGTCTGGGGATTGAGCACTCAATAACTAGTTCAATTAGTTTGACACAGCACTCTGGGCTGACGAGCTTGTTCCTCTGCTATTCTGTTCCATGTTTGATAAATGCCACAGTAGCACCATGAGAGCGTAGCGGTTAGTGTGACACTATTACAGCTTGGGGCATCGGAGAATGGAGTTCAATTCCAGTGTCTTCTGAAAGGAGTCTTCTCCTCATGGAATGAGTGGATTTTCTCCTGGTGCTCCAGTGTTCACCCACAATCTAAAGACATACTAGGGAGGTTAATTGGCTTTGATAGATTGTCCTGTGATTTGGTTAGTGTTAAATCTGTGTGGTTGGGAGTTGCTGGGGAGGAACGTCTCCAGGAACCAGATGGGCCTACTCCACACTGTGACACTAAACAAAATAAAAAACCTCTGGAAGGGTATGAGAGATGCTCCAAGTTCACAAGAGGCCTGGTGGAGAGAGGAAGAAACTGGGCAACATGATTTGAAACAAATGTTACAACCAAAAACTGGAAACAATTGTAGAAACTTCCTTTGGACTTCAAACATGGACCTCTTCCAGATTAAAAGCTGCAAATTTTACTTAGTAATCATATTTAATGAGGGCATTAATAGAAATGCAACTGACATCACCAATCTAACTTGTGTTATAAAAAATATTTTGACAATACCAAGTGAATTTCATTCAATGGCTGTTAATATGATCTGTCTATTTATATGAAACAATTATTACTCAGTTACTGATATCTCTAGATTTCTGATTTACTGTAAGAATTTTTTTTCTCATTTTAAACTGGAAAATTGATACAGGTTTATTAAATATATTTATGTTGAGAATTTACAGTTAGTGGCCACTTTATTAGTTACATCCTATACCTACCACAGTGACCACTAAGTGTATGTTTGTGGTCTTCTGCTGTTGCAGCCCATCCAATTTAAGGTTCAACATGTGTGTTCAAAAATGCCCTTCTGAAATATTGTTGTAACACATGGTTATTTGAGTTACTGCTGCCTTTTTGTCAACTTGAACCAGTCTGGCAATTCTCTGGAAACAAAGATGAGAAATTAGAGCAAGAAGGTAGTGGGAGGGGAGGAAGAAGTACAAGCTGGTAGGAGATAGGTGAAACTGGAAGAGAGAGAGGGGTGAAGTAAAGAGCTGGGAAGCTGATTGGTGAAAGAGATAAAGGGCTGGAGAGGGGGAAATCTGATCGGAGAGGATAGAAGAAAATGGAAGAAAGGGAACGGGGTGGAGCACCAAAGGAAGGAATTGCTCCCTATGTGACTCTCTTGTCCATTCATCTCTCCCTACTGATTTCCCTCCTGTTACTTATCCTTACAAGAGGAACAAGTGCCATACCTGCCCCTACACCTCCTCCCTCACTACCATTCAGGGCCCCAAACAGTCCCTCCAAGTGAGGCAACGTTTGATCTGTGAGTCTGTTGGGGTCATCTACTGTAACTAGTGCTCCCAGTGAGACCTCATGTATATTCATGAGACCCTAAGTAGATTGGGAGCCATGTTTACTGAGTATCTATGCTCCATCTGCCAGAAAAAGTGGGATCTTCTGGTGGCCGCCTACTTCAATTCTACTTCCCATTCCCATTCTGATGTCTCAGTCCATGGCCTCCTCTACTGCCGTGATGGGTTGGAGGAGCAACACCTTATATTCCATCTGGGTAGCCTCCAACTTGATGGTATGAACATCGACTTCTCGAACTTCCAGTCGTGGTTCTTCCTTCATTCCTATTCCCTTTTCCCTATCTTATCTGCCCATCATCTCTCTCTGGTGCTCCTCCCCTTTCCCTTTCCTCCATGGTCCTCTGCCCTCTCCGATCAGATTTCCCCTTCTCCAGCCCTGTATCTCTTTCACCTATCAGCTTCCCAGCTCTTTACTTCACCCCTCCCCCTTCCAGTTTCACCTATCACCTACCACTTTGTACTTCTTCCTCCTCTCCCTCACCTTCTTGCTCTAACTTCTCATCTTTCTTTCCAGTCCTGATGAAGGATCTTGGCCTGAAACGTTGACTGTTTACTCTTTTCCATAGATGCTTCCTGGCCTGGTAAGTTATTTCAATATTTTGTGTGTGTTGCTTGGATTTCCGGTATCTGCGGATTATCTTGTCTTTGGGCTCACTGAACCTCTTGACCATGTCTGCATGCTTTTATTCGTTGAGTTGCTGCCACGTGATAATCTGATTAGATATTTGCATTAAAAAGCAAGTGTACCTAATAAAATGGCCACTGAATGTATGCTACGAACTGCAATTCACAGCTTCTTAAAACATAGTTTGTTTTTACAGTAGAAATCACATTTAGTTTATGTTTAGTTGAAGTTGTTGAATTCTTGCAACATTTAAAAAATGAACATTATTTTTATTTTATTTAATAAGGATTAAATGCAAAAGATTACTGATGGACGCTGTGCATTATTTAAATAAATACTGCCATGAAATATTTTACAAATGAATTCTGTAACAAGAATGCTTCTTGCAGTAGAAATACATAGCACAACAAAATTTTAAAACGACATTTCTCCTGACAGCTGTTAATGCAAACTATGGTACTGTGCAAAAGTCAGCACACACACACGCACACATATATATATCACAAACAAGAGAAAATCTGCAGATGCTGGACATCAAAGCAATACACACAAAATGTTAAAGGAACTCAGCTGGCCAGGCAACCTCTGTGGAAAAGAGTGAACAGTGTTTGTTTCAGGCCGAAACCCTTCACCAGAGTCCTCTTTTCCATAGATGCTGCCTGGCCTACTGAGTTCCTCCAGCATTTTGTGTGTATAACATATATATATTTAGGGTGCCTACGAGTCTTACACAGTAGTGTAGTAATCCTATGTATTGCACTGTAATGCTGCTGCTACAAAAACAAAAAGCAAATCTCATGACATATGTGAGTGACGATAAACCTGATTCTGAAATAGGTCTCGATTGTGGACTGAGAGTGTGAAGGGGGCAGGAAGAGGGGAATCATGATTGGGAAAAGGGAAAGGGAGAGGGGAGGGAGCAGGAAGCAACAAAGAGACATTCTGTAATGATCAATTAACCAACTGTTTGGAATCAAATGACCTTGCCCAGTGTCTCAGGGCTGTCTGCGCCCTGCCCCTGACTGCTGGCACTCCTTCTCTGCCACCTGTCCAACACCTCTCCTGTGGTGCTCCACCCTCACCATTCCCAGTACCCTTTGCTCCCACCAGGTTTACAAATGTATGCCAGTACTAATAATCCTTTACCATTCTCAGATGACGACAAGGAAGCGTAAAGAAGTGAGATAGGTTACATGTCTGGGAGGTGTTGCACCAACTTTGCTCTCAATGTCAGTAAGTCCAAGGAAACGATCGTGGACTTCCTGAAGGAGAAATCAAGAGAACACACACCAGTCCACATCGAGGGATCAACCGTGGTAAGGGTGAGCAATTTCAAGATACTGGGGGTCAAGTTCTTATAAGATCAACCCTGAGGCCAGCACATTGCAGCAATCATGAAGAAGGTATACCAATGCTCATCTTTATTGTAGCTTTCTGCAGGTAAACAGCATTCTGACTGGTTATATCACAGCCAGGTATGGAGGCTTCAATTCCCAAAATCGAAAGACACAGAAGAGCAGGCTCTCTTCAATCATTTTTATGCCATAGATCAACACCACGAGGCAAGGTGTCTGTGGACTCCAGGTTGGGAAGCCCTCTAGACGACCAGACTCAGCCATTTCTATATGAACACAACCATCCCCATCACCGAGGACATTTTCAAGAGGCAGTGACTCAAGAAAGCAGCATCCATCGTTAAGGACACTCATCATCTGGGACATGACTACCATGTTGAAGGAAGTACAGGAGCCTGAGAGTAACACTTAATATCTTAGTAACTGTTTCATCCCCTCGACCATCAGATTTCTGAATGGTCCATGAACCCAAAGACACGACCTTGTTATTTCTCTTTTCCACTTTTCATTCGTTTATTTTTGGTGTTTATGGTAATTTATGTGCCTTGCACTGAACTGCTGCTGCAAAACAACACGTAACATCACATAAGTCAGAGATAATAAATTTTCTTCTGATTTGGAGATAACTGGCTACTTGGCCAATATAAATATTGAAAAATTATCAGCAAAAGATAGAGCAGAAAGGCTATAATATCACCAGACACAGGAGCAGGGTGAGGCCACTCAGCCCTTTGAGTCCACTCCTGCATTCCATCATGGCTATTATTATCCCTCTCAATCCCAATCTCCTGCCTTCCCCTCGTAATCTTTGATACCCTGACTAATCAAGAACCAATCAGTCTCTGCTTTAAATATAGCCAATGACTTGGCCTCTACAACCATCCATGCCAATGTATTCCACAGATTCACCACTGTCTGGCTGAAGAAATTCATCCTCATCTCTATCCTAAAGGGACATCCTTGTATTCTGAGACTGTGTCGTCTTGGTCCTAGATTCACCCACTGTAGGTAATATCCTCTCCACATCCACTCTATCTAGGCCTTTGAATATTCGATAAGTTTCAATGAAATCATCTCAATTTTCTAGAAGATCCTCTAGTTGGCTCTTCCACAACCTATGGACTGTCTTTCAAGGACTCTTCACCTCACGTTCATGATATTTATTCCTTATTTACCTATTATCATTATTTCTTTTTTATTTGCGCATTTTGTTGTCTTTTGCCCATTGGTTGTTTGTCCTGCTGGGTGTGGTCTTTCACTGATTACTTTATAGTTCTTGGACTTACTGAGAATGCCCACAAGAAAATGGATCTCAGGGATGTAAATAGTGACATATACGTGCTTTGGTAATAAATTTACTTTTAGTAGATGATGGCCCTGCAGATGCCAGTTTGTGAGTGGGTATTATGAAAATATTCTTCCGGGCTGCTGTAAAATCGGCATTTGTAATGTGGTCTCCTTGGCACTGGTGAGGATTTGCTGAACGCTTGTTAGGGGGCAAACGTTCAGTCCATAAAAGTGCTCTTGAGTTTCCTGTTGCCCATCACCACAACTGACCATTCTCCCACAATCCCCACCCTGACAACACGCAAGAAACTACAGATACTTTGTAGGTGCAGATCAACAAATCATAGAAATGGGCAAACCTTATATGGACTTTGTCTATCCTTGTTGCTGTCTCAGTAGGGACCCATGTTGACGTAGCAGTTTGCAAGCAAGTTCCAACACAAGGCAGTTCAAGGACTTTAAATGGAACAAATATAAAAATCAAACATCAAATTTTGGACAATATATGAGAGAATCAAATCACAAGAAAATAGATATGATAAATAGAAGTTACAGTGCAGGAGATTCTAATTAAAAGCTACAGTGAAAAGAAAAGTTTTAAGCTTCGATTTAAGAGTTTAAAGTTGGGGCAGACTTCAGACCCTCTGGAAGGTTATTCCAGACAAGCGGAGCATAGTAACTAAAAGCTGCTTCACCATGTTTAGTTTTGACCCTGGAGACGGTAAGCAGACTGCCCCAGACAATCTGCGAGCTCAGGAAGGTTCATAACGCAGCAAGAGATCGCAGATATATTTGGCCCCAGACCATTCAGTGCTTTATAGTAATAGTAATATTTTAATGTCAGTCCTCTCTGATGGGCAGGAAGCCAGTGTAGGGATCTGAAAACTGGAGTGATTTGTTCTACTTTCTGGATCTTAGTGAGGAATCTAGCAGCAGAGTTCTGAATGAGCTGCAGCTGTGTGAGGGACGTTTTACAGAGGCCTGTGAAAATGCCATTACAGTAGTCGAGCTTACTAAAAATAAATGCATGGATGAGTTTTTCTAGATATTTCTAGATCTATTACAGCTTGGGGCAACAGAGTTTGGAGTTAAATTCTGATGTCATCTGTAAGGAGGCTCTATGTCCTCTCTGTGGAATATGTAGGTTTTCTCCAGGTGCTCTGGTTTCCTCCCACTGATTTGCTGGTTAATTGGTCTTTGTAACTTGTCTCATGATTAGACCGGTATTAAACTGGGATGCCATGGCTCAAAGGGCTGAAATGGCCTGTTCCAAGCTATATCCTTAAATAAAAACTAATATAAAGCAGCCAGCATAACCAAAAACCCCTCCCTCCCCAGACATAATGTCTCCCCTCCTCCCATCGAGCAGAAAATACAAAAGCCTGAAAGCACACAGCAGCAGGCTCAAGGACGGCTTCCACCCTGTTGTTCTAAGAGAATTGAAAGGTTGCCAAGCACAATAAGATGGACTCTTGACCTCAGAACCAATCTCATTATTACCTGCACCTTACCTGTACTGCACTTTCCCTGTAGCTGTGACACTTTATTCTGCGTTCTGTTATTTTCTAATTAATGCACTGTGTAATGATATGATCTGTATGAAGATTGTGCATGCAGTGGCTACTGGAACAACCCTCACCGTTTAGAGACTAGGCACGGCTGAGGAGGTGAGGAGGTGTATCCTGGTTGACACGTCTTCTGTAGAATCTAATAAAAATAATGTTCAAGGTTGAAGAAATGTGCTTGTTCTTTTATTAAAAAACTAGTAAAACAAACAATTTTGAAATGATAAAAACTAATAAAACTGAAACCTACAAAATTAACCAAAGTTAAACATAAATGTTTAAATGAAATTAAATGATCAACAAAAAGATATCATCACAATCTACTCCCTTGTTTTAAACTAACCAGAGTGACTCTGAAAGACACAAATATGTAATTAAACTCTTCACTTCTACTACGCCCCACCCACATACCTAACTACCATAATTAACATAATGAACTCACACCACAAAGTACAATGCAGATAGAGAACAGATACATGGTTCCTACAATGTGCAAGAAAAGCTCTTCTCTGGATCTCAGTACATGTGACAATAAAAAACCAATTCCAATATCTGGCTATGGTCTCCTGAACATGAATAGCACACCACAAGCTGTACAAATAAAGCTGCATATTTCAATAGAAGAATGCAACTTTTTGGATTCAATATTTGATTTTTTCCATCTTCAGATAACTTACTCTCTCGATCATTACTGGCTATTTTTGACTGTTATCACTTTGACCGCTCTTTTTTCTCTATTTGTGTCGTAGCACAACGGTAGGGGAGTGGTTAGTACAACGCTATCACAGCTCAGGGCATTGGAGCTCGGAGTTCAAATCTGACGTCATTCTTAAGGAGTCTCTACGTTCTCCCCATGGAATGTGTGGATTTCCTCCGGTTGCTTCAATTTCCTCCCACAGTCCCGGTCAGCAGGTAATTGTTCATTGTAAATTGTCCTGTGATTAGGCTACGGTTAAGTCAAGGGTTGCGGAGTAATGTGGCTCAAACAGCCAGAAGGAGCAACTTCACACTGTATCTCAATAAGTAAATAAATAAATCAGGCCCACTGTGTATATCCCACAATCTCAGTCGTAAAAATGCATGACACAAATGAAATGTTTTGGATTGCTCTCATGCCAGGTATCTCTCTTTTTTTTTTGGTTACTACATGAGTCTTTCCAGCTTTCTTTGTTTTCATTGCCAGGACATTTTTGGCTGGAAAAAGGCAATTTTTGAAAATATAATGAAGTAAGCAGAACTACGAGCCTGTCAAATACAATACAGCTCGTATATCCCAGAGGCACGTCGACTTAGATAAGCCCATGGAGAACATTCTAATGAGTTGTATCGCCGTCTGGTGTGGAGGGGCCACTGCACGGGATAAGAAAAGGGAAAAGAGGGCTGCAAGATCAGCCTGCTCCATTAACCACTCACCACTAATTCACCACTAACCTCCAAGCAGAATATGACCCATCTACAACCACTCTTTGTCTTCTGTGGGCAAGCCAGTTCTGGATCCACAAAGCAATGTCCCCTCGGATCCCATGCCTCCTTACTTTCTCAATGAGCCTTGCATGGGGTATCTTATCAAATGCCTTGCTGAAATCCATATACAACACAACACAATACAGTCATCCTTGGGCAGGTGTAGCACCTGCTTAGCCCCCATCAGGGTCACGTGAAGCTATGGGGGCAGGCAGTGGATGGTCGCATGAACAGCTGGTGCATATCACAAGTTCTGGTTATGTGACCACTGACGCCAGGCGGACAATCTTTGAAGAGTATTGACAATGGCTAGGATCACCCACCTTGTAAAGACAGTGCCTAGAAGAACGCAATAGCAAATCACTTCTGCAAAAATTTGCCAAGGACTATCATGGACACGGATAAGACCATCATCACGCTCGTCATGTGACACAGGGCATAATGATGATGAGCTGGGAGGGAAGGATAGTGGGGATGAGCTTCCACAACCTATTAAGTGCTCTCAATGGCGTGTGTCTCAAATAGCTTCTGATAGTCAAGTCCAGCTCCTGGCCTTCATCAATGTGTTTAGTCACATCCTCAAAAAATTCAATCAGGCTCATAGGGCAATCCTCTAATCCTCCAGAACATCTCCCGTCCCCATTGATGATGCAAAGATCATCGCCAGAGGCTCTGCAATCTCCTCCCTCGGCTCCCATTGTAGCCTGGGATACATCTCATCCGGTCCCGGCAACTTATCCAACTTGATGCTTTCCAAAACCTCCAGCACAACCTCTTTCTTATATCTACATGCTCAAGCTTTTCAGTCCACTGCAAGTCATCACTACAATCACCAAGATAGTTTTCCATAGTGAATACTGAAGTAAAGTATTCATTAAGTACCCCTGCTATTTCCTCAGGTTCCATACACACTTTCTCACCGTCACACTTAATAGGTCCTATGCTTTCACGTCTTATCCTCTTGCTCTTCACATACTTGGAGAATGCCTTGGGGTTTTCCTTAATCCTGCCTGCCAAGGCCTTCTCATGGCCCCTTCTGGCTCTCCTAATTTCCTTCTTAAGCTCCTTCCTGTTAGCCATATAATCTTCTAGATCTCTAACATTACCTAGCTCTCTGAACCTTTCATAATCTTTTCTTTTCTTCTTGTCTAGATTTACTACAGCTTTTGTATACCACGGTTCCTGTACCCTACCATAACTTCCCTGTCTCATTGGAACATACCTATGCAGAACTCCACACATATATCCCCTGAACATGTGCCACATTTCTTCCATACCTTTCCCTGAGAACATCGGCTCCAAATTTAAGCTTCCAAGTTCCTGCCTGATAGCCTCATAATTCCCCTTACTCCAATTAAACGCTTTTCTAACTTGCCTATTCCTATCTCTCTCCAATGCTATTGTAAAGGAGATAAAATTATCACCACTATCTCCAAAATGCTCTCCAACTGAGAGATCTGACACCTGACCAGGTTCATTTCCCAATACCAAATCAAGTACAGTCTCTCCTCTTGTAGGCTTATCTGCATAATTTTTTCAAGAAACCTTCCTGAACACACCTAACAAACTCCACCCTATCAAAACCCCTCGCTCTAGGGAGACGCCAATATATATTTGGGAAATTAAAATCTCCCACCACGACAACTCCGTTATTATTACACCTTTCCAGGATCTGTTTCCCTATCTGCTCCTCCATATCCCTGTTTCTATTGGGCAGCCTATAAAAAATACCCAGTAGAGTTATTGACCACTTCCTGTTCCTAACCTCCACCCACAGAGACTCCATAGACAATCCCTCCATGACATCCACCTTTTCTGCAGCTGTGACACTATCCTATTTGTTTTATATGTTTGAACTGATAGTAAATTTGTTTTGATGTTATACACTGCACTGCTGCTGTAAAAGCAAGAGAGTTCATGTCATAAACCCAACTCTGTTTCTGATGTCTAATATTAGCATCGAAATTTGCTAGGCTGAGATGTCTTGGATGGCGGAGTGGAGGTACATCTCCATCAAAGGAGGTGAGAGGCACTCCTTCCTCCACTAGCCTGCAGATCACCTTTGGGCAGGTGTAGCACCTGCTTAGCCCCCCATCAGGGTCACGTGAAGCCATGGGAGCAGGCGGTGGATGGTTGCATGAACAGCTGGTGCACATCACAATTCCTGGTTATGTGACCACTGACTCCAGGCAGACAATCATTGAAGAGTATTTGACAGTGGCTAGGATCACCCTCCTTGTAAAGACAATGCCTAGAAGAAGGCAATAGCAAATCACCTCTGCAAAAATTTGCCAAGACTATCATGGTCATGGATAAGACTATCATCACCCTCGTCATGTGACACAGGATATAATGATGATGAGCTGGGAGGGAAGGATAGTGGGGATGAGCTTCCACGATCTATTAAGTGCTCTCAACAGCGTGTGTCTCAAATAGCTTCTGATAGTCAAGTCCAGCTCCTGGATTCACATGTAGCTTAGCTATTAAGCCCAGCAGAGCCATTTCTACTGACAGAAGAAGGAGCAAAGGCAGGTTGCTGACAGTCACTTCAAGCAGATGGGGGTCATCAGCTGTGGCTGGCAACTCATCTAGGAGAAGAACTCTAATCTCAAACCCGCACTGGCTTGCAGCTATACCCACTCATGGGAAAGACTTCGGGAGTCCCTAAGGCACTCGTATGTAAAATTCAACACTGACTGGCAACTCGTGCAATGACGCTGGAGCCAGACTGCATCAACCTCTGCCGTCCCTTTCGATTCATCAGCTGCGTGGAGAGGGAGAGCCTCTTACTTGGGCAACAGCCTACTCTCCATATCGTACTGCCCTGGCTTGCATATTATGTAGACTGCTAAGACACATCCATCAAGAGAGGGCCTTAAAAAAAGTATATTATAGAAGAATCCATAAGGAAAAGTACACTTTGTTTATCTTTATTCAAGCCACAGTTTTCTCATGTTCAGTACCACCTACTCCATCATTAAAATTGGCAAAGTTAGGATGCAACACGTACAGTTATTAAGCCCTAACTTGGGTGTTGTTGTTGTTGTATGTGAACTTGGGAATTCCTTGTCTAAGGAATCCATTGTAAAACAGTGTACATCGCAGACTATGAACAACCTCAAGTCTGCCAGCTCATGGGCAATCAGAGATGGTCATAAATACTGAACTCATCACTTATCTCCCATAAGTAAGATTTTAAACAGTCAATTTTCAGAAACTGAATTGTTTTGAAGGGAGTTATTTTTCAAGAAAAAAACTTCAAAATTGCCCAAGGGTTTGCAAGCAGCTCCCTCTGGTGGGGACATGTCACTTTCTCCAGGGTATGAGAAAATCCCTTGTCTCGTAACTATGGTGACAGTCAAACAACTTCTCCAGCAAAACATTAACATTTGAAGTTTTTGAATTCAGTGCAAATACTTGATTTGAAATGCGGCCTCTAATAGGTTTTCCCATTATATTTGCTTTTACACTGTTTGTTGAAGTCCGTGGTCAATACTAAACTATTGAAGTGAAAATATTTGACGTTCCCTTGACAACTAATGGGATAAAAATTTAATGTTATCCGGGAGATTATAATCGTTGTAATTATCTCAATCCTTTGGTGAACTATCAGTATACAATACAGAGCAAGCAAGGTATCTATAAGCAAAAATGTCCAAACTTTTATTAATTTTAGAGATAATTGTTATTCTATGGGTACCAGGGTAGCGTGAAGGTTAGTGCGACACTATTACAGCTTATGACATTGGATTTCGGAATTTAATTCCAGCGTCCTTGTTAAGAAAGTTTGTACGTTCTCCCCATGTTCATGTGGTTCTCCTGCAGGTGCTCTGGTTTCCTCCCAGAGTCCAAAGGTGGACCGCTTAGCAATTTAAAATTGGTCATTGTAAATTTTTTTGAGCATAGGTGGGTTGCTGGGTAGTGTGGTTTGTTGGGTTGGAAGAACCTGTTCTGCATTGTGTCTGTAAAGAAATGTCCTCTGCCATTCCCACTCTAATAGTACCTTAAACATAGCTATTTGTTTATTTAACAAGACAAGGGAAAGATGAGGGGCTCTAGATAAGATCAAGTGCGTTTTGGTTTATTTATCTATATTTCAGCCCATCTCTTTATTTATTTATTTATTTATTTATCTATCTATCTATTGAGATGCGGAGGAGAAGAGGCCCTGCCGGCCCTTTGAACTGTGCTGTTAGTAACCCCCCGATTAAACCCTGGCCTAATCACGGGACAGCTTACAATGACCAATTAACCTCCTAACTGCTATGCCTTTGGACTGAGGTCGGAACAGTTCTGTCCATGTGAGGTCAGTAAGGAATCTCAGCGCTGAGATTATGAGATTGTTCATGTATGTATGCGTTAGGCTTGTGTAGCAGAGGCTAACCTCCAATCATCGCCAACCCCTAAAACTCTCTGTGCCCCACACGAAATGCTGGCAGCATCTATGGAAAAGAGTACAGTCAACACTTTTCTGTAAGTCTGTGTGGAAGCTGGTAAATCTCTACAGGTGTAGTGTGGAGAATATTCTGACTGGTAGTATCAACATCTGGTATGGGGGTGGGGGCCTGCATAGGATTGCGAAAAGCTGCAGAAAGTTGTAAACTCATTTAGCTCCATCATGGGCACCAGCCTCCCCAGTATCCAGGACACCTTCAAAAAGCATTACCTCAAAAAGACAGCGTCCTTTACTAAGGACATCCATCACCCTGCTTCTCAATGCTACCATCAGGGAGCTGGTACAGGAGCCTGAAGATACACAATCAGTGTTTCAGGAGCAGATCTTCCCCACCCGCCATCAGATTTCTGAATGGACAATGAACCCATGTAATCTACTTCACTGTTTTTTTTCTTCTTTTCTTGCACTACTTACTTACTTACTTTAAGTGTGTGTATATATACATACACACACACTTTTATATATATAAACTTCTTTTTGTAACTTACAGTTTTTATTATTAGGTCTTGTATTGAACTGCTGCTGCAAAACAACAAATTTCATGACCTACGTCAGAAATATTAAACCCGATTCTGATTCTGCTTCCAGTCGTCACAGGTCACAGGGATTGCCAAAGAAGATCACTTTATTCAGCAATCACAGATTAGGATTGAATTCCTGCCAACATCTGTTAAAAGTTTATCCGCTCTCCCTGTGACCCCGTGGTTTTCTTCCAAGAGCTCCGGTTACATGGTATAATTGGGCAGCACGGGCTTTTTGGGCCGGAAGGGCATGTTACCACATAAAACACAATTGAAGTGTGTTTTGTATCAAAAACTAACAAGAAAATATGATTCAAAGATTCAAAGTACATTTATTATCAAAGTATGTATACAGTATATAACTTGAAGATTTGTCTCCTCACAGATAGTCATAAAACAAAGAAACACCATGGAACCTGTTGGGAGAAAACATCAAACACCTAACATGTAAAAAAAATGAACAAATCATGCAAATTGCAAGAAATGAGCCAGCAACACACAGAGTAGTAAATATCAAACACAGTCCGTGAAACAGTCTAGTTCAGTTCAATCTAGCGTTGTGTCACTCGTTGGCAGAAGGCCGCAGAAGCAGATAAAAATCATGCAAAATAGCAATAAAAGAAGGAGTAACCAGAAACTAGAAACACATAAAATATAATCTGCAAAAAAAAACTCCAAATCACAAACCGCGCCGCTCACACCTTGCCCAAGCCTCAAGACTCTGGCACCATCCTCCGGCAGCATGTGAGTGAGAGCGAGAAGGAGACCAGTCAAATGGTGCTGAAAACCTGCTCGGCTTCTGCTCACGTCTTCGTTGATTTCAATCTGGCCCGATGCTTTAATCAGCTCATGCCCCCATCTCCACGCCTCTTGGCCTCCAGACCATGCGCCCTGCTCCAAAACTCACCTAACTCACTTGGAGACAGCAAAGCTGCAGATTACTCTGTTGACTCAAAAGCACACCACCAAAATGTAATCACACACAGAAACATACTTGAAAGAAGTAAAAGAAGTAGTTTTGTGAGCTGTCTGAAAGGCGTCGCCATTGGTCACACTTTACGCTGGCACCATCTTGCTCAGAGGACCAGAAACCAAATCCCTTCATTAACTACGCGGGACAGAAGCAAAGTCACATTGTGTATTCCAGGGACCAGCTGTTTGCGCTAAAGCCGGCCAGTTTAGCGAGCAGAGCGGCGGACACCCCTGGTGAAATCTGGAGGAAAACGCACAAAGGATGCAGAGGGGGAATCACAAAGTCGAGGAAAGAGGACCGGGTCGAGACAACAGAAACTTATGGAGAAGAGGAGTTCGGTGGGTAATACCGTTCTGGCTGACCGGAAGTGCACTGAGAGCGGTAAGCGTAAAGGAGTTGGGTGCTTACTGATCTGGTTAACAACGGATGGTGCAATCCGGGTCATATTACGATTGAGGAACGTATTTGTAGACCAGATATTGAACTTTTTACTGTTGGACTTCGGCCACATTCCACCGTGATACAACACTGGGCGGCACGGGAGATCGTTCCTGCCTGTGGCCATCAAACCTGCAGCTCCTCCCGTGGAGGGTCAGACACCCTGAGCCAATAGATTGGTCCTGGACTTATTTTCCATCTGGCATAGTTTGCATTTTGTTGTTTGATTGTTGGGGTTTTTTGTATTGCTATATTTACGCTCTATTCTTGGTTGGTGTGGCTGTAATGAAACCAAATTTCCCTCAGGATTAATAAAGTATATCTATCTATCTATCTAATACAGATGAAAGAAATTCTGCATGGATTTTATTTGAGATTTCATGACTGGCTGGTAGGATGTGCAAACGATTAGCATCCATTTTGCACAAGACGTTCGGTCAGCTGGGAAAGCAGGCATGGTAGATACACAGGGGTGCTGTGACATCTGCTTACCTTGCAAGATGAAGATCCGTTTTTTGTGAAGAACACAAATGGATGTACATAGCAAAGCCTTGTGAGCACATCAGCATAAATAGGATTTCCAAACACACTAAAAGAAAAAATCCCGGGTTTCATAGGAGCTGAGCTCCTCACACACTACAAGACAAGAATATGAAACCTGGATCTCTCCTGTGAAAGACAAAATGGATTCCTTAAAATAAAATGCCTGTGAGCTAAAGACAAACTGCTTCAAAACAAAAGCAAACCTGTAAATCAGAGAGCCTTTAGATCATAAGAGGATAAGACAGAGAAGCAGAGCCAGGCTATTTGGAACATCGAGTCTGCTCCACCATTCTATCATGGCTGATTATTATCCCTCTGAAACCCATTCTCCAGTCTTCTCCCCATATAGCCTAAAGTCACTTTGTGGACGTACAACCAGTCTATGTATAAGAGGGGTGATTGATAAGTTTGTGGCCTAGGGTAGAAGGAGTCAATTTTAGAAAACCTAGCACATTTATTTTTCAACCTTTTTCAACCTCCTACATGTACACACTTAGTCCAGTGTCGTGGAGCATGCGGATCCCTTCTTTGTAGAAGTGGTCCACAGCGGGGGTGATTGACAGGGTGATGGCCTAACGTAGAAGGACATGAGTTATTAACTTTCTGCATTATCACTCAAAGAGTTGATGCCTCCATAGCCATCTGTGGCAATGTACTTTACCTGCAAAAATGCACTTGGATGATTAGAAATGTTGCCCTCCATACCTGCATTGCTGGCTTTTGACCTCATAAACAGAAACAATATTACTGAAATTCATACATAGGGGTCAAAGTGTGAAGGGGTCAGATCAGATGAGCTTACAGACTATTCCCTGACTTGTTAGACTTAGTTCTCACTGTTCTGTTTACTAAACTTTTAGTTTTGAACTTCCCTTGACCAGATAAATAGACCAGATCAGCACCATGGTGGCATAGTGGTTTGGGTGACACTATTACAACTCAAGCGTTCCGATAAACTTCCCTGCCATTTGTAAGGAGTCTGTACGTCCTCCCTGTGGAATGCTTGGGTTTTCTCCGGGCACTCTACTTTCCTCCCATTGGCCAAAGATATACCGGTTATGTTTAGTGAGATGTGGCGATACCTTACCCTTGGAATACGGTTTCTGCATTCAGGGCATATGATTTGGTGCCACAGAGGTGTAGTAGTCAACACAACCCTATAATAACTTGAGTTGTTGGAATTTGGAGTTCAATTCTAATGTCATCTGTAAGGAGTCTGTATGTCCTCCCTGTTGAATGTGTGAGTTTCCTCCAGGTGCTGCAGCATCCTCCGACAGTTTGAGGTCTTATCAGTTAGCACGCTAATTGGTCATTGTGAATTGTCCTGTGACAGGGTTAAATCGATGGATTGTTGGGGCAGCACAGCTCGAAGGGCCAGAAGGGCCTGTTCCACAATGCACTTCGAAATAAATAACTAAATAGAGCAGAGAGAGGCTGGTGGGAGAGTGGAGAAAGATGGAGAAAGAGAATAACAAACTTCTCTCCAAGGAGAAGGAGCTGGATTTGACTCCAAGAATTAACATTTATTCTGAATGGTGTTTTTTTTCCATTAAACTGAGCTGAGCTTATACAGATTAGCAGAAGCTCCATGAATGTTTTATGGAGTGGATTATGTCCCTGTGACTTCTGCAAATATTGTGCTGTAATAGATTCATTTAGCAAGTGCTAATGATCTATTCAATCTGAAGTGATAATCAGCCCTCAGAATGCTCCCCAGAACTGCTCTGCTACTGGCTGCATGTCTCTAATATTGATGAGAATTCAAGTTTGGTATTTGTACCCACATTAAGCATTACATCAAATTACTGTATGGTGGTGTAACATGCTCGCTTTCTAAAGCTTCTACTGGTAACGCTATAAGATAGCACAATAGTGTAGTGGTTAGCGCAGTCTACGTTCATGGGGAAGGCTTTGGAAGAAAACCCCAAAGAAAAACCCCGAGCTGGAGTCCCTAAGACAGTCCTATGTTGAGTTCAACACTCACTGGCAGCTCCTGTGACGCTGCTGGTGCCAAACTGTACCAGTCTTTGCTGTTCCTTTGGATTTATCGGCTGTGTGGCGACGGGGAGCCTGCTACATGGGCAACAGCTTGCTCTCCATATCGTACGGCCCTGGCTTGCCAACTGGTTTGTATGACAAATAGACAATTAGGGTGCAATATCCATGGTCGACCCTGACAAACAGAGGACCTCAGTAAATAATGTCAGGAAACCTTATGTATTTTGAAATCAAAACACCATCATTCATAACTAACAGGAATAATAATTACTGATTTTCCTACACATGTTTCCAAATCCACTCACTTGCCTCTAATCTGCCCTGTAGGTCATCAGCATAATTTGCTGAATTATGCATAGAATAACATTGCAATTGGAAAATGACCTGAATCCATCAACACCCAATTGCACCAATCAGCTTTTGTGATCAATATTTCCAAAGATCAACAGTGTATCCAATTAGGTAATAATGGGCCCCATTTCTGCTGTGGTTTCAAAAGTTCATGGCTTCTGCAACACACTGTCAAAAATATTTTTGAGGTTCAAATTGCGTAGACTTTAATCTTGCAAATATATCAGGTACAGAAACAGGTTTATAGAAAGAATAGTCCCGACTAATGGCCACAAACCTAATTCAAATCAAATTGCATACCACTTTGCCAATTCTTTCCTCACCATTGCCTTTTTTATTTCACATAAAAAAACTAAATTCAAATGTTATTTCAAGCAATATGGAAACAATTTTATATTTATCTTTTCCATCACCATTACTATTAGTGACTAGGTATATAGTTACATGTATAAAAATTACTACCATACTTCCAGAAGTAAACGGTTACATGCCAACTGAAGTTAATTAAATACAGAAAAGATGAATGCATCTAATTTGTCTAATTGGTGCTGATGAAAGGTCTTGGCCCAAAACTTTGACTGTTTTTATTCATTTCCATAGATGCTGTCTGACCTGCAGAGTTCCTCCAGCATTTTGTGTGTTATGCACCTAATTTTCTCCTTTACCAACAGCACTTCCAAAAGATGCAAACTGAAAAGTCTTGTAGCTTTCTAAAGAATTTTAAGCTATGTGTAAATTGGAGCAAAGGCGCCTGTTTGTATATTTATTAGGGTTAGAATACCATTGCAATGAGTCTTCAGGTCTCAGCACCCGTTTTCCATTTAAATTTATGCAAATTTTTGCAATTGTGTCAAATAGCATTGATGGTAAATTTACATAATATAACATCTAAACTTTGCTGAAATAAAGTTTGGCTGCATACTTACAATTCCTCAGATCAGAAGGTGATACAGTGGAAAAAAAAATGAGTGATTGGAATGATCTAAACTCCATAACAAAACCCTTTGCAATTGGTTACAACAATTAACAGATAATTTGCCTGCCATCTTGCTTCTTTTAGTTTTTGCAAAGTTTAGTGGCGGTTGGCAGACCAACATAAAGTACATTACCGCCACCTACCGAAACGGAGCATGGAGCAAAGAGACATGAAATATACCCACTAATCACACCCCAAAAAAACCTTAAATAATATCAAAAAGTCTAAGCTTTTCAGAAAGTCAAATACGCACTTACATACATTATGATGACAGTAATATCCTGACAAACTTTTCATGTTAAACTGTGTCTGTCCCAAGGATCTCAATTTAGCAATTTGATGTTTCCTTTACACCTCACACGAACTGCATTTAAACAATGCTGTATATGCTGCACCGTTTCTTGACAAGTGCCTGAATCATGCATATTAATTCTGAATAAGGGATTATTCAACCTAATAGATCCAATACGTAAACGAGTTACTCCAACTTCTTCTCTCTTTTATATCCATCTCTCAGCTGAGTTCTCACCATCTTCTAAATTTTATGTAAATGCTGTCCTTTCTTTTCCTTCTCCCAACTTTGTTACCACAGTGATCAAATACACTGTTTAATTATGGCTTTCACCTTCTCCTTAAGCAAAAGCACCACTATCCTCAATTTTAAGTGATTGCTTGGCTAAAATGACTGCCACCTCATTCCCTTCAACCCCAACATGAGCAGGGACTCAGGAGATATGGATTCACAAGCCTAGACCCTGCAGCCTTTGCCCTCTTGTTTCTGGTGGTATTTCAAATTTAAATGCTTAATAATTCAGCATTAACTATGGAACTACTCTTCATCAGTTAAAAATAAAACTCTTGAAGACTTGACAAAAGATTAAAACACTCTTAAAGCATATCTCTTACTTTGTACTATTCATGACGGTTGTAGCTACTTGCTTAACATCTCCCGAAAGTGATTGACTACAGTGGCACTATTTGCACCTAATTATGGTAGATAGGGAGTGGATTTCTGAATTGTTATATTCTGGAATTAATATCCGGGGGCTTGAGCCTGTAGATCAAGCAAAGCGGTATTAGTGATAAGGTTGTCAGCTTAGTAAAACCCTACTTAGATTTGTCATCCTCCAATTAGGTAGCACAGTTCCCAACTGCTGTACAGGACTCTTCACACAAAGCCCTGTGACAGATGACATCAACTTGTTCCACTAGAGGATATCAGTGCTGGCTATTTAAAGTTCCTGCTAATTTTGTGAATGCATCAGCCCTCCAACCAGTCTCCAAAGGGCATTTGTATCTCATTTGACGATTCAGGAAGTGATGCAGGAAATTTTATTTATTTATTGAGACAGAGTGTGGAACAGGCTCTCCTGGCCCTTTGAGCCATGCCAGCCAGAAATCTCCCGATTTAATCCAAGCCTAATCACGGAACAAGCTACAATGACCAATGAGCCTACTAACCACTACGTCTTTACACTGTGGGAAGAAACCGGAGCACCCAGATGGACCTCACATGGTCACAGGGAGAATGTACAAACTCCTTACAGACAGCAGTGGGAACTGAACCTGGGTCAACTGTACAGTAAAGCATTGTGCAAACCATTACGCTACCATGCCGTCTCAATTTAATATCACAGAATCATTATAGTTTATCCAAAATGCAAGATGCTTTTTGGATTGCAAAATGTAATCCAAAGTGCTTTTGCTTTCAATATCTGGTGTGGTTAAGAATTGTGCAAATTCCTCAAAGTTGCACATTGCATACTTTGGATTTTCTCAGCTGTCACCTTTGGCATAAGTGGTATCCGTGAATGATGATAAGGTTTCTGGCAGCAAACGTTCAGAGGCATAGTGAGTCACCCAAGCTTTGGCTTCCCAGTCAGGGTGATCTCAGGATTAATCTCTAATGGGTGTTGAGAGAATGCGGTTTGGCTGACATTTTGGCCATTTGAGTCAGAAAAATGCTTAGACCTCTTGCTCCTGATGGTTACCCAGTATACATCCAGAGCATTCTTCTGTGTACTACCATAGAAAGAGAAATATAAAGATTAGCTTTATTTGTAATATATGACCATAAGGCAATAAGACATAGGAGCAAAATAGACCATTCGGCCCATAGGGTTTGCTGCACCATTCCAGCATGGCTGATTTATTATCCCGCTCAATCCCATTCTCCTGCCTTTTCTCTGTAACCCCTAATACCCTGACTAATCGAGAACCTCTGTTTAAATATCCCCAATGACTTGGCCTCCACAGCCCTCCATGGTAATGAATTCCACCAATTCACCACCCTCTAGCTAAAGAAATTCCTCCTCATCTCTGTTCTAAATGGACGTTCCTGAGACCATGTCTTCTGGTCTTAGACCCCCTCCCCCACCCCAGTATAAAAACCATACTCTCCACATCCATTCTACATTGCCTTTCAATATTCAATGAGATCCCCCCCTCATTCTTCTAAATTCCAGTGGGTACAGGACCAGAGCCTGCTTCATTGTGTACTTTGTACAATATACAATACGTACATTGAAAGATACAGTAAAATGCGTCATTTGCCCAACTCAGTCCGAGGGTGTGCTGGGGGCAGCTCCCAAGGGTTGCCACGCTTCCGGTGCCAAAGTAGTTTGTCCACAACTTACTAACCCAGTACGTCTTTGGACTGTGGGAGGAAACCGGAACACCTGGAGGAAACTCACGTGGTCACAGGAAGGACATACAAATTCCTTACAGACAGTTGACAGTGGCAGGAATTAAGCCACGATTGCTAGCTCTGTAAGGTGTTGTGCCAGCCTCTTCACCACAGTGCCACACTCATGGAGGACAGGCTTAATGCACTATGAATCAGAACTCTGAAAAAAGCAGGCCAGCATACTGCTGCATCTAATTTGAAATAAGGGGTCAACAAAAAGATACCATTTCCCCCAGCCGCAGCATTTTTCCTTAATGGTGCAATATGGGACACAGATCTAGTTCAGCAGATGAATTGTGAAAGGTTGGAGGTTGGAGCAGGGGAAGGGGTGGGGATAAAGCTTGGTTGAATAGTTCAGGAGTTTGGTTTGGATGGGAGTCAAGTTCAAGTTCAGCTTATTATCATTCAGCCGTACGCACGTATACCGCCAAATGAAACAACATTCCTCCAGACCACAGCACATATTATATATGGTGGTTGTCCATCATGTCTGAAGATGACAAGAAACCTTTTTTGTTGCTATTTTGGGTAATTTAAATCGGAGCGGCCTGCAGACAATGAACACTGAGCTGAACGGAATATGCCTGGACTCCTCCGATTTTGTGTTAATCACTTTTTTTTTTGTTGTTGTCATTTGCCTGGGGTGGGGGGTGTTGATAACTTTCTTTGAATTGGTTCCATGGTTTTCTTTGTTTCATGGTTGGCTGTGGGTAAGATGAATCTTAGGTTTGTATACTGCATCCATTACTTAGATAATAAATGTATTTTGAAAGCCTTCAGAGTTGTTAAAGTGGAAAATCCACTGCACTGGGGTAGTTCCACTCTTTCAATCTCAGAAGTCCAAGTCCAGTAGTATGATCAAGCATCACAAACTGGGATCAGTCTTGGTTGCAGTGGATGGCCATAACGTTTTCTATGCCTCGTCATGCCCTTCCCTCTGCATGGAGCATTGCAGTACCACCTTCTGGGCCATTGGATCTCACTGTAGGTCTCATCCATGCAGCCTGCCAGAGCTGACTTCACAAGCTAGGACAGGCATGTCCCTATCTCACCAGGGAATGAGGCTACCAGCTACCCTCACCTGGTTTAGCCCTCCTGTCGAAGTGCTGACCCAGTGTGTGCAGGGAATTCAAATTGACTTATGGCCTGGGGGAAGAAGGTAACTCTCACCGGTGGTGGTGGTTGGAGTATATCCTGATTGTCAGACTGGGTGGGATGATATGTAATCAAGTTAAAATAATTATCCACTTCGATGTCACCCCTGTACCTGCCAAGTCTACAGAGAGTACAAAACAGGCGGAGGGGAGGTAGTGTTGAGGATGCAGAGAGTCTGCAGAACAACTTGGACAGATTGGGAGAATGGGCAAAGAAGTGGGAGATGGAATACAATGTAGGGAAGTGTATGGGCATGCATTTTGGTAGAAGAAATAATGGTGTAGATTGTTTCCTAAATGGGGAACAAATTCTGAAATCAGAACTGTAAAGGAATTTGGGAGTCCTCATGCAGGATTCCCTAAAGATTAACTTACAGGTTCAATTGATAGTAAGGAAGGGAAATGCAATGTTGACATTGATTTTGAGAGGACTAGAATATAAAAGCAAGGATGTAATACTGAGGCTTTATAAGTCATTAGTCAGACTGCGTTTGGAATGTACTGAGCAGTTTTGGGCCCCTTACCAAAAAAAAAGATCTCCTGGCATTGGAGAAGGTCCAGAGGAGGTTCGCAAGAATGATTCCAGGGATGAAAGTGGTTACATATGAGAGGCATTTGACTTGCTGAAATTTAGAAGATTGAGGGAGGAATTAATGGAAACCTACCAAATATTGAAAGGCCTCAATAGGGTGGACGTGGAGAGGATGTTTCCATTACTGAGAGAGTCTAGGTCCAGGGGACACAGCTGAAGAATCGACTGACGTCTTTTTAGAGCAGGGGTGAGGAGAAAGTTCTTTAACGGGAGGGTAGTGAATCTGTGAAGGTTGATAGGTTCTCAGTTAGTAAGAGTGTCAAAGGTTATGGGGAGAAGGCAGGAGAAAGGGGTTGAGAGGCAAAATAAACTAGCTGTGATTAAATGGCAGAACAGACCTGATAGGCTGAATGGCCTAATCCTGCTTCTATGCCTTACGGTGTTATGGCCTTCAGTCTGGTAGTCTGCACTGCCTGTGGTCACACTCAGTCAGATGAAACTCACTAAAAAGGCATGTCACATGTCCACATCCCTCAGCCTATTAGCAAGTCAGACACACCAAGGATCCTGATGGAAAATTACAGATTTAACAACTTGCACAGCAAGTCCCTGATTATATTTTTAATTATTCATGCCGATATTAATAGTTTTAATGTCCTTGAATGTCAGAGACATTTAAAAAGCGATTAAAATGTCTCACAGCTTTGATCGGAGCTGTGAACTCTTCTCCCAAGTTTCCCCTCATCAGAGTTGAACGGGTGTTTCAGACTAGGCCCCCTGCTCTGCATTCCATCACAGCCGGGTCCCAACCCAGGTGAGTTGCTGATGTGATTGGTCCTCCATGTCCTACGCAGTTCTGTATGGCTGAGTACTAGAGGAAGCAATTTTAAGACAACACATAAATCTAAAGATAATCTCTCAGGTCTGAAATACCACCACTTGAATTGGTTATAAGGATGAAAAGATTTTAAATTCATCATCCTTGTAATATAATTAGAGTCAGAAAACAAGCCCTTCAGCCTAACATATCTGTGCATTTAAAATGTCCTTGTATGATGAAGATTCTAAAGATTAGTTTTATTTGTCACATGTCATCGAAACATACAGTGAAATGTATTGTTTCAGTCAACACCAAGACATTCCAAGACTGTGGTGGGGGAAGTTCGCAAGTGTCACCGCATTTCCAGCACCAAAATAACTTGCTCAAAGCATAGTAACTGTAACCAGTACGTCTTTTCGGACTGGGGGAGGAAACTGGGGCACCCAGAAGAAGCCCGCTCAGTCATTGGAAGAAAGTGGAAGCTCCTTACAGTCAGCAGTGGGAAGTGGGAATTGAACCCTGAATGTATAGCTGGTGCTGCACAGTGTTACGCTAACCGCTGCATTACCATGTCACCCCACGGTGACCTCTTGACTTGACAATCTACCTTGCTATGACCTTGAACCTTGTGGTCTGCCTGTTCTGCACAAGTTCTGTTACTGCAACATTTCATTCTGCATTTCATTGTTTTCCCACAACAAAGTTTTACTGTACCTCAGCATGTGTATGGGTAGAGTCCAGCACAGGTAAAGATCACCCCGCACCCCCCCCCACCACCATCTACACAGAGCGTTATCGCAGGAAAGCAGCATTCATCATCAAGGGCCCCCACTACCCAGGACATGCTCTCCACTCGCTGTTGCCAACAGGAAGAAGGTACAGGAGCCTCAGGTTGAAGAAAAGTTATTAACCCTCAACCATCTGCCTGTTGAACCAGTGGGGGACAACTTCACTCACCCCACCATGAAACTGTTCCCACAACCTATGTCACTTTCAATGTCTCTTCATCTCCTTTGTATTTCCATTCTTCGTCCATCCTGTTGGGTGTAGTATTTCATTAATTCTATTCTGTTTCTTGTATTTACTGTGGATGCCCAGAAGAAAATGGATCTCAAGGTTGTATTTAGTGACATATATGCAGTTTGATAATAAATTTACATTGAACTTTGAATAAACCAATTCACCAAGGTGTCTAATTAAGCTTGTCTTATTTGCCTATGTTTAGAACATAATCTTCTAATCCTTTCCTATCCATGTAACTTTCCAAGTGACTTCTTACTGTCATAATTATATCTGCTATGTAATGAATATTTCAGTAATATTTGAGTAATATTGTAACTATATTGTTTAATTGAGCATTCTTTGTTGTTTATATAACTAATTTTAGATAAATGTGATGTGAATGGCATACGTCATTATGACATCACATCATACGTGCGTGCCTCACTAAGAAAAGAGAACGTAGAGAACGCTTATGCCCATCTCCATGTTTTACTTTCAAATAGCTTTACCTTTTGGAGTTACATAATTTAAAAAGTCCATAATTAACAGAAAGTGTTAACACAGGGTCATAGGGTCACAGAGGAAGTTTTTGACGCATTGGGCTTCATAAATCGAAGTATTGAGTACAGGAGTTGCAATGTTATGTTGAAGTTCTACAAGACGTTCGTGAGGCTTAATTTGGAGACTGTGTACGGTCTTGGTCACCTACCTACAGGAAAGATGTAAAACAAGTCTGAAAGAGTACAGAGAAAATTTACAAGGTTGTTGCCAGGACTGGAGGACCTGAATTATAAGGAAAGATAGATAGATAGATACTTTATTGATCCCAAAGGAAATTATAGTGTCACAGTACCATTACAACTGCACAGATATAAATATTAGAAGAGATGTAGAAAGAATAAAAAAAAGTTACCACAAACAGGAGAGGTCATCAGTTCCCTGGCTATAAGATGAGTATAGGAAAGATAGGTTAGGACCTTATTCCTTGGAACATTAAGGATTGAAGGGAGATTTGACAGAAATATACAAAATTATGAGGTGTATAGATATAGTAAATACTAGCAGGCTTTTTCCACTAAAGTAGGGTGAGAGGTGAAAAGTTTAGGAGGAACATAAGTGGAAATGTCTTCATTCAGAGAGTGTTGACAGTGTGGAGTGAGCTGCCAGTGCAAGTGGTTCATGCAAGTTTGATTTCAATGTTTAAGAGAAGTTTGAATAGGTACATGAATAGTAGGGTTATGGAGGTCTGTGGTCCAGGAGTAGGCAGTTCCGCATGGACTAAAACGCTGAAGGGTATGCTTCTGTGCTGTATTCTTCTATGACTCTATGACTCTAATATCTACTTCCATATGATCCTCCGACAGCATGCTCCACTCACTCATTACCCTCCGTGTGAAAAATTTGCCCCTCAAGTTATTTTTAATCTCTCCTCTGCCATTTTTGACATCCCCTACTCTGTGAAAGATTCAATATCTGTATTCAAAATATCTTTGCCTCTCATGATATTATACCTTTTTCTAACTCTTTTTAGAAAAAACTCTAATTGAAAATAAATTTTCATGCAGTTGTAAGTAATTGTTTCAATTTTTAATTTAATGTTACAGTTTTTCCCCATCCCACATTAGTTCTTGGCTGAATGTTTAAACAGAGACAAAATCCAGTGTTGTCTTTTAAATGGCCACTGGGAGGTGTGAATAAACAGTCCTGTATTGCTTTCACTCTTCCTGTGATCAAGCACCAATCTCCCCATCAGCAATTTATTTATTAATTTTACATTATTGGCATCGAACTGCATACTTGCTACAAACAGCACAGAATGTGGGAGCGTCAACACAAAATGTCACCAGCTATTTTTATGTTAATATTATCATGCTGAAAATTTAAATCTCCAGTCATATTTTTCTTACTTCTTGTTTCATGAAGCCTTGATGTCTGACACTGGAGTAGAGTTTTTAATCACATAATTGGTAACAAAGCTGAGAGGACTGCTGTTTGTAATAAATTTGTTTCCTTTTCATTTTATTGATATAATTTTCAATGAAAAATTGCCCAGTTTTATTTCCTAAACACAAGAGATTCTGCAGGTGCTGGAAATCGAGAGTAGCACACACAAAATGATGAGTCCATGGGTTATGAAGGCAGCTCAGAGTTGAGGTGAATGAAGTTATCCATGCTAGTCCAGGAGCCTGAATGTTGTAGGATAATAACTAATCCTGAACCTGGTGAGGTGGAGCCAAGGAATTTAAAGTTACTGACCCTTTCCTCCTCTGATCCTCTAATGAGAACTGACTCATGAAATGATTCGATGTCACTTTAAGACTCTCTTCACCTTTTTGAGCTCATCGTTCTGCAGCACCGTCTATTTCCAGAGATTCTGCAGGTGCTGGAAGTCCAGAGTAACACACTTACAGCTGAGTGACAAGTTAGCAGCGAACAGTCATATGACCACCTTGTATTCATTCCCTTTCTAACTCTTCCCCTTTGAGAGATCTTCAACTCCCTCCTCTGTGATCATCTGCCCTGATGTCTTCTTTGCTTTGATGAAAGTTCAAAGTAATTATATTATCAAAGTGTGTATATGTCACCTTATGCTCCCTTGACATTCATTTTTTGCAAGCAATTACAGGAAAATAAATAAATATAGATTAGATTATGAGAACACTCAGTCCTCTTTTATTGTCATTTAGAAATGCATACATGCATTAAGAAACGATACAAGGTTTCTCCGGAGTGATATCACAGAAAACAAGACAAACCAAAGACTAACACTGACAGAACCACATAATTATAACATATAGTTACGGCAGTGCAAAGCAATACCATAATTTGATAAAGAACAGACCACAGGCACGGTAAAAAAAAGTCTCAAAGTCTCAAGTTGATCGACTTTCGAGTCCCCGATAGCAGGCGGCAAAAGAGAGAATTCCCTGCCATAAACCTCCAGGCCCCGTCAACTTGCCGATACCTTTGAAGCAGCCGACCCCAGCCGACCCTGAGTCCATCCGTCTGAAAACTCTGAGCTTCCGAGCATATTCTCCGATACAGCCTCCCGAGCGCCATCCTCTGGTGAGCGCCTTCGACCTCTCCCCAGCTGCTGAAACACGCAAAGTTGAGGATTTCGGGGCCTTCTGCTCTGGAGATTCCGGTTACCACACAGTAGCAGCGGTAGCAAAGCAGACATTTCAGAAGTTTTCCAGATGTTCTGCTGTGCTCTAACGTCTGTCTCCATCAAATCAGGATTGTGCACGGTCTCCTACTTGACAGATAACAGATATTCATCACCGAAGTGGCCGCGCGCGCTGCCATCGCGCCGCCATCCGCTCCCCTCTCCCGGGAGGATTTTTATAATAGAATTTATGAAAAGCTCTACATAAGCAAAGACTGACAAACAACAAATGTGCAAATGAATCAAATCATGCAAATATAAATAGATAGACAGATTGATTTATCTACCTATCAAGGGTCGTGAGAATGTGAAATGAACTGCCAGCACACGGTGCATGTGAACTTGGTTTCAATATTTAAGAGGAGTTTGACTAAGTAATGAATGTAATGAGTATGGAGGGCAATGGCCCGGTGTAGGTCAATGGGAGCAGGCAGTTTAAATGGTTTCAGCATGGCTGGGCTAAAGGACCTGTTTCTGTGTTGTACTCTGTGACTCTAGAAATGGATATAGATGGAGAGATAGATAGATAGATGGATAGAGAGATTGCATGACAAGTAGACAGATAGATAAATAGATAAATAAATAATACTGAAAACATGATTTGTAGAGTCATTGAAAGTGAGTCCATAGTTGGTGGTATCAGTTCAGAGTTGAGGTGAGTGAAGTTAACCACGCTGCTTCAGGAGTCTGATGGTTATAGGTACTAAATGTTCCTAAACCTGATGGGGAGAAGCCAAGGAATTTAAATTTCTTGACCCTCTCCACCTTCGATCCCCTAATGAGGATTGGCGAACGGACCTCTGGTTTCTGTTTTATTAAATTGTGCTATGGCATCTTTATGAGCTGATCAAACCATAGCACTGTCTACGTCAGGTCAAAAGCTGTCTTCTATCAGCCCACTAGGAGATGACTCAAATGGGGAACTGGTCTCCCCAAATGGAAAAAACCTTAGACTGAGTGGCTCAAGCAAGAGGCTTAAATCTGACTTTTTTGAGTGTTAACTAAAACAAAATTTAAAACAAAAATATACTCAGTGGCCACTTTAGTAGGTACACCTGTAACCTGCGCACTAATACAAATATCTCAACAGCCAGTCATTTCAAAGTTCATAGTAAATTTAATAGTAAAGTACATATATGTCACTGTATACAACCTTGAGATTCATATCCTTGCAGGCATGCACAATAAATCTATAGAATAATAACCATAACAGAATCAATGAAAGACCGCATCAAATTGGATGTTCAACTGGTGTGCAAAAGACAACAAATTGTGCAAATACAAAAAGAAATAAATAATAAGAAGAACAAAATAAATATGTAATAAATATAGGGAACATGAGATGAGGCAGCAACTCTATGCATACAAGCATGCAGACATAGTCAAGAGGTTCAGTTGTTGTGTAGAGCAAACATCAGAATGGGGAAGAAATATGATCTAAGTGACTTTGACCATGGAATGATTATTACATGTAACAATGAAGACACCTCTTCATTCTTGGCCTTTGTCACTCAAGTGACGTTTTAGTATCTGTTTGAAGCACTCTGTCACTATTAGATTGAGTTGCAGAACCCCCACTGTGTGAGCCCAGTTACTGCAATAGTCACAGAGAGAGAGAAATAAACAACAGGAGAACTAGGCCCAGAGGACACAGCTCCGAAATAGAGCAACGTTCAAAGCCTCATTTGTTATCAAAGCATGTATCAATATACAAATTTTAAATTTGTCTTCTCCAGATAGCCATGAAACAAAGAAAGAGCAGGAAAGTCACTTAGAGAGAAACATCAAACCCACCCCCTGGATAAAAAAGGATGACATCCCGATCATTAATCCCCAACACCACGACCCCCACACAAAACAGAACATGAACATCGACCCTCCAAGAACCAACCCCTTCCCCGCACAAAAAAACTAACAGAACACCAACCCCCCTCCCAAACACCCTCCCCTCACACAACTAAATGGAAAAGGAATGGGTGATAAAAATACAGAATATAAAAACTATAAGCCTGAAAAAGTCCACAGCCTATAAACACAATAGTTTAGTCCATAAACACAGAACTATTCTCTGAAATCACCAACGTTCATTGATAGGGAGGGACACCACACAAGATAGAGAGGCCTACCCGCCCACCACAGCAAGCCACACAGTGATAGGCCGCTCACAGATTCGCTCTCCGGCAGTGATCAAAAGGAAAGCAGTCATCATCGAACTCTCACTCACCTCCCACATTCATCTCAATGTCTCAATCTTTCTCTACGCTTTAATCCGCGATCAATGGAGTCGAACATTGTCTTGAATTGAATTCACTTTATTTCTTATATCCTTCGCATACGCGGGGAAGAAAAATCTTTATGTTACATCTCCATCTGAACGTGCAATGTGCAAATTATAGTAATTTGTAATAAATAGTATGTACAACAGGACAGTCAATATAGCGTAGAAATATAATTGTGTCTGCGTGAGTTAATCAGTCTGATGGCTTAGTGGAAGAAGCTGTCCCGGAACCTGTTGGTTCTGGCTTTTATGCTGTGGTACCATTTCCAGGATGGTAGCAGCTGGAACAGTCTGTGGTTGGGGACGGGTCCTTTTTAACACAACAATCACTGTAAATGTCCTGAATCGTGGGAAGTTCACATCCACAGATATGCTGGGCTGTCCACACCACTCTCTGCAGAGTCCTGCGATTAAGGGAAGTACAGTTCCCATACCAGGCAGTGATGCAGCCAGTCAGGATGCTCTCAATTGTGCCCCTGTGGAAAGTCCTTAGGATCTGGGGACTCATGCCGAACTCCTTCAATCGTCTGAGGTGAAAGAGATCCTTGGTGATGAGTAGAGCGAGGAACTTAAAGCTGTTCACCTTCTCATCCCCGGATCCATTGATGTCAATAGGGGTGAGCCTGTCTCCATTCCTCCTGCAGTCCACAACCAGCTCCTTTGATTTTGCAACATTGAGGGAGAGGTTGTTTTCTTGACACCACTGTGTCAGGGTGATGACTTCTTCTCTGTAGGCTGCCTCATTATTATTTGAGATAAAGCCAATCGATGTAGTGTCATCAGCAAATTTAATTAGCAGATTGGAGCTGTGGGTGGCAACACAGTCATGGTTATACAGAGAGTAAAGGAGGGGGCTTAGGACACAGCCCTGAGGGGAACCTGTGTTGAGGGTCAGAGGGGCAGAAGTGAGGGAGCCCACTCTTACCATCTGCCAGTGATCTGACAGGAAGTCCAGGATCCAACTACACAAGGCAGGGTGAAGCCAAGGTCTCTGAGCTTCTTGTCAAGCCTGGAGGGAATTATGTGTTGAATGCTGAACTGTAGTCCAAGGACAGCATTCTCATGAAAGCATCCCTCTTCTCCAGGTGTGTAAGGATGATGTGTAGAGCTGTGGTTATTGCGTCATCCGTCGATTGGTTGTGTTGGTAGGTGAATTGTCGGGGGGGGGGCGTCAGTGTGGGTGTTAGCATGCAGCAGATGTAACCTTTGACCAGCCTCTCAAAACATTTGCTTATAATTGAGGTGAGTGTGACAGGACGCCAGTCATTCAGACATGTTACCTTGGTCTTTTTTAGGTACAGGGACAATGGTGGATGTTTTGAAGCAGGAGGGCACTCTACACTGGGAGAGAGAGAGATTAAAAATGCTTGCAAACATACTAGCCAGTTGTGCCGCGCACATCCTGAGTACCTGCCCTGGGATACCAAATGGTCCAGCAGCCTTGTGGCTGTCCACTCGTTGGAAAGATCTGCGTACTTCAGCCTCAGAGAGAACCAAAGCGCAGGTCGCATCAGTGGTTCTCCTTGGAGGCTCAGCGTTGGTGACATCGAAATGAGCATAAAAAAGATTTAGCTCATCTGGAGAGAGGCAGCGATGTTGGCTACACCACTGTGTTTAGCTTTGAAGTCTGCGATGGTGTGCAGACCTTGCCATAGGCTGAATATGTTGTTGGTGGAGAGATGTGCCCGGATCTTACCCCTGTCTTGTCATTTTGCTGCCTTGGTGACTTTGGTAGATTGTAGCTGCATTTCTTGAGTTCCTGTTTGATTACAGGCAGCCAAAGCTCTGTCTCGCGCGGTGAGTGCCACACACATGGAACTGTTGATCCAGGGTTTTGTCTCGCGCCCTGTCTCAAAACTTTTTTGCATCAGGGCTGTCCAAGTATGCACTCACTTCCTGGAATTGCTTGATCGCTCAAGCGATCTCCAATCAGTAAATGGCAGGTTCTAACAGTTCCAAAATCACATTTAAGGTGAAAAAACAGACGTAAAAGAAGTAAAAAAGATATTTTCGGGAGCTACCTGGAAGATGTCAACCGAGGGAGCGATGTATGCTGGTGCTATCATGACCAGAAGACCACTTAGACAGAGATGAGTAGGAATTTCTTTAGCCAGAGGGTAGTGAATTGGTGAAATTCTTTGCCACAGACAATTGTAGAGGCCAAGTCATTGGGTATATTTAAAGCGGGGGTTTTTAGTCAGGGTATCAAAGATTATGGGGAGAAGGCAGCAGAATGGGGATGAGAGGTATAATAAAACACCCCTGATAGAATGCCAGAGAAGACCCAATGATCCAAATAGCCTAAAACTGCTCCTATATCATATGATCTAACTGACATCAAAGCTACTGATTTTTAGCAAAGAAATTGGCTAAGTGGCAGGCAATGTTCCCTATATTTTATATTACAGCTGCATTGCTCTGAGCATGAAATGTTTACATGACCTGAAAACTACGCAGCATTCTAAACGCTCTTTTTTGTAAGATGCATATTACACCATCGGTGTTCTGTGGGCCAATGGTTTTTTAACAATAAGCTACTGACTTCCATTCTGGGTTTATTTTCAGAATTTGTAACAATGTTGTATCTTGATATACTCACTATGTAAGTATGTTGAAACTCTAAGGTGTTTCAAAGTAAAGGTTGTGGTACATTTCTTATTTAGAAAACTTATGGATTATGTTCCTTAATGTATATTTAATCGCAGGGTATTTCACAATTATATTGATAGATTTCAAAATTATGTTACCATTTTCGAAAAGCAAGTCCCAGCTGCGCAGCAACAACGGCTATGTGCATGGGAGCATTTCAGTTACTGCGTAGCTGCACTCCCGCACAGAGAGGTAACAGTGCTGATAGGATGGGTACTCAGTTGTCACAATGTGCACAGGCAATGTCAGAACCCAAGTGCAGAGGAAATACAGACTCCCAGGTAGAGATGGCGACCGAAATTTATTCATAAGAATTCCAACAGAACATTGGTGGGTCACCGAGCGATACCATGAGACGTAAGATCCTCAGAACTAGGACCCCACAATTTATGTTAATTGGTCATCACTTAAATAATACAAGTAACACAGAAACCCTGAGCTTATCAAAATAAATTTAACAAAGTTAAACAGAAAATCCCGGGTGACCGCATTACCAAGAGCGAGAAAAACACAAGGAGTTCTAAACGATTAACGACTCTCCTTAAACGACAATTAACCAATTCAGGTGCTCTGAAAACCTCAGAGCCCAACGCTTTCCTGCTCCCCGCACAGGGTTGAAGAGCTCACTACATCAACTCACTACGTAGGAGAATCAAAGAATTATTTGGACATAGTGGAAAGTCATTGAACTTACTAATTCTATGTTGGCCTCATTGAGGCTTTTCCCCCATCTTGTCCTCATAAGCCCGTAAGCTTATGTCACCAGTTTCTGATCTAAATTATTTATCATCTCTCTTTCACCACCTTTACAGTCAGTAAGTTCAAAGCCATTATTACTTGAACCAGTTTAGAATCAGAATCAGGTTCATTGTAATACTGACATACGTTATGAAATTTGTCATTGTGTGGCAGCAGTACAGTGAAAGGCAAAATAAGTGCATAAGCAGTAAGGAAGAGGAATGTTGATGTAATGTTCAAGGGTTGATGAAGCATTCAGTGTGGGTCTCTCAGCTCCTGTCCCTCCTCCCTGATGGTGGTAATGCGAAGAGGAAACACCCCAGATGGAGAGGTTCCACAATAGTAGATACCACCTTCTTGACTCACCACCTTATCAAGATGTCAATAATCGTGGAAAGAACCATCACGATTGTGATGAGGCTGGCTGGTCCACAACCTTTTGATCCTGTATATTGGAGCCTCCATTCCAGACGATAAGGCAACCAGTCAGAATGCTCTTCACTAGACTCTCTGGTGACATACTAAATCTCCGAAAGTGCTTTATGAGACATAGCTGCTGGTGTGCCTTCTTTGTGATTGTAACAATGTGTTGGGCCCAGGATGTTGTCACCTGGGAACACAAAGCTGTTGTCCCCTCAATGAGTGTTCTCCTGACTTCCCAAATGATGCAAAAAGCTAGGAGATAATAGACGGAAAAAATATTGGATGAAGTGGGAGCAGGCAAAAGAGAAATTGTTGAGGGTAAGTTGCAGGTCTGTGATGGTGGAGGGGAAATTGTTATGTCCGCTGTCAAGTGTTGTGTGATGTGCACTCCCAGGAGTTTGAAATTGTTCATTTCCTGTGCAGGAGTTTATTAAATCTCCCCTCAAGCTCCTTTGCTCCAAGGGAGAAATACCATCAGCTTTTCCATCTTAACCTTGTTGCTAAATTCTTCCTTTTCTGGAAAATTTCTGGCAAACCTAAGTTGTAACTTTAAGGATCATGATATCCTTTCAAAGTCACACACAGCAGTGTTTGTGGCCACACTATTGCTTTCTTTAATTTATACAGCCCAGCTCTTGATATACTTTGATTATAATTCTCTCAATATACTGTTCCATTTTAAGACATCTTTTATTTATATCAAAATAACCATTCATAATAAAAATTAAATATAAGAATAAAACATGCAATGTATTTTTATTCTTACATTAATAGACAATGTGTAGTGATGCATAGTGTAAAATTACATTGTCTAAAACCAATAGCATGGTTGCCACTCATGTGCCCCCTTGGGGTGGCAATCTACTAAAATAATTTAGTGGCTTCCGCACCCAAACTGGCCCCTCCCTCTCCAATAGCGGAAGAACCCTATATTATGGTCCTTCCCCACTGAGCCTCTGCGGTGACTGCACTAAACTTCACTGCATCTCTTGGCACGTACTCCTGCAGCTTGGAATATGCCAGTCAGCAGCATTCTTCCAAGGGCATCTCACTGGTTGGCAGACCAGCAAGATTTGGGCAGACCAAAGGGCATCTTTCATTGAGTTGATGATCTGCCAGAAGTACTTGATGTCCGTCTCCATCTGTGTCCCTGGGAAGAGCCTGTAGATCCGAGAATCCTTTATCCTGCAGAAGTTTAGGATGAACCATGACGCAGACCCTTGCATTGTTCTCCATTAAGGGAGCTAGGGCTTTACTCTTTGGAGAGAAGGAGGATTAGAGAAGACATGATAGAGGTGTACAAGATAATAAGAGGAATAGATAGAGTGGATAGCCAGCGCCTCTTCCCCAGGGCACCACTGCTCAATACAAGAGGACATGGCTTTAAGGTAAGGGGTGGGAAGTTCAAGGGGGATATTAGAAGACGGTTTTTTACTCAGAGAGTGGTTGATGCATGGAATGCACTGCCTGAGTCAGTGGTGGAGGCAGATACACTAGTGAAGTTTAAGAGACTATTAGACAGGTAAATGGAGGAATTTAAGGTGGGGGCTTATATGGGAGGCAGGGTTTGAGGGTCGGCACAACATTGTGGGCCGAAGGGCCTGTACTGTGCTGTACTATTCTATTCTATACCTTCTTCTCAAACCACAGTCCTCAAAGAACCCCAAGACATCACTTGTTTAGTCATAGTCATAGTCATAGTCATACTTTATTGATCCCGGGGGAAATTGGTAGTTCCCAGGGGAAATTGGTTAAACAGAGCAACTGTAACCGGCTGTATGCACAACCGGCGCATGTGCACAACACTACCTTGTTTCACACACATACTGTCGATTAGTACTGAGCTATTAAGTTTCTATTTCTCCTTGCATCCCTTCTGCCCCAATGTGTCCTTTCACAATTCTCTGTATAACCTCCAACTGCCTGTTGTTTGCCGGTTTGTTTCCTGCTGCATCAGGTAGGTCCCAGCCTCCGCTTTTGCCAAATTGTTGAGAGAGGAGAGAGAGGAGAGTGGAGAGAGAGTGAGAGAGAGAAATTGAGTGAGAGAGAGAGAAAGACAGACAGAGAGAGTGAGACAAAGAGAGACAGACAGACAGAGAGGAAAGTGAGTGTGAGAGAAGAGAGAGAGGAAGAGAAGGAGAAGCAGAGAGGAGAGAGAGTAAGAAAGAGAGATGGTGAGGAAAGAGAGAGAGTGGAGAGAGAGGCAAAAGAGAGAGAGTAAGTTTGGGAGTTTCAGAGAAGTTGGTAGATGAATGCACTAAAAATGAAGCAAAATTAATAATATTGGATTCTGGAAAGATAGAGAGTGAAGAGAGAGAGTAAATTTAATGGATGCACATAAGGGATGAAGGAGATGGGTGGTGCATAGGGAGAAGCATATGTTGTAAGGCTGTAGAAGATTATAGTGAGAGAGAAGGGTTTGAAAGCAGCGAAGGAGATTTAAAAAATTTCAAGTATTGCTTCTCAGGAGCCAATGTACTGTAAGTGATGAAAGCTGGTGAGTGAATAGGGTCAATGTGAATCGTTATATAGACACCAAAAATCTGACCTTATGTTTATGGACAGGAGAAAAAGGGAGGCAAGAAAGAAAAATATTGGAATCTTTAGTTCTTGGTGTAATAAAAACAGGGATGACGTTTCAGCAGCAGATGAGCTGAGGCAGGGATGGAATCATTCTCTGTTGGAGGCACTCGTACTACTGAAGCTGAAATCCAGGTCAAATATAACATCACGATTATGAGGAACTAATAGAAATCGCTCTATCCCCAGTGTTTAATTTGCTCTGTATAAGATTGTGCTCAACCAATGGAAATCATTATGATTTATCAAAGACTGAGATATCACATTCTGGAGATTCAAGTCATTTCTATTTTGTCGACCAGTTGGGAATATGGCACCGTGTATGCATAAGTTTAATGTTTTTATCGTGTAGGCCTCTTAGATGGGAAGAAAGGGGAGAGGAGGCAGTGCACTTTAGTAATAGGGGGGCCTGGGGATTTGCATACACTAATCTTTGAAAGTAGTGTGTAAAAAAAATTGATGAGGTCTTTAAGCATTTGTGGGATTCTTTCTTTCTGTACAGATACATTGAGAATAACAGCAGTGAAGTTCCGTTTAACCTTATAAATGGGTAGTTACATCAGCAGGAATGTTGTGTCCTATTCTTTAACAAGGATATGAAAGCCTTTTTTGAGAATACAAAGGAAGATCACTAAAACACAGGGATCATAAGAACATAAGATATAGGAACAGAATTAGGCCATTCAGCCCATTGAGTCTGCTCTGCCATTCCATTGCAGCTGATTTATTATCCCTCTCAATCCCATTCTCCTGCCTTCTCCCTCTAACCTTTGATGCTCCGACTGATCAAGAACCAATCAACCTCCACTTTAAATATACCCAATGACTTGACCTCCAGAGCTGCCTGTGATAATGAACTCCACAAATACATTACTGTCTGGCTAAAGAAACTCCTCCTCATCTCTGTCCTTGTATTGTAAAGTTGTGCCCTCTAGTCCTAGAGCTCTCCCACTATTGGAAACATCCTCATCCAAGTGCACTTCATCTAGGCCTTTCAACATTTGAAAGGTTTCACTAAGATCCCCCTCCTCATTCTTCTAACTCCAGTGAATACAGACTCAGAGCCCTCAAATGCTCCTCATACATTAAACCTTTCATTCCCAAGAATCTTCTCATAAAACTTCCCTGGACCCTTTCCAATTCCGGCATATCCTTTCTTAAATAAGAAGCCCATTTTTTGGGCCTATCAAGGGCCTCTTTTAGAGAAGGGGGTACTTAGTTCTGTGGGAACACAGCATATTCTGATTTCTGTTTCCTCAGAGCAAAGGTCAGATGAAGATACAATTGAAGTGATCAAAATGATGGCAACAGACATCAAAGTTGCTGGTGAACGCAGCAGGCCAGGCAGCATCTCTAGGAAGAGGTACAGTTGACGTTTCAGGCCGAGACCCTTCATCAGGACTAACCCATTATCAAAATGATATGAGTGTTAATAAATTAAGAGAAACTGTTTCCAATGGGAAAGAGCTTAATAACGGATGAATGCTGATGCAAGGTGTCTGTCAGAGATGTGGGCTGCACTGCCAGAAAGGTGAGTAAAAGTCCTGTAAATGCAAAGTAACCATTAAATATGGAAAGGCAATTGGAACAAAAAAAAAATCATGAGTTACGAGGCTAGAGAAAAGGAATTAAAGTTCAAGGTTCAAAGTAAATTTGTTATCAAAGGACATATATGTCACTACACAGCACCTGGAGATCCAATTATCTTGTGGACATTCACAGCAAATACAAGAAACACAATCAAATCAGTGAAAGACCACACCCAACTGGATGGACAAACAACAAATGTGCAAAAGACAACAAACTGAGCAAATACAAAAAGAAAGAAATAAAGAAACAATAATAATAATAATAATAATAATAAATCAATAATCAATAAATATTAAGAGGATGAGATAAAGACTCCTGGAAAGTGAGTCCAGAGATTGTGGGAACAGTTCAGTGATGCAGCAAGTGAAGTTGAGTGAAGTTATTCCCTCTGGTTCAAAAGCTTGATGGTTGGAGCCATAGAGTCATAGAAGAGTACAGTACAGAAACAGGCCCTTCAGCCCGTCTAGTCCATGCTGACCCATTTAACCTGCCTACTCCCATTGACCCGCACTGGAACCATAGCCCTCCATAACCCTACTATCCATGTGCCGAGCCATACTTCTCTTAAATATTGAAATCCACGTTTGAGAGGTGATAACTGTTCCTGAATCTAGTGGTATGGGCTCCAAGGCTCCAATAATTAATTTAATTTGTATTTTCTTTTACTTAGCGATACAGCATGGAACAGGCCCTTTCAGCTCTTCGAGTGACACTGAGCCAGAAACCCCTGACAACCCCGATTTAACCTTAACCTAAACACGGGACAATTTAAAATGATCCATGAACCTACCCTGTACATTTTTGGACTTTGGGAGGCAACCCACACGTTCCAAGGGGAGGATATACAGAGACTCCTTGTAGAGGTTGCTGGGATTGAACTCTTAATTTCAATGCCCCGAGATATAATGACATTGTGCTAACTGCTATGCTACTGTGCTAATTAATATGCTATATTAATTAATATAATTAATAATTAAATAGTAGTTATATTATAAAGTAGTGGATGCAGCTCAGTCCACAACAGGCAAAGCCTTCCCCACCTTTGGGCACATCTACAAGGAGTGGTGCCACAAGAAATCATCAAGGGCCTTCTATTCCAGGCCATGCTCTCTTCTCGCTACTATCATCCGGAAGGAAGTACAGGAGCCTCAGGTCCCTCACCACCAGGTTCTGGAATAGTTACGAACCTTCAGACATCAGGCTCCTGCCTAGTAGGAAAACCTCAACTCTGAACTAACTCCACAACCTGTCGACTCGCTTTCAAGGACTCGCATTCTTGTATTATTTATTACTTACTTACTTATTTTTTATTATTATTATTATTATTTTGTATTTGTGAAGTTTGTCTTTTACATATTGGTTGACTGTCAGTCTTTGTGGATAATGTTTCACTGATTCTATTGTATTTCTTTATTCTACTGTGAATGCCTACAAAAGAATAAATTTCAAAGTTTTTTTTTAATGGATTTCAGTGTATACTGTAGGTGACATAGTGTATATGTACTTTGATAATAAACATACTTCAAATTTCATTATAGAAAATAAAAAATCCTCTTTCCCTTTCTCTCATGATCCATTCTCCTCTTCTATCAGATTTCTTCTTCTCCAGCCCTTTCCCTTTTCCACCTATCACATCCCAGCTTCTTATTTCATCTCCCCTCTCTCACCCACCTGGCTTCATCTATCATCTGCCAACTTTTACTGCTTCTCCTCCCCCCACTTCCTTATTCTGGCATCTTCCCCCTTCCTTTCCAGTCCAGACGAAGGGCTTGGGCCTGAAATATTGACTGTTTATTCATTTCCATAGATGCTGAGTTCATCCAGCATTTTATGTGTGTTGCTGTGGATTTCTAGCATCTGCATTTATGGTCTCTTGCATTTATGATTAGATAGCCAAACTGATTCTAATACTGAATCAGCTCCCCATAAACCTGATGGATATAACTTCAGGGTAAGTTATAGTATCCTTTATAGGACTTGCAAAACTTGCCAGTTAATATACCATTCTGAATTGCCTTCACCGAGCAGATCAGAGGTGGAACCTGAAGGGAATTGTTGAGACTATAGGAGCAATTGACAGTAGGGACAAGAAGAAGAGGACGTGAGTTTGCTTGATGGGAAGGCTAAATTCAACAGTCCAATGAACTTCCTTTCTCCTCAGGGAATATGAAAATTAGTATAATTTTTCTGCCCTCAGTATGCATGTATACACAGCTATGCAGTGAGCTAGATAACTTCTCAAAAATCACCAAGATGAAAGGCTTCTTCAGGATTTTTAATGAGATCTTTTTACTGTGAACTGTAGAGAGTTATGTAAAATATGTACTAAGTTCAATATCGTATCTCTGTGTGTCTGAATGCACTAATACTGCTGATTATTCTCCCATCCAAGGTAGTGCACACACATGCAACTTCTCCATAACCATGCTGTGTAAACCAGAGTAAACTTATGGCACAATGATAAACATAATATTTCCTTCAAAATATATCTGCTAAATGTTTACCAATATTACCAGAACTTAAGACTCACAGAGATTGCTGTTTTAGGGGCAAATGAGGAGAGGATGGAGATGGATGTTTTCCCATTGTGTGCCCCAAATCGAACCAAAATTAACCCACCCAGGAAATGAGATAAAAAACAGAAGTGATGTTCATATAAAATTAACAGCACCTCCGGAGCCAAAACAATTACTGTATTCCTTTGTAAATAAATTTGTAGAAAGAGCTGCCAATGGAAGTAATGAATGTGGGTTTCACTGTAACATTTCAGAAAAGTTTGGATAGGTGTATGATTGGGAGGATTATGGTGGTTCAGTCCAGGTGCTGGTTGATGGGACCAGGAGGTGTATGGTTCAGTGCAGGTATTGATTGATGGGACCATAAGTTCTATGGTACTGGTGCTGGTTGATGAGACCAGGAAGTCTATGGTCCAGGTGCCGGTCAATGGGACCAGGAGGTAATGGTTCAGATGCTGGTTGATAGGACCAGGAGATCTATGGTCCAGTCCAGGTGCTGTTTGATGGGACCAGGAGGTCTATGGTCCAGGTGCTGGTCAATGGGACCAGGAGGTAATGGTTCAGATGCTGGTTGATGGGACCAGGAGGTCTATGGTCCAGGTGCTGTCAATTGCACCAGGAGGTCTATGGTCCAGGTGCTGGTCATTGGGACCAGGAGGTCCATGGTTCAGGTGCTGGTTGATGGGACCAGGAAGTACATGGTCCATTCCAGGTGTTGGTCAATGGGACAAGACATGAACTGGATCAGCTTTAGAGCACGTTTCCATGTCATAGTACTCTATGACTCAACTATATGTAAACTATATTATCCTGTAAATTTAAGCTGAGTGTGCTTCAGCACTTTGTACATTGAAAGCATTAAACCAGTAAAAAGCTGCAGAGACAGTTGTAATTGCAATAGACAAGAAATCAGAGCAATTATCACAACCCTCTCAATGCTTGGCACTAGATGTGTTACATAAGTTATGAATGATTGATTGTCTAAACGACACTAACTATGGTTAAGACTTGATTTCAGTGTTAAGTCAGCAGTACGTGTTATTTAATGAAAAAAAATCACTCAGAATTCCTATCTCCATGTAATACTTGCAATGTGTCAAATTCCCATCTCCATATGCTGGATATATAACATACTAACTTTCTGCAAATAGATAGACCCGACATAAGCTTCTTCCTTATTTATCTTATTTATGGAATAGGCTCTTCTAGCCCTTCAATCTGCACGGCCCAGCAACACCCAATTAACACTATCCTAATCATGGGACAATTTACATTGACCAATTAGCCCTCTAACCAGTACATCTTTGGACTGTACTTAGGAAGAAATCAGAGCACCTGAAAAAAAAAACACACACACTCCACAGGGAGAACCCACAGACTCCTTACGGATGATGTTGGAATTGAACTCCAAACTCTGACGGCCTGAGCTAGGACCAGAGGGCACAGGCTCAGAAAAGAGGGACATCCATTTAGAACAGAGCTGAGCAGGAATTTCTATAGCCTGAGAATGGTGAGTCTGTGGAATTAGTTTCCCCAGTGTCTGTGGAGGCCAAGTCATTGGGTATATTTAAGGCAAAGATTGATAGTTCTTGATTAGTGAGGACATGAATGGTTATGGGAAGAAGGTAGAAGACTGGGACTGAGAGGGAAATGGATGGTCTTATAGTAATAGCATCACACCAGCCACTACCTCGTCAAGGTTCCATTGACTATTAATACAAGTGACGCATTTCACTGCGCTTTTTTATACACAACTGATAAATCTGAGTCTGAATCAAAAGCATTATGACTATGCCAAACCATTGATGCAATTACTGTGGTAGAGATCACATTCGGAGATCCTGAGGTGTAATAGCATCTTCTTCTGCAGCTAATCTGATACAGTCCTGTGGCATTGAGGACAATTTGCTTTCTCTCTGATCTTATGTGGTCAGAGGAGGCTGATGTGGCCGCTGAGTGAACACGTGTTCCTTCCATAGATGTGCCCTGAGGTGTTCGATGGGGAGGTTTGCGAGGTAGCGTGCTTCTTCTCTCAGTCAAGTTCAATGCTGCTTCTCCACTCACGAGCGGTCATGACTCAGAGATTTAGGGGTGGCACTGTAGGGTAGTGGTTAGCACAACGCTTTACAGTACAGGTAACCCAGGTTCAATTCCTGCCGCTGCTTATGAGGAGCTTGAACATTATCCCTAGGACTGTGTCGGTTTCCTCTGGGTGCTCCGGTTTCTTCACACAGTCCAAAGACGCACCCATTGGTAGGTGAATTGTTCTTGTAAATTGTACCATGATTAGGCTAGGATTAAATTGGGGGATTGCTAGGCCTCAGAAGGGCCTACTCTATGCTATATCTCAATAAATAAATAAATTCAGTGAGGATATTGCATTTCTTCGAGAAAGCTTAGAGATTCTGCAGATGTAGGTGAGGGTGAAGGAGTACAGGCTGGCAGGTGATAGGTCAGACTAGCTAATGGGGGAGGTGGATGAGTAGGGGAGAAGTGATGAATTGAGAGGCTGGGAGGTGATAGGTGGAAGAGGTAAAGGGCTGAAGAAGAAGGAATCTGACAGGAGAGGAAAGTGATCCATGGGAGAAAGGGAAGGATGAGGGGCACCAGAGGGAGGTGAGGGGCAGGAAAGGAAAAAAGAAGAGGCAAGCTGGGAACTGGAATGGGGAATGGAGTGAATAATAGAGGGGGGAAAATTACCAGGAGTTAGAGAAATCAATGCTAATGCCTTCAAGCAGAAGGCTATCCTGACGGAATATAGATGTGAAATTTTCCATTGGGCCATAATGTATAGGAGCAGAATTAGACCATTTGGCCCATTGAGTCTGCTCCTAGATTTCATTATGGCTGATCCATTTCCCCTTCAGCCCCAGTCTCCTGCCTTCTCCCTATATCCCTTCATGCCCTGACTAATCAAGAATCTATCAACCTCTGCCTTGAATATTCCCAATTTTCCTCTACAAAGCCTCCAAGTAGAACATGCGGTAGAATTCAGGCAGGGGAGTCCAATGCCACCATTTTACCCAGCCAGGAGGTCGTCTTTCCTGGACCTCAGGATTAACCCCTTTCTATCTCTCCTACTGCACACAAATAACACCAGGACAAACTGCATTGTTTTCTGATGATGGAGGGCATAATGGAGGCACCTTAAACCAGAGGGTAGCATCCATTATCAAGGATGCCCACTATCCAGGTCATGCTCTCTTCTCACTGCTACCATTGGGCAGAAGGTACAGGAGCCTCAAGACCCACAACACCATGTTCAGGATCAGTTTGATCGTGGAGTAGGTTAAAAAGTCAGCATTTTTTGTGGGTGGAAAGATCCAAACCATCCTGTGCTGTTCTATATTCTAAAATACTGTGCAAACGTCTTGGGCACATCTATTGTATATAGCTAGTGTGCCCAAGATGTTTGCACAGTACTGTAGTAGTTTTATGTATTGCACTGTACTGTTAAAGCATAAAAAAAACAAATTTCATGACATATGTGAGTGATGATAAACCTGTTTCTGATATGGGTCTCTATTGTGGACTGAAAGTGGGAAGGGGGAAGGGAGAGGGGAATGATGGTTAGGAAAAGGAGAAGGGAGAGGGGATGGGGCAGGAAGCACCAGAGAGACATTCTGTAATGATTAGTAAATCAATTGTTTGGAATCAAATAAATTTGCCTGGGTTTGTCTCAGGGTTGGGTGTGTCCACAACCGTGCCTCCTGGCACTCCTTCTCTGCCACCTGTCCCACACCCCTCCCACGGCACTCCACCCTCACTATTCCCAACATCCTTTGTTCCCACCAGATTAAAAGCTCACTCTCCACTCCACAATGACAAATAAAGTACTATGCAAAACTCTTAGGCACCCCAGCTATATTTACTGTGCGTGCCTATGACTTTTGCATAGTAACATATGTTCTCTGTTCTATGTTCTGTGAATCCTATACTATATTCTACATTGTGCCAAATGTGAATCTATGCACTATAAAAATGTGGCTTTAATTTATGAGCCTTTTAAAGATTGTGTCCTGTAATTAACCGCGTGCTGTGTTGCAACCACGTTGAAAGTTTCAGAGGCAACTTGTAAAAGCTCCAAGTAGAATGCTGCTGAGTACTTTCATTATTAAATAGCTTTGCTGTTAGCTTGAATTCTCATCTACATTCAGTGGCCACTTTCATAAAAAACTCCTGTACCTAATAAGGCCGCCACTGAGTGTCTATTTCTGGTCTTCTGCTGCTGCAGCCCATCCACTTCAAGGATCATTCAGAGCTGCTCTTCTGCACACCACTGTTGTAACGCATGGTTATTTGAGTTACAGTCACCTTCCTGTCAGCTTGAAGCAATCCGGCCATTCTCCTCTGACCTCTCTCATTAACAAGGTGTTTTCATCTACAGAGCTGCTGCTCACTGGATGAATTTCTTTTTCTGTTTTTGTACCATCCTCTGTAAAATCCAGAGACTACTGTGTGAGAAAATCCCAGGAGATCAGTAGTTTCTGAGATAATCAATCCACCCCATCTGGCACCAAGAATCATTCCACGGTTAAAGTCACTTAGATCACATCTCCTCCCTACTCTGAACAACAACTGAACCTTTTGACCAAGTCTGCATGCGTTTATGCATTGATTTGCTGTCACATGATTTGCTGATTAGATATTTGTATAAAAGAACAGATGTACCTAATAAAGGAGTCACTCAATGTACATCTAGCATCTCACAGAGTGAATGGTAGATACAACAAGCCACCACCAGTATGACAATAATCACAAGGCTGCTTGTATGATGGAGTTGCATATATTACTGTCTGCTTATTCAAAGATGTATGTCTTCATGAATATGAAGGAAGGGTATAATATCGAAACAGAGACATCTCAGAAGTTATTACAACTCTAGTCAGGAAGAAAAAGCATTTTGTTTCTTAAAAAAGTTTGTTTGATTAATATGATCTATTGATCACACGTTACTGATGTAAGTCTCCAGGACTGGTAAGACAAGATGACAGTGCACTAAAATGTACTGCGGCAGATAGGAAATCTCTACAACGGGTAGTCCAAACTGCCCTTCGCATCACCAGCACCAGCCTACCCATCATCAGGGACATGTATACAGAAATGTACTGGAGAAGGGCCAGTAACATCATGAAGGATCCCATCCACCCTCCTCATGGACTGTTTACCCCACTCCCATCAGGGAGGAGGCAACGTAGCATCCACACCAGGAGCACCAGACTCAAAAACAGTTACTTTCCACAAGCAGTGAGGGTGATCAACACCTCCAACCACTACTTCCTTATTTTCTGTTAGTTACGTTACGCATAGCCTAGTGTCACTGTATGGACATACAATCAATTTATGTACATAAACTATCTTATGCATTTATATTTATTTTGTTTATTATTATTATCATTATTATTATTATTAATGTGTATTCAATAATCTTGTCCTTTATCTTTATCTCTCAGTCCTCCAGGTTTGGGGGTTCAGCTCATTGTTAATAATCCTGACTAAAAAAACAAAGTTGTTACAGAAACAGCAATGAAGAACCCTTCCACATCGGAATGGCCGAGGACAGATGGCTAGGGGACCTTCATTGCTGTCCTAAATGCCAGCAGCGTAACAGGCAGTAAGTAAGTAAGTAATTTCTTTAATCTTTCATGGTTTTTTTATGCTACATCCAATCTGAGTAACAATTATTTTGTTCTCTTTTACACCTTTGTACTGGAAATGACATTAAACAATCCTGAATTTTGAATCTTAAAAACGGATGGCATGTTTCAGTAACTTTTGAGCACAGACATCCTTTTAACGAATACTGTGTTTGCACTCAAATTGCTTGGTACAAATGCATCTCTTGAGAGAATGCATTCAGTCATGAATAATGCTGCATGGTAAAAGTGTGCAAATGAATGGTAGCAGTAATGAAAGCAGGTGTGAAAACAGATATATACTAGAACTCTTTTATATTTTTTTTAGATGTGCGAAAACAAGAAACTATTATAACAGATTTATTTATCTGAAAAGGTATACCCAAATGATATTTAAAAGCTAGAACTATTTGCTGTAGGATTGTAAAGTAACATTTATTATTTTTCACAGAATTCTAAGAAGTTTGAATAAAATTGCCTGTGGTAAATGTATTCCTACATTTTACATAATATACATCCAAATAATTTGTGATAATTTTATGTATTCTAAGAAACAATTCATCGGGTAAAATTGATTTTAATGATAAAGATGAACTGATGTGAGCAATGATACTGAATTTAAAATTCCACTTATAATGACATTGCAAACAGGCATAAGATGAAATAGTAATTATGTTCTGTGCAGGGATTACTTTGTTTAATCTGAATATCATATTTGATGGGATAAAGGACCAATTTCAGACAGATGAGCTGAACATATGAAGACAGAAGACATGAGTAGTGATAAAGGGTTCTAAAGCTTCTTTGCTTGATAGGCATTTACAATGAAACCTAGTCCATTGAACTCCATGTAAAGTCCAACAGACCATAAGACCCGAAGACCACAAGACATAGGAGCAGAATTAGGACATTTGGCCCATCGAGTCTGCTCTGCCATTCAATCATGGCTGATCCGTTTTCTCCTCTTCAGCCCCACTCCCTGTAATCTTTGATACCGTGTTTAATCAAGAACATATCAAGCACTGCCTTAAATGCACACAATGACCTGGCCTCCACAGCTGCCTGTGGTAACAAATTCCACAAATTCACCACCCTCTGGCTCAAGAAATTTCTCTGCATCTCTGTTTAAATGGATGCCCCTCTATCCCAAGGCTGTGCCCTCTTGTCCTAAACTCCCCCACCGTGGAAAGCATCCTTTCCACATCTACTCTGTCTAGGCCTTTAAATATTCAAAAGGTTTCAATGAGGTCCCTCCTCATCCTTCTAAATTCCAGCAAGTACAGACCCAGAGACATCAAATGTTCCTCGCATGATAACCTTTCTATTCCCAAAATCATCTTTGCGTACTTCCTCTGAACCCTCTCCAATGTCAGAACATCCTTTCTTAGATGAGGAGGTCATGCAAAGTTACAGTGATTCTCTCAAACTTACACTGTGGAGCATTTTACGCTACGTTTCACTTGAGGGTAATGATTATGCAATTTTTGGCCCAAGACAGTCCTTCCAGGTGAGGCGACACTTCACCTGTGACATACATCAAAGTTGCTGGTGAACGCAGCAGGCCAGGCAGCATCTATAGGAAGAGGCGCAGTCGACGTTTCAGGCCGAGACCCTTCGTCAGGACTAGTCCTGACGAAGGGTCTCGGCCTGAAACGTCGACTGCGCCTCTTCCTATAGATGCTGCCTGGCCTGCTGCGTTCACCAGCAACTTTGATGTATGTTGCTTGAATTTCCAGCATCTGCAGAATTCCTGTTGTTTGCGTTTAACTTCACCTGTGAGTCGGCTGGGGTGATATACTGCGTCCGATGCTCCCAATGTAGCCTTCTATATATTGGCGAGACCCGACACAGACTGGGAGACTGCTTTGCTGAACACCTACGCTCTGTCCGCCAGAGAAAGCAGGATCTCCCAGTGGCCATACATTTTAATTCCACATCCCATTCCCATTCTGACATGTCTATCCACGGCCTCCTCTACTGTAAAGATGAAGCCACACTCAGGTTGGAGGAACAACACCTTATGTTCCTTCTGGGTAGCCTCCAACCTGATGGCATGAACATTGACTTCTCTAACTTCCGCTAATGCCCCACCTCCCCCTCGTGCCCCACCTCCCCCTCGTACCCCATCCGTTATTTATTTATATACACACACTCGTTTTCTCACTCTCCTTTTTCTCCCTCTGTCCCTCTGACTATACCCCTTGCACATCCTCTGGGTTTCCCCCCCGCTCCCTTGTCTTTCTCCCTGGGCCTCCTGTCCCATGATCCTCTCGTATAACTTTTGCCAATCACCTGTCCAGCTCTTGGCTCCATCCCTCCCCCTCCTGTCTTCTCCTATCATTTTGCATCTCCCCCTCCCCCTCCAGCTTTCAAATCCCTTACTCACTCTTCCTTCAGTTAGTCCTGACGAAGGGTCTCAGCCTGGAACGTTGACTGTGCCTTTTCCTAGAGATGCTGCCTGGCCTGCTGCGTTCACCAGCAACTTTGATGTATGTTGCTTGAATTTCCAGCATCTGCAGAATTCCTCTTGTATGCATTTAAAGAGATTAGCTTTATTTGTCATATACACATTGAAACATCAATATATACAGTGAAATATGTTACTTGCATCAATGACCAACACAGTCCAAGAATGTACTTGGGTCAGCACACAAGTGTCGCCCACTGACCATGCCCACACGGTAACAGGAACAATGTACAAACTCCTTGCAGAAAGCAACGGGAATTCAATCCCAGTCAGTAATCACTGATGCTGTAAAGTGATAGTGTTAACCACTACATTACCAATCTGTGTTTAAGATTACTAAAAGAAACAGTAACCCATTTTGCTTGAATTTTGAAGACCAATTGTCTGAGGCTTTTTGCTTTTAAATATTTAAGTATTCTAATTTTTAAAAACCGTTTCTTATTTTTTTTTACTAATGAAGGGCATCGGCCCAAAACATCATCTGTTTATTCACTTCCACAGGTTCTGCCTGACTCGCTGACTTCCTCCAGCATTTTGTGTGCGTTATCTTTAATTCATATGCAGGGTCTGAGGCATATATACAATATATTGCTAGGGTGCCTAAGACTTTTGCACAGTAATGTATTTGTCAATGTGAAATGGAGAGTGAATTTGTAAATTTGGCAGTAGCAAAGGATGTTGGGAATGGCAAAAATGGAGCACTGCTGGAGGGGTGGTGGACGGGTGGCAGGGGAGCGCCAGGCCCAGTGGGTGGGGGAGAGGTGGCACGGGTGCAGGCACACCCAGCCCTAAGACACCAGGCAGACTCATTTGATTCCAAACATTTGGTTTATTGACCACAGAATGTCTCTCTGGTGCTTTCCGCTCCCTCCCGTCTCCCTACCCCTTTTTCCAACCATGATTCTCCCCTCCCTGCCTCCTTCCCACTCCCAGTCCACAATAGAATCAGGTTTATCATCACCCACATATGCTATGAAATTTGTTTTGAGCAGCAGTGTGGTGCAATACATAAAATTACTACAGTACCGTGCAAAAGTCTTCGTCACTCTAGTTATATGTGTGTGCATTTATATATAATTCTAATTTGGTGCACAGATATATTTATCTTTTGGAATGTTGTTGAATTATGGGATCATTTAAAGTGTTTGAAGTGTATTGGTGGCTTGTTCAACTGGCTAAAGCAGGCCTGTGCTCTGACTTCATCTAACCACCGCATTCTGAGACGGCCTGATCCAGGATGCGCGCATTTGAGAAGCTGTACCTGATAAATGAAGACAGTGCACAGGCCAGCGGCAAACACAATCAACTCGCTGTTGTCTACACAATTCCAGCCAAATGTATATCCAAGATAATAAATTGATGTCTAGACAATGACATAGCAATTTCTGACCAGGTTTGCCATTTCTAAAAGATAATACTGGAGACTAAGAAGCAATTTAAAGAAATTTCATGTCATCATAAGGCATCATTAGCATTCCGATTGTAAACTATTTCTTACATACGGATACAGTACTGTGCCAAATTCTTAGCTACATACACATATATAGCTAGGTACATAAGATTGCGCAGTACTGTAGTAATTTTATGTATTGCATTGTACTGCTGCCACAAAAAAAAACGAATTTCATGACATATGTGAGTGATGATGAAGCTGATTCTGATCTGGGTTTCTTATTGTGGACTGAGAGTGGGAAAGGGGCAGGGAGAAGGAATCATAGCTAGGAAAAGGGGAAGGGAGAGGGGAGGGAGTAGGAAACACCAGAGAGACATTCTGTAATGATCAATAAGCCAATTGTTTGGAATCAAATGGCCTTGCCTGGTCCCTCAGGGCTGGGTGTGTCTGCAGCCTGCCAACCCCCGCCGCGACACTCCTTCACTTCCACCTGTCCCACACACCTCCTGTGGCGCCCCACCATTGCCATTCCAAACATCCTTCAAAAGATGTTCTATTTTAAATTTTAGTTCCAATAAAACACCATCATTCAGCTTCTCTCTCCACAAACGTTGCTTGATTTGCTGAATATTTCCTGATTTCTATAAAAAGATGGCTGGTTTGCAGGAACTGATGTCACAGACACCCAATGACAAATGGATTTTGCAATAGCATTAGCCACAAAGAAAAGAACCAGAAAGTAATGGATACAGCCCAGTCCACCATGGATAAAGTCCTGCCCACTGTTGAGAACATCTACAAGGAATGGTGTCGCAAAAAGCAGCATCCTTCGTGGACTCCTATCATCCTGGACACGCTCTCTTCTCCACGCTGCCATCAGGAAGAAGGTACAGGAGGGTCAGGACGCACATCACCAGCTTCAGGAACAGTTATTACCCCTCAACCAAAGGGGATAACTTCACTCAACTTCACTTGCCTCACCATTGAAATGTTCCCACAATGTTTGGACTCACTTTCAAAGACTCTTTATCTCATGTTCTCAATATTTATTTATTTTATTTGTTTGTTTGTTTATTTATATATCTGTCTATTTACTTATTTATCTACCTCTTTCTTTTTGTATTTACACAGTTTTTCTTGGCACATTAGTTGTTTGTCCGTCCTGTTGGGTATGATCTTTCATTGATTCCATTGTGTTTCTTGTATTTACTGTAAATGCCCTCGAGAAAATGAATCTGCATGTGGTAACATATATGTACTTTATTAATTTACTTTGAACTTGGCACTTTAGAATCCTTCTGCTCTTCTGTGAGTTCCTCCCTTTAAGCAGAGAAACAGCTCAGGGTCTCCATGGTGCATTTTTGACTGATGAAGCTGGGTATTGGGTGGGGGGGGGGGAGTTGCAAGGGTGTTAGAGTGGGTTATTTAGGCTCCAAAGATTTGCGTTTTGTTTTCCAAGTAACACACAAAATGTTGAAGGATCTCAGGTCAGGCAGCTTCTATAGAAAAAGGTACAGCTGACTTCATCAGGACCAGAGAAAAAAAACGATGAAGAGTCAGAGTTAGAAGGTAGGGGAAGGGGAGGAGGAAACACGAGGTGATAGTGAAACCAGGAGCGGGAGGGATGAAGTAAAGAGCTGGGAAGTTGATTGGTGAAAGAGATACAGGGGGAATCTGACAGGAGAGGACAGAAGTCCATGGAAGAAAGAGAAGGGGAGGAGCACCAGAGGGAGGTGATGGGCAGGTAAGGAGACAAGGTGAGAGAAAGAAAAGGAGATCGGGAATGGTGAAGGGGGGAGGTGGGGCATTGTCGGAAGTTTGAGAAATCGATGTTCATGCCATCAGGTTGGAGACTACCCAAATGGAATATTTCTCCTCCAACCTGAGTGTGACTTCATCATGACAGTAGAGGAGGCCATGGACTGACATGTCAGAATGGGAATGGGAAGTGGAATTAAAATTGGTGGCCACTGGAAGATCCCACTTTTTCTTGCAGACGAAGTGTAGGTGCTTGGCCAAGTGGTCTCCTAATCTACTTCATGACTCAGCAATATACAGGAGGCCACACTGGAGCACAGGATACAGTAGGTGACCCCAACAGACTCACAGGTGAATTGTTGCCTCACATGGAAGGACTGTTCGGGGCCCTGAATGGTAGTGAGGGAGGAGGTACAGGAGCAGGTGTAGCACTTGTTCACTTGCTAGAATAAGTGCCAGGACAGAGGTCTGTTGGAAGGGACGAATGGACAAGGGAGTCACATAGGGAGCGATCCCTGTGGAAATCAGAAAGTTGGGGGAGGGAAAGATGCGCTTGGTGGTGGGATCCCGTTGGAGATGACGGAAGTTATGGAAAATTATGTGCTGGCACGGAGGAGAGGACAAGAGGAACCTTACCCCTGGTGGGGTGGTGGGATGATGGGGTGATGGCAGATGTGTGTGAAATGGAAAAGATGTGACTGAGGGCAGTGTTGATGGTGGAGGAAGGGAAGTCCCTTTCTTTGAAGGAGGACAACATCACCTTACTTCTGGAATGAAAAGCTTCATCCTGAGAGCATATGTGATAGAGACAGAAGAAATAAGAGAAGAGGATGACATTTTTACAGGTAACAGGGTGGGAAGAGGTATAGTCCAGTTAGCTGTGAGAGTCAGTGGGTTTATAATAGACAGCAGTAGTTAAGTTGTCTCCAGAGATAGAGACTGAGAGATCAAGAAAGGGGACGGAGGTGTCGGAAATGGACCAGGTAAATTTGAGGGCAGGTGGAAGTTGGAGGCAAAGTTGATGAAGTCGCTGCAGGAAGCAACACCAATGCAGTCGTTGATGTTGTCGTCCACGCCTACACTGGTATCACTCCCCAACTTTTCCTACAGGTGTAGCCATGGGCACCTGCATGGGTCCCAGCTATGCCTGCCTTTTGCCAGAATCATGGAACAGTCCCTGTTCCAAGCCTACATTGGTATCACTCCCCAACTTTTCCTACACTACATCGACAGTTTCACCTATCACCTTGCATTTCTTCCTCCCCTCCCCCCCCCACCTTATTATTCTGACTCCACGTCTTTTTTTCTCCAGTCCCGATGAAGGGTCTCAGCCCAAAACATCAACTATACTCTTCTCCATAGATGCTGCCTGGCCTGCTGAGTTCCTCCAGCATTTTGTGTGTGTTGCTTGAATTTCCAGCATCTGCAGGTGTTCTCTCTATTTTGTTTTGCATGTCTGATAACATGCTTTGACAGTATACCCTTCTGAAGAGGTAGCTAATGCTTTAGCAGATTGATATTCAGCTACACAGTAATGCAGAATGCACAAATGCAGGCTTTTAATTCTACTTCCCTTCTGTTGTTTCTTGTGGTCATTGAAGAGTGGAACTCTAGGCTGCTGACTCATTGTTATTGTCCTGGTCATGGCCAGCAGCATACCGTGGACAGCTTGAGGATTATGGCCATGGATGTACACATTATATAGGAAGAACTGACTCATAAGTTTAGATGTCTGTTGTGGTGGAAAATAACATAAAGTCACTCAAAACCACTACAATGGTGCCACTGCCTTTTGGTCAGTGATTTGTTATTGCAGGAAGTATAATTAGTTCTTTGTCTCACTGGCTGAGTGTACTTGGCCTTTTCCCCTTGGAGCGACGGAGGATGAGAGGCGACCTGATAGAGGTGTATAAGATGATGAGAGGCTTTGATCGTGTGGATAGTCAGAGGCTTCTTTCCCAGGGCTGAAATGGCTAACACAAGGGGGCATAGTTTTAAGGTGCTTGGAAATAGGTACTGAGGGAATGTTAGGGGTAAGTTTTTCACACAAAGAATGGTGGGTGTGTGGAATGCACTGCCGGTGGCAGCAGTGGAAGTGGATACAATAGGGTCCTTTAAGATCCTCTTAGATAGGTACATGGAGCTTAGAAAACGAGAGAGCCACGTGCTAGGGAAATTCTAGGCAGTCTCTAGAGTAGGTTTCGTTTGGCACAACATTGTGGGCCAAATGTCCTGTAATGTGCTGTAAATTTCTATCTTCTATTTTCTATGTTCCCTCTCTCTTCTCTCTCTCTCTCTCTTCTCTCTCTCTCTCTCTTGCACTCTATCTCTCTGTCCCTCTCACTCCATATTTCTTTGTACTGTATGTTGCTCTCACTCTGTTCTTGCCTGTTGAATGTCTGTGTGTCTGTCACTGTTTCTATCCTGAGCTGACTCTCTCTTTCTCGGTATCCCTTTGTCTCTCTTTCTCTCTGCCTACCTCAATCCATACCTCTCTTTCGTTCTCTCTCTCTCTCTCTCTCTCATTCTCTCTGTGTCCCTGTCAGTCTGTCTCTCTTTGTCTATCTCACCCTGCGTCGCTCTCTCTTTCTCTGTCCCTGTCTATCTGAATCTCTGTTCCTCTCACACTCTGTATCTCTGTCTGCCTCTCTCTGTTCTTGTCTATCCATCTGTCTCAACCTGTCTGTCTGATTCTCAGTCTCTGTCTCTCTTAATCTGTCTCTATCTCAGTCTCTCTCTGTCCACCTGTCTATATCTGTCAGAATCTGTCTGTCTGTCCTTCTGTCTCTCTCACTCTGTATCTCTGTCTGACTGTCTGTCTGTTGATCTCTTTCTCTCTCTCTTCCTTTCTTGGATTAAAGGAAGGTTATCCAATAAGTGATGCCTCTTGATGCCCATCTCACCTCTCGTATTGCTTCTGACATTTTTCTTTAGTACAATTGTAGAAAACTGGAAGCAGGCACTGGAATTCTCTCTCTAGCAGTCATGTGTCAATCCTTGACAATTTCTACACTAAATATTGTTTTTATTTTGAACAACAAAGGGTTAAAGTACTGTTTATCTATTACTTGAAACCTACAGGTACAGGAACCTGAAGACACATACTCAATGTTTTCGGAACATTTTCTTTCCCTCTGCCATCAGATTTCTGAATGGACATTGAACCCATGCAGACTACCTCAGTACTTTTGCTCTTGTTTTGCACTATATATTCAATTTATTTTTTATATCTTATTGTAATTGATGGTGTTTTTATGCTCTGTACTGTTGCCACAAACAAAAAATTTCATTACATATTCCAGTGATATTAAACCTCATTCTGATGTCCATTTGCTAATACCACAAAAGAACAATTCTGGATGTAGTTTCAATCGTGTTTATTTTATTTCATTCAATTTAATGAATTAATCATTTGTTTGTTTGTTTATTTAGAGATATAGCAGAAAATAGGTTCTTCCAGTCCTTTGAGCCACACTGTCCAGCAATCCCCGGCAATCCCAATTTAACCCTAGCCTAATCCCAGGACAATTTACAATAGCCAATTAACCTACTAGCCAATATGCATTTGGATTGTGAGAGAAAGGTGGAGCACTTGAAGATAACCCACTCATTCCATGGGGAGGACGTACAATCTCCTTACAGAGGATGCCAGGATTGAAATCCAAACTCAGCCAGCCCGAGCTGTAATAGTACCATATACGCTCAAGTTTGTGTTTAAAAGTTTAAAGCTGACATCAGCATAAGGCAGGTGAGACCTATCATCTGTAAACCAAAGGCTCCCAACCATCTTCATGCCATGGACCAATACCGTTAAGCAAGGGGTCCATTGGCTCCAGATTGGGAAACCCTGCTCTGATATGGCGGGAGGAGAAGATGGCGGCGCGACGCAGTGCGCACGGCCCATCCGGTGAAATGATATCGAATTTGTTAAATAGGTGCTGTGCACAAGTCTGATTTGATGAAGACAGACATGACAAGCACAGTTCGCTGCCGCTGCTACTGTGCGATTGAGAATCTCTGGAGGGAAGACCCCAAATCCTCGGCTTTTCCTGTTGCTGGTGGCTGGGGCTGGGGTCGAAGCGCTCGGCAGAGATGGTGCTCGGTGCTCAGCGTCAGAGGGCTGGTCGGAGGCTCGAAGTTTTTGGACGACTCAGAGTCGGACTGTGGCCAGGTGCTTCCAGAATGCTGCATCGGCAAGTTTGCGGCGCTGGAAGCTCATGGCAGGAAGAGAGTTTTCTTCCTTCTCCCATCTGCTTGAGATGATGGGACTTTCGAGAGACTTTGAACTTTTTTACCATGCCCATGGCCTGTTCTTCATCAAGTTACAGTATTGTTTGCACTGTTGTAACTATATGTTATAATTATGTGGTTTTTGTCAGTTTTTCAGTCTTGGTCTGTCTTGTGTTTCTGTGATATCACACCGGAGGAATATTGTATCACACATTGTATCATTTCTTAATGCATGCATTACTAAATGACAATAAAAGAGGATTGCGTGCCCTCATAATCTAAAAAAAAACATCCAGTTACCAGGCAACTGCAGGTACCAGTATGAAAAACACTGGAGCTGACTTTGTCAGGGGGTTTCCATGAGACATCTCTTTAAGGAGTTGAAACTTTGCTGTTGTGAGATAGGGATCAGATTCATTCAGAGTGTCATGGCTATTGATTTTCAATACTTCCCAAGAAAATACGGATGTAATTCTTTGGATTGGCAAGATAATGAGAGCCCAAACAGATAACAGCGGCACAGGGCAGAGTGATGCAGATGTAGTGATTTACTAATAGATTCAGATGGACGGTGAAGGAAATGCAGCAATCACAGCAATGACAGTGAGAGAGTGAGAGAGAGCGAGAGAGAGAGAGAGAGAGAGAGAGACGCTGTCTTGCCAGTTCCTTAGGACATTTAGAATCTCAGCCAGATAGCTGGATTTTAATCTGTGCTGCACAGTGTTGGTTTCGATGCAGTCTACCCTGAGGCTGTTGCTTACACTAAGACAGAAATGCCAGATCTATTGAAGGATTATAGCCCTCAGAACATTATCATCTATGATGAAATGGGGCTTATTATGGATCGCTGTTGATAGCAGCTTAGTGCTCAAGAAAAAATCTTTACCAGGCAGGAATGATAGCCTGTCAACCATGTTACATGCTAACATTAATGGGATAGAAAATGTGAAAACTTAGAAGTAAATCATGCTACCAACTGTTTGCCACTTATAATGGCACAATACAATTTCACCATGTCTTATATAAACTCAATGGCGAATGGATGTTGTTAACGGCTAAAGATAAAGATCACCCTCACTTTCTCATCATTTTTGAGAAATAAAATGGCACGTTTCTGCTAAAAGTCAATTTACAACAGCTTTAATCCAGACTAACATCAATTTGTTTTTAATTCGGTTTAAAACCACAGGGCACTTCATTAGCTCACTAACAAACTAAAATAGACCCTCAGTGGCATAACGAGATACCAGGATAGCTTGGTCAATGAGATAATTTTAAGACCATATGATATAGGAGCAGAATTAGGCCATTCGGCCCATCATGTCTGCTCCCTATTCCATCATGGCTGATTTATTATCCCTCTCAACTCCATTTTTCTGCCTTCTCCCCATAACCTTCGATGCTCTTTCTAATTGAGAATTAAGTTGCAACGTTCAGATTGGGCAGTGGGGAAAGACTTATAAAAGAATTCCAGAACATTTATGAATGCAATGTCCCTTGTTTCCAGAGAAAAGACCAAAACCAGCAGCCAGGTGAAGCAATTTGTTTTGACGGAAGACACTCTAATTTCTCTCTCACTCCAATATTGGTAGCCTATTCGTAATGGTTAATATTAATAATTCACAAGGATGTTGCAGAAACTTGGGAACCTGAGTTATGGGGAAGGGTTGAACAGGTTCGGACTTCATTCCCTGGAACACTGAATCATGAGGGGAGATTTGGAAGGGGTGTACACAATGATGAGGGGTATAGATAAGGTAAATGCAATCAGCTTTTTCCACTGAGGTTGGATGAGATAAAACTAGATGTCAAAGGTTAAGGATGAAAGGTGAAGTATTTTTGGGGAAGCTGAGAGGGAACCTCTTCAATCAGAGGGTGGTGTAAGTGTTGAACAAGCTGATGGATGTGGGTTGGATTGCAACATTTAGAGAAGTTTGGATAAGTACATGTATAGGACGGGTATGGAGGGCTATTGTCTGGGTGCAGGTGAATGGGACTAGACAGAATAATAGTTCAGCATGGACTCGATGGTTTCAGTGCTCTATGACTCTATGATAAATTTAGCAATAATGAAATGTTGAAGCACTTCAGCTTGAAAGAAATTGGAATGAGGTTTTAGCCTGGTTTGGTTATCTAATCATGACTCAAAGTTTTCTGCTCTCTGTTATCTATTGTGAGTCACACAGCCGGGATACATTAGCCTCTAATACTATGGAGGATCAATGTTTCTCCATGCAAAATGCCATCTCCATAATTAGATTACATGGCATTATTGTCTCAAAGGAACTGAACAAATGCAACATTAATAAATAATGCACCAATATAACCTTTGTGATGAGTTCTACAAGAATGCCTCAGAAGAGGCAGGTCACTGGATTTGCGTAAGCTAATATACTGTTAGTCAATATGGATGGGACGTGTCTACTTCAAACATCTCCAGAGAAAGAGTTGTTTCAAATACTATATACTTTTTGAAATAAACATGAGATGACTAAAATAAATTTTTTAAAAAACTGTTTACATTTCAGGAAGATGAGTTGTCTGAACTTAGACTGGCAAAATGATACCTCATAAATTTGGACACATTTATTAACCCCTAACCATCAAGTTCCCATTTTGCCATTAATTTTAGTTCAAAAGATGTTGCTTTTCTAAGAATTGTATATTGTACATTTTCAGATTTTATAAAACTTGGCATTTAAATGAGACTTAGCCTTGATAGTTCATTAACTTACTGATGTCGAGTTGGTGATCTTTTATCCATGAGCAAACCAGTGCTCAGTAAACTGGTAAAACACAGTGAAATGTACTGTTGAAGTGTTAATTGTGAAGGATGGTGGATACTGACAATATAATTATATTCTACATCTGTGTCAGCACATTTTTGAGATACAAGCCTCAAAGTGTAGAATGGAGCATGGGACGATAAAACTCAGAACAGGCTAGGAATATCTCAGATGTTGTGAATGAAGCTGTTTTTCTACGTTTGTACAAATGCTCGCTGGTTCAGAGATCTGATGGTATGAACATGCAGGATGAGAGACATCTTTATGTCAAGAGGTTCAGTTGTTGTTCACACCAAACATCAGAATGGGAAAAGATGTCATCAAAGTGACTTTGACTGTGGAATGATTGCTGGTGCCAGACGGGATGGTTTGAGTATCTCAGAAACTGCTGACCTTCTGGGACTTTCACACACAACAGTCTCTGGTATTTACAGAGCATAGTACGAAAAACAAAAAAAAATCCAGAGAGCGGCAGTTCTGCTGGTGAAAACACTTTGTCAGTGAGAGAGGTCAGAGGAGAAACTGCTGATAGGAAGGCGACAGCAACTCAAATAACCATGAATTACGGCAGTGGTGTGTAGAAAAGCATCTCTGAATGCCAAGCATGTTGAACCTTGAAGTGGATGGGCTAAAGCAGCAGAAGACCACAAGCAAACACTCAATGAACACTCAATTAGGTACTGGCAGTAACTAATAAAGTGGCCCCTGAGTGCATTTCAGAAAGATTTTGTGCTGGACAAGAAAAATGTTAACTTCAGTTGATTATTGTTTGTCTTTGCAACACGTTCAATGATGGAACAAGAAAAGGAAGGCAATAGATTCTTGCCTTGTTTGCCTTATGAAGTAAAATCAATAGATGTGGATTTAATATTTCTTCTCCTGCAGCACACATTATCACTCTCAAACTGTTTATTGAACTGCTTCACATGTTGCCGTCTCTGGCTTCAACAAGACACCTAATACCCAAATGAAAACAGAATAAATGAAATGTCATTTATTAAAGGTATATTCAGTCCCCCGTTGATAAAAACAAGTACTTTACAGATGCTGGAAATCCAGAGCAGCACACACAAAATGCTGGAGGAACTCTGCAGGCCAGCCAGCATCTATAGAAATGCATAGTCAATGTTTCAGGTTGGAAAGAAAACACATTCTACGGGTTCCCATGGTTATCTTGACAATACCTCTTCCTATACTGTCTGCTGTAGAACTGCTATTCCCTTTTCTCAGTTCCTTCATCTGCACCACATCTGTTGACAGGTTGAGGCTTTCCCTTCCAGGATATCAGAGTGTTCTCATTCTTCAAAGAGCAGGATTTCCCTTCCTCCACTCTTGATGCTGCCCTCACCCACATCTCCTCCATTTCTCAAACATCAGCTCACCCCAATTTCTTGCTGCCTTAAGAGTGATTGAGTGTCTCTTGTCCTTACCTACCACCATGAGCCTCCACATCCAATATTGCATCTTCTGCAACTTCCATCATCTCCAAAGGGATCATGCATTTTCCAACAATGAACAATATTTCATTTGCCACTCTCTGGCCCTTTTTCCTAACCGGTCCTAGTCCTTCTGCAGCCTTCCTGTTTCCTCAACACTACCTTCCCCTCCACCCTCCTTTTTAGTCTGACGCCTTCCCCTTTCCTTCCCAGGGAAGATATATGGAGTTAGGTAGAAAGCTGAAAAGCAGGAACTCCAGGGTAATAATCTCTGGATTTCTGCCTGTGACACATGTCAGAGAGGGTAAGAATAAGATGATTTGGCACAAGAATGTATGGCTGAGGAGTGGGTGCAGGGGGCAGGATTTTAGATTTCTGGATCATTGGGATCTATTCTGGGGAAGCTATGACCTGTACAAAAGGGGTAGGTTACACCTGAACTCAAGCAGAACCAAATCCTTGTGGGCAGGTTTGCTAGAGCTGTTGGGGAGGGTTTAAACTATTCTGTCAGGGGGATGGGAACTGGAGTGATAAGGCTGAGGATGGAGCAGTTGATAGGCAAGTAAATGCAGTGAGTAGTGAGATTGTGAGGATGGGCAGGTAGATGATAGGGTAAAATTGCAGTTAGTGGGATGAGTTGAAATGTAACATTGGTGGCAATATCGAATTGGGTGACAGATACAGGACTAAAGATATTATATTTTGTACACAGTATACAAAAAAAGGTAGATGACCATAGCATGGTTAGAGATTAGCAGGTATGACGCTGTGAGCATCACAGAGTCATGGTTGAAAGAAGATCATAGTTGGGAATTAACATCCAAGGATACACATTGTATTGAAAGGACAGACATGTACAGAGAGGGGGTGGGGTGGCTCTGCTGGTAAAAAATGAAATCAAATCCTTAGAAAGACATAACATAGGGTCAGAAGATGAATAGAATGGATAGAATGAAAAACTGCAAGGGTAAAAAGATATAAATGGGAGTTATATACAGGCTCTCAAACAGTAGTCAAGATGTAGGGTACAAATTGCAAAAGGAGAGAGAAAGGTTGTAGAAAGAGTAATGTTACAATAGTCACAGGGAATTTCAAAATGCAGGTAGATTGGAAAAATCAGCTTGGTGCTGGATACCAAGAGAAGGAATTTGTAGAATGCCTAGGTGATGGTTTTTTAGAACAGCTTGTGGTTGAACCCACTTGGGGAAAGGCATTTCTGGATTGGGTAATGTGTCATGAACTATATTTAACTTGAGAGCTTGGAATCCTTAGGAGGGAGTGCTCATAATATGATACAATTCACCCTGCAGTTTGAGAGGGAGAAGCTGAAGTCAGATGTATCAGTATTACAGTGAAGTGAAGGAAATTACAGAGGCATGAGTGAGGAGCTGGCCAAAGTTGATTGGAAGGGAACACTAGCAGGGAAGATGGGAGAACAGTAATGGCAGTAGTTTCTGGGAGCAATTTAGAAGGCACTAGACAGACTCATCTCAAAGAAGAGGATGTATTCTAAAGGGAGAATGTAGTAACCATAGCTGACAAGGCAAGACAAAGATAGCAAAAAAGCAAAAGAGAGGGCATATAATAAATCAAAAATTAGTGAGAAGTGGAAGAATTGGGAAGCTTTTAAAAAACAACAGATGGCAACTAAAAAAGCCCTGAGGAGAGTACAGATGAAATATGAAGGTAAGCCAATAATATAAAATGGGATACAAGAAGATTTTTCAGAGAAGTAAGAGACAAAAGTGGATTTTGAATCACTAGAAAATGATGCTGGAGAGGTAGTAACGAGGACAAAGAGATGGCAGTTGATCTTAAGTATTTTGTATTATTCATCACTGTGGTAGGCAGAAGCAGTATGTCAGAAATTCAAGAGTGTCAGAGGGCAGAAGTGAGCATAGCTGCTATTACTAAGGAGAAGGTGCTTAGTAAGCTGAAAGATCTGAAGGTAGATAAGTTACCTGGACCAGGTAGATTACACCCCAGGGTTCTGAAAGAGATAGCCGAAGAGAATGTGGAAGAATCAGCAATGATTTTTCAAAAATCACTAGATTCTGGATTGGTTCTCAAAGACTGGAAAATTGCAAATGTCACTCTACTCTTTAAGAAGAGATGGAGGTAAAAGAAAGGAAATTATAGGCCAGTTAGTGGTTGTGAAGATGGAGTCCATTATTAAGGATGTAGTTTCAGGGTCCTTGGAGGCACATGATAAAATAGGTCAATTGGCATGGTTTCCTCTTGACTAACAAATCTTTTAGAATTCTTTGAAGAATTGGTTTTCTAAATAGGGAGAAAATTCTAAACTCAGAATGCAAAGGGACTTGGAAGACCTGGTGCAGGATTCTCTAAAGGTTAAAGGTTAACTTGCAGGTTGATTTGGAAGACTAGAATATAAAATCAAGGGTGTAATACTGAGTTTAGACCATACTTGGAGATTTTTGTTAGTGGATTTGAGCCCATTATCTTAGAAAAGATGTGCTAGCGTTGGAGAGGGTTCGGAGGAGTTTCACAAAAATGATTCAGGGAATGGAAGGGGCAATGAATGAAGAGTATTTGGAGGCCCTAGGCCTGTACTCACTGGAGTTTAGAAGTATGAGAGAGATTTCATTGAAACCTATCAAATATTGAAAAGCCTAGATAGTGTAGATGTGGAGAAGATGTTTCCTATAGTGGGGAAGTCTAGGATCAGAGAGCAGAGCTTCAGAATAAAGGGATGTTCCTGTAGAACAGCCAGAGGGTGTGAATCTCTGGAATTCATTGCCACAGATGGCTGTAGAGACAAAGTCTTTGTATATATTCAAGATTCAAGATTGTTTAATGTAGTTTCCTGCACATAAATGTAAAGAGAATGAAATAATTGTTATTCTGGATCCATTGATTGCAGACCAAAAAAACTCTAAAGATAAAGGACGCAATAATAATTAAAATAAACACTAAAATCCCTAAGAAGCTTCTATACATTTATGTATGTCACCATATACAACTTTGAGATTCATTTTCTTGTGGGCAAACTCAATAAACCTATAGAATAGGAACTACAACAGGATAAATGAACAACCGCCAAATGAGGGCTTTCAACCAGAGTGCAGAAGACAACAGTGCAAATATAGAAAGAAGTAATAATAATAATAAATAACAAGAACATGAGATGAAGAGTCCTTGAAAGCGAGTCAAGCAACACCCACAAAAGGCTGGAGGAACCCAGCAGGCCAGGTAGCATCTATGGAAAAGAGTACAGTCGATGTTTCCAGCCGAGACCCTTCATCAGGACTGGAGAAAAAAAATGAATGTGAACGTGAGTCCATAAGTTGTGGGAACAGGTCAATGATGGGGCGAGTTAAGTTGAGTGAAGTTATCCCCTTTGGTTCAAGAGCCAAATGTTGAGGGGTAATAACTGTTTATACCCTCAGATTCATTTTCTTGCAGCCATTTAGACAAAACAAATACAATTGGATTTTATGAACAAACTACATCATAAACAGGCAAGGACTGACAAAGAACTAATGAGCAATTAAAAATAATATTGAGAACACGCGTTCTTAAAAGTGCTTCAAAGTGCGTCTCTATCAGTTCAGACGAGCGGTGAACACCTGTTCAGAAGCCTCACGGTTATGAGATAAGAAGAGTTACTGAACCTGGAAGTGTGGAACCTGAGACTTTTGTACTTGCTTCCCGATGGTCGCAGAGAGAAGAGAGCATGGCCTGGATGGTGGGGTTCTTTGATGATGGCTGCTACTGTCTTGCACAGTACTCCATGTAGATGTACTCAGTGAAGTGGAAGGTTTAGCCTGTGATGGGCTGAATTACATCCACTATAGCCTTTTCTGTACCTGCGTATTTGTGTTTCTATGCCTTCTTTTTTAAAAGGTTAGCTTTATTTGTCACATGTAGATTGAAACATTGAAAATACAGCAAAATATATTATTTGCAGCAAATTAACACAGTCAGGATTGTGCTGGGAGCAGCCTGCAAGTGTCACCATGTGTCCAGTGCCAATATATCAAGCCCACAACTTACTGACCCTAACCTGTAGGTGTCATGGTCCGGATCGGGGTCCCTTTAAATTTAGCTTGTTTATGTTACGATCCGGACCATTGATTCCCTGTTTTCCCGTGTCCCTCAACTTTGGTGATTAGAGGCAATTAGCACACGGCTGAACCGGTAGTTTATAGTCTCCGGCTTTCAGTGCGGGAACGTTTGCAAAGTCATGGCGTGCCAATGTCATCTGGCCGAAGCAAGCCTTGTCTCTGCCCGAAGTGAGTGCCGGTAATTCGCCTTTCCTCACTGGAGCAACCCTGTCCAGTTACCTCGCCAAAGCGAGCCTGCAAAGTTTCCTCATCAAGGTGGGTCCGTCAGTTAACCCGCCGGAGAGAATCAAGAGCCGCTGTCTACTGTTCCCAGGCCGAGTCGAGAGCTCGGCACTACCCGGAGGTTCCAAGCACCATGTTCTGGCTCCGGCGGCATCCAAGTACCACATCCACGTCCTGGCTCTGTCTGCGTTCTAGTACCACGTCCACGTCCTGGCCCTGGCGGCGTTCAAGTACCACGTCCACGTCCTGGCCCTGGTGGCGTTCAAGTACCATGTCAAGTCCTGGCCCTGGCGGCATTCAAGTACCATGTCAAGTCCTGGCCCTGGCGGCATTCAAGTACCATGTCAAGTCCCGGTCCTGGCGGCTTCCCAGTTCTGAGTCAAGTCCTGGCCCTGGCGGTCTGTGATTCCTGTCCTACCCCCTTGTCTGAATCCCTTCTCTGCCCCTCTCACCTCTAGCCCTCGTCTGCAGCCCCTGCCTGCACTTCGGTCTAGTTCCATCACCGGAGCTAGATAGGTACTGTCTGGTGTTCTTTCGTGTTGGTCTTGTCTTGTCTTGTCCTTGCCTCCGTGGGGTAAGTTTGGCTGTCTTGCTGTTGCCCCGCAGGGGGGTCATGTTCTGTCTTGTCTTGTCCTTGCCTCCGTGGGGTAAGTCAGGCCATCTTGCCGTTGCCCCACGGACGGTCATGAGTCCCGGCCCTATGCCCTGTACCCAAGGAGGGGTCCTGAATCTGTGTTCTGTGTATGTGTCCATGGTTCCATGGTACCTGCTCTCCCAAGACCGAGACTCTGTGTTCCCATGTTCCTCCTCTCCCCAGTCCATGTCATGCGCATGCCTGGTTCTGGGGTCCGAGCCCGAGGCAAGACCCAGGTACTGGGTCCTTGCCCAGTCTCAGGCTCGGAGTCCATACCCTAGCCTCTTCATGTCTCCTCTAGGTCTGGGAGCCGATTCCGAGTCCTAGCCTAGACCCTTGGTCCCAGCCTAGTCGTAGTCCTCAGTCCTCGTCCAGTTCGCTACTCCTGCTCCTGCCTAGCTCTCCTGATATCAAACAATAAACTAAATTTAATTAACCTCACAAGATGTGTCTTGCATTTGGGTCCACCCTTGCTCCCAATGCCCCTGCCATTGTGACAGTACGTCCTTGGACTGTGGGAAGAAAATGAAGCAGCCAGAGGAACTCACACAGTCACAGGGAGAATGACAGCTGTGGGAATCGAACTCCAATCATGATTGCTGGCACCCAAAGCTATTGCACTCTCCGCTACACTATTGTAGTTCCGCAAACTAGAATGATTTCATTATTCTAAGTAATTTCACAAAATTAACAAATTTCATGACACATGCCAGTGATAATAAACCTGATTCTGATTCTGAATCTGAAATATATCAACCAGAATAATATTCATTCATTCATTATGTGCCATGTCATATAATGTCGGCGATCATGGTCTTTCCGTCACCATAATTATTCATGGCAAATTTTTCAACTGAAGTCGTTTATCATTGCCTTCTTCTGGTCTGTGTCTTTACAAGACAGGTGATCCCAGCCATTTTCAATACTCTTCAGAGATTGCCTGCCTGGTGTCAGTGGTCGCATAACCAGGACTTCTGATATGCACCAGATGCTCATACGGCCATCCACCTTCTGCTCCCATGGCTTCACATGACCCTGATCAGGGGACTAAGCAGGTGCTACACCTTGGCCAAGGGTGACCTGCAGACTAGCGGAGGGAAGGAGCACCTTACACCTCCTTTGGTAGAGCTATATCTGCACCCTGCCACCCAAGGATATTATTATTAATTTGGAAAATTGTGGACATGCTGTGTTGGTGACACCTCCCAATACATTTTGGGTGTGATGTTTGCTAGTGCAAACGACACGTATCACTGTATGTTTTGATGTGGTGTACATGTGATAAGTAACTCAGAATGCGAATTTGAAGTGTTGCTTCATAGACAATTACAGTAGCATTGCAGTTAACGTGACAGTGTTACAGCTCGGAATGTTGGAGTTCGGAGTTCAATTCTAGCATCCTCTGTAAGGAGTTTGCACATCATCATCATGAGCGAGTGAGTTTCCTATAGGTGTACCAGTTTCCTCCCACAGTCCAAAGACACACCATCTAGTAGGTTAATTGGTGATTATAAATTGTCCTGTGGTAAATAATACTCTATTGTGACTATACTCTATGTGTAACTACATTGTATATATCCATACTGTACGTACTGTGTTGCACAGCCTGCCCTTAGAGGAGCAATGCTTTGTTTAGCTGTATGTCAATAAACCTGACCTTGATTTCTTATCACGGGTTAATCTACTATAAAAATGCACGATAAATATAAGGCTTTTCTGGTGAAGACTATCTTGCAGCTTTGTTTCAAAGTTCAAAATTCATAGTACATTTATTATCAAAGTATGTATACTTTATGTATCCTTGAGATTCATCTCCTCAGAACAAAGAGACCCAAAAGAACCCATTAAAAAAGAAGGCGGTCAAAAACCCAATGTACAGAGAAATGAAATCAAATTGTGTGAACAATAAAAGTAAGCAAACAGCATTCAGAACTGAAATTTATGGAAAGTAGTCACAGACACGAATCCAGGCATCACTGCAGCCGATTCAGGAGCAGACCACAGACTCAGTTCAGCACAGAGCCGAGAAAACATCACAGAGCAGCGAACTGAACCAGCCCTGACATCCAGAACTTTTCAATCCTTTGTATGTTTGTGCCATTTTATGAAAGCACGAAATGGAGTTATAACCTTCTCAATGGTTTCCTGACACAACAATCTCCAGAAAGGTAGCATAAAAATGAAAATAATTTAGAGGGTACTTTACACTATTTCCCTGAGTAGCTGCTGATCTTACGGCAAGTTTAATCAGGAGATCTAGAGAATCCCTGCAGAATTTATTGACACCAGATTTTAAGTGGTAGTACTTGAAGGAACAGACGTACAATAGAAAACATCCAGAACGTACAGCTGAATCTGTGTGTTAATAGTGACAATGCATCAGGAAGCCTGTTTATTTAAAAATAGATGCTTTGCTGTTGAAGCTGTCAGCATGGCACTTCTCACTTTGACTTTTCATTTTGAAGCTTTCTGACTGTGTAAGGGTTTGTCAGGAGCAGAATGAAAATGCTCCAAGAATGAGAACCTGAATCCCCTTCTGAGTCTGTTAGAAACATCTGCATCCTTCTCAAGGTGAGAATTGTCACCAAAAACTAAATGGTGCCAATGAGAGGCGCACTGCTGTCACTTTGTAACTTGCCATGCCAATTTGAAGTGAATGATATGTCTCCATGTTCATTTTTATTTTTAGGATGTGACCGTTGCTGGAAATACTGCACACTACATAAGGATGTTGGATCAGTTTGGTATGGCAAGAGCAGCCGAGGATACATGACATGTTTTCTTTTTTGATTTTTGAACAAATTGGGCTTTAGAATGGCAATCTGACAACTCTCACAGCTTTGAGAGTCACTAGACTGAATTCAGCATCCTAATACTGTGGACTTACTTTAACACTACGATTTCCAGAGTGTGAAACCTGTCGCACAGGCTGATTCTACAAACTCTCAAGGACACTACAACTCACCTTCTTGGTATTATATATTTTTATGCACAATTACAGAATCAGAATCTGTTTTATTATTACTCGCATACAGTACTGTGCAAAAGTCTTAGGCAAATAGAGTATGTATAGATAAGGTGCCTAAGATGTTTGTACAGGACTGTAGTAATTTTATGTCTTGCATTGTACTGCTGCCACAAAAAAAAAACAAATTTCATGACATATGTTGGTGATAATAGAACTGATTCTGATCTGGGTCTCTATTGTGGACTGAGAGTGGGACAGGGGCAGGGAGAGGGGAATCATGGTTGGGAAAAGGGGAAGGGAGAGGGGAGGGAGCAGGAAGCACCAGAGAGACATTCTGCAATGATCAATAAACCAATTGTTTGGAATCAAATGGCCTTGCCTGGTGTCCCTGGGCTGGCTGTGTCTGCACCTGTATTCCTTCTCTGCCACCTGTCCCTCACTCCCCCCACGGCCCTCCACCCTCACCATTCCCAACGTCCTCTGCTCCCGCCAGATTTACAGACCCACTCTCCACTCCACATTGACAAATACAGCACTACACTAAAGTCGTCGGCACTCTTGTGTCCAAATATGTGTCTTCAGCCTTTTGCACAGGATGGTACAGTGTGAAATTTGTTGTTTTGTAGCAGTACAGTGCAATACATAAACATACAATAAATTGCAGTAGATATGTATCAGTACTGTAACACAGTTCTGACAACTACTCACACCACTAGATTCGGAATTCCGAGGTTGAGAGAGTGGAACTGCCCTGCTGAAACAGCTTTCTACTTTAAAAGCTCCTCCTGAGCTGACTTCTTTATGCATTTCACATCACCTAATGCAGAATTGCACCAATCTGACTGCAATCGTCAGATATGATGGACAACCAATCAATCAAAAGTCAGTGAATATTATTAAATTCTTCAATTATTAGTATTGAGGCCCTCTATTGGCTGGGTTGGGGTCAACAAAGGGTATTGCCTCCTAGCTGTCTACATGATGTGCAAACCAGAGCAGCTTATATTATATTATTGCAGCACTATTATAATCGTATCCAGTTTTTTTAATTGCTATTTCTCCTTCTTTTGCAAATTCCCTGTTTTTTTTTCAAAGAATTCTATTTTCTTGCAAACTTGCCAGCCTTCCTTCTTAAAATGCAGCAGGTCTCTTGCAAGGGCCCACAGGCAACAATCTGACAGGTTGTCTGGCTAATCTGTTTTGGGGCTTTTCCCCTCCCACCACAGCACAGGCAGACATCATGTTCAGACATTTGAACAAGGGCAATCTCCATCTGATGTTCTAGCCCTAAGCATCCATTTCGCACCAGTGCCATTAGCCATTATGACCACAAAAAATCAGAACAACTGTTTCTTTAAGGTGCCAGAAGATTGAAATTTCAATTACCTGTATGGCATTCTAAGCAAACCCATTTATCAAGGTACATTTTACACACTGTAACTCTCCAACTTTTTGGTATTGAGTGATTGTTTGTTTACTTGTCTCCAGGCAAAATTCACACTGTGACATTTTCAGTTCAAAGATTCTACAATTAAGACAGATATTTCTTTGGTACTTATATTCTCCTTTCCAGAGGGTTTAAACATGTTACAGTCTTTTCAGATTGTAAATTCATGGATATTGCTGGTAGTCTGTTTTCTTAACATTTGATACTATAAATAAGCTCTGCTTTCAAATAATTTTTAGTTATTTTATTTAGAGATGCAGCATGGAACAGGACCAACAACCCATCTATTTAATCACAGACTGTCACTCCAGAGTGGGACTCCTCAGTCCCACCACAAGCTTTTCTTGTGTGCTACCCACCGTTTTTTGAAGGGAGTCACATTTTTTAAAAATTGTGGTACAATTTACAATGGCTAATTAACCTACTAACTGGTACGTTTTTGGACTATAGCGGTGTGGAGGGCTATTGTCCACATGCCAGTCGATGGGACTAGGCAGAGTAACAGTTCAGCAAGGACTAGAAAGGCCGAAGGCCTCCCTTCTGTGTTGTGATGTTCTATGACTCTATAATTCATGATACAAGATTCAAGTTCAATTGCCACGTGCACGTCAAAGCATCCAGTGAAATGCATCATTTGCATTAACAACCAACACAGCCGAGAGTGTCCTGGGTGCAGCCCACAAGTGTCACCACATAGTCTGGCACCAATATAGCATTCCCATGATGCTCGGCAACACAACAAGCAACGAACAACATCAGTGAAAAAAGGCCACAGCCTTCCCTCCCTCACATCCAACCCATATCCATACACAGTCCTCTGACCCCAGAACAAGTCTCCAGCCTCCAGCCTTCAGTGGACATGGACTAGGGCCTGCAGACACTGGGCATCGACCTCTCCAGCGAACTTGCAGAATGATGACAATAATTTTGGTCCCCTAATCTGAGGAAAGACATCCTTGCCATAGAGGGAGTACAAAGAAGGTTCACCAGATTGATTCCTGGGATGGCAGGACTTTCATATGAAGAAAGACTGGATCAACTAGGCTTATACTCACTGGAATTTAGAAGTTTGAGGGGGAATCTTATTGAAACGTATAAAATCCTAAGGGAATTGGACAGGCTAGATGCAGGAAGATTGTTCCTGATGTTGGGGAAGTCCAGAACGAGGGGTCACAGTTTGAGGATAAAGGGGAAGCCTTTTAGGACCGAGATGAGGAAAAACTTCTTCACACAGAGAGTGGTGAATCTGTGGAATTCTCTGCCACAGGAAACAGTCGAGGCCAGTTCATTGGCTATATTTAAGAGGGAGTTAGATATGGCCCTTCCGGCTAAAGGGATCGGGGGTATGGAGGGAAGGCAGGTACAGGGTTCTGAGTTGGATGATCAGCCATGATCATACTGAATGGCAGTGCAGGCTCGAAGGGCCGAATGGCCTACTCCTGCACCTATTTTCTATGTTTCTATAATACATGATTTTATTAAAATATGTTGTAATAACATATTATTTAGATTCTAATATATATTATGTTGCTGATTGAATCACTGATTCTATTGTGTTTCTTGTATTTACTGTGAATGCCCGCAAGAAAATGAATCTTATAGTTGTATAGGGTGACATACATGTACTTAGATCATAAATTTACTTTGAACTTTCAGTCATATATTATTATTGACATCAAGAATAATTTTTTTAAAGTCAATAACTTTATTACAATATTTTATAAAATTATATACTTTATTAGAAACACACACATAAAGAGACATAAAATTAATAAATTACTTTTGTCAAAAGGAATGTATTATAAGGGGGTGTATGGGGTGTCAGGGAAGGGTAGCACCTCTGGTGGGGGAACATGTCACGTCCTTCTCAGGGCGGTTAGTCCACCTTTGGTCCCCACCTGGCACTCAGCTCTCACCTATGGCTCCCCGTAGCTGTTTGCACGTGACAGCGGCCACACCCCGGGCAACGGCTTCGACAAGCCTGCTAAACCAGGTGAGGGTAGCCGACGGGTCTCAAACCCTCGGTGAGATAGGGAGTTGTCTATCCCAGCATGTGAAGACAGACTCCGGCGGATTGAGCGGACGAGACCAATGGAAGGTCCAACGGTCAAGAAGGCGGTCTCTGCAAGCGTCGTGGAACGTGTAGAGCAGGACAAGACACAGAAGACGTCCTGGTCATCCACTGTGCCTAGTCCCATCTCCAGCCATCTAGACTCTGTCTTCCCCCTGGATCCAGATGGGAATTGGGAAGAGAGAGTGAGGCTGACGCTGCGCAACTCTCCCTCACTTAAATCCAAATCACACGCTAGTCTCGACACCATCATTATGGTGTCGAGGTCCTCATCGACGTCAAAGATGGACGAACAACATAAGGCAGAAATAATATATGACACTACAGTATATATTAAACTTTTCCTATAATAACTTGTAAACTATATGTAAAATCTTACAAAATTTTATACTATTTACACCAAGCATCTCATACTAATGCTTCTTAATTAACTCATAAAATCTGGTTTCATAAATAAAGAGTACAATTAGTAACAGTACTACTGCCATTTGGGAAGTAAGTTCTGTCATACCCTCTGGACAAGGCCAATCCTTTTTAATTTCTCCTTTTATCTCCACAAGTGCCTGAAAGAGTTACACATAGCATTGGCCAAGTGTTCTGAGGGTCTTTTTGTTCAAATGGCCACAAAATGCTCTTGCACAAATGCTTTTGTTAGGTACAACTTGGGAGGTATTAGCAGCTCTCCTCAAGGGCTGGATAAAGTGTAGCCACTTTAGATTGGCCTTTTGTACATGTCATATGGATTTAATAAGGTCAGATTACAGACTGTCATACCTTAGGAATTCAAGAGTCAATTGGTAATCCCATCCGAATGAAAAAGCAGCTTTGTTACAAAGTTGCCACTCAACAACTCCTCACTTGATATGTCAAAACTGCTGACAACACACACGTTAAGAATTAAACAGTTCACAAAAAATTCATCCGCCCAGAGGCCAGAGTGGCCTTGTGGCTCATGTTGAAAATTGACAGTTGATGAAAATTGTTGGCTCTCCTTGGAGACAACTCAGTTAAAGATACAATCATCTTCTGTTTTTCTCCCTCTCTCTTTAAAATAACAAGCTATTCATAATTGGGACAAATTGAACCGATTCTCATGACCACTTTGTTCTTCCAAATCAGAATCAGGTTTATTATCACTGACATACTGTATGTCACGAAATTTGTTGCTTTGTGTCGGCAGTACTAGAAGTTACAATAATAAATATAAAAATTAAATAAGCAGTGCACAAAGAAAAAATGAGATAATGTTCATGGGTTCATGGTTTGTTGAGAAATGTGATGATGGACGGAAAGGAGCTGTTCCAAAAACATTCAGTATGTGTCTTTGTTGAGTATATTGGGTCATGGAAAGCCTAATGCCCGTGATGGAGCCGGCTGAGTTTACGAGTCTCTGCAGCTTTTGCCGATCCTGTGCAGTGGCCTCTCCATCCCAGACAGTGATGTAATCAGTCAGAATGCTCTCCACAGTACATCTGCAGAAATTTGCGAGAGTCTTTGATGATGTACCACATCTCTCAAACTCCTAATGAAATATAGCTGTTAGCGTGGCTTCTTGGTAATAGCATCAATATGTTGGGCCAGGAGAGACCCTCAGAGATGTGACACCCAGAATGTGAAACAAACATTGTTGTGTACAGCTCCTGTAAACTTTAACTATTTATGATTTACTTGAATTGGACTTAAATAAAACATACAAGAGAATTGACATCACCTATAGGGACTTTCAGTAGAAAAACCTTTCGTATTTATTTATTTGTGTATTCAATAATTCTTCAAAAAATGCACCATTTAATATTTGACCAAAATTAGAGCTGAGAAAGATCATGAGACACCAATAGATTAAAGCTATAGCCATTTCACATGAAAAAAAATTCACAACGCATGCCAGTGTGATTCTAAAGCTGATTCTGATTCTGACAAGGGTGACAATCTGCTATGAGGAAATGATCGTGCCAAATACAGTCGATTCTGCTTAATTTGGTCATCGGTTAATCAGACAGCCATTTAGTTGGGACAGCTCTGAAAGAACAAAACCTAATCGAACAAACAGCTGGAATTCCTTTCCTTTATTTGGGACACTTTCCCACTTAATTGAGACAGGAGACTGCTGCTGAACAGTTTTTAACCAGCGTCAGATGTGTGCACTTTTGTGGACGTTGGACACTACACCGTGCTTAGAATGAACAGCTTTTAAATAGTGCCAGTTGTGTGTGGGCAAAAAGCAGCGATTTATGTCACCGGTATTTCAACAAATTTCACCGCATGTTGGTGATGATAAACCTAATTCTGATTTCTGATTCAGAATATATTCTCACAAGCAATATTGAACACATCTAACACACACAAAATGCTGGAGGATCTCGGCAGGTCAGGCAGCATCTACGGAAATGAATAAATCGTCAGTGTTTCAAGCCAAAACCCTTCATCAGGACAGTTGGACACATTACAGCTTAGTTGATTGTTGGTTTGTACTTATTGTTCAAACAATTGTGCATGCACAGTGGATTCCAGTTAACTGGGCCACCTGTTAATCGGGACAGCTGCTTATTTGGGACAACTCTTAAAGAACAAAAATGAAAGGTCAAAATAGTTAGGATTCCCTTCATTTATTTGGGATACAATGCTACTTAACTGGGGCAGGAGATTTTTGCTGAACAGTTTCTAGCTGGCATTAGTTGTGCGCACTTGTGCGTCTGTTAAACGCTACACCATACTTAGAACAAATAGTTTTTAAATAGTGTCAAGTTGCATGTGCTTGTGTTGTGTTCAAAAAGCAATGATTTTTGACACCGATAGTTGGTGAGAAATAAGCTTTAAAACAATTGAGAACTGTTTTGTTCACTGGGGTGTCAAGCATACGGGCTTAGAGATGCCGGAAATGGCCAGAAGTTCAAAGTTCAAACTGAAAAGTAAATTTTATTTTCAGAATTCAAATACAGTATGTCACTACATACAACCCAGAGATTCACTTTTCTGTGGGGATACTCAGCAAATCTACAGAATGGTAACTATAACAAGATCAATGAAAGAGTAGCTAGAATGCAGAAGACAACAAACTGTACAGATACAAATATAAATAATTATCAATAACTAGCGAGAACATGAAGTAACAAGACAGAGAGTCCTTAAAATGAGATCACTGGTTGTGGGAACATTTCAATGAGAGTGAATACAAAATGATTCCACTACTTCAATAAGTTTGGAAGTACAAAGAACTTGAAGGTATTGACAATCATCTTGAATGTTACAATGAAAATAAAGATTTAGAGGATGCAACTGTCTCCGCTAAATTGCATTATTTGAAGGCAGTCCATTATCTACACTAGGTGTCTGCACTGGTTTTGTTCATTTACAGTCCATCAGAATAACACAGCAGCGTTATTCCTCCATCGATAAAGATTAGGAACTAACGCACAGATTTATAGTACTGTAGTAATATTATTTAGTGTTCTAATTTGTTCGGTATTGCATTTCAATACTCTATTCTTACTCAGCTCAACGGTGGTTTGTCTTTTTATACCTTTTTAATTATTTTCATGAAATAGTTAAAAGTATAAAAATGCTAATTGAGAAAGTTGCTTAACTGGGACAAAATGTATTGGTACTGATGTGACCCAATTAACCAGAATCTACTGTATAAAGATTAGCTTTATTTGTCACATGTACATTGAAACATTGAAACATGCAATGAAGTACGTCATTCTGTGTCAATGGCCAATCCAGTCAGAGGATTGTGCTGGGGGCAGCCTGCAAGTGTCACCATGCTTCTAGCACAAACTGTGCTGCGCCCCAGAAAAATACATTACCTGAATTTAGCAAAGGCAGCTAATTCTGTCCTGGAGCGGGGAAAAATTAGCCATTTCTTGTCTTGATCACTGACTAATGGCTACAAGATATGGTTTCATATCATGTATGTTCTAGATACTCGATTGAGTTCCAAATGGCATTCATCATTAGCATTAACATTAAGATCTCAAGTCCTAGTTTAAATTTCAGACATCCATACGTGAATACCCATGATACAGCCAAACAAAACAGTGTTCATCTGGGGCCAAGGTGCAAAGCATGGTGCTAACAGTCATACAGAGCACAAGGCACATATAGCAAGAACAAGCAGTTCTCAGCAGTCTGGAGACAAACATACACATGCATGCAATCTGCAGTCTAGCTTGTCTTCCACCAAGGCAGCAGCAACCGGTGCAGCCAGCCTTCAATCCTTTCTTTTTAAATTTTTTTATTGAATTAGTACACAAAAGGTAAAACATATAGCAACCCATACATTGTTAAGGCATAAATATACAAGTAATATTAATACAAAAAAACAATGCAAACAACGTAAGTTAGTTACAAAATAACAAGGTAATATAGTTGTATACTAATTTTCCATATATATCAATAGAACAAGAAAAAAAAACCCAGAAAAAAAAAGCAAAAAAAAACCTACTGTGCAACTACAAAGCAAAGCAATGGGCTGACTAGGTAAATAGTAGACTTGAACAAATTAAACAGTCACATCCTCAAACCCGACCTCCGCTAATAGCAGATAAAATCCACAAAGGGAACGTATATATGATCAGAGAGAAAAAAAATAGTTACATTAAATGAATAAAAGATCTCCAGGTCTGTTCAAATTTAACTGAGGTATCATAAAGATTAGGTAATCCAAAGATAGCAGTAATAGGATGGGGAGAAATATCACTATTCAAAACCTTTGAGATAATATTAAAAATATCTTTCCAAAAAATTTCCAGAGTAGGGCAAGACAGATAGCTTCCTTGACATGTGGGTCAAGGAAGCTATCTCCCCATGACATCTATCACTAAGAGGGTTAAGGACCAGTCTTCAATCCAACATGGACACGGTGCCACATCACTCCTAGCATTTTCCCTCCTGGACTGCTGCAACAGGCAAGCACGCGGCTAGAGGCCTGGTCTTCATTACAACCAAAGCCATGGAGCTCCCCTGCTGTCAGTCTCACCCATGCACCAGTGAACTGAACTTACAGTATTCTACATAACCAATCACAAGAAAAATGTCCAAGGCAATCACCTGCTGTTAGATTGCTCACTGCCCTGTAGTTATACAAGCCAGTGAGAAATGCATCTCAGGGAAAGCAGCAATGCAGGCACAGCTGGGATCGCAGGATTGAGTTTAAGAGCCGAGAGGTAATGTTGCAGCTATATAGGACCCTGGTCAGACCCCAGTTGGAATACTGTGCTCAGTTCTGGTCACCTCCCTACAGGAAGGATGTGGAAACCATAGAAAGGGTGCGGTGGAGATTTACAAGGATGTTGTCTGGATTGGGGAGCATGCCTTATGAGAATAGGTTGAGTGAACTCGGCCTTTTCTCCTTGGAGCGACGGAGGATGAGAGGTGACCTGATAGAGGTGTATAAGATGATGAGAGGCATTGATTGTGTGGATAGTCAGAGGTTTTTTCGCAGGGCTGAAATGGCTAGCATGAGAGGGCACAGTTTTAAGGTGCTTGGAAGTAGCTACAGAGGAGATGTCAGAGTTAAGTTTTTTTTCACAGAGAGTGGTGAGTGCGTGGAATGGGCTGCCGGCAACGGTGGTGGAGGCGGATACAATAGGGTCTTTTAAGAGAATCCTGGATCGATACATGGAGCTTAAAAAAATAGAAGGCTATGGGTAACCCTAGGTAATTTCTAAGATAAGGACATGTTCGGCACAGCTTTGTGGGCCGAAGGGCCTGTATTGTGCTGTAGGTTTTCTATGTTTCTAAGTTTCAAACTACCAACCTAGAGTAAGCGACCAGCAATGCAGGGACAACTGCCAACCCAGTGTAAGCAGATTGTGACATCAATTGATATGCAATGCTAATTTCATGAGCTCATTGCAACTTCAGATGTGAATATTCCAACTTGAATCTTTCTTAACTTTATACAGTTGTACAGTTTGTTTTATTTATTTATTTCATATTGTAATGTATACCTATAGCATTGTCACAGGATCAGCTTCTTCCCCTCTGCCATCAGATTTCTGAATGGATGGTGAACCCATGAACACTACCTCGTTTTTTTTCTTTCCATTTTGAACTACTTATTTAATTTAATTTTCATAGATATTTCTTATTGCAATTTATAGTTTTTATTATGTATTGCAATGTACTGCTGCCACAAAACAACAAATTTCATGACATATGTCAGTGATATTAAACCTGGTTCTGTCTAACACTGCATTGCTGCCAAAAAACAACAAATTTCACCGCATCTTGGTATGATAAACCTGATTCTGATTTCTGATTCAGAATATATTCTCACAAGCAATATTGAACACATCCAACACACACAAAGTGCTGGAGGATCTCGGCAGGTCAGGCAGCATCTACGGAAGTGAATAAATCGTCAATGTTTCAGGCCAAAACCCTTCATAGGACAGTTGGACACATTACAGCTTAGTTGATTGTTGATTTGTACTTATTGTTCAAACAATTGTGCATGCACAGTGGATTCCAGCTAATTGTGGGGGTGAGGGGGGGAGGAGAACGTCGACTCAGACCATGAGAGGCCTGCGTCGGGCATTTTCATGCCTTACAAGGCGCAGATTGGAAGTCTGTGTGGGGCACCACTCCTCGCACAGACACTAGAGCAATGAGTGATTTAGTGCCTTGTTGAAGGGCACAAACACGCTGCCACAGCTGAGGCTCGAACTAGCAACCTTGAGGTAACTAGACAAACGCCTTAACCACTTGGCCACATGCCCAGCTAATTGGGCCATCAGTTAATCAGGACAGCTGCTTATTTGGGACAACTCTTAAAGAACAAAAACCAAAGGTGAAAATAGTTGGGATTCCCTTCAATTATTTGGGATACAATGCTACTTAACTGGGGCAGGAGATTTTTGCTGAAGTTTCTAGCTGGCATTAGTTGTGCGCACTTGTACGTCTATTAAACGCTACACCATGCTTAGAACAAATAGTTTTAAAATAGTGTAAGTTGCATGTGCTTGTGTTGTGTTCAAAAAGCAATGATTTCTGACACTGATAGTTGGGGAGAAATAAGCAGCAAGATAAGTCAGAACTATCTTGCTCGCTGCAGTTTCAAACGTCCAGGCTTGGAGATGCCAGAAACATCTGGGATTGAAAATGAAACAATCTCATTACTTCAATGTTAGAAACTACAGAGAATTTGAAGGTTTCAAATTCTTCGTAGTTTGTACCCTAAAGGTAACATTTTGAATATTACAATAGAATGAAGATTACAGTCCATTATTTGCATTGTGTTGTGCCTGATTTTGTTTAAAATCAAAAGAACACGACGCAGATGAATTGCTCCGTCAGTAAGTGTTAAGAACTAATTCTCAGTTTTTTTTTGTACTCCAGTGTTATTGGTGGTGTTCTAATTTGTTTCGTATTTCATTTAAGTACATAATTTGTTACTCAGTTAAACGGTAGCTTGTCTTTCCTATAACAATTTTTAACAATTCCCATGAAACTTTGGATAATTGGGGCAACTGTTTAATTGGGCCAAAACGTACTGGTCCTAATGTGTCCCAATTAATTGGAGTCCACTGCATTTGTTATTTTCTTCTTTAAAATAAACAAGCAAAATTGCGGCAGTGGCTAAAGAGTGACAGCAAACGAGGAGGTCAAAGGAAAGGTCGTCGAGCTGAAACACTCTCTCCACCAATGCAGCGCGACATGGTGAAATAATTGCAGATTTCATCCGATTGCTCTGAGGCAGAGTGTGTTAATAAACAGTACAATATGACTCGGATTTCAGGCAGAGTATGGCCAGATTAACAGTAAACAGTGAAACATTTGAGGGGAACATGAGAGGGAACTTCTTCAACATGAAGAATGAGCTGGCAGCAGTGGTGGTGGATATAGCTCCCATTCATGATTTAAGAGAGAAGTGGATCAGTATTTGGATGGGAGGGCTATGGAGGGTTATGCTCTGGGGGCAGGTCAATGGGACCAGCAGTATAATAGTTCAGCCTGGACTGGTGCGCTGATGGGCCTGCTTCTTGCCTGCAGAGCTCTACTATTCTATTAAAGAGCAATCAAAAGGCAAAAAGAGTCTCAGCAGGAAATTTCTTAGAGCTTGGTGCCTGGGATGTTCAGGGAACATTACTTCTCTCTGATTTTCAGCAAAGAAGAACATATGGGACATCTGCATTTCAAAAAAGATATTCTCAATGAATGCCACTTGTTTTAAACATAAATATATGTCAAAACAGGCTTAGGAGTACTTAGAATAGCACAGCACAGGAATAGCCCTTCAGCCCACAAGTTTATGCTGAACCAATTATATTAGTAGACAGATAGAATATCGAGTAGGGAAGTGTACGGTCATGCACTTTGGTAGAAGGAGTAAAGGCATAGTCTATTCTCTAAACAGGGAGAAAATTCAAAAATCAAAGATACAAAGGGACTTTGGAGTCCTCGTGCTGGATTCCCTAAAGCATCTTGCAGGTTGAATCAGTGGTAAGAAAGGCAAATTCAATGTTACCATTCATTTCGAGAGGACTAGATTATAAGAGCAAGGATGTAATGCTGATACTTTATAAGGCACTGGTCTGACCACGTCTGGAGTACTGTGAGCAGCCTTGGACCCGTTATCTAAGAAAGATTGCACTGGGGCTGGAGAAGGTCCAGAGGAGGATCGCAAGAGCGATTCCAGGAATGGAAGGGTTAGTGTACGAGAAGCATTTGGGCTTGTACACACTGGAGTTTAGAAGAATGAGGGGAAATCTCATTGAAACTTTTTGAAGATTGAGAAGTCCAGATAGACTGGATGTGGAGTCATAGTCATAGTCATACTTTATTGATCCCGGGGGAAATTGATTTTCGTTACAGTTGCTCCATAAATAATAAATAGTAATAGAACCATAAATAGTTAAATAGTAATATGTAAGTTATGCCAGTAAATGATGAAATAAGTCCAGGACCAGCCTATTGGCTCAGGGTATCTGACCCTCCAAGGGAGGAGTTGTAAAGTTTGATGGCCACAGGCAGGAATGACTTCCTAAGACGCTCAGTGCTGCATCTCGGTGGAATGAGTCTCTGGCTGAATGTACTCCTGTGCCCACCCAGTACATTATGTAGTGGATGGGAGACATTGACCAAGATGGCATGCAACTTAGACAGCATCCTCTTTTCAGACACCACCATCAGAGAGTCCAGTTCCATCCCCACAACATCACTGGCCTTACGAATGAGTTTGTTGATTCTGTTGGTGTTTTCTATATTGAGTGAGTCTCAGACTAGAGGGCACAGCCTCAGAATAGAAGAATATCGATTTAGTACAGAGATGAGGAGAAATTTCTTTAGCCAGAGGGTGGTGAACTTGTGGCATTCATTCACATGGATGGCTGCAAAAGCCAAGTCATTCAGTATATTTAAAGCACAAGTTGATAGGTTCTTGGTTTCAAAGGTTACAGGAAGAAGGCAGGAGAATGGGATTGAGAGGGATAATAAATCAGCCATGCTGGAATGCGGAGCAGACTTGATGGGCCAAATGGCCTGATTCCTCTTCAGTGTCTTATGGTGATATGGACATAGAGCATCAGTGACTTGGTTCAATTCTGCCATTCTCTGTAAGGAGTTTGTACGTTCTCTCCATGATTGCATGGATTTCTTTCAGGTCCTCCGGTTCCCTCTCACATCCCAAATACTAATGGGTTATCAGGTTAATTAATCAGATGGGTGTTACTAGGAAGCACGAGCTCAAAGGGCCAGAAGGGCCTGTTACCATGCTATATCTCCAAATAAAAATAAAAACAAAATAAATAGAACCCAGACTCAGTAGCAGTGGTAAAATATAAATTCTGCTAATCCTGGAAGTTGAATTTGATCTCTTTTGAAGATCAAGGTAGGTGGCCATTATAGACGGAAGCACATATCATATTGTTTGTTATGTGCTGTGTCATATGACATGGGCAATCATGGTTTTTCCATGACTGTGATTGTTCCTGGCTATTTTTTCTACAGAAATGGTTTGCCAATGGTTTGCCATTGCCTTCTTCTGGGCAGTGTCTTTAAAAGATGTGTGACTCCAGCCATTATCAATACTCCTCAAAGATTGTCCCACTGGCATCAGTGGCCGCAAAACCAAGACTTGCGATATACACTACCTGCTCCCATGGCTCCACATGACCCTGATCGGGGGGCTAAGCAGGTGTTACACCTTGCCCAAGGGTGACCTGAAGGCCAGCAGAGGAAAGCAGAACCTTACACCTCCTCTGGTAGAGACGTATCTCCACTCTGTTACCCAAACATATTGTATATGTGCAGTGTAAATATGCATTGTGTTTCTTTTGGTGGAAGGATGGGGTAAGGAGTGATGGACCCTCCTACACATATCCCTGGTCAACATCACAGCTTTTGTTGTTTGCAGAGAGAGAGCACTTAATACTTTCATACATAAATACTGTCACTCATAAAAGATTGAAAGTATAAAGAAATGCCAAGACGATGCAGAGACCATGGGCTTCCCATCCTATCGATGCCTTCTGCGCTGCTTTTGATAGCGTCAGTGCCATTCCTTGTGTGTGTGAGGTGTCATCTTCCTCACACCCTGAATAAAACAATAGCTCCCATCTCATCAGCTGCCTCTGCCCAGACTGTGTTCATCTTTGTCTTGCTAATGCAGAACAGGCTCAGATCATTGTTCTTTATTACGTCCACCACTCACATGTCTTTCCACTTTCATATATAGCAGGGGTTCCCAATTTGGGGTCCACACTCCACTTGGTTACTGATAGGGGTTCATGGCACAAAAAAGGGTGGATACTCATGATACATGCTGCTTACGTCCCCATGTTCCAATAGTCATGGTCCTTGATGATGGAAGGATAATCAGCCCTATGGCTTACAGAGACCTGTGACTTTCACCACTCGACTTCATACATATTCTAGGTGAAGATCCTTCCTCACTGAGGGTTGAGATCTTTGGAGCTTCTGCTGGTGTTTCTGTAGCTCAGGGTTTTTATGAGAAGGTTGCTAGCCCCATGTCCTTTTTACAGCCTCCTTTTACAGCCGGGCTTGAGACTGTCCATGGCAGAGTTGTAAAAGATCAAGCTAATTTAAAATCATGCAACATTTATTTATCTAATTGCTAGTTTGACATGTGTACATTTCAAAGTCGGCAGTTAAGTGGGACAGATAAGTGATGCAGTCAATCATTGATTCTGTGGATTTATTGGTAAGCTCATAAGACAATGAATCTCAGGGCTGTATATGGTGACATATATGTACTTTGATAATAAATTTCCTTTGAACTTTGAAAAGCATTATGTTTGAGGTAATATCTTGGGTTATGACTAGAGGTAACTGGGACTTTGGAATGTATGTGTCCAATAAGAGGGATGCTGTTCTTTCTTGTGAGTCTGGAAGAGAGATTTTTGCGGTCTCTTGTCGACGAGAGAAGAAGAAGGAAGAAGCTTGTGAAGGGAGCTGGGAGACGACCGGACAGAGTGGACCGGGAGCGAGGGTCGGAAGATCGGTGATGCTCAGAGGAGGTCGATGTTTGATGAATGGTTGTATCAGTGAGCTCCAACGTGCATTTCTGACTTTTTTCATAAAATGGGTCCTTTTACTTTTTATTTTCTTTACTAACCCTGTATTCAGGTTAAGAGTTATAAAGTTTGATCATTTAATTGCATATTGTGTACTGTCTGATATCTTGCGGTGCAGATTTGTAACCGGGCAACATATCACGCAGCAGCCACACAGATGAGATTTCTCAGTTTGGCGGGGCCAGGAGTTGTCTTCCCCAAGACAAACACCTGCTGGCTGGGCCTGAGGGTTACACTACCATCAAGGAGAAGGTTCAGGAGCCTGAAGACACATACTTAACATTTCGGGAACAACTTCTTCCCTTCTGCCATCAGATTTCTGAATAGACAATGAACACTACCTCACTATTTTTTTCTTTCTATTTTTGTACTACTTAATTAATTTAGATTAATTTATATATACTTTTTGTAATTTATAGTTTTTATTATTATGTATTGCAATGTACTGCTACAGCAAAACAACAAATTTCATGACATATGTCGGTGATATTAATGAATTCGTTTATTTATTTATTGAGATTCAGTGCTGAATTGGCCCGTCCAGTCCTTTGAACCAGCAACCCGCAATTTAACCGTAGCCTAATTACAGGATAATTTACATTGATCTGCTAACCGGAGGAAACCCAAGGAGAATGTACAAACTGTGGGAATTGAACCCGGGTCACTGGGACTGTAAAGCATTGTACTAACCACTACACTACCATGCCGCCCTGGTGTTAAACCTGATTCTGATTCTCAGAATACCTGGAACAGGCATATTGCCTTAGAAGAACAGACAAGTTAAACACATATTTGTCAGAGTTTAGAAGAAAGAGAGATGAGTGAAGCGTGATTAACAAATTAAGGTCCAAAGGGACACACACAAAATGCTGGAAGAACTCAGCAGGCCAGGCAGCATCTTGGAAAAGTGTACAATCGACGTTTCTAGATGCAGCCCGGCCTGCTGAGTTCCTCCAGCAGTTTGTGTGTGTTGCTCGGATTTCCAGCATCTGCAGATTTTCTCTTGTTTGTGGAAGTCCAGAGGGAACTCAACAGGGTGGACATGGAGAGGATGTTTCTCGTAGAAGAACCAAATATGAAGGAACACTGTTTAAAAATGGGGGCTTCCCATTTAAAATGGAGATGAACCAGTGTTTTGTTTCTTACGCGGTCTTTAGACTTTGGAACTGACTTCCTTAAAGGGTCATGGAAGAGTCCTTTTAACAAAAAGGCAGACAGACACTTGATTAACAAGGAAATGAAAGGATGCTACAAGTAATTTGAAACACAGAGCTGATGTTACTGTCAGACCAATTGCACTCGCCCATTACTAAACTGTTCCTACAAGCTGTGAAGGAATCTACAATTCACGTTCTCAGTATTTATTGTTTATTTATTTATTTATTTATCATCACGATGTTTTTTTTCTCTCCTTTTGTAACTGTGCAGTTTGTTTTCTTTGGAGCATTGGTTCTTTGTCTTCCCTGTTGGCTGCCATCTTTCACTGACTTAATTGTATTTCTTGTATTTACTATGAATGCCCTCAGGAAAATGAATCTCAGCACTATATATTGTGACATGTATGTACTTTACCAATAATAATTTTTCTTTGAACGTTGAACCACAGCCCTACTGAATGAGGGAGAATGGGTGGATCAAGCATTGCACTTAGCAGGAAATTATTACACAGCCTGAAAACTGCATGGCATATTAATATGCATACTATGAAGATTTATAATGAAAACTGGAAAATCACATACATTTGATTTTACTTATTCATTGTAAGGTATAACAAAATAGAGTACAACAAAGAAAATCTTTCACTTTTCGTAAACTTTTTTTATGACTCTCTTTATCCCAGTTGCGTGGCAACAGAGGCTGTGCGTGCGGGACCATTTCAGTTTCTACCAGTCTGCACTGGTACAGCCTACAGGGAACAGTGACTGAGGGGTCGAGTTGTATCCTCCTGCTCTGAATTCATCTAATTGTGTAAAAATGACCCGAAAGCTGAAAATGCAGCAAATGACAATATCAACAAATAGTGATGACACCCAACACGACAGAAAACACCCAACAGGACAGGCAACACCCAGCAAGACAGGCAACATCCAACAGGACAGGCAACACCCAACAAGACAGGCAACACCCAGCAAGACAGGCAACATCCGACAGGACAGGCAACTTTGGTAGAAAAAGAAACAACAGTAATGCTTGAGTTCACAGGGCATTCAGCCCAAAAATGTTCTGTCCACAGATGTTGTCTGAGTTATTTATTTATCGAGTTTGTATATTTAGAAATACATTACAGAATAGGTCTTTCCTGTCATTCAAGCCACACCGCTCAGCAACCCTGGTTTAACCCCAGCTTAGTCCCAAGACGATTTACAGTGACCAATTAACCTACTAACCAGTACGTCGTTGGACTATGGGAGAAGACCGGAACACCCAAGGAAAGCCAACACATTGCACGGCTAGGACATGCAAACTCCTTCCAGAGGACACCAGGGTTGAACTCTGAACTCTGACACCCTGAGCTGTCATAGTGTTATGCTAACTGCTGCACCCAGTTAATACTTTATCTGTTTACATGTTATAGATTTTCCTCTCATATTTGTATCCTGATAGAAAAAAAAAGCCCCATAATTCAATTGTCTTTTTTGTTCTGCATCCTCAACTTTTGGTTTGTATCTTCGACTTCTTAACCAGCAAAACACAATCTGTGAGAATTAGAAAAAGCACCTCCACCTCACTGACAATCAACACTGGCACACCTCAGGGACGTGTGCTAGGCCCACTGCTCTACCCTCTCCACACACATTACTGTGTGGCTAGGCATAGCTCAAATGCCATCTATAAATTTGCTGATGGTACCACCATTGTAGGCAAAATTTCAGATGGGGATGAGTAGGCGTGCAGGAGTGAGATATGTCAGCTGGTTGAGTGGTGTCGCAGCAATAAACTTGCACTCAATGTCAGTAAGACCAAAGAACTGATTGTGGACTTCAGAAAGGGTAAGGTGAGGGAACACAGTCCAATCCTCACAGAGGGATCAGAACTAGAGAGAGAGAGAGAGCAATTCCCTTTGTGTCAATATCTCTGAGGACCTAAGCTGGACACAACATATTGATGCAGCTATAAAGAAGGCAAGACAGCAGCTATATTTCATTGGGCATTTGAGGAGATTTAGTTTGTCAACTAAAACACTCAAAAACTTCTACAAATGTGCTGTGGCATGCATTCTGACTGGCTGCATCACCGTCTGGTATCGGTGGGGTGTGGTGGGTTCGGGTGCTATTGCACAGGATCGAAGTAAGTTGCAGAAACTTGTAAGATTATTCAGCTCCTTCATGGGTACCAGCTTCCCTAATATCCAAGACACCTTTAAGGAGCAGTGCCTTAGGAAGGTGGCATCTATTCTTATGGATCCCCACCACCCAGGACATGACCTGTTCTCACTGTTACCATTGAGAAGGAGATACACAAGCCAGAAGGCACATACTCTGTGATTCAGGAATAACTTCTTCCTCTCTGCTATCCAATTTCCACATGGACATTGAACCCATCAGCACTATCTCACTACTTTTTTATTTCTGATTTTTGTACTACTTATTTTAACGTAACTATTTAATAGGCAGATGTATACTTAGTGCAACTCTGACCTTTTTATAAATTAACAAATTTCACGACATATGCCAGCGATATTAAACCTGATTCTGATTACAATTCTGCAACATGACATGAACCTATATCATAACCTCTATAAAGCCTCAGTAAACAAATTAACGAGTATAATATTGCACTTAGCACTCACAGTTGCAAGATTATCCAAGTCTGTAAATCTTGTTATCTAATTTTATAATTATTTAAGCTTCCTAAGATACCTAGTTAGTGTAGCAGTTTGCACAACACTGTTAAAGCTCAGGCTACTACACAATTTCTCTCACATGACACCCTGGAGACAAACAGCCTCCCCACAGGGACATCATCACCACAGCCTGAAAATCTCTTGATTCACATAGTACATGAACTTTGAAATGTGTGGAACAGACATTTGTGAAAGGTGAAGGTGAAGAAATGAGAAGGAGATGTGAAAACTGTGAAGTTTCAATCAATCTGAGAACAGCACCGAACATTGAACAGAAAACAAACACAATCGAAGCATGGATTGAATGAGAATAAATACCATTATACTGCCTCATACCATAGAAAGTGTTACAGTCGTAGAGTCATATATATAGCTTGCTTAAGCATTCTTTTTCATTTAATAATTGATTACGGGTTATATGTATAAAGAAAGGAATTGTATATGTCTTCAGAACACACGTGATACGTGTGCATTTCACTTAAACACAAAGCTAGATTCACATTTCAGACTCCCATGTCTTCCATTGAATTAGTTTAATGTTTTGATGCCACAAAGCACAGCACCAATGACCCCTAATTCTAGTCCCACCCAGCCTCGTGGAAAAAGCTCCCTTGTGTTAGCCCTATCTATAACCGTTATAATTGTGCATACCTCTATGAAATCTTCCCTCATTCTCCTATTCTCCAGGGAACAAAGACCAAACCTATCCAAGGTTACACTACTAAAACTGTTTTTTTTGTGTGTGTATTATACACTCGCTTTATTTTACTTCATACAGGATTAATTTAGAAACATCAACGATGTGCTGAGCAGCGTTTAGTCTTGCATTTGAAAGACGTGTACAAATGCTTGCCGCAGGACATTTCTCGTGGTTGACTATGAAATTGAGAATAGTTCCCTGAGCAAAGCATTTTCCCTGACCTAAAGAACCCGCCTGCCTGTGTTCTATAGCCTTTCATGATGCTCTTCGTTTCTGTAGACCTTTTAGGTTTGGATTTGGGAATTGTCATTTTGAAACTTGGTATAATCCTGGAAATAAACTTGAATCTACTTGATGTACTATGAGTCTTTGCTGAGCCTTGAAGTAAAATAAATCACAATTACAGCTCAAGGTGTTCGGGAGTTCAGAACACAATTCTAGCATTGCTCTGTAAGGAGTCTCTGTACAGCCTCCCTGTGGAATGCCTGGGTTTTCCCCGAGTGCTCCGGTTTCCTCCCACAGTCCAAAGGCATACCAGTTAGTAGGTTAGGTGGTCATTGTAAATTGTCCCATGTTGGGGGTTGCTGGGGTGATGTGGCTCAATGAGCAAGAAGGGCCTACCCTGCTGAATAAGTAAATAAATAAATTTATAGTTGCAGTTCATCGGTGATCAAATTGCTCCGAAACTACAGCACAAAATATTCCAGTTAATAGGGCCATTGGTTTATTAGGGTAGTCACTTGGTATAAATCTTAAAAAATAAAAACTAGTTGAAAAAAATAGCCAGGATTCCTTCATTTACTTGGGACACTCTGCCACTTAATTGGGGCAGGAGACAGTTACCGAACAGTTTCTAGCTAGTGCCAGTGGGGTGCACTTGTGTGGCTGTTAATCACGACATTGTGCTTCCAGTGAGCAATTTGTAAAGAGCATCAGTTACGTGTGTTTGTGATCAAAATATAGTGACTTTTGTCACTGATAGTCAGTGAGAAATACAGTAAGCAGTAAGACCATTCAGAACTGTTTTGTTCACTGTAGTTTCGGGCATTCAGGTTTGGATATGTCAGAAATGGCTGGGAGCAAAAATGAAATAATTTTACTACTTCAACAAGTTAGTAACTATGAATAATTTGAAGATATTGACAATCATCTTGAATGTTAAAATGAAAATGAAGATTTGGAGGATGCAATCATCCATAGCATTGTATGAAGGCAGTTCATTATCTGCATTAGGTGTCTGCACTGATTTTGTTCATTGCATACACTGGATGAATTCCTCTGTGGATACCTATTAGGAACTAATACACCGTTTTATAGTACTGTAGTAGTATTGGTAGTATTCTCATTTGTTCTGCATTTCATTTCAATACATAATTTGTTACTCAGTCTATCTTATTTATGCTTTTTTATCTACTTCCATAAATTGGAGCAGCCACTTAAATGGGCCAAAATATACTGGTCCCGATGCGTCCCAATTAACTGGAATCCACTGTATTGGTAAAGTTACATCCATGACCACCCTACATTATCTGGACAGCTTATTCTATATTCACAATGCATAGTATTTCATATATGGTCAGAACACTGATGTACCGGGAGGCCCCAGTGGTCAGGGTCAACAATAGATGTTGCATCCTTGCTATACACAAGCCAGGGCAGTACAATATGGAGATCAAGCTGTTGTCCATACAGCAGACTCCCCTCTCCATGCAGCCAAACTGATACAGTTTGGCAGCAGCGGCGTCACAGGGGTTGCCAGTCAGCGTTGAACTCAATGTAGGACTGCCTTAGGGCCTCCAGCTCCGGAATTTTCCTTAGGGTTTACAAATGAAGCCTTCCTTATGAGTAGGCAATGAAGGCTTGAGATAAGACTTTTCCTTCTTGACAAGCTGATGAGCCCCATGTGCTAGATGAGACAAATTTTAAGGTGCCAGTGACCCACATTTGCCCCTTCTCCTGTCAGTAGAAATAGTTTCACTTAGCTTAGTACCTTGGCCACATGAGAAGGCCGGGAGCTGGAATTGGTTGTCAGAGCCTATTTGAGATTCAGACCAAAAGGAGCATTTAGTAGGTAGTGGGAGCTTAACCCCACTACACACCCCCCCCCAGCTGTAACAACCTTATGTAACCACTGATGTGCTAGTTATTAATAAAAGCAAATGCTGAGAAATTAGAGTCACAGAGTCGTAGAACACTATAGCACAGAAACAAGCCCTTTTGCCCATCTGAACCGTTAATCTGCCTGTATTACGCGAGGGCAATAGTCTGAGCACATCGATCTACACCGGATCATACCCCTCCATACCCCTCCCACCCTTGTAGCTATCCCAATTTCTCTTCAGCGTTGCAATCAAACCCACATCCATCACTTCCACGGACAGTTTGTTCCACAATCTCACCACCCTCTGAGTGAAGGAGCTCCCCCTCATGTTCCCCTAAAACATTTCACCTTTCACCCTAAACCCATAAACCTCTAGCTCTGGTATTCCCCTGCCTTCTAATAGTTTGAACAGAGACGTGACAACAACAGCTTCAATTGTGATTAGATTAGAGATAAAAGATAACGATTAACTTTATCAAGAGTCATTGAAACCTGCAATGCAATGCCACAGCAATTAATAAGGAACCCTATAAATCCGTTACCTTTCTTCAATCTTTCTGCTTCCACCCAATGTCCATAACATTATGGTAACTATTTTTCAGTCCAAATGTTCAAAGTTCAAATTAAATTCACTATCAAAGTATATATATGTTACCATATACAACCCAGAGACTCATTATTTATTGATTTATGGAGATACAGCACCAAACGGACCTTTCCGGCCCTCTAAGCCATGCTGTCAAGCAAACCCCTGATTTAACCCTTCCCAAATCACAGGAAAATTTACAATGCCTAATTAACCTACCAACTTTTGGACTGTGGGGGGAAACCAGAGTACCCAGAGGAAACTCACACGGTCACAGGGGAAATATAGATTCTCCTTACAGGCAGCGGCAGGAAATAAACCTGGGTCATTGGTACTATAAAGTGCTGTGCTAACCACTATGCTACCATGCAGGCATACTCCTGAATCTGATTTTGTGTTTCTCTCTCCAACCTCAAACATTAAAAGATTTTAAATTAGCTTTATTTGTTATATGTGCATTGAAATGTACAATACAGTGCATCGTATGCATGAAATCAATACAGTGAGGATTGTGCTGGGCAACTCGCAAGTGTGTCTGCGCTTCTGGTGCCAACATAGCACGTCTACGACTCTCTAACCCTAAGCATACGTCTTTGGGCTGAGGAGGGAACCAGAGCACCAGGAGAAAACCCACACAGTCATGGGCAGAACGTATGAAATTCTGACAAACAGTGGCAGGAATCGAACACCTATCTAGCGAGCGGCTGATGAGCGCTGCACTAATCGTTATGCTACCATACCACCCACAGCTACTGGCGGTATAAAAATGGCACACTGCTGGCATTTTTAATAGCATCCAATTCACCAGATACTACTGAAATGGCATTTTTGCAGTCGTAACCACGCTACTTGCATCAGAAGCTAAGAGCCAGAGGCTGATGTGGAGAGAGGCAAGGTGAGATTTAGGATATGAGCTTTGCTAGGTGATCAGTATGAATGGGGCCAGAGAAAGGACAGCTGCTGTCAGGAGATTAAGTTTGTTAGGCCTGCATGGCAGGCACCTTCCAGTCTCCACCCAGTTAAAAAGTGTCACCTGCCAATCATTTACAGCTCATCACCTGCAGCCTATTTAAACCTAACTCTCATCTACAGTTCTTGTTTGCCCACCAAACCTATCAACCTCAACAAGTTGCTCCTAGCCTTCAGTTACCTTGTTGCCTGTTGTGTTTGGTATCTATTCTCTCTCATTTTGTGGTCCTCTCAAGCCTCCTCTACATTCCCTGAAGGGTTAGGAATGGGATTGGCTGGTTCAGTGAGCAAAATTGGAGCTTGCAGGTGCAGGCAATTGATCAATATTAGACATTGGAAGTGATAAGTGGAAGGATTGTTAATAACAAGTCTGAAGTGGTGCAGCAAAGATCGGGTTGATGCGCTTGCGTAAAGTTTGGCAGCTTCCATCAAGCCTTGTCTCATCAAGAGGGTTGTCAGGACTGGCTGATCAGGAGAGGACAGTAAGGGGTTTGGGCTTAGTCCTGTTAAAGTTGTAGAGTGTCCAGGAGACAACATGGAACAGAGAGAGCATGAATAAAGAATATAGATGCAGGATGGGGATTACATTAACGGGACTGGTTGGAATGGAAGACCTTCAAACACCAGCGGCATTATGGGCAGTAAGGTTAGGTAAGGTACGTTGAAACCTACAGTGAAATGTTACATTTGTGTTAACAACCAATTAACAATGCAAGAGGGCCTCTTCATCTGTGTGCAATGGTATGGGACAGACGGAGATGGAGGACCTTCATTGCTGCCCTAAACGCCAGCAGGCATAACGGGTGGTAAGTAAGTAAGTACTGAAACATAATATTGTCATGTATCCAAATTTCTACCTCACAGACTTCGCGTTTATAGTAAACCACAGGGAAAAATATATTAATGCACTCGAGCAGATGGTAAACTCTTAATGCAATTTAATCATTTGAAACAATTACCTTGAAGAAAACTTAATCATGTTAAAGCAATAAAGTAGAACAAACTCCCATGCCTTTGCTGACCTTTCTGCTTCACCTTGTCTCGGAATTGCTTAAACAACTGTAGATATTGTTCCAGGGAGCTGTAAACCTCTGCAGCTGTTAACATGAACCCTGTGCGTCTTTTGAAACAAATTTGGAAAGTTGGGTGAAGTATGAGTAATCCAGACACTTTATGAAGTGCATTTTCAGCTCATTGGTATTCGAGCGCCTCATTAATTGTCTCAATTTTGAACAAGAATGAAGTTCTAATCTTTGTCAAAAATACTTTTAACATAGATGTTATTTTATCCTCGTAAACCCCAAAGTCAAAGTCAGTTTATTATCAAAGTATGTATATGTCACCATATGGTACCCAGAGATTCAGTTTCTTGCAGGCATTCACAGAAAAATAAAGAAATAAAATAAGGTTTATGGAAAACTACATTAAGGAAGACCGACCAGCAACTGATTTGCCAAAGAAGACAAATTGTGCAAATAGTAATAAAAAAAATTGAGAACATGAGTTGTAGATTCCATGAAAACGACATTCTCTCTAGTTTTTACAGATGCACAGACCAACCATTGCCCTGATCAGGAAGTTTTTACGTGGCCTGAAAACTGCATGCCACTATAAATGTTTTTGTCTGTAACAGGCACACTAAGAATATTTTGAATGAAATTTGAAAAAACAAATACTTTTGAATTTATTTATTAATTGAAGCATTTAATAAAATACAGTACACCAAAGAAAATCTTACACATTTCGTAAACTTTTTCTAGTTGCACCCAATTCCAGCTGTGTGGCAACAAAGGCTGTGTGCTCAGAGGCTGTGTGCTCAGGAGCATTTCCGTTACTGTGTGGCCACGCACCCGTACAGCTTAGAGGATACAGCGACTGAGGGGTTGCCTTGTATTTCTCTTGCTCGGTCTCATCTGTTTGTTTAACCTTTTTCTAGCTGCATCCAGTTCCAGCTGTGGTGACTACAAAGGCTATGTGCGCACGAGCATTCAGTTACTGCGAGGCTGTGCACCTGCGTAGCTTAGCAGGATCAGCTCTTAAAAGTGAAGCCATAGCTTGTGGAATCAATTCAGTATAGAGTTGAATGAAGTTATCCACGCCAGCTCAGGAGCCTGATGGTTATAGAGTAACAACTGTTCTTGAATCTGGTGGTGTGGGTCATAAGGCTCCTGTACCTTCTGCCTGATAGTATGAGTGAGAAGAGAGCATGGTCTGGATGATGGGAGTAAACATCTGAAAATCATTAATTTACTATTCAGTCCCAATAGCTAAATACTTCCGAACCGAAAGACCACAGTCTGTGCGGATTGGTGATAACATCTCCTCCTCGCTGACGATCAACACTGGTGCACCTCAGGGGTGTGTGCTTAGCCCACTGTTCTACTCTCTGTATACACATGACTGTGTGGCTAGGCATAGCTCAAATACCATCTATAAACTTGCTGACGATACGACCATTGTTGGTAGAATCTCAGATGGAGACGAGAGGGCGTACAGGAGTGAGATATGCCAACTAGTGGAATGGTGTCACAGCAATGTCAGTAAGATGAAAGAGCTGATTCTGGACTTCAGGAAGGGTAAGGCGAAGGAACACATACTAATCCTTATAGAGGGATCAGAAGTGGAGAGAGTGAGCAGCTTCAAGTTCCTGGGTGTCAAGATCTCTGAGGATCTAACCTGGTCCCAACATATCGATGTAGTCATAAAAAAGGCAAGACAGCGGCTATACTTTATTAGGAGTTTGAAGAGATTTGGCATGTCAACAAATACACTCAAAAACCTCTAAAGTTATACCGTGGGGAGCATTCTGACAGGCTGCATCACTGTCTGGTACGGAGGGACTACTGCACAGGACCGAAAGAAGCTGCAGAAGGTTGTAAATCTAGTCAGCTCCATCTTGGGCACTAGCCTACAAAGTACGCAGGACATTTTTAGGGAACGGTGTCTCAGAAAGGCAGCGTCCGTTATTAAGGACCTCCAGCACCCAGGGCATGCCCTTTTCTCCCTGTTACCATCAGGTAGGAGGTACAGAAGCCTGAAGGCACACACTCAATGATTCAGGAACAGCTTCTTCCCCTCTGCCATCTGATTCCTAAATGGGCATTGAAGCTTTGGATACTACCTCACTTTTTTTTTATATTTAGTATTTCTGTTTTTGCACATTTTTTAATCATCTATTCAATATATGTAATTGATTTACTTGTTCATTTATTATTATGTTTTATTTTATTTATTAGTTTTTCTCTCTGCTAGATTAGGTATTGCATTGAACTGCTGTTGCTAAGTTAACAAATTTACGTCACATGCCAGTAATAATAAACCTGATTCTGAAAAACCTTTGCATTTATATAGTATCTGTAAGATAAGAAAAAGTCTCAGAGCACTCACTTCTCTAATAAATTCTAGTCTTCGTCATCAGGAAGTTTATTAGGATTTTTTCCTGTGTTTCTGTCATTGCTCCTCCCACCCAGCCCAAGTTACCCAACCAATGATATATGAGCAATATGTGATTTATATATTTCAGATCAGAAATTTCCCATAAATGTTAACCCATATAAACATAGAAGTGTATATGTTTCCAAAGTACAAAATTCAAAGTACATTTATTACCAAAGTACCATAAATTCCAGTGTATAAGCTGAGAATTTGGCCCTAAATTTTGGTCCTAAAATTAGGGGGTTGGCTTATACAGAGGGTGCTAACTTTGGAAAAACAAATACACTGAAGACAGGTCATATTTTTTGACTGTTTTTGAGTCAAATACAAAAGAAAATACAAACGCTTATGAAATCTACATAAAAGAAAAGATCTACAAAACACATTCTGTTTCTCAATTTACTTGTACGCACTGTTGTCGTCAAACGTTCAGAACTTGAAACTCTCACACTCTTCATTATCTGACTCTCCGAAAATCACGTCCCATTCTTCGGCAGTCACCATTTCATCATAAGGATTGTCAATTTCTGCTTCAGCATTGTCATTTGCAGCTTTACTGGCTGCCAAATGTCCATCGTCTTCTTCCCAAAGCAAATGATCTTCGGTACCATCCAAAGCATTGCTGATGCTGCACTTCCTGAAGGCCTTCACAATGCAATCGGCCTTCATTTCCTCCCACGATTGCACTACCCACTCGCAAACTGTAGCTGGAGATGCGGCCCTCATATTTCCCGCTGGAGTGAATGACTGATTTCCAGACAGCATCCATTCGTTCCACTGTCGACGCATTAACTCTTTGAATGATTTGTTTAAACTCACATCTAGTGGCTGGAGCACGGACATCAAACCACTGGTCATGACTGTAATGTCCATATTTTCAGCTTTCAATGCTGCTTTTGTCTCACCTGACAAGTGCGCTTTGAACATGTCCCAGACAAATAGCGATCTTTCCTTCCTGAAACCTTTGGGATGTCGACGCCACACCTCTTTAACCCCCTCTGTCCATCCAGCTGCGTTCTTGAACATAAACAACTACACCCTGCGGGAATTTTTCTTTCTTTGGGAATGTTTTCCTCTTAAAAATCACCATTGGTGGTAGTTTTGTCCCATCAGCCATACACGTTAACACGGCAGTAAAATGTTGCTTCTCGTGTCTTGTTGTTTTGACCGGGACTGTTTTCTCCCCCTTCTGATTGACAGTGCGGTTGCCAGCAAAAACAAAGAACATTGATGTCTCGTCCATGTTACCAATCAGTGAGAGCAGGTAAGAATGTGCCTTTCGATGCTTGACGACAAACGATTGGAAGGCCGTAATCTTATTCTCAAGGTCACTTGGCAACTTCTGAGCAATCTTTGTTTTTTGTCTCAAAACAAGATCACGTCTATTCATAAATCGAGTGTACCAACTTCTCGTAGCTTTGAAATTTTCGTTGACCTCACGGTGCTTTTCAGTGCATTTCAACGCTTGAACTCAAATCATTTCTCTGGTAACAATGTATCCAGATGATCGCTGGTGATTGACCCACTCTAAAACTTTTTCTTCCAGTTCTGGCCACTGGCAAGTTTTCCTGCGGTTTGCACATTTCATCTTTGGCATTTCCCTCAGTGTGTCCTCTGCCTTTCTCCACTCTCTCACTTGTTTCTCGTTTACACTAAACTTCATAGCAGCTGCAGAATTATTCGTTCCTTTAGCAAAATCAACAACCTTCAGCTTAAAGCCAGCATAATATCGTATTCATTTTAATCTTTAGAACATGGTGGGCACAAACTCAATACTGAGTACACGTACTGATCCCGCCACCCCGTGTTATGTTTTAACGAGATTACGATGGGCGCTGAATGGTTTCACAGGGATTACATTTCAGAGGATTCTTTATCATTGGGAACCTAATCCAAAACTTCCCTCCCTGATTTATTTATTAAGAATTCGCTTATAACGCTCTACAATGTGTAGGCCTGTTTTCTTAGCAGGTACTGGTTCACAAAATTTCCAGGTTCCGGATCCGGCAAAGCTGAGTACCGGCATGTGAGATCTTGTGATCTTTTCTGATTAAATCAAAAACGTCTACAAAAGGGGTCGGCTTATACAAAGGTAACATGAAAAAGTCACTTTTTTAAGCCTGAAAATGGTGGGGGGATGGTTGTCTTATACTCCGGGTCGGCTTATACACTGGAATTTATGGTATATATACTATATATACCTTGAAATTTGTCTCCTTACAGAAAGCCACAAAACAAAGAAACCCAATAGACCATCAAACAGTCAATCTGCAGACAAGAAAAATAAATTGTGCAAACAATTAAAGTTCACAAAACTGAGTCCACAGCCAGGAAGTCAGTCATCACTGTAGCCAGTCCAGGAACCCGTGAGTTGCAGGCCACGGCCTCAGTTCAGCACGGAGATAAGTAAACCTCACTGAGTCATGAACTGAACCAGCCGGCCCCTCACCACTAGCCCCAACACTGACCTTTTTGATCTGGCCCGGCGCTTAAATCGGCCAGATCTCAGGACATGCGTTGCTCCCGGCCTGGGCCCTGCTGCCTTGATTTGGCCTGTACCTGACCTTTCCAATTCAGACTGGTGCTTAAGTCAATCAAATCTCAGTTCAGTTCTTGCTCCTGCCGTTTTGATATGCTCTTGGGCCCAGGCCACACCACCTCAATTTGGCCCCTACCCAACCCTCTCAATTCAGCCTGGCACTTAAATCTATACCTTTGCAATGAAAAACTTTCTACTTACTTTCAATTTCCTGCACTTGATCCTTTCTGTATACACCAGGAAAACTGGTTCTTCAATAACTTCCAAAACATATTAATCTAAGTTCACCATAGTCATAAATAATGATAGCTTTTGTAAGATTAGATTAACATTCTTGAAAATGGAAATAAAATTCAACTTTAATGCACATTTCTCAGAAAGAGCAGGCACAGGTCTTAAAATGATTATGATTGGCATCCAGACAATTACATCTCCAGAAGTTGAGATATTGCATCTGGGCTCCAAAGGTGTTATGAGGTCAGTTACAATCCGGCATTGATCTTAGCAATGTTAGTTCTCAACAAAGTACAATTGCAAACTGGCTTCCTGTTTAATTTTAGGACAGGTACTCCTCAGGGAGAGTTTTACCCTTGTTTTTCCAAGGAGTCGGTTAATCTCAGGCAATATGTTGGATCATAATTTATTGTAAAGAAGCAATGGCTGAACAACATTCCATGGTATTTCTCCCAAATTAGACAGGAAGGAATTTCCAGTGAGAGGAAATTTGCAATGTGAGCATCTAGAATTTGGTCACACACAAAATGCTGGAGAAACTCAGTAGGCCAGGCAAAATCAATGGAAAAATGTACAGTCAATGTCTCAGGCCAAGACCCTTAAGCAGGACCGGAGTAAAAAAGGTGAGGAGTAGATTTAAAAGGTGGAAGGAGGGGAGAGAGAAATACAAGGTGATAGATGAAACAAGGAGGGGGAGAGATGAAGTAAAGAGCTGTTGATTGGTGAAAGAGATACAGGATTGGAGAAAGAGGAGTTCGATGGGAGAGAACAGAAGGCCATAGAAGAAAGAAAAGGGGGGAGGAGCACCAGAGGGAGGCAATGGACAGGCAAGGATTTAAGGTGAGAGAGGGAAAAGGGCATAGGGAAGGATTGGGGGGGGGTCATTGCCAGAAGTTCAAGAAATTGATGTTCATGCCATCAGGTTGGAGACTAGCCAGACGGAATACAAGGTGTTGTTCCTCCAAGCTGAGTGTGGCCTCATCACAGCAATGTAGGACGCCATGGATTGACATATCGGAATGGGAATGGGAAGTGGAATTAAAATGGGTGGCCATTGGGAGATTCTGCTTCTTCTGGTGGACGGAGCGTAGGTGCTCAGCGAAACGGTTTTCCAATCTATGTCGGGTCTCATTGATGTACAGGAGGCCACACAGGAGCACTGGATACAGCGTATGACCCCAACAGACACACAAGTGTCGCCTCACCTGGGAGGACTGTTTGGGGCCCTGACTGGTAGTGAGGGAGGAGGTGTAGAGGTAGGTGTAGCACTTGTTCTGCTTGCAAGGATATGTGCCAGGAGGGAAATCAGTGGAGAGGGAAGAATGGACGAATCTCTTTCACCAATCAACTTGCCAGCTTTTTACTTCATTCCCCCGTCCGTCCTGGTTTATTTGCCTCACCACTCAACTGACCCTGCATCTGTGGCCTGCAGCCATCGCGCTCCTGGACCGTCTGCAACACTCACCTGGCTCTGCGGCTGTGCACTCTGCAGCTCCTGTTCTGCGTGTTATTTGTTTTAATTTTTACATTGTTTGCACAACCTGTTCTTATTTTTTGCACATTGTGTGTTTGAGGGTCTTTGTTGTGTGGGTTTTAGTGTGGGATCTATGGTGTGTTTCTTTATTTTGTGGCTGCCCATAGGAAAACAAATCTCAAGGTTGTATATGGTATACCATACATACTTTAATAATAAATGTACTTTCAACTTTCAACTTTGAATTTGATGCTGTAAGTACAAACTAATCTCACCAAATTTTAGACTTAGCACCTATTTAGATTTAAACGGCATGCGAATCAACTATGAGCCATCTACAGCAGCATGTTTATTTCCTGAACTATCCCCATATCCATTGATCAGCTTAATCTCCATATAGCAACTTCTATCTTATCAATATACATTACAACACGGTAGAGGCCTTCAGTCCACAATGTTTTCCAGCATTTTAACCTACTCTAATATTAATCTAACCCTTCCCTCGCACATTGCCCTCATTTTTTCTATCATCCCTACTCCTATCTAAGAACTTTGAAATATCCCTAATGTATTTGCCTCAACCGTTACCTCTGGCAGGGCATCTACCACTCTCTGTGTACAATTCTCCCCTCTGACATTCTCCGTATAATTTTTTCCAAAATTATGCTCCATTGTATTAGTCAATTCCACCCTGGGAAAATGCCTCTGACTGCTTAATCCATCTGTGTTTCTTATCATCTATAAAGTCAGCTCTCATCCTCCTTCAGTCAAGGAAGAGAAGCTGTACCTCCCTCAATCTTTCCTCACACACAAGCTGTGCAATGCAGGCAGCATCCTGGTAAACTCCCCTGCACGCTCTCGGAAACAACCTGGAACGAACTCAGTGATGGAGGACGCGGTGTTCTCTGAGGTAGAGAATTCCAAGTGTTCACCACTGCCTGCAGGAAACAAATTTTCCTTCTCCTAGTCCTCACCGGTTTACCCCCTTCGCTGAGTAGTGACCCCTAATTTAAGACTTTTTCATCATGGATGACATCCTCCTTACATTCAGCCTGTCTAGTTATGAAAAAATATCCCCCCGCCGCCTCTTCCACCATTTCCATTCTGACCTTTTACCTTTTCTCACCTACCTTGTGTCCCCTCCTCCTCCCTTTTCTCCTATGCTCCACTCTCCTGTCCTATCAGATCTCTTCTTCTCCAGCTCTTGACCTTTCCCACCCACCTGGCTTCACCCATCACCTTCTAGCTAGCTTCCAACCCCATCCCCACCAGCTTATCCTGGTGAATTCCCTCTTCCTTCTCAGGCCTGAAGAAGGGTCTCGGCCTGAAACGTTGACTGTTTATTCATTTCTAGATATGTTACCTGACTTGCTTTCTTCCAGCATTTTGTATGTGTAGTTGTGAATGAAATTTCTTCTCAATTTCTCGAACATCTGAAAATGCATTCCCTCTCTATAAAATCTCTTCTCACATGGCAAACAGCCACCCCTAAAATTAGGCAGTAATTTCTGGTCAGGGCTAAATTTTGTGCAATGGCGGCTCGCTATATCAACGCCAAGAGACCAAGTTACATTACCTTATAAGTAAGGAAGTGGTCTACATGAAATTATTTTATTCGCTTTTGCAGTCAAAGGATTCAAAGTACATTTAAAAAGCGATGATATGGACTCTTAACATCGTTAGCCAGCGGATTGTTGTTATGTCTCCCGCTCGCTGTGAAGATGGGGGACACCTCCCTTTCCCTTGCCAGAGAGAGAGAACCTGTGGGTTGTCGAATTTCGGATGAAATGCGAAGCCTGTGGGGTAACTTTGGTCTGTGTCTTTGCTATTGCTTAGCACATGCTTGGGTTCCGTGACAGTACTGATGCGCGTTTTTTTTTTGCTGATGGGGGGAGGGGGGGATTGTTGCTCACTGCCGCTTACGCGCGGGAGCGGGGAGCTGGGGGGACTTTAGGGTTCCCACTTTTAACTGTCGTTCATTCTTTGGGGCACTTCTCTGTTTTTGTGGATGTTTGTGAAGAAAAGGCATTTCAGGATGTATATTGTATACATTTCTCTGACATTAAATTTGACCTTCGAACCTTTGATTTATTATCAACATTGAGATTTGTCTGCTTACAAACATCCACAAAGCAAGAAACCTGAAAGAGCCCAAGAAAAGAAAAAATGACCCTTAATTCACAGAGAAAGAGAAAAAGAACACAAATTGTGCAAACAATAGAAGCAAGCAACAGCATTCTGAACAGAATGGAGTCCACAGATCCGAATCCCGGAGCAGCCAGAGCTGGCCCAAAACCTCAGCCTCAGCTCATCGTACAGCAGGGCAAGTCACTGCAAAGCCTGTAGACGTGAAGCCTAGAGAAGCCTGAGCAGTCTCACAGCCTCAGCACTGTGGACAGAGGCGTGAAAATCACGGGAGAGCCAATGGATCTGCCCGACCCTCATCTCCAGACCGACATGCTGCCTCAGCGGTCTCTCTGGGCTGAGATTCAAATTGTCCGAACACCAGATCGTGCTGCGATGCTCCCTGGACCTCCCTGACTAGCCCAAAGCCATTCCCTACCTTTCCAAAGCTCTAGTCAGTGTAAAAAAAAAGTGAAAACTTTTACTAACTCAAAAAAAAATCAAAAAAATGTTAAGCATTCTTACAGAAATATTAGATGTATTTTTTGTGGTTTGGAAGATATGACTATCATTAAACGTTATAAATGTTCGTTATTAACAAATAACTAGATTAAAGAATGACAATTTCAAAGCATAACAGTTCTTCCAAACTGAATTCAATTCCCTGTATCAATATATAATTTTCATTTCCAGAACATTTTAAAGCTTTGTATATAGAGTGATTTTTTTAAAATATGGGCAACAAAAATAAGTTTATCCTTTGTAAAATGGTGTCAAGTTGCTGCCCTACATTTAAACTGGCCTTTCATTACTTTTTCACAGATGCATTGCCTGGTCACATCCTATAGAACAGATACTGTATACAGACTACCTCAAAAGTTCAAAGTACAGTTATTATCAAAGAATCTATACAGAATGCAACTGTGAGATTCGTCTTCTTGCAGAAATCATAGAACCCGTTTTAAGTACCATCAAAGTTTTAAAAAAAGAACAAATCGTACAAACTATAAAAGTAAACAGAATCCCTGAATATGAGTTAGCAGCCACGAGCTGCTGATGTGAGTGAAGCTGGTCCAGGAGCCCAACGGCTGCAGGCCACAACCACAAGTTAGTTCAGCGCAGTGCGAATGACTGCAGGCCACAGATGCTGTTGCAAAGCTGAGAAGACCACAATCACCCAAGATTCATCATAGTTCACCTTGTTCAATCTCTGCAAATCATCAAAACTGATCTATAATCACTGTTGCCTCTAATCTGTGCGGGTGCTCAGCCGCTCAGTAACTGAAATGCTCCCGTGCACATAGCCTTTGTTGCCGTGTAGCTGGAAATGGACGCAGCTAGAAGAAGTTAACAAAATGTGAAGGATTCTCTTTGTTTTACTGTATTTCATTATACCCTTCAATTAATAAATTAAAATCAAAAGTATGTGATTTTTCAATTTTCATTCCGGATATTCACAGTATTCATATTACTAAAAAAATCATTTACAGTGCTGCACAGTTTTCAGTCCATATAAAGGTTTCCTGCTGAGATCAATGGTTGGTACACACTGTTGTAAAAAGCACGTAGAGGGAATGTTGTCTATAATGCACATCAAGAAGGTAGTATCCAGCATTACAGACCCTCACCATCAAAAATATACTCTCTTCTCATTGTTACTATCAGGTGCCTGAAGATGCAGACTCAATGCTTAGGGAACAGTTTCTTCCCCTCTGCCATCAGATGTCTGAATGAACAATGAACCCCTGTACACTTCCTCACTATTTTGTTCTTTATTTTAACTATTCATTTTTTCAATATATTTATGATATAATTTATAGAATTTTTTATGTCTTACACTATACTGCTTCACAAAACAACAAATTTCATGGCAGCATTTATTAAAGCAGATGTAGGTGAACTGGGTCCCTTTCTCCTGGCAATGGAACAAAAATTGCTTCTGAAATTTACGAGCCTCCTCCCTTCTTGTATCCCTTCATGCTCTCATCAAACAAGAATGTATCAACTTCTGTCTTAAATATACATAAAGATGTGGCCTCCACTGCTGCCTGTGGCAACAAATTCCACAGATTCACCACTCTCTGGCTAAAGAAATCCCTCCTCATCTCCATTCTAAAAGAACACCCCTCTATACTGAACCTGTATCTTCTGGTCTTAGACTCTCCACAGGAAACGTACCCTCCACATCCACTCTATCAAGGCCTTTCAACATTCAATTGTTTTCAATGAAGTTGCCCCTCATTCTTCTGAATTCCAGAGCCATCAAATGCTTTTCATAGCCATTCAATCCTGGAATCATTTTCATGAACCTCCTTTGAAATCTCTCCAACTTCACCACATCTCTTCCAAGAAAAAGGGCCCAAAACTGCTCACAATACTCCGTGAGGCCTTACCAGTGCTTTATAAAGTCTTGACATGCCATCCTTGTTTCCCAACACTGTATTCCATCTGTCATTACTTTACCTATTCTCCTAATCTGTCTAAGTCCTTCTTTAGCCTCTCTACCTCCTCAAACTCCCTGCCCCTTCACCTATCTTCATATTGTCTGCAAACTTTGCAACAAAGACACAATTCCATCATCCAAACCATTGACATATAATATAAAAATAATCGGCCCCAACACAGACGCCTATGGAAACCACTAGTCACAGGCAGCCAGCCAGAAAGGGTTCCCTTTATTCCTATTCTTTGCCTCCTGCCAATCAGTCACTGCTTTATCCATGCTAGAATCTTTCCTTTAATACCATGGGTTCGTTGCTAGTTAAGCATCCTCATGTATGGCATCTTGTCATAGGCCTTCTGAAAAACCAAGTACACAACAATTCTCCTGTTCTCTATTCTCAACCTATTCTCCTTTGCCTATCTTGCTTGTTATTTCTTCAAAAAATTCCAATAGATTTGTCAGGCAAGATTTTCCCTTGAGGAAACCATGCTGACTATGGCCTACGTTATCATGTGCCTCCAATTACCCTGAGAGAGATCTTACATTTAATAATCGACTCCAACATCTTCCCAACCACAGAGGTCAGACTAACTGGCCTACAATCTCCTCTCTTCTGCCTCTCTCCCTTCTGGAAGAGTGAAGTGACATTTGCAATTTTCTAGTCTTCCGGAACAATTCCAGAATCTAGTGATTCTTGAAAGATCACTACTAATGGCTATATAATCTCTTCACCCACCTCTTTCAGAACTCTGGTGTGTACACCATCTGGTACAGGTGACTTCATACCTTTTAGTTTCCCAAGAACCTTCTCTCTAGTTATAGTAACTTCACACACTTCATGCCCCCTGATACCTGGAACTTCCACCATACTGCTAGTGTCTTCCACGGTGACGACTGATGCGTTACGTTCACCAGCAACTTTGATGTGTCTTGCAAAATATTTACTCAGTTTGTCTGCTATTTCATTGTGCCCTATTACTACCTCTCCAGCATCATTTTCCTGCAGTACAATATCCACTCTCACCACCTTCTGAATGACTTTTTAAGCAACACACATCAAAGTTTTTGGTGAACGCAGCAGGCCAGGCACCATCTCTAGGAAGAGGTACAGTCAATGTTTCAGGCCGAGACCTTCGTCAGGACTAACTGAAGGAAGAGTTGGTAAGAGATTTGAAAGTGGGAGGGGGAGGGGAGGGGGAGATCCAAAATGATTGGAGAAGACAGGAGGGGGAGAGATGGAGACAAAAGCTGGACAGGTGATTGGCAAAAGGGATACGAGAGAATCATTGGACAGGAGGTCCGGGAAGAAAGACAAGGGGGCGGGGGGAAAAATCCCAGAGGATGGGCAAGGGGTATAGTGAGAGGGACAGAGGGAGAAAAAGGAGAGTGAGATAAAGAATGTGTGTATATAAATAATTAACGAATGGGGTACGAGGGGAAGGTGGGCATTAGCAGAAGTTAGAGAAGTCAATGTTCATGCCATCATTTTGGATCTCCCCCTCCCCCTCCCACTTTCAAATCTCTTACTCACTCTTCCTTCAGTTAGTCCTGACGAAGGGTCTCGGCCCGAAACGTCGACTGTACCTCTTCCTAGAGATGCTGCCTGGCCTGCTGCGTTCACCAGCAACTTTGATGTGTGTTGCTTGAATTTCCAGCATCTGCAGAATTCTTGTTGTTTGAATGACTTTTTAATTTGCCTTTTGTTGCTTTTTAAAAGCTTCCCAATCCTCTACTAGTTTTTGCTCTATTATTTGCCCTCTCTTTTTGGCTTTTATGTTGCCTTTGACTTCTGCTCTTCTGCTGTTAGCCATGGTTGTGTCATCTTTCCTTTAGAATATTTCTTCCTCTTTGGGATGTATATTTCCTGTGCCTTCTGAATTACTTCCAGAAATTCTGGCCATTGCTGCTCTGCCATCATCCCTGCCAGTGTTCTTTTCCATCAATTCCGGCCAACTCCTCTCTCATGCCTCTGTAATTCCCTTTACTGCACTCTAATTCTGATACATCTGACTTTAGCTTCTCCTTCTCAAACTTCAGGGTGAATTTGATCATATTATGATCACTTGCCCCACAGGGTTCTTTTACCTTAAGATCTCTAATCAATTCTGGTTCATTGCACAACACACAATCCACAATAGCTAATCTCTAGCAATACACATAAAAGTTGCTGGTGAACGCAGCAGGCCAGGCAGCATCTCTAGGAAGAGGTACAGTTCGTCAGGACGAAGGGTCTCGGCCCAAAACCTCGACTGTACCTCTTCCTAGAGATGCTGCCTGGCCTGCTGTGTTCACCAGTGACTTTTATGTGTGTTGCTTGAAATTCCAGCATCTGCAGAATTCCTCGTGTTTGCGTAGCTAATCTCTAGTGGGCTCAATCATGAGCTGCTCTAAAAAGTCATCTCGTAGGCACTCCAGAAAATCCCCCTCCTGGAATCCAGCACCAACCTGATTTTCCCAATCTACCTGCATATTGAAATCCCCCGTGACTATTATAACATTGCCCTTTTGGCATACATTTTCAATCTCCTATTGTAATTTGTAGGTTGCATCCTTGCTGCTGTTTGGGGGTCTGTATATAACTCCTATCAGGGTCTTTTTACCCTTGAAATTCCTTAACTCTATCCACAATGATTCAACATCTTCTGACCCTATGACACTTCTTTGTAATGATTTTATTTCAATTTTTACCAAAAGAGCAATACCACCCCTTTGCTTTCCTGCCTGTCCTTTTGATATAACTTGTTTGCTTGAACGTTAATCTCCCAGCTATAATCTTCTTTCATCCATGATTCCGTGATGCCTACAACATCATACCTGCCAATCTGTAACTGTGATGCAAGTTTATTTCCCTTATTCCATATTCTGCACACATTCAGCTACATCGCCTTCTGTCCTGTATTCACAGTTTGCAATCTTGTCCATTTTTACGCTGCAACTCATCCTGTTGACTGTGATTTTGCCCGATCAACAGCTCTCCTCACTACACATTGCCTTTCTTTGTAAACCAGCTTTCTCATGTTCAGCACTGTTATTCCCCTTTCCTACGATGTTTCTTGCATGGAAATATAAGCAGCTCAGGACACTAGTCGCACGATGCTCAACTTTTTGATTTCTAACTTTGTCCACGGTCTTACCATCATCTGCCTCCACAGCCTCTCTGCTCATTGCTCTGGCACTGTGGTTCCAATCCCCTGCAGCTCTTGTTTAAACCCTAGTATGCAGCATTTTCAATCCTCCCACTAGGATATCAGTCCCTCTCCAGTTCAGGTTCAAACTGACCCTTCTGTACAGGTCCCACCTTCCCTGGAAGAGAGACCAATGATCCAAAAATCTTTTGCCCTCCCTCCTACCCCAACTCCTTAGCCTCATAATGAACAGTATAATCTTGCTAGTTCTGGCCTCTCTAGTGGCCACAGGAGGCAATCCTGAGATCACAACCCTGGGGTCCTGCTCTTTAACTTAGCACCTAACTCACTAAACTCCTTATGCGGAAGCTCATCACTCGTCCTACCCACGTCATTGGTACCGACATAGACCATGACTTCTGACTGTTCAACCTCCCTCTTAAGAATGCTGAGGACTCGACTTGAGATATCCTAGACACCAACACCCAGGAGGCACCATACCAGCTGTGAATCTCATTCTCGCCCACAGACCTCCTGTCTTTTCCCCTAACTAACGAATCCTCTATCACTACAGCGTGACTCTTCTTCCCCCTCCCCCTCTGAGTCATATAGGTAGAATTAACCACTGTGACTTTCTTCTGCTAGGTCATTCCCCTCACTGACACTATCCAAAGCGATATATCTGTTACTGAGGGTGATGGCCACAGTGGTACTCTGCACTGGCTCCTTCACCCCTTTCCCCTTCCTGACTGTCACCCAGTTTCCTGTGCCCTGCACCTAGGGAGTAACTACCTCTCTCTCTTTGTCCTCTCTATCACACCTTCAGCCTCCTGAATGATCTGGAGTTCGTCCAGTTCCAGGACCAACTCTTTAATGCGAATTGTTAGAAGCTGTAGCTGGATGCATTTCTCACATTTGTAACTGTCAGGAACAGAAGGTCTTCCTGCCTTACCACATCCCGTAAGAGAAGCGATCCACCACCCTGCCTGGCATCTCTACTGTCCTAGCTGAGCAGATATACAGAAGTGAACAAAAAAACTTGAGCTTTTCTTTCCTTTGCTTTCTCTGAGTGAAGCCTCTCTTTGTTGAAGCCTCGAAGAGCTAAAACCTCAAGATCACCACTCTGACTCTGCCCACTCAGATGATGGCCTCTACGACCATGGCCGCCATGCTTGTCCCTGCCTTCCTTTAATTTGTTCTTGCTAATCAATCCCAAACGTCAACTGGTTGCTGGTCAAAGCTCTTTTTTGCTGTACTGACCCACTGTTGCCTTTTATCCTCGGGCAGTGCACCTGATTGATGTCCCCTCCTCTCCAAACTTCCGATGATCGGATTGGCCGCTGGTCAAAGCTCTTTTATGTACTTAGATAATAAATTTACTTTGAACTTTGAACTTTGAGCTTGCTCATTCTCCCTGTGAACAGATGGGTTCTCCAGTTTATTGGCTACTCTATAATGCCCCTGTATAGATGAGTGGTGGGTGAAACATAACAACGTGGATGGGAATATGTAAAAGAAAGGATGATGGGGAAATCAATGGGGTGAGAGTGATTACAAGGATTGTTTTGAGAGCTGACATACACACTGGGTCTCCAAGTGGGGTCTTGCGATTTTGCAAGGCAATATTAAATGTGAAATATTGCGAATGAATCACATGGTGAATCAGAAATATACTGTCCCATGAGCTACACTTGAACATAGAACATAGAGCACTACAACACACTACAGTCCCTTAGGCCCACAAGGTTATGCTGATCTTTTAACCTACTCCAAGATGAATTTAACCATTCCCTCCCATTTTGCCCCCGTTTCTCAATCATCTATGTGCCTTACTAAAGATTCTCTTAAATCTCCCTAATTTATCTGACTCTGCCACCAGCCCTGGCGGGGTGTTCCGTGCACCCACTAATCTCTGTTTTTAAAAAAAACTACCTCTGACGTTCAGGTGTTATGTGCCATGTTATATAACGTGGGCGGCCATGATTTTTCCATGACCATGATCGTTCTTGGCAACTTTTTCTACAGAAGTGGCTTACATACTGTTACAGATGAAATACCTGCAGTATTTAACATATATTCAGCATGACCTGCCACAGTTTTCACATGGGGCAACAAAATGATTCTGAAAAGCCCAAGCTTGCTCAACCTATGTTATGTTTTAGATCAGTGCTGTTTATTAACAAAGGTAAATTTTCACAGGATCCAACAGTTATAGCCCGGATATCAACATTTTTTCAGCAGGAGTGGTGTTAAGTTCCAGGACTGGTACAGAATTTCCAATTCATCAGCAAATTCCCCACCACTGTGCACCACCAGACCTACTCTGGAGAAGCTGTTGTCGGATTGATTGGTGGCCTATTTCCTTCACAGAGGCCACATCATAATCATTTGAAAGGTAGAGGGAAAAAATAAAAAAAATACATATCTCATATTTTGTTTAATGTATCAGCCATTCAAGTGTTAAGTAATCTAAGATTTTTTTCAAATTAATTGTTTACTGTCATTTCCAGTACACAAGTGTAAAGTGTAAAGTGTAAAATTATTTTTACGCTGGATCTAATGCAACACAAAAAAAACTAAATAAGAACACAATAATAAAAAACACAATCAATATAAAAGCATAAGATAGCTTATATGCATAGATTTATTGTATGTCCATAAAATAATGCTAGGCACAGGACTGTCTGAATATAAGATGACTCCGGTAGAAAATGATTAAGTAGTGGAGGGGTGGGTTAATGGTTGAAGGTGTTGATCGGCCTTACTCCTTGGGGAAAGTAACTGTTATTGAGTCTGGTGGTGCTGGCGTGAATACTATGTAGCTTCCTCCCTGGAGGCAGTGGGACAAACAGCCCATGAGCAGGGTGGGGATGGGATCCTTCATGATGTTACTGACACTCTTCTGTGTATATGTCTTTGGTGATGTGCTGGGCAGTTTGGCGATCCATTGTAGAGCTCTCCTGTCAGCCGCAGAGCAGACGTCCATACCAAGCAGTGCTGCAGCTTGCTAGGATGCTTTCTACTGTGCATTCATAGAAGGTCATGAGTATTGATGTGCAAAGTCCAGTTCTCTTAAGCCTCCTCAGAAACGAAAGGTATTGGTGAGCTTTCTACACTGTGTACAGTGTCTTCTGGGGCTATGAGAGGTTGTGTTAAGTATATGTTAAATATTTGTTTCATCTGTCACAGTATCTCAGAACATCAGAGGTATTCAAACCAACAAAAGCTTTGCCAGCTTCAATAGGTGGCGTATCAGTTTACTGATGGGGAATGTGCACTGTCTGACCCTCTGATCCAATCCTCTTGTGCTATGATGAGGCCACTCTCAGTATGGCGGAGCGACACCTCATACTCCTTCTAGATAGCCTCTAACCTGATGGAATGAACATCGATTTTTCCAACTTGCTATATTTTTTTTTCTTTTCCCCTCCCCTTCCCTCTTCTGCTCATCTCCCTATAATTTCCTCTGGTGTCTCTCCTTCTTCCCTTTCTCCCAAGCTCTGCTCTCATCTCCTATCAAATTCCTTCCTCTCCAGCCCTTAACCTTTCCTACCCACCTGGCTTTGTCTATCACTTTCTAATTAGTCCACCTTCCCTTCCATCTACCTTAATATTTTGGCATCTTGGAAACATAGAAACATAGAAAAACTACAGCACAACACAGGCCCTTTGGCCCACAATGCTGTGCCGAACATGTATTACTTTAGAAATTACCTAGGGTTGCCCATAGCCCTCTATTTTTCTGAGCTCCATGTACCTATCCAGGAGTCTCTTAAAAGACCCTATAGTATCCACCCCCACCACAGTCGCCACATTCACCACACTCTGCATAAAATCCTTACCCCTGACATCCCCTCTGTATCTACTTCCAAACACCTTACAATTGGCCCTCTTGTTTTAGCCATTTCAGCCCTGGGAAAAAGCCTCTGACCACCCACACAATCAATGCCTCTCATCATCTTGTACACCTTTATCAGGTCACCTCTCATCCTCCGTTGCTTCAAGGAAAAAAGGCCAAGTTCTCTCAACCTATTCTCATAAGGCATGCTCCCCAATCCAGGCAACATCCTTGTAAATTTCCTCTGCATCCTTTCTATGGCTTCCACATCCCTCCTGTAGTGAGGTGACCAGAACTGATCACAGTACTCTAAGTGGGGTCTGACCAGGGTCCTATACAGCTGTAATACTACCTCTCGGCTCTTGAACTCAATCTCATGGTTGATAAAGGCCAATGCACCGTATGCCTTCTTAGCCATACAGTCAACCTGTACAGCAGCTTTGAGTGTCCTATGGACTCGGACCCCAAAATCCCTCTGATCCTCCACACTGCCCAGAGTCTTACCATTAATATTATATTCTGCTATCATATTTGACCTACCAAAATGAACTACCTCACACTTATCTGGGTTGAACTCCATCTGCCACTTCTCAACCCTGTTTTTCATCCTATCAATATCCCGCTGTAACCTCTGACAGCCCTCCACACTATCCACAACACCCCCAAACTTTGTGTCATCAGCAAATTTACTAACCCATCTCTTCACTTCCTCATCCAGGTCATTTATAAAAATCACAAAGAGAAGGGGTCCCAGAACAGATTCCTGAGGCACACCACTGGTCACTGACCTCCAGAATATGACCCACCTACAACAACTCTTTGCTTTCTGTGGGCAAGCCAATTCTGGATCCACAAACCAATGTCGCCTTGGATCCCATGCCTCCTTACTTTCTCAATAAGCCTTGCATGGGGTAGTTCATCAAATGCCTTGCTGAAATCCATATACTCTACATCTACTGCTCTTCCTTCATCAATGTGTTTAGTTACATCCTCAAAAAATTCAGTCAAGCTCATAAGGCACGACTTGCCTTTGACAAAGCCGTGCTGACTATTCCTAATCATATTATACCTCTCCAAATGTTCATAAATCACGCCTCTCAGGATCTTCTCCACTAACTTACCAACCACTGAAGTAAGACTCATGGGTCTATAATTTCCTGGGCTATCTCTACTCCCTTTCTTAATTAAGGGAACAACATCTGCAACCCTTCAATCCTCCGGAACCTCTCCTGTCCCCATTGATGATGCAAAGGTCATTGCCAGAGGCTCAGCAATCTCCTCCCTTGCCTCCGACAGTAGCCTGGGATATATCTCGTCCAGTCCCAGTGACTTATCCAACTTGATGCTTTCCAAAAGTTTCAACACATCCTCTTTCTTAATGTCTATATGCTCAAGCTTTTCAATCCACTGTAAGTCATCCCTACAATCACCAAGATCCTTTTCCATAGTGAATACTGAAACAAAGTATTCATTAAGTACCTCTGCTGTCTCCTCTGGTTCCATACACACTTTTCCACTGTCACACTTGATTGGCCCTATTCTCTCTCTTACTCTTCACATACTTGCAGAATGCTTTGGGGTTTTCCTTAATCCTGTCTGCCAAGGCCTTCTCATGGCCCCTTCTGGCTCTCCTAATTTCATTCTTAAATTCCTTCCTGCTACCCTTATTATCTTCTAGATTTCTATCATTACCTAGTTCTTTGAACCTTTCATAAGCTTTTCTTTTCTTCTTGACTAGATTTTCAACAGACTTTGTACACCTCGGTTCTTGTATCCTCCTATCTTTTCCCTGTCTCATAGGAACGTACCTATGCAGAACACCATGCAAATATCCCCTGAACATTTACCACACTTCTGCCATACATTTCCCTGAGAACATCTGTTCCCAATTTATGCTTCCAAGTTCCTGCCTGATAGCTTCATATTTTCCCTTACTCCAATTAAACACTTTCCTAACTTGTCTGTTCCTATCAATCTCCAATGCTATGGTAGAGGAGATAGAATTGTGATCACTATCTCCAAAATGCTCTCCCACTGAGAGACCTGACACCTGACCAGGTTCATTTCCCAATACCAGATCAAGTACAGCCTCTCCACTTGTAGGCTTATCTACATATTGTGTCAGGAAACCTTCCTGAACACACCTAACAAATCCCACCTCATCCAAACCTCTTGCTCTAGGGAAATGCCAATCAATATTAGGGAAATTAAAATCTCCCACTACGACAACCCTGTTATTGTTGCATCTTTCCAGAACCTGTCTCCCTATCTGCTCCCCGATGTCCCTGTTATTATTGGGTGGTCTATAAGAAACACCCAGTAGAGTTATTGACCCCTTCCTGTTCCTAACTTCCACCCACAGAGACTCTGTAGACAATCCCCCATGACTTCCTCCTTTTCTGCAGCTGTGACACTATTTCTGATCAACAGTGCCATGCCCCACCTCTTTTGCCTCCTTCCCTGTCCTTTCTGAAACATATAAATCCTGGAACTCTAAGTAACCGTTCCTGCCTTTGAGCCATCTAAGTCTCTGTTTTGGCCACAACATCATAGCTCCAAGTATTGATCCATGCTCTAAGCTCATCCACTTTGTTCATGATACCCCTTGCATTAAAATAGATGCGTCTCAAACCATCAGTCTGTGCGTATCCCTTCTTTATCACCTGCCTATCCTCCCTCTCGCACTGTCTACAAGCTTTCTCAATTTGTGAGCCAACTGCCCCTTCCTCTGTTTCTTCAGTTTGGTTCCGACCCCCCAGCGATTCTAGTTTAAACCTTTCCCTTTCCTTCCAGTCCTGATGAAGCGTTTCAGGCTAAAATGTTGACAGTTTTTTCCTCTCCATAGATGCTGTTTGATAAGACCATAAAACCATAAGACATAGGGGCAGAATTAAGCCATTCAGCCCATCAAGTCTGTCCTGACATTCCATCATGGCTGATCCCAGATCCCACTCAACCGCATACATCTACCATCTAGCCGTATCCTCTGATGCCCTCACTAATCATGAAACGATCAACTTCTGCCTTAAATATACCCACAGACTTGGCCTCCACCATAGTCTGTGGCAGAGCATTCCACAGATACCCTACCCTATGGCTGAAAGAAATGTCTCCTTACCTCTGTTCTAAAAGGTCGCCCCTTAATTTTGAGGTTGTGCCCTTTAGTTCTGCATACCCCCACCATAGGAAATATCCTCTCCACATCCACCCTATCTAGTCCTTTCAACATCTGGCAGGTTTCATTGAGATCCCCACGCATTCTTCTAAATTCCAATGAGTACAAGCCCAAAGCTGCTAAACACTCCTCATATGTTAACCCCTTCATCCTCATGTGGACTCTCTCCAATGAAAACACATCCTGCTAGCTTGATCTGATGAGTTCCTTCAGCATTCTGTGTGTGTTACTTTGGATTTGGTGGCATTGACCTCCCACATCATGAAGACCCTGGAGATACTTGTTCTGGAGCTGCTCCGGCCTATGGTCAGGCCACACTTAGATCCCCTCCAGTTCGCCTACCAGCCCCGACTAGGAGTTGAGGATGCCATCGTCTTCCTGCTGAACCATGTCTACGCCCACCTGGACAAGCCAGCGAGCACTGTGAGGGTCATGTTTTTTGACTTCTCCAGTGCGTTCAACACCATCCGCCCTGCTTTGCTGGGGGAGAAGCTGACAGCGATGCAGGTGGATGCTTTCCTGGTGTCATGGATTCTTGATTACCTGACTGGCAGACCACAGTACGTGTGCTTGCAACACTCTGTGTCCGACAGAGTGATCAGCAGCACTGGGGCTCCACAGGGGACTGTCTTGTCTCCCTTTCTGTTCACCATTTACACCTCGGACTTCAACTACTGCACAGAGTCTTGTCATCTTCAGAAGTTTTCGGATGACTCTGCCATAGTTGGATGCATCAGCAAGGGAGATGAGGCTGAGTACAGGGCTATGGTAGGAAACTTTGTCACATGGTGTGAGCAGAATTATCTGCAGCTTAATGTGAAAAAGACTAAGGAACTGATGGTAGACCTGAGGAGAGCTAAGGTACCGGCGACCCCTGTTTCCATCCAGGGGGTCAGTGTGGACATGGTGGAGGATTACAAATACCTGGGGATACATAGTGACGATAAACTGGACTGGTCAAAGAACACTGAGGCTGTCTACAAGAAGGGTCAGAGCCGTCTCTATTTCCTGAGGAGACTGAGGTCCTTTAACATCTGCTGAACGATACTGAGGATGTTCTACGAGTCTGTGGTGGCCAGTGCAATCATGTTTGCTGTTGTGTGCTGGGATAGCAGGCTGAGGGTAGCAGACACCAACAGAATCAATAAACTCATTCGTAAGGCCAGTGATGTTGTGGGGATGGAACTGGACTCTCTGACGGTGGTGTCTGAAAAGAAGATGCTGTCCAAGTTGCATGCCATCTTGGACAATGTCTCCCATCCACTACATAATGTACTGGTTAGGGACAGGAGTCATTCCACCAAGCTGCAACACAGAACGTCATAGGAAGTCATTCCTGCCTGTGGCCATCAAACTTTACAACTCCTCCCTTGGAGGGTCAGACACCCTGAGCTGATAGGCTGGTCCTGGACTTATTTCCTGGCATAATTTACATATTACTATTTAACTATTTATGGTTTTATTACTATTTAATTATTTATGTTGCAACTGTAACAAAAACCAATTTTCCCCGGGATCAATAAAGTATGACTATGACTATGACTATGACTATTTGCAGCATCTGCAGAATTCCCTTGTTTATAATCCCCTCCTCTGTTTATGTTGTTTCAGTCCTTCCCTACTTGGTTTGGAACCATGTAGGGTAAAATGGTCAGCCATCTACATCAATCCAAGGAAGGAAATGCATGTTGCTGAAACACGGCATAACTGTTAATGACTATGGGCAGTGAACTTCCCTGGAAAAATCTGGATATAAATCTCAAAGGAGAAATGTGAAACAGTTTTTTGTTTCCAGTTTCAGTCCTAGTCTTCTGGTGGACATTATTTAAACGTCTTTTTTCCCCTTTGGGAAGGAAAAGGGTTTGTTTTAGTGGTGACCCATCCTTTCACCACTCATACTGTGTCCTCACCTGCACTTGCAGGGAACTCTGATTTCTGTCTATAAATGGCCTTCTGACCCATGTGCAGGAGATGGATGTCCTTGGCTACGACAGGGGAAAAGAGCTGGAATCTACGAATCCCCCAATGTCTACTGTAATAGATAGCATGTTGTACTTCCAAGAAATTTTTTACTGAACAGAACATACCCTCATCCATATTAACTCACCTCTGGCCCACAAAGGCTAACTGGTAATGATGAATACACAGATTGCCTTTCTAAGACAATGTTGTTTAATCCATAAAGAACCATCTACCTAAATTTCATTCTTGCTCCGTTCTCCTAGAATATAAACACTTTGTGACAATAGCCTGTTCTATCAAGTCAATTCAGGTTTGCCTGAATTAATATTGAGGTAGCCAGTAGTTCAAATTTAAGATGTGTATTTATTAAAAACTCAGCTCCTTTATTACATACATTACTTCAGTACAATGTGGGTAAAATCACATGTTATCCAATGACAAGAATATCCCCTACCTTAAAGAATATTTCTTTTTTCTTTCTGTTGAAACCCTGAGGGGGCACAGGAACTTCAGGTCTCACATCACCGGGTTCAGGAGCAGTTATTACTCTATGATCAAGCAGGCTCCTGAACCAGCATAGACAGCTTCACTCACCTCACTCTGAACTGATTCCATAACCTACAGACTCACTCTCAAGCACTCTTTACAACTCTTGTTCTCAGTAATATTTATTTACTTTCTATTTGCACAATTTGTCTCCTTTTGCACATTGGCTCTGCTTATGTATAGTTTTAATTCAATCTATTGTATTTCAGAATCAGAATCAGGTTTAGCATCACCTGCATATGTCGTGAAATTTGCGGTAGCAGTACATTGCAATACGTAATATTAAAACCAAATTAAATTAAGAAATATATAAAAGAAAGAAAATTAAACAAATTAAGTGCAAAAAGAGAGGGAAAAAGTACTGAGGAAGTGTTTATGGATTTGTTCTCCATTCAGAAACCTGATGGCAGAGGGCAAGAAGCTGATCCACTTTCTTTGTTCTTTGTTCTATTGTGAATGCCCACAAGAAAATGAATATCAGGGTAGTATATGGTGACGTATACATACTTATATAATAAATTTACTTTGACTTTGAAGAATCAGCAAGTGAAGGCCAAAGGACATGCCAACAAATGATCAGCTTTTGGCAGGTTGCCATTCCCATTAGACGTAAATGCGTCTCACTGCTGGTAATTCAGCCAAGTACTGAGCATTTGGAATCCTTTGTGGAGTTTCAAGCACTTTATGTAATTCCGACAGCAAATGAATTATTGACTTCGTCATCAGGAGATTACCATCAGCGCAGATCGGAAATAACTTCTCCTCGCTGACAGTCAACACTGCTGCACCTCCGAGATGTGTGCTTAGCCCACTGATATACTCTCTCTGCATTCATGACTGTGTGGGTTAAGTGCTATCTATAAATTTGCCAATGACACAACTGTTGGTGGTAGAATCTCAGATGGTGATAAGGTGACCTACAGGAGTGAGGCAGATCAGCAGGTTGAGTAACGTTGTAATATCAACTTTGCGCTCAATGTCAGTAAGACGAAGGAATTGATTGAAGACTTCAGCAAGCGGAAGTCGAGAGAACACATACCAGTCCTCATCAAGGGATCAGAAGTGGAAGGGGTGAGTAGTTTTGAGTTCCTGTATGTCAACATCTCTGAGGATCTATACCAGGCTCAACGTATTGATGCAAGGACAAAGAAGAAGTTTGATGAAATGTGGTATGTCAACAAAGACACTAACAAATTTTGGGTGAAGTATAATGCAAGTGTCTTGGGCACATATATATAACTGTACCTAAGGTATTACGAACATCCTTTGCTCTCAGCAGATTTGCAAATTTGCTTCCTGCTCCACATTGACAAATACAATACCGAGCAAAAATTTTATGCACCCTAGCTACAGTATATACTGTATATATGTGCCTATGACTTTTACACAGTTTTGTACATGGAGAGCATTCTGAGTGGTTGCATCACCACCTGTTATGGAGGCTCTAATGCACAGGATCGAATGAAATACTTGTAGAGGGTTGTAGACTTAACCAGCTCCACCATGGTCTGCAGCCTCCCTACCACCTTCAAAAGCCAATGCCTCGAGAAGGCAGCGGTGACTATTGGGAATTCTCATGATCTAGGACATTGCTACCATCAAGTAGGAGGCACAGGAGCCTAAAGACACACACTCAACATTTTAGGAAAAGCTTTTTCCCCTCTGCCATCAGATTTCAGAAAGGTCCATGAACCCGTGAAAACTATCTCATAATTTTGATCTTTATTTGCAATATTTATTCACTTTCTATGTAGTGCGTGTTCTACCTTATAGTAACATTTTATGTATTGCACTGCTTAATTGGCACAAAACAACAAATTTCATGCTATACGTCAGTGATAATAAACCAGAATCTGATTCTAATTTTCAAGTCATTTGATCCCATAATGGTGATCATGCTCTCAATGCAATAGATGTGTCAACCAACATGTTATCACCTGCTTGGTCTGATACAGAGTCACTATCATAAAACATTGCAGAATCATAGAAAAGTACAGCATAGAAACAGGCCCTTTGACCCATGACTGTGTCGCCACCCACACCACAATCTGCTAATTAAATTTGCAGTTGATACTATATTGATTGACCTTGTCTCAAATAATGAGGCAGCCTACAGAGAAGAAGTCATCACCCTGACACACTGGGTGTCAAGAAAACAGCCTCTTCCTCAAGGTCGCAAAAACAAAGGAGCTGGTTGTGGTCTACAGGAGGAAAGGAGACAAGCTCACCCCTGTTGACATCAATAGATCTAGGGTTGAGATGGTGAACAGCTTTAAGTTCCTTGGTATCCACATCACTGAGAACCTCACGTAGTCTGTACATACTGGCCATGAGGTGAAAAAGCACAACAGCGCCTCTTTCACCTTAGACGGTTGAAGAAGTTTGGCATAAGTCACCAAATCCTAAAGACTTTCTACAGGGGCACAATTGAGAGCATCCTGACTGGCTGCATCACTGCCTGGTATGGGAACTGTATTTCTCTCAATCGCAGGACTCTGCAGAGAGTGGTGTGGACAGCCCAGCACATCTGTGGAAGTGAACTTCCCACGATTCAGGACATTTACAGAGACAGGTGTGTAAAAAGGGCCCGAAAGATCATTGGGGATCCAAGTCATCTCAACCACAAACTGTTCCAGCTCCTACCATCCAGAAAACGGTACCGTAGCATAAAAGTCAGAACCAACAGGCTCCAGGTTAACTTCTTCCACCAGGCCATCAGACTGATTAACTCACGCTGATTTGAGTGTATTTCTAAGCTATATTGACTGTTCTGTTGTATATCTTACTGTACATACGATTTATTACAAATTACTATAATTTACACATTGCACGTTCAGTTGAAGATGTTACATAAAGATTTTTACTCCTCATGTATGTGAAGGATGTAAGACATAAAGTCAATTCAATTCAATTAAATCTAGCCTGTGCCGAACTATTTAAGCTGTCTACTCCCTTCGATCTGTACCGGAACCATAACCCTCCATACTCCTTTGATGTACCTATCCAAACTTCTCTCGAATATTGAAATCAAGCTTGCATGCACCACTTGTGCTGGCGGCTCGTTCCACATTAAGCCAGCACTCACCTTTATGCATAGACACAATCAAATTCCTGGGAGTGCTTATCACAGAACACATTCTACACAGTCAAGAAAGCTCATTGAATCCTCTACTTGCAGTAGAGAGCATTCTAGCAAACTGCATCACTGCATGTATAGAAGCTGCACTGTGGTGGACAGGAAGGCTCTACGATGGGGCATCAAAGCTGCCCGATGCCTCACCGGCTGCTGCCTATACATCATCACGGACAAACGTATATACAGAAATCCCAACGCATCACTGGCTCCTGCCTATATGTCATCACGGACATACGTATATACAGAAAGCTGCCAGTAACATCATGAATGATCCCACCCACCCTGCTCATGGACTGTTTGTCCCACTCCCATCAGGGAGAAGGATAAATAACATCCATGCCAGGACCACCAGACTCAAAAACAGTTACTTTCCCCAAGCAGTGAGGCTGATCAACACCTCCACCCACTAACTCCACCATGACTTTATTATTTCCCGTCAGTCACCTTACGAATAGCCTTGCGTCACTTTATGGACACCCATCATCGTACGTTGATCTCGGTTTTATTATTTAATACAAACGTACATTATTATTGCACATTGGTAATTATTATTGTGTACATTACTATTCTGTACTTTATTGTTAGTTAAGTCTGCACACTGCTAAGTATGTTTTTAAATGTTGCTGCTATAATGAAAGAATTTCCCACTCATGATCAATAAAGTATTTATTATTATTATTATTATACAATCTATGTATACAAGCTATCTTAGCTATTTATAGTTATTACATTTTTTATTATTATTGTGTTTTTTACCTTTTACTGGGTTTTTTTAATGGTGCTGTATCTGATCCGGAGTAACAATTATTTTGTTCTTTACATTTGTGTACAGGAAATGACATTGAACAATCTTGAATCTTAAATAATAAATCCTATTGAATATTCCCAATATCTTCTGTCTTTATTTCATAACAGGTTATACCTGTCACACCAAGTATTTTGCAGTATGCACGCTGCTATGATGCTCTTCTGTTATCGCTGATAGCTTAAGTTCCAAGAAATAAAAGCCATGAGGTCAGATATGTACTTAAGTTTTAATTGAATAATTGTGAGTAAATTTTGAGGATTCATTTATGAATTGAACTGTTGCCAATCTGAAGTTATGGGACCAGCAGAACAAACTGTTCAGTCTTTCTAAGAATGGGACGATATGCTGTTTGGGCTGTCAGGGTAGCGTAGTGGTCAGCACCAAGCTTTATAATGCCATCTGTAAGATTGGCTTTCGATTCCTACTGCTGTCTGTGAGGTGTTTATACTATCTCTCCGTGACAGCATGGGTTTGCTCTGGGTGCTCCGCTTTCCTCACACCTTCCAGAGACATACCTGTTCGGATTCGTAAGTATGGGCATACCAATATAGCGCAGGAGGCTTGGCAACAGTTGTGAGCTCCGGTTGCCCGTTTAACGCAAACGACATGTTTCACTGTACATCTGACAAATAAAAATCAACTTCTCTACAGAAGTTAAATTTAAGCCTCTATCATTATAAGGACTGCCCCTTTTCCATTGAATATTAAAGATTTTCAGTTAAATTAAGCTCAAGTTTAGGTTTAACTGTGATTCAACCATACTCGTGAATATAGCCAGACAAAACATTGTTCCTCTGGGGCTTAGGTGAAAAACACAGTACCAAAAGTCACACACAGCACACAGCACATGAAGCACATAAAACAGTTACCAAAAAAATTGAGAAATTAATATAGCCCAAGTCCCAGTGTGTCATGGCTTGTAGATTAATGGTGCTGGAGGCAAATTTCTACAAGAACAAGTCCACACCAGTTCTTATCTCAGACAAGTGCAGCTGCAGCTGATCGCAATTCAGCTTGTTCTTCACTGAGTGAACACTGGAGGGCAGCACCAACGGGAGGGACCGGTGGCACACAGCCAGCTCTGGCATCTTCTTCTCCAGCGACTGCAACGGGTGTCTACGAGTCATGAGTGTGACCCAGAGGTATGAAGCGCTGTACTTTGCATAAGAGATCCCAGAAATGGACAAAGTAGTTGCAGGGACCTGTTCTCCTCAGTGAACCATTGTTTCCTGTGAGTCAGAGTGAAGCAGTATTGACTCTCGCCAGAGAAAAGACTGCAACCCTGATCATGATACCATTCCAGACTGAGGCACTGTGTATTAAGCCAAGCAAGCAGGCAGAACATATTGTATAGGTTTCCTGTTTTGATCAGTGCTGGCTTTGATTAACAGGAAGATTGTTCTCATGGAAGCTCATGAACCATGAAATTAAGGAGTAAAGATAATGTGTGATTAGAGCTGGGAAGTTGAGATGTGGTTCAGTCAGTCAAGTCACTAAAAGACTTTTGTAGGTATTTTATTGTCATTTTCCTTGCCTGACAGAGAGGGATGGTTCCCTTTGAATGGTGTGAGATAGATATATTGGCACTTAATGAGTCCTACAATATTGAAGCTGTTTGGTGACAAATGGAATACAACCATTGCACAAGCCGTCAGAATTCTGTAGTTCAAGGTGAAGAAATCTCCACATATTGGTTCAAAAAAAAATAGAAGATCCCCTCTTGGGAAAACAATTCCCAAAACATGACACTTGGCAAAGCAAGATATTGATCACACATTTATATTAATCATTTTTCTGACTATTTGTAGGGCAATAGAAAGAAAATCTTCTCAACAGTGCTCTTGTTTGGAAAACATTGATGTTATTTTATTTTCTGTAACCTACAGCCGATTCTTTTTAAAATTATCTTCAAATGAAAATATCATCTTTTGTCAAGATTTCTGCATATCAAAGTTCGAACTTGTTTCTATCGAAGTACATATATGTATGTCATCCTAATGTCACTGTGTGTGCTTGTAATACTGGAACTCAAGTGCAGAGGAATAACGGACTCTGATACAGAAACTATGACAGGAATTTATTCATAATCATTCCACAAGAACGTTGGTGGCACCACAAGAAGTAGCATTTTCAGAAGTAGGACCCTGCAATTAGCACAAATTGGGTATCTGCCTTACAATAATTCAAGGAACACGGAATCCGCAAGGCTGTCAAAATAAACTTAACAAACTTAAACAGAAACCATCAGGAGAATACATCACAAAGAGCGGTTTGCTTGAGAATAACACAGGCCAGAAAAGCTCATTACATATATATTACACTGAGATTTATTTTCTTGCAGGCATTCACAGCAGAGCAAAGACGTACAATAAAATCAATGCAAAGCTACACACAGAGACTGACAAAAATCAACGTGCAAAAGAAGTCAAACTGCGAGTACAATAAATCAATCAATCTGAGAACATGAATTGTAGAGGCCGAGAAACTGGGTCTGTGGGTTATGGAATCAGATCAGTGTTGTGGTGAGTGAAGTTACCCACACCAGCTTAGGAACCTGATGGTTGAGAGTTAATAACTATTCCTGAACCCGGTAGTGTGGGACTTCCTTCCTGCAAGAAGAGAATACTGTCTGGATGGTGGCTACTGCTTTCTTGTGGTAGGGCCCAATGCAAGCTAACGTTGAATGTATTAACACGGATCAGGATAGAACTGCTCATAATTTAATAGTTGTCCATGATATTGATCATGATCAGATTGATTTTAGGTATTAGCAAGGATATTAACAGGATCAGCAAGATTATTTTGACCAGGGTGTCCATTGAAGAAAAATGCGTTTCATACTTGGGGGCGTTTGATGTCAAATTAAGATTGGCTTAAGAAGGAACATGAGAACACGTAACCATTAGAATCAGGTTTAATGTCACCCGCATGTATCACGAAATTTGTTGCTTTGTGGCAGTACTACATTGCAATACCTAGTAATAAAAACTGTAAATTACAGTAAATATATATATTTATATTCTGAAGTTTAATTAAATAAAGTGTACAAAAAGAGGGAAAAAAAAAGTAGTGAGATAGCATTCATGGGTTCAATGTCCATTCAGAAATCTGATGGCAGACGGCAAGAATCCAATTCCTGAATGGTTGAGTGTGTGCCTTCAGGCTCCCGTACGCCCTTCCCTGATGGTAGCACTGAGAAGAGAGCATGTCTTGGTTGATGAGGACCTTAAAAATGGATGCCTCCTTTTTGGGACATCACTCCTTGAACATGCCCTGGATGCAAGGGAGGCTAGTAAACTGGAGTTCCCAACTTCCCGCAGCTTATTTCGATCCTATGCAGTAGCCGCACACCCACCCCCACCCCACCATACCAGACAGTGATGTACTATCTATATATGAGCTTCGCGGAGGCTGAGTGCTACAATTTGAAAGACCTTGTATGCATAACAATTGATTTTCCGACATCCGATTCGATTATCCATTTCCGCACTGTGTGGCAACAGTAATTTGCAGATATGAATTTATCTGGTCTTCAGGGCAAGAAAGGTTATAAATTAGTCAAGAAATAATAATACAAGCTTAAAAATTCAATCATCCCAGTGTTTTTTTCTTCCCTCTTCCCCGTTCTTCATTTCCCCTCTCTGACCTCTTACCTCCTTTCCTTACCTGCCATCAGCTCTCCTCTATGCCCCTCCTTTCCCTTTTTTCCCACGATCCCCTCTTCTCTCCTATAACATTTCTTCTTCTCCAGCCCGCTATCCTTTTCATCTATAACCGTCTTGCTTCTTACTTCATCCCCACTCCCCCACCCCCACCCCCAGCCACCTGGCTTTACTTATCTCCTTTTAGCTTGTACTCCTTCCCCTCTTCCCAGCTTTGTAATCTGGCATCTTCATTTCCAGTCCTTGTGAAGGGTCTCAAGCCTAAAACATTGACTGTTAACTTCCATCCATAGATGCTGCCTGACCTTCTCAGCTCCTCCGGCGTTTTGTGTGGGTCGTTCTGGATTTCCAGCATCTGCAGAATCTCTTTTGTTTATCAAAGAATGAAGTGTTTTCTTTAAAATTTAGTGAGGATCAGAAACATACAGACAGCAGACACGAAACAAACCAAAGACACAAACTCAGTGAAACTTCTTACAATGAGCACTTTATTCTGTGTGGTTCTAAGATGTTTCTGAGGTGCAATGCTTTACAGAGAGTCATCTAAACGATCAAGGTTTGTTTCTCCTCGCTGTTTGTAAGAAGCTTGTACATTCTCCTCCTGACCGTGTGGGTTTGCTCTGAGTGCTCAGGTTTCACCCCACGTTCCACAGACGTATAGGTGAGTTGTGGGCGTGCTATGTTGGTGCTGGAATCATGGCAACACTTGCAGCCCTCCCAGCACAATGCTCACCGACTTGATTTGATGCAAACAATGCATTACACTGAATGTGTCGATGTGCACATGACATATAAAGCTAATCCCTGAGGTCTTCCGTTGGTTGGTGTCGACCATGGATGTTGCATCCCAGATGTCTATGGGATACGCAAGCCAGGGCAGTATGATAGGAGAGCAAGCCGTTGCCCGTATAACAGACTCCCCCTCTCCACACAGCTGATGAATCCAATGGAACAGCAGATTCCAGTACAGTTTGGCACTCAGATGTTGCCAGTCAGCATTGACCTCAACATAGAACTGTCTTAGGGACTCCAACTCCAGATATTTTCTCATGATTTACTCCCAAAGCCTTCCACATGAGAGGGTATAGCCACGAGGCAGTGAAGGTTTGAGATCAGAGTTTTCTTTCACCTAGATGAGCTGCTAACCATGGCTGGCTAGCCCCATCTGTCCAATATGATTGGTCTTAAGGCACTGGTAATCCCCCTCTGCCCCTTCTCCTGCCAGTAGAAACGGTTCCGCCGGGTTTAGTAGCTAAGCCACACGTGAAGGCCAGGAGCTGGACCTGGTTGTCAGAGGTTACTGGAGACGCATGCCATTGGGAGCATTTAATAGGTAATGGGAGCTTAACCCTACTCCCACTACTCCCTCAAAGTAGGATGACTGTAAGGAACCTAAATCTAATCACACCAGTCAAATCTGGCTATTTTATAGGTTAATTGTTATCACTGGAATTGTGTTATCTCTGGTATGAGTATAGAATGATCACAGACGACTATTTTCCTTTGTCCTTCCTTTATTCTCTTGGCTCCTTTCTTTCTTTTTTCTTCATTCTTGTAATACTTCATAAAATTGCTTAGCAAGAAGTTTTATGCCTCTTTTTTTAACTTTTGAAGAACATTTGGATTGCAGAACATCTGGAACCAACACAGCGTGTACATCAGGGTATCTAAATATGACTTCTTCACATTCTAGCAAATCACACTTGTCCATCTTTACCCACGTGATGACCAACATTTTACACAGCTATTTCTAATTTAAAATTCTCTTTGCTGTACTTACTGCTATTCCTTTCTTTCCTGCTCCTAGCTGCCCTACTAATTCCCTGTTCAAACAATCCGGACTGTTCTTAATACATCTTCGCCCACAACTTACTTGATTTCTGTGACTTCAGCAAATTAAAGCCATGCTTTGGAATTCCCTCCCTTCCCCCTATCTTTGCCTATTCATTTCCTTTCCCACAATCATCACTCCACCTTCTTCTTTCGGGCTTCCTTTTCTTTGATTACTCATCCATGAAGTGCCTTTGGGCATTTTTGAACCCTACAGGTGTCACATAAATTCAAATTGTGGTGCATATCCAAGAAGTATTTTTATAACCTTGTGGTAATTCACAAACTTCCAGCAAAGTTTGGACTTAAACAAACATTTCTGAGACAACCTGCAGGAATATTCTATACACTTTTATCAGTGCAGTCAGTCCTTTGTGGCCTTTTCAAACGGCATTCTTCATGTACTTTCTCTTCATTCATGTTCTATGCAGGAGCTAATTTACCTTTAGCAGATCCAGAATATTTTATGTTGCTTTCTGGACAATGAAATAGTTCCAGAAGTTCACAATGATAGGACCATCAGGCACAGGAGTAGAATGACGCCATTCTGCCCATCGTATTCTCCGGCAGTCCACCATGGCTGATTTATTATCCCTCTCAACCCCATTCTCCTGCCTTCTTTCTTTAACCCTTAACATCCTGAATAAACAAGAACCTATCAACCTCAGCTTTAAAAATTGCCCAATGATTTGGTCTCCACAACCATTCATGGCAATGAATTCCACAGACTTACCCATCTGGCTAAAGAAATTAGAAATTCTTCCTCATCTCTGTTCTAAATGGATATCCCTCTATTTCTCTGTACTGAGGCTGTGCTCTCTAGTCTTACACTCCTCCACTGTAGGAAACATTCTCTCCACATTCATTCTATCTAGGCCTTTCAATATTTGATAGATTTCAAATCGATTCTCCTCCCCCATTTTTCTAAACTTCAGTGAGTACAGGCTCAGAGTTTCAAATGCTCTTCATACATTAACCCTTTCATTCCCAGAATTATTCTCAGGAACATTCTCTGGCCCCTTTCCAATGCCAGTACACCTTTTCTTAGATAAGGGGCCCACAGCTGCTCATAATATTCCAACTGCAGAGTGATAACACAGTTCTGTTACTGATGTAATGGAGGACGTTATGTTCTTTTTTATGGTTGGTATCTTCCTGGCAGCTTCACCTCCTTTCCCCACATTGGTGAAAATTAGCAGGAGTTGGCCAATGTCTGTAATTACACGAAGGGCTTCTGACAATGCTGTAAACAGTTTAAAAATCAAAGCAGATGGAGATAGGCAACAAGAGATCCTTGAACTATACTGAGTGTATGCTCATGGTCTTCTGCTGCTGTAGCCCATCCAATTCAAGGCTCGACAGGTTTGGCATTCAGAGATGCTCTTATGCACATCATGTTTGTAAAATGTGGTTATTTGAGCTACTGTCACTTTCCTGTCAGCTTGATCCAGTCTGGCCATTCTCCTCTGACCTCTTTCAATAGTAAGATGTTGTTGCCCACAAAACTGCAATTCACTGGATTTCTTTGTTTCTTGCAGTAGTCTCTGCGCACTCTGTAAACTGCTGCTCTGTAAAACCCCAGGAGATCGGCAGCTTCCGAGGTACACAAATCACCCCATCAGGCACCAACTATCATTCCATGGCCAAAGTCACTTAGATCACATTTCAGCCCCATTCTGATATTTGGTATGAAGAACAACTGAAACTCTTGGCCACGTCTACCTGATTTGTGAATTCAGTTGCTGCTACATGATTGGCTGATTGATTATTGGCATTAACGAGCAGGTGTACAGGTGTGCCTAATAACACAATGTATAATAAATATACTGAGTGTATTCCATCTTATTATATGATACAGATTGAGGCATTAATTAACATTTGGGCAGAGCTCATTACCCTCAGAATTTATTATAAAACCCTCCCAAATCACCCATTAATAATCATAGTAAGGTATGCCTGGTACTTGGAAGTAGGTACAGAGGAGATGTCAGGGATAAGTTTTTTACGCAGTGAGTGGTGAGTGCGTGGAATGGGCTGCCAGTGATGGTGGAGGTGGATACGATAGGGTCTTTTAAGAGACTCCTGGATAGGTACATGGAGCTTAGAAAAATAGAGGGCTACAGGTAACCCTAGGTAATTTCTAAAGTATATACATGTTCGGCATAGCTTTGTGGGCCGAAGGGCTTGTATTGTGCTGTAGGTTTTCTGTGTTTCTATGTTTCTAATACCACTTACAGTCCAAAACTTTCCAGCAATAATTCTTGACAAGATTATAAGAATTATCTGCCTGAGATATTTCCAGCTTTTCTAATATCCATCTGCTCTAATTCAATTTCTCTCTGCAGTCCCATAAGATCCCTTGAAAACTGGAAAGACTGGGAGACATGACATTAAGAGAAGAAATGACCACAGAAATGTTGGAAGTAAGGCCTGGCCACCCAGTTCATGAGGTCACCCAACAAGGGTGAGAGCAGTGTCAGATCGCCGGCAGGTGGTGAGAGTGAGCTCCCTCACCCTCACCCCTCTGACTCTCAATACAGGAGCCCTTCAGGGCTGTGTACTAAGTCCCCTCCTTTACTCCCTGTATACCCATGACTGTGTCGCCACCCACAGCTCCAACCTGCTAATTAAGTTTGCCGACGACACTACATTGATTGGCCTTATCTGAAACAATAACAAGGTGGCCTACAGGGAAGAAGTCATCTCTCTGACACAGTGGTGTCAAGAAGACAGCCTCTCCCTCAGTGTCGCAAAAACAAAGGAGCTGGTCGTGGACTACAGGAGGAATGGAGACAGGCTCACCCCTACTGACATCAATGGATCTGGGGTTGAGAGGGTAAACATCACTGAGGACATCAACATGGTCTGTACACGCCAGCTGTGTGG